>NC_092829.1:39703428-42103428 GCF_039878825.1 Excalfactoria chinensis
TCTACCATCCATAGTCACCAGCTACATGTCCTGGGAAAAACGTGCTTTGTTACCACCCTAATGATACACAGGCATACAACGCGATGTACAGCACCAACCGAGTGCTTTCCTTAAAGTTATCACCGATCTAAATGATAAGGACTGCATTACTTGTTGCCCAATACCACAAAAAGCTCTGTTTCCCAAATCCAATGAGGTATCCCCCTCTTTGAAGCCTGTGGCTACACTTAAAATAAGTATAACTGAAAAAAAGATCTCAGATACCCTGCTGTATAACAAGACAATTGGGTGAAAAAAAGGAGCAAAATTCTGAGAAGGAGCTTCTTAAGTAACTGGAGAGATAGGTCTAGATCTGTAAACTGAGCCTAATAGAAAAAAAAGGGAAGTTCCACATGGAACTGGAATTACATACATGTGAACGTGCGTGTAGATTCATAAACAGTTACATTTATGTGTTCACATGTACATTTATTGTACATGAAATCCAGGTTTTAAGTATGCAAAGAGAATACATGATATATTCTTGTGTTTTTTCACCCTGTACTCTGCTGTCCAGATGTAAGCTGTGAAACACATCCAAGTTCCTTAGAAAGGGAAGTGTTGATCCAGGCAGTTCAGGCTGAGCTGTTGCAGTTATCACTCCATTGAAAATGAACAACAAATTCAATAACAGAGACTGTGTTTGATTCTGGATCTTTCTGTTTTTTTGTTGCTTTTTTTTTTTTTTTTTTTTTTTTCCTTCTCTTGTTTCCACCCACACAGTCTCACCTCTTTCCCCCCCTTCCATACTTACATTAAAGTTATGATGCTCTTTACTATAATAATGAATGGAATTCCCAGATTATTATTATAGAGGCTTAGCTGATTCTCAGTGTTGTTTTATGTGCTTACCATTTACACAAAGAGGCTTTTTCATGTGTCTCAGCCAGTACAGAAATGGGCTTAGAGTCAGTATTCATTTTAATACTTTCAACATATAGTCGCATTTCTTGTGAAAGTTTTCTTTTTTTTCCCTCCCTGATTGTACTTTTGCATCCCTTTGTGTGCAGTTGCACTACACATCTGTCTATGAACTTGGGCCTACTGCCAACAAATAGAACAGCTCCCTCCTTAATTTTTTGTATTAAAACATATATGTTTTTGTATTAAAACATATATAACATTATTCAGTGTACTGATCTCTAAATGCATATTATCTGTTGGAAAGTGACTTCCCCTCGGCATGTTATTTATTTCTAGGTAATCTCAGCTAAGAATCTGCTAGTGCTGTGACTATAGCCAGCTTTATATTACATATTTTCCTCAATGCAGATGTGTAGCTATTTAATGCCTTTTCTTTACTTCACTGTAAGTGCCATATGGACAGAAATCATTGAGTCACCAGATCACACATTTATTTTCATTATATATTATGCTCTTTGATGTCATGTTGACATCTAATTGATGTTGTTTTTGCTTTTTATTTTTTTGTCTTTGTTTTGTTTCTTGGTTTCAATAAAAAGAGAATTTAAAAAAGGCTGAAGAATGATGACTTAAGGCACTGACAGACATGAACATAGTATGCATCTCTTTTATGATGTGATGCTGAGTAATTGGGTATATATCTAGCTTTAGATAACATATAGGAGACCTCTGAATTTTTACTGCATAGTGAAGCATTCTGTATGCCTAGCCTATACCTTCAAAAGAACTTTTTTCTCTAGTAAGTAGTACATACAGAACATGTTTTCAATATGGGCTTAACCCATGATTTAAGAGCCAATAAAGACAGGTTTTCCATGTAGAAATGAGAAAGCAACAATAGAACTAAAATACAACATACTGAAGATTAAGTATGTTTCATCAGCATAACAGTGCTGTACCGTATGGTAAAGAGCAGAAGGGCATGATTAATAATAAAATGGTATGTATGTCAGAAGAAAAATAAATTCAATTTAGGCAAAGTAAACGCTTATTAACAGAGAACATCACTTACAGTTATCCAAATGGGAGGAAGACAAGGATGAAACTAGTAGAGAATATATTTCACAATGCAAAGTCACATTCATCATTGCTCAGGGTCCCCACCACTACCTCAAAATACAGCTTTGAAGTAAAAATAATGGTGAAATGCTTGCTGAAATAAAAATAATGCTTAAGTGCCCGATGACTTCAACAGAATCAGGATTTCACTCAAAGTGTTTTAGGGTGCAGCTTTATGAGACAGAATCTGTGGGCAGTTGAGAGGGAATAGTGCCCATGTTTCTGCCTGGGCTCCTGCAGACATAGCCAGTTCTAAGAGTATTTACCTGAGGCTACTCTCTACCATTCTTGCTCTGAACGGCCATTGCCAGGGTCAAGAAATGTCCTGGACGCTACCTGGTGACTTTAGCAGGCATTTAGGGCCCAGTGAGTAGAAAGGAAGGAAAGAAGGAAGTCAACCATGAGCAAACAAGCACAGGGACCAGGTTATGCTCAGTGCTGAGCAATCAAGACTAACTTATCTGACATGGAATGAGTGGCTGCCTGCTTGCATTCAAGACCAAGTGAAAGGTTGCACAGAATGACACCTGCATTGTAAGATAATATGAGAAGATTTTGGGAGCACCTTCTCTATGTTTGCCAGAAATGTTGCAAAAATGATCAATTATTAATTGAATATTAATTAATTAAGCACTCCACATTTTGTGCTAGGGTACAAACAGTGTGCCAGTCCAGATGGTTTGTGAAAACTGGTGATTCACTTTCCACAAAGAAATGCAATTACAACCAAATATATAAATAACAAGGAAAAAATGATGAAATATAAAAAGAAAATGGCTACTTCATTCTACATACAAGAGACACTGATAGCATAGTTTAGTATACTACTAAACAGGTACTTCCAAAGAAACCTATACAAAATAAATATGGATTTATAAGGAGGGTAAGAAAGATAAAATTTAAGCAACAGAGCTTTGAGAAGTTGTAAATTAAGAGAAAACAAATATTAAAACATAAGTGTCTGTTTGATATTAATCCTAGAAATTGCTACCAGTCCTACTTTGTATAAATAATTACACACAAAATTAGTAAGAGGAACAGAAAGAAATAAGGGTTATAGATCCATCAATAAGATGAGAGGACGGAGATATAAAATTTTTGAGCTTCACTCTCCTGATATATGCTATCACTATAAACAAGACAGGGAACTAAAGCCTATAACTCACCAGAGGACATGAGATATAAATCAAAGACAGGTAGAACTGAAATATACATCTCAAATGCCCATCCTTAACAGTCCTTTTTAACTACCTCCAGAATTCCAAACTATCCTAAAAATATTTTTATTCCGTTGTAATTGGTTCTATGTGACATTTGCAGAAACGATTCTTTGAAACTCTGGTAGGTTTCTTTATCACTGTTGCTAGATGAAAAGTAATCCTTCAATTTGCAAGCAAGTTCTCAAAAGCTCCACATTTGGGAACTATCATTGCCAGACCTTACTGAGCTCTCGCCATACTCAGACTTAAATCTGAAAGCTAGGCATTATAAATGTATATCTCATTCTAGATATTAGATAGTACACCCAGACTCAGAAATATATACATTATATATGTACTGTACATTAAAAATACAAAAAGAAGGACATTGGAAACTTGGAGCACCAAGATCCTCAGTCCTTAATTCAATGGCTTGCACAATTTTTCATTTTCTAAACTTCCTTTAATTTTTTTGCCTATTAAATCCAGTTACTGTACAAGATAGTGCTGAACTTCCTTGATGTCACACAGAAATTCATCCACTCTGTTTAAATTATACTCTCCTAACACAACATTCTGCATGGCAGTATGGCAAAATACCACGAAGACCTATAGCTTTCTGGGTAAACAGCTTGCATCTTGAGACTACCAATTTTTATCTCCAGTCATCTATCATCAGGATTTTATGCTTTTTGAAAGTGTTTATTTCGATACCTCCTAACTGGTTTTCAAGCAAGGATGCTGTGGAGAACAGATGCAAAAATTTGAACAGAAACACTGCACTGTGACCCCAAAAGACTACATAAAAATCACCAAAACTACAATGAGTAAAGTGAACTGAGAAACTTAACTGGACATTCCCACTTCCTATATCTACGAGCAAAAGCATGATCTCACTTTTATCAATATGCCATACCAGTTGAATGAAAGAATGAGAAGAGACGAGGAAGTCAAGAAAAAACCTCAGAGTGGGAGTGATAAAAGGAGAGGAGATCCTACTCTGTTAATATGCATTAACACTGTCCATAAATGTTGTGGGTTGGTTTATTGGTTCTTTCATAAAATCACAGAGAAGTGTATAAATTACTAAGATCATTGTGATCATTGCTTCATTCTGAATGCACTCCCTACAGTTCAAATAACTATGAAGTAAATAGGGATTGTCACACAAACATGCACCTAAATTACAAACAATACCCTCACTAAAATTGAATATGCTTTTAATGAAAGTTTGAAGGAAGTGATTTTCTGATTTTAAGAAAATGCAGAAAACCTTAAACATTGCAGGAGGGAGCTCATGCTCTAGGCTTCACCAAGCAATCAGCAAGGCATCTGGCATGCTACAAAAAAACCTGCAAAATCTAGCAAATAAATCATGTAACACCCATTCAGTATCCTACAAAGCACACAGTGGGGAGCTGACACATTATTAACTGACTGTAATTTTCACAAACTGTAACATACTAAGAGCCTTATGACATACATGTGTGAAATATATTTATATATGTTATAAACATTTATGTTTTTAATGTATGTTAATTGAGATACGTTGATTAAATCACTGGATCACATCTGTCTTCAAGTTACTGGCTTCAAATTTATTGATTATTACAGTATATAAATTTGGGGGAACACCTCCATCTCAACTGTTTAACAAAATCGCAAGGTAGTATGTTACATGACAGGGGAGCAAGATGAGCAACAGAAAAGATAACCTTGGGAAGAGTGATAACAAAATGATCTGGCCCTTGAATATGACCTTTTATATCAAATTATATGAAAAATAAACTTGCTGAATTACTGTTCTTTCAGTGGAAAAAAAAATTCATGAAATACAACACAGGGTTAAAGGAATCTCCAGTGCCATCCAGAGGGAAAGAACTGAAGATAGAATCATAGAATCATCGAGGTTGGAAAAGACCTCTAAGATCTAGTCCAACAGTCCACCTACCATTAATGTTGTGTGCTAAACCATGTTTCTTAGTACCACATCTATGCATTTCATGAACACCTCCAGGAACAGTGACTCAGCCACCTCCCTGAGTAGCCCATTCTATTGTCTGACCACTCTTTCACCTAATATTCAACCTAAACCTTCCCTGGCACACCTGAGGCCATTCCCTTTTGTCCTGTATATAATTACAAAGGAGAAGAGGCTGACCCCACCTTGCTACAACCTCCTTCCATGTCACTGTAGAGGGCAATGAGGTCACCTCTGAGCCACCTTTTTTCCACACTAAACAATCCCTATTCCCTCAGCTGCTCCTCACAAGACTGGCTGAGAGTTTCCCTAAAGATGATATGACACAGACTCAGCTTTCAACCAGAGCATTTTTCCTTTTGCCCAAGTGAAGATTTATAAAACTTTACAGATACAAAACTGCCTCTTTCAGGAACAGCAAAAGGTAATTGTGCAAATGACAGAACACTGACTATTGAAACCTTATATTGTTCTGCCACACATGGAAATAACGTGAAGTCTCAAAGTTTTGCAGCAGAAAATGGCAGTCCACCAACTCTCATAACAGCCTGTCAACCTGTAGATAGTCTGCTTGTACAGTATTTTATCTTATAATTTCACATTTACAACCCTGTACAATACTCAGCAATTTCTATTTAAATAAAAGTAGATGACATTAAAAAAAAAAAAAAATGCAAAACACAGGCTGGATGTGAAAGCTGAGAACATTTCCCTCTCTATTGTCCATTCTTCATTATGTATCACTCTCTGCATGTAGGCCAAAAAAATAAATCCAATATAAACACAAAAGGCAAATAGTGTTTGAAGGCCAGGCAAATATTTGGAAAGCAAAAAAGAGATTCTGCTTTTATCTCTAGATCATCCTACAAATTTAATGGGTATGGAGAGGGGTTTCTTTCTTCTTTCTTTCTTGTATTTGTTTTTGAGGGAATGCAGCAGGGGAAGGTCCACGCCATAGCTCACAGAGTGGTTATCAACCTATAAACTATAACAATTGGATAACAAAGATTGGACAATTGCACCATGCTTGTTACCAGAACAGAGAGAAAAAGTGCCAGTGAAAAAGGGTTTTTTAGGTGACAAACCAATGTATTAAAAAACTTGATCCAATAAAAATTTTAAACTCTGAAATTTAGAGCTTAAATTAAATTTAAGCTCTAAATTTAGAGCTTAATGATTTTAATGAGATTTCTCAGAATTCAAATAACCCCACTCCATGGACTAGAGAGAAATACTTGGGCATTGAAATATGTCAGTAGTATTAAATAGAATTAAAATATAAGAAAAAAAAATAGGATTTGCAAGCCAAAGCGGTAAAGCTCTTAAACCTTTATCAGTGAACCTACAATCAGCTAGCAAAAAATGACTCCCTACGTGAGTATGTGGAACTAATTTGAAAACACTGCTCAGTGGGAATAAAGCTCTTGAAACCAAAACGGAATACAAAAGCTTTCTTTTGTCCCTTTCTCAGTAGTCTAGGATTCTCGGGTCACCATGGAACACAAGTGCATGTGTTCGATGGTTCAATAAAACGGGTTGATACTCTCATGGCAATAGCAAATCTTTACCAATCGCACAAGAATTCCAGCAATTGTATCAAGAAAGATACTATCTGGTCCTTTCATTCAGAGCAGGCTTGTGGCATATTTTTGGAATACATATAAAAGCTGCATCAAAGGCCTCACCTATCTTACTAAGAAAGCGTTTTTGGATTCCCTGCTCTTTATGTTCACAAAACACAAACAGAGGAGAAAAAAAAAAAAAGACAAATCTCATTGACTTAATGAGAATCTTTGCTTTCTGAAATAATATATTTGAGAAAAAAAAAAAAAAAAAAAAAAAAACAGGAAAAAACCAACATAATTTAGCTTATTGTTATCTTAGATTAGCAAGAAAAGAAAAGTAAGAGGAACAAAAGCAGAAGAACCGATTCAAAGAAAAGAGCAATTCATGTCATAGGACTTCATAGCAAAATAAAGTTTAAATCTTAACTTCTGTATGTTAGACAGTATTAAGTATCATGTGAGGTAAAATGTTCAGCTCAATTAATTAGCTGGTGAGAGTGAAATTGTTTATATTAAAATGACAGCATTTGGTAGTTTGCCTCCAAATCAGCTTTCATAATAAGGTTAAGTGTAATCAAGGGCCAATTTGATTTATACCCGGTTATCTTCACTCTTAGATCTTCTCCTGTATAGTTAAAATCTCCAGATTAAGAAATGTGAATGTTTAGATTCTTCATTCTGTGTTCTTATATTATATCCTGCGTTTGTCACCAAGTATAATATAACATGCTATAACACTATTTAATTATTTTAATACATGATTTTCAACCTATAAATGCTTTTCAAACAGTAACTTAAAATTATTATGTAACAAAAGATTACATTTCTCTAAATTTTCAACTGTATTTCTCTGTGATTACAAACTGATAGAGGTAATTTAAGAGCCATCTGCTGTAAGACTTTTAAAAAATGTACTTACAAATATTGCAGCAGAAAAGCTCTCTTTCAGAGTATAAACAAAAAGAAATGACATTGGGATTGATCACCTGTCCACTGCCTTCAAAGGTGTAGAAAAAGGTTTCGTATTTGTTCAAGCTGTAAACCTTATTTTCTTTTATTTGAGAGAAAAGTGATAAATGTCTTCTAACTGGAAAGGTTTGATCCAGCAAAGTAGGATTAATACTGGAAAAACAAAATGAAGGATACATTTATAGATAAAAACTATTTTCTAACAAAAAAACAAAAAGAGCACTTGAAAGTTATTTTGTTTAAGGTCATTCAGTGTTTTCACAACATCAACAACAACATACAGGTTAGAAGATTATGGTATCCCAGAGGAAAAGGGAACACAAACAACAAGAAAAAGAATTATATTGCAGACTAACGAATGAATTAGGGAACACCTCACATGCTGAGATTTATCAAGGTAACGATCATACTACTTCTACAGATATGGAGTGGAAACTGGTCTATGATAGCTTTTTCATTTAAGTTATTGGAGTGGGGACAGGGATGGAAATCAAGTTGACAAAGATCATGTATATGACCTCTGTAATCTGTAAAAGCAATTTAATAAATATTTAAAGTGCAAGGTGGATTGTCAAAATGGTTATGGAACCACTGATGTGCTGGAACTGTCTCAATCCTTTTGTAAGTAAAACTGCTACCAATAGTCTGGAAGACTCAGAAGTAAACTAATCAATACCAATTTTGTCAAATTTCTCAATATTTTGTCTGATAGTGCACTACATCTCTAAAATGTATACATAGAAGTATGAAGTTTTGTACCTAGTATTAACATCAAAATTATATATGATATTATTATGCAAGTGTATATACATCTAAATTATATGCATGCATATATATGTAAATACATATTTTTACATAAATAGAGGTCAATACAGACTTGTATGTAGGTGCATAATTATGTATTTCTGTATATGCATATATATACACATACATAAATGTGTACACTTGGAAGAAATATATAAGCTGGCTATACCTACAAATTGGTTAGACAGACACACACATACAGAGTATGGAAGGAATTCACTAAGCTTATTGTTAGTAAGGAGTCATGTAATAACTAATATAGTCACTATTTGACTGCTTTATGTACATCATACTGCAAGAACAAAATCTTAACTAACAAATATTCCACAGGATTGATCACTTCCTAAGCTAGGTCTAACAATCACCATTCAGGTTTACATAGCTAGATACTTTTTAAAACAACATTAAATATTTTTTCTCTCAATTGCTTACTGCATGGTTCTGTCTCTCTAGACTTGGCTGGCATCAGTCAATCCATTTTGTACGGTTTTAATAATTTATGAAGACGTATTCAGGTACATGGGCACATTTTTAAAAGTAAAAGAGTGGCTGCACTGCTGGAGATGCAGAATTAAAATCAGAACATCACCAATGAATTAAAATTCAACTAAAAATTAGCTGTGTTTCAGAAGTACAGATGTAGTAAATCATTCTTCCTATATTTCAACAGCCACTATGCTGTTGAAAGTGTGCAGGCAATTTTGTTTCCAAGACTTCTACAATCACCTACCAACTAAGCATGCTGACTGTACTCTTAAAGTCTAATGGTCTGACAGAGCATAAATACTCTTTTTTTTCCTGGCACCCATCAGCATTTCTAATTTATTCCCTGAAAACATCAATTTTAGGATAATGAAAAAAAGGACATCTTACTCATAATAGGGGTGTTACTATTGATACTAGCAGATGAAGTAGTAACTTCTCACTCATACTTGCATGCTGCAGACAACAAGCATAAGACATGGCACAGTAACTCTGGATTACATGTTACAGTTGGAAGATGCAAGAGAGAATAATAGCAAAGTTCATAAACTAACTTCAGAACAATACTGACATAACTTAAAGCAGAATCTGATCCTCCCTGAAACAAACTGCTATTCCTGATTCCTTTAGCTGACTTCAGCAACAATTCCAAAACTTTGCTCCTTCTTTAATATAGAAGATCTAGATAAGTATGCACTCGGCTCCCAGGTCTGAATACTGACAAGTAGGGAGGGTTGTTATTCTCTCACTTATAACATAGCAGCTCCCTTCCTTCTAGGAACGTAAAAGAAAACAGTATTTCTCTCCTGCAGGTTTTTATCTGACCTTCACATTAAACAACACTGTTTACCAGTTGCACAGGGTCACCAGCATCTAGTTATTTTTGCCTCAAACGTGTGCCCCTAACACGATGATAGTGCTAAACAGACTAAAGGAGAAGGGGAGAGAAGTAAAAATAATCAGCATACTAAAAATATTTATCTGAAAGAAAAATCACAGACAAGAATGATTCAGCATAAGCACTGGTAACTCCAATAAATGCTGAATGCTTACCCCAGTTAAGAACAAAGACATATATGATTTAACTCGCGTTTTTCATGGAAAAACTGAGATGCATGCTTACGTATATGTTGCATCATTTTTTTTAATCCAAGTTAACCGGAGAGTAGAACAAATATCTTTAAGTCTAAATTAAATAAAAGTCACAATGAAAAGTCTGTTTGAAAGAAAATGAATGTAAATAGTTGGGATTTGACTGCTGTAATCCACAATCAGGTTTAAAAGATTATTCTCCCACCATAAAATGGTAGGAAAATTGCATATGCACACAAACTACCACATGTCAGAGGAACTAGGATATACAGCCAATATGAAACACTCCTATCCATTCGACAGAGAGGCCAAAAGAGGATCACCTCCTTTCCTGATGCCCCTAAGCAGTTGCAGCATCCGTGAATTATAGCACAGAAGCACCCAACCTTGCTTTTCTCCCAGGGCAGTGGAGGTTGGTCAGTCTGTCCTGTTTAATTGGAGTTCCTGACAAATCTCTGCTTTGCAGGTATACCACTGCTTACCTCCTACACTGAACACATGCAAAGCCCAGCCTCACCAGCCTGGTTGGTAAAATAGAGCAGTTTGTGGGACAGTAGTCAATCTTGGCTCTCACAAACTTGGGTGAATACAATTAGAGCTAATTCATTGAGTTTTGATGGCTTGTTTTTTCTTTTTCTTTTTTAATTTATTTTGTGTGTGTGTGTGTGTTTTGTTGTTGTTTTTTTAGCTACAATTAAGACATTTTGAATAATTAATAACTGCACATATGCTGATTTGTACTATCTTGGAAGAAATACTAATGGATTCTCTGTAACATCTATAAAATACAACCAAAGCCTGTATAGCAAAACATTGGGATTATGTTTTACACGTCTATGGATGTTAGGAACTATCATCCACTTCTACCACAAAACCATATTCAGACAAAGCAAAAAGACACATTTGATTACTCCAGGACTTAGTAGCTGAAAATAAAGTAACATGCCTTCAAAAATTCACTGTTACATGATTCTTTTAGAACACTATTGAAAAATGTTGGATATAATAAGGAACACATGTAACTTCTAATATAATTCTAATGAGGAAAAAAAAAAGGAACAAAATATTTTCCCCTAACAACACATGACTCAATTGACTCTTCATGCTACTCTCTCTTCACAGCTGTTTAAAATACTGTTTCCATCAGACAGTTGAATGTCAAAAAAAGCCAAAATGAAATCTCCAAAGATTTCTCTCTACATTATTGGTGATTGATCAAGACATGATGGATACCTACAAACTTTGGCATTCTCTAAAAGCACTGAACACTTAGCAACTTGTGCTGAAAGTAAAACCCACATGACATTAGGCTTAGTGGTCTGCTTTATTTAGCTGTTTCATAGGTTTAATACTTTTCAGTTCTAACATTTTAAATTTTACTTTCTTCTAAAAGTAGACTCGTGTTCCTACATATATCCTCCCTTGTCTCTCTTGTCCTGAATTTATTCTTTTTTTATGATGCAACCTAGTAATTTTGCATCCAACCACACAAAGCTGCTGATGCTCTGCAAGGACTCTTCATGAGCTGGAGCTGACCGTGAGCTCCTTTGGTAGTGCAATAGCCCAAAGCACAGCTAAGCACCAGCTGCACCATATTTATCTACTTGTTTATGAAAGAGTTTCCCCCTCATTGTGTGGATAACTGACCTTAGCCATAGCTAATAAGATATGAGCTTCCTTGAACTATGCAGCTTTACACTGAATCTTATAAAATACTTCAATGTTATACATGTAGCCTCACTGAGCTCCTAATGAACTGAAACATATTCTCTCTCCAATACTGTCATCAAAGATAAGGTGTGGTCCAAGAAACAAAAAACTCTGGCCCAACCTTTGCTTTGGCCATCTGTTTCTGTAGACAAGCATCTTGCTAGCACCAGGCTTTTATAAAGTAGAGAATGAAGCAACACGTAGATATTCAAGCTCTACCCCACCGATCATGTCATCTAACAGTCCCAACCACATCATAACGGGAAGGGTTTCCTTCATGCAGGAAAGCTGCTTCATCAACTGCCCCTAAATTGCAGCTGTTTCCAGATGTACAGCTGGTTAGTCAGAAACTTCTGGAAATTCATCACAAAGCCTCAAGATTTTGAGCAGGCCAGGAGCAAGGCAGTCTGAACTAAAGAAAAGACAGGAATTTCACTTAACGTGCTCTGTGAAACTAGTTCTACTAAATCAGATGATGTTCTTATCAACCTATTCCAGATACACCAAACTAAGGCAATTTTTTATTATTATTATTTTCTTCTGTTTTAAACAGACAACTGAAAAGCTACAAGTGGCACAAAAGCAAGGAAAAGTAGAACCCTGAAGAAATGGCAGTGGGGGGGGACTTTTTTACTTTATATCATACTGTTAAGTTTGAAATTAATGATTGGAATTAGCAAAAAAGAGTTTTTGCTCTTTTTTCTTATTTTTATATTTAAGAATATTACTTTCATCATATTACTATAAATTTTAAAAGCTAAATAACAGATAATTTACAGTGGCTTATAGCTGAGGTTTTCCAAGAATGTTTCTCTTTAGTTGCGGTTAGGTGGCATTTGATGATTTAGGATTCTGCTAATAAGCTAAAACAATAGATTTGAAAATGATTATTTAAGTCTGTCACTTGAATCAGTACAGCACTAGAGCTTCAATGTCGGCTACACGTGCATAGAAAATACAGTAAATCCTAAAATACTTCTACAAAACCCAAGGACTTCAACTAATTTCAGGGTTAGTACACACATAACCAATACAACAGCCTTTAATCATTCCAAATAATCACACAGCAAGTTTAATTTTGTTGGGCCAGTGTTGCTGTTGTTGTGGTGGGGTTTTGGGTGTTTTTTTTTGTTGTTGTTGTTGTTTTTTTTTTTTTTTTTTTTTTCTCAGAACTACACTGGTTGTTCCTGATGATGTTCCAAGCAGAGCATTCCAAAGACTCACTCGTGCAGTAAAACATTAGAGCTCAACTCCGTTGCCAGCTCTTCCCTGATTTTACAAGTAGCTTTCCCGTTCTGAATCAAGCATTCTTCTCCAACACTGGTTAGCAGAGCTTCACTGATTTAACTTTCATTTTTGCCTTAAACATCTGGGAAACTTCATTCCTCTAATCAGTTTCTTACTTTCCTCCACTAATTACAATCTTGTTTTTCCACGTATATCATTTCCTGTGTTGATAATTTTGCATCATCCGTTTTCTTGCTCTTTGTATATTCACTAAATTCTAGTGTTCAAAGTCACGCAAAGCAGCTTATTTGTGATGTCCTTCTAAAAAATACTGGGATAAAGTGTGCCACAAGAAGTTATTTGTTACCCTACACAAAAATGTTTAGCAGAGCTTCCAGAACAGTTCCACCTGTTGCCCTGCTAGCTCTAACCTCAGAAATTCTGGGATTTCTCTTTACTCAAAGTTGATGAGCCACTCTTTAGAGAAGCTGGATGCCAGCTGCCTCTGCTCGAGTAGGCCAAAGTCACCGGTAAAACAGTACGGCCTGTCAAACAACGTCACTTCCCTTTTCACTTCCCTCACAGCCTGTTCCTCCCTTCTTTCCCTTTTGCCTTTGCCCTAGGCCATATCAAAAAATTTCTTCTTTTCTGTGTGGCTCATAAAAGGTTACCATGTCAAACTAAACTGCTACAGGGGCTCAGCCTTCAGACTGAGGTTGCTTTTCTTTTAATCTGTTGTTTTTAAATTCTTGTAACACCACAATCTCTGTCAGGCATCTTCCAGGCTATTACATAAAAATAAGTTAAAATCTGAGAATTACCAACTCTCTTTCACCACAACAGATACTCTAGCAACACGACACACATACTTAATGCCATTCTACAAGCAAATCAGAAGTTTTTTAAATGCTTTCCTAAGCATTCAACTTAGGAAGAGAAAAAATAAAATAAAATAAAATCATTCAACACTGTAAACACTTTCTAAGTTCTACTGCATTTAGCTGCTACTATTTACAACATTTTAGACAAATAATAAACAAAATAGTGAAGGCTATTGAAAATATAAGTGCTCACACTATCTATTAATATAATCAATATAAATATAGAAAGCAAATGCCAAAGTTTTCCCACAACAGAGTTACGAAACTTCAGTAAAATTAGAAGATTATATCCAATTGATCTAATGGTTTGAGTTGAATTTCTCTATATAAACATGGTGGCACATATACCAAATATCCATTTTCTTCTAACTTGAGATCATAGATTTTGAAGCCCTGCCAAAAAAAATATTTTTTTAAATGAAAACAAACATGCTCGCAGTATTTCCAAACAAATTTGAATATGTCATTTATGCTGTGTGAAAACTGAAATCTAATAACCCTGCGAGTGAAAAAGCTCTGCAACATAAAAAGCTTCCATAAACTTCCACAGTATCTTCAGGAACAACTAAAGAAACCACATTAACTTGCTGTTGCAAAGAACTCTTCAGGTTTTGTGATCGGTTCTCACACTTAGCCACAAAACAATAAAAAATTGTTAAGATATTTCACAGCTAAATATACTCCACAGCTCGCAGTTATTCTTCCCAACATTAAAGCACAATTTTATTTCATTCATTTGAGGAAATTGAGGATCAACACATGCTGTTTCATCTGCTGACAGTTTAAGTAAAGCAACTAAGATTCTTTAAAATCTAAATTCTTCAGTGAAAAACAAATAAAAGCTGTTATTTCTTTGAGAAGATGTCTAGCTTACCTGGCTTTGCCATTCCACACCGACAGTCCGAACAATATTATCAGCTCTTCAGGTACTAATTCTTGCTAACTGGAAGGATATTTTCTCTCTTGCTGGATTAATAATCAACTTTCCTGATAGTTCATTTGTAATTCTCTGCTGGTTAACCCTTTGTATGGCTCCCATTTTGAATTCAGCAACCTACACTGTGCAGTTCATTTTAATACGAAAGTAACAAAATATGCACGCATAATAATTCAAGTTCTAAAGAGAAAGCTTAAGAGTAGATTATTTCAAAAAGCTAAAAACTAATTAATACTTAAAATAAGAATTTCTTTTCCTTAGAGACTCTACTTACTAAACCTAGGAGCTAAGTAAACCAAAGCATCCACAAACTGAAAGCTGGCAAGTCCACTGGCTCAAAAGACAGCATGCTCCCAAATAGCTACTCGCCTCTTCAGCGTACGTGTAAATATGACACGTCTGCTGAACTCTGAAAATAACATTCTTTATTATTGAATACTGTGCTGAAAAATTACCACAGTTATCAGTTCGTGCAAGGCCGTCCATCTGTGTTGTCAGAAAGCAAGAGCAAGAGTGGCTGGGAGTAAAACTGAGATAAGAGAGGCCCAGAATAGCTAAAAAGGGGAGTTCAAACGAGGTCAGCAACGTTTTATATGGGATACCTAATAATTACATGTAGTTTTATTTTTCCAAAATAATAGGAGTGAATTATACACACATTTTATCAGTTTCATAAGAATTCAATGTATTTTGGCAGCTCTGTTGTAGAAGTAAAGAGATTCTAACAAGAAAGCCAGGAAAGGCTATTAGAGATCTATTAGAAAAAGGTGAAGCAATCTGGAAATCTAAGCCTGAAGAAACTGGTCTTTATTTTGGAGACAAAAGATGGACCTTGAGATGCGCTTTGTTTGTGGGCAGAGGGAAGACAAAGAGAAAAACTTGCTTTGTTGTTGACTAACAGATCATTCAGTAAAACTGAGAAATCATAAGTCCTGCTTTTTGTTGGTTTAGGGTTTTTTGGTCTGTTTGTTGGGTTTTTTGGTTGTTTGTTGTTTTGTGGTTTTATTTTGGGGAGGGGGAAGTTGTTTTGAAAACAACTACTTGGGGGTTTTGGATGCCACAGGAAAAATATAAGAGATTATAGTTTTGTCTAGTAACAGAAATGCTTTCGACATAAATTCTGTTTTATTAAATTTACCCTGTGTTTTATTAAATAATATTGCAGAATTTTTGTTTCTCCCTTAAACACAAGGACATAGTCACCTTAAGTTACTGCAGAGCACAGAAGAGACTTTATCTATATCCCTTTATATAAGAGAAGTCCAATAGCAAATCTGTTTTTACACAGTTGTAGGTCTTTGCTCTCTCTCTACTGTAGCAACTAATGCAGCTTGCTGTAAACTTTCTCTGATATTTGCTGTAGAATTTATGATAAGATGCTATAAAGTGTTGAAGCAAATTTATTTCATATTTATAGTTAATTTTATTGTGTGTGTGTTTGAAGGAAAACCTTTTAGGAGCACCAATAATGTGAGAAAGCTACAACAACTACATTTATTGTTAAGTATCGCATCAGTGGTACTCCTGGGGGCTCCTCTTCATGGGAAGAAAGCTTAAACAACATTTCCTAACACATTGGATTGCTTCCCAGAGATGTGATGGCCTACAGAGGCTGTGCTGAACAAAGCAGGCTGGAATAGTAAGTCAGTAAACAACCCTTTTCAGAGGATGGTCACAAATAAGTGCAACTTTGTTTAATAAAGGCAAATCATAGCTATCTTTTGTTCTTCAGAAGGGGCATTATCTTCCTCTCCTGTTTCACCTGACTAAGCTGGTGGTATCTCTTCCATCACCTGACTTCGTGGTTGGCTAGAAATAATGGGGCAGAACAATCCCCCATTGTTCCAAGAGACAATGACCTTTCATGTCCTTGAAGCTCGCCATGACCTTTCATCTCTCCTAGCCTTCAATGGGCTCTCCTAACAACTAAAACTACACTCAGTTAGGCTGAATTCCAGATTGTCATAAAAAGCCCTGTCCTTTCCAAACAAAACCAATTTTTACACCAAGGTGGAAGAGAAACACAGGTCCATTGTTCCCTCACAGATGGAAGTTAGAGTTACTAAGGCAACAGCTCTAATCCCCCTTTTTACCACCTTTTTCACATCACTGGCCTATCAAGTGTGCTACCTTTTAACTCATAAGCTCAAAAGCTGGTAGTCTAACTGACTGCCCTAATTAGCTACGATTTTCACAGTATAGACAACATGATGAGCTAATCGAAATTTGCAAAATAATGACGTACCTCCAGCAAATATTCCTCCTCCTGAGGCCCAGTCTTAGAATAACAATAATGAGACCATTATTAGAGGAGGGCATTAAAATGCTGCACTGCTGCTAAACAGAGAACTTAATTGTTCTGGTCTTGTCCATTGAATCAACAACCTATTGTTGTGGACTTGAAAAATAAAGGACTGGAGAATGGGTGCCATAATGATTGGTCTGTGCTGCCATACCAGCACTCTGTAGAATTGTTTTCCTTTTGAAACTCTTGATGGACTAGTAGTTTTGTTTAAAAGTAATATAAAAGGCAATTGTCTGGATAAAAAGTCCTATTTATTGAAATCCTTAGAAGCAGTTGCATGGGTTTGTTCATGACCCCCAAGACAAAAACAGAGGGATAATAATAATGCTATCTGTAGACACCAATGCTTGCAGTGACACTAGATAACACTGTCCTGTCTGGATACTGTAAAAGGAAGGAAGGCATTTCCTTTACAGACTGAAATAATGACAGAAGGTCAAATATTGGACAGATCCAATTCATCTCTAAAAAGGAAGATGATTTATTAAAAGAAAAAAAAAATCCAGAAACTCAAATTTTTGGTCATAGTTTAGCATTTGGGTTATAGATAAAACTTATAAAGGTATTTCTATGTCAGTCACAATTTAAGACTTCTTTCATTTACTTGGTTATTAAAAATAACTGACTTCAGGGTTTTTTCCACACATTTTATGGAATTATTTCCTCAACTTAAACATTGGGAAACTGAATATAAATATAGCTTGAAATGGTAGCGACTCAGCTGACGTAAACTGTAATTTACTGTTAGCTTAGGATAATCTAATCTGTATTTCAAATTGGGACTGTGAAGAAAAGATATCTAAAAATATTTGAGGGTTTTTTTTCTATATTAATTGATAAGAAAGTGAAATATACAGTTGCTTACAAACTATTTAAGATAAACATGATCTGGAAAAAAAATGTATCCCAAATTAAAAAAAAAATAAAAAATTGTATTACGTACTATTTTTAAGTAATACTGCATAAGCAACAACTGATTTACATTTTGGAACAGAAATTAAAACTTTCACAGTGTCTTTTTTTTTAATTATTATTCTTGTTGTTTGCTTATTTTATGGCTACCTCTCTTAATGCATCCTCCTATGTATAAATGTCTCAAAAATAGCCCATGACTCTAGGTTAATATAAACAACCAGAAACAACCGAATTTAGGCTAGCAACAAGTACCCATGGGAACTTTGTTATTTACTTCAATGGGAAAAACTTCAGGTTTTAAGTTTTTATTATTCTTGCCAACATATTGTAAATCTAAATGAAAACACAAAAAGGGAAAAAGGAAGAGGAAAAAAAAAAAAAAAAAGAAAGAAAAAGAAAACTTAAAAGTTAAAGGTTAACCCAAACGGCATTTTCAGCAGTTCTTAGAACCGCTCACATAGAGTTGTCTTGCATGCACTCACAGTGCACGTTTTCTTTAAACTCAGGGTCTTTTCTCTCAAATTGAAAAATGCCTAATATAAAGAAGTATTAAACTGTAAATAAGACCTCTTGCTTCATTCAATCCATGCTTTGCTTCATTTATCTTCATCTTGTTAGGCTAAATTAATTAACAATCTCTGTGTTGCACACTTTCTCTTTTCATTACATCAAATAATGGCCTGGATATGGGAGAAAACCCTCACCACAGGGATCTTGAAACACCACCTTGAGGAAGAGTCTCTTACATATGTATTGCTTTAGCAATATTAACAAGCTAGATGTTACAACATTGATTAAATAGATTCTTCATTGCTTTAAAGTAATGATCCTGATTTTGTGGGAAATAAAAATATTTTTTCTAAAAGAATCACAGGATGGCAATGGATCGTGCTCGCAATCTGTAAGCCACAAGACACTAAGACCAAAAAAACCACTACGTTAATTTATAAATAGCCCTACTCAATGCTTCAATATATATAAAATAAAAAAATAAAAAAATTGTGCTTGAGTATAATTTCTGAGCAACTGTGCACACAGTTCCAAATATATTAATGTGTTAAGCCATTCAAACCATGATGCTGTGCCATTTGCCTGTGAATGTTCTGTACATAATTAATTGGATGACTGGGACAGTTTCATTGGTAAATCTGGTTATTTTAATACTGTAATGGACAGCAATGTGCTGAACTATTAGAGAAGTTTTCTTCCTTTAACCTACATTATGGCATCTAGAGCAAAAGGACAAAACAGTAAAGCCTTTTTTAATCTCACTCTGATCAAACAGCCCTCTTTCTCCAATCACAGCTTTGTGCGTGATATCTTTCTGCTAGTGTTTCTTATTTAATTAAAACAGACACTGACAGAAGGACATGGATTAGGACTGTAATGATGCATTTACTTGGATTAATCGGAGGCTCCTTTTGGAGTAATGGCTTAAACAAAGAACAAAAGGAAATTGTTATGAAACAGCCTTTCATCCCAGGCAAAGGTCACATTATGAGGTTTTTAATTTTGTCAGCCTCCGTTATATTGGGCCTTGCCACTGGAACATGAGAAGTGCTTCTCTCCCCTTCTCCCTCGAGTCAAGCCAGTTATTATAATACAGCCATTAAAGCTGCAAATTAAAATGTCTGATTTTAAAACATGTTGCTTAGCTTTCAAAACCCTCTAATTAGCATGTTGTACATTGTTGTGAAGGAAAGGAACCTAAAATGCTAATGACCTGCTGCCAGGTGACCACACTGCTGTGCAAAATAATATGGACCCTTTCAAGTAGCAGTAATAATGCCCTGCCTTTACGAATTACCCAGCTCCAGGTCTGCTCTGCACCAAATGTGCTTAAAGAAACAAGCACACATCAAGCCAAAGATCAGAGTTCAGAAGTCAGCACAAGAGATTGTTGTATGTTAACTGGAAAGATGACTGTGAGACACCGTAAGGGAATAGAAAATCATTTGAAACCACCACAGGTACAGTGACACTTGCGAAAGGTACAGAGAAGATTATAGAACAGAAAGCTTTTACCCTCTCAGGTAGAAACTGCGGGTGCACTTTTGGAAATCTCAAGGAGGAAGACTTAGCTTGCTGCTCCAAACAGATTTATTTTGTCCCTTCACAGTTCGCCGTTCAGTGTAAGAAGTTCACTGAACATAAAACTAAGCTAAAACTACCAAATCGGCATTTCTTCTTCATAACTTGTGATATTTTCTCTAAAACATTTTACAGGCAGAAGTTTGACAATGCAACTTGAAAGAAGCAAAGCAGAAAACATTTCCTTAAACCATATAGAACTTGAAGGTCTGATTTTTGAATCCCTGAGTTTTAGCAAGCTTACTCATTTCACACAGAATTTTCAAGAAAAATACTCTCGTCATACAGTGACAGAGCGTGCTGTGACTTCCTTTACGAAATTGGAGCTGCAAAAATATTTATTTAGTCTTCTGCACCACCTAAGCTGTTCACAGAACCAGCCCTTCTCCGGTCACAGGGGCCACATCTCTGGCAAGCTGAAATGTCACACAGTACCTAGAGACACACAACACGATACCAGCAAAGAAGCTAAAGCTTGCTGACAGTGCCAATCTTGAGTCCAAGTAGCAGCGGTCCAGGCACCACAGAGAATACCTTCCTGAAAAATCTCTGTAATAATCAGCTGGGCCCTCTGGATTGATCGCATTCAACCTGTTTGTTTTACCAACACTTAAGGAAAAAAAGTTTTCTCTGTAACTTGCTGCTTTAGCTATGAGCTTCCTCGTCCAACCACCTCCAAACAAATCAGTGTGGCATGACAGTTCTTCTGAGATCTCACTAGTAGGAAGTTGGATGAGATGTTGAGAGCAGTGCTGGCCTCAATGGCTGTTCATATATAGAACTCTCCCAACCTTCAAGTGATTCCTAAATGACCGGTGAGGGACAAAAAAGACTGCAAAGGGGATTTTTGGTCATTTTTATCCCTCATTGCATTCTATTGTACTTAGAAGTCCAACAGTCCAGAAACAAAGTCCTGTGTGATTCCAAATGCCAGCATTCCCTAAAGCAATACTCAAGAGAAAGAACAATTCAATTCAGTTCCTCTCCAGATAAACCACAAATGAGCCATCTTAAGTGAATATAATATTAAGATGACCATGGGTACAGTTTCATCTTAAGCCCACACATCTACACTCTGCTCTATTTCACATAGTATCCAGATTCTGCCACTTTCTTGTCACTACACTCCCTCAGAATACAATCAAATTCTGAAAGAAAATCAACTTGCCCTTGTAAGTATTATCAAAATTACATGTAAGTCGCTGAAATGGCCTACATTAAAAAAAAAAAAAACAACAAAAAAACAAACAAACAAACAAACACTTAATTTCAAATAAATAAATAAATAAATAAATTTAACTAAGTTAACCCTCAAGCACTTGAGTTGTTTAAAAGTTGACCAAAGAAACCTCTGGTAAATGACACGCTATTAAAAACTATGTAGTAGTGCTCACTCTCACTCTGGTTGAAAATATGCTGACCTTCACAACAGCATTCTACAACTCAGAGATACTACCGTCATCAGCCATTGCCACCCTTTACTTATTTAAGGTTAACTGCTATGCTGCCAGAAAAACCAAGTCTTGAGATAAGAGAACCCGTTTCCACAGATACATGCATCACTCACTTGTGTTCCTCAGTTGCCTTTTAGCTGTTAGGTTTTCAAACCACCTCTGAGACAGAAACCTTACTGCTAAGATTATGTATAAAACAAATAGAGTAGCATCTAATGAAAACGAGGCTTTGTGCATAGTGATAGGTGGCTCCATTCTTAAGAACTTGCAGCCAGGAAATTCACATTTTTTTTTCCATTTGTGGCTGTGTACAAACTGTACTTGTAGAATTAATTCTAACAAAGTACTTTAAAGTATCTTGCAGTGGTTACTGCATTGATATGCACCACGCAGCCACACCGGTCCCCAAAAGTTCTATTTGTTCCTTAAAATATACGACATACACTATTGCTCTTTTAGTGAACAAGTAATAAAATCTGCATTAGTATCCTACACAGAACGTGAATTCATGCTTTAAGATCAGAGCAGCTTAGATAGCAAATTATCTGCACCATTTCACATTTACTAGCTAGAGACCTGTCCGGGTACAGTCTGCATACAGACAGCATTAGAACAATCAGTGCCTACATGGATGCAGCACCATGTCCTGTGGTTTTTGCTGAATATCCACTTATGCTATAAATCAAAAAACAACAGTAATCCCGTAATCTAAGACTTCAGTGTAGGAGTCTGACGAGACTCAGGCTGGCACAGCAGCAGTTACTGACATGGCACAGTGGAAACACTAGCAATGCAGAAATCATGCTGGTGCAGTGCAGAATAAGGGACTGATTGGTCTTTGATACATCATAAATTCAACTGGACCCATCAAATCACATCTCTGTCACGATAATCCCACAGACTCCAGAGGCCAATACAGAGCAGAAAAGACAGTTTACTCTCTCACCTGCTTGAACGCAGCTTTCATGCACCCAAGGTCGCAATATGCCCTGCACTGAAGTAAAGTTGGCTTTTTATTCAAGTTGCCTCACAGCTAAGTCACTATACAGATTTGTATCTAACAGAACCCATATATATTACGAAAATATATATGGAACCCATGTAACAGTTATATAATGAAATCCTATCCTGTTCTTCAAGTAAACATGCCCCCAACCACTAACACTGAATATACAGAACAGTAGTTTTCTCTATCAGTATGTACTGTGAAACAAGCATAGTGCACATATCTGAGCACCAGTAACAGTTCCTTGGTTTGTCTCATTATGTACAGCCTCTCTCAGATTTTTCCATGTACCTTTCTCTACAGGTTCTCTGCATCCTATTCTATCCTAGTCAGTCCTTATTAGTACTGCTATATGCACAGTTTGTACACGTGTTAGGTAAGAGAAAGCAGAACTGTCTGATTTTTGGCTTCCCAGAATGCTGTGTTTCAGTCATACAAGGTAGTTTTGTTACTCTGACAAACTACAGCAATAAGTAACATAAATATCTGATTAAAAGGTCACTTTTCATACTTCTGTATACACCTTTAAATATTCTTACCACTGTTTAACTCTTCGTGCAAAACCAGATATTCTGCCTCATTCCAAAACTTTATTCCTGCCTGGTTTGTGATGTAATGTACAAAACAGGATCCCTTATACATTTCTTACTCTGATTTGGAACCGTTGCCCCGCTGAGCATACCAGTGAACTTTCTGACCTAACACCCTAAACTCTTCACAATTGTGAAGTGCAGATATTACTGCTTGCTTTCAATAAATGGCAGAGCTGTTGTATTCCAAGCTGTTTTCTGCATGAAAATACTGACCTGTGCAATTCAGTGCTGATTTTACAACAAGGGACGGAAATTAAGCTGATAAACTGTTTTACGTTATATGTAATAGCAAAGCTACTCAGTACACTTTCACATGCAGATGATATGCTCAACAAGCATTTCAAAAAATATTGATGCATTTTTGTACACAAAAGTAGCCTGCACAAATTATGTGAAAATTTCACTGCAATTAAGCGAAAGGAAAATTACCTATCTGCAAGCTTAGCTTGAATTTCAGTATAGAAAAACATGCTAGGTTTCAAGAGAAACTGGGCCAAACATAACTGCTAAGGGCTTTAAGTTTGCTGGTTTATACAACACGAAGTTCATACACAGAAAGGCATCATACATATATAATTACACATAGGCTCACAGTCACACACAAAAGATAGCCATGCAGTTATTTTTCAGTCTCTCCTCAAAACAAAATTCCCTCAGCACCTTCAAGCATTTAGCTTACAATTTTCCCACTGCTCGAGATTTCCCAATCAGTGTTGCATAGGAAGGAGGCGCACAGAAGAATAAGGACTATTCTTGACTCTGTACCTAGCATTCTAATTACTTTTTTATGCCTTGGTTTACCCATGTGTAAAACAGGAGAAACAATACCTTTATAAATCACCTTTCTGAACTGCTTTGAGATCTGCTGATAAAACAAGGTGTATGAGGGAAACTGAACTGCTAAGCAGTCTGAAACAGATATCCCACAAAAGAAGAAAAGGCAAAATAAAAAAAGCAAAGTTGTTTTTATCTTTTTCTACTGTTAAAACTTTCAATACCCAATCAAGCAGCCATACTATTGCATTGTTCTATCATAAAGTGGATCAGGACAGACAAATTAATCAAGCCAGGACAGTGAGTGCACTTTGTTTACATACTATATCCTGTACATATCTTTCCTGGGTTCAGACTGAAATCCAGCTCCAGCTGCAACAGCTTTCAGGCTGACAGATCCCTCTGGAGCTGTGCCATGCAGTGCTTCAGACCTGGAAGGTGCTGCAAGTGCACACTGCCACTATGCTGCTTAGACACGCATACCTCAAATGTTCACACTTACAGCATCCCTTCAAAGGTATACTTATTGCAGTGGAATAATGTGCACCATCCAATCTTTGGGCATCCACTTCTTCTGCCTGTGTTATTATCACAATTTTAAATCTTTCATTTCTAAAGAATGGAATTAAAATATACAACCTGTTGGAAAGGAGATATTCTTAACTACAGTACAGATACTCATTTATAGTCCACACTCAAAGAGCTTAGGTTAATAGACCTAGATAATGTGCCATTTTTTTTATATATATATTCATATTTTGGGCAACATCTATATCTTTACAAAATTCCCACTGCTAACACAGCCAGAAACAGTTTCATACTGATGGAAACAAAAGTGGTTTAGTCAGCAAAGTAAAACAAAGTTGAACCAACCTAAATTATTGTACTCACACATACATTGAATACAAGATAACTTAGTATGGTTACAAAATCTCGCTGATAAATCACAGAGAACGAGCTGTAAAACATGCTTGTTCTGTGACATTTGTGAAAAACAAGATTATCCCTAATGGACTTTGAAAGCACAGGCTTTCTGATTTTTCACACATATACGTATGTGTTGATACATACGCACATATACATTCATATACGTGTATGCATATGTATAAAAGTATATAGCCTTACAAACACGCTTATGTTTAAGCAAAATTATTAGCTTCTATTCTCAGCCTTATCTTCATTGCCAACCAGTTAGAGCAGATGGCAATGGAGCCATTTCTCAGTTGAAAAGAAGGAGGAGGTGCTTGAAAGAGGATACCACAAACAAGTGCCTTAAGAATCAAAGCAACACTAATGGTAGGAGAATGAGAGAGGCAAGAACTCAGGAAAGCTCAAGGACTCCCCACAAAGACCTGGGAACTTCCAACTACAATCTGCCTAAGACAGCAAACCTTGATGAAGATTTCCTTCTGAAGGCCTACTGCAGTTAAGAAAAGAGTTGTAGGAAACCAAAGAGTTAAAATCATAAGTTTATAAAGAACTTTAAGATAGTCACAGAGAAAATGATTAAGTCCTAAACAGTGATTGTGTTTTGCTTTAGTTTTGCCCTCAAGCCTGCACCTTTTGTCATAATGAAATGCATACTCAGCCTTCACATGGTGAAATATTTGCGTTTCCATGCAGTTAAACAAATGGGTTTTTTATTTGCTTTTAACAGTCAGATCCCACCCATGTTTCCCAAAACAATTGTCATCTCAAAATCATGAACAATCTGGGCAGTAGTCTTCTCTTGCTTCCATTAAAAGGGCAATTTTCTTATTTCATCAGCCCAAACATATGGGAAAATGACAGGACTTCTCAAAAAATGGAAGACAATAGGAAAGGAATTGTAATTCCACCGTATTCCTGCATCCCAATAGAACTCACAGCATATAATAGGCATTTTTAGCACAGACAAAAACAGAAGATCAAGGTAATCTTTTCTTTCTTATTTTACAAACTGATAGTCAGGATTCCATTGTGTGTTCTTTTTCCTCTGTTTTTCTTTTCCTGGTTCTTTGCATGAAATATGAAGAACTCACAGGTACGATTATCAAATTTATGGTGTATGCTTGCTATATCACACATTATAGTCTCACACAGTTGTTTGCCCTGCAGTATGAAATATTTGCATGGGATTTAAATGGGAGAGATCTGTACAAACTATAGTTAAAATATTATTACATTTATATGTTTTTCTATATGAACTAGTAAAAAAAATAATTTTAGATTCTTCTTTAGGGCAACATTTTACTACAATTAAATGAAAAGGCTTAGCTCTGCTACTTCTTTGAAAAGAATCATGACCAAAAAGATACAATTTTAGGAACCATAACTAGAAGATGATGAAGAAATTCTGTCTATTTCCATATGAGGTAATATCACAACCAAATATATTGTGTTGATATTTAAAATCGGAATGTCTTCCTTTTTGTGATTCTTTCATCTGTGTGCAGAATTTATAGAGGAGCTTTGAGAGAGAAAAGAATAAAGCACTTGCCTTTAATCCTGAGGGTTACTGCCTGTTGTGTTGGGTTTTTTTGTTTTTTGGGGTTGTTTTGTTGTTGTTGTTCATTTATTTTTTTAATTCATTATCTGCTCCCTTCCCATCACTGCTGACCATCAGTGCAGCAATGTACCTCCAGCTGTGAGCTTGAACATGCTTGCTCCCCAAAGCCAAAATGTGCAGCTTTTCCGATTTAAGAACAAGGGACATTGGATGTAGGGAAGAAGCTTAAGCTTCCATTTCTTTTGAATCTCAGTGTCACTTCTGCAATGGAGTATATGACAAAGCAACCTAAGCAATATGACAAATTACAGGAGAAGCTGCAGCAATTGAGATTATAGAAAATTATCACCTCTTTTAAAAGCAATGCAACATTGTGTCATTTGGAGAAGTAAAAAGTCTTTAAACCATACTTTACATGAGATGTCTAACAAACTACAGATACCTAACAAACCACGGACCTAATCAGTAAGATTTTCCTGTTTCTGAGCACATGAAATCTTATGCACCTGACATTACTCCTCTTAGGGAGGGCTGTTCTCCTAAGAGGAGATGAATTCTCACATACAGGACATCCAGCACATGATAGGCACAGACAGAAGGAAGGATGGAAATGAAGGAAGGAAGGAGAGTAAATATCAACAAGTAAAGAATAGATTGCTTTGCCAGTTACGCAACAGAGTCAGAAAAATAATTTTACAGGAAACTATTTTTCCTCCTTATGAAGTCCAGAGTACACGTTTTATTGTATTGGGCATCCTCCTAATTTTCCAAGATTCAGCCTGAGACACCAGCAGCTGAATACAAGTTCTGCAGTGATGTCTAAAGTTAGCATTAAAAAAATCTTTTTATTTTCATAAAGCTTACATATTAAAAAGGACATTGTAAATGGTTACTTCTGTAGAGAAGAACCAGCAGATATCAAGAATCTAAAAAACACCAATCAAATGTAAATGTGTCTCAGACTGAACTTAGCTTAGCATAGACAATGCACTACACAGAGCATTAGAATGCTTTGAGAAATCTTACAAATTAGGTGAATCTGTAAGTTATAGCATTATTGCATCAAAGCAGTAGTTTAGGCATCTTATTGCTAACTGCCAGATGTTCTGCGTTATTCCATGTTGTCAGCCATAGTAGTGAATTTCCTACCACTTCGAACAAATTATCCATTCCAATTGAGCACGTCTGTGATACAGTCAGAGTAAAGCTTTCTTTTAAATATGTTCGGTTTCATTTTTCTGACTTACTATAAAGTAATACTTTATTCTGTACGGATTTTTGTACACCTCAAGGTGAGAAAATGCAACTACTCATTAACACAAGGGTATTAAAAGTGCATTTAACCTACTCTTCGATGCATTTTTGTTTTATCTATCATATCCAGCTGTAAGCAGAAGAGACAAGTTAGTCCAAGGACATAATGTCTTTCAGGCTCTATAGCACTTAGCAGGTTACAGGGCCTCCAAGGCCTAACAGATTTAACTAAGACTTTTCACACAATCAGGTAAAGAAAGCTAGGCCAGTCAGCAGATATCCCATTCAGATAACAAAGAGAATATTTTAGTGACAATGTGAGAAAACAACAGTAAAAATGGTAGAAAACCACTGAACCATAGCTCCCTTTTTTTCATTACTAAAAAACATGGTCTGGAGTTCGCCAGTAATACTTGCTGCAGTCTTCAGCAAACAGGAGGTCAGTCAGACAAGCTTTGTCATGAGATACCCAGAAAAACGCCCCTCAGAAATGACTGATTATCCATCAGTACTGGATAATCTGCAATGTCTTAATTTCCTCTGTTCAGTTGGGATGGATTCACTCATGATCTCTTAAAACACCAAGCACAATTCTTGGTGTGTCCATCATCATTACATTGATCTATAAAAAACAGAGCTGCATTTGTATCTTTAGTTTCACCTCACCATATTTAGCGTACTCAAGGCTGAGTTAGCAACATTAAAATTTGCAAACAAGGGCTGGCTATTAGCGCCTGACATGGCTATGGTCAGTCACAAACCAGCAAATAGGTGCAAGGACCACGAGGTGAACAAATCCAGCTTGGGCATTTGTTAAGGTCATTTCAGTTCTTCAAGTGGCTCTTCTTAAGAGTCCATTACCTCAGCTAAGTACGCTCAGCAAACCATAATAATGATGGAGATAACCCATCTGAAGAAACCAGTTTGGGGTGTGGTTTTGAATTTGGATCGGGGAAAAGATGACTACACACCCCATGCTCTTGCTCTTCTCTAGGGCCAAGTTTAAATAAAAAAGAATCGTTTTCAATTATCTTGGACCACATTTCAATGGCAAGGGAACTGTGAATGAAAGACATTTACAAAGGAGACTGTTAAACATTAAAGTATAGTATAATCACTGTATGAATTAGTCATAGCCAGATTAGACACTGTCCAACCCGCTTTCCAACCATCTGCAACAAATGTGCTCCATTAAAACAGAACCATATGGAAAACAAGCTAGCAATTAACACAGCTTCTATGCATACCTCTAATACAGCACAGATTTCAAACTTTGAGTGAAACTGACTGCTGAATTACTACCATATTGCTGCTGTTTAGACCTTGGCAACACATATTTATCCTCACTCACTACAGTATGTCATCCCAAGATACTGCTATATCATCAAAATAAGCATGAAAAAACCACCCACAACTGAGCCACTCATTGTGGTTTATAGCCTCTGTTAATAAAATATTTGCAGATCAAAGTATAACAAACTTTTGCAAAGCTGCATTATACATTACTTACCAGTTGGTATCAAGACTAATAGCTAATGCAGGGCAAATCGATTAATTTAATTGCTAATTGGTAACGTCTTGTACTGTTAAACAAAAATGCTTCAGGATTGAGTCCTTAGAGCTTGTACACTGCCAGATTACTTAAAGAGCTAAAGATACAGCACTTAACATTGCTATCATTCCCCAATAAAAGGGGGGCATGCATAAAATGTAGATTCAAAATACAGTGTCCTAAAAAACACTCATAGATGACAATAATTTTATGATTTTTCTTCCATAACATGACTGTACTTCATAGTTGTATATGTGCACTAGATAAAGTGAAATTTCCTATAAACAAAAAGATATGACTACAAGCAAAATGTTTTGTTTCCTTACTCAGTGTAAAATGCAATGTCTAATATATATTGTGTTCTTTTCTATCCAATGTATCAGAGCCAGCTCTTTAATACAATCTGTAGGTATTCATGCTCTTACGCTCAACAGCTCAGTCCATGAAGCTTGATCAAGGTAGTAAAGGTTCATAGACTCATATGGGTTGACAGGGACCTCTGGAGGTCATCAAATCCAGCCTCTGCTGAATGCAGCTCAGGTTGCTCAGGGACTTGTTCCATCAAGTTTGGGAATTCTTTAATGAGGGGGACATTACAAAAGAAAATCAAAGTATTGTACTAGGGGGGAAAAAAAAAGAATCCATAATGGATTTCTGAGCATTCTGAGTACGTAAAAAATGAAATTTTCAATGTACATTTTCTAGCTTATATAATAAGCTAGATATACTCATATACTAATACTCATATAATAATAAAATTAGGGACATTTACATGCTTTGTTTTGTGGAGTTTTTTTCTAAATAGCTGGTATTTTCTTAATTAAATGAAGAAAATCATAAAGCAAAATCATTCTAGCTAACCCAAATTCCTGTATTTCCTCTGTTATCCAGGCTGAAGGGAAAATATTTATATATATATAGATAGAGAGAGAGAGAGAGAGAGAGAGAGAGAGAGAGAGGTTGTTTTCCTACAGATTACCTAATTCTCCAAAGTAGAGCTTCTAATGAAGAAATTATGCATAATGTCAGTCACTACACAGTTTCTAAAGCTCTGACATTTTTGAGGTATCCTCCTATAATTCTGTATCTTCCATGGGCCATACTGTTCCTTAAGACCAAGGATAAAGCACAAAACTAAAAACTTAGGGCAAACTCTCCATTTGAATTTAATTCTGTTCACACAGAAACTTCTCCCTTCATTGAGCAATAAACCAATGAGAAACTGTAAAACAAACTCTTCCTTGGTGCTTTCCACTCCTCCAAAAATTTAATACTGACAATCTTAATAGAGTCCTATGACAGTAATACAGCATCCAAGCTAAATACATTGATGAAATCATTTAGCTGTATGTCTACACAGAGTGTGATAGTTGCTTCTAGAACTTAGAACTGCTGATTGTAATAGTTATATAGAAGCCTGTATGATGTTTGGTAGCTGATTTTAAGTGTCAGCATTTCAAGTCATGTCATTAAATTCAATTTTCATTTCTTCAAAAAAAGAAAGGTCTAGAAGTCCTTTTCCTGAAGAAGCTCTTGCACATGGCTCACACACAGGTTTACGCACATTAACATAAATAAAAGAATATAAATATGCATCCTTTAGAAATTCATGGTCTAGGGAGATGTTATCCACAATAGTTGAATACCTAATGTAAACAATAACTCATTTTGTCTTAAAAATATGCCCATAGAATCCCACAGTAACAAAAGAGATGGAGCAATTTTGAACAGGATTCTGATTAATGACATTTTTGTTTAATAAAGAGAAGCAATAAGTATATTAAAAATTGGTTTGCAAAAATGACTTTAAAGAACCCATACACTGTTATCCAAAACTGGCTTTCAGCTACTATGTTTATTTTCTACATTCATTAGAGAAATTATATATTGGCAAGAAAGTCCAAAAATGTTCAAACAGTATTAGGACCGCAAAAAATGCCATGCTTTGGAATTAGCACCTAAACTTCCTGCATCCCCTATAAATTTCAAGTAATTAAATTCCTACTATGTTATTCTGCTTGTTTTCTTCATGGCTGTTTTATATACTTTTACCTGTTTCACTTTCTTTTCTGTTCAAGTAACAAAAAAAAAAACAAAAAAAAAAACAAACCTTAACTTGATTGACAGAAGGGAATAACAATGTTTAATTAACATCACTTTGGATGTGACAAATGTTAAAACTCAGCTCAGTCAATAAGGCTGTACGAAAGTATTCCCCCAACATTTTTAAAAGCTTTTTAAGAAAGCTTAGAACACCGTGTTCTTAATTCAAAAGCACATGCCGAGTTAATTATGGTCTTATGCTTTGACCAAAAGTAGGATTTGTGGGATTTTCTTTTTCTTAAGTCAAAGGATTCAAGAGTAATTTATGAATGATACTGAAATAATGCACGATTGAGCTGCTAACATGCTGTTAGTTTCAAGGTTTTTGTGTGTTTTTCTTTTTTTTTTTTTTTCTTTTTTTAAATGTACTGGGAGGGTCAACATTAAGTCACGCTGACTTGAAACTCTATTTATAATAAAAACTACATTAACCAAACAGTCCTGCTATTTTACAGTCTTACTTGCTTTTAGATTGTTGCTCTCGACCATGTTACTCATTTGAAAGATTTCAGCACAATTTCTGCCAGAGGAAATATATTTCCACAGCTAAACAGTTCCCACAACAGTGTCAGATATACCCTCCCTAGTTATCAATTCTTTCTGTACCTGATGCTTAATTCATGTCCTCACACCTGCGTGAGCAGCTATGCTATAGTTGCATACACATTTTCTCATGCCTTACTAGGTGCCAGTTTAGGAAATGTGTTCCACCAGGATCTTGTTGGCACTAACAGTTTCAGAGGGGTCACAAACCATTCAAGTCACATACTTGTGTGCATGAGTGTAGTGAATGGCCACAATTTGATGATGCTTAGTGGAAGTATTGCTATCAAGATCTTGGGTGGATTTCAAGAAGCATCCAATTTCCTTTAGATTATTGACTTAAAATGGGATTTCAGGCTCTAACTCACGTGGGATCTGCACATCCCTCCCACACAATAGCTGGCAGGAGGAAAGGGCACTTAGGTTGACACAGCAGCAATGTTAGAAAGGAAGAAACAGAGGACAGTTTTCTCCCTGACCTTCCTCTCTCCTCTGGGATATGTTCCTCAGCTGACATAAAGCAGACTGTCACAATGCAAGGCCTCCCCCAGCACTGGCCCAGCACTTCTCCAGTCTGAGCTTGGTTCAGGACATTTTCCCTGAATTTCCCTTGCTATTGTAGCAGTTTCCTTATTAACTTCTATCATTAACAATAAACACTAATAATCATAAGTATTACTGCAATGCATTCGGCAAATCATTTCTATTAGGACATTTTTAGTGCCCTATAAAATTATTTCAGCAACATATAGTTCTTTAAGAAATGGCAGAATTGGTTATTCTCTAAGAAGGGAGAATGTGGAATTTTAACATGCATTTAGTTTGATGAATCCTTGCCTAAAAATTTTACATTTTTGCCCAATTTTTTTTTAATCCCTTGTTTTTAGTATTTTGTACCTTTTAAGAGATGAAAAAATGAATTAAAAGTACAGCACACATTTTGTATAGTACAGATACAATGCAAATTAAGATGAAAAAAAGAAAAAGCAATGGACGAGCATAAACTTATATTGTGTCTATCTTCTGTTTTAGTTCTGAAAACTCAGCATTAATGTTTTGTATGCCTTAGGCATATTTATAAAAGTATGCTATCAGAAGTACTAATCATTAAGAGAATATCAGTAAATATTTAAGCATTTTTTCTTCAAGTACCCAGAAGAGAGAGACTGCCAATAGTCCTAACATATCTGCAATGGTGACCCTCTCTTCTTTCACTCAATTATTTCAGTCTTATGCTTGAATAGATGAAGGAGAAAACGGTTTATTGATTATTCAGTCAGTGATGTGTCTTGGATAAACAGAAAGTAGGTTTGCCACAGAAAATATCTACAATGAACTCAAGATAATTAAAGAGGAAAAAAAAAGAAGCAAAAAACAAAACAAAAAAAAAAAAACAAACAAAAAAAAACAACTCTTCATTCATCTACTACAGAAGTTACTGTATTTCTAGCCCAGAAAAAAAACTATTATTCAGACATTGCCTGCTCCATTTCCTATATTGTCTCCTTCTTCTGATGAACAAGAGACCTTTTAACACAGATGTGGTAGCCTTGCTTTCCTTTCTGTTTTTTCAATGACCATAAAGTCATTGTCCACTCCTGACTGACATTCTCAGAAACTGAAAGGGCCCGATTTACCCATAGAGAAGAGGCTCCTCGGGCCACTCAGGCCTCTCCCTTTCATCTTACCCCACCAATATGCTTCAAACCACATCCAAAAGGAACAAGCATCAGGAGCGTGGAGGTGGATTAAGTTCCATTTCCACTGCAAGCCCCATAATGCTTCCTGAAGCCACTGAAAGGCTGCCCCATAATGCCAGTCCAGACTTGCAGACAACTTTGTGAAGTTCAACAATTAACTAATACATAGAACCTGTCAGCCAACCTGTAACCAATATAGGTTAGCATTTACTTTTTGGGTTCAAATCAGAGACCTGTGGGATGACAGAATCCATTTATAATTAAGTATTTCCTTTGCAATCCAATCTTATGAGTGGGAAGGGGAGAACTGACCAACTACCAATCAAAACAAAACAGACTTACAAGTGATGAAAACACCATTTGCTATTACAGAGAAAGAATAGGGAGCAATAATGAAAGTAATGAGCCCAGACCAAACCCAAACACTTCTGTCTAGTCCAGAACTGGAAGCCTTACCATGAAGCAGAGCAAGAAGAATGTCACCCTTCAGATTCTAACTTTCAGCTGCAACACATTCAGTACAGTTTTGTTGCTAAGCATCTGTTGTGCATTGGTGGAACTTACACTTGCCATTTTACACTTAACAGGACACACGTGACACAGAAAACAAAGCAGGTACAATAGAATTCAAGCTGAGGGATTTCTCATTAAGATACCTTTAAAGAAACAGAGATTCAAGCAAGTTATACCTACAGATATCAGTGACAAACTCTCAGGCATGAAAGGAGAGCAGAGAAGTTGCTACATATGGTTGGTCACTAAAGTAAACAGATTTGAAAAGAACTAGTATGCGTTACCACCTAAATAGCCAGTTGTATGCCTCTTACAAGCCTTTCTTATTGAGTGAAGTTGAAACAAGAGGTTTAGACCAGACCGTCAGAAGAAACAAGCAGTGGGGCGGGCTACCTGGGGAGGTTGTACTGTTTTGAATCCTCGGAGGTTTGTCAAGACTGACCCAGACAATGCCCCGAGTAAACTGGGGTCAGACCTCATAGCAGTAGCTTGAACTGAAGACCTCTTAAGTCTCTTCTAAACTGAATTATTCTGTGGTCTTCACCTTGAGGCAAATATCAGACAAAAATGACAAAGCAACACTAGGACACCACAGTAGATATGAAAGTCCAGCAACCAAGGCACTAAATATTACCTGAAAGCAGAAGCTTTCTGTGAAGTACTCTGCAAAGCATACTATGATAATTACCACCATAATACAGTAAACACAGTGGACAAAACAAAATTGAATTTTATAGAATTGTTCAGGCAGTATCTTCTGGTAAACATACTGCTGCAGAACTATTAGTGTACAAAGTCTTGAAGGTTTTGGTGCAGATGCAGGGAATGACAAAGACAAGCACAATGAATGATGAGCGTCTTGGTTAACCCTGATATATAGACTGGAGTCTGAACGAGGCTTTCAGACTGTAACAGATGTTGTAAGACTTCAGACAGCTGGCCACAGCTTCTACTGCTGTGCTTGCAAAAGCTGTACACAGGCAGACTGCGGAAACAAGATCTAGATGGTGTAAGATCTCTGCATATCTGTTCTCTCTCCCTAGTTCTATGAAAAAAAGAAGGCACCTTCATGTAGTACCTCCTTCTAGCATACAAAATGAACACAGTGGCAATGTTTCTGAGGATGTAAAGTAAGACCCCTCACACTACTTGTTTGCTATGAATACACTAGCTTCACTGAATTTCTAACACACTGCTTCTTTACAAATATATAGCTCACATTGCCATACATGTTTTCTGCCCTCTACCTAATGATTTTCATGTAAGAGAATATAGTTCAGTGGGTCACAGACTTGGCAGAGTCCTGACTGTCTCGAAGCAGCACCCAAGATTTTGTGCTCAGTTCTTCTTTGATGGAGCTGTGCCCTCCTCCTGTTTTGCTATTCGGGCACTTAGACCACCATCTTACATATTTTATCACTGGAGTTATTCAAAACATTGCTAGTCTTTTGGAAGTAATTTCTTCTTCCATTGCACAGATCCACAGGGGGAGCTTAGTCTTTATAGTAAAAATCCTGATGCTAAAATTTACTTTTTTCAATTTAAAACTAGATCCAGTAGTCAAAATACTTAGATTGCATTTTGAACCTCTTTGAACAAAGTGTGTTGAGCAAGGATGCATGGAGTATTTATGACAATATATCACTAACAGAATCCTCTCAAGAAATTCAAACCTCTCATGAATTGGTCAGAAGGAAGCATGAACTACATTTCAAAACCTCTTTATGAAAGCAGTATGTAAGATTTTTTTCTTCTCTTTCCATATTCAGAGATTTCAATGTAAACTTCTCAGAGAGAGAAGGAATCATTCTTCAGTTAAGTGTTTGTTACAGAAACACCATTATATAAGATCTTTCAGACTAAGGTGTGATCCAGTAATTCTAGTCATTGTATTTACAATATTCCTCAGGATGTGACTGACTCTGCCTTTGGTCTCTGTTCCTCCCCTCTGAGATCCTCCTAGGATGTCATTTCCATCAAACCATCAAACCATCTCCACTCAAACATGTAACAGCCTTCAACCTGATCTTCTCTAGTCTTAGCCGATAACAGCTTTCACTGTCAGATTTCCATCTCACTTCAGACAGATACTGTTCCCTTTCACCCTTCATACTATCTCCACCAGTCCTCTCTCTTGGCATAAACTGATGTCAAATCTTTCTTCCTGCCTTAACTGACAACCCCATAAAAGTCACCCATTTCTCCCCTGAGCTAGGCAGTTAGCAAATTTTTCAGGCACTTCTTCATTCTCTCTCCTCTATGGCTAAAAAGCTGTACATGAAGTCTCAGCTATTCCAGACTCTTCTACTTTGTGCCTTTTGTCAATTTCTGTTTCTTGGGATAGATAAAATTTCTTATATTTCCATACATCAGGATTCTGAAAGAATACTTAACAAAGACAACATCTGTGTACTACAAAGCCAGGATACTTGAAGGACTTTGCCAGGCGGTCCTGCACAAAGATAACATACAAAAATAGAAATTCCTAAATGCAACATAAAGTAAAAAAAATGCCCAGTGAAATGCCCTTAATTGTGTATTTCAGGGCCTATACTTGATTAAATCATTGCCTTCCCTTAGCAAAAATTTACCTACACCAAGTGTATCTTGGAATTTTAAAGTTCATTGTATTATGTTCAATGTTTTAGTTAGGCTTCAACACAGTAGAAATGGAAGCAGGTAACGGACCATCACAACAGTGGCAAACACCTGAGCAAAAGAGCTCTCTCACAGGAAACTGGTTTAAAATAATCTTCCCTGTCTTTTCAGTTGAACGTGTTAACTACCAATTGTAACTAACTCAACACTGAAGACCATACAGTACTTCTCACCTGTAAAAAGAGCATGGCACAGAACCATTAGTGCTATGATGCCTACATCCCCACTTTAGAAATACATAATTGAAAACTCGCCATTGCACCCTTACATATTTGTATTTTGCAGCACAGCCAGAGATCACTAGAGGAAACAGGAAACATTGTGCTAACATGACTATAGTTTTGATGAATAAAAACCATAACCCCCAGGCTAAGCTGCCAAATAAGTAGTGAATTAATTTCTGTAAAGTACTCCAATATTACAAAGGTGTGTTGAAAGGTGTCTGCTCATGTTTCAAATTAAACGCACTGCTGGTCAGCATTAGCACCTCAGCTTTGAACAGCAGCCATTTGCCTATAACACTTCAGGGGCTGGGAAAAACGGATTTGCCGTTCACACTGGAATAATTAGAACATGTCAGGAAGAATTAATTTCCTCATTTTTCAAAAGGATACACAGAAATTACCATGTTATTATATGACAGGGTCCCTTGGAGAATTGTATTAAATTTAATTTCTAGCGCAGCCCACACAACAAATTAAAGTCATAAATAAGATGGAAAGAAGCGGGACGCAGAGCATATGTTTATGGCAATGAGTGAAGCCAAGGGACCAGAAACAACTATCTTCATTTCATTTTATTTAAATCAGCCAGACACTGTGTATCTGAATGACAGCACTTGTTAATGGTGCTGAGATTATAGGCTCCTTAATTTTAGGAAACAGAAGCAGTCACTCAGTATTTGAAATGGTATTTTTTCCCTACAATACAGATACCAGTTTATATTTACTCCCTTTCAAGGCAGTTTCTCATGGCCCTGAAGCAATGTGCTAGCTCATAACAAGAGATGTACTTTTATTTTAATTGTTCTGTCCTGGTTACAGAGAAGAGGTAGCAAAGGATAATTTAACCAGAAAAAAAGTGCCTGATAACTGAGAAAACTAAGTCTTTGAGTAGGCAGAATACTCCAAGAGTGAGAAAGATAATTTCCACCATGATTTCATTTGACACTGTATTTAAGTGTCAGGAACTAAAACCATTTTCTACCTATAAAAAAAAACAATCCCAAACAACAGTGCAAAAGATTTATGCAACATTGCTTCTTGTTAATGCTGCACACAGCTGAACTTCACAGCAAGACTTACCCTTCCTATCACACCTCATACTCCCAGGTCTCACCCCAGAGCTAGGAAGCCATGTGAAGTCCTTCTGACCCTTGCACTCATGAGGGCCCATAAAAGCAGTCATGTTATACAACACTGAAGTCAACCCAACTGCACTTTAATAACATTTATAAAAATTTAATAAAGGTTTATAAAATATTAACAGTACTTTAACTTATTTTAATACCTCCTTCTATATTATTCCTTGCACATTTCAATTTTTAATTGTTGTGAAACCTATGCATGGAGATGTCAGAATCAGAATGAATTACACTGAACATTGCCGCTTGTCTCCATGCATCTCTCACAAATGAAACCTGTTGTTCAAGCTCCTGTACACACAAAGGCATGACAAATGCAATGAAATACTGTATTTCAAAACACTCAATTCTGGAATACACATTGGCATGAAGTACTCTTCCTCTGTAGTAGGAACTGCTTCCCCCTATCATACATAACACTGCCTGAAATAGCCTTGGTTTTAAACATCAGAAACTCTTTCAGAAACTCTCTGTTATTTCCCTTAGCAGGAAACAAGCGCTACTCAACATGATAGCAGGCAATAAGGGAACAACTGAAACACTCAAAATGACATAAGAAATAATGGCATAAATAGAGAGACAGAAATCCATTTCTGGACAAGATATTAACATTTTCTTATTGACACCTGTAAGTTTCTTATTCATGAACACATTTTTCTGTGACACAGGATAAAAAAAACAGCAAAAACCTCTAGAAATCACTTCTATACTTGAATAGATTCACTATGAACAGACAGTTTCTGGCTTAGAAGCATTTTATCATGCTTGTTAGCAAAAGACAATCTCAAAAAGAAAAGAGTTTGCACACTTTAGGAAATAGCTGCCATGTATATGAGCACTCCCTTGGGTGCAACAAACTTAAAATAATTTGTGAATAAATTAACTGGCAACTCTCTACATAACACATATTTCACACTCCCAGGTCATTGCATTATCAACTTGATAGGAATCATAACATTTTGGAGAAAAGTTCATAATTGAAATCATTAATTAATTTCACTGGAGCTTTTAGTTATGCTAGCATTTCACAGCTGTAAAAAAAAAAAAAAAAAAAAAAAAAAAAAGATCAATTAGCTTAGCTGTTTAGCTGTTTCTCTGACAATTTTCTTAAACTGGTAGAAAACTTCTCAGCTTGTGAAGCACTTTATATTCATAGCCTTTAAAAGTTGTTCTAAACTCAAAATGCTCAAAATCAGTTTATACCACTCTGATGCAAGAAAAACAAGGCTACTGTCGAACTGCTTATTACACTGCAGCATCAGATACTACACAGCTACCAGTGTTCCTTCAGTCGCAACGTAAAAGAAAAATAATGAGATTTAAATGAGGATTAAATACATTTTCCAGAAAAATCAGTGTAGCCAAGACAAAATGATAGACTCATATTACTGAATTTTCTTATTTCTAGCATAGATAATGAGTGATATGTAAGAAAGCTGAAGCATTTAGATGAGAAATGCATCAGTATTGTAGGGGAAAAAAAGCAACTGCAAAATATAGAGAGGGAAAGTTTCCATTAGAATTGACGTGATAGCAGAATTAGTACCTCCCTATAGAATTCCTTTACAATTATGAGAGAGTAATATAGAATCATGAGAAAGGTTAAAATAATGGAAAGCCCACCCTGCAGTGAAGCAGCCAAGTAGATCACCCTATAAAATTTGTTGAAGAAAAAGACTTTGTAACAGAATTTGGTAGTATTTACATCGGAAAGGAAAATAAGATAGCAGGATTTTTCACCCATACAGAAATCAGTGGCTAATTAAAACTAGAATTTTAGTACACAGCTTAATAAGGGAGAAATATTAAATGCTAAGATATATTAACAAAAGACTGTGGTATACCTGCTATCATTGTAAATTCTCCAGTGGGGCTACATCCCACAAAGACATAACAGCTATTCTAGCCACAGCTAGGAGAGCTGAGGGGCAGTTGTATGGCCAGTGCTATGGCAGTCACAATAAGTAATAGGTATGGTCTTTCTAGTTTTAGAGCTTATGAAGAACTCAGTGAAATACTTCTATGTTTCATACAATCAAATCTCTTTTGCTTACTTTTTTCCTGAATGGCGCACACCTAAACCTCTGAAAGCTCATATTTTAAAATAAATACAGAGACTGATTTAAAGTGCTAATCCATGTGGGTGACTTTGATCCAAATCAGTGTCAGTGCGTAAGGATTAAAATATTTTCTGTCTTCTATCATTTTTCCACATTTTCCATTTAGAAACTAAACTTAATGGACAAATTTTCAGTTTGAAGGAGCCCTGTTTGTAGCTGGATCTTATACACAGTGAAGCACAAATAAGAAAGATAGGAACCCAATAATGCCCATTTCAGTAGTCTCTTTCAACTTTGGGGAAAACACTTGTTGGTTTTGTGTTTTTTTTTTTCTAATGACAAGGGTAAAAAAAGTAATTTCCTTTACTGATAAGAAAATCAAGATATAGATGCATCAAACAGCTCACTCACTGATATGATTGGTGATACCAGGCAAATTTAGAAATCCTGTTTCTGAGCCTGCTACATCAGATTTACCTCATGTTGTGTTACAATACTGTGATACAGATGCATTCAAGCACTAGAAGGATGTCTGATTTTAATCAGTATAACAACTGTATCTTTAAATGACAAGAAATATTTTTTTGTGGCATTTTCAATCAATTTTCCAGAATATTGTTTCTCCCAGTATGTTTGACAAAGTGCCACAAACCATGTTTCAGTATTTGGATCAATTAGTTTCTAAATCATGAGCCTATAAACAAAGCAAATCCTGCCCTCCTTGATCATCACAGGAAACTCATTTATCCTACATACACTAAACTAAAATGAAGTATTTTCCGAAGAGTAAGGAGTATTTAGATACTAGAACAAAAACAAAACAAACAAACAAAAAAAAAAAAAAGAATGATAATGAAAAAAAATTTTAGAAGGATTATAGATTTTGTACTTGCATTGAAAATATGTAATACACTTGTAATTGAAAACATGTTTAGGACCTGAAATCAAAGGAATTGCTGTGTTTTAAATTCAAGTTCATATATGTATTTTAAAAAAGGCTAGTTTTTCAACTATTCAGCAGACCATAGTGTATCAATTACCTTAGAGCAATTATTCAGGAGTCTTAGTAATTTAACCTTCATCATCTTCCTCTTCTTCTTTTTATCAAGAAATTGCTTTCTAAATATACCACCTAGCAGACTCTGAAGGAGAACGGGAAGTAGAAAATATTATGTGAATCAGAAACTCTTTTGGTGATTCATATGGAATGTTAATGTCATGAATCCATTGCTAAATACTCATCAGACCATCCCTCATGGCCCTATTAAAACCATTAAGTACGTGATTTATTCTATTTTAGTCCAACACAAACCTGTCTCTGTGCAGCCTTATAATGTAGTTTCAAATTCAAGCATCAGAGAGCAGTCCTTACATTCACTATTTTTCAAAACCCTAGATGTCATTCTTTGAAGACGTTTCCAGAACTCAATCAAAAATGAGGAACTATTTGGTATGAAAGGAAAAGCCCTTTTCTGAGAGCAACACAGAGCACTGCCACTTGTCTAACCAGCTCTAGAGAGCATTAAGGAACTTGAAGTCTAAAGGTAAGAAATCTTAACCATCTTAGAAAGTGAATTGTCAAACAGCAAGAATTCTTGGCAACTCAGAGGACCATCTGAATCAAAAAACTAAGATACAAACTTGTTTAAACTACAACCTTCAGAGAGGTAGACACAGTTATGCAGAAAGCTGAGCAACAGAGCAGAGGCTTGATGCAAACGTTGGCTCCCTCCTCTGCTGAAATGTCCACAGTAAGGAAAGAAAAATAGCATGAAAATATGGTTTGCTATGTTTTACAACTAATTCATTGTAACACGGGCTGGATGATCTAGCTCCTAGGACTATGAGCATGGCTCCAAAACATGAGCGTGACTCAACTGTCAGAGATACCAGGAAACCATATTTCTGTCAAAGCTAAACAGGGATCTGTCCTATACCACCCTCTCTTCTCTGGCTGAAGGCACTTAGCACACAGCCTCTCTCAGACAGGACAGAGCATTTTTGTTAACCAAAGATGACCATTTTGCATTGATTTTCAACTACTAGAATAAATAACCAGAAAAAAAATTCAAGGTGTTCAGGTAGCTGGTGAAGAATGCTCAAGTTTGTGTGTTCCCTCAGGAGTACTTTTGACCTGTCCTTGATCAGCAGCAGTTCCATCACAGTTCTCTGCAAGTCACAGAGAAAACCAAAATCACCAGACACACTTAACCAATGTGTTTCAGATCTCCCAAAGCCTTTGTATTTGATAGATTATATTGAATAGAACAAGTTTGTTGACAAGTAACCTTAGCCTAATAAAAATGAGTTATTTTCCTGCACTTGAAGATTTACTTCCTTGCAAAGCAGCTCCTACACTGGTCACCCATATTTCCACATGGGTAAATACATAATACTTTAAAATCTTACTATTCTCAAGATTTTTTTTCATCATGCTTTCTCTCTGATGAAAACTTATGGCTTCTCACATGCTCATTAGAAAGACATTGCCCATTTCCAAATTCTCAGAGTATTAAGTAGTTGTCTCTGGAGGTTCTTTTACATAACTAAAGATAATAAAAATGCAATACATCTCTTTCCTTTGTGAGTAAATTTTGTGCTTTTCTACCATCCACATGCAATAAAGCCTGGTTAAACAGTACTAGGAATTTACCCATTTTATGTCTAGCCTACTTCAGGAAGTTGTTAATTTCCTTTGATACTGAGCTGTATTTCCCCTCTTAGGACATCTTCAGAATGTAATGCTCACTAGGTGTATTTTGTGATCCAGAAAGAACAATGGAAAATTCTTCCACTGAACTAGTTTTATGTCAGAAAGAATATTCATCAGCCATTCACAGTGCTCTAATAAGATACAAGGAGAACTGTGAATTACATCTTTCTTCATTCACGTAGACCCTTTGCAACAAGAACATCTTGAAAATAAATTGTGAGTATATGTACACTAAATAAAGACAACAGTACCAGTTGTAATACGTTACTGTTGCTGCAACTGCATTTTGCACCAAGTAACCAGTTACAAGCATTAAAAACCTCATCAATGCACAGAACATAGAACTTAACGCAAGATCTGTTTTTCATGTAACAAGATAAGTTTCATATCCCACAGAGAACAAAGGTTTGAGGCACCTTCTTTAGATTCTGTTCATTCTAATCAATACAGCTACTCTGTGAAAAGAGAAAAAATGAGATTCACAATTGAGAAAAACAGGGAGCAGTCTGTTAAGTTCACTGAATGAGCAAGAACGCGTAGCATTCTCATCTCTCAGCTATGGGATTTACCTTTTTCAAATTCATTTCAAAACTGGAAGTTGTGTTTGGCAGTCACTTTGCGTTCTAACAATGAGGAGGCCTAAACACTCAAAGGTAGCTGAAAACTGCAAGTACATTTCTGGGAATAAGAGATTAGCGATTCCCTCCAGCTGAACATTTTCAAAACAAAACATTTCACAGTACTGTTTTATCAGAAAACAAAGGTGGCTGGGGGGAGAGGGAAGAGAGAGAGTGTGGTTATTGATTCTCCTCCCCTGTAAGAAGGTTTTATCATCTTTTCAATGTTTTGTCCATTGTAGAAATGATCCAGTACCATACCACCAGATGGGTTCTAGCTTGTATCGATAGCATCTTTTGATTACGATTTCATTCAGTTTCTTGTTGGATGATATGACTAGGCACAAATCTTCTATGTAGCTCCTTGAATAGGTACTACAAGCCAAATTGAAGGAATGAACAGAAGCTGAGCAATTTTATCCTTTGCTGCATACAGTAGAAAGAACAACAGAACTTTGTTCTCTACTTTAGAATATTTAAATCAATTTGAGTGAAATGAGTCAGGTGCTGCAATACAAGCACAGTAGGTGTGCTAGGGAAACCTTCTCTATTAGAGTCTCACAATTCCTAGATGTTTATCTTTAGTACAGTGCACCACAGGGGCAGCTTTTACAAATGTGCTAGGAATCTGACTTTTCATTATTACTACTGTTACTATTGTGAGCCATGAATGTAACAGTATAAGAATCCCCTCTTTTGTTTTGACCTAAGTCAGAGATATACAGAAACATTTGAAAATGTGAGCACGAAAGACTCAAGTGTCATGAGATAAAAATGAATATTCCTTTAAACAAACCAGAAAAATTTATTCTGGTTTTTAAACACTTGTAATTGGCAACCCCAGAACTTAACTGCACACCTTATTTTATCATCAAAGAGGCTGGACTCTGACTTGCAAAACAGATACATAGGCTTTTGCAAACATAGAAATTTTTACTTTCTGAAGCATCACCACTTAAAACATTCCAGATGAATCCATAAAGTCAATAAATGTTTTTGGCTTGAAGCATAGAACAGATGCAGCCAAACAATTAGAAAAGGCCAAAATATATTATGCAAATTGGATGTATTTAGCACGAACTATCTGCAATTTCTATATAAACAAGTGATTAGAGTGTTCCCTTCAAAGGCCAATGTGATTAATGCAAAAACTTCATAAATTCACCTACTGCCTAATGAAGTATAAGTATTTTCGCTGAGAGTTATCAAAAGTAATACATTAGTTACCTATAAACAATAAAGATTTACAACACCTGCACACTTTATCTATGGCTTTATAGGATATAAGAAGAAAAGAAAAAAAATAAAGAAGAAAATTTATCACCTTGAAATATCCACAATGAAAATAATAATAATAATAATAATAATAATAACAATAATAAAAATCACTTGAGCATAGGTAACCATGGGTCAAACGATGGACGCAGTAATAGTCTGAATGACTTCTCAAAATTCTCCATGCAGGCACACATAAGTACTTAATGATGAGTATTGATACCACTCTCTAAACTGGAAGCAACTACAGAAAAAGAATCTGACTGACCATTTTATAGTTTACTGAACTAAGAGTTTTTTAAATTTTGAAGTCTGAGCATAGATGTTTCAGAAGACATCTTGCAGGCAAATACAGGCCAACTAACACATATGAAGGATTCTACAGAGTAGATAAGTCAAAATAAAAATTCACATGGAGGAAGGCCTATAAGGAGCTCGTATTTCCTCATTTGTATGCATTTTAGTCAGGCCCTAAATGTAAGTTGTACATAGGGATTTTTTTTTGTGGTTTCATAAAATGTTGTTAAACTGTCCAGTGTGCTGATAGGTACTATATGATGCTGCAAAACATTTACTGTTCTCAAACCCTAAGCGCTCCTGAAGCAAACAATTGCTTCCATCTGCAGCAGGGAGCTGAATAAGAAATATAAAATAAATTGTAGTAGAAAGACAGCAGGGAAAAAGGATCAACTGCCACAATTTATTGCTATAGTTTAAACCATGCGGCAACTTTAGCTTGGTAGCAGAAACAGGGCACTTATAGCAATATTATTCTTGTTAGAGCAATGCACTGTCACAGAAAACAAGAGCTCATTCACAGACGTTAAATATAGTAGAGAAAATGTAGGGAACTGATTTGTACATCATGGCAAAATGGGATATCCTCCCCTTTCCTGTTATGATCCATACTGGAAAGTACCAGACAACTATTGAATGTGGCCCACTGTTCCAAAGTAAGATTAACTGAGATGCTCCATGGCAAGCAAATAAATTTGTTTCCAGTAAAGTAACTATTCTTATAGAATGTCATTCCTTCTCACAGCATAAAGAGACAGGTATGACGTTCAGTAAAATGCAGTTTTTATTCCTGTGTTCTTGACATGAAGAGATATATGACTTACTCAGCTCCTTTGAATTATAAGCTCTGAGATCATGGGGTTTTGTTTGCTGTTTCTCTTTTTTAAGGAAAAAAAAAAAAATGCCATCACTGTCACTATATAGTAGCTAAGTGACTAGAAAAAAAAAAAAAAAGGGAATGCTATTTTCCATTCAGTGTAACCCTGTGCAGGTATCTGAAGGAGTAGCTGTTCATATAAAGTGCACAGAAATATTGCAGTCTTCATTTCTATATTTTCAAAAGCTAATCCTACCTACATTTGAGGTACTCAAACATATCTCTAGCAAGTAACTATGTGACAAGAGTTCCAAATACGACAAGAATTATTATCTGTAAAAAAGAAGAGAATCTATAGCTCTTTGTAACATCTAATATTCTTTAGCATTTTAAGTAATTAGCAGCTTATTTCAAAAACATTTGAATAGTTAACAGATTTGATAACTATGGTTAATCCTCATTAAAATTACGATTACAAGATATAATTACATGTAAATAAGAAAAATGAATTCAATAAAACTCTTACCCTTTTCAATGTTGGGCACTATGTTGGGAATCATACAGTACGTACAATTAGATTTATACTGCTAAGCTAAAAATATTGGTGAAGATCTAAAAATGACGAACAGTGCCTTTTAAATTAATGTCTTATTAGTTGAGTGAAGTACACTGACAAAGAATAATTTATGCTTATTCAAACTGCTCTCGACATCTTCAGGTGTTTCCAAATGAGCTCACAGAAGAGTGATTAAATGCATCTGATAACAAGCCACACATTGCTGAAATTACTTACCGCCTCATTTTATGATTAATTAAACATGTAGATTAAAGTTGCAAAAGAATTTAGATTAATGAGCAAGTTAAGTCTTGCTGATATAAGTGAATTGGGAATTGGATGCTCTGTGGAACTTTATAAACATGCATTTTATAATGAGTAAGACAAGGCTACATGTTGAATCCTGGCCACAAGGGCCTTTGACGATGCAGTCTTTTTTAACATGGTTTGACAGCTTTCAAATAACATTCTACTACAGACTTTAAACTTTGTGCATTGCTGTAAAACATGAGGCTACATAACTCATGTATTAGGAGTACGATTATTTCAAAGCTCTCCAAGGTAATGACCCCCTGTAGCAGCAGCTGTTCAGAAAAATTACAAGCTTGATTGTTATTTTAATCAGAGAGAGTTTAGTAGTTAAAAGCAGTTATGCAACTAGTAAAATTATATGACACTTCATCAGTAGCCTTATAACATCTTTTGTATCCTTGTTCCTCTCCAATTCCCCCATCTAAAACCCTTGGTCTTATTAGTAAAACAGGGTGCTTAGTCATTCATGAAAAATTCAAAGCCATTTGTTAAGTCTGGTTTCTGTGCAAGGCAAGGTAACGTTTAAATTTATGATGATTCTTATCAGCTCCAGCAGCGTGTCAAAATATCTGCTAGGTTTGCCAACTGTCCAATTTTTCCTCTTTTAAGATCTGCTATACCTAATCCACATAGCTTAGTCAGTGTCAGAAAGCCAAGTTGTACTTTATGACTTTGCAGGGCAAAACCAAATCAGATCATTAATAGAGATGTACTGCGCTTCACACAAGGATGATGAAACTGAAGCTGCTGAACTAACCTTATGTTCATATCACCTCTACCACATTTCTCATTCTATCGCACAGAGCAGTTGCACAAAGCTACTCTTGCAGATTCACATGAGATGGCCGGTTACTTTTAAACCATCCAGTTTTAAACTATCCTATTTTAGAAAGTAGGTACAAGTCAGGCTTCTTGTTCCACCTGTATATAACTTGAAAATGTGAAAGCTCTATACATACACAGAAAAAAAAAAAATAATAAAAAAAATCAGCAAATAAAAGATCATGCAAGAACCAAATTTGCACAAGTTGCAAATTCTAGATACTGACCTCAGATTTTCTACATATGCTCATCTTTTCTGAGAACGCATATCAACAGAAATACAATGTCTTCTGCTGTGACTATAAGCTCTTAGTTGACAGTTATTCTGGATGATATATTTGAAAGCATCTCTATAAAAAAATAATAATAAAATATATGCAATATGACAGTTCTTAGACTACGTTCTTTGCATTTGCTAACTAACCCTGCCTGAGAATGCTTGTTTTAGCACTACCTGCTAGAGTCACCAGCCTTTTTTCAGAAGATACAGCTCTTTTTCTTCACTGCACTTTGGCTTTGTAGTGTAGCAGACTGCAATTGTGTAAAAGCATAAAACTATTAAAATGCAGTAAACTTCACTTGCAGTTAAGTAAGTTATCAGAAAGGGAATTTCATCTGTATGTTTTTACTTTCAAAATGCTAAGATATTTATGCTCTTCTATTTTAGACTGGGACAGTGATGTTCTGCTTTGAACACACTCCTGCTACAGAAACTCAGTATACCACAAACAAGTCACAGAGTATAAACTGAAACCATTTTTCTTCAATATATGTTTGAAATGCCCATGATAAAAAAGTTTTGTTTTTTTTTCCCCCTTCAAGAAGTGAAAAAACTAAGTTTAAAGTCTAATATAATAGTTTACTTTGATTCAATAAATGTAAACCAAAGGTCAGTATGCAGTAGTGTTAGAAAGTTGGTTTTTTAATCTTTGCTATTCAGCAGAACAGCATCTCACAGCAGGTATCACTGTAGATTATTTGATACCAGATACCAAAGACATATCTGATATCCTTAATTATTTGTGAAATTCATTGTGTGAGGACAATTTTCTATCTAGTGCAGTGCTTCCATGTATTTCTCTACTTCTTTCATATAAATTTAATGTATTCTAAAGAATAAAGACAGAAACTTACAGAGTGGTCAGATGAAGTAGAACAGACTGGCATATAAAATCTTCAGGAAGAAATTTCCTGAAGGCTTTAGGAACACACTACAGGACAAAACAAAAAAGTGGCATCCTACCACCCAGCACAGAGCCCAAGGCAACAAGGTAACAAAAAGGTCATTTTTCTGCTTGGTATTATGACTTTAAAAATGAAAGAATACATTTTCTTTCCTACCTCTACTATTGCCCAGAACACAGAGGTTTCCCACTGAAGACATGCACTAGATTAAATTACTTGCTCACAGGGCAAACCAGCGCTACACCTGTCACCATCACCATGTTACACTGAAACAGTGTTCTAAACAGCATAAAGAGTAGGAAATGGAGAAAGAGTGATCGGGTCTTCACTGAAGCACTAGGCTTCAGAAAAACTACACAAAAGGTAGTTAGCTGATTAACCTTTGAATTGGTCAGCAAGCAAAGCATGGTTTGTCCTGTTTTCAACAGAAATCTTGTAATGGACTTTAAAAGACCCAAAAGAAAGCTTTCAAACACATCAATGAATAAGAATTCTCATACCTGTTCTTAAAAGTGACTTGGATTCTCAGAAGCACAGTTACTATAAACTTTCTTCTAAGAAAGAATTGACTAGGAATTTTCATCTAAACTAGCAATCCCTAAGCAAACATCACAGCTACAGTTCTGTATAGTCTGCCCTCAATCTTTTGCTAAATGTAAAGCAAAAAATCTGAGAAATGCCTGCTGAGATTTCTGGCAGAAATTCGCAGTCAGGAAGAGTCCTGGGATGGTCTATTGTTGAGTTCATCAGCAGCAGGTATCTGAAGCATCCCCTAGATATGCACAGTGAAACCAGCATTCTGAAAGTGATACTGCAGCTCTTAAGTCTTCAGATGCTTTAGAAGTGTTCTGGAATAACATACTTCTGCAGCCAAAGATTAAGACCACTTTTAACTACGCATCTACTTTTACCCAGTAAGCAGGGTAAGACTCTTATGTTACTAAGACAAAAATTAAAACATTTTGATGAAACATAAAGATATACAAGAACTTTAATAAATATTTTGCCCTGGAGATGTGCCAGTGGAAAATGTTGCTAACTTGTCCATTTCTTCAAGAAGAAGATGGGATTTGCTGGACATACATTATAGAATGATATATTTTCACAGACAGAATGGGAGACTGCTTCAAAGCTATCAGTCAGAGCTGACTACAGAGCAGGATCCTCCTACTCAGCTGTCCTCCAGAATTAGATCTTTCCAAGATGTAAATAATGAACAAAAACTCAACTGCAGAATTAATGAAAAGAACTCTGATATACAATCCATACCTAATTTGTACACATCTTCTATTATAAAAAAAACAAGCACTGAGAATTAATACCTTTTTTCCTTTTTTCTTAACACAGTAATTGCACAGAAGCATTGCTAATGTTTGTACCAAAGACCTTCCTGGCTTCTGCGTCTCCCATACTGCTTGACAGAAGAAATCAAGGAGATAAAACAGTTTGAGATTGTTTCAAAAGAAGAAATGCTCCCCCACTGTAATACAGAATAAATGAAGAAATCCAAGCTGGAAGGAATTAGGGAGTGGACTTTTAAGTCATCATACTAACGTATGAAACAGATATAAAATTCTCATGCTGGTAGAGCTGGCCTGCATCCAGAATTGATGGAAGGAATGTTAACACAGGCATAAGCCCAATACATACCCCCAAAAAATGGACAGAAATATGTACATGTGCCAGTAGCACATGAAGACAGATAGCCCAAAGAATGCTCAGATGATATTTGACATCACTAGCACATGACAACAGACTGCATTATATTTAAATATAAGAACGGGATGACATGTCTCAGCTTCCAAAGCTCATCACACAGGAGATTTTCTCACTTAGCTTCTATATCCATCTTCAATTAGCCTTAGGCATCTCCCCACGAAAGTGTAAAAACAGAGAAAAAATAAGGATCATTGCATATTTTATTCCATGAGAAAATTGACATTTCTATCAATTTTCTGAGATGAAATAATGCAAATGTGACTTCACAAAAGTAATTTTGATATAGTTTAGAGGTAAGAAAACTAAGTTTAGACTAGCAGAATTAAACTAATTCTAATGAACTTGTAAACCTGTAGCTGTGCAAAACAAACGCTAAATCACATGGTTGTTGGATATTATGCCAATACAGATTCATGCTGTTAAAAAAAAAAAAAAATACTTCAACTACCTTATATACCATACACACACACAAACACAAATAATATGTATAATTTAAAGATATAAATGATATTGTTCCCTTGGCAATAAGCTGTCTGTCTGGATGATACTCTCTTATCAGAGATCCAGTACATTCACATTTGTTATGCTGGGTTTCTAGAATAACATCATTTAATGAACTATGCCTTCAGTCTGTGGTTGCTGCCAAGGCATTTTGTCACTCAAAACTTAGCAGTACTTAACTGCAATGATTATTATCCTTGACCAGATTCAAAATAGCATTCAAAAAAAAATTCCCAAAACTGTATATACAATTTTCCAGTCTTGGAGAATTGTGAGTAGAATTATCTTTTCTCTCCTTCCCTTTAAAGAATCTAGAGCATAGCATTATTTCAAACAAAAAGAAAATAGCATATGGTGTTCAGATATCATGATGACAATTCCGCAGTAGGTATTCATAGATGTCTAACGAGAAAGTTCAGTAGGCCAACTGATTCTTACGTAGCTGTTTTTCAGGGTCTCTCATCTTACACAAATGAGATTACAAAATTATTTGTTTGTTTTAGAAAAAAAAAAAAAAATCAGATTCCAAAGGAACTCTTTGTTCAATTATCCTTCCAAAATCAACATTTTGAAGTAATGCTTATGTCTAGATCTTCCCTTTGTCTTGTGAACTGATCACATGATATTCAACCAAAATCTAGCATCTAAATGTCCATTACGTTCAACTGAAATCAAGAGAAAAATGTTCTGGAGGAGCAACCCTTGTTGCGTGTTATTTGTTGTGTGGCTTTTTTGTTTTGTTTTGTTTTAAGCCAGATGATTCTGCTCTCTACAGCGTGTTCAGATAAAATTATGTTTTATCATTCCAGAAAGCTGCACACCTTCTCTGTACGGCAAAAAAGCAGTCTCAATGGATCTCACAGCAACTCCATCAAGATACTAAACAGGACCAAGAAAAAGCATGGTGTTGTCAAGCACTACAGATGAAAGCTCTGGGAGCAAAGAAAAAGACATCCACAATGTGTCACAGGCTTTTCAACATATTTCCATTTCTTCCTGGGACTGGTTCAATCAAAGAGCTTGGCAACCAAATATATGTCTCTGCTTGGAGAGAAGTAAGCAGCATGACAGTGGATTACTTCCCTTATTTTATGGGCAGGATATGCTGTACCTTTTACAGGCTCAAGACCCAAATGTCACGGTGTAAGGATTCAAGCAATTCAGTGTTATTATTGTGGACTCATCACTACTTTTCCGTTAATTTGCTCAAGAGCAAACAAGCAAAATATATATATATATATATATATGTATATATATGTGTGTGTGTGTGTGTGTATGTATGTATGTATGTATATATGTATCTCCCCATACACAACATTTACAAATGAAAGATAACCAGACACTTAAATACATTTGGCCATAAGCAGGCTGCCTAAACTCTAAAAGACGCTGATGTTTTTGATTGACATACTTTTTCTTTACAGGTAGGACAAGAAAGGTCATGCCAGTTTGCATTTGCAGGACTACCAATGGGTCAGATATTTAGAAAGAGTCAATTGTGTAATGAGGTTCATGAAACATTGTAAGGAAAGCAGAACTAAAAGAGTAAGGAGGAGTAAAAAGGAATTACTACATTTGCATCAAAACCTATGACCCCTTATAGGGCATTGTGAGGTCCAAAACAAGGGTGGAAATATCAGAAGGGAACATCAATACTGTCAAATCCAGGAAGTTTTTCAGACTGTGGGAGCTAGGAGAACGATATTTAAATTCAGAACTTTATCGACACATTAAACAGCAATATTTACTTATTTTTAACTTATCTGAAAGATCTTTTGTATATGGAACTCTGCAGATAAAAAGGCTGCCCAAGCTTAACTGTGAGTCGAGAAACAGGACTAAGTGTATATTCTCAAAAGATTGTAATTCAATAGAACTCTTGGATAGGAATATAATGACTACTCCACTTCATCATCTAGTATCTATTAAAGACATTTAAATACTTCCTTAGTAATATTACTTCCTCTGGTTACAACAACTGCAGACTGAGACATCCTGGGAAAATATTCTCTTATCTATAGAGCCTCTGTTTTTCTGTTACCATGAAACTTCTGTCCTTCATTAACATTCAAATCACCTTCTTTCGCTGCAGCTGGTGGAGATGCACTTCACTTTTTTTGTCCTAGCAGTGATATAGCAGAACCTTTAACCAGGAATGGGATATCGCTGGAATCACCTTCAGTCTTTAACATTTATCAACTTTGGTTTGCTAGAAACGTGACATTAAACAGAGACAGTGTAGTGTACAAGTAGAAATCATTCTTTTTTCAGGGAATTCATTTCTTGATTTTACAACTGTTATTTGGAATGCACTGGCTACCAGCACTGCATAACTGCATAACAGGCTATTTCACAAAATGTGTCTGGTGAGATATATATATATATATATATATATATATATATATATATATATATATATATATATATATATATATAAATATTCTGCCTTCCACAATATCATGTTATTTTCACACTTCACTCAAAAATATACTAACTGTTATAATCCTATTTCTGTCCCCAAACTTTGAAGAAAGAACAGTTTAGGACAGCAGAATTCAAGGCTTCTTTTGGCACTGCCTATTAGGCTTAGAATGTGGTTTTGCAAACAGACTTGAAACACCATCAAAGTGATCTTCAGCTCAGTCAGAATTAGGAGAGGAACTGAAAGGTAGATTTGGACTGAAAACTAGATTACTTAGCTGAGTCTTCCTTTTAATAACAAAATTTAGGCCTTCCCATGACAGAATTACATATGTATGACATATTTCAACGCCTTTTTGCATGCACAACTGTGTGGCAGTAGTAGAATACTTCCAGCCACAATTGGTTATTTGGGAATTCCTAACATCAACGTTAAATATCTATTATCCAAATATATGAGCAATCTGGGCTATTATCAACAATGAATATTTAATTAAGAAAGAAAATGTTAAATGTATTTATTATAAGTAATATTCCCTCAATATTTGCAACTGGATAAAATGCAGAATTATTTCTAGATCTGGATCTTAAAATATGTTACCTATACCTACTCTATTTTGGAGTTATTAAAAGTTATTTTCTTCATTACTTATTTTTCTTTTTTAAATGCAAAAATAATCCTCTTTCATTCTTTTCAGTTTGTAACACTGCATTTGTCACTATCGTCATTAACAGTAACATCACTGTTTAGTTAGCAGTGAATGGTCAATCACTATTTACATTTGTTCTTCTTCAGTTTGGAGAATTTGTGCAACTGCTTGGAGAAAGGAAGATCTTTTAAACAAAATTTAACAGAATCAGCAGCTACAATTTGAAAAAGACAGCTTCAGCTTTTTAATATTTTTCTGTTTGATATCTGTATTTATTGGTAACCTTCTCAGGTCTTATTAAGTCTGTGGTTTAATTTACTGTATTTGATCTGAAAAAAATATTTTCAAAAAGCTGTCACATATTAAGAGAAGTAACATAAAGCTGCTGTATTCAAAGTACTGAAGGCATTTCTTTCATGAACACTGACTGCACTGTTTGTTCTGCACAGCAGAAGTATGACCAAATATTACACAAATATAACTTTGAAAATTCTTTTTCCATTGCCATATGGATGCAAAATTCTCTAAAATTATGATTGACTGGAAAAGAGGCCTTATTTCTACAAATACTTTCATCTGAAAGTAAGTTTTGGTGCAAAATTATGAACAATGGTGGTGAGAGGACTAAGGAAAGCCTATAATTTACATTGTGTATAAAAGATGCAGAAACCTGGATCCTTTACAAGCAGTAAGACATTTTCTAAAGGTTGCGAGGGTTGCTGGAGTCATACCTCTATAGTTTAAAGCAGCACGTAGTGCAAGAAGAAGTGGTTACAGTAGTTTTTATAAGTGTGATAATCAGTATTACAGCCATACCTGGAGACTTCCACTGACCCCTACTTTGGGCACCAGACTTTGCCCTTCCTGATAAGAGAATAGTTCAAAAACATTAAATAGTTAATAAAAAATTAAGTAAGGAAACCAAGATGAAATGACCTGCTCAAAATCATAACAAAGCCAGGAGCAGTAACCATTCTGACTACTGCAGGTCAACCTATTTGGATGTAAACACTGCAGCCTTTGAAGGGTTTGTGTTTTCTTAACTGAACACTTACAAAAAAGAATCCTCTCTATGTGCTCAAATTTAAAAGAATCTGAACAGCCATGGGGAAAGACAAGTAGAAAAAAATATATCAGTGTTGTACATGTCTAAGTAGACTGAAGATATGTACGTACTCCTAAAAAGAAACAAGCACACGCTATGCAATCCCTCCCACCTTTACTAATTCAAACCATAAAATCAGCCTCTAGGATATAGCCTCCCATTCGTTTGCAGGTGCAGCTCCCCTGAATGCTAATGTTGATCACATGTGCTTACAAAGCAAAGCAAATTCCCCTAAATTCCAATAGGCTGGACAGAACAGCATTTCAAAAAAGCAGCTGTTGTTGGTAGTGTTCAAGTTTATTGGCAATCCCTAAAAAACTGCACCCAAAATACATACTGTATCTGATCTCAAGTTAAGAAGGCTTTTCTCTAAAGAGTACTGAATCACTTTAATGTAGATTCTAATGCTGCCTTACTCCACTTTCAAGGTAGCTAGTAAATTCAGCTTTACTACAGTACTATAAAGATGTGAAAGTACTGTAATAGCATCTAAAAATGAACTGTTACCACTATACTGTTCAGTTTAGAAAACTCTAAACAGAATACTGTTGAAAAATGTTAATGTTAGTTTGCTGAGTTGCCAAGTGGAACAAGTTAAGACAATTCACCGTATTTTTCTTATGAAATGCAAATTATAACATCTTTAAAGAATCCAGCATATCACCAAGAAGGACTAAAAGAAAGATCTAAACAACATTATATTTTAGTTATTTAATTAATAAAAGCTATCAACAGCCATATTTATATAATCAGTACCATTGAATTCTTAGCATTCACAGGATTTTAAGCTCCTGCAACTTCCTGTCAATTGTAATGAAATACCTCAAGGTGCTCAAAGCACCTTGCTGGATTAGGGCCTCAACCACATATGCACATACCTCTGAATAGTTTGCATTAGATCACCAATACAGTCTCAATAGACTGGTTAAGTAGTGACATTCAAACTGTTCTAACAGTATAAAATGTAAGAAATAAACCTTAAGTTTCTGATCCTTTCACTTCTGTACCCAGGCTTCTGAATCTGTATTTCAAAGCAGAAAAAGGAATCATTTCTTTTGTGGACAAGGGTAATGATATTATTTTAACAACCCCAACACATCCCCAGATTCCATAGACCAGGCCATGACATCACCTCAGTCCTAGAACTCCAAAATGGCACAGGAGGTGCTGAGAAATGGTGAAAAGGGTGGGCAGTGTATCCCCTGGCATCTCTGCATGGCAGCTGGTGAAACAAAACAAAAATCAGATCACTGCCTGGAGAGTCTATTGGCAACTCTCATTGCATCTGGAAACAATGGCCCATTAAAGCTAACTACATATTGTTAATATCTCTACCTAATCCAGGCAATAGAAAAGAAAAGTACAAATTCCTCTAGCTAATCTTGTTAACTTCCAACCACACACATCTCCAGTTACCTGCTTCCTGTCAGACATAGCCACTGCTAAAGCAACTTCCCCAGCACTACCATAGACTTCATCTGCAGGCAGGTTGCGCCTGAGGAAGCACTCATGCTGCCAGAAGGGTCTTATTCCTCATCTCCTCAAAACACAGAGAAGCTAAGGAGGCTTTTATATCCTGCTCCTATCTTTCCAGCCTGCAGAGAAATTAGGGTTGTGCAGAACATCCCTACATGGAAATACTGGGGGCTGGGAAACATATTTCTGAGGGCTAGATTATAATTTTTGTGATACAGATTTTTTCAGCTACTGGGTTCTAAGCCTGCACAGTCTTACACTTGCAGCTATTGGCATGTTTGACATTTTAAACTATGAAATACCAACCTATTTTGAAATTGTCCAAATCATTAGTTGTGGAATTTTCCTAGCACTTCATGAATACCACTGTTAATTGGGCAATTAACTCAAAACTACAGAATATGCTGTGATGGCATGATATGATATAAGCCATGTAAAAGAAGGAACAGCCAAGCAACTCAGTATGTTGAAAGATATTAATGAAGTGGCAAAATCTGCCAGAAAAATAATAATGGGTGATTTTAACTACCCCAATATTAACTGGTTGAATAACACATCTGTACATGGTTTGGAGAAGCAGCTTATTGATACTATAAATGGCTTCTTTTTGGAGCAGCTCCTTCTGGAGCATAGAGGAGGAGGAGTTCCACTCGGTTATTAATTTATTTGTGTGTGTTTGTGTGAGAAGCAAGCAAGGATGTTCTGCTAAGCAACAATGGCTACAGGACAATGAGGTTTGAATCTCAGTGATGAAGTACTCGAGTGGGAACCAAATAGTTAATGACAGGTGGGCAAGGGGAAAACCATAAAGAAACAGCCACCACAAACAGAAGGCTGTTTTGGAGGAACGAAAGAGCTTATTCACACTCAGAAACAAACCACCAGAGGTAAGGAAAATTTTACAGAGAAAAAAAAAAAAAAAAGAGCTGCCATAGCCTTAAAAAGCACTCCTCAAATGCATGAACTCTACCTAAGCGTTTTTAAGAGAACAGAACATTGGTTATTGTCGTAGCTCACTGCTGAATGTTGCACAATCTTAAATCTATACTGTGACCTGTAGCAATAAGAATGTATACATTCAGTTTAAAAGAACTGACTGGAAAAGAATAAATATATTTTGTTTCAATAGCTGTATAATTTTTCCTGTGAGGAGGATGTACAAATTTGTACAAATGTACAAATCTAGGAATCTGGAGTGAGATTACACAGGTCCTGCAGTTCTTTTGATGCAGCAAGAATGGAACAGAATACACACAAGCATTCTTGATCGTATTTCACAATCTGGAGTTTTAGGAATCTATTAGTGTCTCATACTGGACCAGAATCCTGGAGCAGGCAGCAACCAATACCTAGCATTGCAGAGTGTGAATATGCTCCAACTCTTATCAAACAAATTGCTAGGCAAAGGACTCCATTTTAACCTGTTTCTACTTCTTACAGATACAGATGTCAGGCTTTAAAGAACTTAGTAAAGATGCATAAGGACTCTTTCCTCAGATGGGACATCACCTTAATATGTGAACAACAAAAAAAAGCCAGTAATCTTGCAATGATAAAAACTTGCCCAAGCAATATATGATAAACGAGCTCTTATATATAACTGTTGATTAGTGGATATGGGCTGGGGGAGAGACCAACACAGTTGTAGGGGAAACGGCTTTTGAAAATTTATAGTAAAATCTGGATTGTGATTTGGAGAAGGAAACATCCAATAAAATTAAAACTTTGTAACCATACTTCAAGAGTTTTGGGTTAAGAAGCAGCAGGGTAACATGAAACCTGCTGTTGACAAGTACAGAGCATCTTAGAATAATTTCAGCTTCTTATTTTTGCTACAGGATTTTATACAAACTGTAATCACTTGATAAAAATGGAACAGTGAAATAAAATTTCAATAGTACAAACAAACCCCAAAGACATAAAATGAAAACAGAAAATATATTCTTAAGTAAATCAATAGTGTATGTCCCATTAAGATAGTTTGTTCAATTCTAAATAAGATCTCAAATATAGGAGAAATAAAAGTGAGTTGAGTGAACCTCAAAAAACTGTTTAATACACAAGGTGCATTTTGAAGCATTTTTCTTTATCTCTGAAATGTAGAGGGCTGCCTGCTTTCTCCCGATGGATTGACTAATCGTGAGCCTGACACGTTCATAAACTTTTGCTGAAGTAGGATCAAGGACTGTCACCACACACACTGAGGTTAACAAGATCTCTGAGCCCTTGTGCCTGCTACAGGAGCACCACTCATGTTTTAGACTTTTTTTCCCCACAAAAAGATGATCTGGGAGGCAACTATTTATTTATTTTTTTTCTTACTTACGTCATGCTAAGCATTTAGGTTGCAGATACTTGCACCTTACCCTGATCACTTCCAACAAATCTAACTGCAGTTCAGTGTTACCAGGGAAACAAATGACGGGCTTCCCCAGCAACCAGGCAGTTTTTAAACAAACAAACAAAAAGTACTATATATTGAATACTAAGACACTTCAGAAAGAATACATAATACAGCAGTAAGAATTCCAAATATACGGCCAGTTGATCAGCTAGGCATTTGTCTTCCTTCTGGTGCCCTAAAGTAATTCAGTCCATCTGCAGGCCCATGTCTTCCACTCAAACCTCCATTCCTGCCAATATCCATGTGGAAGTTCTCTCTCTCTTTTTTTTTTTTTTTTTTTTAAATCAAATTTTTATTTTTGTATTATAAATAAGAACTTTGAATGAAGTCTTACATTTTGTGAGCTGTTCCACTGGGAAGGCAGGAGAGGTGACACTTCAAAAATGCACACAACCTTCTTTGTTTTAGCACTAGGGAATTAGATTAATTACTCCCTGGGGTTTCTCGGCTCCTGCAGGGAGCATCCTTCAGACCAAGTTTCAGATTATGCAGTAATCTCTAATAAACCCATAAAGATAATATGGTATTTACACAACTAAGCATAGTCTTTGAATATTTTATGATGCACAGTACTGAATCCCTTACACGTATTAAGAACAGTGAGCTGCTCCCAGTTAGTTCAAAATGATTTTGTTAAATGCCTTGTTAATGTAAACACCCTAAAAATTAATTCATCTTCACTGTGCACAAACTTAAACTTCTATAAGTAAAAATGAAGTTTTCCACCTTATTTATATTTTCATTATCAATTGAAGTGCTGTCAAGAAGCAAAATCTTTTCATGTAAAATGAATTGTAAAAATATACGTGCTGATTTTTAAAATCAGCTTTTGTGTTCATCTTCTCTTTAATATTTTAAAGTAATATTTTAAAGGGAACTTCACTGTGATCAGCTCTTTTTAATAGATCAGGTCTTCTTTAATTAACTTTAGAAATGTATTTTACAGTATAGTTTTTATCAATTTTTCTATTTAGTTATTAACACATTTTACCTTCAACAGCCCATTATCAAATTTCTATTGAGTCAGGCTTTGGTATATACCAAAGACCTTGATACATCTAGCAAGCAGTTAACCTCTTAGCCCACATCCTTCTGTAACTGTGATTATGATGAATGAGTGGTTAGTTCTAAGCAATTCTGTTTTATGTCAATAAATGAATCAAACAGACATTGGTGTATGTGCATTAGGAAGACAGAGAAAATGAAGCTGTCTGTAGGCATTTTATAACCCTCACCCTTTTAACTAATGTGATTCAAAAAGTTAATGCTCATATCAACAGTTGGTATTCTCTACACATACCACAGAATAAGAAATCCTTTGCATCACTTATATAGTAACGTACTGCAAGACTGAAGAAAGTTTTCTTTACAGGTTTCCTCAGATCTAGCTGCTAAGTGACCCTCAGCTTTGGTTTTGTGATAAACAACCATTTCTTCCAAAAATATTCAGAAAACCCGTAGAAGTCCACACTCGGACAGAATCCTATAAATACTTAGCTTTCTTCTTAGCATAAATACTTCCTATCAGACATCTCACTCAAGCACCTTGTACAACCTGAACAGTATATTTCATTCTTGCAGAAAAATATTTGATTAAGGATTTTCATTTTTTCCTTACTGAATTTGCAAAGGATTTTTTAGAGAGCAGATAGATTTAGAGCAGCACATGCATGGAGCAGTAGTGGAGCAAGTCCTTGTATTCAGAGCATGAAAATCCTTTGAATGAGCATTTCTATCAGCACCTTCGCTAAATGGTTAAACTCCATCAAAAAGTAGAGAAAACCCACATACACATCTCCATCTTTGTGCAGTACTTCAGGAGCCTTTTGGATGGCTCTCACCCCTCTGTGGTCTCCTTATTTGACTAGTTTTAAGAACACTGATGGCACAACAGTATGATGAACCCTGTAGCTTAATACTGATGCAAATTGTTATTTTGTATATTATCTCTTTTGGCATATATTTCATTCTTAATTAATAAAAATGCTGAAGAAAGTCTGTTAAAAAAATCAAATACTGGAAGTCTTCTAGGTGCACTATTTGTTCGCTGTAGGAAAACGTGGCTAAAATGAATACAATACACATAGCTTCCACAACATGAGCACACTGTATATCTATTTATTTACCAAGAAACAGTCTGCACAGTAAATAAAGAAGCAGCCAAAATAACATCTGCTGCACTCTGAAGGTAAATGGAGACTCAGGTAGGAACATGCTTCAGTGCCAGCATCGTGCACTGAAAGAAAAAAGGTAGAAATTCCTACTAGGAGAACCAGAAGTCCCTAGATGACCTTCCACAAGCACACAGCTTTAGAAAAATTCACACAGAGGAGTCCATCAGACATCCCAGCAAGAAGCAAAGACAGGAGAGGAGGGCTCCAGTCTTTTTTCCTACACACTTCTCTCTTCAGGCACAACTACACAGCACTGGACAGCAGAAGTCTATTGTTTCATTTGCCCACTCTAACAAATGTATATTGACACCTGCATGCCAAGCATTGCTCAAGTTTAAAGAAATGCCCTTCTCCCTTCCGTTTTGTATTTCAGAGAGACTCAGTTGTGTAGAAACACCTAGTATAAGTACATACTGACTTTTTTTCTTATGAGAAAAATTATGTGCTACTGTACCTTGAGCACTGCATAAAACCAAGGCAGTTTCCTACTATATCAGTTTATTTTTACCATTTATAAAATAATCCCAGGAAAACAGAGTTTCAAATTGCCAAGGGGCTAGATTACAGTGCAGCCACATCATTTTACACTGGTACATCACAAAATGTTAACATGACAGTAGGTAGAAAAGGAAAATGAGCTCTGATACTTCCAGCATAGACATGTTGAAAAGTTATGGATGCTGCAGCAAACAGAGCTTCCAGTAGGGAACCCCTTTGCATTCTAAATAGGAATTTAAAATTAGTTAATTCCATAAAACAACAATCTGATACACATCTCCTTGACCAATGTTAAGAAGAGGAAAACAGAGATGAACTCATTAAAGACTGAATTGACCATAGTGTTTATCCAGTTTATCTGTAATTCAGAAGAATATAAAATATTATCGATAAAACCCATAAAGCTAAATAGTGCCAAGGCCACGTGCCTCCACTTACTCCAAATAAACTGTGCCTTCTTTCAGTCCATCAAGTAGTCTGTAGTCTAGAACTTACTTTTTCTTTTCATATAAGCTGTAACAAATACAAAGCACTAATCTATTTGGTCAGATGGTGTAAATAAACACAGACTCTACATTTTAAATAAAACATTTTAAATCAAACTAAAGAAGTATAGGAGTTGCCTTCACTATAGAAAATGAGCAAGAATGAATTTGAATCAAAAAGTACTCTGATAATATACTGATTGAAGTGTTAGAACTGACAAAGTTTACCTATTCATGTTGTCAGTTTCTCTTGTGCTATGATGTATGATTATGTGTGAGCTCCCTACATGGTTATATTTTTGTTGTTAAACTTTACAAAAAATAGCTCCTGCTTTTTATTGAAGAGCTAGAATACCTCTGGACACTGGAGTTAGTTTCATTGGCTTTACACACAGATTCACATCAGATTCTTTTTCCCCCTTTGTCAGTGTTTTCACTTTGCACTCACATCACAATAAAATGTCTGCACAAAAAATGAACTGCTAGTAATAAGTGTATATAATTGCTGATGTACAAGTAAAATTCATTTGACATGAATGCTATTGGAGAGCATTTGTTTTACCTTTTGTTACTTTAAATAACCACTGCAGTTTCCTACTAGACAAAACTACTTGAGAACAGTTAAATAAATTAAACCATGTCAAAACCACATTCTGGAAAAAAAAGTAACCTTTAGTTAGAACAATTACTCTGCGGGCATAACACAAAAGCACAAATGTCAAATTTTCCATGAAAGTTACTTTTGTATGAATCATCAATCCTGTTTGCTCCTGAACAAAAGTAGCCAAATATGACCAAAAAAAAAAAAAAAAGAAAAAAAAAAGAAAAACTTGTCCAAACTGGATGATCCAAGTAATTACATGTTACAGCAGAATGCATTTATGGCAAAACTTTCAAAAATTTAAGGAAAAAGTTATTATAGCCCCCAGATGAAATATCTGCGGTATAGACCTATAGCACTGTTTCACTGATCTTGTTGTATCCCCATATTCAAAACCCGATTGTTTTAAAGATTAATCCTTCCTAGCATTGATTTAAACTCCTATCTGGAGTACAGATCAAACAAACGTGCTGCACAATTGTGACCGAGTCCTATAGCACAACATGTTAAATTAAACTTCTCTTATCATTCTTAAGTGCTGCACTGAATTGAATCTCCTCAAAACTATATATACAAACCTTCTGCCTTCCACACCAACCCCCAAAAATTCCATCTTATACAGTATTATTTGCTTAGGGCTGTTTTGTTCAGTCTCACATCCTGATCCCATTCTCATCATCTTCCACAACAGTCAAGTCACATGAATTTGTAGAAATAAAGCTTTTAAACTGAAAGATCCTTGAGGTAACAGCCTGTTCTAATAGTCTATAGAGCACAGTGAAAACTTATGACACTATACATATCACTCTTGCTGAATACTAAGAGTCTATATCTGCTGAACTGAAACCTAAAGAACATTTTCAAGTTTAGACAGGTACATTGGAAATTATTTAAGATCTAAACTTGTATTCATACAGAACATATACTTCAGTCCTGTTTTCAGCATGTGAGGAGACACTGAGCTGTGCCATTCAGTTATACATCCTACATTTTATTTTCAGCTTATATGAATGTAGCATTTGCGTATGTTCCCAAATACACAGTGCTAAACACCAGAGAAAGTCCTTTAATTGAAGAATACAATCAGCAGCAGCATTAGCTGTCGATGTGACAGAATCTAATTTGCAGAAAATATCTACAAATGACTGCAGGTCATTTAATAGTTATTTCATAGAGTTATTTGCTTCGTTTCTTTGGTAAGAACACTGGACATGTTTCAGCTCTGATGGTCACAATATGCTAGATGTTTTAAAAAACTTAAAATTCTTCTGCAAAAGGCAATGTACAGTTGTGTGATAATAGTCCATATTGCTCAGTACAGTTTAGCTACTTATTTGGTTGATCTAAACACAAACATTGTTTTAAAAGAGCATTTCATGTTAATTTTTTTTTTTTCCAGTTCTCACTGGAAAACTTTTTTGTAAACCAAGACAGGCAAGATTCAGATCAGGAGTCTATATAAAACTACCAGAGGATGCCCAAAGGAGGGCAACAAAAATGGTGAAGAGTCTGGAGGGCAAGAAATAAGAGGAGTGGCTGAGGCCCATTGGTCTGCTCAGTCCAGAGCAGAGGAACTGAGGTGAGGGGAGGCCACATGGCTGAGCTCTGCTCTCTGGTAACAGTGACAGGGCCCAAAGGAATGGCATGGAGCTGTGTCAGGGGAGGGGTAGGGTGAGTGTTAGGAAAAGATTCTACACCAGAGGGTGTTCAGGCACTGGAACAGGCTCCTAAGTACAGTAGTCATGGTGCCAAGCTGCCAGAGTTTAAGGAGCACTGGACAATGCTCAGACATAGGGTTTGCAATTGGGGTGGTCAGGTGTGGTGCTAGGAGTTGGACTTAATGATCCTTGTAAGGTCCTTTCCAACACAGTTCATTCTATAATACTATAATACAATTACTGAAGCACTTTGTAAGTTCACGCTACTACATGAGCATAAATTAAACAATACTTACATCTTCTCATCCAATTAGCCTGTTAAGCAGGTGTTAATCATGAATCTACTACAGTATTTATTCCATTGCTTTGACTAGAAGGCATGCTGATTATTGAAGTATAAATAGGCATTGTTTATATTCACTGATACATTACTGTTTCCATTCATAGACGAGAAAAAGTGAGGCACAGAAAAGCCTATGTGATGGCTTGAAAAAACCACATAGTGGCAAAGCCAGGAAAAGTTGCATAAAATTCCTCCCGGTCTATTTGGTAATCATCCCATAACTTTATGCTGCCATCTCAAATCTTTCTTTTTTTCCCCAGAGGTTATACTCTTAAAAAGATATTTTATTTGATAACAATATTTTCTTTAAATGTGACTGACAATGTTCACTAAAAAGATGTACATGTCAACTGACCTACAAATTAAGGAAAACTACAAATATAATAGTGAAACCACATACAAAAATAAACATCTGTAAAGAGGAAGGGTCAGTACAAATTGAACACATTTCCATATTGAGAGGAGAAACAGCCATATTTTTCCCTGATGAATGTAGTTCTGTGAACATCTTTTTTTCCCCACAGATGATTGAATAAATATTTATTCATAAACTATATTTGCGACTTAAGAGAACAGGCTGCGTAGATTGGTTTCATTTATACTACATCATATAAGAGGTATTGCAATAATTTATATCATGCCAAGTCTAAGTCCCATTAGATTTTCCTTATTATACTTGACTAAGACTGAAGACTATCCAAAACAGCAATTCTGAAAGCTTTCTATTCATTGTATAAATAAGTGTCTTACTCTCATATCCTCTCCCATAACTTTCCCTTTCTCAAAGCATTTATGCAAAGAACTAGTCCCATTTACTTTATTTGAACTTGGGCATATGCTAAACCATATTCTTGGGCCATGGCCTAAATGACTGCACTCTCGGTCATTTTGCTATGACCATAAAGGTCAGCTTTCTCCAGTTTCATTATAAATACATTCCCAATTCAACAGATACCAGTTGTTCTAGTATTTCCTCCATCAACCCATGTAAGTTTTCCTCTAAAAGTCCTGTCAGTCTTGAATCACAGTCTCAGTTCACTTCCAGAAACAATTTGCATCACAACAGCAAGATGCACTGATATTGCCATCAACAGTTGTAACTGATGCGTTGTACTCTCATGAGTATTATAAAAAGAGATGAAATGAAGCTTGAAATAATGTGAATATGCATTGTCAAGTATCTGTAGCCCTTGTAAACAAGCTTAAGCTGCTAGAAGAAACAAACTACAAAAGGTTTGCAAATAGTGAAGTACATTTCTTAATAAAAGAAGAATTTAAAACTACGACATTACAATAAATAGTTTTAAATAGTTTCCATTTGTTGTGTTGAGACAGTATCAGAAAGACACACACAGCAGGAAAATTATTCAATACTTACAAATACACAAGAAAATCAGGCCCAGCTCCCAGAAATCACTGGTAGGTTGCTTTTGAATTCATGAAACTGTCCTGAGAATACAAAAGGGGGGGGGAGAAAGAAAAAAAAAAAAAAATTAAGAAACAAAAGAAAGTGCAGAACTGATGTTACCTTTTTTTATTATAGAATAATTATGATCTTTAACTATGTACTAAATAAAGCAGCACATAATACTGTTGTGACTATTTCAGCCAAGTAATTTACACAGAAGCTGTTTCCAGGAAGCCAATACCAAGAGAAACAATTATTTCATTGTTCTACACCTCACACCATAGCAACCCAGTCCATTGCAGCTTATAGAAACTGTCATAAATGCAAACATGGTTATCTTTTAATAAGAGAAATAGTGTTGAGGCTTTCTTTGGATTACTGTTGTTGTTGTTGTTTTCTTTAGCATGTTACAGAACATTCGTTACACTTTAAAAGTATTTTGTTAGCAGCATTTTGCAGCTTGACAGGTTTAAAATACTACAGCTGGGGCATTTTTCACTGGTACCCATCTGGGACAAAATTTATACAGAAAGACAGACTGACAATTTTGTTCTGGTATGGTCTAGATCCCAGTCAGAAGTTTAATCTAAGTACAATGTGTTCACTATAAGGCATGATTAAATCCAACATTCTTTTTCCTGCGTACCTCTCAGTTCTAGCTGGAAAGGTAGCAGATGCAACTCAAACCCACAGAGCTCGCCTTATAAAATTCTTTAACTAGCACAATGACTCACTTTATGCCTCTAAATATCCACGGTTTCCTCTCTCCAGAACCCCCATGCATTAGAAGGTAGTTCAGTAGTTTATTTTTATTGTTTGGTCTACATACAGCACATTTTTAGTTCTTAGGAAAACAAAGAAACTTTGTTGCAGAGCCCTTGTTTTCTTTCCAAAATGTGAGGATGGATATGGGTAACATTAAACTGAAAATAGTAATGGATCCTGGGCAACTAGTTTAGGTCAAAACCTTTTTGTTCTCCAGAAGCTATCTGATTAATTTGCAGTTCATAAAACAGTGGGTGTAAGCTTAGTTTAAAAACATGTAACTATATTTAAGATGAAATCATCACTTTTATTAGCCTCCGGTAATCTTTAAGAAACACCTTCCCACAACATTTCTGTATCCTAAAGTACACCAGCCAGTACTGCACATTGCCTAGAGACAAGGAGAAAATACCAAACTTATCTTGATGTAGAATATCCTCCTTATTTCATACACCCACCCTGAAGTGCATATTATTCATTCCGACCTAGCCTTCCCCCACCCCAAAAGTACACATTTAATTGTGTCTTCTCTCCTGTAATACCAACAGAAAGTCACCAAATCTCATTTGCTGTATCAATGCTGTGTTATTATATATTTTAAAAGCAAGCCTGAATCTCATTATCAGCTGATTTATGCCATTAGTGTGCTTTGGAGCCACCAATTAAACAAGGACAGTGGTTCATAAGGTCACAGTTAATTAATCTGAAAGAGTATAAATACACTTTAATGCACACCACCTCATGCAGAGAATTTCGGAACAAAGCACCAAACCTTTATTCTGTACAAGCAATTAGGGGGAGAGGTTAAATATACAAAATATGAAATTTTGCTCTAGCATTCTGTTAACCTACCAGGAAAAAGTTTCATATGGTAAAAAAAAATCTTGCAGAATAAGACATTTGTGAAGCCTTGGTTCTTAGGGCAACAATGTGAGTAAGACACAGAGAACAGGGCTAACCATCCTCACGTGACTGTGAGCAAATTAGGGTTTTGTGTTCAGATAACACCTTGGAACTGGGAACTTACTATACAGTCAGTCAATGGGGAATAAAACAAAACCCAGACCCTAAAATCCCAATCTTCTCAAAATAGAATAATATGAGCAAAACTTGTACTTAGTACACCATAAAAAATAATAAATCAAAAATTACTTCTTCTTCAGCCACATTTCCTTGGTAAAGGTAATGATACAGTGCATTACATATAGGGCATTCAAAAGAAATCAAGAGTTCAGTGATAGTAGTATTCTGCAAACACAACCAGAGCATTAGTAAAATTACATAAATACAAATTGATCAGAAAATTATTGAAAATTCAAGTATAAGGTACCTAGGGGATAGAAGGAGGAAAATGACACCTGTTTTTCACTATTTTGACTCATTTTACATTGCATGGTTTCTGGCTCAAAAAAACAAACAAACAAACAAACAGCACTGCTAAAACAGACCAAGAAATCATCAGTCATAATTAAATGAATAAGTTGCTCTTTTCTTCCCTCCTCTCTTCTATACCTGTAGTTCTAATATTCCATAATGAGCCTTGCATTGTTTGTTTGTTTTATTTTAGGTTTCCCTTTTTTAAGCTCCATGTAAAAAGCCTCATTTCCATCAAACACTAACATCAAGAAGTTTAATACAAAACTTCCATTAGCTGTATCCTATGCAATCTATGTGGATGACTAACAGTGTACAGTCCCTGTGATTGATAAAAGACCTGCATTATGTTTTTTTAAAGCTTTTGAGAGGCCAGCTTCCACTGTAGTTAAGAAGAAAGACCTAGCCTTTTCAGAAGACTAGTCCATATTCTATTGGCTTAATCTGTTTTTGCTTTCACTTTTGATGTTTCCAAGCGACCACACAGGTGAACAGCTATTGCAGAAATATATACAAAAATACAGTGATTTTTTTTAGAAGTATTCTGTTGATTCAGTTGGTACAAGTCCCATCAGAAAATTCAGGCAGGCATTTTGCAGTCAGAACGCTCTCAGAACATTCTCAGTACCTGCAGCTATTTTACATGCTTGTTTGGAAAGCTTCTTGCACCTTTATCCCACAATAAAGTGGAAAAGGAAAGCTGTAAGAGCACATCATGCCCCAATTTCAGGTGCTTTTTGCTCATCTTGCAAATACATATTGAGACCAAGAGAATCCTGTACATGCATGCTGATGTTCTTAAACTGCTACAAACCAAGGAAAATTCCAAAAATATTGGAATTTATTTGCTTATGAAGTTGGTTATAAAATAGTTCTCTTTCTTCCTAAACACTGTCAGCATTAATGATTCCAAGAGATTTTAGTTTTCTTAATATTTTGCTACTTCATGAAATATATATATATATACACTAATTCCATAGATACAGGTAGCCTGTATTTTTTTGTGCACAAAAGTGAACATGAATGGAGACTGCAAGTAAAAAATGGAAGCAGTTATTTAGTAAAAAGCATGGCATCGTGTTATATCATTTGAGAATGTGGCCTATCATTGTGGGCTTTTGGGACTAAAATACGTACTGTATCATTCAACAACTGTTAAAAAACTATTTTCAGAATTATAGCATGATGTGAAATGAGAATAAAGAATAATACAGAAATGAAGTTACACATTCAGGGCCTGAATAGTCACAATTTCACACACCAAATGTGCAAATTTCACAATTAAAACAACATTAATGATCTGTAGGCTCATAGCCACAATCACAAAAATGAAGGGGCAGAAGGTTGATTATGATGAAACCTTTTGAGTTGGATTTCTGCAAATTTTACTTAATTGAGCGAAAGGGCACAGTTGCAAGACTAGTCATTGAAGGCTGATTTACCTTTACACATAGAAACATCTCCATACACAATCATTTTGAGATAGGAAAGAAACCAAACTACTATAGATGAGAGTTGCTACAGAAGATATGAGACAGATCCTGTTGTTGTCCTTTCTTGTCACTTCTTCTCAGTGGCCTAGGATTGTATTTTACTGCCCTTGCTCTCTTCTTAAATTGTTTACTCTCTTACGCTCCATTCATTATCACAAAAAAATTTCACTTTGCATTTTATACTACTCTCAGAATTTATCCTCATTCAGATTCTCGTACCCTGCAACAGAGATTCCAGCCAAATGATCCAGCAAAGGAGGAATCAGAGCATATTATCTGTTCCAGCACTGGTCTTTTTGAAACATTGCAACACTGTGAGGAAACAAAAAGAATATGGTGCACGAGGTAAACACTGGCCAGGACTGAACTCAGATCTCTAGACTCAGTCACTTCTTTGCTACAGGTTTTCTTCACAACCTTCAGCAAAGGACATTCTCCATGATTTCTACTTCCTTATTCATAAGAAGGAATTAGTATTCCTTTCTTCTGTAAGAGCAACGCACTACCCTTCTACGTATCAGAAGCTGTCATGTAATTAATTATTACAGAAATTAGGCTTACAAAAAACACCTTAAATAGGCTTGCAACTTCACAGTTGCTTTGCAGGGAGATGTGAGCTCACTCTGCCCACACTATGTCTGGCCACAAACCCACTCTAATCCAGTTTAGCTATGGTTAGCACTTACGTAAACTACACGAATTCCAGTTTAGAGCAACCTCACATCTGTCTACAAAAAGCATGTTGACATACGCATACAATAGACGGTGCTTCTGTAAACAGCCTCTTAAAAAAGGAACACCAGAAGCATCACTATTTCTGCCAAAGCCCGCAGTGTGGTTCACAAGAGAGTTGTTCCATTGTCCCTCCAAAAGGGCATCACTCAGTAGTGACATGTGACCTTACAGTATTATATTAAATAACTGTAATAAATGCAATATTATATTAAATAATATTAAGCACCTTTAGCGATCCCTTCAGTAAAGAAATATGCATTTGAAAAATGCACATTATGTATTCAATGGGCAGCTCATGAAGGTTTCTCTGCTGTATCCTTGCATATCCAAATCCAATCACTACAGGACCCAAGCGCAGAATACAAAATAAAGGTCCATTGGCTGAGAACAAAAAAAAGCAAAAAAAAACTGTTCCTGTTCAACAACTAATTGAAATGTATTATCACACCTGCCACTAAAATTATGAGAGTTGCTCCAAAAGTAATGCTTTCTATTTCCTATTTTGTTATGTTGGCTCACAATGTCAGAGGCAGATGTTGGTATGACAGTAGAGGCTGAACCTTCCCACCAATACCCCATCACATGTTGTTACGATGTGACAGCTGGCAGCAGAGGGGCAGTCTCACAATGGCATCTGACATGAAGGTGCAGATGAAGCAAAGGTGGGGAACTCAGTTTCTCCATGTAGAAAAAAATTGCTCCCACTGACATTCACCAATGCTTGCTGGACCAAAAAGAGGATGTGAGCACACTGATACAGTGGGTGGTGTGCTTCAGCAGCTGCAAGAACTACAGTGGATCATCTCCCATTGGTGCAGATTTTCATGAACATGGCATGCAGGGCATTGCTCATTGCTTGTGAAAATGCATACCTAATGGTGACTACATCGAAAAGTGGAGTTTTGAAGCTGGGAGTTCGCTTGACCAAATAGTGTTACTGTTCTCTTTATTATAGTTCCCATGGGAATAATTAAGAGTCACTACTTATGGAGTGACATACATCCCCTTGAAAGTGCCAAAAATATGTATTTCTTTCATTTTCAGGATGAATTAGATAAGTATTTATTCTTTTACATTGTAGGTAGATAACTAGCATAGATCTGATAAGCTTTATACCCACGCTTTCAAGTAAATAAGAGCCACAAGTTATATACCACACTATGTGGAAGGCTGAAGGGAGAAGTAGTCCACCTCTAATTCATGGGTTCGAGATAGCAAAAAGCCTCCATGATAGCCCAAGGTATGCTGGTAAGTGCAGCATTAATTCACTATGCCCACTCCAAAAGGAGCTATGACACTTTGGAAATTTTTGTGAGCTACATGCTATTTTAATAGCCACATGTTGGGTCATTCCTAATCAATTTAAAGAAAACAGAAAGCTTTCAGAATAGTTCTGTTTCTGTAGCATGTATAGATCCACACGCTGAAGGCAATGCAAGGCAAATTAAGCCCAGACCAAGAGTTAGAGCATTACAAGCCCAGAGAAATACAGCTTGTGATCCCAGTACCAGGGCCTCTTTCAGTGCATGGTACCGTTAGGATACATCAAATCCAGAGTTTCACAGCAAATGCAAACTGCACTTGGAAGCAGCATTTTGCAGAGGACATGCCTTTAAGATGGCACCCAGTATCACCCTTCAAAAGCTTACGTTTGCCACGCAATCATTGAAATCAAAGACAGAAGGGCCACAGCTGCAGTTCTGGCATTGAGCTGCAATGTAACATTTAACAAATTTTCACTCCTTTCTCTCCCAGTGCCTTAAAGGTACTTTCACTGCTTGGAATGATAGCTTTTTAATCCCTTCCTATGTGCATACAGGGACTCGCCACTGTAACAGGGCCTCAGGGCACTACTGTAATACAATCCCAAATGAGTTCTCTGGATACAACTTTAATACGAAAATAATAATAATATTATGCAATAAACAAAAACGTTGTTATGTAAAACCGTGTTACATAAGAAAATAACACATACTACATTGATATACTTTTTCTTAAAAACAATGGAATTAAAATTAACAATCAACTGTTTGCAGGTTTTGGCTCCTTTTCTCTCTCGACAATGTAACATATGTCAGGTTTCCTACTACTGCATATTCAGGACACTGTTTAAAGTAAGTTTACTGAAGAACTGGCTTACTTTCTTTAAAAGAGGGTACATTCTTACAGCTCAGCTGCCTTACAGAAAAGGACAGTATAAATAGAATGAAATACTACTCAACCTGTAATTTAGCATACGGTTAAATCTCTTCAATGAATTCCATGAGCTCTGGATTGGTCTAATTGAAATTGAATTACACAACAGAATGGAATCTCATTGATTTGCCTCAAGTTCAAAGTAACTGTATTTACAGATATTCTTTTTTTGCAACTTTTTATATATTCACATCTACTGCTTCTGAATTCCTCTTAGCAAATAAATGGTCTCTTCGGGAAAAAAAAAACAAAAACAAATTCAATGACCAAGTTTCCTTGTCAGACAAAGCATCAAGAATTCTAGAGTAGTAGTCAGTTAAATAACATGGAAGCTTTTGTTTATTGACCAGTACTGCCTAAATTCTGAAGCTGATGCACACAATATGAAAAGAATTTAAGATGCATCTTCAGCATGTTCCTTCAGTGGACTTCAACTTAAACAGCTCTGAAACTGTACTGATGCAAAATTTACCAGGTGCATAAGTGCATAAATTTACACATGCATAAGTAAACTTGTAATAGTAACAAGAAAGCTCTTAAACAGGAAGAAGGCCTCAGGCAAAAAGATCTCTGGGAGGTTCCATGGGGGTATGAAAACGCTAGTTGGAAAAGCCCAGCTTTACCATGCTTTCCAAGAGCTACAAAGACAGCTGAAATGTCCATCTGATATCAGAAATAACAATACTGCATGGGTACACATTACCTCATCCAAAATTCCTATATGAATATAGTATATAGCACTGAGATTTGAAAATCCACAGAAAAATTGGAGATTCAACTTGTCACAACTGAAGAATGCTCAAAAAACAATTAAAAAAAACAAACAAACAAACAAAAAACATAGTGAAGGATCCTTACATTCAGTAGAATATAAAGTAATCAGGTTGGGAGCCATGCAGTCAGCTGCACACCAATTAATGGGTTTTGTTTTTCAATTACAAGACCTGAAGACTATTTGCCTTCAGGTGTACTTCCCAGAATTCCTCTAAAGACAAGACCTCCTTACTGCATAGCTTGTTTTTTGTTGTTGCATTTCTGAAATGTTGAAACATAACAGTTAAAGCCTACGTTGGTTTTTTTTGTTGTTTGTTTGTTTGTTTTTTGTTTTGTTTTGTTTTTAATTTAAAAGATCTCAAATACCAACTTCCCCCTCTTAGCTCTGATTTTCAGATTTCATTTCTCCTGACACTAAAGCAAGAGAAAAAGAGGCCCACATGTTCTCACTTTAATTTCACTTTAGAAGAACAACACTTATTTCTTCAAGGATTTGTTTGGTCAGTTAGAATTCCAACTTACATACAGATGCTCACTTAGAAAACAGTTCTCCAAGTATGCACCAGAGTGCCAGCAGTGAAGAAGTAGCTTTGCACTCTGCCCAAGACATCATCCTACTTGTAATTATTTACAATAATCAGTCCCAAATGCAAATAATTCTCATCCATCAGAAAAAAAAAAAAAATTACACATGTAAAAGACTGAGCAAACTTACCCCACCAAACCCTCAAAATAAAAACTCAGCCTTCCTTCAGTGTTTCCTCAGTTAAAATAATAATAATAAGAAGAAGGTTTGAGTACACTGTGAAACAAAAATTCACCCTCAATAGTAAAGTTTATAAAAATTCAAGCTTTGGAGAATTAAGCAGGTGAAGCTTTATTTGCTACTGAATTTCACTTACAGCATCTCTTTCAAAACTGTATATGTTCTTGTTGCTCATAAAGATTTTAATTTCTTTTTTTCCTTCAATATTCACCTCCGCAAGACAGCTTGAAACCAGAACCGATTCATGTTCAGAGATAAAAATCTCTGCAGGCAGTATGGCCCATGGAATAAAGTACACACTCACTCCTAGCATCAGTTTACATCAAGGATACTAACAGTGAAGCAGGCTAAAATGCTAAAGCATTGCCTTCTGTCAGTTCATAAAGATCAGTCTCACATTCATAGCCTGTTTCTTTTTCTACAGTGTGTATAGAGATCACACATGAGCAAACTGTTGATCTTGGAGCCAGAGGTGCCCTACACTTCAGGACAAACTGTCCTAAATGAAAAATGTGAAGTCAAGTTTGAGAGATGAGTTTTGTTTTCCACATGCTGAAAATTATTTGAGCAATAATTTCTTAGCCTTTTTAGTTAGTCATAGAAAATCATTTCTCCAGGCACTTAGTAGCATCGCTCCATATTTATGTGCCTCAGGCTATCTGCACCTGTCCTCAGCATGATACTGACAGGTAGCAATGCAAAGCTGATGGCTAGAGGGGCGGCTACTAGGTGCTTTGCCTGAGATATCTCAGAAATGTATATGGGATACTGATTTGGGGGTAAACACACAGAAACAAAATTGGCATTAATTTGGAGAGCAAAGCTAAAAATTTTCACCAAATTAGCTCATCAACCTGATAGGTCTTATTGTAAGATCTAATCAATGGTTTAATCAAACAAGAGAAAATGAAGGAGGAAAGAAAAAAAATCCAGGGAATAACTTGCACTTCCTCAGAAAGTTCTTTAGGAAGCGCTTCAGTGCTAAATGAAGTTGCTATTGCTGTGGAATTTTAGGGTGTTGCTTCTCCGTTTTCTTTTTAACAAACACCAGAGTGAACATTACAGCAACATCTATTGGAAATTATCAGAGCACAAGTTGTAACTACTCCCAAGCAGCTGTAAAGTATGTACACTTTTTGTTTGGGCTTTTTTCTGTGTAAGATTTTCTGATTTTTCCGTTATACTTAAACTCTGCGTACTTTGCCTATTTGAGCAACAAGTACCTCTTTCTAGAATATACATTCCTTGGTATGCAGCTTAGAGTTAACTGGTTGTTTATGAGGATAAAACTCTGGGGGAAAACAAGAAAAGATAATTCATTGAAAGGTCAAACGTGACTATTACTGCACAGAAGAATCTGTTAGGTACCTACGCAGCTTCTCCAGACAAAACTTTCCAAGTACCTCGGAGGGCAGTAAATAATTAAGAATACTACAGCTGAACAGTATTTTCCTTTTCAAAAGAGGGCCACAGTTTGTACAAAATTCAGCTCAAAATTTGAGGATCTAAGACAGAGATCAAGTAATACACGCATCTAATACTAACAGCCTATACTGAAGCTATCTGTGTAATCAGGCAACACCTTAATGCCAAGTCTCCTCTTCAAAAGAGATCAGGAGCAGCAAAATCCCAGCCTAGGTCACGAAGATCTTTGCAAACAATAAGTAAAGATAGTGTTAAAATACTTAAAAGGTCATAAAAAAATTACATTACTGTCTCAGACAAATCCTCTCTGTAAGCATGCTGATTTTGATTTTTAAGATGAAGTAATCATAAATTGCTTAGGAGTATGTACAAAAATTAGGAGATAATTATATAAAAAAATGTACAAAGTGGCCCAGCGCCAACAAGAGTGTCTCCCATCAATCATACATGATACTCTTCTCAAGACTTCTCCCTACCTGGAGAAGCAGCTGTGCTCAGTAGCAAGTCCCAACAACCTTTAAAGCCTGGTTTTTGCAGACACAGTAAGAGAGTCTGAAAACATGACCTACTAGATGCTTTTAGTTTTGTTCACTGTAATACGACAGCATATGAAACAGGCTTCTCATATTTTATGAAACTCAAATTTCACAAAAAAAAAACAACTCTATAGTTATTATGTGAACTAACAAAGTGAATTCCTTCCTACAGTTGTACTAGTTCGATCCTGCAGAAATCGCTAAACATGCATGATGCTAGATGATGGCTATCCTTGGCCTCATTATCTAACTATGCCTTATAAAAGATGTATTTCAACAAGCTGACTCTATTATTACACTGCAGGATATAGTGAAACTTTCACCGATTTCAGTGACAATAGCTGGTAGGGTTTCAGGCAATACTGTTTATGTAAAAGCTGGAAAAAAATACTTCCCAAGATTCTCTACCATCACTAGGATTTAGCAAATCTATCATAGAAATTCTAGGGAAAAAAAAAAAAACAAACAAAAAAAAACACATGCAGGTTGTTTCATTCATATATGTACAAAATCCTCTGATTACAGCACACAAATGACAGGTATGTTGTTATGAGAGTCTGGCTGAAGCGTATTAAAATTGAATGTCCAACATTGCAGAAGTAAATCAATCAACACTTCACTTTAAACCTGTATGGACTTACTTTATGAAAGCAAGTTATGTGGTGCAAGTTATAAAATGTGCTGCCTGCATGACATGCTATTTAGCATTTTTAAATTCCTCCTCTCTTGTGACCTGTCATGTCCCAATTATTTTTACACAAAAATCTTCCAAAAGAGCAAATGGCTCTCCAGTCATCTCATACCATTGTCATTATACACTTGAATTCAAAGAGCAGAAGATGCTCATACTGCAAGAGAATGAGTTAAACTGAGTTAAATATTAACAGAATACTACGGAAATTTAGCATGCCTGAAGAATAAAAGACTGCAAGAACAAAAAACAATATTGCTCATTAAATACTTTTTTCCCCCACTTTAGAAACATAATTTAGTACCCTTTCAACTAAGTGTAAATATTCTGAATTTCACATATTCCCCACAAAGATGTTCTGCAAATTTTGTTCAATAACATGTATAGAAGCACGTTTCTTTCTGTGTCTGAAAATACCTTGTCCTCTCAGATAATGTGTATGCTGCTCAAAGGGCTGATCATTAAGCCTTTGGAGTTTGCCATCCATTAAAACTCGGTGATCCCACCCAAAGTGTTTCATCATCAGAAGCATCTGGTGTTCTTTATGCACAATTACCAAATTACAGTACATATTTTAACTTGGAACTTGCATTTGGTAGACATTCATCATTTTATGAGCAAGAAGACAACATCTTGCTAATGCATGGCCTCAAATGAAAATTACAAGACTATCTTAGCAAGTCCTGCATGCATAGAAGAAAGTAACGTCTTGACTCTTAGCTAATGTACGTGAAAGTGAGGACAAGATACCAACTAGCAGTTTCATGAATCTTCTCTCTATATATTGAACATAATCCAACGGACTAGAGGTAAAATGAATTGCCTTCTTTTGAAACTCCATTTTAAGGCATCTGACTTTGAAATTCAAATTAACCACCAACAAGAAACTAAACTGTTTGAAGTAAAACAAACAAAAACCATTGCACAATAATAATCTCAAGAAAGACCATTTCAAGAATATTTTGCATCAGATTCTTCCACAACATTTACTTTACAGACTCTGCAAATACAGTAATAATATGAGAAACCCCTAAATGCAGGAATGTTTAAAAAGTGAAAGGAGAAGGCAAGAATATGGTTGCACTTGAGTAACACTAGACTCCTTTCAGAACTGTTTCTCAAGAAAATCTACATAAAAGAAAACATGATGAGAACACTGAATACACTTTAAGAACACCCATAAGTTCCCCTTACAGTTTGCCTCTTTTTTTCCTTTAATACTGACTGTGTCAATATTTGTAGCAAAAGATGAAAACATACACGCGGCAATGTTACCCTCAGATTTCTCAGGACAGTATGGATAGCACACAAAAAAAAGCAGAGAGATCATTTAAAGCAATAATTCTCAGATCTCGATATATCGATTATCTTTGTGAGCTCTGAGATCAGGTCTGCATTAAGTGGACCTTGCATCCAAACATTCCACATTCAAGGACCAAAAGTGATGCAAACCTGTGTGTGGGATTTTATTCTCTAAGGAATGTACTTCATGTAGTAACCCGGGGAGAGAAATATGCTTCTCTTAAAGATGTTTATTGAGTTCATTTGGTGTCCAAATGGATCAATTGATCTGAAGTTAGTAAAAATATATGAAGTATATGAAAAGAACAACAATCAAAAGATCCACACCAAATAAGCTGCTGCACTCTGTATGACAAATAGCATATAAACCAAAAAACAGAAGTATTAAAACCAAAACATCCTACCAGAACACACATTTTCAGCCATCAAATTCCACATAAAGAAATTTGAATGATGCAGTAAAAGAACAACAGATTGGGTAACAGTGAACATGGAGAACAGAACCAAATTTTAATTAGAAAATTAATGAAAAAGCTGTATTTGGAAAAAAAAAAAAAAAAAAAAAAAGTTGAATAGAAACTAAACAGGATTATTATCTTTTTTACAGGTAACTTTGCAAGATTAGTCCCTCAACAACAGTAAGAAAAAAAACATTCTGAAAATATGAATTTAATGAAATAATATTAATAACATACAAGGAAGAGATGGAAAAAATATATAATAATATGAAAATGCATCACCGTAGTAATAAATGGCAGCAGAATTAATGAAAGTGAGAAATCAGAAGCATTCAATTTGGTGAAGAGATCTATGGGTGCACATGAAGAATTGCAAACCTGTTCATCTTTACATGACAAGCCATCAGACAGACTAAATGTAATATATGAGCAAGTAAATAAACATTTGACTACACAGGGTGTCATTCTCATTGGGTGACACTCCAAAGAGCGTGTATCTCATCTCTTGGCAAAAACAAACTGCACATTACATCCTTGTTTTTATACAGAATCTCAGAGCAGATTTTCTAACATCCAAAATTTAAAAAACAAATATGGTCCATTCACTTCCAACAGTTTTTTTCCCCTCTAATTTTATCTCAGCCAACAATATCATTGCAAATCTTGTTATTTACTTATGTTCTCATATTTTTTTAGCAATAGTGTGACTTTCCTCTCTGCCAGTACTGTGAAAAGAAGGAAAGTATTTACACAATAATCAGATTAATATCATCTTACAAAATCATAATGGAGTGGTCCCCTTTATTTCAACTAATGTCATCACAGTGACATGTAACAACCACAACGTGATGATTTTACATCCTTCTCAAAAGGAACAATCATCTCAAAATGTGTATGAATTAAAAGGGAAACAATTCATCTTACACCTTAGAATCTTGAGTGACTGTTATAACAACAGAAAATCTTTCATAGCAAAAGATGATGGTGCTTTCAGGCCAGCAGAATAAATATTTTAATTTTAATTTTACAGCAAACAACTCCATTCTACACACAATGGAGCAGATACACTAAAGTGTCAGTTTTATGACCTGCTAACTTCACAGAAACAGGAGAAACGGTGTGAGACAAATAATTCATTCTAATATCTATACTAAAAAATAGACATCCTAATCCAAATCACTTTAAAAAATAAAATAATTAAAAAAAAAAAAAAATCAACACCTAATATGTCCTTGGCCCTCTTTTTCCTGAAGAAAACCTAGAGGGTTACAATCCATAAAGTTGTCCATTCTGACATATTTTTGACATAGATTCTATACAGCAACAAGGAAAAGCAGTAGACCTAAATTCTCATGGTACATTGCCTGAGACACCAGCTCTCAAAAACAGTTCTTGCAAAGCACACAAGCTAGTCATGAGCCCAGAGCATGGTTTCTTCTACAACTGCACTCTCAAGACAGTGAGAAGAAGCTGATAGATATAAACAGGGCAGGATGTATGCACTGATACATCTTGCTGGCCCCATTCCTACCTGCACAAATGAGAGCAGGACACAGCACTGACCTCCCAAGGTCTCCCCAGGCACCAATATATGCATTTGTATATGTTTTGGCCTTTACAACTGTGAGACAGAAACTAGAATCAACATGGAAATAACTGCAGCCTGCTTTTCACAGAAACCTGATATTCTTGCTATGTCTTGCTGCAGTTATATACCTTGTCATTTTATTCTAGTCACACCCAAAATATCCGCATCACTTTTCTTTTGCTTCAGGATGCAACTGCTTTCAGCTGCAAACCAGAAATTCCCACAGAAGCCACAGCAGTTGCACTCTGGCCTACCAGCAAAAACAAAACTCACACTTTAAGTTAATCACAGCCTATGTATTAGCATACGTTTAGAGTAATATGATACACACAGTTTATGTTGTGATTTAGAAATTAAAAATTAATCATATGTAAAATTAGGTAATTCAAGAAATAACTGCCAGTCAAGCTGGAATTAGAGCTGTATATGATCCATTCAATGCTTGTGCTTGCACCAGTGAACTGGAAAAGCTCAGTAAGCCAATCAGGCTTAGGTATAGAAGCTGACTCTCCAGAATTGTCCCCAGTTCCCTATTCTTTAAAAAGTTTAGGTGACACTGCCACGTAATGGCAATGAACAGGGAAGGAATAAAGAAGAAACTGCAGAAAAAGGGTAAGGAAATAAATCCTTACCAGCATAGCTGCAAAGGATAATTTTTCTCAGGGTCTGGTTGAAAACCATTTATAGTCCACCTAATTCTGAATGCATTTGAGGTTCCTCCTTGTTTAATAATTAACTATAGGACAAAATTATGAAAGACTATAATACCGTTTCTAAACCTCAACAAAAAAGCTGAAGTCTGCGAACAAAATTGATTTCTCTTATTTTAATGCCTTTCTCTGCTTCCCGTATATTTATTATGTAGCATATTGCGTACAGATGTATCAATACCTTGCTACACAGGGTCTGTGTTGCACAAAAAAATGTTACTTTTCCACTAAACTTGATGCAAGTCTTCTCCTGAAATTTGTAACTGTAACATAGTATAACAACATGATAAATTGATCAAGAAAAATCATTAATTGGTCCACAAATGATCAGGTTGCAGTTAGTCATGTAAGTCCTAGCAAATTACTGTGTTACTCATGCTTTTGCTTCAGCACTTTTTACTTTATTTTTCTAAACATTCATTGGTTCTTTTGACAACCAGTGGACATCAAAGTTGAGCCACGTCGTCTATGACAGACCAAGTGCTTGTGGAGGTATTATTTTTGTTAAGAGACTAACATTAAATTATAGGACTTGCCTTCACAAACTCGCATGTGTATGTACATACACAGCTAGGCAATTACTCCCAGATGAGAGAAAATAATAATAATAATAATGAGAAAATGACTCTACCTTTTTCAGCTCTTAAAACACTAAGAATCTACAAGTTTAAGCTTTCCCCCAAACCCCTAATCTGTTGTTGTTTTATCCTTTTCATGAACAGAAGTCCTGTCAGCAATGGATTTTTGGTTACACAAACACGTTCAGAACTACCTTTTGAATTTTAGAGAGTTTTTAATCTAGAACATACACAGTAAGAACAGAAGTCTGTTCCATGAAAAGTTGTAAGACAGTGCAGTGAAGCAGGGACAGAGGGAATGCCAAATATGAAAAACGAAAAAGATAGCCAAGTTCTTCAAACTAAAAAAAACAGAAACTGGTAGCGAATTGTAGGAGGTAATTAAAAGTATGTGAAATAAATTCTTTCTTAAAGTAGACACTTTCCAAGGTTACAAACTTCTTGAACTTGCAAACTGGGTAGTAGCAGTAAGGAACAATCATCCAGTAACAAATTAAAGTATACAATTTTAACAGAACTTTCAAGACTGAAAAATACAGCCTCTTCTAAAGAGATCTAAAATATATAACAGACACTAGAGGATACACATGGGTTACAGAAGAGCCCTAAGAAACTGCAACAGTACCATATTTGCCCTGTTTCAGGTCACTAGCTAAGAATTCACTGACACAGGCAGGCACAAAAAAATATGACTCATCATATTCCGTACACCTGCTTCTGTGAAAAGATACCTAAATACTCATTTAATTACAAAGGAGAACACTGGATTCAGAGAAACTGAAAATGTACTTAAAGACCCTATTCTTACTAAAAAACTGCACTAGCTCGATGCCGCATGAGTGGATTAGCTGCTCTTATCTCACAGTTAGAGATGGTCTAGATGAATAGCAGAGTAGGTACAGCCACAGGCCTGATCAGAATCCATCACTGATGACCTATAGCTTTGGTACCTACCAAAGCTATACAACTTCCATGCAGTCTGCAAAAAATAGTTAAGAGACACACCACAGTAGATCCTCTGGCTCTGTTCTTGCCATGAATACCATGGAAATTAATTTACCACAGTTCATGGCAAGTCCCCTCTCATTTGCAAGGGAAATCTGCAGTAGCATTGCCGATGGGGAAAGCCAGAATGCACATAGGTGAAGAATTTGCTTCTCCATCCTTAATGTGTTCAATTAGATGCGTGCAAATGAAGTACTTGAGCAAACTACTCACCAAAGACAAGCTGCTTTCACAGCAAGGCTGTTGAGCTGTATGCCTAAGTGGATAAGAAGTATTGCTATATAAAGATGATGTACGAGGTCTGATCTGAAAGTAATTTCCCCTATTTTATTATGTTGGCCCACAGTGTCAGAGGCAGATGCTGGTGGTATGGCAGTAGAAGTTGAACCTTCCTGCCATTACATTTCGTTGCTGTGCAACAGATGGCAGTGGAAGGGCAGCCTGGCAAAATAATACCTGACACAGAAGTGTGGATAAAGCATTCCTCCATGGGGAAATACTGCACCCACTGACATTCATCTTCGCTTCCAAAACCTTTATGGAGACCAAAACATGGACACAATCACAGTGGTACATTTTAACAGTGGAGACAGATGATCACCTCAGCTGGTACAGATTTTATAAGCATGGCATGTAGGTTTTTGTTCTTTGCTGATGACTCTATGTTGAAAAATAGTGTTTTTTACTTGAGAATTTGTTCCATCAAATAGTGTCATTGTGTTCTTTTAATCTGTTGCATTTTTCATGTAAATAAATAGGAGAGCAACTTACATATCAGTTCTCTGAGTTAATACTTACACAAGCTCTCTCATTTTGTCTATTCTTATCTATACCACAACTGTCTTTTAATGTCCAATTTGTTAAAGGCCTCTGGAATGCCCTTTTTCAACACAGCACACCATTACTCAGCAAATTATATATATATATCTTCATGGTGAAAAAATATTAATATATGGCCAAGTGATGGCACAAATCAAAATACTGATCCTTACCTTTTCAGGGCCAATAATATGAAAGATTTAATTGCCAATAGCACTTACACACAGCAGTGTTTTGTTTTCAGACCTGAAGTACATTCAGTATCTCCACATTAAAACTTTCAAGTAGGATTACTTGTGAACAACAAAGGTCTTTCCTTTTTAAACAAATTTAGAAAAAGTAATCATCCTTCACAGGTGAGATATTTTGTTTATTCTATAGAGAATCATTTCAGTCTAAATTAAACTCCTGAAATGGTTTTGGTGATTGCTGCAATAAGGACACAACAGGGAAAAGATCTGGGAAGAGAATAACACATTAGATGAATGTCTGACAAACACTTTTAGTATATGAAAACTACTGTGTGTTTTTGTTTCTGTGGTTGTTTGGTTTTTTTTGTTTTTTTATCAAATATCACTATTATTGTATTTTAAGTGTAGAATCTAATGCTGCTTATCTGCCCCAAGTGAAAATATCAATCTGCACTCTATTTTCAGTATGGATAAATGAAGATATATGTCTCCTCAGCATACAATAAGACAGTAGTGGTACAAAGACACCTGCTAGAGATTAGACCATCACCCTGCCCATCCACTATTTAAAAATGAGACCATTATTGGTGCCTTGGCCTTGAGTAAACAAACAGAGCAGCATGAAAATGGCTTGTCTGTTAAAAAATTAAGACAATTAGAAGGAAAAAAAAAAATGCAAAGAAAGATGTTAAAAGCTCAACATGAAACTCTAACATTCTGTTTTCTCTAACCTAAAACTTCACAGACAAACATAACCAAAGAAATGCCCATCAAAAGCTTGTGGAAAGGGTTGTTTTACATATTCTCCTTTCAACACTATTATTAAGAACAATGCTGCTTGCTGCTAGCAGTCATGGGGAAAAAAAAAAGCCAACAGCAATAAATCCTAAAATAAAGTCACAGAACTACACCATTACTGAAAAACTGGTACAAGATTTCTTACTTATCTCTATAATATGTTATGTCTACCCATTCAACTACTTAAATTACCTCAATCACAAACATTTTTAAGAGAATTTGGTTAAAAGAAGTCCAAAACAAATAAAAAGGAATAGTGAAATCCAAGTGACTTAAGAACAGCCATGTGAGGCAACCTATAAACAGGGCTTTCAATCAGTAACTTGTTCATCACGCTGCTAACATTCTCTTTGTCCAAGGAATACTAAGTGATCCTTCACATAGTGCTGAAGGTAAACTGCAGTAAAACTCTGCAAGTCAAGAAATCTGGAAGAATCATTTGTCTTCCTTAAAGACATTTCCTTTCCATAAGGATGTGCCCCCAGTGGCTTTCTTATGCAAAGAAGAGCGATCAACAAATGGGCTGAAGAAGACCAAAGCAGTCCTGTACCGCCTCCCTGGATAAGGGTCCCATGGAGACCCTTTACAGAAAGCACACAGGCTCAAACCACATCATTTGCATAGTTTAGCCTCATGTGTAATGAAGTCTCACTGAAACCAAGCTCTTCTTGCTAGTACAGTTGAAACATGAACACCAACAAAGGTCAGATCCAGACATGAGATGTCTCTGCATGGTAGCACTCAGTCTGCCCCTAGTCCTGAGAAGCTGGCCACATTCACAGATGAGATTTGTGGTTTACAATATGGTTCACCCCATTATTCCAGTGAGATAATGGAGAACATAAGATATGAGCCAGCTGGCAGACTCACAAAGCTAGAGCTGAACTACACCTTCGGGTCAGACTCCTAAGGCAGGAGAAGGAACTGAGGATAAGAACGTGTGACACCACTCTTCCAGTGGGTCCATCTGTAGCATAGAGTCTCTGGAAGATGGAGTACAGTTCATGAAAGAGTCATAGGCCTAAAGTTGTCATTGAACATAACTGGCTTATAAGCAGCTCATTACTTGCCTGATCAGGTATCTCATAATAATTGCATTATTCCAAAATCTGTAAGTCAGTAGGAACCTTGCTATTGACTTCAAAGGGGCTTTTGATCAAGCCTTGCCCACTTAGTAGGATACCTCTCTCCCTATGTCATGATTCAGCAGCTGCCATCAGGAGGCACTCAACTAGACAGACTTGCTACTCAGCCACAACAGAGCCACTAGGAGGGCACCTTCATTTTCAGACATTTGATTCCATTTTATAGCTTTAGCCAACCACTGATCTTCAGTACCTGGGACATCTGCTTGGTCAAAAAAGAATTCATTAACATGAATTTAAGAAAAGAGTAGTACTGAAGAGACCTCTCATGCTAACTGGACATGGTCTGGTCTAGATCTGACTTTCGTAGATCTACATATGTAAAACAACACTAGCTATTGGCACAGAATACAGAATGCAAAGTATTTTTCAATCCAAACAAAAGAGGTGGAAGAATGACAACGTTCCCTCTAACATACATAATACATTATTTATATACTTCCCTGACCATTAGGCAGGATCACATAATGATCATTTATAATGTATCTTAACAGTTATATATCTCTGCATACGCATTACTTCTGAAACTGCATACTGTGTGGCCACACTGTAACTTGTCACTGAGAGACATTGTGGAAATCCCCCTTATTTCATGGATCATTGATCCAATGTGTAAATCCTTCTTAGCTTGCAAGCCATTGACCAGATAAAACATAAGGGCTCCAAAGGGAAAGAGCCTTTCTGGTCTGCTGAGCAAATTCAGCAGTAGCGCATGTACATCAAATTCACATGTGAAAACCTCTTTGAAATCAGGGTCCTGATCCTGCAAATACTTATGCTCATAACCTATAAGTCACCCCAGTGCAAGTCGAATATACTTATCAGGCACCTTTAGAAACAACATTGTCCTACCCGTGTTGGTTTCTCGGATCAAGACCTAAATTCAGCTGGGAGAATAACATCTAGAAATAATTAGACTTCTAAATTTTTTTTTCACAAAAAACAAACAAATATGTTGTATGTTGTTAGCTTTAAATAAGTGCAGAAAACTTGCGAACATACACTGACCATTTTTAATAATTTTACTCTGATTCGCTTTCAAAACTGCTAATTGGATTTTCCCACAATCTTTAATACAACTAAGAATCACAGATGTTAAGCCAATTCTGCAAATTTACTGCTATGATTCAGCAGCTGAATGCCTCTTAAAATCTATCAGATGGTAAAAGAGACAATGCTCCTACAATAACATTTTGCCTCTTAAGCATCTTGTTACAAAACCTACATTTTCCTTAATTTCAGATCTGAGACAAATACAAATTCAAACTACAGAAACACAAATGTTATTTTCTGTGGTGCTGGCATGCTGTTATTTTCCAGATCACCCTAACATGAGGTAACTATTATCGATTGTGAAAGCACAACAGGTGGGTCACATGAAAGGTCACATTAGTTTTGTTCACAGGGCCAAACAGAAGGTTTTCATTATCCTTAATAAAAACAGAAGCAAGTAATAAAATATATCATTGCAATAACATATCTCTCCATTCATATGCAATAACCTCATCCATTAGGTCCTACAATTTCAAAATACTGCTGTTGGCTCCAGCAGCACGATTATTTTTGCGGTTGCTACTTATAAAAATAATATAATAAATCATAGTTTGCCTTGTGTATTTCCACACTGTTCTTTTGAACTGATTTTTGAAATGTTTTTCTGGACAAATCTTTGCAAAGCACATATTCATTTAGAAACATTAAGCACTTTAAATGGTCAGTAAAGTGGCAAAGATTTTTAGTAATTCCTGTCATTAGCATAATAGCAAATCATGATGATCTAGGAGTACTCAGGCACCTTGCTCAAACCCTGATGCCAAACAAGAGTAGAATCACAGCTCAAACATGGTGTAAGGAAGTCAAAACACGTTAGACCCTTTCATAACAGTCTTCAGGACAAGGTGGTTGACCAGTTCCATTCTCCCTGCAACACATCTGTACATCCATATGTACATACACACACACGCTTGCCATTTCAGAAGGCCCCTATTTAAAATGATATCAATCAGCCTCTCTTAACATCTAAATTAAAGAAAATGCTTAACATTTAGGTGGGTTGTTTTTGGTTTTTTTCACCTTAATAATGATGCCTAGATAACTAAGCAGAAGGATAATTAATGAATCAATTTTTCTTCATAGTTTTTTTCTATCTATGGGCTGTTCTCCAGTGCCTTATGCTGGTGCACATTCACATCTCAAACACACCTGAACATAGCATAGAATTGAAACTAAGCTTCAAAGGAATTTACGTTTGCCTAAAGCATTATTTCCCAGTACCATATGGGTTGTAGGCATTAGCAGCAAGTCCAGAACATTCCTACTGCTAATAGAGCAACAAAGAGAAGACCTGATCTTAAAAAGCAGTATCTTGTTATCAGAAAGCAACATGTGTTACTGCAAACGTATGGAACAATGTGCCTCTATCTGCGAATGCAAAATACCTCTGCTAGAATGACTTATAAGTCAGACACCAGAAAACCAAGCTGCTTATCAGCCTCTGCCACTTAACTTTGAAAAGCTCATCTTAGGGCATGTTGTGTCTGCAGAGAGACTTGCACACCGGCAGCAAGTAAGCAGCAGTTCAGTCTCCTGCACCACTCATTTTTGCAAGTTTCAGGACAATGTATTTCTTTTCAGAGCCACACCTGCTGGCGTTTCTGACAGACTGTTTTGTCATGTGCTTAAGAGATTTTAAATTCTTTCTCACAATTTGAAAACACTAAGCTGCAGCTTCACCCTTTTTCACACCTCACTCCTCCCCCTCTCACAGTCTGATGTGCTAATATCAAAAACCCTAGAACATAAATCAGGAAGTATATTTCCTCACTGGCTGAGGCACAAGGGTTAGGAAGATCTTGAGCGTTTTAAGTAAGAGACAAGTCTCCTCAGTTACAGCATATCTGATGCAGACACACACTGTGTGGCATTCTCCAGTTTAGAGGGCGTGCCAAAACCTTTATCTATAAAGTGCTAAAGTAAAAGCAGTGGCAGGTAAATAATTTAGATATGGAAAAAAAAAAAAAAAAAAAAAAAAAAAAAAAAAAAAAAAAAAAAGTACCTTGAAAGCAGAGTCTGACCAAACAGAACGTGTTTTAGGCTCTTCTTGCTCCCCTCCAGGGAGTTATTGGAATTATTCCAATTGATTTAGATAACCAAATCTGTATTTCACATTTTGCTTACATTTTGGCATGCTTTATTCACAAAGCAATTTTCAAAAAGAAAGTTAAAAAAATACAGTAATTCTTCTAATTGCCTCCGTGAACTTGAGAATAAATTAGTAATTTTTGACAAATTACCCAAAACCACAGAGATAAAGTGATAAAAAGGCTTTTTGCTTCCCACATCCCAGGGAAGTGTAGAGCACAATGAACCTGATCTAAAGCATGGTATGTAACTGACATTTTGTCAAGAGAGCCTTGTGTGAAAAATCAAGAACATTGGAGGAAAAATTCCAAAGTCAACAGCCTGATTTATATGATTTACAAAAGGTCAGCCCTATTTCTGGATAACTGTTTGAAAGCTTTACAGTATTTACAATTCAGTTATTTCTATGTCTTTTGTGGTAGCAGCACAGTACATTTCTCTTCCTTTCTGCTTATATCAAGGCATTATCTATGTTAAACTGAGGAACCTATGTACAAATGGTTCATAATCAGGTACAGTCCCACCTGTACTATACACCCTTCCTCTGAGAATCCACAAGCAGTGAGATTTGTTATAAACGTGGGCTGAATTATAGATAACAGCATGGTGAGACTGACACCAATGATAGCTCTTCCTGAAGCGTTAAGTGGTAAAACTGCTGAAACAAGAGCATCTAAAATATACGTGTCCAGCTAACATTTGTTTCCCTTTGTTTTGTTTAATAAAATATTTAAAAATTATAGAAGGTTTGTTACTTGCATACATTAACTACATTATGTATATTACATTATGTACATTACAGCTATCACATTATATATGTTAACTATATTACATATTTTATGTGCAGCCCATGAAAACTCCTTTCCACTCAGTGGTCAAACAACTGGACACCTGTGATCTAAAGTAAGACACCAACACTCCTATTTCATCCACCAAATCAAAGGTGGCTGGACTCTAGGAGATATCTGGCAAACAATTCTAATAACAAGCACTACTCAGACAGAGACTACTTCGATTTGGAAGCCTCGGTGCAAGTCAAAACTCTACTTTGAGACATCCCTACTCTGAAAACACCACCCAGTTCAGCATCACCATTTTAGTAAGATTTCCCTAAGGGAGCACGTGCAAACAACAAATATACAGAGCGGTGTGGTTAGGCTGGTACTTTATAGATCATATAACTAGAAAGATTATCACTGTGAAAATGGATAATTGAAAATAAATTGAAAATAAATGAAAATGCTCACCCATGTCCTGGGCTCACAGAAAGACTCCAAAGGGAGCAATCTCCAGAAAGAAATCCCTCCCTGGTGGCAGCCAGCCCTTAAATGGGGTCTAGGAGAGGTGCAGCCAGGCTCCACCCAGTCTGAACACACGACAGAATTGCCTTCACCTGTGCTCCCCAGCCTGTCTCATTGCTTGCCCCAGGTGATCAATCAGATGTTCAGGCCGTGATTCGACAGTTCTCATACAGAGCGTTTGTACCATATGTTTGGGAGGGTTTTTTTGTTCTTTTTTTTTTTTTTTTTTTTTTTTTTTTTTTTTTCCCTGAGACATTCCCTGCCCAATACATATCACTGATGAGTTTCCACCACCCACCAGAACCTCTCCAGCATTCATACACCCTTGAAGTTAGCATGTTTCTGACTCTCACTCTAACTGGGGGGGCTTTTTTGTTTGTTTGTTTGTTTTTGTTTTGTTGTTGTTGTTTTGTTTTTGGCTTAGCTTTGAAACAAGCTATTTTCTGACAACAAACCAAACATTCCCCTCAGTATCACACAAATACACATGCTTTCTCAAGCACACATTTTAATGTGTATGCACTAAACAGTCCCTTCCAGTGAGGACCAACTGCCTTCAGAAATGCATGAAAACAGACGACTGAGACACCTGTTGCGTTCAGTCCTTCTCTACCAGCCTGCATACAGACTGAAGTGCTTCTGTAGTGTTCCTATTTGTCTGTCCCATTGTACACTGAGAGCTGTAAGCAGAACAGCTAGTTTCATACACACACCTTATTTTCACCCAACAAAGAATCTGGCAGTTTGAACTACAATTTCAAAAAGGTCATGAAAATCTGTAAAAAAGCCAATGCATTTTGGATTCAAAAATTGTAAAGCCTATCTCAGAAATGTATCTTTCTCCCTCTCACTTAACAGTTGTTCTTAGTTCTCAATTACATTCCTTCCATAACAATGACAATGTAAGCTAACACAGCTTAGTCTGGTTGGCAGAGACATCTATGAACAATGAGGCCAAGTCAGAGGCTTAACCTTTGAATTTTAGTTGTATGATTAATCTGCAGTGTCCTTTGTAGCATTTATATATTATTAATTAATTCCACTAATTCCACTAATTTAGGTAACATATGCACTGACTTGAGGAAATTTCAGACTCTGGTCAGTATAAGAAATTACATTACATCCTGCAGATGATGAAAAAAGGAAGGAAAAACCTTTGTACCTACCAAATTGAGCTGTTGTGATCTCAAATCAGTTGTTCTGCACGTACGGATATAATGACAGGAAAAAATGTAATTATAATTAGGTGTCTATTTTGATTTTTCTCTTCATAGTATCCGTACTGAATGTCATTTGATTTTAACAAACTATAAAGTCATTTCAGGCAGGCACTGTACATACTTGCAGTTACCATTCTCCTTAGTTTATTTCATATGCAAGCATTTAAATATTTTTAAGATATTTTTAAAAAATAAATAAATTTAAAAAAAGAAAATTAAATGATACAGTGATCATCCAAAAAGGCAAAACAAATAATTACTCCTCCGAGTAATGTATTAACTCCTCTGCTTTTGAAGGATCACACTTGAGAAAAATACCTCAAAAGAAAAAGGAAACAAAACTCAGTGAGGCTCAGCTCAGTTGCAGGACTGATTCTGTTATTGGAGCTACATAACAGTTAAGTCATGAGCCCAAGAAAAATCTTATTTTACTTTAACGTGGCTCTATAAGGGGCCTTAGGGCCCAAACGTATAAGATGGATGTTCACAAGAATCAAGTCTTTCTGTTTTCAATAAATGTCTTCCTTGAATTAAGCTTTCTACTTCTAAGATGCCTATTTTGTGGCTCTTACACTGTGTCATTACCAGGAAATTGGTAAATTTTTATCAGGCAATATTCACACCACCTAACTTCAGGTACCTCACTTAAATGCCTAGATTAGAAACTAAGGCTTTCCGTACCATTATTGACATTCCCAAAACCATAAAAGCTATGCAGATGGGAGACCATCTCTCTCTACTCCCTGCATAAGAAAGCCCGAAGTTAGATACACTGTGCATACTATACAGAGAAAAATAAGAAAAATTTCATTTCTAAGACAGCAGTGAGAAAATCCACACACACAGTTCGGGACATGCCTCAGAATTACATTCTGAGGGAAGTTAGTATTGACAGTTTTGGTAAGGTTTAGAGTAGATTCACACCATACAATGTTCAGATCATTACAGAAGCAAAATAAGTTAGGTAGAGGAAATTGATTCAATACTGATGAGACAGATTGTGATGGGTCTATCAACCCAGGGAATGTTTTTTCCAGGCACAGAAGTAGAAGTCCAAATACTCCATGGGACATTTGAAAATAGAATGAAGATAATAAGAAATTTTGGAACTGCAATGACATTGAATAAACATTTCTATGAATAATCACAGGATATTTTAGTAACTTGCATTTGTTACATTAGCACAAATGAAGAAGATACATATGTTTATTTAACAGAAGTATCCAAATTGTAACAAAATAGTACTCCATCTACTTAGAATACTTCTTGGAGCTACTTTCAGTTCAGTGTGCACTTCAAATGGTGCCGTTTAGCTGCACCAGGCTTTTTGCTAGCAATGTCTACAAGTCAATCTAAAATTTCCCATTTAGCAGTGCCAAAGCCAGTGTAGGATTTTGGTTTTTTGTTGACCAACTAGATTTAACACTTCTGCATCACATTTTTTGTTCATTCTTCGCAAGATCACAGACCAAATTATATCAATAGCAACCTGGGTTATCTGTAATTATATTGCCCTTATGTATATTACGAAAGTTAAAAGAAAGATCACAGTGTTTCCTTCCTATTGAGACCAGCTGTCAATACCACCACGTTACAGATAGGGGCCGTTCATACAAAACTGTCCCAGAAATACAATTTTAAAAGCCACAGATTTTATCAAAAAGAAGTTAGCACAGTGAGATGTAAAATTATTTCCTCTTACCCTGCCTTATTTGCTTAAGTTTCTGCTCATTTCTGTACCATTATCATTGTAAGGCAGCTTCTATACATCAGATGTTCTCCAAACCCCTGAGAGACTTTCTGAACAGTGATACTGTGTGCTAAAGAGATACAGAATGCTGAAGTGTCATCTGTTGGAAAGTAAAATTATTTCCTTCCAAACTATTTTTTTCTTCCCACCCCACCTTTGATATGATAACACCTTTTTTTTTCTTTCTTTCTTTTTTTCTTTTTTCTTTTCTTTTTTTTTTTTTTTTTCTTTTTTTCCTCCAGACCAAGCACATCACTTGTTAAACACCATGCCTCTTTTTTCTGATTGGAGGGAGAATTTCCAGGAGGCACTGGCACCCGATGGGCTGTGAAACCACACAGAAGCCTCAGAAGACTCAAAATCTCAGCAACTGGATGTTCACCATCTTTTGACTTCACTGCAAGTTAACTTTTTTTTTTCCCCTGAATGACTACATCTTTGAACATTAAATGAATTTTGCAGAAAATTACAAACAACCTTTTTAAGTTTACAAGACATCTTCCTCTCATTACCAAAGACAGGCTACCTGAGCAATGCATCCCCCTCTTCTTATTTGTCAGGCCCAATACAAGAAAGTGAGGTTGGCCCAGATAGGGTCATAGTATGTTTCTTCTCTCTCCCTGACAGAATGCTGCTGAGGAAAAACAGTAATACTAACCCTAACCTACTTTTACCCTACTACTTTAGCACATGGGCACCAATTAAAATATTGAATCCGTGAGTTAAGTAGCAGGTTTCTCATTCAACATTAATAACAACCCCCCACCACACACTGCCTAAAAGTTAAAATGCATCTGTTCTCTCTCTCTCTCTCTCTATATATATATATATAATAATATGTATGTATATATATATAATTTTTAGTACCAACCAGCATGTTAATTGTAGTAAAATGAACAATACGGGAATTGTTTGAAGATGGAATTAAATTTAATGAAATTCACAAACAAACCCCTTTTAGAAAGTAACAACAGCTTTTTGAACATTAAAGAGAAGCTCATTATATCAAGACAACTCCAATGTAAAAGGCAACCCGACTTCAATCACTGCATATCTGCATGTTAATGAACTTGCTGTGTGCAGCAGGGACTGAACAGAAGTAATGGGAAGACTGTCTTAAAGCATACAGTACACTTTGAAAAAAAAAAGAAAAAAAAAATCACGCCACCTTTAATCAATGAAACACCTTTTCATTCGTACCTTAATAGTAACTGAAACGATTTCAAACGTAACACAAAGGGAAGATGATACTTAGTAAAGGTTTCTTTAAGACATAACATTTCTTGCACATTCTTTCAGCATTCACATGCTGTCAGCATCACTGTGGCAAAGACTTTCAAGTTTCAGCAGACAGATACCGCCTAGTACAAAGTCTTTGTCATAATAATTTCATTGCAGCCCCCTGATCAAACATCTAGACAAATCTGAGACTGAAAAGTGAGAGCTAACCAGTGACCTTTGATTAGAACCACAAGCACCAGTTTTAATAAAATGCCTCATTCATTGCTTTCCACTGCCAACAAGGAAGGTGTGTTTGAGCCTGAAAAATGTAGTCAATAAACCATTTACACTCATATAATGATTCCTATTATTCACAGTTAGAATTTGTGACTGTAGCAAGTGAAACACAGACATCTTAAAATAGCTAAATGAAAACATACTGACAACATTCTACCTTTAAAATATATTCAGAAGCCTGCCTCTGCCTTTCTGTTGCCTGCTGCTGGCTTTCATGTCTTGCTGATCGTATTGTAATAGGGTTGTTGTTTTTTCCCCCCTACACCTTCATTTACACAATGTTTGGTTTGTTACTATTTCTCAAAATCTACGACTGTTGACAAAGTCCAGTTTTAAGGGCCCTTTACATTTGTACCTTATTTGTAATTTACTTAAGTAACAGTGCCTCATTCAAATGTGTATTTATAAAGCTTCATTTTTTTATGTCGTATATAAATATTTATACATTAAATTTTGAAAACTCAACTCATTTCTGGAGCTGAATATCCTACCAAACTTTGAGGAAAGATTGTAGAAAATACTTTGCAGACTTGAGCAGTTTTTCAACACACTTTTTGGTTAAAAAAAAATAAAATAAAATAAAAATCCCAAGTTTCTGGTTTCTAGAACAGAGGTTCAAGGAAATACAATTAAAATCCATTTCACATATTTGAGCTGTAGCATACCAAGCAAGAGGACAGAAAGGGGGTCTTATCACATTTATTTCCCACTTGAAAAGAGAAAGTCTTAAGCAGGGTAATAAATATTCAAATGACTTTGCACCACTGAGCTACCATATCAAGCTAATGATCTGTAGTCTGGAGCTCTATAAAAAGAAAGCTTACTGCCTGCCGTCACCTAGAGGTGTTGCTGTAAACACTGTGGGGGGATATTCTCCTCTCAGTGTGTGTGCGCGTAACTACACTTAATGTTGTTTTCAAGACAGAATATATTGCTGAGTCGTAAAACAGAAAGACAGGATGAAATAAATGCAGAAAAATTCAAGAACAAAATGAATTAAAGGAAAGTTTTGTGATTTAACTTTCTTCTTCACCGTGCTGTGAAGAAGCGAGTTTGGATTTCAGGCCTCACTTACTATAGCTGCAATGGCAAATAAGAGAGATACAGATGTTTGGTTATACATATGGTGAGAGCTCATGGCTGGTTAACTCAGAGTAAGATGGGTAAACTTCATAGCCTGCCACAGCTTGCTTTAATCTCAGATTCACTGCAACAGAACTTCCAGTATTTCCAAGCGACATGGCCCACTACCTAAGAGAGCAGTCCCCTTCGGGCAGGAAGGAACATGGAACAACTGACAGATTTGTTACGATCAGCCTGCATCCTCACTAGGGCATGGACCAAGCAGATATGTGCTCCATCAAAAGCCAAGGAGAAAAGGCTGCTTTAAGTACAGAAAGAATCATCACTAGCCACATGTGTAAAGGTATTTAAAAAAAAAAATAAAAAAAATCTTATCCTTATTACTGAATATTGCATAAGAAAAAGAAAGAGTGATGGTCTGCAGTTTAAGCATAGGCCTGGAAATGAGCCATATCTTCTGAGTTTGAATTCTGGCTAGGACCCAAACCATCTTGAAACCTTCCTGCTTCAGTTTCCCAACTGGAAAAGTGAGAATAAACATACTTGCCTACAGAATTTCTCCCACAAAAGTAGAGGATTAATTAAACACAGTGCACTACTATCTTGGCTATTTAGATGCACTAACATCCCTTTTCATCTCCATACAGATTTAAAAGACAAATAGCAATTGTGCATGCCCTCTCTTACATACACTCACTTTTTAACATGTGAGAGTGATTAGACATAGCAGGGTAGAGAAAAAGATTGACTGGAAAAAAAAAATAAAACCTACACAAAAAACACACTTACAGAAGCACAGAAAAGCCCTCACTGAAGTCTCGTCTTCATTTTCTGAGTCTTACTTTTTCCCAAAGCAATTCTTCTAAACCTGGAGGAGCACGTCTGTCATCAGAAATCCTCAGGTAGCTCTCAGCAAAGCCAACAGGATTTTATATCTTCACAGGACAAACTAGACTGGAACTTTGTCAAGAGTGAGGGAAACAATTAGTCATTTTCCCAACACAGTAATGTAAGCCAGGCTTCTGTCTCTGTGTTTTGGTCATATAGACTGCACTGCAACCACTGCTAGCCCAAAGACTGGTGTCTTCTTGCCCAGTATATACAGAAAGCATTTCCTGGCCTGTTCTTCAGGCTTTGAAATCAGTTGGAAGAAGCAAAGTCTTGGTCACTGACAAAAAATAATATGTTATTAGATACCAACTATCAATTTTTCATCATTCCATCAGGACTGAACTACTCAAGTTTACTCAGCACATTATCAAATTCTGAGGCCTGTATCAGACACAATTTCTCCCATACTAGGATAGGGATGAAGATCCTATTCATCCTCTGTTCTGGAAGAAGGCACGCACAACACAGGTTTTCAGTGACCTCCTTCCACAATTTGCCTACAGCGTCTCCAAAAATGAGAGCTCATAAGGGACCATTCTCTACTGACTTATTTTCTGACAGAATTGTCAGAAAGTGAAAGAGTCCAGAATCTGTGAAAACAAGTGAGACGTTAAATAAGAATGAGAAGCAAAGGTAACAAACATTTCTGTACCAACTCAGTGATCACTTTACAAAAAAACAACAGTACAAAAACAGGGGCGGGGAGAGGGAAGGAAAAAAGGACTCTTACTGTGATTCATTTGAAGGAGAAAAACCTCTCCCTATGATCAATGAAACCCATATAACCCATAAGGTTTTCTTGCCTTCCAAAAGCCTTCTGAATTGTCCACATACACCAAGTTAGCTAATGCATAAAGTACATGCAAATATTTCACAGCTCCAGAATCTGAACCCTAGAATTTGATTCTGTTTCTCAAAGGATTGATGCCTGAAAACATAAAACAAGATTCACATTCTTATTCATTATAAACTTACTATAACAAAACTGAACAAGTGAGAGAATAAATCCTATCACTTTTCACCAATTGTTTCTTTGTTGTATTTATAAATTTCAAACATATAAGAAGAGAAAAAGACAGCTTCTCAGAAGTGCTTAAATACTGTGGAAACAAACAAAACTAAGAAAACCTAGAGCTATCTGTCTGAAGCTGCCAAGGGATCATGTCTTTGTATGTACGTATCACACCTCAAGTTAATGATTTGGTTCTTATTTTCATTCCATGTTAGAAAAGACCAATCTATCTCAAATTTAGACTTTCTCATTTTGTTACATGCCATCTGTGCAGTACCACTATTTAAACATACTGTAGACTTAAAATAATATACTTAGTCTTTGTTTCTTCTAAATTACTGATAATGTTCTTCAAATACATTCACATGCTAGACTTTTTCTGTTGTTTTTTTAATTTCATCTTTTCACTTGCAGACAGCGAAGTATAATTGCTGTTGTAATGCTGTATTATACTGTTTGTTTCTTTCCTGAAATTGCCTGGCCTTTCCACGAACACTGCCACTAATATGGAGTAAACCAGACTGTTAGGCATTAGCCCTAAGTTAAGCGGTAACATGATCTATTCAGTGGCACACTTATCAAGTCAGTTCTGCTGCTGCTTATTTAAATAGAAATTGAAATATTAGCTGTTCAACAAACTCCAGGCATTCTGTGCAGGAAATTGAAAGGATTCTAGACCCTCCTATAACAAGAGAACTTTTGACAAGTCCTCCCTGAAGTTTCCTATTCTGAAGTACAGCACATCTCTAATTGAAGGAAAGAAAAAAAAAAAAAAAAAAAGAAAGAAAAAAAAAGGCAAAGCTGAGATAAGAAAAATGTTACCAGGATACCCAGTACAGATATACTAGTGAGTATCATTACCTGAACCTAACAGTGTTCTTCAGTTCTGTGCTTACGGGCTAAAAGAAAGGATAGCCTGTCCCAAGGAATAAAATACTGAAATGGATTCCAGATACATAGTACACAAGGTTCACTAAAAACTTGTTCCAAAGCACAGTTATACCTGGATTTCTAATTGTGGAAGGAGGAAAGAAAGATGTACTTAAAATCTCACACTCTTGAGAGAATTAGAGCTGCTGACCAACAAATGCTTCGGATACAACAGCTAACCAGGTTTGTCATGTGCCTTTTTAAACACTTACGGAATTCTCCGCCAGACTCAGCTGCACTACTCACATTTTTCTTCTTTTATATATACGTCAAATGTTGTGATTTGAGATTATAAAGCTAAGGGATAATGTTGTATTTCACTGTTGCCACCTGTCAGAGAGGATTTCCTAAGGGTATGCCACTATTCCCAGGGCTTCGCACATCTGGATAAAGGGTTGAGCTTTCATTCTACACTGACTGACTCTGAATGTTGAGCCTTAAGGATTTTGATCTGTTCCTAAGTGCACTGCAATGCAGGAAAATCAAAGAAGTCAAAGCAACATTATCTAAATAAAGTAAAATCTTTACGCCTGACTGAAGTTACCATACAGCTACTTTTGGTCAATAGCATGGCATAAATAGCAAAGTTTTACTGCAACATAAGCTTCAAAACTGACCCTGCAAGCTTTTGGTCAACAGAGGTGCCCCCAGAACAATTAAATGACCTGTTTGCCTGAGCAAGGGCTCAGAATCATACCTCTTGTTGCTGGTTACATCAAAAACAAAAACAAACAAACAATAATACAAACAATAAGATCCCATTACAAAGAAAGTACGTTCTCTATGCAACTCCTCTCATGCCCAAGAGCATTAAAAATGTAGAACAATTATTTAACCCATTTTTTAAAAGTGCTTGTTTGCACATAAATGCAACTTCTTCTTTTGCTTAAAAAAAAAAAAAAAAAAAAAAAAAAAAAAAAGAGAGAGAGAGAGAGAGAGAGATGTTAATAATTTTATTCTTATTCTCAATAAGCAAAATTACTCTGGTCCCCTGCTTATGACTAAATAGTGCTGTTCAACTTACTTTTTGGCTGTTTGTTTTTTGGTACTGGAGAAGTATTACTCTATTGTACACACTTTCATTTTTAATAGATGATTCACTTGCTTGATACTAAATGGAACAAATGCCTTAGTAACATAATCAAAAATATGCAGACGTGTTTCCAGAATTAATTTTGATATTTCCTGTCACTGAACTTGCCTCATCAGAGCATAATAGTAATTTCATAGTTGTAGCAACGCTGATTTCACCACACAAGAATCTTCAGGAACATTTGAAGTCGCACATGCTCAAGACGTGCTTTTTGTCCTGAACAGTTGCAGAGCTAGTTTGCTTCAAATCCCTGCATTCTCCCTTTTAAGGAGGATAGAAACTGGATTTAGACTTTCCAAACAACACTGGTCTAAACTGCAATCCATTCATGCTTACAGTTTCCTTCTTACAAAAAGATGCAAGTTTCCAAAATCACTATTATGCTTTTCCTTGACACTTACATGGCTTTCTAACTATTTAAAACGTGTACCTTGATCCTTTTAAGTAATTAGACAATCGGTAAAAAAGGATTTGGGCTCTAATAATTATTGTTGAAGGCTTAATGGATACATGCACTGCAGGGTTTATACTGAACACCTATTTGATAAAAGTCCTTTTCCTCCAGTTTCACACAGCATTCTGCAGGAAATAATCAGCTGCACAGAAATGCTAACATATGGCAGTATTATTGAAACTGCTGTAGAAATTAAAGGCAATAAAAATCTCCTCGGACAAGAAAGGACAAATAGGCCAAACCAAACAATTATTCTTGCAGCTTTCTTTAACCACTAACTCCATTTTATATGCAGTTTCCGATCTCTCATATTAACTCTGATCATATATATTTAATTCCATTCTTAAAAATTTCAGTAGACAACTTCAGTGCTAACCTACAACTGCCCTGTCAGAAAATCTTTGATGTCACAGCATAATAGCTCCTGAAAGAACAGCACTAATACTTAATGTAACATGAAACCAGGGCCCTGCAGTGGGGCTGTCTGCTGTCAGGAACAAACAGTTTCACTGCTGTTCCCCAGAAGTGACAAGATTGAGAACTAACAGGGCAGCACCTCCTCGGTGCTACAGGAGACCTGTGCACCAGTCACTGGCAAATCCAATCCCATCACTTTGAATGCACCACCATTATTTTAAAAAAAATTACACAAAATCCATCATTACAGCCATAGTTTTCCTGGGATGCTCTCATCATCTGTTGTAAATTCAAATGTTCTGATGTGAATTATTCCTATGATGCGAACGATAAAAAAAGGAATCTGTATTTACATGGAATTTCTTTAAATTTCATGCTTGTAAATAAAGATACTTGTTTTGCCCGAGGCATTCAAGAACTTATATTTTCGCTCATTGTGACCTTTGGATCTCTAACATTCAAGCTGAAATTTTACCATTTAAGTATTACTAGATGGCCCTCAGCAGAAAACGCATATCTTTCTCAATTGCTAACACAGGTGATTATGGACCCACTTTTGAACTTAATGCTAGATTTTAACTAATGAAAACCATTATGCCTGACAGAAAGCATTGGAAAGATCAGATTCTAAAATCTTAACGTGGCCCCATTCTGAATGGTACCGAATGTCACATGCTGAGTGCCCTTTTCAATGGAACTAAAGGCTCTCACAGGAGGTGTAAGACCCTTACAGAATCAGGCCCCATATGTCTCTGCTTTGGGCTCCATTTTTTGACCTCTTTCAAAACATTTTTAAGATGCATGTGTAACATTGCTTTAGGTCAAAATATATTACTATACATGAGTGTACCAAGCTCCCATGGAAATCAGTTCCATTGCTGGATTTATTTTCTCTCTTGGAAAGCTGACTAGTCTATTTTATAAACTAACAATAGCTGTATTTTTAAAGTTTATAAAACCTGGCCTCTGGCTAACTCATAAACATAGGATATATTATCCTTCTGTTTGTAAAGCTTAATCCTACAACTGTCAAGCTGAATAAACCTTTAGAATAACAGTAAAAAAAAGAAAAAGTCATTAACAGAAAATTGAACTCAGATTGAAATAAAGCTGTCAGTGACACAATCTCTGATACATTTGTTAGTACACATAACTGTAACAAATATATAATTTAAATTTCTCAAAAGCACTGTTTGGCCATCTAACTTGAAAAGTCACAAAGACATAGATGTTGTTTTAGAAGGATTTGTGCCTTACCATCCTCTCCCAGTGCATCTCTGGTACTTCACAAAAATAATCTAGAATGCTTTAGTCACAGAGGACCTTACTGGCACTGCATGGGAAATGAGTTCCTTCTTGCTGACTCAGAGCACATGCCCACACAACAACATTAAAAACTATCTGCTCATATGTTTACTACTCCTAGTATTTCTTCCTAGAACACACTTGAATGCAACACCCAAGGTACAAACAGTGAGTAAGAGACCTTCTTTACTTTGTAGTCTAAGTAGATTACACAAGAGAGGAAAGAGGGACACTGGGAGCAAAGCAATACATTTGCATGCACGGTCCATAGCAGCATCATAACACCAGTTAAATGCCAAGTTATCCTCTTTTCCAGGCCAAGGCCACAAGCACTTTCTCCCTCTGCTCTCCAAGGGGCACATACACGGGCTGCTTCAGAAGTAATGCCTGCTATTTTTTATGTTAGCCCACCATGTCAGTGGTGCTGATACATGTTGGTGGTGACAGCAGAGGCTGAACCTTCCCACCAATACTCCATCACATGTTGTTGCCGTGTGACAGATGGCAGTAGAGGGGCAGTCTCACAATGGCATCTGACATGAAGGTGCAGATGAACCAAAGGTGTATAACTGAATTCCTCACTGTGGAAAAAAGTTGCACCTGTTGACATTCAACACTTCCCGAACATTTCTGGAGACCAAAAAAAGTGGATGTGGACACACTGAGGTGGTGGGTAATGCATTTCAGCAGCTGCAAGAGAAACAGTGGGTCACCTCTGCTGGTGCAGATTTTTACGAGGACAGCACACAGGCTCTTTTTGATCACTAGCAACAATGCATAGCTAATGGCGATGTCTCTGTTGAAAAACGCTGTTTTGTAGCCGAGAGTTTGCTCTATCAAATTGTGTTATTGTGCTCTTTCTAGCTGTTGCAGTTTCCATGGAAATAAATAGCAGGCATTACTTTCTGAACGACTTACTTATTATTCCCCCTCTTAGGAATTTCACTGAACTCCTAGGAAGGCACCACTCTCCCTGCCAGAAGCTACTGTCCCCCTGCTCTAACACTGCGTTGTTGGAGTTGCAGTGTCAACTACCTCTCCTCACTACACAGCGACACTTTCAGCATTCACAGACATTTGCAGAGAGGCGGGAAAGAAGAGCTAAATGTATCATTTCTTCTGCCCCTCCAGCTAGACGTGTAACAACATGCCCATCTACAATCCAATCTAGGCTATATATACACTTCGCCCCAGCCTACTTCAAAGACGGAGCGTAAAAAGAAAGGCAAACAGTCAAGATTTAAGCTAGCATTTACCCGTACCCCCTATTCCATCTTGATGGTAGCATGCAAAAGCTTTGACAGAGATAATGAAATTTTCTTTCCTCACTGCTCTGAAAAGGCCAAAGTTTGTTCCTACTACAAAAGAAAAAACAAACAAACAAAAAACACCTGCATCCATTACCTTTGTCTGAGATATTTGGGATTTACCTGAGTTTCGTCTTTTTTTTCTTGTTGTTGTTAATTCTGCTTGTTCTATTGATCCCTTACAATGAGTTTAGAGAGAATTATGACCAAATGTGTAGGTGAAAAACTAAAAGTATAACTGGGAATAATCATAAAATAACTGAACAAGATCCTCCGGTTTCCTTAATTCCAGCAATGCCAACCTAGTGCCAAGATCATGCTGTGCAGTAGAACAGGTGAGAGGAGGAAGAAAACAATTAGAACCAAGACCTTACTTGGTCAAGACTTTCTGAAAGAAGAAAAATACCTGAAGCAACTGCCTAGAGATTTTAGTTCAGATAAAGTTTGCTGCTAATTAGCACCTGAAAAGCACTCCTTCAAAATGAGAAGGGAAAGGAAAAAAAAAAAGAAAAGCTTATAGAAAGCAATGAGAACTTGGAAACAGAAAAAGTCATTACAAACAAAATATAACTTATCTTCAGAATTTGATATACTAATTGTAGACAGGCACTATTAATTTCTGCAGATAAACAACATAGTTCTAAAGGGGGGAAAAATAAAATCTGGGTCAAACAGTGATCTCTTGATCAAAAATCTTAGCAATTTCATATTATACATAAGTTGATTACAAAGAACATGTTTATTTAGCATCAGTAATTATGTAAAATGAGCCATTCCCTCTAGAGATTATCCATAGCCTTCTAGACAAAACAAGCCCCAGAAGTTTTTAATCCTGACCATGTTGAAGGCTGACCATTAAACAAAGGAACAGGTCAGTGAGGAAATTTATAAGCAAAAAAATATATAAACCACCACCGGTGAATAAGGATTCAGTGCCCCAAAGTGCTAAGCATGTTGGCACCAATCCAGAAAAGTACTTAACTATATGCTGAATTTTAAGCACATATATAGTCTCATTCCCACTGAGATTATTCACAAGCCTTAAAGCTCAGCATGTGTTTATACAGTGAAGGACATGAAGAAGGACCAGAGCAATTGGTATCTTGTGGGCTCAAACCCTGAGCTGAGTTTTATCAGCTGGACCTCCAAGAGTTCAAGCAGATCAATTTTCTACCTGCTTTAGCCAATAACTAAACTTCATTTTAAAGTTCTGAACCCTTTTGAGATTATGAACTCCAGTCACTCTTCTTCCACAACCACAAGTGTGAGAATGAAGTATCACCAGCCAAACCTGTGGTTCACTGCAGCATTTGTTTGTTTGAGGATGTCAAAAAACAACAACAAAAGCTCCCAATTATTGTACCTCAGGCCTAAAAAGAGGATCAAAGACCATGGACCAAAGACCATCATTTTGTCTGGTTGAGGGGAAAAAAAAACCAAAAAACAGAAAAATAAAACCCTGAATATGTGTTGGTGAATCTAATGGCAGTGATTGCCTGAATTACTGGGAATAAATGCAGACAATCCAACTCACCACTGGTATTTATTTTAAGATAAAAACTGTGATAAGAGACAAACTGCTATTCACACATCTGATGCTATTTGTTATGGCTTCAGCACTGGAGAACTGGTAGCTCATGGCTGTCAATGACTTCCCACAGACAAGAGCCTCTTTTCCAGCTATTGCCTTTACCACAGCTCTGGAATGCACCACCAAGGCCCAAGCATGACCTATGAAAACTGGCTTTGACAACTAGCATGCTTTCTTACAAGCAGAAGAGCAAAATGCAAATAAATTAATTTCTCACATCAAGCAAGTAATGACTGATGTTAAAACAGCCTTTCATCTGTGTGCAAATGGGGTTATGCTCTCTCTCTTTCGTTTTTCTTTTTTTTCCTTTTTTTTTTTTAGGCCTTCATTTGCAAAAAAAAAAAAAAAAAAGGAAAAGAAAATGCATAACAAATATTTGTAAATATAAATAAAGGCATTTTATTATAATCTGAATTTTCAGAGATACTAACATACTAATTGTGTGAGGATGTGCACACAGAAACTTCAAAGAAATATAACCACATGCACCTTCATGTCTGAAACAAGATTTGAAAAGCTGAGGAAGACTATTTATTGCACATAGTGCCTGCAGTGCCTCATTTGGACAGCTATATAATATTGTAGCATAAGAATGAATTGGAAAACATGCACAGTCTGCTAAAGGAGCAACCCTAAAGTCACCAGTCAATTGACATATCTAGCAGTTTTAGCTAGACTGAAGATTATTACAGGAAGACCCAGTCTACTGCATTCACCAAGAAAAAAAAATCCCATCCACTATGGCACGTTTTTATGTGCTCATTAACTCAGTCAAGCCATAGCAACAGATGATCCCACCAAGTGTGGATACTCCTAGGGGAGACATGGAGAACCTATAGGTTTTTCCACATTAGTTTCAGTAGCTCAGTGCCTCTCATGATGAAGTTTTCTATTTCTCTTCTTTTTAGACTGGTTTCCCATTTGCTGCCCCTCCAACACAACTGGCTGGTCAGCCTGGATCTTAGTTATTTAAAAATGGAGCAGAGAGTCCAGCTCAGACAAACATGCACAAATGGAAGACTAAAATCTAGTTCTTCTGCCCCTGCACATCCTAGGTTTTCTGTCACTTTGGTTCTCACTCTGTCCTCTTTGTTTCTATTTTTTCCCCTTGTCTCCCCTCATTCCTTCTCTCCTTTCCCATCCACAAAAACCGATCACTTCAGGTTCCAAAGCATCTATTTCATTTCTGCTTTGCTTTTAGCTACTTCAAGTAAGCTAAGTCTTGATTGCTAACAAGATCAAAAAGCTATCACTCTTCCACTCACAACTATTCTAAAGACATAATATGCCATTCAATTTCACATTCAACATACAAACCACAAGTCAGTGTATAAGTGTACTTGGATTACTAATTTATACTCATTATTTAGAATCCATAAAGTCTTTCAACAATATTTGCTATCACGCAGTTAGTGGAAAGAACAGTAAAGCACCAAAGTGTTTAAGGTTCTAACTAATTGTCCGAAAGCTGTTCATACCAACAGTGTGATTATATTCATCTACACATTCAAGACTGATTAAAATATACAAAAGTGACCAAACATCTCAACTTAAGCCTTGTCCAGAAGCCTGCCTTTTCTCAGATAGCAAAGGCAAATAACCTGCATCTCACAGTACTTGTGAACAACTTCATGAGCAATAAGAAAGAAATAAGGGCTTAATCTGAAGTATACTAAGCACCGAAGAGGACTTCTTTGACCACTGCTTGCTATCTTCTAAGAAGATAGCAAATCTTGCTATCTTCTAAGAAGATACATTCAAGCTTTACACCATCTGTGTGGAGAATTTGTAATAATTTTAATGTATTAATCTATCACCAAATACTATCTGATTGTAGAAATTCTCTACATATGCTCAACAGCAATAAGAGCATCACAGTTACTATTCAGTTAATGCATTCATTCTTCTCTCCCATCTTTGGATTTTAACATCCCTTCCCCTCCTCCTCCTCTCCTTTTATTTTTTCGTCCCATCTTTTTCTCCCACACACATTCAAGAAGGCCCAATTCAGCACAGTGTGACATCAGCAGAGATCAGCAACAGCTGCTGTTCCAGCTACAACAGTGAGTGGATTTAAAAAAACAAAAAAATCAAGGGACAACTTTAAAGTTAGGGAGAGCTGTTTAAATTGAATTAATAATAACTCTACTGAGGATTTGGACTTTAGCTACACTCAATAGGGGTGCTTCATTACCTACTTGTGGGAATGCCACTTGTCTGTGATGAGGTCAGAGCCTCCTGGTGATAAATTCCATATCTGCTGTTTAGTCCGGTCAGCTGAAAATAAACTAGCAGATGCCATGCTGATTTGCATCTAGTTGCTATTGACACTAAAGAGACAATATGACAAAGACAGGAAGTATCATGTGGGAGCCACACATAGACAGTCTGAGGGGGAACAAGCATTCACCTTCTTTATCTAATCATCCCATGCTGAAGTAATGAAATATAGTCTTCCAAAAGAGGAATGCAAAAATCAAATACAAATTGGGGCTGGATTTTTCTCTTACTGTTTCATCTGTTATCCTAATCAATTCTGTGTCATTTTTATTAAAAGAAAAAGAAAAAAATCCATCAGAAGTAGGATCAGAAACAGCTTATACCTTGAAGCTTGCACTTCTGTGAGAGATCATCCTTGCATACAATGCAGCATAACAATTCCCTCTTGTTCCTTTTCCTTTTGGTCACATTATGCAGAATACTGAGTTGCTTGTGCTCAGTATACTCTGTGCAGTTACGTTGTGCTGGTGAATGCTGTGGTCCAGACGAGTCCTCAATTCAGGAAGGATGTAAACCTGTTGGAGCACGTCCAGAGGAGGGCCACAAAAATGATCCAAGGAATGGAACACCTCCCCTACAAGGACAGACTTAGGGAGCTGGGGCTATTCAGCTGGGAGAAAAGAAGGCTCTGGGAAGACCCAATTGCAGCCTTTAAGTATCTAAAGGGAACCTATAAGGAGAAAAGGGACAGACTCCTTAGCAGGATCTGTTCTGAAAGGACAGGGGGAAATAGTTTCAAATTTAAAAAGGGAAGATTTAGATTGGGTAAGGAAAATGTTTTTACAGTAAGGGTAGTGAGGTAATGGAACAGGTTGCTCAGAGAGGCGGTGGAAGCTCCGTTCTTGGAGACACTGAAGGTCAGGCTGGACAGGGCTCTAAGCATCCCAATACAGCTGTAGGTATCCCTGTTCACTGCAGGAGTCGGACTAGATGGGGTCTCTTAAGGGTCCCTTCCAACTCAAAAGTTCCTATGAATCTGTACTCAAAAAGAAACTGGATTTCAGTCTGTTCAAGGGTGGACTTAATAAATCAAAAACTCAGTAATTAATCCAAATTCTCAGTAACTACTCTTTGATTACCTCATCTGCCTTCTCCCTCCTATACATTTTTTCTCTTTCCCTGAAAATACTCTATATAATGCCCAGAAGAATAAATGTCTTTCACTTTTAGGGCATCATCTTGACCTCCAGACAATAATTTGATCCCACTCCCATCACAGTGTGTCACACAGTGGTGTTTTAAGATCAACTGTTAGAGGGCACACCCACTCACTCCACACAATATCTGACACCATATCTGCGCTAGAATACATGGCAATGTATCTCCACTAACATCGCTAATTAGAGGAGAGTTTTCACTGAGCAAGGAAAAAGGAGAGGAAACATGAGTTAAGGCTTTGTACCAAAGGCTGAGGGAAGATCTGCAAAGCTGGGAAGGACAGCCCACTCAACTACTTGAGTACTCAGTAGATGTGGTTCTTTGAAGTCTAGATTGAGCATTGCAATTGAGCAAGAGACAAGCCTGGTCTGGCTCTGTCACACCTCTATAAGCTTGTATACAGAGGCAGCAAGGGATGAAGTCAGGGGGATCGCTGTCCCTTATGGGAGGCTGCTTGAAACATGCCATCCCTCAGGAACACTGAGCATACAGTGAGCAAGTACGATGGCATTGTGAAGCATAAACTAATCTATACCCAAATTGCAGTAGTATTTCTTGAAGAACAAAAGGAGTCTGGGACTTGTTTACCTGCAGCAACAATACTGCTCTGAAATAGAAAGGCATCTGCTCTCCAAGTCAAAGTAGCCAGATAGCAGAATAGCCAGTATTAGCACACTGTTCCACCTCAAGATGGCAAATTCACTTCCCACTCAGCTGCAAATTAGGCAGATCCTACAGCATGGAAATGTTCCTTTCCTCTCAAGCAAGTACATAGTCAGATTTGGAACTTGGTGTGCTCTGAAAGTAATAAAAGTACATAAATAACATCATTAAGAGTCCAAAAGATCTGCTGTCTGGCCAATAAGCAGAAAGGAGAAAGTTTTACCTTACTCCTTTTTCCTGGACAACAGGTAGCAAGGCCCTTCTTTCCTGACCTCTGGTCTGTTTTGTTTTTGCATCCTGTACAGTTCTCTAAACTTAGTCCTTACAGTCCACATAGCCCTCATCCCATTCCTACACCATTTAGCCCAGAAAATCAAGATGAAAAACTGATCATATCTAACCTGCTTTGAAATAAAAGAAGAGACTCCACTATTACTTTCAAAATGAAATACCACAGGTGCCATAACTTCTACAAGGAATGAACAGTCGGTATAATGGGTGCTAACACCTATAGAATGCTATCAGAATGACAGAGTTTTTCTAGGAATTCATTGTTGACCATTTGGACAAGCCATGAAAATAAATGCAGTTACCATTTAAAAACAAAAAAAAAAAACAAAAAACCCACAAATAACAACAACAACAAAAAAAAAAAAAAAACACAACTAAAAAAAATATGTTTAAACATACCTACTTGGGTACACCTACCATTTATTTGCAGTAAAGGTTAAATAAAGTATGTTCTTATTGTAGTGACCTAAGCAGCAGGGAAAAAATTAAAAAAAAAAAAAAAAAAAAGAAAAAAAAAAAAAGAAAAAAGAAATGGAAAAGAAAAAGAAAAAGAAAAGGAAAAAAAAAAAAGAAAAAGAAAAGAAAGAAGAAAGTATCTGAAGGAAGATATAACTCATCAGGTCAGGGGTATCTGAAATAAAGAAAGCAAGAAAGAAAGCAAGAAAGAAAAAGCATAACCACAGTCTCCACATTTACAGAAATTCAACAGTTGGAAGGCTCACGCTCTGAGCAGAAAACCCACTAGAAAAGTCTGTGTAGGGAAACATATGATCTAGTACATAGTTGACACGTGATGAACTGCTGTCAGTATCATCCTATAGCCATAAGCAACCTCATGCAGATGAATCTGACTACATCCTAACTGAAACCAAAGCAAGTACTTTTCTACACTGCACTGAATGCAAACAGGGCCTGCAGATGCATCTCCTGCCTCCCAGAATAGTCACAGAAGGGTCTTTCCATTGAATTCTAAAGAAATTGGACCATATCCTAATGAACACAATGATGGCTTGGAGTAAAATGGAACTCTTCAACTTCAGGAAATGGAGTCACACTTGTTTATGACAGCTAAAACAGCCCCATGTGAACAAAATAATTCTCTTATGCAGCTCAACATTCAAGTATATTATATATTAGTATAGTATATCAAATCCTTAAAAGCATTCCCTCTAATAAAAATTAGCCAGACAGGTATATGAAACTCTTCTTATCCAGACAGCTATCAAAGCACGATCCATTATCTACTTCCACCTACTACTTCAATAGTTGGATTTGGTACTTCTAAGGCAAAATGTAGCAAGTATCCTTAGCACGCTTCTCTACTGCATTTAGGAGAGGAAGTAAGGATTAACTGAGCCAGTTAAAACTATAAGAAGAATGTAGATGGGCAACTACATCCTATCTTAGCTGGAATTAGGCCATGACATTGAGGTTAACCCCCCTACTTGTGCAAAAATACCATGGGTTTTTACTAACCACAACTGGTCAGGATTTCAGTTTAACAAGCCCATCCACAACAATAATACAGATTTAAAAAGCATGCTTAACATCCTCTGAAAGTGTGATATTATAGCACAAAGTACTCACATACTCGTACATGAACTGTAATCTAAAACTAGGCAAAATGAAGCGAGATTGCAAGATCACCTAAATGCAAAACTTCCACAGTACAAACATCTGTTTAAACATGAAGACTTCCCAAAAGCTTCACCTCAATAGATTTGGAGCATTAACAGATAGCCTCTGTAGAACAAGTTTCTATGAGTAATGAGGAAATCTGCCGCAGTCACTGCCTCCTCCGCACTGGGACACTGACCAATACAGTTGACAAAGTAAACAATTCAACAGCAGCCCTTCCAGAACAGCTCTCCACAAGGGCAATTAAAGTCACATTTATTCCAGAAAAGAACATCCAGATAGGGAGCACCCTGCAATGTGTTTTGCTGATTCTCATCCCCCTCCTCACAAGTAGGTCTTTGGACATTATGTATTAATTCTCCTTATGCTGTGTAACAGTTAGTTGGGATAAGTAATGCATCTTATCATTAAAATTATTATTTCCTGCACATGCTTCTAATTCGCCATAAAGTATGGTATGTAAGAAATCATCCTATCTTCAATAAATCACAAAAATACTATCTCTTTTTTTGTTTCCAATAAAAGATATTTCAAGCAAGTAGTAAAATTTCAGTGGTATATGGAAGGGGTCTTAGAGAAACACACACACATACACACACAAAAAAAAGCCCTACTATAAACAAGCCATCATTCTGGTAAGAGGAAATACAAACAACCAGAATAAAAATAGTTGATGCACAAAAGCCATAATGAGGGGGTTGCTCAAAAAATAACTTCTACTTTGAATGGTTTGGATGAAATACAAATTATCCACAGAAAAGTGTGGACTGGCATAAATGTTTGTACAAAATTATAAGTATATTTCTAGAAGTATGCAAGAGACAACCGCCTGCATGCTGCACAAGGTCCCAACAACGCTCTGCGTAAGTGCTAGTGCACACAGTCCAAACCACTGCATTTTAATTACTATGCAGCCTCAGATATATTGCCTTTGATATGGAAATGTTCTTGTTCTCTCATCTTCACATACAGTCTCATGCACAGAAATCTTTATCTGATTCATAAAAAATAAACTAGAATCCAATCTCAACACCTGACCTCAGTGCTTAGAAGTTTTTTACTAAGCACAGTGTCACTATAAAAAGAATGGATAATATTGGTGTAAAGTTAGGTATTTTGAGCAATGATATGAAGGATTTGCAGTTAGGAATCAAATCAATACTTCACCTCTGAGGTTTTAGATTTTCCTGTTGCCTTGTATCAGACAACCAGAGAAAACAACTGACTACACCTTTCAGTCTAGCTCAGAAAGAAAGATAAAAATATTTAAGTGACACCCCATCTTACCACCAATAGAAAAGATGGAACTTGGGCACTCAGTGTATAAAAATAGATCCTGAAATTAAAAAATAATTTAAAAAAAAAAAAAAAGTCCTCAATGTTAAATTTGCCATCTTATTTTGTGTGTTTTTTGTTTCTTTTTTAATTTATACATAGCATTTTTGTGCATATTTTAAAGGTATACCCTATGAGGTTCACAAAGAAAGAAGCAAAACATATCCGAGCTTTACTTTATCAAACAACCAAAATAAACTGAAAGAATATTTCAAATACAAAAGTAGGGCGTTTGGTATCTTATATCAATATGTTGCCTATAAGGAAGCTAAGAATTTTTGACTTTGACAAATTCCACGTGTCACATAGAAAGCATTAAATATTCCAATCTATTCAGAATATCCTCCTAGCTCTATAAAATTACAATCTCTTCTTATAAAGAATATGATCTGTGTAACCTCTCTATAGAAGATAATGACCCATCTGTAAATCATTTTGTTGCAGGTTATCTGTTTTTCATCACTTCTAGTACCTGCCTGTGCCTGATATGATACCCTTAAACACATTAACTTGATGGAATGTTTTGCCTGACTTCAAAAAAGCATCAATTGATAGATATTTATTCTCCACTATAAATGAATGACTCTGATTAGCCCAGTTTACCAATACATCTAATTTTATATTACTCCTGCCAATTCACAAAGCTCAAGAAATATTTGATTAAAATCATTTCCAAGCAATGATTTTCAAACTCTTGCTACTGTTTTCTTTCTTCTTAATTTAAGGAGACAAAACAGTAAATATAAAACTGATACGAGGATGTTAAAATATACAAGAGGAGGAAAGAAATGTCTATGTACAGATTCTTGTTTCTTTAAGAGAAAATCCATTTTTTCAGGTTCCTGTTGTACTAATTGAAAGAGAATTATTTAAAACTTCACTGAATACTTGAATATACGATGGGTATGTGCAGCAGTTTCGCCAGTGCCAAAGAACTCCAGACTTTTTGAAAGACAGTAAACTCAAAATTGGCAGGAAATCTCTCACAATGATGTCACAAATATTTGTTTGTTGCCACAGAATAATGCCTTAAAAGAACACCTACTTGTGCGCTGAAAAGGCTTTGGGAATGTGTAATCATCCAGTTTTATCACAGCAGAAATCAGCTGCTTTACGGCAAATGCATCTATCAGAGCTCTCCCTTCTGCAAAGATCTATGTTTAAGCAAACATACATGTGTTTCACATAGACATCAGACCAGCTTTGTACGCCACCTTCCTAATGACAAGATTTATCTGAATTTTGTTTACAATACGGTTGTTTACAATTGCTGTTTATGCAATATGGTATCATGATCTGCAATAAGATATCAGCCATGTATCTGAAGATTTCCAAATAGACCATTTAAAATAAAAGGAAATCCGGTTTCTATGTTTTGGGAATAAGTCTCCTAAAGTTTCTATTGTTGCTCTTCTACCTAAGGGGACAAAACCAGAAAACAGTGTATAGTTAAAATAAATAAATAAATAAAGACACTGAAAGGGAAAAAAAAGACAAATAGGAATCAGCTAAGTCAAAAACTTGGAACGTGCACCTGTGTGTTTCGCTGCTACTCGACGAATACGCCGTATGAGAGCTACCGAACACATCACACAGCAGTACTTCTCTCACAGGTTCTGACATCATGTAGAAATGTTTCAAAGCCCTGTCTCCTTGATTTACTATATTAACTGAAATGTTTTAAAAATATGTCCTTGTATCACTTCAGCTGACATAGCTTATATATACACAAACACCCCTATTTACATAACTTTAAAAACATTAGTCATTACACACAACCTCTGCCAAACAAGCCCACTGATCTTTCAAGTCACACTATGGAAAGAGAAATATACATCACCCCACCGTACAGGGTGTAAAGAAAAGTGCATCACTGCTTCTCCAGCGATTTTTGTTCCACAAAATAAATAAATAAATGGACAGAAGCCTTTTCAGTGTGATCCACGCACTTTTAAGGGTGAAATCAAACCGAGTGTAAAAGATTAATGGATATGCTTCCTGAAGTGATATCTCCCTAGGTGATTATAGTGTTTAGCAGATATAAGGTCATGACTAAAGAAACTTTCTCCTGCCCACTGAGAACAAAATATTTGGTCTTGCTGTCCTCTTGCACAGCTCTGCCCTCTATTAGCACGGTATACATCAAGGCCTCTAAGAACAGCAGATGTACATGGACACATTCAACTGAAAAAATGATCAAAGATGCAAAGAACATCTCCAAAGGCATTTTGTCCCACCTCACAAAAGAAGTTCAACTGGAAGCAACCACTAGCAATTGTTGGTCATATATTAAGAACTGCTGGCTAGGGAACAAGCACCAGCAGTCCCCAGTTGTCAATAAAATCAACATGACAGGCGAAGGCAGCTCACTTTGGACATCAGTTATTCCTTTCTACAGGTCAGGCACTGACGGTCTAATGAAGGAAACTGACAGGCTCCACTTGGTTTCTCTTCTCACTTTCACTAGGGTGTAAACGTAAGAAGAAAAAACTGAAGTTACATAAGTTCAGCAGAGAATCAGTAACGTGCAGCGGAGACAGCCGTCTTGTCTGACTCCCTTTGCACTATGTGTTGTACGCATGCCACTAGTTTGCACCCAACGATACAGCTGAAAAGGGAACCAAGTGAGCTTCGAGGCAGCCCAGTTAGTCTCTCAGCAGTACTGAAGCAGAGTGGAACTGCAAAGAAGAGAGACAATAATGCATTTAGCAGAGGATGCAAGATTGCAGAGCAAAGGGCCTCTTACTTTCTCTTCACTTAATGAATTCAAGTTCTGGGGGAGGAGGCCGGAGAAATCAGAGGGAGTGAAACAAAAAGTATGCCAGGAGAGAAGAGGCCAGGAGCTGAAACCCGGGGACAGAGAGCGCAGACACCAACGGCCGGAGCCCCCAAACCCGCGGCCCCGAGAGGCCGCCTCTGCCACAGCCGCCGCAGCCCCCGGGAGGGCGCTGCCACTGGCCGCCCGCACGGGTCGCCCCGTAGCAGGGGCCGCCGGGTCCCCCTCCCATTGCTCCAGCCGGCGGCAGCAGGCACTCGGCCAGGCCTCGCAGCGCAGCCGGGGCAGGGCTGCATCCCTCCGCCTCCCTCCCCCCCCTCCATCCTCCTGCCGCAGGAGCATGGTGGCGGCCCGGGCAGCGGCCTGGATAGCACTGGGAGCCGTGCCCGGGGCTCACCTTCCCCTCCCCCCGGAGGAGCGCGCTTCGACTGGGCTTGCAGGCGATGCTGGCCGGGCCGCTCTCGGGGCACCGGTTCCAAGTACAGTGCCTGGTTCGGTTTCCGTATATTCTTTGGCTTTTAATAGCTAGCTGAGGAAAAAAAGAAAGCATTATTGTTTTCCTTCTTTCCTTCTCTCATTGCCTATTCTAAATTTGACTCCAAAGTTGAAGCGGTTGAATTGGCTAATTCTGAATACAGTCTATTGAGAGACCAGACACAGCAGTATATCCCTGTATAGCAATAGATACAATGTGCTGAATTGGCAGTCTAATTATAAATGTGGCATTTGGACCTCCTTTCAGACCCAGTGCCACCTTACCTTATGAGGGAACTTCAACTACAGCAACTGTTCAAAACAAAATGCCATTACAGGATCAGCTTCACCCAACACTGGAACCGGCCAGGGGATTGTTTTACAAACAGCCTTTCTCACTTAACACAAGAATGTATTATAAGAAAAAGTTATGGATAGTGCAGAGTCTGAAAAAAAGGCGTACGTAGTTTCTGCCAGGTGTTGAGCTACTTCAAACTGCAGCATACTCCACATGACCTCATTATTTTCTTTTAAATGTACTCACTATAAATAGATTATTTCTTAGGTTTACTCGAATGAGCTGCTAGGTACGCTCGCTGTTTATACTCTGAGTGCGCATGTAACACTGCAAGAACAGAACCACGCGAAATATCCAGGCTTGAAACAAAAACCTGCAATAAGATATTGCCAAAGAACTCACGGTGCGCTGGAAAAGTTTGTAAAGCCTCTTTTCCAGAGGAATATTTGTATATAATGGCAGACTATGCACACATATCTCACATTCATTCTTACTATTTGCTTTATGGCATAATGGCTTAATTAAATGAGTGGGCACAAGCACGTCAATAAAACAAGTCAAGTCAAGTCGAAATCTCAAAACAGGTTTCAAAACTACTTCATTACAAGAATAGGGAGAGGGAAATTCGTTAATTTTTGGACCCGAAACCCTGCTGGGAGACCGCATAAAACCATTCTCCTGCCCTCACGGCCGGCTCTGAAGATGGGAACACCAAAAATGTTAAAACGAGGGTAAAAGAAAACAGTAGGAACAAAGTGCCGCTCCTGTGCCGGAGGCTATTTAAATTAGCTTAATAAACACACACCTTATCTCCAAACAGCAGGCGAAGATATATGACTTTATCACAGAAAGTTTTACCGTCTGTGTTTTTGGGAAACACCCCTAGGACAGAGCTAATCTGGCGTCCCCAGGCCCCCGGCACGCTGACTTCCCGCAGCCCCCCCGCCACGCAGACACAACACTAATTGTCTCTTCACGTTGCCACTTTCACTCCTTCCCTTCCTTCAAAAAAGAAAAAGAAAAAGAAAAAGAAAAACAAACAAACAAACAAAAAACAAAAACCCCCACACAAAAACCGCTGTGAAACGGTCCGCCGAAAGCAACGACAGCAATCAAATCGATATGATCAGTGCCTCTGATTGACCTCAAGGCCCTGCTCTGCTAAAGCGCACAGCCCCTGCTGCAAAGCGGGTTAACTGCTTGCCTCTGTTGAGCACAGCCAGGAACCGGAGCCGGGAAGCTCTCCCGGCGGAGGAGCAGCTCCCTGGCAGCTCAATTATTAACGCACGCGTGTAGGTACCTGATCACATCGCGCCTATACGTTCCCCCTCCCGCACCTAAGAGCCGCGCTCCCGCAAGGGCGACCCGGCGCCGCCACACGCGTGCACGCGTTCCCCGGGCGGCTCGGCGGCAGCGCGGTGCCCGCTCCTCCCCGGAGCAGGGCAAGGCGCGGAGGCTCTCTCATTAGCTCCCACTGATGACTCCTTTCAGGATCGTGAATGGAACAATTGTCAAAAACTGCGGGAAAAAAAAACAAGCCCTGAGACTATTATATACAGACACAGCTTGTGTGCGCGCATGTGACATTTTCAGGCAACCCAGATTTGTCCGTAAACTCTTCGGCATTATTCGAGATAAAGCATTCAATTGCTTATACGGTTAAAGAGGCCGCTTATCCCCAATCAAAAATCCGAACAGCTTCGAAGGTAGCGAACGCCAGGAAAAGCACGAGCTCTCCGCCAGACACACCTTGCCTTCCTCGGATCCTACGGCACTGCCTGTAAACAGCTGCGCCGCGCCGCGCAACTGTCACTATTTTATTTTAAAGGCAGGATAAGAACAGCAATAATAACAAGTGAAATACTTCCTGAAAACTTACTTCGCATTTAGTTTAGGCACTAGTCTTTTTTTCAGCTCGCAAAGGAAGCCGTTTTGTCCAGGTTAGGTATTGTCTACTTATGGATCAGCCTCTGGCTAGGGGTTTATTTTAATTTATGGCTTATGCATTCTTTTAAGGTCGATTTGCATGACCTCCGGCAAAGAGCGACGGCAGCGAGAACTCCCGAGCCGGGCGTTGCCACAAAGCGGCACGCATCGCCCCCTCGCCGGGCGCAAACGGAGCGCTCCGATGATGGAGTGCTCTTTTCCCCTCTCCCTGTGTATCACAAATTAGGGCGCGATATCGACGTTAAAGTTTTCGGTAGAACTTTATCCGAGCCCTCTGCTCGCGGAGATAAGGCGGCGCTGGGAGCCGCAGAGCCCCGGGACAGTGCCCCGCCGTGGCCGAGCCCGGCACTGCCGCCCGCAGCTCCCGCAGCTTTGTATGGCTCCCCGCTCCGGGGACGGCGCTCGGTTGTGGCCAACTTCAAAGCGCTCACCCACCTCAAACTTAAAGGAGAATCTAAAAGCCCCACTGAACTCCCGTCGCCTCGCTCCATGCCGTGCCCTCCGGGGTTAGCCGCGAAGAGAAACCCACGCGAACGCTCCGGAGCGGTGACAGCAGCGCTCCGCTCTCAAAGATTTATTTCGGATTTTATTTTTCCTCTCTCCCTCTCTCTCTCTCTTTCTCCCTCTCGTGTTAGTTCCTTGCGTACGATCTCTTCCCGGCACCATGTGTTCGCCTGCCGTGGGGGAGCTTAAAATACAGCGCTGATCTGTCACTACATTTTAAAATAAACTCTACTCGGCGAGGATGAGAAAGTGTTGTGATTTGGGGGTGCTGAGGTCCCTCGGTATCTCTAAGCCTCGAGACTCGCGCAGCCCCGGAAACTCGCCCGGGGACGAGGCTACAACTAGTTTTTGCTAAAGAAAAAAAAAACAACCCAACAACCTCGTGGTATTAAAGTAAATAATCGTGCAGAGGGAGGAGGGGGAAGGGGTGCATTCAGCAACGCTAAAAGCCAAACAACACAGCTACCTCCGGACGCTGTTCCTTCACTCAATTGCAACTAACAACCCATTAAAGACAGCGCAGGGGGAACCGGATTCTCTCCTGCAAAGCGACATAAATCCAGCGAAAACCCATTAAACCACCACCGCCGCCACCAAGCAACGCAGCACTACACACCACAGCAAACAACAGGTATACAACACAATAGGGCTTGTTTTTTCCTGGTTACCTCCTCGGGATCCAGTGTGGCACAAAGCACTGGGAGAGCCTCCTTTTTTTTTTTGCACCGCGCTTCGGTAATTTTCATTAAAAAAAAAATAATAATAAAAAAAATAAAATTAAGAAAAAGAGGGAAGGGATGGAAGGGGGGAGAGGGAAATAAATGGGTAGTAATTTGGTAAAATAAAAGAAAGTAAAAAGAAAAGAAATGAGCTAGAGTCTGCTGGTGTTTCTCCGGGCCATGGATGTGCAGGATCCCGATCGTTAGAAGTTTGCGGATGGGTTGCCTGGAGATTTGCTTACAATCAGGTTCATTATTATTATTTTTTTTTCCCTCCTGAAACAAGTGAAGGCGATGGTTACTGCTGTCAATCTTGGCAATCAATGTGAGCGGCCATGTCGTAAGTATTCAAAGCATTTCCCGTCGTGCAACATCAGAAAGTGAGTGGCCAGGGCATTGATCTGAGGAAGGCAGAAGGAGGCAGGGCTCCCCCGCCCAGACAGCACAGGCAAGATGAGACAACACAGAGAGAGAGAGGGAGAGGAAAGGCTGAGAGGGAGAGGGAGCCTGGGAGCGAGCGAGCGAGCGGGGAAAGCAACAACTGCAGAGAAAGTGAGCACAAAACAGAAAGTGAAATCACCCCGGGCTGCCAGCCGCATCCCCGAGAAGCTATCACCACTCACATTGCTATTAGACAAATGAAACCTTAAACCTCTCTCCTCTAATGACCACTGATTGCCCGGAGTGGTGAGGAAAGGTACCAGAAAGTTACCGGGAGGGGGGCGAGGGCGGGCAGGGGGAGGACGGGCGAGGGCCGGAAGAGGGGGAGGCGGGGGCCGGGGGAGCTGCGGGCTGCGCGGGGGGAGCGCAGGGGGACCCCGGCGCTCCCCGCCCGCGCGCCGCTGCCCGGCACACGCCGAGCGGCACCGTTTGGCTGCCGCCCGAAAGGGTGGAAAAAATAAAAAGAGCAGAAGGGGAAGGGGGAGAAGGGGAAGACGGGCTGCGGGACGGGCCGGCGGGGACGCAGAGGGGAAGCGCTCCGCGAGAGCCCGCTGACAGCTGATAGATAGATGGTGCTCTGAGGAGCCCGATCCCACAGCCCGGCCGGAGTAAAAAAGCAAGCGAAACCCGAAGTAGAAATGACGCGGGCGGTGGGAGTGGGGCTGCGGGAGCCCGAAAGAGGGGAGGCAGAAGGAGCTCGGAGCCCACAGACCGCTCTGCGGAGCGCTCAAAGGAAGGCACGAACGTGAGCGCGACTGACAGGGGCGGGCAGGTAGGGGCCGGGGGAACGCTGACTTCGGACGGACTCCCGCCGTGATGCCGAGAGCTCCCAGAAGCGGCGATATACGAAGATGTCCCTGCTAAAAGGCAACAGCCAAGGTCTCGAGTACCGATTTAGGAGCTCACGCTCCCTTGAGAGTGCCAACTGGGAGAAAATCCGAGAGCAGGAAGGGGAAAACTCCGAGGAGAAGAAGGAGAGTCAACCAGAGGCACAGTGTGCTGCAGAGCCAAGAAAGTCTCTCTGCCGTATTTTTACATTCCAAAGGTAAACATAAAAGAGACTTTCAAACTGTCAGGGGCCCGCGGATCAGGTGGGCAAGCAGTTCTGCAAAGCTAACGTCTGCCTCTTTTGATATTATTCACACCTATAGGCTAAACTGTTGTTAGGATGGGAGTGCGGAAAGCAACCTCAAGCCCACAAAATGAGAGAGAGAGAAGTTGTGTTGATTCATCTCTGTATTTTTGGCACTTTCTCCCCATTTTCCAGAAGGCGCCTGGAACAGTTAGTAACAGAGAAACTTTTAAATTTTAAAATAGCTTCATAACTTATAGAGGCCAAAAAGACGAGGAGAAAGCCTGATTTCACTTCCCTGCTCTCACAAGCTGAAATCTGCAGGCTAGCTGAGAAGCAGAAGCCCTCCTGCAAATGAACCCTGTCTCCTCATAAGGACGTGATGAAAATTAGGCATTACTGTGATGGCACACCTGATCTGGCCCTATTTCATTTTGTTAACAAGATGTGAGGCTCCAAGCCCTGCTAGAGCAGTGCCCATCGCAGCCCCCACCCTGCTATCCGAGGTGCTGTTGTCCCTCTCTGGTCCAGCCCAGGATAAAAGAGTTGGAAGTCAGAACCTCTCACAACAGTGGACCTGTCTAATAAGGGATTTGATTTTTTCACTACAATAAAAGGAGCAATCGAGTCTTATTCAACAAGCACGTTTAAACAACTTGAAATTTATCTAGTAAAGCTTTCTCATAAATTAGCTGGCTAAGGGCATAGCAGCTAATTCCCATACATTCTTCCAATTTTAATAAAAGATCCTAAAAGCCTGTAATTCGGAGATGGAATAAATGGTTAGATTGGAAATACCGAGTTTGTATTCACCTGTGTACAGCTAGTTCAAACTATTCACCTCGCTACAGTTATCTACGGGATGGGTTTAACAACAGGAAATAGCTTCCTGTCCAGATACTGCTGCGTCCTCTTTCATCTTTAATTGTTAGAATCCCTGTGCCCGGTCAGTAGCATTTTCTTTCTAACGCATGTAAACCTGCTGCGAGTAAAGGAAACACCTTGACTTTATGCACGACCGGTAGCTTTGGTGCACAAGAAATCCGAGTTCTGTAAGAAGACAGAGGCAATCAGAATATAAGGACGAAGCATCCCGCCCGAGTTCGCTACCCCGTCGGTTTGTTAATGGAAGATCTTTTTTTTTTTCTTTAAAGGAAAACAGATGAAAGATAACAAGCACATCCTCGAAGGTAGCATCCTCCTTCGCACAACTTCTTAAGTACGAGGCGGCAATGGGACGAGAGATAAGGAAGGCGTCAGAACAATTTAGCCGCCCACCCAGATCCGAACCAGAGAAGCATCCCTCCGCGCTCCCGAAATCCCCGCTCAGGGGCTGCCACTCGGCTGGGGCAGGGCACCGCAGGGATGCGCCCGCGTTCCCAGGCGGAGCGCGACTAACACTCTCTAGCTTGTTGCTTCCCCGTGCGATCAATTAAGTTACAGATGCAGCACACAATGCCGCGGAGTTACAACTTCGCGGTAGAAGACGCGGGCTCCGTGGGCACTGTATGCAAATGTGCATGTATATGCTCTGCACAGGAATAATTGCGCTTCCCTCTTTGTTTGTATAAGTGAACATCCGCCGTATGCACGTGCAGAGAAACAAGTAAACGCTTTAGCTTTTAGCATTACTACGCATTTAGAGGCTACATTTTACATTTCTTCTCTCGCTTTTCTTCATTAAGGCTAGAGACGGGCACAGCAGCCAGCGCAGGCAGATGTTGAGGAGGGATGTGGGGCTGCTCTGAGTCCTCACAGAGGGAAGGAATCAGCCTCTCGGTTCACGTCGGGGCACTTACCTGCTCACAGCTGGCAGCGCATTTTGTGCCGTCTCTTTCATTAAACACATAAAAGTAAAGCAACGTTCAACAAGGAAAGCAACCTGTCCGTGTGCATCTTTGATAAGACGAGCAAACCCAAAACTCCTGTGGAGTTGGTAGAACAGTCTCTTAAGTTTTGATTCAAAGGGTGAGAAATTCCTCCTTAAAACTCATTCGCCCCATTCTAAAGTCCCCTCTCTCCCCCAGTAAATGCCGGACAATTAACAGGCATATTTCAAAGTTCCCTCTGCTGACACTCTCCGACAATGAAGACTTTTTATAGGCTTGTTAAAGATGTTCAGAGAAAGTTTTGCAAGATAATCAACAGCATCTGAGAGAAAGCTGAAGGAGAACTTAAAGTCTGTTCATCCTACTGGGAGAAAGTTTTGTTAGACAAGATAAAAGCATATCCCTGCAGTTATCCTCATAAGCAACGCCATCAGCTGATGTGAGTTCCCCTAGAACAAGTACCTCTGGCGATCCTGTCAAAATTTAGGGGACGTTTGCATTTTGTAACGCCCAAAGCAAAAGATCTGAATGGGAAAAAAAAAGAACAAACCCCAAACCTCTGAATTCTTTAGAGCGTCATCTGCCAACACAATGTATTGTCCTGGCAGAAGCGGGAACAAGGAGGTTTCAATTTCACTTGAAACTGTGCATCACCCTGACGGTGAAGGAAAAAGCCGCAGCAACAATCTCCCCACTTCATACCCCCGTTCCTTAAAAAAATGGGGGGGGGAAAGGGCGGGGGAGGGGGGAGAGAGAAAAAGGGAAAACCACGTAAACTTTTACAAAGAAAAATAAAAGCAAGTTTGACATGAAAACCCCTTCCTGTCTAGGAAAGTTCATTTTAAAGGTCCCCTCTGTAAATCTAAAGTGCAAACACCAGGCTAAGGTAGTGAGTGGCTGGAATTTGCATGCTGATAAGAGAAGGCTGTTGTACTTACAGTGACAGAGGGCAGGCTGCGGAAGAAAAGCTGTTTGTGTTAGCCTGAGAGTCACCCAGGGCTGCAATGAGAAGAGAAGAGAGGAGTGGGAGTGCCAAGCTGGATACACCTTCACCGCATCTCATCACATCTGCCAGCCTCTCTCTCCCTCTCTCTTTCATTTCCACATTCCCTTTGTTCCTGAAAAAAAAAAAAAAAAAAAAAAAAAAAAAAAAAAAAAAGGAAAAAAAAGGAAAAAAAAAAAAAAAGAAAGAAAAAAAAATCTACACGTCACATCAGTCCCCAGATGCAGTCTACACCAAAGAAAAAAAAATGAATAATTCAATCAAACTGTGCATAGTCTCTAAGGCACTAAATCTATTGCACTTAAAGAAACGAAGGGTAATTACCGCTATAGAATTAGAATAAGGCCAGAGCACGCAGGGATCCCAGGGTCTGTAAACTCCACGGTCAAATAAAGTTTCACGTATTTAATCCTTTGACAACCCCAATGTAAACTAAAGGGGAGGATCAGAACTTATTCCGGTTGGGTTTGAGAATGCTTGAAGTGAATGTTACAGAAGCAGAGCGCCCGTGATCTGTGACAAACACAATGCGAGGAAGTCGAAGTGTTTCACTGCATCACCTCCAGGGTCCGTTCCCCCCTCCCTAACGAAGAGCAGACCACACTCCCACCGGCTTCTGCCGCTCTCTGCAAGTGCAGCGGGAATCGCTGGCAGCCAGCAGCCGCCTTACCTGCTAGATCGCCAACGACGCCTGACAAAAACTCAGGCTAAGAGGCAATTTTGTCCCACGCTTTGGCGGAGGGAAGCCACGGGGGATTCGCAGCAGCGAGGATTGACTCGAAACGCTGCCCCTGACTCGCGGATTCGCGCTGAGCTGACTTTGGGGACTGCCTGCCGGGGGCGGGGGGAGCGCGCTGGGGAGCGGATCCCAGCTGGGCGGGCGGTAGCAGCAGCGCTGCCGGAGCCCCGCGACAGAGCGGCCGGGCCGGGCCGGAGGAGGGCCGCACTTCTCCCTCTCCTACCTCTAACGGTGCGCTCTCGGCTCGGAGGTAAGATGACTCTATATTGTGTTTATTCTCTCCGGGTGACTCAGGTCCCAGGGGCATGCTTCTGTATTAATGAGGGCGGCGGCGGCACGGGGCCGTGTCTCAGATCGTTATACTGAAATCAAGCCGGAGTTTAACGTCGGTATCTGCCGCTTTGCACTTTCAATCGCATTCTTTGTAAACTTCTCCTGGGAGGCTAGGGGAGGAGAGAGAGAAGGGGAAGAAAAACAACCTCAGGTGAGACCGCACCGTGACGCTGACACAGACCGCTCTAATTCAGCGCGGCTTTGTGCTGTCCGGGAAGATTCAAACACCTTCCACTGACGCAGAGCATCGCGCAGCTCCTGTACTCGAGCTCCTTTAATAGGCAGTTCTGATTTATCCAAAACATTAACGGAACTGTTATTCTAATAAAGGTAAACTAGAAAACACGCTTGCCTCTCCGCTCACTTGGCTTTGTTTACGTGCTTAAAACGCCACCGTGAGGCCAGCTCGTGTAAAGCAGCGAGAGCAGCCGCCTGCCAAGGGGCTCTCGGATTAGCACTTCGCAAAGCAAAACAAACAGCGGTAGCGGCAGCGCGAAAGTCATCGAAGAATCCGCTGCCGGCGGGCGCGGGGCCGGGAAACTCCGCCGTGGGAGCGCCGCCCGGACCCCCGCACGCACGCGGACACGCGGGTGAGGGAAAGAAGGGAGGAACTGAAGACTTAGAAATGGAAAACAGAGTGAAGAAAAAAAGCCAAGCCCTGCCCGCCTGCTTGGTGGCAGAAAGGAGCGGCCCCACTCGATCCTCGGCCAGCGGGAAGCAGCCCCGACCGTTCCCGTCTGTCCCGCTGCCCCGCAGCTCCCATAAGGGCTCCGGGCCGCTGCTTCACCCGGCCCGGTCCCATCCTCGGGCACATGCAGGCCGTTCCCGCTGCCCGGGCTTTCCCAGAGGTTTAACTTCACAAGTCTTCCCGGGGATTTCGATTCACAGGCTAGGTTAGTAATCTACACTCGATTCACGTAATAGAAGGCAAATTAAAAAAGAAAGAGATAAGCCGTTAGACCCGCAAGCAGTGTTTGGAGTGACACTGCTTCAAGTTGCAGGCGAGGCTCAGCACAAGGAGATTCCTGGGCACGCTCCAGGCACAAGGAAGCTATAAGGAAGAGAACAGCAGCGGGAGACAGGTGCTGTTCCATGGGAGCACAGCGTATTACCACGCACTGCTGCTCCCAGCCCTGCTCTCGCAAAGAGCCCTGAGCCGGGAAGGTGCGCTGCCCAGGGACTCAGCATCTGGTTGGCGTGATGCTCTCCGCAAAGCACCGGAAAGCATTCATCACGCCCAGGTGTCCCGTCACCAGCAGGGCACTAACTGCACCGGCAAAGCTGAAGTCACTGAGCTCTTGGCTACGAGTTGCATTGGCAGAGTAAGCAATTGAATTATGAGAGTGCTATTAAGAAGCTCCAAATAGTAATAATAATAATTAAAAAAAAAAAAAAAAAAGTAATTATCATTTTCAGTCAGGGCACTCCAAGATGAACAATTATTTCAAATGTCCATTTTCATCAGCAAGTCAGAGCTGTGCAGGAGACACCCATGGCAGCCATCCATCCCACAGCCCACTTCCTTGCATGCACACCTGCAGGGCCCCCTGCACTGCTGCACAATCAGGGAGAGCTGAGCATGACTTGCACAAGGGAAGGACAGAGAAGCACTGTACCCCCCTATCTGAGAAGCCAAAAAGACACACATGCAAAGGACTCCTTGTAGCCCACACTAGTGCTATCTTATGTGGCAGCCCAGAGTATATTTTCAAAGCTCCTGACCTAACTGCTACAGTACAAACAAGATACTATGTAAAACAAAACAAACAAGCAAACAGAATAAAAACACAAAGCTGCTTTTGACCTGAGGACTGGCCCACATTACAAATAAATGCATTGCCACTAGGTCACATGCATATGACACATGAACAGAAAGAAACTGAATACTCAGCATCACCAATGATTTTGTATTTTATATTCGTACTGCTGTGCACTTTTAAAATGCACTGTTTTTAAGATGTTCCCCTGAGTTCAGAAGTGTCCGGCCTAAGTCACTGCTGGCTGTTCCACTCACAAGTTCAAAGCCCGTTCATGTACAATGCATACATCTTGTTAAGAAGACTAAAACAGTGATGCCAAAATGGATAAACTGTTCAGAAAATATCAGCGCCAGAGGTGAAGATGCCTCCAAAGAGCTCTGGGGGTACACAGCTTTACTGGCCTGCCCCACTCTGCGTGAGGGTTATACATCCCATGGCATACTGCACGGGTGGTATGGCCACCTCCTCCCTTTGATCACCCATAAGAACACCTCACGATTTCTAACCAAAACATGCAGTAGTAACTTCTTGCACCAAAGTCAGCTAAGAAGCAAATCACTGTATAAATCTTTCCAAGTATGTTTTAATATAGCTCACTGAACCTGGAACACGGGGTAGGAACTGCTGAAAGTGTTCAGACTGTTAAAAATTAAAATGCGACATGATCTCAACATATTTGAACATTCATTTATATGCTTTTTTCCCCCAGCATAATATCAAATTTAAGACCGAAGTACAGTAAATGTGACTCGGCTGCTTTGGAATCTTCCTAAGACAAGTGACTGGAAGATCAAGGTGTTTTATTTCCTATTTGAATCAATGATCAATAAGTCTTATACACAAGAAGCATGAATTTGGACTATAAAACACACTTTTTTAATAAGTGCAAGTTATACTGAATAAAATAAGTGTGTTTTGAAAGCAAAACTCACTATTTTTTAAGTCACTGCAATCTGTAATTATGAAGTAACTTGAATAAGGCATCTTACATTGGTCCTAAATTTTTTACTCAAGTAAAACACTCATTGATTCCAGTGTGAGTGTTGCTTGAGTAATAGAGTTCCCTGTCAAACTGCTAAAATCAGCTAGCTTCTAAAAGCCTGCAGCTTGATGGAATAGCATGATTATACTGAAAGTATGTATTTAATATGGAAAAAATAATTCACATTACCAGGCAGAAGGTTTTTAGCATTTACAATGAAATAAGGCGGTAACATAAGTAGATGCTGTGAGTGGGTTTCTAGTTCTGTGTCTGGTCACACAGACTCTCGTTCTTGTGGCTTTACTTATATAAGTGCATCAGTACGCGTGTCACAAACATGTGAGGTTTAGCATCTTAGGACAAAAGAAATAGCAATAGGTGGGCTCTCAGTATTCCCTAGCGAAACAAGACTATCTGTAAGTCAGTTACAGCAAACTGCACTGTAGCTTTTTTCTGGGATGTTGAATTTAAAAGTTTGTGACTGATGACACACATTTTATTTGTCATGAGCTCTCTATCAACATGGTGTATCACAGTTAGATTTTAAGAAACGTTCTCATAACAATTAGAAGTCCTTTACAAAAACACCGACATCAAGCAAATGGAAAATGCTGAAATACACCTTGTTCTCAGGTTTTCTTTTTATCGAGTGTTGAAAGCTTAATTCTAATAAGAATATTAAGTAAATAAATGTTAACTCTGCCCGGTGCTATTAGCATAGTTGAAATTGCAGTTTATAAATTTTTGAGAGCATCGGCATCATGATATGGTTGTCATAGAAACTGGGACAATATGTCATTTCAATTAATTTTACATGCAGTGATGCTGAGGTCTGTGTAACAAATCTTTTGAGAAGTTATGGAAGTAAATATAGAAAAGCGGGAATAAAAAATACAAGCAAGTAAAGCAAGTAACTGTAACCTCCAATTACGATTTAATTAACAAAATGGGAAGAGTTCTAAATTACTGTTAAAACTATAATCCAGCACATAGTTGAAACTAGTTAAGGAGACACTCACTTCAAAAAGCACTGAAGTTTAAAAGATGAAAGATAGGAAAATTCAGACTGTGACTGAAAATAGAATGCTTCCCTGTGAAGCAGATTTGGACAAAATATTTAAAAGAAAGGAAAAAAAAATAAAAAAAGATTTATTCCTGTTTAAAAACTCTAATATATAAAATAGTTTCAAATCATGAATGGTCCCTTTGTGTAAGAATCAAAAAGTCAAAATTGTTACAAATCCAGAATCGTAACACAATAGCAAGAAAAGAAGCTTTAGAGGTAGGAAATGTAACATGAATAGATCTATTTTTCCTGTAGAACGCAGCTACTGTGTGTTACAAATACTACCTTAGGTAAATTATTGCCAGACACACTCAACTGCCATTAATGACTTGATTATTAAAGCAGAAAAGCTAACCAAAATAAAGGCAGTGTTTTGTTCTTTAAGAAAATATCATAAGTGTTTTTTAGCAGCAGAAAACTTACTTATTTCTTTTTGCCGTTATACGACAGCATCAGCATATACCCTTGTTCTCACATTGCATGTATGACATGATACCTAATCTAGCAGTTTATACATGAAAAAAAAAAATACTGAGCACATCCTAGAACAAAATGTATGTTTTCAGACCCTTTTACACTGTAATTAATAATTACATAAGTATATTCTGTTTATTGAGTTGCTACACAGATTAGAATATGCAAGACCTTTCAAAGTGAGACGTGAAACAAGCCTGTTTGTAAGTAAATAGAAACTATCAATATTAAAAACAAAACTAAAGACGGGGGAGGGGGTGGGGTGGGGAAGAGGAGAACATTAAATAAGAAAAAAATATCAGCCTGAAGAAGCTATTTGCAGTGGGAGAGGAGAAGCATCTAGAGCTAGCCTCTCTGATAGGATTAAGGAGCGCTACAAAAGCAGCATTTAAATCTCCAGTTTTCCCTGACAATTAACAATGAAAAGCAGATGTTTACAAAGCTATTTTACATGCTGGTTTATAAGATGCTAAAAGATGGTTTGTGGATGGTAAGAAGGAAGAGCTGGATAACTGCTTGTCTGGTGTATATTTAAAAGCATTTTCATTGGCTCAGTTATTGTTAATAATGAAAGAAACACTTTGCGCTGTATGGCTGTGACTATAGAAAACTGCCGTCATAAAGTCCTCAACAAACTCTTAAGATGCAATTTACAAAGATAATAATAACACAGAATTATTTCACTTCTCTGAATGCTACACATTTGCATACCAGGACTGTGTACAATATACTCATAATGCACATTCATAACAACAAGGACTTCTTAACACTGCAATAGCACAAGATCTGTGCATTAAAAATCTACAGTTCCGAGTTTTCCTTTTTGGTGGGAAACCATTTGTCTGTATAAGCCAGATGCTCTGCAGCTACACAGGATTAGACTATATTCAATTCTACACCTTTATTGAATGCGATCATACTAAAAAATATATGGAACACTGGAAGATAGCAACACTATGAATTGCTCTCACATAGGAATATGGCAAGTGGACTTGTCACATAAATTTAAGAGGTCTGGTCTCTAACTGTGAGTCAGGAGATGTGGGTTCTATTCCTGGCTGTGCTACAAACCTACAGTGTTTTTCAACAAGTCACTTACACCAAGTCACTTGAGCAAAAATAAATAAATAAATAAATAAAAAATGCAAAGAATGCATGCCTCAAGCTCCATTTAGACAGATCCCTATCTGCTTATATCGGATGCAGGCAAATGTAGGCATATGTTTGGGAAAAAGCTGGGGCCTATCCTGGCTTTTTCATCTTTTTACCCTGTTTTTCTACACAGAGTGAGATTGTTGGGAGACATAATCCATAAAAGACTCCTCACATTAATTATATTTATGCGTAACGAGATTCCCATTAAAAGTCCCAGCTCTGCGGAGACTCACATGCATGTTTCACTTCACACATTTATAGCAGTCCCATTTACTCTAATGGAATTATTCACTCTGTGTAATTCCAGGCATATAAACTTCAGCAGTATCAGGAACTAAGTCGATGGAATAGATAACGTGTAAAAATACTCATGCAAGTTAGTAATGAGGCTCAGGCTTCACATCCTTGAAGACCTGTGTCACACACAGTAGGACTATGCATTGCTCTATGATAGCAGTCTGGTGGAAGCACGAGGATTGCACAGCCAACTTGACATTAAGTATTTTGGCTATCTTATCATTCCTACATTTTCAAAACAAACAAAAACCTCTTTGTGCCAGGTAAGGTAATTCAAGAAAACCTTTTGTTTTAATCATAAAAGGTAATCATAAATCACCAATATGTTACCACCATCCAAGCTGGTTTCGTTTTTCTTACCTCAGACACTGAATAAATTTTAACTTCTGTTAGCGCTTATGTTATTCCTATTATTTGCTCAGTTATGAATTAACATATAGCACTAAAGTACAAAAATATTTAATTTATGTTAGGCGGCCTGATTTAATTTCTTCGATGGACTCTTAAACAACTCAGTTCCCATCTACAGGCTATTCTCTCGAAACAAAATTATGCTATGTATATAAAACATATATAAGCAAAGCAGGTCAAGTTCCCAACTTGCAGATACAGCCATACTACACCTCACTGCTCCTGGTTAAAACTAAACATGCATATAAACGTTTATAAAATTGGGGCAGAAAGTAGCAGTCTTCCTGATCTGGATGGATTTTTGCACAAATTACAAATAACATTATTTACACAGAAACCTAACAGCAAGGTACTACTGAAAATATTTTGTGTACCTTTCAAAAATCACCACGGGGAAAATACCTTCTCAGCAGCTGGTATTTGATAGGGGAGATAAGGACAAACAAAGGAAGCAACATCTATCTCAGCCTGAAACAGCCTGTGCTGGTATTACACTCATGCCAAGCACCACAACAGCTAATACAACCTGTATCATAACTGCCTATTTTTTTTTTTTATTATTTTTTTTTCTGGTGCCAGCTTCCTTAGCTCAGAAACACAAAAAGTATCCTCCCTTCTCACTCCCCCCTCCCCTCCCACAGAAATTAGCCTCCTGGCTGAGTCCTTGAATTCTTGCCTGCCACAATCTGAGAGGAGGGAGGCACAATTTGCCTCTTAGTATTTTGCCTCTCACTATTTTGGCATTATTTTAATTCCATGGTATTTTAATAATAGGGACTGGTTAGGATTTCTTTCTTAAGCAACTAAAATGTCTGTGGCTAAGGTTTCTGTTCTTATGATTTTCCTTTTTTTTTTTTTTTTTTTTTTTTTTTTTTTTTCCCCTCTCCCGTTCCTGTTCTTAACACGTGTTTCAATTAGCTTTCTAATTTATGCAACAGAAAGGCATGCCCAAGGTGAACATTTTGATTTTAAAAAATAATAATAAAAATGGAAGCATTCACAGCCTTCAGCATAGAAAGCTCTTGCTCACAGAAGTTGAGATTAAAATAAAATTATGATGAGCAAAAGGAAAACACTACAGAATCAACCACGGAGCCACCACCCCCAAATCTCCAGCTCTTATGAACAGAAGTTATTAGCTTCTTTAGAACAGTCATTTTTCAATCAAGTATTCGAATCTGAAGGTATTTTCAAAGTGTCACAGCTTTCACTTTTGCTTTTCCTTTCCTGAACTTGTAATTGCAAGGAAAAACCGTTATTCTTCCAATGTACAAAATTAGGGAGAGTTGACTGTGGAATTAGTCGTGTATTAGATTTGATTGCGTGCGCATCTATTGTGGCCACATGCGAGGAACATTCTGTAAAATATCCTGCATAACCACCATGTTCAGCACAGGTAACAGCTCCAAAGGAATAACAAAAAGATATACATTGTAACATATTTTCCAAGGTTCTATGTTAAAGAATTTATTAAGGCCTATTTTAAAAAGCATAAGACAGGAGAAGAATAAGATAGGTGCTCTAAATGTAGTATACCATACTGAATCCTTTTTATTTTTATTTTTTTTTAATTCTTGAACTTTGGATTCTAAACCCCCGGCTCTCTCGCATGCAGTATTTGGCACACTTGTTTTCTAAGAGTGGGATTCAAACTTTTCAAAGCCTTCACATGAGGAACTTGCTTCTTTTTGCTAAGAAAAATTAATGAAAGATAGGAATCCTTTGATTTAGGGAGAAGTTTTATTTTGTGGGGAATATTAAGGGATTTTACTGTTGATATTTTCACATTAATATACATTATTTATCTCCACAGGGTGGCGAAAAAGAGAAAATTGCAAAGACTTACTGGGTGGCAGGAAGTGGGATTCACTATAATCAGCAGCAGCGGGGGACTCTTTGAGGTTGTGTTGCAAGATATATTCAAGATTTTAGCAGAAAGAAAATAATTGCATTTAATATTGTGCTGGTGGGAAATCGCATATGTTCAGTCTTTTCCAGCTTTTATACTTACATTCAGATTTAGCCTCTTGCCCTTAAGATGCTACTCCTTAAGGTCTGGAGACTATTTTTGTAGCACGGTTATACTGAGGATGTTATATTATTAGCCAGGAAGATCTTTACACCATTTGGATATTTTTTTTCTTACAGAATTTACCAAAGTTTTGTGAACACACTCACTGGACAAAACAACCAGCTCTGTGTTCAATAACTAAGCTACTTCTAACCCACAATGAAATTTCCAGCACTATGTTTCAATTTTTTTTCCATGAAAAAATCAGAAACAATGTGCTTTCTCAGATACTTGCTTAAAAGTTCTTCCTCAATCAACTCACCATCACTTCTACCATTCACAGCTTCTTTAGAATGGATGCTGTTCTGTCTGTACAAAGAGTCACTGATAAGCTGCTGAAATAATTAAAGTTTCTTACTACAGAAAAAGCTGCCAGTCTTGCAAAGCTTTTCTACACTTAAGGGGGAAGAAAATTTGTGCATATGACAAACTAGCATCAGGGCTCAATTATAACTCAGATAACTTCAGGAAATTATGCAGGTCACTCTGAAAGTAATGCTTCCTATTTATTTCTATGGAAATTACAATGGATACAAAAAGCACAGTAACACTGTTTTTTGGAGCAAAGTCTCAGCTACAAAACAGTATTTTTCATCATAGTTGCTACCGTTAGCTGTGCATTTCTGCCAGCAATGAAAAACAGCCTTCACAACACGCTTGTAAAAATCTGCACCAGTGGGGGAGACCCACTGTCACCCAGAGGTTTGTACCCCTCCGTGCCCACAGCCACTGATTGGTTTCCAGAAACATTCAGCAAATGTTGATGAATGCCAGTGGGTGTCATTTTTTTCCAGCCTTTGCTTCATTTGTACTTCCATGTCAGATAACATTATGTAAGACTGCCCCCTCCCCCCCCCCCCCCCCCACTGCCATCTGCCACACAGCAACAAAATACAATGAAATATTAGCAGGAAGGTTGTCTCTCTACTACCACACCACCAACACCTGCTCCTGACATTGTGGGCCAATATAGCAAAATAGGAGGCACTACTTTTGGAGCTGCCCTTGTAAGAGTAGCTGTTCAGTATAATTATGTAGAATTCTATTGAAATCAAACACATTAATACCGAATAGCATCTCCATCATCTGTTTCAATATTGTCCTGTTCTGCCCATAATTAACTGTGTAGAAAAGAAAAACTGCCCACTGTCTGGCCTGTCCTTTCCTCTGACTAAAGAAATCAATAATTTAAATCACTAAAATATAAGTATTTTGTTAAAGGTGAGATGAATTCTGTCTTGTATGACTACTGCAACCCTTGACTAGGTTCAGCAATTACCTTTTGTAGTTCCCCTGCTTTGTGTGACTAGAATACGAACCATGTGGTAGACCTTCAGTTATGTAAAATGCTAAAGGAACACTGATCATCTACACTCTATGTAGACCTACCTAATCTTCCTCTACGAGTAGATGCAAACTTCAGGTAAGCATATGAAATTATTCTTACATGAAAATCTTGTAGAGCATTCCTTACATTAACTGTATTGTACTGTCATTTTTCTATTTAAATACCAATAAAAATATATATACATGTGTATAAAAACATATGATCAACTTCTGGAATATGAAACACACCAGATCTGGGCTGTGTACTGACAAAGACCTATAGGTGTCTGCAAAAAGACTTTACCTGGAAGTTGTGTGTTGAAGGAAGAGATGGGGGAAATAATATTTCATTCAAGAAAAACCTTCTTAAAAGTGACATCAAGGCTAAATAATTTAATTTGTAAACCCTAATAACTATATCTCACAAGCTGCAGTTCCACTGTTAATTTATGCAGCTTCATGGCTGGCATCGAATAATTTACCTTCATGGCTCCACCCTTGCTACCAGCACTAATATTAAGTCAGTTAAAGAAACATATCTCTGTTGTGAAAGAGGAGCTGTTGTGATTTGAAAGCAGCTACAACAAAAGCTACGGCTGACCCAAGAGGAGACAGAAAGTGAATAGATGTTGGTATGGAGATTGTAACACTACTTTTAGCTTGAAGGAAAGAGTGGAACTGCAGCCTACTGATGTGATCCTGTGGCACGTTAAACAGACAAATGTTCAGTTAATATAGTCTTGCCTCCCATCCTTTCTCTACCAACTAAGCATTTCTGTTCTTTCCCTTGCATCAGCACTAACACCCACACAAGTGCGCAGGAGCCAATTCAGGGAGGTGACTTGTCTGGAAGCTAACCCCACAAAAGCTGTTTTAAAAAAAGAAATGCACAACCAAACAAAAAAAACTTTTCAACCAGATCTGCTCCAAGGAGCAATTCACAAAATGATCACACAAGAGCTAGTGCCAGCACAATGGAGAAGGTGGAAACACAGAGCCAGAGGCAATAGAAGAGAGGACAAGGCAGCCCAAACTTAGATCAACTCCAGCTGTGATGGACCTGGAGCCAGAGCCAGCCTGACCACTTACAAGCTTCCTCTAAAACCTCTGCACTTTCTTTGAAAACACTGTGATAGAATGAGTACGCATTCAGAGTTTAAATCACCAAGATGCCAAAGAAAAACAAGGAATAAAATCAAGAAGCTTACTTGCACACTGAATGAGGCAGAAGCAAGAGAAAAAACAAAACACCATGGTCTTAAAGTTCTGTAGCATAGTTTCTGTAGAATGTAATAGGCAAGGACAAATCATTCCTGACTTGAGTACTGGAGCTATACAGACCACATTTTTGAGTGAATTTCCACTTTCTAAGCCTTCATCGTGTATTTTTGGGCTGACAGGAACACACAAGCATTGGCTTCTGAAAGCATTATTTTTAGTTTGCAGGATTCCGTATCATTATAAAACATACTATTCTTTTTTTTTTTTTTTTTTTTTTTTTTTTTTTAGACAACTAAAACAAATAAATGTTTTAGTAAAATAGTTAGATAAGGTAGAGACAGCTTGAGAAGGACTGGAAAAATCTGAGACTGAGCAAACCAGAAGAAAGCACTGGGCCAGAGCTAACAGTGCTGTAGACTGAACTTCTTTTCTCTATGCAGGCACGTTAACTTTGCCATCCCGCATCCACAAAAATGCAAATCTTCTGTCACTTGAGGATATATGGGCTTTCAGAACAAACAAATGGACCCTAGCTTAAGTTTTAAGGACAACGTAAGGACAACGGTGTAAGACATGATCAAATAATGGTAAGCTGAATTTAAAAGAAGGTAGAAAAGCCTTTACTCACAGGGAAGTAAAATTAACAAAAAGACCTCTAATATAGCATTCACACTATAAATAAAAGAAGCAATGTCTCCACTTCTCCACTGATGGCTACAGTAGCAATGCTATGAAAAATATAAAAATGTCTGTAAAAGATGGATTTTCTTAAAGCTTTGGAAATTGCCAATTGACGAAAACCGAAGAGAGACTATAAAGGGCTGGCATGTTAATTCCTGAAAGAGAACCATCTATTCGAAAGTAACTTTGATTAGATCAGCAAGCCAGCTGCACAGAGACTGACTCAGACCACTGAGATATTTGAGCAGTTTATGTGTGCAAAGTACTTAAGTAAATACAAAGATATTACTAGGTTTAGTTTGTCTATCTGCAGCCTGTACTAGCTGGAAGGAAGCTAACACTATCACTGATTTAGAAGAAAAAAGATGAAAATGCTAAGAAATTGTAATGACCATGTGACTTGTCTTGAGTGCCCATAATGAAGGACTGTAACAGACAGCAGAGACACTTGGTATTGTGAAATTTCTGGTGCTAAGAATACACATTAACTAGCCAACATCTCTAAATCTAAGGAGGGTAAAGTAGTATTTACATACATGTTTGTGCTCCCACTGTTGTAGTATTTTCCTTTCCTGAAGTATAAATGTTCTAGATCCTTTCCTGAAAACTTAGGAATTATCAACCATGATCCAATCATGATCCAGGAGCATAAAAAGATTTCAGAAAGTTTGGAATGAACAGCAACGTACTTTAATAGTTAACACAAACATTAGAACATAAGGTGGGATCAGAATGTTTGCTTCTGAAGGACAGCAGTAGACAGAAGCAAGGAAAGAGCATAAAATGATACGTCAAGGGGAAAAGCTGGGAAGGAGCTGTCAAAGGAATTCAAAGAGAAAAGGGATCAGAAGCAATTCACATGCAATCAGTTTGTTTTCAGAACTGGACAATTCCAGGACTCTAGTTTTCCAGAAATAAAAATTTCTCAGAAACCTTTTAATGTAAGACTTTCCCAATGCTGTGTACAGCCACTGTGGGAAGGTGAGGAAAGGATAGGAATCAGCCTTCTGAAGCGTTGATGCTGGCCATAAAAACAAAGCTTAGTTGATATAATCCCATTTGGATATTTATTTGCCTATTTTTTATCTTGGTTAGCAAGCAGAAAACATTCTGGAAAGGGAAAATACAAAGCAACAAGGAGAATAGGATAGTATATCTGAATCTGGAGAAATGAAACATGGGCATTAATGACTGTAAAAACACCTGTAAATGCCATCCCTTTCTGGCCTGTTTTCTTTATGGAGTTTTGGTATAGTCTTCAAAACCAAATTCAATTTCACTGAGCAGATCACATCAGCTGAGTTCAAACTGCCTGTAGGAGCACAGCTCAAGGATTCAACCACACCTAGCAGTTGAATTAGATTAGATCAGCTTTAATTAGATTTTTCCTTAGGGAATTTGCCACAGAGACAGGACAGTCCTTTTTCATTTGTTTAAAAAGAAAGGAAAAAAAAAAAAAAAAAAAAAAAAAAAAAAAAAAAAAAAAAAAAAAAGAAAAAAAGAAAAAAAAGCAGAACCTCTTAACAGCAGAAAGACAGTAAAACATAGAAATGAGAATATAAGAACCACAAAATGCCCTTCTTACTTACAGTATTTTAACATAAAAAATATAACTCTTGTTTAAGTCAATCATCACAGAGTTCCAGCTCTTTTAATCAGAGTGTTGGTATACAAAGTAAGGCAACCCTGGGGCTGCTATCTCCACAGTTGTTGTTCAGGCAATGTTTTGCAATTCCCCATGCTGTGTAGCACACGATTATCCAACCTGGCATACTTCTTCACATTCCTACCAACACACTGAATTATGATACACATACAGAAAACATTACCATAACATGATTATGAAATAACCACCCTAAATTACTAGATGGTATGTAGTATTCCAAAAGCACTAAGTGTTTCCTACCTAAAATTTACAGATTATTACAAGTCAGGAGAGATCACTGATCTCTTTTTAGGATGAGTTTGTGACATGAAATTATCCTCTTTATTGGATGGTAGACATCAGGAGAATTCATGGGTGGATCAGTGATATTTTAAACTCTGCTAGATATTCACTCACCTCCTGCAGTACCCTAAAGAAATATGTTGGTTCTTGATGAATCATTTTGGTACAGAAAAAATAAAGCAATTCATAAAAAACAAAAAAAACCAAACAAACAGACAAAAAACACATAGTGAAGTCGAGGTTTGCAAATGCCTCCAAGTGCAGTGAGTATAAATTGCCTTATAGAAGCAACTGTAAGGCAGATAATCAGCATGACAGGACACTGAATTTTGGGGTTCTATTTTTTTTTTTAACAGACTAAAGTCAGTGTTCAGCTCACTCTCAAAATTTACATTGCCCTGTGGAAAGACACAGAACAGGCAAAATCCCTGGACAACAAAGAGAAACACAAACAAATTCCTCCTTTCTAAATGGTCACCAAGACGCACAAGTCAGTTAATTACACTGCTAGAATATGAACTAGGTTACTTTGCTTACTGGTAATGTGTCAACATAAAAATATGCCACACTGAAGGTCCACTTTCCAGGCATGCTGTCCTATACTAGGCTTGAGAATCTTTCCCTGCACAAGCATTAAAAATGCTTTCAGGTTACAGACACACCATACCTTTCTCATGAACTGTAAGTCTGAACACTTGAAGTTCAGAATTCTTAATGAAATTACTTGTAGCTACAGATTGTCTTTTGGTATCTCACAATTTTACAGTAATTTAAAAAATCCAGTAGTTGCATTTTTACATGTTAAAATGGAAATGGTTATGGTTCCAATCTGCTTCTCATAGCATGTAAAAATATCACATATACATAATTCCAGTAGGTGCCGTGCTTTATTATACTAGCATTTACGGATGGGGGGGGGAAGGGGGCAGGGTGGAAATCAAGTAATTTTTCTGGCCAGAAGTTTATGAACTGTATTTGGAAAGCTGGTCTATAAATCAAGCAAACAATTTCACTATCAATTACTTTCCCTCTTGCTTCAAAGTATCTATTGCACACAGAGATGTCATTAAACAGGATAGCAGAAAGAAGCTACACAATAATATTCGCCCAACTTGTTTCAATTTTCATTTACTTCAATACAGTATAACATACTTCAAAGTCAGTAATCAGTAATCTTAAATTTGAAATTCCTTATCTACTTTTCACCATCAAAAATACAAGGTATTTCAAAGCAATTGTTTTTTTAGTAATGTTGCAGATATTACAGTTTCATTAGGAATGAAAAAAAAAAAATGATATTGCTATCCAAGAACAGTGTAAATTACAAACAACAAAACCACCATCAAAAATTAAATATGACCTACATTCAATATCTAAGACTGTTATCTGTGCTCAGATGCTCAACAGTTCAACATTCAAACTGCATTTTTATGTCTCCCACATAATAAATTCAGTTATTTCAGCAGGTTTACAAAATTACCAGAAAGCAGAAACCTCTATCCACAAATGCATGCCATTATAGAAGACCTTGCTACATTGTTCTCTAGCACCTCCAACTCTTATTGACATCTGCATACATACAGCTTTCTTTGCCTTTCTGCATGTCTCAGGTATTATTAAAACTCAGATCAAGATAAATAAGTTATTTAGGACACCTACCCACTTTAAAGTAAAACCTGTTCATTAATAAGCTAAAAGAGCCAGGCTGAAGCAGTACCTGTCAAGACCACAATGTGAGCTTCTCCCTTACTGCTAACAGCTTGCCTTCACTCTATGTGTATTGAAGAATGCTTATAGTAACAAGTTTTCAGATGGTGAGTAAAGGAAGAAACTATTGCATCATGTTTCCTTTGCCATCTTAGAATCAAATCACGTAGGTGTGACCAGGGAAATCAATTGTTAGCATTAATCCCAACTCATTACATTCTTAATTCTTAGTTTAGCCATTCACCTAATAAGAAATACATAGAATTTATAAAACTCCATTAAACTTTTGCATGAGATTATACATACATTCACATTCTTAATGTTGTGTGCATGTGTGTATATGACATTCATGGAGACGTGAAGACAAGTACATCTATAGGGTATAGACAGATATGTGTGCGTACTTCTAGGTGAAATCAAAACATTTTGAAAGAAGAAAAAAATTCCTTGTTTGACCACACTCATTACGTATTAGTGGGCTGTTCATTCAGGCTTTCCTTAGGAAAATACACAGCCATGAGTTTTAGTACAGGTATATAAAGCAAACAGTCAAAAACTTTCTTCAGAAAATTTGTAAGGTAATCCGATCACATAAACTAAAGTTTTCACTTCAGCCTGAAGGAATAAAAGAGACATCTTTGGCTCAAATGTTTTAAAATTTATCACCTCAATACCTGCATAAGTAAAAACAATGCCCAGCACTGTAGCCCTTACAAGTGAAATTAGTGCCTGCTATAAGAAGAGGGAAGAGGGGCCTCACAGCACCAAACTTCTGAGTGCTTTATAACCTTTCTGATACACCTGGGTCAGTGCTCTCTTTCCTTTGCTATTTCTCTAATACTACTTCTTGCCTTCATGGCAAAAGCTACGGGTTTTATGAAAGTCCAAGTAAAAGCGACCAGTAGTGCAGTATTCTCACAGAAAGTCAACATACTCATGGAAATAAGGAAATGAAAGCCTGCTCCCAGATTCAATACCATGCCACAACATGACTTCAGGCAAAGCTTCACTTCTTGCCTCCATGCTGTTATCTCTGACCAACATCCTTGTTCTGCTTCAAACATGTATGGGTGTCACCCACCAGCCATCAAACTGCTGTTGGGATCAGGCATTCACAAAGCAAATTCACAAATTAAAACAATGGGAATGCTGTATAGCAGACAAATTACTCTGTTAAGCTATAGTTTATAGTAACAGAGGCACTGACCCCTGAAGGACTTTGCAGAGCCATACTTGCTGTGATTCAAAATGACCCTTCAGCCAAAGGGGTAAGACTTTGCTCTAGATTTAACCTGTTCTTGTTTTTATACTGTGTTTCCTCAATCATATTTACCCACTGTTGGAATTTGCCCATCACCAAATTACATGTTTTGTTCTTTATGTTATCCAGCCAAGATTTTGTTGGCTTTGTTGCCTAAAGGCACAAGCAGAACAATAAACAGTTCCAAGTAAGCTCCCTTACACAGCAGCAGACATGCTAATAAATGACCTGGTAGAGACTGATCACAAGTGAAAGGTGCTTGAAATTTATCAGTCCTCAAAACAGATAATTTTTGTTTATTCTGACATAAACTTAATGAAATCTGGATTTTGAAGAAGCCCCATCACTATAAAGCAGAACTAAGCATCCTATTTCTCTGCAGTGTTCAAGAATATTCTGAGTGTTCACTTACAAACATTTGAAATGAAGTGCATAAGCTTGTCAAACTAAAGGAGTATTATAATAGCAGATTCACTGCTGTTCATTTTTACTTTCTCCAGTCCACAGTTCTCCTGATTTCTATTAACTAGTTCGCTGCCACTGGCAGTCTCTTTGCAATTTCATTTGTTACAAAAATAAAGAGAAAACCAATTTTAGGCATCATATAAGTAACTTGCTAGAAGTATCTGACACAGTGTTGTTGCTGTTGTTTGTTTGTTTGTTTTCAATATGCAACAATGTTTTCCTCCTAAATATCCAAGAGATAACAGGTACTCCTTATTCAATTTGATTTTTAAAAGCATCCCTTCCTCCCCACCCCCCATCCAAATTTCTCCATGTTTTAAGAGAGCTGGGCAGCACTAAGAAACAGCAGGTTGAAACTATTAAAATAACTGACAGGACAAAGTGTGGACTCAAAAAGGCTTTTTCTGTGTGGGTGTCTTCTAAATCTACCATTAAGCTTTTCCCTGAGTTTATAATGTGTGGGATACAGTGCAGGGACTTGATCACTAGTCACTTCCCCTCACTTCTGTTTCTATGCTGGTTGTTTTTATGTGACTGTGTTTTCTAGGCATATTTGGATCAATTCCCTTACTCAGATCCCAGAATATATGGTAAGAGGCATTCTATTAAACATTTTTCCAGGTGTCCTAAAATACTACATAACTCCCCCACCCTGAAATAAATAGCTGTTTCATTGAGGTATTCAGCATCTTTGACATTCTTCACAGCAAAGTAAGCTTGCTTAAACAGTTTAGAGTGTGGAGATCAGCACATGTGTGTTACAACTGCTTAAATTAAATGCCCTCTGTGTGGTTTTCAGACTCTCCAAGCATAGATTCTTGAAAGATACAGTTAATTGTTTTTCCAATTAGCGTTTTTTGAAGTGTAGCATTGCCCTCTCTAAAATATTTTTCAAATCACAACACCTAAAGCAGCTTTATTCTATCTTTAAAAGTACATGCATGCACTTCTCAAATAGAATTAATATCCCATCACATGCTGCAACTACCACACCTACTGTATGCATGGAGAAACTGAGCTATAGTATGAGGACTTGATTTATCCCATTCACAAAGGATGTCTGTAGTGTTACTACAAGGGAAACCCTGACCTTTTGAGACCTTGTGCCTTAACCACTCAACCAACATAAACACCCCATTGCTCATTAATAATTATTTCCTAGAAATAAGCATAGCATACTTGCAAAAGTGCAGCATAGATAAGACTCTAAAACAACTCTTCTGCTGCTTATACTTACAGATATAAACAGTACACAGTTCATAATCCACCTGGAGTTTTCAGAAGGTTTTGATGTCAATGCTGTTCAAACACATCCTCTAAAACACTGAGTTTATAATCCCTCAATACGTGTCAGATAAAAGATTCCTTATTGATCAGAGGCCAGGATTTCGGCATAGGGTAACTCATGCAAACTTTAGGCTTTTTGTGTTTCTCTTTCTTTGTCTGGCTACTCCTTTTTCACTTTTAAACATGCAATCTATGATCCGTCAGACTTAGGAAAAAATCCAAAACTGTTTTCCTTGTAAATCAGTACATCCAGATAAAACCAGGCTAGAAGGTTATTGTTGATGCTTTGTTTGCTCGTGCTATACACACAATCTACTATATATAATCCCTGGATATCCTGAAAAATCATTGCTAAAGTAAAAAAACTTCTGTTTGATGTTGAAGTTTCAGTGACTGAAAGGCATCTATCATTAGAAGAAAATATTAGAAAAAACATGCAGAAGATATACTTTGTTAATCATATTACTTTTCGCAAGCTAGTCATTAAAAAACTCTTGCTAGGTAAAGTGAACAAATTGGTGCAGGTATGTGAGATTAAGATTCTCAGTACTTCCTTGGGGCATATCCCAAGCACAGACATATCTCCCTGGCATATACATGGCTGCATCATTAACTCATTAATTTGGCTTAAAAACTGTTCTCCCCATTTGTGTGATAGGCTGCAACTAACCGTCTGTTTTGTAAACTATTCAAGTCTATTCTGTGCTCATGCCATTTTTAAGACTTGTCTACATACAAAAGTTATGCTTACTTATACTGCCTCAATTTAATCAGCTCAGGCCCTGTAGTGTGATGAGATCATAAAGTTGTTTTCTACCTTATGTGTGAAATTCCTGATTTTATGGAAAGCAGACACGGCCCTTTCATACTATCACAGCTGCATACACATCCAGGTTACACCTGCACAACTATTGCAATAAAGATAATATGTAGCTAAAGTACTTACCCTTCTCTGAAACCCATATTTAGACCAAAACATACACCTGAAAGTGTTCCTTAGATATTTTAGTAAGGCATTTCATTAGGAACTAAAGCACTATTATTTTTGACATATATCATTTTAGAGCTGATGGAAAGTTGCAGGTACAAGAGTTTCTACAGGAAATGAAAATGGCAGAACCAGTTTCCTGAGTGTCTGTGTTATCCCAATGGCAAGATGGCATTTCAATTTACATGGCAAACTATCACTAACTTTGCTTTCAAATAGCATTCAGGATGTAATTATATTTGTTGCTTAGAAAACTGACAGGCTGAAGTTGCCAAGTCAGCCGAGCCAGTAAATCCTAGTAAATATTCAAAACATCGGAAAGTGTTGAAAATGTCCCAGAATTTCTTTAAACTCACAATGAGATTTCAATATTTTACAAAATATAGTAATTCTTTGTTTTTGTGGTTCAGTTCCAGCTCTATAACATAGCAAATTGGAACATTAATAATTCGAAATTTTCTTAATGAAAATATTATATAAGAAAATCTAATCATTGATGACATTGCTGTTTTTGTAATTGAGTGGGAATCTCCATTCTAGAACATTAAGCACAGAGGGAAAAAAAAATGAATATTTAGGTATCACAAAGTCCCTATAAAATGTGATTTCATTAACAGAATTTCAAAAGATGTGATCAGTTTTAATGAACAAATTGCTCTGTAAGCAACGTAAACGTTCACAGAGAGGCTACCAGTAGATTTGTGCTCTACTGTGCTCACGTGGGTCCACCCACATGAATTCCCCTGTTCTGCTTCTATCTTCTGTGACCTCTCTCTCCACTTCTTCCTACCAGAGTAATACGAGGAGCTCTGGTTTCCTTCAGCCCTTCACCAAGGAATGCAGCTGGGTACTCATCAGGGCAATACGCAACAGGCAGTTCATACTGAAATTAAGTTGCCTGGTTGGCTGGAGATACTGCTGCATTCATGAACTGGTACAGAGGAATATCATGGGTTACTCTGTTTCTACCTAGTCACCAATTTTTCTGAAGCCTGTAAAAACCTAAGAAGTGTAAGAGTCTGCCCCACTGTCACATTCTCTTGAAATCAGCCAACATTTTCTGACATACAGAATGGCACTGACATTGCAGACATGTTTCTTCCAGAAACAAGGTGAAAACACACTTAGTAACAAATGTAAACATATCTAATTTTCCTGGAAGTACATGTTTATCCTGCTTTTCTACTTCAGAGTTCCTAAACTTTGTCCCCATCTAGATTAGTATGTGAGATCTCACATTACACAGCCACAAGGGTTGGTAGTAGAATGCAATACCATATATTTGTTCAATTTGAAAAATTCCAATCTGAGTTGCTATCAGTCTGTAAAAGCAAGGTGACAAGGTGACTGGGCAACAGGATATGAAATATCCTTCATGAGTTTTCAGTTTTGGATAGATAATATTATTGCACAGCAGTTGCTTGCACATGGAAATCTTTAGGGATTATATTATTTCCTACAAACTGTCTGTAGATTCAGAGAGGCAAAAAAAAACCCACAGAAATCTAAGAGTTAGATGTATTAGATAATAGTTAGGTGTCATGTGAATGACAGAGGCACAAGATTGTGTTATGACTCAAATTCAGATTACTCACACTCTGTATATAAGTATACTACGAGCATTGTACAGAGTATATATGCATATTCAAACATACACTGAACCTCTCATGAAATTTCACAAGGTAGCAAAAAAATTTAGGCTTCTCACTCTAATGTCCAGTGCCCATTTCAAAACCAAAGTAGTCTGAAGTGTTCAAACTTCTCTTCAACAAATAGACCTTTTCCAACAAGACACATGAATGTTACATGTGGTCTAAGATTCTCCATGTCACAAATCACACCTATAATAAAACAGATTTATAACTTCCTCTCAGAGACAAGTGCTGCTCAAACCCAAACAATCAGTTTGCGATCAGACAGATTGGGTGACATACCTGCATTCAGCATTGTTTAGACCCACAGAAGCATCAACTCCCAAAGTTATTAGCAAAGCATAAAGCTTTTGGATCTGTAGTATATTCACTAACATATTTAACATTTCTGTTTAAATCTTGTATCTTTCTGAAGTTTTATTAAGAAACATGTATTGCTTATTAAATCACTCTGTGCTCTGTTGCTGTGCAGGACAACACTGCATGCTCATTCATCTTCTTCAAGGCTTGGGTGGCCTAATTGAGTCTGTGGCTGGTCCATGACCCTGCTTGCTAGATAAATTTACCCTGCTTCTACCATTTTGTGTGGAATTACTTGTCGGCTTCAGTCCTGCTACTTCTTCTGAGCTAGACCTTTCATTTAGTTCAGTTTTCATCTTTTAGTCTCATCTCTTCAAGGGATAAAGGAATTGGGGAACTAGCTGCAAATATAACTTCATATGGCTTCCATCTCCTTACGATATCCCTCTAGATTAGCAAGTAAATTCTTAAAAGTACAATGATGCATTCCTTTGTATGGTGGTCTTCCTCCAGAGCCCACAAATAAGACTCCCCCAAAATTCTTATAATATGGAATTTCAGCTTAGATGATCACAAATTAACCAGAGAAGGGCATATGTTAGTTCAAGCAAATTACTCACATTTTCCATTTTCGCTCTGTACTAGAAGAAATTAGATAGTTAATTTTAAATGCAAAACTTTGTACAGCGTGCAAATCATGTCTGTGTGTCAAAGTAAAATAACAAACCTAATGAGGAATGTTAAAAAAGCAAGACCCATTAGTTTAAAGATACATGGAAGCAGCCAAAGATGACAAACATGCATAAAATTCAAAACATGATGGAAAAGGGAACAGGCACTGAACCACATAAATCAGTGTTTTGAATTCTATTTCTCTGTGGGTATAATTGTACCTTAGTTTCTTATAATGATTTATTGAGGTAAATAGTCTGTATGGTTTAACAGCTACAGCTTCAAAGTGTCAGGCACAGACTCTCCTTTATTCATGAGGCAGCTGAGTATTGGGATGTGAATTAGCTTCTGTTTTCTGGGACTTGGCAAAGTTTGTTATAAGGACCTTAAGGTCCTTATAAAGGATTCATGTTGATGCAGCTATTCAAATGTGAAAAACACTGTGCTTCAATGGATGAAATAGAAAAGCTTTACAGTTATTCTGGAGGTTAAAAAAAAATAAATAAATAGCAAAAACATTGAAATAAACCATTCAGAATTACTTTCAGCAAAAGAAAGGTACATCCTAAAGTTAATTTTAATGTTATGTCATTCTGAGGAACACAGAAAAAAATAAAAAAATAATAATTCTTGATGAAGTACAAAAGTGTGAAGGAATTCCAGAATTTACTTTTAAGTTAAATTAAAATACAGTATGAAAAAGAAATGGTAGAATTTTAAGCTGTCATATTCACACTATGGGTCAATTGCCAAACTGCACATTCTATTGCCCTCAGACCAGGATAAACCAACCATTAACTAATCAAAAGAATCATCATCCATGAAAGCTATGATGGTGTTTTAACAGTTCTTAATCTGTTAATAAGAAAGAATAATTTGCAAAATATATTCCCTCTTCTGTTTATATTCGTAGGGCCATTCTTAGCAGAAATTATGTGTAGGCTCCCATGGTGTGAAAACCCTATGAAAGCCATGAAAATTCACTAAGCTTCCTTACGTACGGTGCCAAGACATTCAGCAGGAACCTTGGTCCTTGCCAAGAAACACGTGTGCCTCAGATACAGAAGCTCTGCATGTACCGGTATTTCAACATTCCTGGAGAGAAATGTGACCCCTTGATGAATACACTGGTTTGCTGGCATGCCTGCATTTCTCCCCATCTGTCAGAGTGGCATTCTGCCTTCTCACAAGGTGGGATGCCAGTTTTGGAGCACAGGTGCCAACCAAATATAGGTTCAGCCTAATACTCTGCAAAATGTGGCAAATGACATTTCACCTGCAAGAAGATCGTCCTACCTCTGACCCGTGCCAAATTGGGATTGCATGCCTCATTAACAAAGGGGGTCATCTTCTGAAAATCACGGGCAGCACCAGAAATGCTGGTTTCCTCTGTAATATCTCCTTGCTGAGAGTCTTCAGTGCAGAGGCTTAATTTACAACACACCAGAATTTCCTAACATTGCAGGCATGCAGCCCTTTAGAGAAAGCTGCAATAGACCATGGACAGGGATACACTGAATTCATTCTCACAGACACATGTCGGACAAATTCCAGGATTCTTAAAAAGAGTAAATGAACTAACAGAGCAGAAAAGACACAAGTAAAGTTGTGTATTACCTCTAAGGCAATTTGCTCCCAAATTAGCTTACCCATACTTTATATATAAACGTAAGCAACAAAAACAGAGTATTGTTAAACTAAAAACTATATCTCTTCTTTCTCGAAATAACTAATTTCACCTTCTTTGGCAATTTATTACCATTTCTGTAATTTCTTTAACCTAGGTCACACATGAAATAGCAGCAGCTTTAGCTTAAGTTTTGTTAAACTGATTATCCACAAATGAAAGTCGTTATGTACAATTCCATATTATTTAGACTATTTAGAGAGAATGGGCTGCTTTCCCAAATGACAGACTCAAGCTACTAGCTCTTCCCAGCACAAAATTACAAACCGATACCTCGAATTCTATAATTATCATTCAATACATTAAGATGCAGAGTCCTGCATCTGAGATTAAATAACCCCATGCAACATGACAGGCTGGAGGCCAACTGGCTAGTGAGCCTATTTGCATGGAAAAAAACCTGGAGGTTCCTGTGGACAACAAGCTCATCATGAACCAGCAGTGTGCCCTGGCAGCAAAGAAAGCCAACAGCATCCTGGGCTGTACTAACGGAAGCACTGACAGCAGACTGAGGGACTTGATAATTCCCATCTTTCTGGCACCTGTGAGCCTGCATCAGGAGCAGCACCTCCAACTCTGATCTCCCCAGCTCAAGAAAGACACTGAAAGAGTAGAGCAGGTCAGCAGAGGCACCAAGGCAATCAGCAAGACATGCGAGAAGAAGCTGAGAGAGCTGGTTTGCACAGCCTGGAAAACAGCAGGCAGGGGGGACAGCTTATCACTGCCTGCAGCTGCTTAATGAGAGGGAGTGAGGAAGATGAAACAAGAATCCTCACAGAGGTACACCATGAAATGACAAGCGAAAATGGATACAAGTTAAATTACAGGAAGTTGTAATTCAACATAAAGAAAAAACTGCCATGAGGATGGTCAAACTCTGGGCTAGGTTGCCAAGAAACAATGCAGCATTACCATCCTTGGAGCTGCTGGAAACCACACTGGATGCAGCCCTGTGCTCTAATGCCATCTGCAACAAGCAGAGCAGGAGGTAGGACCAGATGAGCCCTGGTGGTCCCTTCCAAACTACATGATTCTATGTTGCTGACATGCATGATTTTACATGATACACATACCAATTTTGGCAATGCCGCATACAGGAACATTCACTCACTAAGCTGTTTAGGGACAGCATATGGCCTTTATTTTTTTTATTTATTTATTTTTTTTAATCCCAGCTTTCCATGCAAAGAAAACATCTCAGTCTTCTGTACCGAACTCACTTCTAGTAAATCAACAGCATTATATGTGACATTTTTACTAAGCATTTCCACTTTGGATCCCAAATTCTTTATAAATAACATATTATTTAAAAATAGAAAAAAGCACCTGGTACATCTCTTGGGAAAACAAAGACCTAAAGTCAGCAGAACAGCCTATCTTTCTTCCTGGTACTTTGTACCTATGGGCCATAACCACTCATCCTAACATAAAATTTTCAAGACAGAATACATTTACAGTCTCAGACCTATCATAAATATCATGATATAAAAAAGGATGTCATCTTTCACATCCAGGTTAATTTATCTAAAATTTATTATTTCAGACAAAAATACCCTGATGCTTGGGCTCAAATTCCCAAGCTTAATGTCAAAACGTACAGACATTGCTGCAGTACTGCACATGCAACTTTATGTTGTTTACTATAAGAGAACGTATACCAAAATGTTCAAGTCAACTGCAGTGTAGGCAGAATGCACAGAAGGTTCTTGGCAAAGTTGGTGGACAGTTTATAGTTTATTAATGCTGTATATAGCTTGAAAAGTTCACCACATTAATTTTAAAAACCTAATGCAAGAAATAAGATGTTGGTGTTAAACAGGTAAAAGCAGGTAATGAATTTCCCTTTTATTTTTGTATTTACTGCAGTCACTCAAAGCCAATAGGCCGTGACTGATGCTGAATTAATAATGCATGGCTCAACGCAGGGACAAAGTAAAAGAGCAAATATCTGTTAATACGTCCTTTAGTATAGTAAAGATCCTACAGTAGCAAAAACCAAGGGGGCATTCTGTCTGCATGCTAAGTAACACAGGTCACCAGGACACATACAAACTGGCTGCAATGGACCCAATTCATCTTACAGCCCAGACAGTCAAATATGATGTAATATCTCAATGGAAGGAAAGCTGTCTGTTTTCTTGTTTTGTTAGAGCTGGTTCACATTCACTGCGATTAAGAGAGATGCCTGGCCTTGACTACCCTGATATAGAAGCTACCTGTCTCCTTGCTCCCCTAGGACTGCATCTATAGAGAGCTGTCCTAACTTGCCTTTTTAACGTGCTAAAAAAATGGGGATTTTTAAAAAATCTCTGTATTGAGAACAAATTCTAATACATGCAACAGCACTGGAAGCCTACACAGAGCAGGTTTCAAGGACAACATTTATCTATCCTTTGTTTTCTTAATTTATTAAGCTGAGGCAACAATTCTTACTTCTTTCCCAGAGGTACTGAACGATGGCATCTCTCCTAGCCCAGAAATAAAAGTAAGTGAAGACAGCCTTTGTACCGATGTGCTGCCTGTCTTGTTTACAATAAAAACTATTTTGTTTTTAGAAAGAAAGCTTCTAAGAAAAGCTTTTATAACAGGTTCAGAAATATAAAAGCCATTTCAGGATGAGGACACCTTTATCCTTTATTTTGTTAGTCCTTGAAAGGGCTTTTTAAATGTTAACAGCTACGACTGACTTCCCTCAACTGATGCTCCCTTCTCAGCAACCCTTTTGTTGGCATTTCTTTGTTTGCCCTTAGCTTGCCACTCCTTCTTCCCAACCCCGTAAAACACAACTTAGCAAGAGCTTGAGCTGAACTTTTGGCAGACACCATGACACTAAACCACAGAGAGCAAGTACATCGCGGAAAGCAGATCTCAATTACAAACATGTCTCTCTCCACCTACAGCGATATACAGAATATTTTCCACTCTTCTCTGTGGTAACCCCTACATACTGCAGTGGTCAGAAAAGCAGCAGTATTTTCATCTTAATGTATACTGAAAAAGATGAAGCATTTCTAAAATGCCAGGGCAATATCCTGTTTCCACTTAAAACAAAAAACAAAACAAAAAAACCTTCCTGCTAAAAACAAATTTAATTTAAACTGTGTACTTGCAGTAGGTGTATGTGTACACATGAAACACAGTTCTTTTTAATTTCAAGCTAAAATAGTCATTGTGCTAATCTTTCATACAAATATTGGCAACATTCCCTGTTTCACAGTAATAACCACTTTGAGTATCAGAAGTTCGTTATTATTAAAAATTCTACGTCACTTGAGAAGAGGTTGATCCTATTTTATACGCCGATGTCAGTTAGCACATTCTCAATTGCAGTAGCCCAGTTACACTACAGCTAGTATTTGCCATTTATACATTGCTTTGAACACCCTGCACAACCCTTAATTAGTTCTTAACAATGTAAAGTAGATATATTATCCTAGATAATCCTAGATAAAGCAGAAAGATAAGGTATGCCTAGGATGCTTATCCTTGGGCACAGCCAGGACTACAACAGGGGAAGATTCAGCTCTGAAACCACAGCTCCCAGAACAGGGTTGTCCTGCCTCATTACTGCAGCTCAGTCAGTACCGTGAGGCAAAGACATCCTTATCATATTAGACAAAGGAAAAAGGCCTTTTGGCTGTTGATCTTAGCTTGACTTTACTTTAACCCTCTCTACCTCCACAGAGAGATCTCAATACATATGTATTTTTACCAAATGTGCTACATCATACTCCTCCAAGATAGAACTACTGCAAGATCTAGGTAAGCTGCTGCTTTCCCATACCTAGCTTTCCTAAGCTAGCATTTGCCTGGAAGTTCTTGTTGCTGAGGTTCAAAGCTTGTACATGGGCTGGTGCAGAAAGTCTTCACTAAGGTAGTTTTTTCTGGCATTTCCTGTAACAGAGTTGGTTTCGTCCCATCTCCAAAGATGGTTCCCACCCCAATGCAGGAGCTCATCACCAAGCAGAAGTCTAAGACTGAGAGTAACTGTACAGAACAGTGAATAGTTTTTGTCACCTTAAGGGTCATTAGATGTCACCTCACTCTCATCTCAGCATCTCGGGGTTCTTCCCTACTGTTCTTCAGCTACATGGATGGGCAGCCATTTCAGTGAAGTCTGACTGCTACATTGCAGCCAGTTTCTACTTTGTAACAAAGCTGTACCTCCTGTGCCCTAAATGCCAGCTTCCAGAGTATCTCTTCTGAGACACAGTTACAGAACGGTGGAAAACTCCCACAAACGTTGCCCGGGATCCTTACCTACTATTTTGTTCATATGCTAAAACAGCCTCACAGATTCAAGAAGACAGGTTTCTTCCTAATCGGTCTAGTTCTCTTGTGAATCATGCTAATTTTCAGTTGTTCAAAAGATGACAGGAAATACAGCACTGGATCTTAACATGACAGAATTTCCTAGTGCTGTCCTTTCTCCTCATTTACTAATAATGCTGGAGGTTAAGCAAAGATCAGGAGTCACATATCCCCAGAACAACTTGTAATACCTCCATATAGATAAGTGACACTTGCGCATAACCAGTTTTCAGAGACAATTCACAGTTTTGCCAGCAGTCCAATCACTCCATTTTTAAGTTCCCCCATAAGTACATGGTAGAATTTAGTGCTAGAGATGTATCTGGTGTTTGATTATTACGGTAATGCTTCTCTTCAAAACCGGACCCTTTATCACAAGTGAGCAATAAGGTAATGAATGTATTTATAGAAGTCCTTTACTAAAATGTTACTAGCACATCATTATTTGTAATGCAAACAAAACGCACCATTGCAGTCAGCAATATAAACAATAGTATATTTTAGCCATCCTGAAAATAACTTGAAGTTAACTGTAAGCCACAACTGAGACCCAGTGATCAAATCTGAGTCTGACTTTGCACAAAGCCTGATTTTCTTGCACCTTTTATTTCTTCCCCCCAGTAGCAATCCTCAGTTCATCCTGTAAGGAAACCATTGCCACAAACCTCAAATGTCCCACGTGTTTTTCTTAAGGAATGGGTCTTAAAGCATAAAAGTACAAAAACTGCCATAAAATCTTAAGTGGAAATAAATAAATAAATAAATAAATAAATAAAATCTCACAGATATTAAACTGGCACAATCCCCATTTAACAGACTAAAAATGCTGCTGGATACTATAAAAAAAACATGAAGTGGTAATTTGACTTTCTCAGTGACTATGCTATTGGTTACACTTTTGGGGGTATGTTTGTGATAAGTCGTTGCTTAAGAAAATTGACATTTCAGTTAAGCAAGCCCCTTTAACAGTCACCATGTAATTATATAGATTCGTTAAAATGGGGATGAAGGTGTAAATGCAATATTCTCTTATATTAATGCTCCCTCATGCTCTTTATCATTGTCAAGTTATGATGGCAGCTTTAGAAAACAGAAGTAACAGCTGAACCTCTCTGATTTTGCATACTTGGTGCAACACAAGTAAACATTAATTTCAATATCGCTACCCTAGTGCTGTTTTATATAAATAGCATTGAAAATAGCGACAGCCAACATATATCTATAACTGAACCTACCTACACAGGAGCAGCAGGGCTATATCAGCACATCTCTACATTGGTAGAGCCGCAGAACTTTTGCACTCCATCTCCAGAGTCTTTTCTTATAGGATCTTCTTTCACTGCACTAGTCCTACAAAAGAAGGATGGGTGACATGTGAAGGACAAGGCTCGGGGAAGATGCTAAAATGTATCAAAGTGGCTGAAAGCCATTCAAAGCCCTTCTCAAACAAACAAAGGAAAACACTTCAATAATATCTTTTTAACCTCCTCCATTTTTCCTCTTCTGTAAGGAGGAAATTCACAACAACAGCTGCTCTGAGAGCAGTTCACCCTCTACACACAGAGATCCCTCTCAAAGACAGTGCAGAGCAGAAGCCGAACCTCAGAAGCCCAATAGGAGCTTTCCATTTACTCGCAAGGAACTGAGCACCCTTCCCTTGAGAGATAAGCTGTCCATCAGCACGTTTTCACTGTGCACAGACCTCTCTGTATTACAGGCTGCTCGCCCTCCATCAGGCTGTTGCAGTATGGGCTTCTGCCCTGCAGGTGACCGACTACAGGTGGAGCCTGCAGGCACAGCCTATCTTGCCCTTCCTCATGTCCAGCCTTCAGAAGCCAAAGATTTCCATGCTATAGCACAGTTACAGAGGAAAGTGGATGGACTCACTGGCTCAAATTTGAAGCATTTAGCTGCTGCAAACAAAATCTTGGGAATAAACCAAGCCAAAACAAATTACCAAAGAGAAGTAGGCACAAAGAAATGCAGCTTAGCTCTCTACAAGTCAACAGAAAGCTTGGATTAAACCCAGCTACTGAGAAGAACGCAGGGTTTGGGACACATCCTGACTTGCTTACAGCATATAGCAGGTAGGAAGCCTGAGGGGAGGAGCACATGTGATTTGTGGGCACAGCTAGAAATGAGAGCTACTCTGCTGAACTCACTGCACAAAGGCAGCCCAGACACAGACTGACAGACACCCAGAGAAGACCCGGTGAGGGCACAAACTTCATCTCTCTGACCAAAAGAAAACCGGAGCCGTTCGTTTCAAGCAAGGTGCTAAAGCAGGATTCAAGAGGACTGAGCACCTGTGTGTGTATTTACTCCTGTCCCCCTCAGCTACAGCTTATTTCATTTGAGCTCCAAAAATCCACAACCAACCAACTTTAACGCTCCAGCAGCCACGTGTAAGCTGCAGCAGGACTTCGCACACCACATTTACACCTCTCAGGGCTTGCACCTTCACCCCCTGCCACAGGCGGTGTGTCAGAGGCGGGGTTGCGGTGTGGTGCAGGGGTTTCGGGGCGAGGCGAGAACTCGCCTGTCCTTCTGCGGGCATTACCTCAGGTTCCGAGCCAGCCGCGCTCACACGATGCAGAAGCGCAAATTCCCCTAAGCCGGGAGCCCTCCCTCACCCCCTGAGAGCGCTTCGCTGCCGGCGGGCAGCCGCACCGGGAGGCGAGGGCTCGGCGAGCTGCCGCCCCTCACTGCAACCACCACCACAGGAATTGATGCGGGACCCGGGGCGACCGACCGCAGGTGCTGCGCGCGGGCGTGGCCGCCCAACTGTCCGCCTCGCGCCCCTCCCTCGCGCTCCTCCCTCTTCCCGCCCTCGGCCGCTCTCAGCTCCCGCCTATCGAGCTGCCAATCAGCGCTCGGCACGGCCCCGCCGCCGCGGGGGATCCTGGGAGCGGTAGTTTCCGCCCGCCCCAACGGCGCCGCCGCTCTCCCGGCGAGAACTACCGATCCCGGCGTCCCCCGCGCTCGACCCCGGGGCCGCGACCCGGCGCCGGCGGAGGGAGCGGCTCCGGCAGGAAGGAGGCGCAGCGGCCCGATCGCCCAGCCGCGGCCATGAGCTCGGCCCGGGAGTCGCAGGCTCAGCACGGCCTCAAGCGAGCGGCCTCCCCCGACGTAAACGGGCGCGGGGCCTGGGGCGGCCGCGCGGCGGGAGAGGGGAGGCGGGAAGGGACGGGGGGAGGCCGCGGCGCGGGGCCCGCAGCGGGACCGGGGCCTGCTCGGCCGCCCGCCGCCCTGCGCAGCGGGCCGCGCGGGGGGCGGCGGGGAGAGGCGGCAAGCGGCGTGTGCTCCCGCAGGGCTCCGGCAGCTGGCAGGCGGCAGATCTCGGCAACGAGGAGAGGAAGCAGAAGTTCCTGAGGCTGATGGGCGCGGGGAAGGTGAGCGGGCGGGGGCCGGGCCGGGCGGAACGGCACGCGGCGCAGTAGGGGGCTGGCTGCGGCCCCGGGCAGCGTAGTCGTTTGCGTTAGATTGTTTTGCTTGAATGTGATGTTTTCATAAGCTTAAATATTGGTCTAAAAGTTGGCGTTCCTTTGTGTCGGTAATACACTGCAGCATTCAAGCATCCCCTCATTGTACCGCCTGCACGGTACTTAATGCGACTTGCCGCGTAATGCCACTAGGGGATCCATTCGTTAACAAGCAGCCGCTTAGTGCTGTATCGATGAGACTGTGATGGATTACCTGGTACAGCGGGTCACAGACAGACACGAAGCCTGAGCTACTGCATTGGGACAGAGAAAGAAATCAAGGGTAAACTCACGTTGTCCAGTGTTCTCTGGCATGGTTTTGGTATCAGATGATCACTTGTCTTCCTTGTTTGGCAGACAGTACCAGCGTGTTTTTTTCTTCATCTTCAAAGTGGCAAAAAACAAGAAAACAGCCAGTTTTGGGGCGTGGGAAGAGTGAAGTGTAGTTGGTGGGCATTCTTTTTCAGAAAACCCAGCGAACCATAAAGATGGAATGAGCTTCATCAATAAATAGCAGCTGTTAGCTACTAGAACTTACTGTCTTACCACTGGCTATCAGGGTTTGACAGGAAACCTTTTCCGTTCGAGATTTCCAGAATGTTGGCAGAGCTGTCAGTGCCTAAAGCTCCAAAACAAACTGCATTTTCTTTTAGAAAGAACATACTGGCCGCCTTGTTATCGGAGACCACAGATCAACCTCTCACTTCAGGACAGGTCAGTCTATCCAACAGCTGGTACCAAGTCGGAAAGCAAACACTTGCACAGGGACATCCCAGAACTTCCAGCTCGGGAGATGCTGCAGGCAGGGATTTCAGGTTTTGAGGCTGAAGTTGGAGACAGAAGAGGCTGTGGAGCTGGAGGAGTTCCTAGCTTTGCATTGGAACACTGACAGGCAGCTTCTGTGACCACATACCTTTGGAAGTCAGGGTTTAGAAAAGTACTTGATTGTCACTTAAACCTGCATACAAATGCTCATCAGAGCCTACAGGCTCTTGTCATGCTTTCTTTTCAAAATAAGACAGTGAAGTGTTACTGCTGCTGGTTAACAGTGTTGTTATATTTCTTCCTTGCTGCCAGGTATGGCTATTCAAATCTGCTTCAGTGTGTATGAAAAGTGCAGAGTTGATTTGTATTTTTTTTTCCTCACTTCAGCTGATTACCTATTAAATAGAAAGATTTTTGCTTTAAGGTAGTGAGGTAGAAGAGAAGATCTGCAAGGACATCTTTGCAATTAGTAGTGGTTTGATGCCCTATAATGGCTGACCCTAATAACTGATCAGGCTTGCTCAGATCCTCAAGTCAGAGTACACCACAATCAAGCTGGGCGTGACTGTTTGACAGAAGCTGTGGTGAAGCTGTAGAGCAAAGCAGCTTTCTGTAGTCCAGAGAACTTGTTTTCCTGATATGCACCACAAGTAACTGTTGACAAAAAATGATTTAAAAACCAGAACACTAAAGGAAGTTTAAGGATCGACTCCAGGTTCTGCTGTGACTGTGAGTCACTTTGGCCTAGGATGGAGATGATGCTTCCTCTAAGGAGTCATAAATATTCCAAACTGCATTGGTAGGAGCAAGCAGTTCAGATGCTGCATTTTACTTTCTGTAATAACACAAGACTCCAACTTGCAAATGAAGAAACACTGAGGAAATGTTAGTTTGGAGTCCAAGGTTTCTGTTTTGCAGTGATACAGATTAAAACAGAAGTGGTGTAAGCTGACCTGTGGAGATTTTAGAGGTTCTTTCCTTCCACAAGAACAGAGGATTCCATGCTATTTTGGATTATAGTTTCCCCAGTAAAAATGAGCCTCTATTTGCGTGTTCAGAAATGTAGTAGTAGAGGGCATGAAGGAATAGCTCACGTTCTGTTCATTAGATAGTTTTCTTGCTAATTCCTAAAGACAGACAAGAATAAAGAGCTATCATTACCGCTCCTGATAATTCAGGGTGCATGTGATAATTTCAGATGTAGCTCTACAAACAGGACTGGCAGTGTCTTTCTGGTTGCTGCAACATAGAGCAGTCACAGTTTAATCATGGCAACCCACGTGTTATATACTGAAGGGCAGAAAGTTGGGCCTTTTGGTGATGTATTGGCAGGAGCACAGCAAAGTCGTGCCAGTTACATCTGCTGTGTTGAGTAGAACATACGCTGTGTGTAGCACCTCTGATTGTGTTGAGTCTTAGGAACTTCCTGTCCCATCCTTGTATCAAAACAATTTTGCTTGCATACTTGATAAAACTGCTTATGAGTCAGCATGGTTTGTATACAATAATAATAATCCAGGAGTTTCTAAGGTGGCTCACTTTAAGTTTTTTTTCACATACGTACTGATAAACTGAAAGTCTGATGGCTTTGTGTAATTTGATGTCTTTGTTAATTTGAATGAACCATAACCAAAGTACACTGGGCATGCAGGGGAAGAAGACAAGAAAATGAATGAAGAACTGGAGTCTCAGTACCAGCAGAGCATGGACAGCACGATGTCTGGAAGAAACCGGCGCCATTGTGGACTGGGTTTCAGTGAGGTAGGAAGATCATTATTCCTCTTATGATTTGGCTGCTGCTTCAGTAAGACGAGATGATACAGGGTTTAAAAAACTCATCATCGTGAGAATAGCAGCACATCTGCACAGTTTGGGTTAAATGAGAAACCTACTGACTTGTGGCCCTTGTGATAATCTGGAAACAAATCACTGCTTCTGTTTGTTCTGGAAAGTGACATAACGTGTTTTTTTATGCTCCACTGTAGTCAAAGCTGATTAGGATGGAAAGCTGCAAATACATTAATTCGGGGTGCTGCCAAAGAATGCATAAAAGGACAATGTAACCATCTGCATTGTCCTGGAGAGCTAATTAATCTGCTTCTTGTTACTGTGAGGCGTGTATCTCTATGGCGCTGAAAAGCAAGGTGGAATACAGGAATCAGATGGGGGAACTAGCTATATGGGGAGCTGAAGTCCTTCAGTGGGTTAACACCCAACTGGCCTTGTATTTGCAAGAGCTACTTACTGAGTAGGTAGATGAGTAGGAAGAGAAGCATGACAAAAAAACCACATTGGATTATTAGGAAGCTGTCATACTTGGCCAATTAAAATGTCTATTAGTTTTTTTTTCCGTGTTAGCACCAATTATTGCTTAAAAACATCACCAGTATTCCCAGAGAGAGAGAGAGACAACCTGTGTGGTGCTTAGAGCTCTTAAAGTACTACAAACATGAAGGTTTTGCTCCTTAGGTGCATGAACAAAATGCCATTTGGGAATCATTCTTAGCAGTAGCATTACTTTATTGCTTCTAACGCTGCTTTGTAGTGCTGTGTGCTAAACTTATTTTCAAAGATTAGTCATTGTTATGAATTCCTGATGATCGTCAGTTAGTTTCAGTATGTTTCATTTCCTGACAAACATCCAAGTGTCATTTTACACAAAATGAAACTAACCAAAGTGATGGAATCTGAATCTTTCCAAACTCATTTAATGGCATGTTCAGGATTTCTGCTGTAAGTAAATAGGGAAGTGGTTGAAGTGTCCCTAGATGTTGTGTTTGGTACTGTTAGCCAATCCAGTAGACTTGTTTTCTATGTAATAATTCCTTAAAGATTTATCAAGATAGCCCATCTTATTACTGAAATGAATGTGGCCACATAGCAACGGGAACTGAAATGGAGTTGCCAGGAAATAATGGTTTACCTTTCTCATCATAATCCGAACTTCTAGTTTCAGGAAGCTGAAGAAGAGGCAGCTGGGCATTCCTCTGACCATGAGAGTTCAGAGGACTCCGAAAGCGGCTCTGATTCAGAGCAAGATGAATCTGCAGAGGAACTGCAAGCTGCTGAAAAACATGATGAGGCTGCAGTCCCAGAAAACAAAAAGGAAGCAAAAAGCAATTATAAAATGATGTTTGTTAAAGCCAGCGGTTCATAACTGCAGATGTAACAGCTTTGTATTTAACGTACAGTAAGCCTTATTGTTACAGTGCAAAGTGGAGGACTGCTACAGCACAAATCTTTGTATTATGATTTTAAGAAGACCCTGTTAGAAGACAAAAAGTAGTGTTTGCTTTCAGTTGCCGTGGGCACAGTGAGATTCCTGCTTTTTGTAAAGTGTATAAAATAACCGATGAAATAAATCTTTGTTCCTGCCCAATCTCTACTATGTTATCTAAACTATCCTTCCCCTTATTTCATGCCGGATTAGAGAAATTCCTGCTTTTGGTTTCTTCAGTAATTAGTCTTGAATTCTTAACTGTGACTTACTGGGTGTTGCATTAGTTGTAAAATAACCAGTATCAGTACTTTCTCTGTGATGCAGTAGAGCTTTAAAGTGATTTTGTCAGTAGATGCTAGTGGGGACAGGACTAAGAGCAGAACCTGCTCACTTCTGTGACAGTATTAATCACTGTATCCAGCTCGAGTCCTGCAGCAGTGGGTAGGAAAAGATATTTTAGAACTGAATTCTACAACAGGAGACTCTAGTTTCTTATTTCTTCAGGTTAATAGTAGCAGAGGAGTAAGAAATAGCACATTGTAAGCCTTTGTACTGTTGAATAGAAGAAAGTGATTTGGCTCCTGGTTAAAGGACTGAGCTGTTATTTTTTAATATTCCTCCTAAAGAACTCAGTTTACTTTGAAAGAGAATATATACTTTGATAGTGAAAAGGATATGCAAATTATTTAGCGTTTTAAGGTATAGAGTACAGAGCTAAACTTGTAAACCTTTCCTCGCTTGGTTGTCTAGGTGAATTACCATGGAGGGGTTGCATCTCTCTAGTAAAGCTGACATGCTTAAAGAGGCAGGACTTCAGTAACTCCTTTCAGCAAAAGTTAAGCACATCCATTTCTCTGCAAATCCAGAGTTTATTGTATTAAATCAGTAAAATAACAACTTAGACTCGGTTTCTTCTTAGCACGTCAGATGGAGGATCTGCCTGTCCTTGCTGGGAGGATGGAATGTCAGATCCACACCTCTAGCACAGCCTCGTCCTTCCCCAGCAGTGTTGTGTGAAATTCCATGTACTTAAAATTGTTTCTGTATACAATCTATTGCATGCAGAGAAAAGCAACAAGCTCACACAAAAGCAGCAGGAGGTACTACTGCATAGCTCTATTGAACATACACAGCGGAGCATCAGTTACTGAGGGAGATCTTGGAATAAAATGCATTATGGAAAAAATAAAGAGCAGTATGACTGTAAATAAAGATGGTACCTTTTGATTTAGGTAGTTATTTTATTCTGCCACTTAGTCCAGATTTTTTTTATTTAAGCCATTTAGTTTTTAGAAAACTGCATGCAGCAGTCATTTAGTTCAGTGATTTGTATGAACTTCTGGTTTCCAGGTATACCAAGAGTTCATATATAGACAGATATATATGTATTAATGGAATCTATATAGTATTTCATTAATATATAGACAGAGACTAACACTGCATACTGCAAGGAACGGAGACTTCACTGTGACTCGTGAAAGCTGTTCCGTCTTTAAGAAAAATTAAGCCATCTAAAGAGCACAAAATTTGCTGGATGGTTATTTGCATTCAAATGCGGGCTTTGAACTCGCACCGCTTAGACAACTTTGGCAGACAACATGGCTTTGTAGAAGCCTTTCACATCATCAAGACAGAGCTTTGGACAAGGTCTAAATTAAGGGAGATATGAAATGTGAGAAAGACACCAGGGAGTACAAATAGAGGAATACCCGCGTTGTCATCAGCACTTTGGAATTTTTTCTGTTTCAGAGTTTTTCAGTGAGTAACCTTGTTGTGGAAGGGGCTCTATCAGACCCACCCCATTTCCTTACCATCTACAAGACAGAAGCAAGACAATGAGCAGCATCTGCCTCGGTAAAGCTCCTCCTTCATTCCCTAGTGATGAAGCTGACTGATTTACTACCCTTTACATCCTTCCTAGACTGAGGTCAGTCTTCTATTTAGACACACTAGCAGCACTTAAACTAGCATTCTCTTTTTTTTTCTTTAATCTTATTTTAGATTTGGCCGTCAGCTACTGTTTATTGCCTTGAGCAAAGTGCAATTACAAAATTGCAGTGTGGGCTGTAAAGTGCTGCATGTACACTGACCTGTAGTCTCTGTCTCAGCGTTGACACCATCGCTGTTCTTGCAACTTCTTCTGCAGCTGCTCAGCATCTACTCAGGTCTCTTGACTTACCACCCACACGCATCTGAAGGGACTCAGAAGGTGACAGAACCCACCCTGCTGCTTTCCCACTACCCTCCAAGTGAAGGGCATATCAAAGCCTGCCATGAGAGCTTCTCCCCACAGTGCAACCAACCTGGAAAGAGCTGGGAAAAGGAGGCAGAGCTGGCAGGCTCTGTATGGGGTCTCACATGTCTCGTGTGCAGAGCAGGCTGCAGCAGTGAGTGCCATCAGGGCCTCCAACACTCAGCTCTGCTCTGAATTCACTGCAGCCTCTTGCCTTGTTGAAGATTCCAAACACAGACAGACAGATCACACAAGAATGAAAAATCAACTGCAATTAAACTTTTCTGGTAACAGTTCTTACTGGGAAAAGTCAGCACACAATAACTTCCACTCCCCAAGCACCTGACATGTAATTTTGTGGACATCTGATGAGGTCCGGTGCAATGCACTTCTAATAGCGAACTAAGGCTGACTTGCTCAGAGCAGGAGCTGTGCACTGTCACATTAATTTCTGTGCAACGTTATGTCAGCACCTGCAGGTTCATCTATGAAGCAGCCTGTCTACAGAACTTCTTCCACGTTAAGAAAGACTGATTCAGGTCAGCAAAGATTCTGCAGCTGATTTTCTAATTTGGGAGTCAATTTTAGCAATATTTGGTAAAAAAAAACAAAACACCATTATTAGCACAGTGTATTCAGCAGCAGAACAGCTTCTGCTCCCATTAGAACTGAGAGAAACAAAAAAAATATTCAAGATGCTATTGGCTGATTCTGTAGTTCTCTGTTTTCCAGGCTGCTATGAAAGGAGCCTCTGAGAAGACTGCAGAACACAAGCAGATCCCAAAGCAAAGAGACCAACCGAGTTTGTCTTTGCAAACAAGATCTGGCCACAAACTCCTCAACTCAAAGACCACCTCAACAGAAAGGGATACTACTGCCCACACCCATACATGCCCTTGGAAATGACTGATGCAAGTCTTGTCTGTCACACAACCACCAGTAAAGGTTCTCACCTGGTTCTAAACCACACCTAAAAATTTACCCACACAAAGGTTAATGCGGGTGCATTACTGGCATGTAGCTTTGGAAAACAGAGCACTTGATCAGGTGGAAAGCACCAGTGTACCTGTTCCCATCCCCTCTACCCTGGAAGAGGGAACCCCTCAATATGAGTCCCATCTCAGCCCCTAGCCCACAAGGTCCTGCAATCACAAAAGTGGATGTTTCCAAGCCAAGTAAAAAAGGAATCTGTTTCTTACTACCATACAGGAATTCTTCGAGGCAAAGGAAACCAGATCTATAAGGTGCCCTGTAGCTTTGTGCAACTGCTTTACAGTTTACTCTTCCTTTTTTTCCTGAAGAGGAGGCTGACAACTTGATTCCTGAAAGCACAATTTATAGGCCAGCTTCAAAGCTATAGGTCCTTCTAAGGCTCTGGTTGGGGAATTCACATCAAAGACGATGTGCACATGTTGTTCTGATGTCAGAGAGGACGGTTGGCAGAAATCTCTGTGGATTTACTGCAGTCCCCAGAACAGGGATTAAATTATGCACTGAAGCTGCCTCTGTAAACTGCAGGAGACAAAGAGAATAAGCGGCAGCACAATATCTCATAATCAAAGCCTGGCACAGTGATCTGCATCGGTCTCGTCTAGCTGTCAGGGGATTAAGAGAAGGGACATGTGTCACTGAAGGGGCAAAGTGGAAGTTGGGTTTCTTTTTAGGAGTGTCACCTCACACACGCTTTTCTTGAGAAAATTACCCGATACGTACAGCACCGTGATGGATAAAAGTTTCCTCAGGTTTTTCACAGTGTTAAAGAACCAAAATACTTCATGGTTTAATCTATTTAGACCTGGCTTTCATGTACAGGTGCAGAATGAGATCCCACCAACAGTTTGTGCTAAGATCAATCCAAATCCAGTACCATTTCCAGTGTCCCACAGCTCAGGAAGATCTAATTCAGAAACAAAATAGTTATTTTAAAAAAAAGAACAGAAACCAGCATATAACAAAATAATTGTTTGTATCATCCATCAGTCAAGCAACACAGAGGCTCATATACAATCTCCCCACTTTTAACTTGGGCACATCTGTCCACTCTGACCTGCAGAGAAATCCTCTTAAGCCACGGTAAGTACACGGGCTCATCACAAGTATATCCAGCCACACTGAAGGCCGCAGAAGAAAAAAGTCAGACAATCTGAACTGGTTTCTTTTCACTCTTGGATTTATTGCTAATTCTTTTGTAAGCCAACGTCAGCTTTTCCCCGCAGTGTGGTACAGCTCACTGTCAGCCATCAGCCAGCTACTTCATTTCATTAGGGTTAAGCCTTGCACAACTCATCAGCCAGGGTTTCAGCTCGCATCCTGGACAACACCACAGACCCGAGGCCAGAGACCTCAGCAGGTCACGCAGCACCACTTCTTGTTACAGCAAACCACCTTGTTAAAAAACACCTCCAGGATCCAGGGAGGACCAGCCTCTTTCACCATCCCTGGCTCTGGGACAAACCGCTCCACATGAAAAATAGAGGGTTTTGCTGATAATAGTTAAGATTTGTCTCAAAAGAACAAAGCAAAGCTACTAGCAATAGGATGCTCCTCTAACCAAAACACTACTTTGTTATTCCCTCCTTCATCCACTGCCACCATCAGCACTGTACTTTCATTAATGCCTTTCACAAAGTATATTTTGCACTAGGTTATGGGAGTTGCGCTCTCTCACTTGCCAGGTGTTCTCACCTCTACGATTTAGGCTGACTTAAAGGGATTTATTACAGTGATTTGCTTCAAAGCCACTGTATCCCAGCTCCTTCAACCCTTTTACAAACATATCGCCTCACAGCACAAGGCTGTTCTCCATTCTCCCCTTCAGCCTCTTTCAGAGACTTGTTTGCAGATACAGCTGCCATCGTATCCCACAAACTCACTACTCACCCTCATTTTCTTAATTTCTTTCTTCCCTTCAGTGCTTTCTTACACTCAGCTCCTGGTAAAAGGCTTCTTCTAGTGGGCAAAGGAAGGAATCATTATCCTTTAAGCTCACATCTTATAACACCAATTCATCAATAAATTACTGCTTGCTGCAAAAAACAAAACAAACCCAAACCAACCACCCTCAATTAATTTAATGTTTTGTCCGGGGCTGTTTAATACTCTCTGTAAGCCAACAAGGAATGCTTACAAGTGAGCAGAGCACAAACATGCACATATGCAATACTTTCCGGATCAGCTTTCTTTTATAATTAACACTCAAGTTCTTCTGTCGTCTCGCAGTAATTTCATGGCGAGCTCTGATTTCACTTTCCTCTGAGGTTTACCTGTAGTTTAACATTCAAAGTTGGTTGTTGCACAGAATACCTCGACAGACTTGTATTAAAAATGCTCTTTAAAATTCCGAAGCTTTGAACTAAAGAAATATCTCAAGAAGTTTTCATGGAAAGTTCATCTCAGTTGGTTCAATTCAGCTATGGTTAGATGCACCTTTTCAAATAATGGAAAAAAATGTAAAGGGGTCAGACCCAATCAATACAGTTGTTCAAACAGAATTTCAGGCACTATGATGTGTGTACTTTTTGTGCTCTTTCTTTGTACTGCTCCACTATGAAGAAAGGTTGCTTTTGCTGGTAGAGCAATAAAACAGTCGTAGCCTTTTGAATACAGCCCAATAACCAATGGGAACCTTCACTAGGTGTGGAAAATATAGCAACTTTTCATGTCTTTCCTGTGCTTGCCTTTGTTCTTTTTATAACTACGCAACATACGCAGGCACACCACAAGCAAACACTTTAAAATACCCAAAGACAGACATAAATCAGAGGAGTAACATCAGATCATGCCTTCCCTATCTTCCAAGTTTCGACACAAAGTAAATCCGGTCCTTCCTTCATGTAACATCCAGAAGTTAATTGCTAAGACACTTGGGAAATGTGTGGTTTTATGCAGAGCAAAAGCCACCAATATAAAATATATACACATTTATATTTAGAGATCTGGCAGTCAGATGGGTAAATGAGGAAGGTGGAAAAAGAACCCCACAAACAACGCCAATGGGAGCCAGGCAACCCGTCCTCCCAAAGCCTGTGGGGTACCTGAGCCCACCTCATTTGCCCTCTGGCAATTTCTGGAAATAGCAGCCCACGAGTTTAGCCGTATCGTTCAGCTGCTTCCAGTTCCAGATAGCTGCAGCTTTCCAGAATAGCATCTCTCCATACAATTGTTTCCCCAAAAAAACTCGCTGGCAAAGTGTCTTTTTTCCCCTCCCTAACTGATCCAAAGCAGTTCGGATGCCTCCAGCTGCCACTCCCCAGACAGACAGCTGTATGTGCTCATACAAAGATAGGCAACAGCGCAACAGGATTCCTGGCAGCCCATCAGCACACGAAATGGGTTGGTGGTGGTGTTACACGAGTTCAGGAAGGTCAAAGCTGAGCTACTTTCAACCGTCAGGCTGCAGTTTTAGAAATTCAGCTGTGTGATAAAACATTAGTAACGTTAGTGCAAAAAACAAAACAGAGGTAAAAGGGGAAAGAATTCAGCCTGCATAATTTTTGCCTGGTGTAACACTAGAAAACACTAATTAGGAGACAGCACCTTCAAAACAAGTGTCACTGTTCCTGCTTCCTTAATTACAATTTCACTTAAGCTTCTTAACAGACTGCAAAGAATTGTTACCTTCTGACTGAAATGCAGCAGTCTGCACATAGGTGCCTTCTTCTTTCTAGCCTTGCTATCAGAAGTATTAAAACCTGCAAAACAACATTTTGATGGACAGACAGAACTGAAAAAGGAAGCTGTCCCAAAGCAAATTATCACATGCAAATGAAATCAACCTGTAATTATTTGAAGACTACACGCACTCCTACTAAAGGGTGGTCAATGAAATACAGCATTTCACGTATTTAATGAAAAGTTTTAGAAGAGAACCTAATTTCCCCCCCCCATATAGGACTAACTATGGACACAGTCCAAACTTGTTGGAACAGTTCGTTTCACTGCAAGCACTCACGGAATAAGCGGTCAGTGCAAAAGCCTCCTCTTTTGACACCAGTTTGAATGAGCAGATTCTGTGTGCATGACTGAAGGAAAGAAAATGAACACCTCCTGCAACCTGCAAAGCAGAGCTGCCCTCAGCCCTTCCCTTTCACTGCCAGAGCAGCACAGGAATTAGCACTCAACAGCCTGCAGTGGTTCAGGAGGCCATGGGCCTCGCTGCTCACCCAACTGTGGCTCCATTCCCTTCCACCCCTCACAACAAAGCTTCTGGAGAAGGAATGTAGTTTCACTGAACCAAAAAACACGTGGTCAAATGCTCCTTTGTATTTCAGTCAGTGAGTCTAAGGAACAGACAGAGCACGTCATAAGCAGCTCAGCTGGGAGGCCAAGGACTCACATTCCTAAATGCTCACTCTTGAAGTCCTGAAGTCGACACTAAGCCACGGAAATACAAACTGCTCCTCCACATTTTGTTCTACATATCAAGTTCCAGAAGCATTAAACACTTCCACGAGTTTCCCTCGAACTTACATCAGAAACTGAGAGCACAAACTGCTGCATGTCAGCAGCTCCAGCACTCTGTGGGGCCAGCTGCATCCCCACACCCCAGTTTAGATGGAGTTACTTGGGGTACCTTCATCACCAGGGACTCAAGAACTGAGAACGTGTCAGACAAACACACATCTATGAGACAGAAACGACAGCACTGCAGTAGTTGCATTTAGGTCAGCACCCTGAATGACCATTCTGTTCAACAATAAAAGATTTAATCCAATGGTAAGAAATATTTCTAGAAATTATGACGCCTCGGTGTAGGGGGAACTCCATTCGAATTCCAATGAAGAAAGTGCAAAATTCAGGAGCTTCAATGGGATTTACTCTTGGACATGGTAACAGCACAAACAATGCTGGATATCAACCAGTACGGATGCTGGTAAGAGCAGGCAAGACAGAGGCAAGAGGAGGCAGTTATGTTAATATTTTAATCTGTACATATACCATTTTCCAAACTGTTACATTTAAATTAATTTTTTTTCTTGCAAAATATTCATTTATGCTCTCAAAAGTTTTTATAAAGGCAAAAATAAATCAGTATTTTGGCAAAAAAGGTTTTGAAGACGATACTGGCAGTATTGAGGTAAAATAGATTACATTAGCTAAATATAGATCTCAAAGAATATTTCTGGCTACAGCGCTAAGATAATACGACTTGACTCAAAGTCTGAAACATGAAGTTCAATCAGTTTCCAGGGCTTTGTATCTATTACTTGAATACAGCATATAAACGAGTTAGTAGTATCACAAAATACTGCAAAGTATTTCTTAGCCATTTTTTATCTAGAGCTGAACTCAACTACCTAATATTGGGCAATTTCTGCATACCTTGCACCCAGTATTTTTTTTTCCCCAGGTAAAGCACTTGTAGCAATTCATTTAATATTGTTTTCTCCTTTCGTGTCCATCTCACCCCTCACCATGTAAGTAAAACGCTGCCTTTCAAAGTTTGGCAAAGTTGAGCACGAGCTGAACTTACATATAAAATTAGCAGGTCCCACATTACATCAGTTTTACTGCTTTGGGCATAAATATCAGTCAATACATCCATCATATTGTACTTTTTACTGAAAGGATACTCTGAAGAAAAATATATATATATATTTACTAGTAAAATTAAACATCCTATTTTTCTTAATGCTTACGTGACATACTTCAATTCAAAAGTTTCCTTCTTCCATATCTCAACTTCCAAAAAATACATACATTCTTAGCAGGCTCTTACTACTGTCAGGAGCAACTTATCACATTGTGTATCAATACCAGCAAGCTAATCATATGCAATCAAAAGAGAAAACAGGGGTTAAAATTGGTTTTTGTTATGGCTTCCCATGGAAAATTTCAGCTATAAAGTCGTTACTGGGATTTAGGAAGTCAAACTAGAAGTTCCTTGTAATGTATTATTTCACAGGCAAAACGGTGGGCAATTATCTCTAAGATACTCAGCCCAAAACACCCCTGCCGTAAACCTCTCACTGGGGTTAGATCTACTCATACCCTACAAATGTGCTTCTAGGATTGTTTAATTTGCCTTTTTTTTCCCCCCATAAAACTTTACATTGTGCTTCTGAGCCTGAGGGGGAAGTAACAGCGTCTCGTAACAACTAGGCAAGTAGCTCCTCTTCAAATGAATTCAGCCCTTGATTTAAACAAATTCCAAAATACATTCTGTTCTAAAAATACACTGTCAGTATTTTACAGAGTTTATTAAAAGTGCCATTCATTCATACAAAAAGTCTGAGCTAAACTGAATTCAAAATAAGATGTTATGCAATTCTCTCCATTTTCATAGAAAATCCCCCATGAAAGCTGAACATATCTCCTAAAGAACCTGTGATCAGCCACTGAATGCCTTCACGGAGCGCTCGTAATCAATCTCCTCTTCTACACGGTGCCACCGGGTGGGATTTGCTTCGAGTCTCACGTCAGTGCTCACTTACTGCTTTGGCTGGTGTGAAGTAAAATAAAACATGGTTAAATGAGAAAGCGAGTGCACTAATACCAACTAGCAAGCACTTTCAGGAAATGTATGTTTGCATTAAAGCCACCTGAAGATAGACAGAAAGAAGAAAATTAGTACTGACACGTTAAGCAAGCCATTGTCACGAGATGTCACTGAGCTCACGCTCAAAATACTGGGTCCCCTGTGTATTGCTGGTTATTGCAATTATTTTCTTGGTCATTTTTCAGACACACACACACAGGCATGTATATTTATATAGACATATGATAAATGTGAAGTCTGCCAATCACAGAAAGGCTGAGGTTGAAAGGGGCCTCTGGTTGGAAGCCCACCTGACCCAACCCGTGCTCACGCCTAACAATAACCAAGCAGGGTCAACTGTTACTCAGCCATTGCAGGGATGTAACGTTAGGATCTTGTTCCCAGAAAGTTAAACAGAGCCAGAATAACAAATAGCTACTGCCAACAAGTTCTGTAGAACTGCTCAGAATGTCTGAGCAGGTTCTCTCTTGCTCTCCATCTATCATGTACCACAGTCTTTCTGAAGACAGGTCAGAGCCTCATTGGGCCTTTCTGGAACATGCTCACTTTTATGTGATTTGTATTTGTTGCAGAGGAATTTGATTGTGATTAGTGAAACTTAAAACAAAGGTATCTAAAGACTAACACTATTTAAGGCATTCATTCAGTCCACCTGCTTTACTGCTTCACCTCTCTTTTAAGTTCTTGTTCAGAATTAGTCAACAAAATCAGTCCAAAGGAAATAAGGAAGATGGAAACACTTCTAAGGAAACTAGAGACACACGAGTGCTATACCTACAGCACACCTAGCAGTTAGCTAGTGTAATATTTACAGGCTCTTCTATTTCAAATAGAAAAATCACTGCAAATTCTACTGGGAAGAGATACATATTTCTTTATAAGAACAATGAAATTGTCTTAATACTTGAAATGTCAAAATAACGTAGTCAGAGACAAAAGTTAATACTTCTGTTAACACAATCCAGCAAAAAACCCCAAAACCCACAAAGGCACAAAACATTCACAATATTGCAGAATTAGTGATATAGGGCCAAATTTTCAGCTCACCTCAAACAAGACTCGAGTTTTAGCCCATGTACTTTTAGACATCAGTGCATAAACTACCCCCCACCCACCTTACATAACTTCAGTTGCATTTTCAGTTCTCTTGTGCAGCAAAAGTACAGGTCACTCCCAGGCAAAACTGCCTTCAGAGCCCAGCTGCAGCCACCGCTACATGCAGCACTGCCCACTGGAGTACAAATGGTGGCTGAAAATCTGGCCCCACGCTACCAAGAGTATAGATGCCTCTATCCTTCACCACAGTAAGGGTATGGAAGTTGCTCATATGAAAAGCTACAGCAGTTATTTGAAGACTAGTAGCTGTGTTAGCTCATTAGAAGCAATATTGATTATACAAGAACAAAAGGTTTCTGGAAAATGGATGCATGCGTTCATTTGGATCTGATTTAGGTTTAGAGAAACGTGTTAAAATTCAGCAAGCCACAGCGAAGATACAGAGCTAAATCAGACATGTCAAGAGCAGTTAGTTCTTACTTTTAAGGTGTTTAAACAAATGTGTAGTGAAATCCATTGCTTAGGGGAGAGTGAGGTGGCTGTGGTACAGAAGGTGAGGGTGCTTTAGGTGGATAGGTCAACTGCTGAGCTAGAAGGGATCACATACAGGAATTAGGCTGCACAATCAAACATTCACGTTAAAACAGAGCCACCTCAATTTTCTAACATGTGAATAAGAAACCTGATTAGTAACGCAGTGAGGTGTTACACTACTGTAGTGACATGGAACACAAACAACATTTCTAATCGCCGCTTTGTTCTATTAGTCACATTCAATTATGCAAATAACCAATCTTCTTCTGATGACAAGTTGGACAATTACCCTACGACTGGAATGTAGTAAGGCACACACAGCACTCATACGCCCCAATCAAATCCTGCTTTTAAAATCAGTTCTGGAATGGCACCCATGTTTACTAATTCGGTTTTGAGATTTCTCTGAGGTTGTAGAGGTTCCCAGCCTTTCACTGGTTACAGATAAAAAGCAGAAATTAAGGTGCTATTTAGAAAATCACAAGCAAAAATATTTTACGGATATATGTAACATTTACGCAAGGCAGTGCATGATAAATCAATCCTCAGATTTCAGCTTGAAACTTCAGGATAAAAAATAAACTAGAATAAAAATATTCTTGTTTATAAAGCAGAGTAATTTGAAGGCAATAATCCTAAAACTACAGAGACTTAAACTCAGCCTTAAATTCTGTTTTTTCATTTTAGAGGGCTAAAGGTTTCCAAAACAAACCACAATTCAGGAATTACATTCATGAAAACTGTACGTTTTATTTGAATCTTTCAGATTCTTGGCAGCATTTCTATTTTGAAGGTGGATTTCCAACAAGCTCAGAGGAACTTTACAATGCTGCGTTGCAGGCGTTAGACAAATGCACAATCTACACTGAAAGCAATGTGCATTATCACAGCATCATAACATTACTTATCTGCTTCACAGAAGAAAAATGTAAGAAGTTAAGGGTCTCTTTCAAAGCAAATCTTGATGCAAAATCTGGACGTGCCGGTTTGGACACCCAGCTGTGGTTTGCTTCATCAGCAAAAAGCAACTTCGAAAAAATATATATTTTAAATTCAAACTACAAAAATGAAAGTGTGAAGGAATGTGTAGAAATGGAATAAATTAGAACGTGCGATCAGCTCCGCAAAGCTTCACGGTATTTTCACTTTAAATCACTTTAGATTAACATAAAATGCCCCACAATCCAAAATCCTTAACTCTTTTTTTAGGGGTTGAACACCATCAGTCAATACTAAACCATTCTGGCTGCTTCATTATTTTATTTTTAACAATTTCCAAAATTTGGTGGTTTTTTTTAAAATTATTGTTATTTTTGAAGAAGGAATAGTGACTGAAATCAAAGCAAGAGTTGTTCTAAGAAACAAGTCTCTAAGAAATTAAGACTAATAGAAAAAACAATATAATTGTGGCAAGGGAAAATGGGCACAGATAAGCATATGGGCTTCCTTAACAATCAAGTCCTTTTTATTATCTAAGATTTTTTGTTTGCTTGTTGGAAAAGTGAAGGAAAAACGAGCCAGGTGTTTTACTTCACAAATGACTGCAAATGGGAAGAGACGTTTTAATCCCTTCTTTGGAAAGAATGTTTAAAAAAACCTAAACCATAGAATTAACAGCTATTACTAGCTACTATACATCTACCCTGTTAGCCACAAAACATGGACAGAGAAACCATTTCAGTGCTGTGCATATCAGTGCACACCAAGAAGTACGGTAGCGACCACATGAGGACTGCTTATATGGCAGGCATTCTGCTCTTCTACTGATACACAGGAATAATTTCAAGAAAGAGTGTCAGCTTCTCCCAAAAGAAGCTAGAACTCATATGGCAAAATGCTGTGTTGGTTCATACCTTCTGAAACACCCGAGTCCCATTCCATAACCAAAGCATGCAAGTCAGTGTTACAGTACCAAGCATCTGGTTATTAGAACTGGGACTAGAATGCCTGCAAAGGAGACTGAGGGTCTGAAAAGCTATTCCTGAAAGGCTCCCAGGACCTTACAATTCTGTTTATGTTGTCTACCCTCCTCAGTGAGCCACTTTTATTCATTCAACTCTGTTAAATCACCCACTGAAACTCTGTCTGTATCACCTCCCCTGAAAACTGCACTGCCTCTAGGATTAGTTGCCACTGAATCTGTGAGTATACAGCCATATCCAATCCGCAGCCTGTTATTACAGATGCACGTTACATATCTAGATATTAGAATAATCTGTCTTTACTGGGAAGGTCTTGAGGGCTTTTGTGGCAAGTACCATACATTTAAACTGACAGCTTCAGATGAGGAATGTGCACGCTTTTCTCCATCATAGTTAAGATTCCATTATTTCTATTCTCCTTTGGAACAGTGAGCAGAGCCAGTTACAAATGGCTGCTCAGGTACTGGCTAGAAAAGCTGCTGCATCCATTACAGTGCCATACAAATCTGTTGACACTTTTTACTTATTTCGACTATAAAGCAATCGAGAGTGAAATTATCATCTTTAGTAACATATTGCAAAGGGTCTAATTAATCTCCAGACATCAAGCAGAATTCATGCATGCTTGTCTTGCTCTAATCCCTAATCTTGATCATCAAACAGAAATATACCAATACCAATTTTAAGACTTTTAGCCTGCTGTTGTAAATCTCAAGATGGAAGTGATTCTGCTATACTTTCAATCACAGAAACCAGCACATCTCTCTTTTAAAATACATATATATATGTGTGTGTGTGTATATATATATTTATATACACACACACATACACACACACATATATATAAACCCTTTTTAAAATAGATATAGAAATCCATCTTGGAAAAAAAAAAATAAGGGACCAATTTACCTTTTAAAAATGAATACAGAAACAGCTCATTTCATGTAATTATAGGGAATTCATTAAAACTATTACATTCTTAGTGCTATTAGTAGAGTGAGTTTTCAAGTTCTAAACTTCCTGATCATAGCATATTCTCCCATTGAATGTCAAATTGCTCGGCCTATACCTTAACTTATCTGCATGTCATCTATAGACACCACACTGCTAATCTGAATATGAATATTTTGAATATGAATTACTAAAAACTTCTCTTAGGCCAGGAGTTCAGCAACAACACACAACTTTAGAAGAGGGAAGAAAATAGCTGTTAGTTTGTAAATAACTAAGTATTACCTGCTACCTCCTTGCTCCTCTGAGAGGCTTCAGAAGCCAAAGCGTATGATATGGTAATGATGCGTTCCTGCTCTTGGAGCTGTGAATCTAAATCAACTGAGTTGTGCTTGTCCTGGGCAATAGTAGGCTGTAGATTGTGCATACTAGTAGGAAAAGTGCAAAACAACATTAACATTTACAAACATGAAGAAGAGCCCACCGTGCAGAAAAAGCTTCAATTCATACAGTAGCTTTTGTATCTCATATATCAAGCTCCATATTTCACTGAAGTTCTTTGAGGTAGTGTTAGATATTGTATGTAACTGGCTATGGCAAACAAAGACAAGTAATGCAGCCATTAATACATTCAGTCACAGTTTCTGCTTAGCCTTAAGAACACTTGAAAGTCCTTTGTAGTAAACAGGTGATTAACAGGAAAGCACTATAAAAATAAACAGGTTTCTTTGAAACTGTTAATAGCATTTCTTGTTACTGCCCAGAAGAAATGGTGGTTCTCATATTCAGACACATTTGCATTCATTCTAGGAGACTAGGGGCGCTTGAGGTAACCACATTCATGAAAATGCATGTTTCAGCTGCCTTTACATTGGCCTTAAGTAGCCAAATTCTACCATGCTTTTGGCTGGATCTGTGCCTTTGCCTCCTCCTCACTCTCACCTACAGGTTGTTTAGTAACAACTCAGGACTATTTTAGGGTGCTCCAAACAGAAAAATGGACATATGCAAAATTTGTCATAGCTGGAATCTCTGGTACTCGGCTTTAAAAAGGAGCTTTAAGTGTGCTAAGCACAACACATACATTCGGTACGCATTTTCTAAAAGCCACCCTCATTACATGATTAAATTGTACAGGAAATAGTCTGTTGTATGAAGATAGATTCCGGTGCTTAACACCAACCTCTGTGTAAGATCAAAAAGTAACCGACCTTGATTTAGTAAGAATATTCTTTATCTTCTCTGCTTTACGCTGCCTTGCTGCCAGTTCTTCTGTAGAAAGAGGTTCTTCTGGCTCCAATTCAACATAACGTTCTGGAATTGCTACCTTCTCAGGTTTTGACAACTGTGGAACAAAAGCAAGCATCATGTTCTATCAATACGGACTTAAAGACCTTGAGATTTATTCTCCTTAATGCAAGAACACAGTAAAAACAATAAAGCATAAGTTTGCACAGTCAATATGTGTACCTGATCCTAAACATTCCCTCTGGACGTGAGCTGATGCCCTTTTAACGTGTCTTTTTCCCTTCTTTTATAAGATAGATCAAACAAATATTAAAGAGGATTGCAGAGGAAATTAGAATCAATAGGGAGCCTTTCTTCAGCTCAGCTTCAGAGCACAAAGTAGGACACTGCTTGCAGCTGTTACAGTAGCAAGAAGAACCCATATGCAAGAGTGGTAAGGAAATCAAACATTTTAAAGGAACACTGGAAAGTATTCATATCATTCCAGCATTTCCTGTGAGAGGAGGTATTGCCTAAAGTTTTAATTTATGTCTCAAAAGAATGGAACCTAATCTTCCTCTGCGAGCAGCAGGGAAAAAAAGAAAAACACCACTGCCTTATAAACACCTTTGGAAACTCCTGGACTGCAGAATCGGAAACCTTCGGTATTCAAAAGTTGACCCAAATACACCAACACGGTGCAATTAACAACACGTTCAATACACAATTGTGTAGGCTGAAAGTCTTAATTATGGAAATTATTACACAAAAGCTAGCAATGATTTTTGTGTTAGGATCAGTTTCCTTGCACAAAGGTTTTGCCTCACAGAAGATATCTAAACTACCTAATGAACGTAAGGTTTACAAATGAATGCTGAAAACCAAAGCAAAGACTGCTTCTGAAAAGCAAAAATAGCAAACATGAATAAATAAAAGAGAGAAAAAGGGAACTTTTCTCCCACAGCTGGATCCAACCTCGCCCTCAGCGATGAAGACCAGCAATACATAAGCAATGCACAAAGTGCCAAAGCACTCCATAAGTAATTGTCATTCATAACTTAAAACTAAAATCACAATCTCAAGTTTTTACAGTCCCTTTCAAAAAAAAAAAAAAACCCTAGGCCAACGCTTTCTGAAAAATAAGGATCTCTTGTTATGTTTCCTTACCTTCAAATCCTGCTCCTCCATAGAGCAATGTATATATTTATTGTACAGCTACCTGAACAGCTCATCCTGCCTCTTCAAAAACAACCGTTATCATGCAAACAGAGGATGTATCAGCCATAATAAGTATAGCCTTACGAGGTACAGAACTGGCCAGGCAAAGAGGATGGATAAATGAAATGGAAAAAGACAACCTGAGTAACTGGAGAAAGAAGCTTTAAACCCAGACCTTCACACCTGCTTCAGTCACTCTGAGGTATGTCTGATGTCAGAAATGTCTATATGCACAAATGTTTCTTGTCCCAGGCTGAAGGAGCTAGTTAGGATATAGCCAGTGATTCAAGAAGCTCTGGAGGTCCCAAGGAAACTTCTACTGGCACATGTTTAGCCAACTGTCATCTAACACACCCAGATTGTTCCCCTCTGTGCAGCTTTTCAGCCACTCTGCCCCAAGCCTGTATTGATGCATGGGGTTGTGACCAAAGTGCAGGACCCAGCACTGGGTCTTGCTGAAGCTCATAAAATTGTCCTCAGCCCAGCGATCAGCCTGTCCAGATCCCCCTGCAGGGCCTTCCTACCCTAAGGTAGATCAACACTTCCCCCAAGTTCGGTGCTGTCTGCAAACTTATCAAGGGTGCACTCCATCCCCCTCATCCAGATTATTAATAAAGCTATCAAACAGGGATGGCCCGTTTAGTCAAAGTGCTTCCTAATCTAGAAGTCTTCCTACCGTTAACAGTTTCATAGACTTCCCCTCCACCGTGCTGCTTTACACAGCACGTACCTGTCTTACACTTGCTATGTTCTTCCCTTTCCACTAGATGGCTCAATCGCATTTCAGACAAATACTGCACTCAGTTACCAGAGCTGGAAACAAATCTTGGCCCCAGTGCAAGAAGTCACATAAAAAGCCAGCAGAACGTTTTCTGCCATATCAAAATGAAGAGTAAGGCAGCTCTGTGGAAATAACTTTTACTTCTTAGCAGTTTCTTCTTTTAAATGCTCTTTATATTGTCACCTTTCTTTTCCTAATTCTCATAAACATTGCCTAACAACCACTTTTCCCTATAAAGCCTATATATTTCTCAAGGCAGAGCCAACCTTCCCATTTTTTCTCTCCACTACAGCACCATATGAACACAAACCTTACAGACACCCTAAAGAGCCAGGCCAGAAATATGCTTTCTTTTCAATACCCAGAAGACTCCTTTCAGTTTGAACTCCCAGCTCACTTTTGAAATAAAAGATGAAAATTAACTACATAAAATATAAGCTTAACATCAGGGGGAATACAGTAGGAAGCAAAATTATGAGTGTTACCTCTCTGCTGATGTCTAAATCATAGTCTTGGGGCTCCAGGTCTGTCTCTGTCACAGCTACTGCTACTGGCTGAACTTTTAACCATTCATTTTCATCCTTGTCTTCTCCACGAATTGCCCTCTCAAGTAGCTGCAAATCAAATTCTTGCTCTCGTTTCCACTGGTAATAGATACAAAACAATTAATAGCGTTCAACCGTACTGGCAAATTCAATGTTCAGCAGTGTACATAACTGTGTCTGCAAAAGCTATTTTGCTGAGAGAATCCACAGCGCAAACTCTTTAACTGATAGAAAAAAAGAAAATGCTGCTGTATTTCTTACAACTCTTGGCTGGGAGATTTCATTTCTAGCTATGCTGCATGGATTTCAGAGCACTGTTTAATTTTATACACAGTGTGCAACTGTAATAAAGTATATCACAAGCATTAATCGCATATGCTGATACAATTCTGTGATTCAGATGAACGTGGCCACCAGCACAACCATCTACAGAAGTACAGATGTCAGTACAAGCAAGCCTGCTGTGTTGGCCTTGCTCTAGGCACTCTGACCAGGCAGTGCTGCACCACTGCAAATCACTACACAGAAAGGACATTGCTACTGCAGGCTGAGAATTGTTAATTCTACATGCCTAGAAAAAGACTTGGCGATTAAAGTTGGTATTTTTAGTACTATCATTAACTTGTCTGAAATTCAAACACAGTAATTTTAATAACTCCTCAACTACTTTACACTCTATTAACCTCAGCTACCTGCAAAAATTAAAAACCTTACACATCCTCCTTACAAGATAAATATTCAGCAAGAATACAGTCAGAGCATAGTTAAATTAAACAGCATAACTTTAAGAGCTCCCAGATTATTGCTCAGCAGCTCCTTCACACCTACACGCAATACAGCTCCATATAAACTCATGCTTAAGAAACCTAACAGAGCATTTGTTCATAAGAGCCAAAAAATTAAGCTCTGTTGCAGCATCATTCCATCCAGCAGATCTCAGCGACTTTACCATACAGACTTAAAACGTATTAAAAGCAGCAGGGTAGAAAAGGGACAAAACAGTAAAATGATCTCCTGAGGTATTTAAGGCTACCAGTAGGAGAACATGCCATTATATTTAATACAAATGTTTAATGTTTCTATTACATATCTCTGGCTTTTGGTTGAAGTCTGAACTCTACATGAATCCCTTTGCCTCCATGATGCTACTTGCATTATTAAATCTACTTGAAACCTATTCATGCACAAGCTCTCGATATTCACTCAAAAGATACGTGTCCTCCATGTATATTTGGAAAGTTAATATACCTGAAAGGTCAATTTCATCTCAAAAATTAAGATTTTTTTTTCAGAATTCAAAAGGAGAAAAAAATGCTTTTATCATTCTCACTCTCCAGACTTGTTATCCTACTCATATTCGAACCAGGCCTGATTGACATAGTCCATTTCAAATACACAGTATCATTTTCAAATTGCGTTATGTAGGTAAGAAAAACATCAAACCATGATTACAAAGCAGAATTTTTATTGGCATTGATGTTGCAACTTGTACATTAAAAAGGCGCTGTATATAACAAATGAGCTGACGTACTGTGACCCATACTTCAAATGCCATTCTATGCTTGCGAGCTGACTGATTAAAAATTCGAGTTACACATACAAGGCATGTTTTAAGCAAATGTTACATACTGAGCAGCATTTCAATTATACATTTAACTGTTTGCCATTTTGGCTGCTAAATAATTGCAATGCTGTAAGTCATTGTGCTATTGAACATGCTTTTTGCGCTTTGAAGCCCTGTAGGTACAAGAGATGATCTCCGCAAAACACTGCTAGGGCTGAAAGATTCAATTCTTTACAGCAAGAAAAAGACCAAGATGGCACCCAATTTATAGATAAAGTACTTGTCACAAGTGTTAATAAGGAGTGTCACAAAAATGTTTAAATTCAACTTGCGTGTGTTACGTTAGACTTGGGAAACATTAGAAGCTCAGATTTAGTTCTTCTGATTAAAATATGAAAATAACGGTTCTGCTGTAGTTCCATATTTCCCAAGTATGACATACTGCCTTGAGTAACTTTGTGATTGCAAAACAGAAGACAAAATAGATGGATGTCTCTGAGTTGTGCACTCATATTTACTGGGAAAGTAAATATAAAGAACTGGCTGTAAAACAGCGCTACGGAGCAGTGGGGATGAAAGGCTGAATATTATAAGGGGTGGTTTAAATGCCAGCAATTGACACACATGTACTAAATGCAATTAAGCCTGGTAAAAATTGAGTAGTCCAGTTAGAAATTTTAAAATAACTACAAAATTCTGCAAATTAAAAACAAAACAAAACGAACAAACAAAAAAGAGGCATTAGGTATGATGAGTGACAAATCTAAAAGCAAGAGATCTTGTGCAATGAATTAGGTAAAACAAGGTGACCGTTCTAAAGCTCTAGTGGACCAAATGAAAAATAAATTAAAAGGCTACAGCGTAAGTGCAATTACAGTACAATCTTGGTTTAGCACCAAGTGAGCAACTGGGTAGCTTCACCAATTAGAATTGCTTTGGTTAGTATCCAAAACGTATCATTACAAACTTAGATTCTGTACAGCATTTAATCTCAGAACACAACAAAAATTCTTTTTCTTCAGCAGCTTTAATTTGAGCCTTATTAGAATATTCTACATGTTGAGCTTTAAAGGAGGACTTGCTGCAACTGAAACCAATTTGATCCTAATTTCTACTAAGTGCGATTAGGTTTCAAAACTTATTATTCATTTCTCCTTAAAATCAAACAAGAAAAACCAACCACACAACCTGCTTGGCCTGATATCATCACAACTATCTTGCAGCCTAATTTGTGAATTTAAAAGAAAAATAACCACGGTGAGTAAGAACATTCTAAAAGGCCCATTCCATTATGAAGCAGCTTGAAAATCCTAGAAGTTTCTTACACTTTCTAAATACAGTGCTAATAAAAAAACAATCACATCTCTGAATTCACTCTAACAGAGCCTCACCTCCACTCAGCACACGGACGTCTGACCAACTTACCTGCTGCATCTGCTACATACACTGTAACTACCATTAAAAAATGACCATCTGTTACTTGCACTCTCTGAACTCATTTTATACTGTATAACACTGATTTAATTATATTAGAAGCATCACACACGCTCAAGTGAAAGTGCTTGCTAGGAAAAAAAAATAATCCAAAGACATTTCTAGTTTAGTCCCTTTAAGGCATATCTAACATACTGAGCCTATGTCTGCAGAAATGGGCCTGATGAAAGACCGAGATGAAACAGACTGCCTTTCTCCTTGGCTAAGGGTTCTCTTGCGTTCACGAACTAATGCCTTCTGATGCCGTTTCATTCTTTCTAGTTGTTCCTCTGCACTCATCTTGCCTCTTTGGTGGTCTCCAGAGTATAAACGTTCCAAGGCACTCTTTGGTCTCTCCTGAAGAAGTTACAAGGCACACAAAAAATGTGGTGGAATTAATAGTTTATAAGGAGCATACAAATAAACAGCATCTTTCTCCCACCTTATTTCTAACAAAGATAATTTTGCTCTATTGCTTTGTATTAATTTCAACATTATAATATCTATTAGTACAAGTGATTTTGATTCCGAACTTTGTTTCTATAAATCTATTAGAAACATAAAGTCATCTTTCTACTTCCTGACTCATTCAAGAGAATTAGAAAATAAATAGTATTAGATCATTGGAGATGGGACTCCTCCCATGGGACTAGAATCCCATCTCCTGCTGTGCAACATGTGCTCTGGATTTAAGAACAATTTGGAAGATCAAGACAGTAGTCTTCAGATGTCCTTTAAAAACTTACCTTGGACCTATCCCTTCGAAGAGTTGCATATGATGAAATGGTAGATGACTGGTGCAATCTGGAAGTTGATCCAGATAAGCCTTTACAAGGAAAAAGAAACTGCTTTAAAACCAAACAAAGATGTGCCAGATAGTTGTTGTTTTTTTGTTGTTGTTTTTTTTCCCCCTCTTACTATATTCTCATTATTTCAGTTCACATTTCACATATTTTTCTTTAGCTCAGAATGCCACGAGGGGCAGGAAATTTCATTTCAGCCACAGCTGATACATTTCAGGTCACTACTGATCAAAACACAGAAAAATCTTCTACATTTTAAACACATATTAAATGAAGTATGAGGTGAATTCAGCTGTGCAACAATGGATATGCTTTACAAATAGTCACATCTATGAAGAAAATCAAACCTTAACAGTGTTTAGGTGTTTCCGGGATTCAAAAATCAAACTGACTACTTTTCCCCAAATATCCTCTATAACCTCACCTGTTAAATGGTGAAAAGACTTTAGTAACATGAGATCCTACTGACAAGTCACTCGTAGTGTTTGGAGGCATTACGTTTCTATTCTTTACCATTTCATTGACTCCCACAGGCAATACGTGTATTTTTTTAAAAATTCACTTGAGTTTATAAATACAACACAAAAATAATAAGGAAAGGCAACTCTGAATACAGGAGATATTCGAACAGCTCATTGCATTTTTTTGCTGTTTCTTTGCTTTTAAGCATTACATATGAAGCTCCTTTGCCAAAGTGTGGTTATCCATAACAGCACCGTTAAAATCATGCATTCTCTACAACTTCACAGCACTGTACAGTTAATCTAAAAATAACAATGTCAAAATAAAATCATCTCCAGAAAATCCTAGGAGAGAAGCTCCTATCCAAAAAGTACTGTGGAAAATAAACTCTGTTAATTCTTGGCTTACCACGAGTAGGCAGTGTCTGGTATCCACTATCAACGGTTATGAAACCACTGGAAGGTTGGTTGAGGTCACCACCTATCATTGCTAGTTCTGGTTCACTCACATATGAACGCAGTTCTACCTGCGTGGAAAGATATTTTCTGGTTGAAATGACATCACAGACAGCAAGTCTTAAAACAAATCCCAGCAATTTTGTTTCTGGATTACTGAATCTGTCTCTGCCATTACTATAACATACAGATCTCTTCCATTTTCTGTCTCTCCCCTCTCATTACAAGATCTGGCAGTATACATATTTCACAGACACTATCATCTGTTATTGGTTCACATGTTCCTTAAAGTGCAGATGGTCTATGAGTGCTCACCCTATAATCTCCGTTTACATACTGTCCCAGTTCTCTGTCTCTCTTTCTTTCATCTGACTGACGTTTCAGGCCTCGCACTGACGTATGTCTGATGACTGTGGCTTCTCTTGGGAGTGGTGGAACAGCTGGTGGTTGATCTTCAGGACTGTATAACTGAGGGAGAGGAGGTCTGGGTGGTGCTTCATCTTCCTGGTCAGAGGAAAGCACAGGTATGTGGCAAACAGTCTGGTCTGGAATAAACTGTCTGAAAGTTCGTAACATTATACAAATTATTTATGATTGCTTTACCATGTTCTTCTCTGTCCACCAGAATCTCGAGTTCTTTGAAGCAAACAAGACCCAAGAAAGCAAACAACCAATGAACCAAAAGGCATTACCAAAGAGCAAGGAAGGCTCTTCTGCTTTAGTATGTTCTGAAACAGTATATGGCTACTGTGAGTAAATTTCCAGGTTACAAACATAGGAATAGAGGAAATGGCCTTAAGTTGCACCAGGGAATATTCAGGTTGGATGTTAGGAAATAATTCTTCTCCAAGAGTGGTCAAGCACTTGAACGAGATGTCCAGGGAGGTGGTGGAGTCACCATTCCTAGAGGTGTTCAAGGAACATTTACACTTTGTACTGAGGGACATGGCTTAGTGGGCAATATTGGTGATAGGTGGACGGTTGGACTGGATGATCTTGGAGGTCTTTTCCAACCTAGGTGATTCTATGATTCTAAATACTCTTGTGTATTTGTTATTGCACAGTTTGATTACAACCCTCAGGTGTCTCCTGCTGTGCCTCCACATTGCATGCACTTAGTAACCATGAATGCTTTCTGCCAGAAGCAAATGAAAACAGCAGAGAAAAAGGCTCACAATAACAGTACTTACAACCTTTGGCATTAGCCTAACTGGTGACTGAAGAGGTGGCTCAATTTTTTTCAGCTGTGGTACTTGTTGCTGTGCTCTGGCCTGGAAATAAGGCTGTGGGTACAGCCTCACCTCTAGGGAAGGTTTGACCTGGCTGGACGGAGGGCTTTGTGGAACTGAAGGTTTGCTCTCCACGGTTGTGAGAGAAGCTGGTAAGGAAGGCACTGTAGACTGAGAAAATGAAGGCACTATTTTTCTTTCTAGGGGAGAAATATGCACATTTGTTAGATGCTGTGTTTCTTGTATCTGTCAACAATGTTCAGTTCATACAAATAGAAATTAGTATCACTAAGCTTTAAAAAACAGCCCTAATACTCTGCACATCATTTTCAACAAAAATTTAGTTGTTTTTTTTTTTAATATAAAAATCTATGACTGCTAGATTAAGCAGGGGTGGGAAAACATTCCCTTGATGAGGATCAAATAAGCCTTCCAGGCTAAAAATAAAAATATACATTAATATCATTCAATGAAAACCCTTGGTGAGAAGCAACAGGAGAAAAGTCCACACATCATACACAATCATTACAATGGCTGGATATGGCTCCACACCTCAGAATCCCTCGGATGGCTACAGAGCTAGACATGACTAAGCACCAATAGCCATACCATAAATAAACCATAATCTCACCAAGAACAATTTAATCTCCGTGTGTAAAAAGGTAAGCAAAGATAAACTCAAAATACAAGATGAATTTGCAAGAGGCATTAATAGACTCTTGCTATCCCAGCATTCTCCTCTTTCATTCGAAACATCATAAAGCAATTGAAATGCAGACCACACATTCTTTTCCTTCTTCTATTCCATAGCTCATGCTGCTCTGCCCACCAAGCACATGCCTGAAGAGGGAACGGGAAGGTAACTGGAGCGAGGGCAGTCAGGCAGCATCCAAGAGGCAAAAAAAAATAAAGCAGACAAGTGCAGAGAGGAGCTCCCAGACAACATACAGAACAGATACTACTTTGGTATGAGTCTGGTGTACGCGTGAAGCTGTTTCTGTGACCTGCATAACTTATCCCACTGCTATTGCTCTCTTTTTCTATGGCTTGTTATGCTTCAGGACGTCAAACAGAAAAACATACACTTTTTTGCTGGCTCAACAAAAAAAACACCGAAATAACGTGTGCAAACTGCAGATTTCCACTGCAGACATTACCAGAATTAACTATGCTGTCTGCTCTGAACATACCTTGAGAGTATCCACATAGACTCAAAGATTCAACTGCATTTGAAATTTTTCTACATTTTAATTATGCTCTCTTTACCTGGATTCTTGATGGAGTCTACTATGGTTTTGTAATTTGCTTTATTTGCACTCAAGCCAGCCATAACATCTTCAATTCTCCACAAGTCTTTCTGTATTTGTGTTTTCTCCTGACAGTTAAAAACAAAAAACCTGTTTAATTGACGATGCATTTATCCTTCTGTTATCAAAACCAAAGTAATATTTCAGAACTTATAGGCATAGAAATTTAAAACAAGCAAAAACCACATTACCCACAGATCAACATATCTTGCACACAGACCCATAGAATTTAGAGCTTTTTCTGAGTCTCAGAAGATTTCCTAAAGAAGACATATAGAATGAGACATCTCCATATTGTTCTCTACAATATTATTCAGGCTACAAAATCCTGGTTCTATATAAAGTGAGCTTATAGAGCCTTTTAAATTGTACTAGTTTCTCAAATCCTTTCGAACACTTTAGGATACTAAGGTAGCATTACAAAACTCCTCTTCACAGATTTAGAGGAAATGCCCAAAAAATATATTCAGTCTCCATGAATAATGCTATACATTCGCCTAACAACCTGCAACGAATTAAATCTAAAACCAAAACTAATTAAGAAGGGATGACAAACTTAATTTCTTTCTATGCTTGGGTGGTTAGGCCTACTGGATATGATGCATTCTTTGGTTTCAACTTGTGTCCTGTTTATTCCACTAATTCTTCCCAGCAGGCAACAATGGGAAGCTTTCTCTAATGTCTGGACTCTGCCTTCGTGTATCTTGTGGCTAGAGGCCGTGGCTACTGAAACCATCACTTCAGACACATGTTTATTGTAATCATCAAAAACCACAGATGGAAAAAGCTATTCAAGGCATGTGGATTTTTGTTGTTTCCTCCCCCCCAGCAGATTGTAAGTAATCTTGTTAATTTATTGTAATCTGTTATTTTTCCTAAGGAATCGATGCCTAATAACTCTTCTATAAAATAAGTAAATCAATAAATAAAACAAAATAAAAAACAACAGGCACTAAGAAAAAAATAAATAGTATTGTTTGTTTCCCACGTGGTTTTATAAAGGCAGAAGGTTGTGCTACACTGTTGTTAGGAACTGCTTACAAACTCCTTCACAACCCTAGGAATCTGTCACTTGCCAGGAGCTGCAAAATAACTGCTAATTAATCCCATAAACCTGAAAGAGAAAAATTTTACTAACAGCTCTTACACCTCGTAGAACTAGAGAAGGCATATCAATTGCTTTCTACTTTCTGTCTTAGCTCAGAAAATATGCTCAGTCAAGTTATAGATCAACAAGCAGGTTGCCAAGAACACAAACATTTAAATGATGGAGAGCGTTATTTGCCTGCAGTAAAGTCACTCTGTGGATGGGATATCTTGAAAGACTGTCAGGATGCAAACTATAAATTTGCACATTTCATTACGTCTTTCTGAGATTAATCAGACTACAAGGTACCAAATGATGGATTTACAACGATCAAGTCTCAGGACTGGTTAAAAATCCCCACACGTAGAAAAAAAATCCTGCTTCTGAAATCACTCAGAAAAACTGCGTGATCAGCGATATACACAATCCATGAGATCTTTTACTATTATTTCTTCCCATTAGTTGAATCTCAAATGCGAGGAGAATATTTTAAACCAAAAATGGAGTGGATCAAAAATATAAAGAGATTAATTTATTTTTGAATTATGAAAGGCACGATTTCTGTTCACCAAAAGGTATAAAAGTACTTCATGGGCGAGAAAAGTTAGTTTGGAGAGATTGTTGTTTTCTATAGCAACATGCATCTGCAATTTTATAGAATTTTTAGGAATACTTAATGAAGAATGAATAGTTTTTTCAGTACAGTGTTTTTGGTTTTTTTTTTTATGCTACTGCAAAATGTTAGATACATAACCTTGAGCCTATACACAGTTAGGTAGTCTTTAGATTTCTACGATGACTGTGTTTACTTGCAATGAAACTTCTCTGAAAGAACATGGTTTTAAGAATATTCATTACTTTCTGGGAAAATCAGTTCCCCTTAATATCCCCAAAACAGATATTCAGAAACATATTCGTCTGCGTGTGTGTGTATCACTTGAAACACATACTATGCTTAGGTATGTTTATGCATACACTTGGTATGAGATGCTCATTAAAGTAAATTAACGTTTGTTCTGTGTAAACCATCTGCCCATCTCTGCGTACTGCTATATCACTTGCCAAACACTATTTAAAGCAAGTTCAATACATAAATGAAAACTGTTTAATAAAGTATTTTGTTCAAACGCTTTCTGTGTAGACATGAACATCCTCATTGTTAATGGAGTGAACTTTGCACAGACCTGATTTTTATTCTAAAATACCCCTGGGATGTTTTGGAGGAATGTATTCTACGGCTGAGCTCCAATAAATGAGATTCTGGCTCTAGAAACTGACTACACACACACACACACACACACACACACACACACGCACCAAAAACAAACAAACCCACCAAATTTAAAAGTGGCTGAAAATGGAAGACTGAAACATTTAAAAATGTTTTACACCTCTTGTTTTGATACAAGAAGTTCATTAATAGCATATTTGTTTTCACTAACTTGCCTCTGATCTGATGTTTTTGGCAAATACATAAATTAAAAACATTGAGCTTTTTGGTCCAAAATACTTGGAAAAGTACGCTACGGTTTCAGCCAGTGAAACACATTGGCTTTGTTACTCATGTTTTGCCTTTTAAAATTCATCTGTTGTGCTCAGACATGGGAAAAATAACCTGAACTGCACTCCTGGCCCTAAGGATAAAATCATCAGTTACAAGCAGGTATGCAGAATTAATCTCATATGTCACATCCAGCTCAGCAAACAGAATAGCTCAGCTTCAAACAAAGCTTCTTTGTAAGATTCAAAACTGAATAATTGATTTAAAACTGCGATGCTGTTAAACACTTATTCCACTTCACAAAACAATCTGCAGAAATAAATCTTCCATAAATAGAAGAACATGACAAAGAGCAAGTAATGACAATAACAAGCCAGCAAGTGATGTTCTTAAAAATGGATAAAGAATCCAACAATGTCAGATCAAATAAATGTATGACTAAGAAGCCCTGCACAGTCTTATAAATTAAATACGTTATCAATGTCTAGATGTCAGCATGTAATAAAAACTTAATCAAATAATGACAAATTTGCATGAGAAACTTAGAAGCTATTAGACACCTGAAGATAGCTTAGTTACTGCACAGCAATGCTGCCAGGGTTTCAGAACTTCACAAACTAAGATGCGACAGCTGAATGCAATGCAAAAATTACAGAGCATCTCTCTTATGAGATGATAGCTTTCAAGTTCAGAGATGGCCTTCTCACACGTAAACTAGTGTCTGTAAACAGACTCACCTGAGATATCAATGAACTATTCATCTGTTCCTGTAAGGCTTTTTTCAGCTGGCTCACGTCATTTTCTAGTTTCAGATATTCTTTCCAGGCATTTTCCATTTCCTAAAAACAAAGATAATACTCTAGCACAATTATGATCAAACAGGATCAATTCTAATTGAAAGTTCTTAAGATGGACTTTTTTCCTTTATAAAGAGATGTAAAAAAGTCTGGTTTGTAGCCTGTATTTTATATTTGTATATATACACACACACATATAGAAACATGTATACATATATATTTATATGTATTTAATATTTATATACATATATATACACACTCCCTCTATCTTGAAGATACACTTCAAAATGCTTTATTGATTACAGTACTACATTAAGAATCCCTAGTTGAGAAGTTCTTGCCAGCTCACAGATACAAAACCGTTTCTTAACCATAAAACTGCTGTTGACAGTTTAACTGACTCTACTATGCTATAAAAGAAGCACATTCTACTTCCCTTCTACTTTCCTGCTCTACTTGAAGCAAGTTCACAACTAAAATTCAAACAGTCACCTAAACCTGAAATGATATTTTAAGACACAAAGTATGATATTCTTTGTAAGTTCCACTTACAGCACTGCAGAGCCATTGTAAGCAAATAAATAAGCAGACACCTGAAAAATAAAACTATCCAATTCCTTTTATGTCACTTAGATTATTTCCAGCACCCATGGCACCCACAGTATGCTTTCTGACACAGAACTGTGAAAATTCAAGTCAGTGTAAAGGGTGAGAGTAGGTTTCTTTTCCTCCAAAGTTTGAAAGAGAGAGTTTGGAGGCATACAAAACCATGAGGTGCACTGGTAGATCGGATAGTGACTGATAGTTCCCCACCCTCGTACACCAACAAGGGTCTGTCACATGAAACAAGTGTGAGTCAGGCTCAAAACAAATAAACTGGCTGCCCACACAGTGGGAAACAGATCTACACAATGCCTTGTCAAATTATGTTTTGGATGCAAACGATTCATAGAATTTAATAAGGAAGTGAGCTTGGAAATTAGATATACTGAGGATTACTAAGTAGACATAAAATAATGGTCTCATGAATTTTATGATCAGAAAATAGAAGCTGGATTGATTAACACAGAAAACACACCACCCATCCCTTAACCTTACTCTTCCCAAAACACATGAATATGCCCTCTGCTGAACCCTAACACTTCATGAGAAGAAGCCTTGGACTGGGCTAGTGCAGCCATTCTCACAATGACTTGCTGCTTGCCAGATAGAACATAAAGAGCTTTCACAGACCATATGTATTTTCTACAGGCAGAAAACATTGTACATATACATTTAACTACTACTGGCATCTTAATGTTCAGATCTCACTACAGAAAAGGTGTTCAAGCAACTCTAAAACAATTTTATGAAGAGCAGGTCCCATTTTCATTGAGAGATAATATTAATACAATGAGCACACAGCACGCAGCTTATATTATTCTTTCATTGCCAATTCTTACAAATATTTTTATTTAAGAAAAATGCAACGTTAAGTTAAGTTGCATTTGGGTATTTATTAACTTGTAATGGCAATGGTAAATTTTGACTGGAATACAAATAGACCCACCCCCTTTTCCCTTGGAAAAATATAAATATGATTATGTTTATGATATCTGCACTGCAAAAAGGATTAGCTGAAAGATTTGCTATTTAAACCCTATACATATCAGACAAAACTATTAAATGAAACTCTAAGCTTTTGAAGGAAGTGCACTGAAGAGGAAAGCTGGAGAGGTCGCCCATAAACATTTGGATTTCTGATTTATCATCCTGCACTTTAACAAAATCAGATCACAATAGGATTTAAGGAAAAATATACAGTTTTCCTCTAATTGGTATCTTAACTACTGCTTTCTTAAAGCAACCCGAAATACGTACCGTTGAAACTTTGGATATTTCTGCCCGAATACGTATAAGATCTTCTTGCAAAAGTCTTTGCTGGTATGAAATTTTTTCTGCATGCTGTGGTTGGTCTTTGTACTGTTCCATCTGCCTGTGTAACACCTCCAAAACAGACTCCAGCTGATCCTAAGAAGCAGCAGAAAACAGAGAAGCAGACAACAGTAAGCTTTCACCATTGATGGCAAACTTAATAAATTTATCTTTGTGAATGTAAAAACTGTATTCTATGCCCCCAGCGTTACCTCTAAGCCACTAGGCTAGGATTGGCCTGCTACTGCGGAGACTAAGATGTAAATGAATGAAACACTGCAATAGAGTTAATCACTTAAAATTCTAAATTTTAAAATTTTCTAATATCTTCTATAGAAGATGTTTAAATCATCAAACCTGTTGAAAACACAAATCAGTGAGAAGTTTTCTACTTATAGTCTGTGTAAAACTGTAATTTACAATTTTAGAAGAATCCCCTTAAGCAGCACAGAAGTGTGATAGCCCTAGCACACCACAGTACTAACAGTTTATTTATAGACAACTTCTCACTCATTGCTAGAATTAAAGCAGCCATGTGAGAGATTAAAACACTACCTAAACACTAAGTAGGTCTGATGCATTCAGTCAGAAGTAGCAGTGAGGCATTTCTGCACAACAGCTCTCTGAAGGATCTACTTGATGGGACTTCCATTTCACAATGCCTTTTATTCTGAACTACCTAGCCTTAGACTCTTTGACAGCTATAGTTCCTTGTTCCAGAAGCAGATACACACAAGAAGGGAAGAATAGGAGATACTTCTGGTATTGTTTACTGTTCAAACTATGACTTGAAAGGGCATGGAGGGAAGTAGGAAGGTTCCAAGTATAAACTTGTCCAGAAGTATTCCAGCATCTCAGTCACAAACCTCAGAACAATGCTCCAAGCTATCAATAAACAAGCATAGTTCCCAAATGACTACAAATGGGAATCTCACTACCACACACAGCACGCTGCTGTTTATGCAAACAGTGCTTGCATGCGTGGGAAGAACTGCAAATGAAACATGACTACCTCCCACTACATGAATCTAAGACATTAAGCAAAACCAAGCATATGCAACCCAGTTTGTGAATGATGCCAGAAGATTAACTGTATAGGGTTTCAAGACATTGATCTTCAAAAACCTTTTCTAAAAGCAGGTACTCAACTTCAATGTAAAAAAGTGTTTCTCATACAAAAGTTTACGTGCATTCTCAGAGAAAACTATCACAAAGCAAGTAGCATCCAGTAATTTTATTTGAAATTCCATACTTTATTATTATTTTTAATTTTATGTTCTTTTTATCCTTACTTTATTTTCCTTAAGAGCTCTTATTTTGTCCTCCAAGTCCTGCAGAATTCTGTCCTGCTCGCAGAATACGCTCAGCTTGACCTGAAAATAAAACCATATCGGTGTATGTAACATCAGAATTTTAAGAAGAAGAAAAGCCTCCACTAACAATAGTTTATCCCGAGGAGAACAATAAATGCAACAATTAACAGTACAACAAATGGCCAAAACAACACCAGAGTTTCTGAAGTGGTGGTTGATACTTACATCGATATCACTTTCTGCAACCTTGACAGGTTTTGTACTTCGCTCTTTTAGCGTATCACGCCCCGACACCTACGAGGAACAGGTTTGAAAGGTCTGAGTTGCAAATTAAAACTTAACTACCATTCAGACATAAAAACAGAAGTTTGTTAAATATTCATGTTTAACCACAAAGGTTAATAAGATAAAATTTTGGATACAAGTCTCTTAAAAGTGCATTTATCTTCTCTAAAATGTAATCAGAAAAGATTATCAGTTATACTGTGCTATTTAACGACCCTTATTGTAGCTAAAAACTGTACAAAATGGCACAATCCCATTTGTCCGTGGTTACAAGCGTCCTGTTCCTGCAAAACCCAACAGTTTTATCTCTTTGCTTTTAATAACTTCCTTGAGCCCATGAGGATTTGAATAGTACTTTTAGAATATGCAACTGCAAGTGTAACAGCATTAATCGATGACTGAAATATACCTTTCTGGCATCTATTTCATTATACAAAGGACAGTCTCTTCCATAGCACAGGGGTGCATGTTATTAAAGACAGACTGCTATGAAACTGCAGGGTGAAATTTAAATGCCATTTAACTTTATAATGTTTATGATATTTCTAATTTCTCATTCCATAAATCACTGTTTCCATATTTCATTTCTTATGGGAATATTACCTCCTCACATAATTCAGTTTTTAAATTGATACAGACTGTACTATATCACACTTCCAACCTTCCAGCAAGCCTAACATGAAGGCATGTCTATCCCTGCAGAAAAGTGTATTACTTCCACTGTTTACACTTGACTCTTTTGATGAATAAACAAGACTAAGAGAATGGTCATATAGAACAGTTCATGAACTGTACAATTTTAAAAGCCTTACTCAATTAGAATACTTTTAAAGACTCATTAAATCAAATAGAATCACAGAATCACCAAGGTTGGAAAAGACCTAAAAGATCATCCAGTCCAGCTGTTCACCTATTACCAATACTACCTTACCAAAGGAATACCTGCTACTGAGAAGTACAGTGCTCAAATACACTCAAGAATATAGAAAAGATCACCTAATTATTGTATTGAATAACAAAGTTAGATTTATTGTTGTTGTTGTTTGAACTGGTAGGGAAATTAGTAGTTTTCATAGTTCTTGTGGTTGGAGTGGTTTTCTCTGTTTAATTCTTTAAGAGGGAAAGAAAGAGCAGTTTCCTATTTGCTGACTGGCAGTCTATAGACTTAAGCAACATGACTTCCTAATCAACTTAACAGGGTCACACGTGATTTCTTAAAGTAGTTATTTTTTACTGCAAGTGGAAGTCAATCTTTGATACAACTTTCTCAGATCACAGCCCATTTGAGTATTTTCAGATAAACTACGTTTAGAACAGAATTAAGATGCTTAATTGATGTTTAATATCCCCTCCCCTCTGACTGCGGGCTCCATTAACATACTTATTGTGGGATTTCACATGGAGAAAGTTACACATTTATTACTTTTCCACTCCAAAAACCAAAAAGCGTTTCACTGTCTCTCAAAATTTATATTTTGATCTTCAAATATTTTCAACAGTAAATATGTTTAAGAAAAATCCCATCTTCCAAAGGTACTACTGGAATTATTTAAGTGCTAGACCCTATGTATAACACCAAGAAACAACCACATACAGGAAGCAACGTCAGCATGTCCAAGTAACAATAAGTAAAATCATTACTGGCAAACTAACAGAATGCAAAAGCCTTTTTCAAAGCAATGAAATTAAGACAAATACACAGTCCGCCCATTCTAAGACTTCAAATTACGTAATCACAGCTATACGGATTTTGTTGATTTTCAAGCAGTATGAGAACAGAATGAAGGTTCAGCATGCTTTCACACTTTCCAAATTTACACATTGGACTTGCTGCTTGACACAATCATTTTCATGACAAAATGAAACCAAACACTGAGGACAGCCATAACTTCACATACAGACTCCAAAAGGCAGTGGGAGAAAAAAAGAAGAAAAGGGGGAAAAAAAATAATCTTACATAAAGTTCTACTGTTTGCTATAAGACACCTGCAAAAGCCAGAATATATAAACATCGACTGCTACTTTAAAAAGCAATGGGATGAAAGCATTTTGGATGCAAGCAATCTTACATGTATACTGGAAAGCAACCCCTGTGCTGAGTTCTTCAGCACTTTGTAAATCATGTTGATCAGAGGTCCATTATTTTCTATCTGTTTTAAACACAAGTTTGAACAATAGCTTGTTATAGATGTAAGGACTGAAGATAGAAAACCTTAGCACATAAAACTCCATAAGTAGCAGCAATTTCACGTTCTTCTTTCACACAGATCCTCAAGGTTTAGAGTCTATATATTGTACCGTTATGGAAACTATAATTAGTTACCTATTTTATTATTTTCAGTAGATCATTCATCCAACCATAAGACTTCTGTTTTTTACTTTTGCAAAGCACACATACCAGCACACAGCACAATCACAGCTTAACAAGCACCATAGGTAACGGTAAGACATTTTCTGTCATGTAGAACATAACTCTTGCACCAAGAGCCCTATGCTGATAAATGGAGCAACGCAGTCAAATGCTTTGTAAATGAAGCCATCAGAAGCACACTCAGACTTACCATTACTCCCATAACAAAGACCTGCCGTGCAGCATTTCCTTAGATACCTGTGCAGCATAACCTTGTACTAGCAACCTCTTCCAACAAAAGGGCTTCACACGTGACTGCAGAAGAACAAGCAGCACCAGTGCCGAACAACTGGAGAGGGACCCAAATTGGCTTGGAATAATTGCACAACATATACTTAGAAGCAGAAACTTTGCACTTCAGCAGGCCTTACTCATTCATGCTTTGTGCAAGTCTCTCAGGAATGTCTGTGAACTATTTGGAAGTGCAACCACTGCCCAGAACTCCTTTGGCCTGACTGAACTTTATTTATCTTGGAAAGGAAAAAAAATCTTTCCCTTTCATGCTTCACCTTTGTTTGCAACATCATCTTGGAGATCTGTGGGGAAAGAATCTCTTGCTCACTATTTCTGCTCTTTTAAAACAGAGTCACAACTTTACACCTTTGTTTAAGGGATTAAAAAAAAAGCCATAACACACACCTGTGGAAATCCATTTGCAAAAAAGAAAATGTTGTTTCATAGCATAGAGATGCAACATCTCTTTCATTCCTACATCCCTCTGTTTCATGAGTGAAAGAGAACACGATATCCTGGCACTTTTTTTAATGTCAGAACTAGTTTGATGTAGGAGAAAAAGTATAATATTTGCAAAGCATATTTATATCATTTATGCCACTCTTATGACAAAGCACTGTAATGTTGAACAATACCATCCTAGTACTAACATCAAAATGTTTCTTAGATAATATATTTCAGCTTTTAAATAATAATCAAAAATGGACTGGTAAAGTAGGATAAGACCGAGGCTACTGTGGGGACAAAACATCTGACTTATAACAAATTACCAAATGCCTCATAATCAGTAATTGCACCCTGCTTTAATACTACAGCACAAATTACGTAGTTAATTAAATGTTTAATTGCTATTCCTAGTTGAAAAGTTACATTTCACAACATCTAAGAAGAAATATGTTCAGAAATAATAAAGCAGAAATGCCTAACTTCATTTTTAAGCCTATCTGAAATTGTCTCATCGGAGTAGATCTAACTCAAAGGCTAATGAAGTCAAAACTGATATTTGAAATAAAGGGCACTATATCTAAGCCTTCAATGAAAGGCACCCTGTATACTAATCATGAATTCACAATATTCCACCATTACCAAATCAATCTGTAATTTGCTTTGTTCCACTGATACTAGCTTTCCTCATACTGCGAGTTCAATAATTTACACTTAATGGCAAAGTACAAATTCAATAAGAACACAGACACCTACTCAAATTTCACAATATCATTTTAATCTCTCAGCACCCTGATCTGAATTTCATATTTTCAGACCATTACTGAAAGAAGGTTACTCTTTTGAGCATGAAAATATCTGAAAAACAAACAGACACCTTCAAAAATTACATCATTCTTATGGAACTTCACTTGACACTTTGACTGTCAAGATTTGTCAAAAGGAAATGCAAAGTAATATTAAGTTTCTTCTTGCAGAAAGATCAGGTTGCCCCCATACATTTTTCATTCTGGCTGCTTTTGGTAGGCACAAGGGGAGCTCTCAGGGGGCCAAGAAACTCTTTGTACCCCGAATTCACTAAAAAGCTAACAACCCATCCTATTTATTTCCCTAAGCACCTAACATTTTCAGGTACTTACAACATGGTCACTTGTAACAAGGAAAGTGATTGCAGGACCTCCTAAATTGAAATGTCACAAAACTCAGCCAAAGGCTTGGGATGCAGTTACATTTGGCACAGCCAAGAGCACATCAAGAACAAGGCCTAAAGCGATACACGTCCAACTGATTTTACATTTGTATGTAAATGATTATAACAGTTTATACATGCTATCATTTAGTCTACATACACCACATATACTATGCAATACATATATTTGTATTGCTAATATTTTCTATTGATGTATTTGGTTGCATATTCAATCATGCAAGCATCAGATGAAACTGAAGTTGCCATACTAGTGGTCCCAGCAGCTCATTATATAGCATACAGTCAAAGCCTCTTGGCATCACTGATAACTACAGACAAATAAGCAAGGATTATAAGGTGTCAAACTTCACCTTTATTTCAGAGACACCATATGATTCGTATATGGTAAGATATGCTACACAGCATGGAATGACTGCTTTATTAAGCAATATCATTGATTATGAAGTCTGATTTTTTTTCTTGAAATACCTGCTATCAAAAAGTGCTTTCAAATTGCCAACTATCAGATGTATCAGGAACAGAAGTAATTTCATTTAGACAGATATTCTGTTGCTGAACACCATATTATATTTTTATCTCTACGAAATATTACCTATCCTTACATGGGCAAATTTTATTGTATGCATGAATGAATATATAACTGGTATCTCTTAGCCATCAGAACATGGAAACAACGAAAGCTTCCAATTAATCACCACATTTTCGCCAAAAAAATGCATTATAAATACAGCCTATTATAAAAACAAGAGAAAAGACAGCTCGTATAAACTTAAAGGGAAAAAACTGAACACGTGTCTTAACTTAGAGGAGCTGACTTCATATTGTCTCTAAAGCAACAGCAAAAACATTTTGAAGCAGTTTGTAAACTTATTTCTTTTAAATCCACAAAACACTGACCCATCTGAAGTATCTGCGATGCAAGTTCTAAATAGAAACTGAAGTACCAACCATTTTCTGAGTTTGCATGTCAGTTCCATAACTACTACTATAAGCACATACTATTTTAAGCACAATGATAGCAAAAGGCACAGAGTTCCAGTTTCTGAAAGGAAAATGATTCTAAAACCTGAGAGTACAAAGATGATACACAAAGACAGCTAGGTTATAAAACAATGGAAGTAAACTTCTATAAAAGCTTACCTTCAGATCCAAATACTCCAAATCCTTTTTCAATTGGATATAAGTGTCATCAGCCTTTGGGTAAGTGCACAGAAAAAGAAAAAATAAAATGTATTTGAAGGTTTGAAAAATAACTTTAAAAAAAGATTGGATATATAAAGAAGATGATGATAAAGTAAACAAAATAACAGAGTAGGGAAGTACATCAAAAGCACATTTGCTCCACCAGCATATTGCTATTTACAGCTGAAAAATGGGCAAAATATTTCCTGAGATCATTTCTACCTCATGTCCACTCTTTGAACAGATAGACTTAGTTTTTACACTGCTAATGGGATACAAAACTACACAAACAATGCATTTTCAAGACCAATTTCTGATGACTATCCCTTCATCAAAAAGATTGTGGAGTTGTCCTCTAGCACAATGTATCCCTAGGAAAAGTCATCTGCCTAACTGAATGTCACATATAAATAGAAGCCTGTATATAAAAATCATTAGAACACTTCTTGATCAGACTGCACACACATTTTAAGATAAGCACCTCTTCATTTAACAAAGGCAAGAAATAAGCTTCATGAATAAAACACTAAGATCTCACTCGTGTGATTGGAGAATCCATTTCACTATAAGTGACAGCATTCAACTTCATCCCTCTTTTTCAGCAGCTCACCCCTAACTGTTGTCAGCTTAGTCACATAGGTACATTTCAACCTGTAACATCTTCCTTAGAATTAGTTCAAGAAAAGCATACACAAGACCTCATTTGAAAGTTACTTCTTTTTTCATAAGAGGTATTTGTGATAGGTAACAAAGTAAAACCTAACTGTTGCAAGCAGACATGGTGAGAAGCCAAAATTTCTACAATTTTTGCTAAAATTCTGATAATTTTCTATTCTGAGTGCACTAAAAATCAGACCCAAAGTACTATAAAAGAACTATACCATTCTCAAGCTTGAGCCAATGTGACTGTGTATTTTAAAAAAGGAAAGAAGACCTTTGCTGCAGTAAAATCAGTACATTACACTTACATTTCTTTAGACACCATCACCTAAATCACTGTCCAATTACCTTTCGAATCTGTCAGAAGACCTGACTAGAAAGTATGCCCATTTTTAAGGAGAAGTCCCAATTATTCTAGACCACCTTAGTGCAATTGTTCTGTAGGTGAGGTAAGGAAAGTAAACTTTTCCAAATTGAAAAAAAAAACACACACACCATGAATTTTAGGCCGATATAAAGCCTCCACCAATTGCAAGAGTCACCATGTTTTATTCCTATTTTTGAGGTTCTGATATAAACCAAAGTGCTCTTTAAGAACATTTGTTTCATCCCAACGTTTAAGTTACATACATCAGTGCAATCAAGAGCACCGCTCATGGTTCAAGGAGCCCACTAATGTTTATGAGCTAATGTTCACCTGCAGAACTGGTACAGTTACAAGATCATATGAAGGTACAAACTGGCTGATGCATTTTCACTTGCAGGTGAGGCAGCATGTAGCACAAGGAGCAAATCTCACCATGAAAGCAGCACAAAGAAATGGTTTCGCTTTAGAATGAGCGTGTCTAATCTTGTAACACACATTTCTGAAAATGCAGCCTTTTCAGAAATAGCGCAAAGAGGAAATATACATAACACTTTGAAACATATGCACCGGTACTCTGTAGATTAAAACGCTTATTTCTGACAGCAAGAGTAGCAAAGAAAAACTGCAAATGATCTGGGCATTGTAGAATACCGAAGAATGGGCAAGAAAGCACAGACCCAAGCATGCCACTGACAAAGCGTTTGCAGAGTCACAAAATGTCATACGGTACAGATGAACCAAGCAGCAGCTGACCTGATAGGTGGAATTAGTTGGCAAGTGCTGCAGTAATTGTGCGATTGTGTAATTTCGTATACTAGCCAACTTAGCCTGATGTCTCCTTAATCGAATGAGAAGCAATGTTAGCTCTTCAGGCTGCAGGTATTTAGACACATTGTAAAGAGGAAATTAGCAGTCTTCAGGAAGAGTAACTGTAATTATGTTTTTCACCTCAGTGCCCAGAAAGCAGTTACTTGACATGATTAAGCAATTATTTCATTAACTCCGCATTTGGTCAAATAAACATAATAGAAGTTGAATCCTGTGCTAATAGCTCACTCCTGTTCACAATGCAAGTATGAGCAAAATCCCTACAGGCTTTATTATTCCTACACACTGCTTAAGTTCAAGTTTCACATTCAAGTTACTTATGATTTATCTTATTTAAAAAAAAGAAAGAACAACTATGGAATGAGCAGGATTTTAAAACTTAACTACAATACAGTGATGACATGAAAGGCAAAGAAATTGCTCCTTCAACTTACCGACTTGCCATGCAAACTTGGTGCGCTCACGGTATGGGTCATGTAGCCCATAGCTGGCATCGAGCGTCGATCAATGTGAGTCGAGCTCTGCAAGAAGCCCCAGGCAGAATTATAAGCATTGTCTCAAATGAGATGTATGCTGTACTTGAGGGAGTATTCTGAGGATATGCACCTCTGCTATAAACTTTCTGTTTGAATTCAAGCCATGCTTAGATCAGGGGCCAGCCAGAGCCTCCAATAATTATGCAGAATTTATAAATGAACAAATACAACCTATGATGCTGGACAGAGCAGTGGATTCTGGCAGCACAAGCAGCCTCAAAAGCACGTGCAAAGCTGTTTTCATCAAGTAAAAAAAACACTCAAAATTTCACACACGCACACGTAATGTCTCCCAGAGTAAATCTGCTTGGCTTAACACCTTTAAATAGCGGGCTTGTACACCATGCAGTAACAACTGTGAATGTCCTCCTTTAGCTATGGAACAGTTCTCCACCACTAAGCCACTGACAGGAGTGACACCTTGTGGCAAGGGGTCCCATTAGTACCAGGTCATAGTAAGCAATATGATCTGTCTCTTTCTGCTTATACTGGAAGTACCCACTTCACATCCACTCTTCCATCTTTCCCTTGATGTCAAGCTCTTATTGGCTTACTTAAAGGCAGATCAAATGTCTGATGATTTATTGTTACTCACTTCTGAATCTCACTGAATGCTATTGAGTTCTATTTTTTGGTTTTGTTTTTTTTTTTTAAACATGCATCTGGATGGAATTAAAGCATTCCTGTAAGGGGGGAGTATCACAAACTTCAGTAGACGTGTACGTTTAAATGTAAAATGATGTGCTGTGCTTACATACAAGAACACAAGCATTTCTACTCAAGAAACCCCCTACAGAGAAATTTTGCAGTGAAAATTTTGTTTTCAGATATGGTTTCATATTAAAATAATGTAACATGAAAAGAGTTTTATTTTATGAGTAAAATTCATGCAGCTACACCACACAGAAAGGAAAGAAACTGCTATGTATTCCCTCATTGTAACGCTGCTTCAATTTCAATGTAGAGAAACTAATGTCTGATATAACTAACAAGAGTTTAGAATAATTTTCAGTGCTGCACATCACCAGACTGCTTCATCCCCTGACTCAGAATTATAAATCTAGAGATGCTGAAAGACATCTGACAGCTACACAGCATACACTAGGAAAAATCTGCTGTGCATGATGAAGTTGGCACACAACCGAAATTCACAGTCCTGAACTCACGCCGAGTTTGTGAACGTACAAGACTCTTTCTTGGCAAATACTTTCCTCAACAGAGCTTACGTTTGATGTTAAAAAATTGGCAGAATGCAGAAGCTTTTATTTCCACTTATTCCAGAGTAAGTCCTACCAAGGCAAACAAGTTCTATACTGATTCAATCCTTAATTTTCCCAGTTACCTCAGGCAAGGAGAGCTACACAAAGTACTGAGCAAGAAAGCCACTGTCATCTCTGGAGAAGAGGTTAAAAAATGCCTACAATCAACCACACTTAGACTTGAACCTTCTGAGGAATTTAAGACCAACACGACCTGACTGTAGTTAGTCCAGAAGAATATAAACTGCCAAATGCATGAAAAAAACGTATCATGCTTTTAGCCGTTAGTACAAACTGGATTAGCTGTGTGACCAACTATACTTGCAAAAGGTTAAGAGAAAGTAGACATGGCAAACATTTAAAACCATGACCGTGAATATATAATCAAAGATGTGTTCATCCTTTTGTCTTTTATACTGTTCTCTACACTATTCATTAAAACACTAATTTGTGTATATTTTATATATATATTTATACACACACACCCCTCCCGGGTATTGAATGAAAATATTCCAGCTCAGTGTGATGAGTCACCGATCTGCCTTTCAAAAAACACACACAAAAATGAATCTGAAATAATCACAAAGATATGAGTTTTAGGTGAAAACCACCCACTGTGCTAACTCTCACAACTTGCAAGATCCAACCAAAATTACTAAATTAAACATTCAGTATATGACGCTACATGTAAAGCAGCTTGAAATTGTTATGCTGAGTACAAACCTTGAGAGCATTACTTTGAGTCTTCCTGGGTGATCCAGCAAAAGGACTGTCTGCAGTCTGCCTCTCATCAGATGGTTTAACTGTAAGCCTTTCTGCAGGAGTGTGCGGTCTCCTCGGGAGAAAGCTTTTTGGAGGTCCAGGTGGAGGAATATCAGATGGAGAGGGTGGAACAGATATCGATCGTGGAACATCCAATGAACTTTTTGACTTACCACGATCAATAAAATCTGAAGAGCTTACATAAAGAGGGGCAGTGGGGCTGCCATGCTTAAATTGCTGTCTCTGCTGCCACTCGTAGAGCTGCCAAACAGTTCCATCCTTATTTGCTTTCCTTTCCTCCTGGGACATCTTCAAGTGGCTAACACGATCTTGTGCATACTTGTAGTCACTCGGCAAATTGCGACTTAGTGTCGGCGGTGAGCTCCCTGAAGGCTGCCTGGTATTCTTTGGCAAAGTGTGATAGTTTTCAGAAAAAGGTGGATTGGGACCCTGACGTGTGAGAGTCAGATCAGAAGCAAGGCTGTGAAGGGGGAAAGAGTAAAACTTTAGCATATAAGTTACATTGAAAAAAAAAAAAAAGAAGAACAACAACAAAACAAACCCTGGGATGGCATTAGCTACAAGACTCCAAATACAGAATGCCTTCAAAAAGAGTTTACAAAACATTAATAAAGTTAATGAAATGAAATCTACCCCGCACAAAAACATTACACAGAATTCATGTCCGGATGCAAACAGTAAAAAGAGAGGCTTTTAATTGCATCTCAGCAAGAATGACCTATTAGAGATAATCATAAGGAACAGCTGCATTACCTTTACTTAGACCAAAATGAGTGTCAAAACACAAAGACAGAAATGACTGTTGGTTTTAAAGAGGAAGTCAGCAAATTAAAAATATGCATTTTTTCCAAAGGCCTCTTCACCACCAGGTGGTGCAGTCTGCAAACAGCAAATACATGCCTGTTGCAAACAACTACCATCACGCATGGGAAGAAACCTCACTCATCACAGAATAAGTCTCTTATTCATTTTCTGCTTCGTTAACATGAACAAAAATTAAGAATGAGCTCCAGGTTCCCAGGTCTGTACCATTTACTTTCATCTGATCAAATGATATGGATTCTACCATTTGAAGCAGCACAAGGATGAGGACCAAATCTAATTAACAAACCAGAATATAGACAGAGATGCTACGTCTTGGTATTAGCACTGAAGCCATAGTGCTCCCAAAACTCCAGAACTCATTCTATATCCACCAAGAGATTTGAGACAGAATTTGGGAAAAGTTTTGATGAAGCACACTTAGATCTTTCTCCTACTTTGAAGCCAAAATGTTTCCATAGCCTCATGCATATGAACCTGCTTGCCTCATTTCTCATCCTGCCACTAAACACTTATGAGTTTCCTCCTTGCAGTCACTCATCTATTGCTTTAGCATGGAAACCATTCTGCTACTTTTTCCACAGAGTAACAATACAAACAGAAACAACCAAAATCACTCAAATAGCCACCAAAAAAAATATAAACAAATATCAACCCACAAACAGAAACAGCAAACAAAAAAAAGCAAACTGGGAGCAGATTCCTCACTTCACTCAGTAGGCTTCACTCTCTGCATGAGAATGAGATCTGGTACAGAGGGAACTCCAGGAATTCCATGCCAACAAAAGGGCAGGATGAAAAGGAGCATCTTTGTCCAGCATCCAGGAATAAGAGAAGCATAACTGAAGCAGGAAAAAGAACTGATATCCGTAACTGTTGCTCAATGGCTGCCTCTGTGTGTTTCTACTGGAAGAATCTGGCATTACTGGACTGTGTTGAAACACTGCTCCTGAAAAGGTACATTTGTGCGAGAAAGCAGAATAACTGCTGCACGTTGCACAGAGGATCACAAATTCATAAAAGCTGTGCTCTCACATTACCTAGACTTCCAAAACACAGGCAAAACAAGCAGACAGGATGGAACAGAGGCGACTCAAAATCAGCATTTAGTGGTCAAGTAACCTTCTCTGCACTGCTCTGTAAATTTTGAGCTGCCAATTCTTTCCACACAAATATCAAAGCAGCTGTTAAAAATGTATTTTCTCCAGACAGAAATGAGAACTGAGAAATACTGGAGCAGCAAAGGCTTCAAAAATACATTTGAGACAGGCATGAAGGCAGGACAGGTGACTTTCCTGCGGAAAAAAGGGCAGAGGCTCCTCCAAAAGCCAGTTGTTCCTACACTCCGCCCTAGTGAAGTCCTCATAAAGCCACCACCAAGTTCTGGTGTGCTGCAAGCCATCCATGTGCAGTTATGCTCTAATCAATCATAAAAGGGTGAAGTGTTACTGCTAGTCAATGAAGTCAACAGGGCTAGCAGCTGTAGGAGCAGAAGCAGCCGGAAAAAAAGGATGCTAAGAGTTTTGGTTTTTTTTTGGGGGGGGAATCCTTCAATTTCTAGGGGAAAAATAAAGAAATAAATAATGTCTGAGAGGAAGTAAAAACAGTTTGGATGAAAGCCGTGCTTTGAGCAGTAGGAAGCGCTGACTTCATGTAATACTTCAGCTACATTACAAAAAAAGAAGAAAGTTGTGCATTGCACAGAGAGTCATGCTCCCTTGATGCAACTGCCTACATACAAGCAGGCTGTGATTTCTCACTGCATGAAGTAGGCACAAATCCCCAGCTAAGACAACAAACAGGCTTTAGTCAGGTGGCATCTGCTACTCGAGGTTTCAGACCCTTACAGATAATTGTGTTACATAAAAACAAACACCAAGATGACAAAATTTTCTATAAAAGGGAAAGAACAGTGTCCCCAAATGACTCAAATTATTCTATTATGAACTGCAAACAATGGTTTCTCCCAGACACTAACAGTAAAATGAACAGAAGTAGATAATCTTGAGACTATCCCTCTCTTGAAGGATAAGGTTTAATAATCTAAAAAGGAAAGCAGACAGTGAAGAGTGAAAAAAGGGCCTGATGCCATACTACAAGATTATTGACATGGAAGTCATTCAGGATCTGCAGCGGGAAGCAATTACACAAATGGTATTGTAAAAATCAAAGATAAATGACCAAAAGAAAACAAATACCATTATTGGAAACACCATGTGAATTCATGAGAATACACAGAAACTAACAAAGACATGTAATGTTTCTTCCTTAACCAAGTCAGGAAAGAACACAAAGTTCTGCACAAGAAAATATGATTAATACTGTATTCCGCCCCCACCCCCCCAAAAAAAAGAAATTCCTCTACACAACTTCAGAAACATTCAGCTTATTTTTAATCAGATGAATATATTTTTTGTCAGTGTAAGTAGTAAATTCACTACACCTACCCACGCACTGAAATCTAATCAGAGACTAGTAATTTCTAGATAGCTGTTGGCTCTGACTTTCAATTACTTAAAACAACTTCCAAGTACCCTTCCAAACTTGGCATTTCTCATGAAGGCTGGGATGAACTCACTGAGGTAGCTGAGGACAGAGAGGTTTGGGTGACAGTGTTGTACCACAGTGCATCTATCAGTCATTGAGGAAAGATGCACCTCCAAAGTGACTGAAAGCTAACATCTCTTAGTTTAGTTCGCAAACAATTCTGAGTGATTTATTAAAAGGAGTAAAATAAATATCTGAAAGACCTAAATGTCTATACGAAGAGTGCAATCCCTGCAAACAATTATAGAAACAAATGATGAAACATATGAGGCACGTAGCTAAAAAAGCTCTTTCTTGTCATAATCAGCTTGCTGCCAAACACTGCATCTTTATACACCTCAGCCAGGAGAAGTACTGTACTCACTTTGTGTTCAAAAATGCTAAAGGCTGCTTATTCCTAAGACATTCTTTATTTGTAACATTTCAGTAACCATGGAGCAATAAAAAAATTAAGTGCTCCACTCATACTAAAAGCAAAATGGAAAGGCAGTGAAACGATTGCCTCTATTTTACATTTCTATATTCTGAAATCGAGAGTACATCAGACAACTGCCATACCACTTTTAAACATCAGCTCAGTGCACTGTAACCACCTCAACAGACACCATGTATAAGATAGAGCCATTAATCCCTGGGAAATAACACACAATTCATTCCAAACACAAAGAACTTAACGCCAATTGCCAGAGGTAGAGAAGGAAAACAAGGTCACCTGAGCCAAAACAACACAAACAAAGTTTGTATGAATTACTACAAGACACACAGTTTGGTTACATCACTGCAGTTACACCCGTGAAGGCTCACTCACTGCATGTTTAGCAGTGTCAGCCAAGGCAGCTGGTTTTTCTAGGGCACCTAGAGCAGCAGCAGCACCACAGCACTGTGCCTGGTACACATCCAAAGTTAATCTTACTGAAAAGAGTAGTAGGGGAGAAAACAGAGCTTACTTCAGTATCAGTCAAGTCTGCTCACTGCCTACACTTCAGATGTGAAAAACATCAATGAAAATTTTATTCAGCACAGGGTAACTAGCTGGATAGTTTTCTGGATCACTTTAGACTGATACCTCCGTGCATATACAGAACAAACAAACCAAATCTTTTTTTTTTCCCCACCATTGAAGTTACGTTTCTTCAGGAAGCACTGATAAGCCAAGTGAAAAAACAGATGTAAACTGACTCTAGCATTCATATAACAACATTAAATAATACTGAGAAGCATGAAAGCTTCTTTAAGTGTAATCCCACAGGTAAGAGAGTAGAAGAATGCACTTCCAAACAGGATTAGCAAGCCTCGAATTTCTCACTGGATCTGCAATGACAAACGTTAACCTCAATAAGTATTTTAAAAGTCCAAAATGCTTTTTCCTCCTAAAATCAAACGCGTCTCCTATTGTTTTATATTACAACTAGATTTTAAGGAATATCTAAGACAGCGATTCAGTCAGTTACCCATATCTGCCTCATGTGCACCGTCCAGCCCAGCTGTGTTTCCTGCCACTTGACCCAAGCTGATGTCAGACATAAAACCATCACTTCATTTTTATCAACTGGTACTGCATGATTTGAATGTAAAGCGATTGTGAGACTTCCAAACAACAGCATTCCAGCTCTTGGAATTACCAAGAATTACCAGCTTAAGTAATTTTCAGGGAGTGAAATGGGAAAAGAGAATCCTGGACACCATGGAAACGTCCTAGAAGATTTCTTCATTAACTAAATGAACAGAGAGACTTTCAATACGTGACGCACACATGGTGACTACAGACACAGTGATCTGATGTAGAGAAGCAAATGGATGTTGGGAAGAGGAGCATAAGGGGAAAAAAATTTTAAAAAAAAAAGAAAGCAAAAAATCCCAAAGAACGCTGTAAGTGGAACAATTACCTATAACTCACCTTGAGTAGATGTTTACAAACAAAAGATAAGTTCTCTACTTCCATTTCTGACTCCTCTATAGCAAATGTAGAGAAGTTTAAAGTATCTTTAATCAACAGTGATTAAAACTAATGGGGGTTTTGTTTTTTCTAAAGGCACTCTAATCTCACCTTTTCTATTTGCAACATAGTGACAACATTAGAGGAATTGATTAGTCAATCCTAAATTGACTTCCCCATGAGATAAAGACCTGAAAAATACCATTCTGTACTGGAGAAGAGAAAGCAAGTTTTGTTACATATTGTCTCTATATTGTTCCAGCTTGCACTAAATATATTACAAAAACATATTTTTCTTAATATTAGAAACATTCTGTTTGTCGGTCTATTTAAAGATAGGACCTACTACTAACCTTTTTGTATCTCCTTTTTGGACTTTTACCCAGTGCTCCACTTGAGCCATATTACTTTTTCTTTGAATCTGTTTATCAGGATTCGTTCTGGGAACAAACCCTCTTTTATATGAGCTGGTACCATTCTGCTCCACTAGGCCAGCACTCATACTTAATGAACTAGGAAGCGTTCCATTCTTCTCCATGGGCAGAGACTGAGCTACTTGGGACCGTGGTGCATTCGTTAAATCTGGAAATAATGAATCAGCTTCTGTTAACGCATGCTTAGCCTTTCCCTTCTTAGTTTCTAGAGCTTCTTTTCTGTGGATATAGCGCTCCTCCTCCTCTTTTTCTCTTCTTAACTCTTCACGCTTCTCATACCCGAGCATTTCAGCAGATTTTTGATAACTCTCTTTTGTGTCTGTAGCCTCTGCCTTCACACACACTTTACAGGCATCCACGTGATTGACTTGGGGAACAGCTCGCTGATCCGCTTTTTCAGTTTCTCTGAAAAGAAAATATATGTTGGTAACGAACATGGCTTAACAGTCAGAAGTTGATGCACGCTCGTTAATGTTTTAGAAGGGATACCTAGGAAAGCACCTTCTCTAGGTTGTACTGAATTTGGCAGATGTTAAGATGGACACGGTCAACAAAACCCAGGTTGTTATCGTAGTTAGATGAAAATTACCTCTGCAGGAATCTTTCACGTGCAGCTGTAAAATAACTGAAAATTTTAATATTCTATGAAAAGTGGTTGACTTGTACAATACTACGTACAAGTAACTATAGAAAAAGAAGCCTTCCTATCCTAAGCAGCACTGGAAGCCAAAAAAAAAAATGAAAACCAACTGCCAACTGTGCATTTTAAAGTAAAAAAAAGGTCTTTCACATATTATAGATGCCCTAGAGACTAGTAATTTCTGGCAAGAGGACAGACCATCTACATTTGATTCAGTACTATCATTGTCTATGGAACCTACGGTTTTGCTATTCCCAAAGAAAATTAAATCTCATTTTTCCTAAAACATGCCATTCATGTTACTTCATTATCTAAATAATTCAAAAGTTCCATAACAGAATTCTTGATATAAAATTTACAATGCACTACAAAACATCTATGGGTCCAAAAAGCTTTACACTGCTTTTGACACACAACACATTTCATTTGCAATTTTTTTCATCTCTTTATAGTCATAAACTTCTCTAAATGATTCTTCTCCAACAGTTTAACAGTAGCATTGATCTCTGGGCATCACCCCATTTTCTCTAAACTACATTTGGTTTCCTGAAATCTTCATAGAAAGTGGATTCCAAGTAAACGTCACAAAACAATTGTTTTCACCTCACTGTGATTTAGCATTGTAAAATTAATGGTCTACGAGGAGAGCTCCAAGCAACCTGATTGAGCTGTGTATATCCCTGTTCATTGCGAGGCATTTGGACAAGGTGACCTTTTAAGGTCCATTTCAACTCTAAGAATTTTATGATTCCATGATGATTAAGGATGCTGTCAATACTTTTAATGTGTCAAGCTTTCATGATTTCTCTTTCAATTCAACTCTTATCTTTATTAAGAACATAAAGAAAAACAAGTGATAAGTCACATATTATTGGAAATTAAAATTAATTCCAGAAAATTTGAACACAATCATACAGGGCATAAAGGTCTAGAAGGTACATTAAGACTTTTGCTTATATTGCATTATATTTACTAGAAGCAAGCACCAGTGCAAGATACTCTGAGAAACTGCACTATGACATTTTAATTCTCATAGACCCATGGGTTAAAAGCAGGACTACCTCAAAGTACAGAGGCTTCTTTCACAAGGGCTTGTAGGGAAAGAATCACATTCCCAAAGCCAAAATATCAAGAAAGTCATATCACTTTTAAGAAAAGGGAAAAAACTGGAAGCCCATGAAGGCACAGTGCCGCAAGTTAATATCTGCACAAATCAGTTAACAAACATAACTCTATGCATTTACAGCATACTCATTTTTAACATTCTTTTCCCTCTTAAGAGGGCTCTGATCCTAGTTCTAAGCACTCAACTGAAATGACTCACTGCTCTTTTTGTCCTTTCCCTTCTATTTACCTTCCTTACAGCTGCCATTTGGCTGTTGTATGTATATGAATTTTTCTCACAAACAATTGTAACTTCAGTTCCCTAAAAGCACATACCTAGAAAAGAAATCCGTGTCACTGAATGGGGGCACGCACTTTATTTGTTGCCAACTAGCTGATCAGCAACAGGAACAAGTTGGTGTAGCAAGTAAACTACAAATAACTATTTCTTTAAAATTGGAATAAGTTTCTTAGCAGATATTTATTAGTTTCCCCTTCAGAAATCATCACCATCCAGTTTGTTTTTTTAAGCTAGGAACTGGCATATGGAACTTGCCTCCTCAGTGAAGAGCGCGTTTGCATAAGGGCAGCTTGGTTCATAGCCCGGATCCAGCTGTTCATATCCTCCTGGGTATCTGCACTAAAGTAGTACGTCCGCATCCCTGAATGCTCTGCCTGAGAGCCAATAACAGAATTCTTATTATAAATATAAGCCCGCATCCCTGTATGGACAGCCTGTAAGAAAAAGAAACAAAACACAAAGAAATCAATCAACATCAGACAGTACTGCTGTTTTCTCCCCAGAAAGTTTATTGTAACTTTTCCTGATATCCTCAAAATAAATAAAACTTTCAGCATTCTTTTGCTGAATTTAGAGTGAAATTATTATCTTGCCACAACTGGCAGCTCTGCAGCAAACACCAAAGGCACTCTTTACATTGCACTGAAATTCTTACCCACTTCTTCCCCACACTATTAGGCTACAAGTGCGGCACTTCTGTTTCCCATAGTATGAACTTCAACCTTTTTAATTTATTTTAACTGATGTTCCATTTACCACCAATAACACACAAAACAAATTAATTTTTTCACCAAGACACGTGTAAGTGAGTGAACCACCACAGCCTTCTTCATAAAGCAATTTAGTCAGACAAAACACAGACAAAAATCTTACCATTCAAGCAATTAAACTGCTGATTTAAGGACTGTTAGGATCTTTTGGTTAAGGCGTGCACTTGAGCCCCTGTATTAGCTGCAAAATCACAGGACTTACTGATGAAGTTATCAATACTGATGGAATTACAAAAGTGCATAAAATACTGACAAGCATCTCTGCATACCAAAACAACTTGTGAAATTCCAGTAAACACTACAAGTATTCAGAAACTTCTCTATAAACATATTGAAAACCTAAATAGTAGTGCCATGCACAAAAACATGTTTAATACAGAATGTCTGTGTAACTTTAGGCTAGTTGAATTTAATCAAATCTTATCCACCTTTGTATAAGGGACAGTACAAACATTTCTATGTCATACAACCATGTTTCAAGACTAATACTTCCTCCAAGTTACCTTGCAGATCTAACTGCTGTTTAGCACCTCACATGCTCTTCGCCATTGTTAACAAAATGAACAGGAAAAGACTTATTTCCCTACTTCTTTTCAAAAAGCTGAAGCAAGCATACTTCACATGAAAGCTCTTGCAAAATGTATCCGAACAAAATTAATGATTTAAATTGCTTTTAATAAAACTAAACCTGCTATAACATACAAAAGCTAACGGCATGAAATATTGCTGAGACAGCATTTATTTATTTATTTTAAGAGGGGGAAAAAAACGAAGTCCAAGATTCTCTTCCTGTTCCACAGCCTCCAGTGGCAGATAACAGAATACAAGGTGGTATCTATCTACCTTAACAAAAGGAAGTAGGGTTTACATAAATGAAACAGTAGCTCTGATCAATTCCATATTTAGGAACCAAATGGTTCTTTTATATGTGTCTGACTGATTGAGTTTTTTGGGTTTCCTTTGCTGTTAGGAATATTCTTCTTTTCTGTCTTGTTGAAAATACCACAAATGTTCCAAAAATATATGGTTGGGAAGAACTTAAATTACTGCAACTTATAATTAACATTCAGTGCAAGAACATAGCATGAAAAGCAGCTCCAAACATAAAAGTAATCGGAGACTTCATAGTTACACTTTATGACTACACAGTTCCTATATACGCCATTTTGAGTCTATAGGAGAAGATGCTAGAATATGAAAGTGAAGCAACTCCTGCCAAAAGCAGACTATATATGCCCCACTGCAGATGACACAGCAGGATTCTAATCTTCATTGGCTACTAGCTTGCTGGGAAAAAACAAACAAACATAACAAACCAACTACAGGACCTTGGTTAACTAACTGGAGACTGTATATCCCTAGCAATACATGGTTTTATTTCACTCGTATGTTATATTCAAGATAATCCATTTGCCTTTCATGCTCTCTTTCAGTGGTGCCTAATGAACACAGCTGAAAGCATTGCTTAAAAGGCAATGGTGAAAAAGAATAAAAACGCCAAGTATGTTGCACTATTCTCCTGTAAGAAACTAAAGCTATCACAGCCAAAAACAGATAGCTCCAGAAGGGATAACAGAGATGGCTTGCTGTTACAAACAGACCTGACATCTTGAAGCTTGTAATATATAAAATCAGTTAAAGGAAAATTCTGATACATTTCAGCTACAGTCATTTATTAGTACAGCATGTCTAATAAGTAGAAAGCCACTTTCTGTTCTTGTCCTGTAGCTGTCACTGCTAGTAGACACAGTAGAAGCCAGCATTTTTTTGCTTGCTTGTTTTTAAAGCAATAGCTATAAGGATGACTACAGCACATGAACAAGCTTAAAACACAGCACATGCCACACATACGTAGTACACAACAGCATAAAGTAATACTGGTACCTATTCATGCATTCAGATGCCTTAATGCAGACAGACTGAGAAGGGAAGCAGTCTCTCTCCCAAAATGCACAGGAGAAATGGACAGTAAACCCCAAAAGCGCATCAATAAAATAAGACAGGGACAAAAAATTAAGTTAAAATTGTGAAAAGATTCATTTTCTAAAGAAAATATTCAACAAAAGATCACAGTAATAAAAGCACACAGGAACAAGAATCTACAACTGCTATCTTTACTCCAAATAGTTCAAAATTCTGAGGAGAGAAAAAGACAGAGTTTGCAGAATGGAGGGATGGTGAGAGGAACACTTCACTTCTTTGTTTGTTTGTTTTTAAATGAAAAATAGTGCAATTGTCCTGATCCCAGTTGGTCTAAGCAGTTGGTCTAAGCAGACACTTGCTTTAGTCTGTCTTGAGCATCAATAATGTACATATATTAAAAGAAAACATTACAGTAGCATCTTGACATAATGAATTGGCCTGGCTTCCTCAGCTCTGAATACCCTCACACTGACTGGCTAAACCTCTGAAAAAATGTCAAGGGTAGTAACAAACTAAGGAGGAGTTTTGTTTGGGTTTTAACTCCAGTGGTACTTCACATCTCTTATGGAGCATCAGAGCATATTTCTTTGTCTTAATTTGGTGGCAAGATGCATGTATACATACTGACATACACTCACACATGTTGGCTTCGCTTGAAGTTTTACAGCTTTCTTTAGAGCAGACACTGGTAGACCTTCCAATTTTCAACAATTTGCATTAATGTCAGATTTATAAAATGAATTTATCTCATATTTTAAAGCATAAGATCAATTAAAGTAGCTTTCCTGACAGAGAGCAGTAAGACTTCTAAAGAGAATTGTATCACTAAGAGTTCTCTACTTGTCACAAGGAGTATTTCCAGCTATATATGAATGTCACGTGAACTTCTCCACAGTAAAGTCCAAACACAGCACTTGTAGTATCTCACATACGTTTCAGCAGAAAACTACTATATGAAGAAACACAATCATTAATTAATACTTCTAAGATATTAGGTACAGAACTAAATGTACAGAGATCCTAAATTCTGAGGGTCACCAAACAGCTTAATGACAGTAGTAACAACAGGACTTTGCTTGGGAGAAATAAACAACGTTAAAAGGTTGTCAAGATGGACACTTAGATGTGAAGTTGCTAAACAGAAATATTTAATACGCATATTCCTACACTTTTGAATGGATCTGAACAGCCATATGCTTTTCTACAGGCCTGTAACTGCAAAGCATTTAAACAGACACAAAATGTTAGGGTCCTTAGGAGATGAAGGAAGGGCTGAAGAACTTCCACAGGGAATGTTCTACCTGTTAAAGTTAGCCTACATCCTAGTAAACATATATTTAACAAACTGTCTTCTAACTGCATCATATACCAAACACACTCATGTATTTGCTAAGTGAAAGCCCTTTTAGCTTTAGAAACCAACATTTTCAGAGTTTTGATGCTTTATCTAGCTTCAAAAACTCACTGCTACTTTAAAAAGCCATTTAAATTGAAGCCTCCATTGTAACAAACGATGTACAGCAATCAGAGTAAGTGACTGGCCAAATGCAAAAAGCGATGCAGTGCATTCTTCCACTCATTCGGGACTTAAATGTGAGAAAAGTCCTATCTTTATTTCAGGCTTACACTGGTTGAGTTTTCTATTTCTGGCTGTGCTATACCGAGACAGAATGTCCGTGTACGCTCTGGCTATCAAAGAGCACTGAGAAGATTAGATAAAGGTAATGGCTGGTGAGTGATGGAATGCCAGCAAGGCTGTGCTCCCACCACACTGCACCCACAGTCAATGCAGCCATTGCTGAATGTTGGTGTTGAGTGGGGCCCAGGCAGCAGGAATCATTCAAAATCTGCCGACTGTCCTAAGAGCTGGTTCTAACTAAAACGAAACTGCAACATCAATCCTTCACTAACTAACAACTGCTTGTTTCCCTATCAACTTTTTAGAAGTGACCTTACCTGAAAATCCCAGTTTATTGGCTAATCTGAAGCTACCCTTCCAAAAAGATTCAGATTAAAGATTTAGGACAGCTCATATAGGTATAAAATCCTAGAAGGATCAGGGGAAGTCTACACTTCCTTCTGAATATATTTAACCACACCATAACCATGGGTTCTATTCTGCAGGAAGAAAGAGGCACAATTTGGCAGTGGTGACCAAGAGCTTGCCTACAGAACATATCATTTGGAAACTACATGTGTGTACGAATGGTTTTAAATCAAAAGAGGAGATTTAGATTAGATATAGGAGGAAATTCTTTACTCAGAGGGTGGTGAGACACTGGAACAGGCTGCCCAGAGAAGCTAGAGCTGCCCTATTCCTGGAAAGCCATGTCAGATGGGGCCCCAGACAGCCTGATAAAGTGCCTGATTTAGTGGGTGGTGACCCTGCCCACAACACAGGGTTAGAACTGAATGTTCTTTACGGTCCCCTCCAAACAAAGACACCCTATGCTCATATATACACATATCTACATACACATTAAGGTTCTTTTCCTTATGACAGACAGACAGCTTAACAATCCTAACCAAACTTGATGAAAATTAGCAAACACCCTTCCATTAAATGAAAACTATTTTTTTCAAAACACCAAAGCAACAAGATTCAAGCAGAAACTATTGCTGTTTCACCTCCATTCCCAGCCCACACTAAGACTTATTCAAGAGAGGCAGAAGCCCAAATATACAATGGGTCGTCATTTTGCACTATGCTCTCCTGCCTTGAAAAAGGCTCAAGGAGAACTTCATGAATCACATTTGTTCAATACTGAAGTAAAATAATTTTTAACAAAGGGTCCTCTGTAGCTTATCCTGCTTATCTCATGTTCAATATCTTTGAAAAAGTACAACAAATATTTCCACAAAGAGCAGCAGGTCTTCTATTTTAAACGTACTTCTCCAGTTAATATTTGTTTAATAAATTTCAAATCATTGCAGACTTGAAAATAAATCCTAATGCTACAAAAGGTAGTCTACCATTTTATAATGCCCCCCAAAAATCAAAGTCCCTTAGGACAATTATTGTTTCCAAACAAGAAAAGGAGAAAAATTGTATACCCTTTCTTTACATAGAAGGAGGTGATTATATACCAAAAGCATTGCTGTTTTCTGTGAAAAGCTAAGCTACTTTAAACAAACAAAAGCCCATTCTAAGCCCAATTACCTTATAAAGAAAAATAAGTCAATTCTTTCAATATCTAAAAGTAGTGCAATTAATTATCAATTTTAATCTCTAATTATTAAGCTCTAAAGACGCCTATATATAGTAACATATTTTAGAAGCAATTTATAAGTAACAGAAAAGTGCTACATGACATTTGAATAGGCAAAGTCCTTTTGAAAAAACATTACAATAGGAAAGTAGATATTTCTGCTTTCAACAACATCGCTTCTAACGCAAATAAGCACTTTAAAATATGGTAAGCTGCTGAGTTTTGTACCCATACCTTAAAAGAAAACTTGCGATTTATACGATCTTCAGGTCCAACAGGAGATATTACATAGCTGGGCAATGGTATGCTACCCAACACAGATTCTTCTCTGCTATCTGCAGAACAATAATGATAAAAAAAATAATTTTCATCAGAAAAAAACTCCACTAATTCACTGCACATTTCAGTGGAATAGCAATACATTTTCCATTACAGATGCAGAGTGGTGTATTACAGAAAAACAACAGACAATAGACATTTAGTCAGAATGTGAGGGAATAAGAACAGATATAAGGAAAATAAAACCCTACATGAGCACAGAGAAGCAGCGTGACATGGTGACTAAGGAGGCTGTGTCATCTCTGCCGTTGGAGGTTTTCAATGCATGAATGCATCAAGCCCCAGAGACCTGGGATGTTTGGATGTTCCCTGAAGTCTGAATTTTACTATGACTCCACAGCAACAATACAGAAAAATGTTGCATTTTTAAAGAATCAATACTGTATTTAATTATTATTTTTAAGTGTAGGTGGCTTGTTTTTTTTTTGTTTATTTGTTCAGTTTGGTTTGGGCAGAAGTAGACTATTCCTGAACAAAGCTTATTTTGACAAATGAACTCTGATAGGCTGTGTAACAGAAATGCCCTTCCATTTGGCATTTTGTTATAATGAAAAAAACCCTATTACTATCAACTCCTAAGCAATCAGCAGGAGAAATGTAGTGCCCACAAACATAGTTTGACCTTAATATTCTATAACGTTTCCCAAAAACTGTAAAATCCCTATCAAAACCTAGAAATAACCTTATGTAATATTATACCATTATTCCTATTCAAAGTAAAATTATGTTTAACCTGTTGAAATACTGATTACAGGATTTCTCACTCTTATGCTATCAGTTGGAAGAAAGCTGAATCAGCGCTCTGATCTGGCCACACTGCATTATCAACTACACGACGACAAAGAGTAGGTAACAACTCTGAACGTGGATGGAAAAAATCTTAAACTGGTATTGCTGATAAATATTTAGTAACATAAGCCTTGGCATATAGGAGAGACAAGTTGTGTGACAAAACATCATACAGCAGCCACCTCTGTTCCCACCTCTGCCTTTAAATTTGTCACACACTAAAGAGGAAGGGACAAATCCTTGCTTTACAGTGCATTTTGTTGGAACATCAAATGCACCTGAAAAATTCAATTAGCGTACACTTGTAATGTGGTTTGAACAGGTAAACTGTTACGGGCCAATTCACCAACTCGGAAGAGCTACTATTATCTACTCACCTTTATAGTAAAACAAACAATAATCGGCAAGCACAAACCATCGTCTTTTCCATAATCGCATACCAGAACTGTCCTGAAATGGGAGAAAAGTGAGACATTTTTCATCTGATGAGAATAAGAGCTTACCACATAGCGCTGTACTCATGAGTAGCTTACCAGAAATCTACCCAAGTATGGCATTAATTACAAAAAATAACCCATTTCATATTTTATCAGAATATTGCATACTCAGAAAGAAGCATCCAACTATAAGATAATCAGGTTTGAATACTCAAACTACTGATTTTCACTGAGCAATTAAACTTACATCCAGAGTTCAGATTAACCCCATAAACAATCAATACATGTTTTTATCAGACAGCTTTGTCCCACAATAAAGAAACAAATGTATGCATCCTGATAGCCCAAACTCCAACAAGGATCATCCTTAGACCAAGATGAAAATCACTACATGACTGTGAAATATGACCTCACAGTTAAGACAAGGATCCTGTAATTCTACAGTCCTTTTTCTATATGTTACTCATGTCCAAAATGTAATTTAATCAAGTATTCCTAAGGAAATAAACCAGAATGCATAACATACAGGCTTTAATGAGGTATAATTCAATATGCCTGTGGAGACAAATGTCTCTATATAATATACATCACCCTGTCAAAATGAGTAATATTTACATATAAATTAATTTTAGAAGCCTGTAAAATTGCCAAACTGTAACCTCAGTACGTACAACTTATTACACTGAAGGTCTGATGAAGCTCACGGGTGCTCTCAATGCTCTCAATGCAGCAGCCCAGCATTACCAGCACAAGGGCTACTGTTTTCTCAGTTACATGAAAGCCACTTTTACTTGATGATAGCATGTGGACAGAAACAGATGACTGCATACTTACCTGTTTGTGTAACCAGCCTCTTACTATCACAGGAACATTGGGATTCCTCCTGATAGCTTGTTCCCTCTTTCCAAAGCTATGAACTTTGTTTCCAGCCCTCATTACCTGCAAAGAAGTACACAGTAGCAGTGTTTCTTAACATAATTAAAATAACTTCCCTGTAATAATCCATTACACATTAATAGACCATAGAATTTTCAAAGGGAAGCATAAAGAGGAAAATATTTACAATGTAGCAAAAGCAACTTCCCACTCTCCTCAACATGTCAGTGTCAGGACGATGTGCTAACAGCAGTACTGCTGGTGGCTCCAGTCAGAATGGCAGAACCACTAAGTTTTATTGTGCTTGGAAAGTATCTGAGTGCACAACAACATCTGCATGCAAGCATCTCTCTACAATACACAGGAGCTGTGTCCAGGAATCATAATCTTGTTTGTGTTGTTCTATGTTTGGTGGTTTTTCTTCTCTATTTAAATTCAAATTACACAGACAGATTAATAAAATGCTTGGACTTTAACTCTGCAAGCGAAAGGAGATGTAGCAGCATGACTGCTAAGAAAGAAACCTAGGTGGCAGCAAATGGAAAACAAGGGCAATGCAGTTTTACTGCAACCTTGGTTTTGACTCACATCAGCAAAACAATTTCAAAAAAAAAGCAGGGAAAGTCTGTCAGTGCAAAAAGCAGCAAGAATCTCTGGATAAATGATCTGAGTGTTCTTTTCCAATCTCAGCAGTTTGCTACTGCAATTGTTTAGGAACCTGAGGAGCACAAACTGCCCTCAGAGTCCCACCCCATCTCTCCCTGCCTCCTTCCTAAAAGGTCCCTGCAATATCTTTTGTTCAAATCCCTCCTCTCAAGTGGTCATGGAACTGCTGCTCTGCCAGCTGCAACAAACAGCAGCTCTGGAAATAAGCATGTTTGTCATATGCAAGAGATGATATCAAAAAGTACCGCAGTGCACTGTTTCTGCCTGTCAGGCAACATCTGGACTAGAAGCCAGCACATCTAATAAATATAATAAAACGCTCTAGCAATGTATGAGCACACAAAAGAAAATTCTGCTCATTTTGAGGCCAGGCTTTACTGACCTATACCAAATTTCATACATTTCAGTAGATGTGAGGACAAATCTTAATGTAGAATTGAGACAATGCTAATAACTAGTTAAAACAAAACAAAACCACCTAGCAATTAACTTGTTTTGGTGCCACGGCATAAGAAACAGCCACAAAGATGTGTAACCAGTAAGCAGATAGCAAAGAACAGATTTCACTAGGTAGTGTGCTGAGGTTTGTTTCTGAGGAAGCAGCATGCTTTGCCTGCTGAGATGCAGGTGAGCTTCACATCATGGTCATTTCTGTGAGATACACTGACACTCAGGAGACAGGAGAACGCCAAGCATGGGCTCCTTCCTAGGTATAACACACCTGGTATTGCAGTGAGAGGCTGAACAAGGTTTACTCACAGCACAGTGCTACACAGAACAAGGGCTAGCACACACCCAACAGGCCAGGCTGCCAATAGCACCTGTTTTCTGAGCAGATGATCAAGCACTTTGATCCCTTGATCTAATCCAATTTTACAAAATGCAGAAAAGCCACCATTAGACTTAGTTATTAATTAAAAACTCAAAAACACAACATCCATTAGACAGGGAGAGGAGAGAGAGGGGGAAAAGCTAAGTATTTCTAAGGCTGTATATTTCATACCAAAACTCACAATAGAAATAACTTCTACATAATTTAGATTTTCCATATCATCTGTAGCATAAATTGTTTCGTTCAGTTCTAGATTAAAAGCAACTTCATATCTTGCTTCCACTGACTACAGTAAGAAGCCAGTTTAAAGGAAAAAGTGTAACTTTAGAACGCTCTGCATGTGCTGCAGTGATCTTTTCTGAACTAGAAATATTGATACCCATGTCATGTGTTGAGACAGGCAAGTCAGGTCAGCTGTCTGCGTGACCGAGGACAAGGAAGTCACTTCTGATTTCAACGCATCTGTAACACTGACTTGTCTGTGAGTGACTCAGATTTCCACAAAGAAGCAAAATATCAAGAGCCAAACTTTTCAAACTCCTTTTCTTCACTGCTTCATTCTTTCCTTCATTAGGGTAACGTCTAGCTGAGAAGGAAAGTTGTTAATTATAATATTTCAATAAACATATGTATACGTATAGCATTTCATAAAAGGTGATAGTCAGGTATAGGTAGCAAGAGACCACGGTAAACAGAATGAGATTCAGACTTCATGAGTGTGTCCCAGACCTGGGCCTGGAAACTCACTCTGCAACAACGATTATAGAACTCAGGGAAGAAAACTTTCAGAGAACAGAGGAAAGGTTCTTAAATTTTACTCTTAGCACACTAACAAACAACCTCAAAGTGGAAGACACAGATTATTCACTTTACAGCTTTTCTTCTTGTTGCTGGTTAACTTGAATCAATTCTGATAGGTCGTGAAGGAACATAACACATTCCTTTCTGACTCTACAGCACATGGGGAGTGTTTTCAAGCTTGTAAAACTCGAATTCAATGATGAATCAAAGTGTATATGAGAAATACTTTAGTTTTCTATCTTAATCAAAAATTAAGTATTTATTAAGGGTTCACAGCTAGATGGAGCTCACATAAACAAAGCTGGTGTGGAAGTAAAGTACTGGCAAGTCCTGCGAGAGAAGTCTGCTCAAAAGTCTAAAGCTGCAAAGTATTTTTAAAGATGCCACATTTGGCAGCTTGGCAGAAACATGCATATCCACACTACTACTGGACTGCAAAGTAGCAGAAGTTCTCATGTCTCCCATAAACTGCCTCTTTCACGCGTGTGGGCCTGTACATCTATCTGGTCATCATTGTTGTTCTCATTGTTTTGAAAAACCAGATTAGATCAGTGCAATTACATGACAAAGGAAAGCAGTGGGAGCAGGTGACAAGAACACCCACTTACAGGCAGAAGTGTGAGCCTGGGTCAGTTAAAGACACCACATCACACAAAAATCTCCATCCCAGAGCAGAGTACCAGGTCCCCAACAAATTCACCAATTTTAAAAGTTGGGGAAAATAAATAAATAAACGAGCCTTCTCCCACTAATGCTGGCATTAAAAAAATGAGAACAAGGATAAATGTAAAATGCAAGAATACTCAAGTAAGTACTAGTCCTCTAGCCCAATTTAGGGTCCTATTAAAATTAACAATAAAACACAGCATTGGTCTTAAAAGCATGTAAAGCTCTGATCACCAAACTCAATCAACAGTCTGTTTCCTTTACCTTCGAACCAGGCTTTGAATCAACAGCAGACACAGTTACTGCAGTGGATGACTCACTGACCATGCTTGAAGGCCTTTGGTTTATTTGTTGCTTGGACATAGGTGAATTCTGTCTAGAAAATAAAAACAGATACTCTAAAGTACATTGCATCAAACATTTATTTTTGCCCTTTTATATTTGAGACGCTAAATAATTGAATGACAGGCTGGTCAGTCACAAGGCAAACATTCTCCATGTGTCAGCTCCCTTTGCACCATCCCCGTTATTTTGATTTGGGGTATTTCTCAAGCATATACTACTGCAAGTGACATCTGATGACTGGCATTTTCCAGCGTATCAGGAGAAAAAAACCTGTCAAGTCTTCAAATCCAACAGAGAACCAAGTTATAACCAATAGCACTCAGAGAAGATAAGGTTAAGCTATGCCTGTTCCAAAGGCTTGGCTGCAAACATATGGAAGAATACAAGAACAAGGAGGAAGAGATAGGAGTCAGCACAAAACTCCACAATTGCTGGTCTGTTGATTAAACTAAAGGTGAGGCTAATCTAATGTTTGATCTTTAACTCAAAAAACAACTTATACAAGGGTATGAGTTATTAAAAGAAAAATACTTTTATGTGAAATGACAGAATTCACAGTACATATTGATAGCAATAAACAACTCATGGGTCATACAAGTACTGAAGAAATCTGGATAACTAGCTCAGACTCAGATACGCATTTAAAGCACAGGGAGAAGAATCCTACAATAAGAATCTGTCCAACAAGTAAGAATTCAGTACAGTTGCCCAGATGAAGAAACGAGGACAAATGGAAGTACAAAATCTTGTGGAATTCCATATGGAGATTACAAACAGAAGCCTCAGCAGCCAATCTCCACACTAATGTGTGAACTGAGCCAGCATGTGGTATTTTCACAAATCATTAAGAACACTTCAGCAAATTTATTACAGGAACATTAACTCATTCGTTGCAAAAACAAAACAACAACAAAAAACTATTAACAAACTACGAGATACTTTTTCCATCTCTAAGTCACAGTTTAACTCAGCCTGCAAGGAAGTAATAACTTAACCCCCTCATACACTACTTCATCTGGCATAAATTCCCTCTTTGTAAGTACAGGACCAAGACAGGAGAATGAACTACCGCATGTACCTAAAATCCTAGGCCAGCCTTCAGCGTGCAAGCACTTCATGACCCCAGTTTGAGCCAATCTGTTGTACCTTTAGGTACCAGCTACCCCATTTCAGCAATTCATCAGCTTTAGCAATAATCAGTTCTTTACTGAAAATGGGTAAGATGCTTCCCATGCCTGTTTCAAAGGAATCAGTGATAAAATCATAGAATCACCAAGGTTGGAAAAGACCTAAAAGATCATCCAGTCCAACCGTTCACCTATTACTGATAGCTCCCACTATTACTGAGCTGAATACAGGGGGGCAAACACCACCCTGGTCCTGCTGGTTGTGCTGTTTCTGATATAGGCCAAGATGCTGTTGGTCTTGTTGGCCACACTGCTGGCTCATGTTAAGCCAAGTATCAACCAACACCCCCAGGCCCTTCTCCTGCACAGTTTTCCAGTCTGTAGTGATACATGGGATTATTGTGATCAAAGTGCAAGAATCAATATTTGGTCTTGAAGCTCATACAGTTTGCTTCAGACCATAGATCCTGCCTCTCCAGATCCCTCTTGTAGAGCCTTCCTACCCCCAGGCAGATTAACACTTCTTCCCATAGTATCATCTGCAGTCTTACTGAGGGCGCACTCAAATCATTCACCCAGATCGTCAATTAAGATATTGAACAGGACCAGCTCCAATACTGAACCCTGGGGAACACCACTTGTGATCAGTCACCAGCTGGCTTAACTCCATTCACCACCAACAATTAACATACACACTCAAAAAGTCTGTAAAGTGAAAAGCCTGCAGACAGTCTGATTAGGATGTGTTTCTTCATTTCATAGAGCAGCTACTTCATAGAAAGAGAGAGAAAGCTAAGAAGCTAAGAAGAACAACAAAGGAAGCTAAGATTCATACAAGTAACAAGACCTATCAGAAAAAAATCACTGAACTATCAGAAAATTATGATGTAATACAGAACAACAAACCCACTGTTTCTAAGAACTGATAATTTTACCATTTAATGATTTCTTTTCCATTTGCTACTGAAGACAATCACTGTCAATAAATAAAGCTTTTATTTGTTAGTAGTATCAAGATAAATGAAGAACTTCAACTTCAAAAATAACATTTTAAAAATAAAGAAAGATGGAGAAAAAGACAAAATCATGCAAGGATGTTGTCATGGAAGAACACGAATAGCCAGCAAAAGAGACAGTAAGTCAAATGAAACAGAAAAACAAACATTCTCCTAAAACAATGTCTTTGGTGGCAAACGCAGATGATCCAAACATTCTCCACCTGAGACATAACTGAAGACACAAAACAGTACTAAAAACGAATTTAAAATACTTTTACAAGATTAAAATATTATAACAGATTTGCATTAAATCATATCGCAATCTCAAGGTCAAGTCTCTCAATAGCTTACTTAATAATAACAGCCTATTTTAGACAGCAAAAAAATACAAAGAATATATAGAATTACCTGAAATATCTCAATGTGCTTAAAAAACACCATCCTAACAGTGTTTGCAGATTCAAAATCACATATTCAAAAATGAGGGAATAAAACATTAATGCACATTTAGATGCATATAGTTCCGAATCACTACTGCCAAAGATGTTTGATAATATCTGTTAGTTGAAATGCCCATCACTGTGCTGTTTTTCTTTATGTTCTAGACAGCTTTCTTGCTGCCTCCCACAGAAGCACGCACACACAAACATAATGGTTCTGTCTGCATTCAGTGTTCCAGTTGCTTGTAAATCTTTATAAAACACGTGAAAATAACTCCATATAGTATCTCCTATCAAGGAACTCCTTGCTCTGCTCTAACTGTGCAAGGATGCCCGAAGAAATCACATTATACTAACTCAAAGAAGCACATTGATAGCATTTGATTTATTTTAGAAACAAAACTGAACAAAATGAGATTTTACACCAGTAGCTTATATTGAAAAACACAGCCCACAAGAAAAAACCAATTTCTTTTCTCCAAGGGATGATAAAGATTAGTCGACTAAAAAGATCCACACCCATACCAGTAACTTAAAAAGTTTATTTTCTTGAAACAAAACATCATGTCAATCCAGCTCTTACATTAATAAACCTCTTATTCAGATAGGAAAAAAATTAACTGTCCAGATATTTCTAGACACACAAACATGTCAGATGATTATTTTGGTGCTGTTTAGGTTTCCTCTCATCTTTTCACCTGATATTTTTGCTGCTATAGTAACCAAATGTAATGGATAAAATAAGATGGCTTTTCTCTCTAGAGATACACAGACTGCACCAGTTGCGCACACACACACACACACACACACAAAAAAGGCAAAAAAGGATAACAGACATTGAATTTCAGACATAATATATCTATTTTCTCCATTTCTATATTGAAGTTTTATCCTTTCTAACTTTAAAGTATTATTTTCTCATTTGCAAGCATAATGCTATCACAAAAAAATACTGTAAAATTTCTAATACACAACTTTCAGTGTTTAGCAGCAGATGCAATTAGATATATTGCTGCAAGTACCTATTTCATCCTTTCTCCATAAAGAACAGCTGTTTAAAGAAAAAAAAAAAATAAAGAAATCCAAAAATTGTATATGTCTATCCTAAACAATTCTAACATGGGGGTTACAAAGAAATGCAGACCTAACAATGTGTTTAAACCTGTTCAGTAGCTTGAAAATGAAAGGTGGGGATTTGATAATTGTCTTAGCTAAGAATAGGTCCATTATTATTTCTAATAATAATAAATTTTTAAAATTAATTAATTAATTAAATTTAAAATTAATTTAAATTAATTAAGAGAACCACCAAGAAGAAAGAATTATATAAGGATAAAAAATAATAATAATAACGTAATTAAAAAGTTACAGGTTCTGAGCAATACTTTGTCCTTGTTTTCCAGCTACCATGGAGTTGAAGAAATCATTTTGGCTTTCACAGAAAGAATGATGTGATGTTGTTTACAAGGCAAAATTACTTGGGAAAGCACCAGTGAGGGACAATCTCAGCTTTCTGCTGAAAGCACCCAGTTCTCTTTTGATCAAGTGAGACAAGAGCTTCTAGTTCATAACTGAGTCATAAGTACAGCAGGATGAAATCATTTAATGACATCACTGTACAAATCTCTTCTCTCCTTGCCAGTATGTTGATTGGATGAGGAACGACCTGAGCAAACATCCATCATCTCTACATTACTGTAAATTACTTTTCCGATGTTAAGGGTATCCTCTTCATAAAGACTTTTGTTACAACCTGAACAAGCTTCTGCCAAGGTCTCCCCACTAGCTCCTAGTCAATATCTGGTGACTATTCCCAGCATTAGACCTAGCCTTAAATTAAATTCAAACTGTTAGGAATAAATCACTTCACAACAGCAGTGAAGAAACTGCTGTATATGAAGCTCTTAAGAGTGTTGCTATGTCAGATAGGATTCTTGAGCTACAGCAAAAAAAGGCACTCTTGTTCAAAAGGATTTCATGATGGAAACAGTTACCTCAGATCATGGAAATCCAGGTAAAAGCTTCTCAACTCTGTCTTGTTAGTTAAAAACCTTTCATCACAAGATACAATCTACGACACTGATTCCAAATTAATATGCACTCCACAACTCTGATCCCACACAAATCCTTGATGCCCAAGGGAAAGAGACATCTACATATGTCACCATATCTGACAAGAACTCAGGTATGATGACAATGAAAAGCATCTGTATAAAAACTACACTGCTGGAAGTAGTAGTACAAAAATCAAGGAAACCAGAGGAACTCTGGTTTCCATCTTTAGATCAATTTTAACTTATTTAATAAAAATACCTAATTTTAAAAACACTGTGTACTTCAGATCAATAGTAAAACTTAGAAAACTGTTCTCACAAAGACAGTTCTCTGAGAAGTCACTACAAATACATCCCTCTATATACACACCTCTGCAGTCATTCCCTCTTCACTTGAACTCACTCCTCTACTAATTCTGCTGGATTGAAAGATTGTTTTTCCTACTTTTGACACCATCTCAGAGCAAGAAATTGATGGCAAGTTATGCCTGTTTATCTGATTGTCCCCCAAAATACACACAACCACCTCTCTTACAAAGATGCCTTTGATTGCTATAAATCAATAAGACTACGTACAATCAATTGTTTTCCCAATTCTGCTTCTAGTACTTTTTCTGCTACCATGATTACAAAACCAGGAGCAACCCAGGGAAGTGTAAGTAACCCAGAGAGGCACTCCAAGGAGTTCTGTCCCAACACCTATTTTCCTTCACAGGTATATGAATTTTCTCCATTCTAAATTTGATCAAACTTGTCCAGCAGATTAAATAAAAACCCATTAGTGGTTGGAAGTCAGAACACAGATGTACATTGTTGTTTATACTGACCTTAAATGTTGCTCTGTTGCAAGATATCTGTTTTCCTCATTAAATGACCTAGAACAGCTTCTTTGTGTACCTGTAAAAGAGCCAGTCCCTTCCCAAGCAGCAAGCCATGTGCATGTCACCAAAGAGAGTGATCTCCTTCTCAGTAGCTACCTCCTAATGCTTTGCACCTACTCACAGACCTCTCCTCCTCACAGCAGAACACATTCATCCATTTTGTGCTGGTTGGTAGCATGGGCCTTAAGATAGGACTGCTGCTTAGATTTGCTTTGTGCCTTTAGGAGGGAGGTTTGTTTAGCGTTTGAGTTTTATTAAACCATTTGAGAAGCATTTTCCAGGGTTGTTACAGAATCTCTGCGCAGAAATCTGTATTGCTGTGCTCCACTTCTTTCCTCCTCAGGCCCACCTCAGACCCCTGGGAGCCTCACGATTTCCTTCTCTAGGCCAATGAATTCAATACCACTTAAGTGTTCTTGATGCAATACTGCTTTAAATTAAAAGTAAATTAAATTACAGCGTCACAGAATTTGAAATGCAAAGCACTCAATCTCACAAAGGCATCCTTATAAACCATGACAGAAGGCTATTTACAGCGTGATGTCCATGCTCTGTGACGTATGAAGGGAAGCAAGTGAAGGCCGGAGGCTGCTAAGGTAGTGTTATAAGACCAGGATGGAAAATGTAAAGATACTTGGTGTTTCTCTATTCCTCTTGTTCTTTGGAATAGATTCACAAGTGATATAGCACTGAAGTTCTGGATTTTGTATAGGAAAGATACCTAGTCATTCAGTAACAGAAGGGATTCCAGGAGCAACCTGCCATGCAACATGGGTGATACAAGAAGGAAATACACTGGGAACTAACATACATGATTCTGTGTCCCCAGAACAAACTGAGGAATGCAAGAGCAATCATTTTTGATTAAACACCAGCCCAAGACACAATAAATGTAAAAAGGCAAAAATGAGGGAAACATGAGAAATGACAAGAGAAAACAGTAATGTTTTTCTGTATTTCAGTTTCATTACCAGCATTTCAGTTCCCTCTGAAGATATCTGAAATTTCTGTTATGTACAATTGGTACTTAACGACACTTCAAGTTTATATAAGCATCTTATTTTAAATGCCTCATTTTCTTTCATTTTTCTTCAAATAAAGTTCTGTAAATATTCCCTCTCTGGTCCCCACGTGGAACAGAGCTACAATCAAAAACACACTGTCTAAAGAAGTAGTCAATTTTTAAGCATCAAAAAAAACCTGTGTGACATTTTTGCAACAGTACCCAAAGAATTGTCAAACTACTAAACCACTGTAAGAAAATGTGCCACTATTTCAGGATTCTTGCCATGGGTATAGAGCTACTTACTCTTCTTGCAAAATAAATTCAATATTTTCTGGAGAAACCTGTCCTGTCACAGGATGTCTAAATGACGTGGTCTGCTGATTATGGCTGAAAAGAAAACAAAAAGAAAATAAGGAAAAAAAATTAATATTGAAGTGCTAAACTGCTTAAAAATATATCTGTGATACCCCAAAAGGCAGAACTGCATATTGATGCTTTACTTCTGCTACCGTAGCATTTCTTCTGGGTAATTTCCAAGCTTCTTGCTCCATTCTCATTGGCTGACCATAGCATATTATATCTTTTAATTATTACGCAGGCTAATGTCTTAGAAGTAAACCAGTTGCAAACCTTACTAATGGAGATGCACTTGCTGTTATGATTATTTACATCTGATTGTAACCAGATTAAACACCAACACAGAAACCACAAAACATAAATTATTCATTTGCACTTCTGTAAATATCACACAGGAGAGAAGTAAACTATACTAATATGCAGCTGGACAGTTCGCAGACCCACAAAATCTGTAAGACTTTATGAGTTCACAGAGATGTTTTCAGGAAGTCATTTACTACGTGCATCCTTTTCTCCCTGGTATGGTATATATCTTCAATGATTGTTCTTTATATCTCCACGCACAGGATTATATATAAACCTTAGTCATTCTGTTGAATGCCTTACATAAAAGAATATTACTTAATATTTCATCTAAGTTGAATTAAAATGGTGGGTTGTTGTTTTCTTTTAAAATCAACTTTCCCCTCAGACTCCTATCTACTCATTTTGCTACCCTCTAGGAAATATTACTGTCTGTTAACTCATATCTGCATAACTGTACTCATAATGTAAAAAGACCGTGTGAAAGTTTATCTCAAGATAAACTAGCAGACTTTTCTCCTCACAGAGTCATCTGAATTAGTTGTATAGAAGACAAGACAATTACAACAGTTCTCCACACCTAGAATTCCCATCTAACAAGACGTAACAGTCCAGCATAGCAAGATATTCCTCAAGAAACAGTCAGGAATAAAGAAATATTTTAGGGTTTTGAAGTAAGTGTGCTCTAAAAAGATAACAGCCTTCCTACAGCTCACAGAACACCTAAAAATCAACCAGCTCATGCATTCACAACATTCAGATGTAATTAGCTCAGGACTGGCCTTGATCAAAGAACCCAAGTGATTGAGTCTCCTCTCAGTTCTTACTGATATTGCTCGCAGGAAATCCATTTAGACTGTGAACAGCAGAGGAAGCTTTCCGCACTGTAAACCTTTCACTCCTTTTCCAATATGCCTTGCTACACAGCATCATAAATAGGGGAGCAATATAATAAACGCTGCCCATGGTAAAATGAGAGCAGTGACATCTTTTATTACTCCGAGAAGACTTATCCCAGCCCCAGCTATTACAAAACTACAGCCTTATAGCTATCAAGAACAGAGAGGAACAGGAAGCCACCAAGCACGCAGCACAGCAGGGCAATGTTCATTGCCCCAGCAATGAACTGAGCCTGTAGCAGAGGTCTGGGGTGGACTACTCAGCATTCCCACGCAATCAGAAGTCTGGAGAACGCAGTTACAGTAACTCTGCCGTGTTAACACCTACAAAGCAGCCTTTTTTTAAAATTTCTTTTTCCCCCTAAGAGGAAGAAGGAGCATTGTATTGTAAAGAGACAGCACTTCACCCAAAGTTCATATTCTAATTTTGGGCATACACACAAAGATAGGAAGAAGAACTTGCAGATATTTTTTCAAACAAATGAATAAAACAATTGCAGAAACAAGTTTCTTTTTCATCATGCATCCCAAACAGTTCTAAAAGTTCTATTTATTTCCTTTCCAATCAGGGCCAAAGCAGCCCGTTTAACCTTCAATCCATAAGCAGCAGCTACCAGCAGGAACGTAATTACGTTGTCAGCTGTAAAAATGAAAGCACGTTGTCAGCTTTATTCTCCAGAGGCTGACAAACTGTCAACAAATTTTCATCTGCAGGCTTTTAGTCATTAATGACTCCGTAATTAAGAGTAAGAAAAAGGACTCTATTCCAGAATTGCTCGAGGGCTATTCGGGACACGAAGTTTTCCATCTTGCACTTTTACAAGCCCTTTATTAGTTCCCATGAAAGAAATTCACCAGCCCTTCAGAAGATGAATTACCTCCGCTGCTGTAATTACTGAGCACGTTCTCCATTTTTGAACAGTCTTCCCCTTTTGAATGGTACGAGCCAAGGAACAGAAAAGCGCAGCCATGTTACCACATAATGCAGAGATAGGAATTTCACAGATGAGGTCACACACACAAAACAAAAACTTTCCACAATCATTGGACTTACTAGGAGAGAAACAGCAGCTTTTGAACAACACAGTGCTTCATGTTAATTTGAAAAGTGAGAGTTTAAATGTTTTGCCTCATAGGAATCATTAAGAATAAGCAAGACCACTCAAAGCAATCTGTACTATAGATAACTAATGCCTTATAACAATGACTTAGGGAGCACGGAGATTTCTATCCACAACAAGGTCAGGCGGACACTGGAAGAGGTTGCCTAGCAAAGCTGTGGAATCTCCATCCTTAGAAACATTCACAGAGTGGCTAGATAAGGCCCTGAGCAATCTCATCCTAAATTGGTTCCAGCTTTGAAGCTGGGTTTGCACTGAACAGGAGGGGCTGGATCCAGTGGGGTCCAAGGATTCCTTCCCACCTGATTTACACCATCAGTCTCTGCTGCTCTCCATCCTGATCCACAGACAGCACTCAGTTCTTATAATGCCTTTGAACCTTCCTGCAGTATTTACACAGGTGTAGTCCAAACACATCAGAAGCATCTTGTTATTTTAATAGAATTAAATGAAGAAATCATGATCTGGTATTAGATTTTTGGATTTAGATCACATTATTCTCTCCATGTTTTTCAAACACTGGCTTAGCAGCAATTTCCCAGCTTACTCAGAAGTAATAACATCTCAGGTGACAGTGACCTAGGAAACTCATTACAGTGATAACTGTTTCTCCTTCCCAAGCCTTGGCACCACTGTTCCTCATAGGCACAATCTGAACAGGTCTCTTCATAGTTTATCAGCTGTATTTCTTCCAAACGGCAACTGTGGAATAAGAATAAGTCCAGAAATCCCGTATGTATAAAAGTCACAATGAGTCTTAATGAAGAGACGAGCTATGCTGTCACCACTCTTCATGCCTCTTCTGTTCCTTTTTCACTAGAGGGAGCCTTGACACGTCTGGAAAAAGTTGGACAATGCTTCACCATGGGATCCTTCATTGCCACGCAACTTGTACTAGCACAGCACTGTGCTAGCTCCCCTGGCAAACTCCAGCTACCTATGAAAGCCTCCTATGAAAGCCACCCACAAAAGTCTGAAGGTGTACCATAACTCCTCCACCACCACAGCTCACCTCCCCCTGTCCAGCTTAGCACCAGAGCAGCACACAGACAGACACTGATACTTGCTGCTTGCCAGGAGTACAGCCTACAAGATTTCTCTAGTATTACTGACTAAGCAAGTCATCAAATTTAACAATGCCTACCATTTGCTTGCACTAACATAACTCAGTTCATTAAATTTAACCAATTTAAATACAGAAAACAAGAAAAAAAATTAATAATAATCAACTGCAATTCAGTACTCCAGTCCTGTAATTTGCAAAGGCAGACCCCTATAACCACATGGATCCTCTTGAGGAACTCAGTCAACACTACTTCACCAGTTTCCTTCCTCAGTTCATTCTGCATTTGACTCAAAGCCAAATTTTAATAAATTTCTGGCCGTGACTGATGTTGATGACCTTATATACAAAGTCACGTTAATTTATATATTGCTTCTAAATTAATTTAAATGCCCAGACAACTGAATCTTGAAATACATGAATCAATTACTGATCAAGTCTACAACACATTAACAACAAATTTATAGATGGCAAGAATAACTCCTGTTGTCACTGGATGGACTAACTATGAATTATTACAAGCCATTTCTATAATGTCTATTTTTCTCTGCTGGCTGAGCATATTATGATTACCTGCAAGACCAGACAAACATGAGCACTTTTATCTTGAATGCCCCATACACCCCATACAGCCACAACAGCTATGGCTGAGCATCCTGCTTCTATGGGAGACACTGCTTGGGGCAGCTGACAGCAGAACTCGAGCAGGGAAGAAATGTTGGTCAGCAACAAGTTCTCCAAATAAGAAAAGTGCTTATATCTAACCTGGCCAACAGTCCCATATAGTTTGCTTCACTGCATACCACATTTTTAAAACATACATATTGCTTCAATACACTTTCAGCACTGCCCTTTGTTTTTTCCTGGATATTAGTGTTGAGAATGGGATGCAAAGTATATCCAAAACCAAGAAAATCAGTGCCACAAAGCCCTTCTTTTAATAAGAAACAATTTGGAAGAATCTGGATCAATACCAACTGATTTCAGTACACAAGCAATAGCACCAACTACAAAATGGACACACCACAAATGTCTTTTCAGGATTGGACATTAGTTTAAAATAACAAAGTGCCTTTTTAGAGTAGCAGTAAAATCCTTTCTCCATGGAAGTCAAGGTCCACTAAATTTTCTAAGCTCTAAGCAGTCACCCTCTCCTATAGCTTAATTAGCAGCTTAACCTATGAACCTCTACAGAAGAATCATGGAGTAAGCAAGGCTCATATCCTCCTTAGAATATCATGAGTTTGTATTTGCTTCATAGAACACAATTCTGTAGCTATCTTGAGCAGCTGTGCCCATGACTACAGTCACTCAATACAAAAGTCCATGTTTCCAAAAGCAGCTGAAGGGATGACTTCCACAATAACGAATTATATCAAATCTGTCCATTTTTCATTATAAATGTAGGAAAGCTTGAGAACAAGATATAAGTGGACAGTACACTGACAGACATTCTCATGTGCTGTCCTTTTTCTATCTAGCTCGCTGACAATTAAGTTAAAAGAGAACTTCAAGTTTCTTTGAAACTGGATTCCCCCCCCCCCTTTAGTAGAGAGCTACCAGAAATAATTACCTAATATTAATAGGCGCAGGGATTTGGTTGTTAAGAAGCAATCTAATAATTCAATGGTAATTTACTATGGAGAATGCCAAAGAACCATCACAGATATTTCCATTATTAAAAGAGCAGATAAACGGATGAATATGCTATCTCACCATAGGATCACTGCAGAGCTCTATAGGTAATACAGCTGAAGTCAACTGCTGATTCACAGATCCTTTTGATGTACATCATAAGACACCATCAGGACTTTATTAACCCAATAAGTTGTATTACAGTAACTTAAAATTCAGGACAGAAGCACGATAGGTAAAGTTTTTAAGAGAAGGAAATCCTTAGATGAGCAGAAACTCCTGGAAAGCAAAATGTGATTCTATTTCTTTATTTTTGCACCTATAAGAAAATTAGTAATTGCCGTCAAAACTGAAGCTGGAAAGAATTCACTGATCGTACTGAAAGAAAATCTGCTATATCACCCTAATTCAGACTTGGAGCTCAGTTAGGGATGTTCCTTTCTTTCCCACTGATGTATTTGAGGTTCATGCATAAACAAAAGGTGGTGCCTTCAAGAATATCTAAAAGCATTTGGAAACCCGTGACCTAACAAAAGCAGCTTTAACTTCCAGTAACAATGAAATGACAGCATTGATTGTACGTTTCTTGCAGATACCATGTGAGCATCTATGCCAAAGTTTGAGTTAAAAATGGAAACACGTGCATTGGTGATGCTTGCATACATATATTTCTATGCCTACATGTATACCAACACATATATACATGTATCTATGAGATGAACGGATTTGTCTCCCCCCCCCCCCTCTTCTCAGTCACCAGCTCCAATTCTGGCACAGCTGTTTCTACAAAGGTGTCGATAACTGGGTCCTCTGGGATTAATTCCAATCCCTCTTCCTACAAATGGTCCCAACAGGCCAATTAGATCTGGAAACTCTAAAAATGGATGCTCACTTGGAAGACAAGGATTTTATTATTATTTTTAAATCAAGCATTTTGGGGAAGCGTGGATTTGTTTGGTTGTGGTGCTTTGTGGGTTTTTGTTTCGTTTTTTGGTGGGTTTTCTTCTGTTTGTTGCTTTTTTGTGCTTTCTGGGGTTAAGGTTTTTTTGGGGTTTTTTTTGGGCACTGAGGTCACTCATGCAACAGGAAAGCAGCCCCTCACTTTATAATTAATAAATTCTACACTACAGAAGAAGCAGTGTTCTGCACGTGGCCTTTCACACAACGGAAAATGATACAGACAAGATAACTACATAACTATAGCTGAGCTGCAGAAGAGTTGCACACAAAGCATGACCGTAAACCAGTCCTACCACAAGAGAAGCAAAGGAAGAGCAACACTGTCACTGTTTCTTCTGGATCTCACAGCAAATTACAATCTTTACCTCAGAGAAGAAAAGTGGTGATATTCCTAAGTATTGGGATTACATACACTAAGTAAAAGCAGCTCACCGTTAAACTCCGAAGTGAACTGCAATTCAGAGTTCAGTGAGGGAGCAACCCAACCAGCTCTGCCAGATAAGCAAACTATTTTGGAAGAAGCTTTACACAAATATGTAACATATCTCAGCCTTTAAGCCATAACAAAGCTGATTAAAATAAAAAGACACGTTTGTATGCGCACCGGGTAAATCTACCACAGGACGCTGAACACTCTCATCAGTCCTACTTGAATACATTTCCCTTTGATGCAAAGGCTTACCCAGTAATAGACACTATTATCTACGCTGTTCTAAACATGAAAGCAAATACAAGTTTTTCAGCATTCAGCTTTCATCCGAGCACCACACTATAAGGTCTAGAAAGCTGAAACAATTTAACACGGCAGCTACAGAAACGGAATAAAAGCTTTCACAAGCTTCATCTTTCTGCCATGTAAACTGCATCACTTCCAAACCAGCTTTCTTCTTGCTGGCTCTACAATGCAGAACACAGATTTCAGCTCTTTAAGACACATACATTTCTGATCCATTATTTATTAATTCTAATGCTTTAACATGACTAAGTGATCATCAGTGGACAATACTGCAGACTGACAGACCTTGCAGTGCTGCTGTGGGTAACCCTAGACTGAATGAAGAAACACACTCATGCTCTTCTTTCCACAGGATGGAAGTGCTTTATCCATAACCTTCACAACAGGAAGGCAATTTTACTCAAATTCTGTTTTCTTACACAATCACCAGTGTCCAGAACATGATTAAAGAATACAATATCAAAGATGCAGTCTTGGATACTGCATTCAGTGTTGGATCCCCCCAAAAGACATCGGAACATAGGACAAACTTTTCCACCTCAAAGATGCAAAGAGGTGCATGCAGTAGAGTACTTACAGGCTGCCTGGAGGGGCTCTGCAGTCTCCGTCCTTGGAAGCTTACAACACCAAAAGGTAAGAAGACCTGAGCAAGCTGCTCTGTCCTCACAGCTGACACTGATTTGAGTACATTCACATTCTCCTACTAATAATTCCAGGAAATAAAAGAATTTATACAGACTGGGTTCTGGTGGCTGTGTGCTTTCTACCTAGGCTATGTTTCAACCCCAACATCTCCTGCAGTAAAGCTTCATAATGCTCGTGGCTCTGTCTCACTACTACCCTTCATCTCCAGCTCATCTTCTTGAGGCACTAAGTGCAAACCTACCAACTCCATCTCCTTCAAACATCAGGCTGAAGAATAAACAAAGATATTAGCATTCCATTCCCCTAAAGGACGGTTTAGCAGGAAGAAACCACAATTCCCACAGCACACACCTATTCTTGTGGGTTGGCTGTTTGCATTCACTGGCACATACACTCCTAAGAGGGCCTTCGTTGGCACCAAGCTACTCCAGGAAATCTTGTGTTAATTCTGAAACACTTCAAACTTTATGCATACTCTAAGGATAGCTTAAGTCACAAACTGAAAAAGACAACAGTAAGCTATTCCTCTTTCGGGTTTGTAGAACTCCCTATTGTTTAAAGGGAGTTCCTCTTTCCTTACTCTCGTGCAACTCATCATTGGATAAAATATGACGCATCTCCTTCAAAAGAAAATGCATTTGTAAGAGGGTATTTCTCCCTATCAAATTTTGAGTATAAAAGCAACTACAGTACTGCTGAAGGGCACGAAACATTAAGCTTTGCTTGAAAGAAGGCTAGTAATACCAGAACTGCTTGCCTCCAGAAAGAAGTACAAATTAACAAACTATCAGACAAGCACTTCACAGCTTTGAGTTACACAGACACTGGTTATATTCCTTTCCAAAGAGGCCCAGCACTGAAATGCCTTGACATAGGAAAGCCATTGTCTGAGTATGAGTTTATTGGTCCCCACTGCACCTTATACTCAATCCCATACCAACTCAGAGCTGAACTGACGCTCTGCAACCCAAATGAGCAGAAGGCCCCTTACTTAGCTGGGCTACTCTCTGCACCACAAATGGAGTGGGAGATCCCACAGGCAGAAAAGAAGAAACCTTTATAGCTGCCACTGCTCTTCAACATGACTTTAGACATTATCCAGTGGGATCATTTGCACTGTCAGAGACTAACATCACTTTACAAAAAGAAAAAGAAACTGCAGACAACTAATACAGTATTACAAGGTCCTATGTATTAACCAAGGTCTTTCAGACTTCACAAAGCATGATTCTGAAGGCCACAGTTATAAAGCTGATAAAACATTACTAAACTGTCATTTATCCAAATGTTTGGGTAACCCTATGATGGAAAAACATCCCCCCAGTGTAGCGGGAGACGTGTTATGATTCATAGCTGAAAACTAATCCCAGATTAATATTTTGGGCTGTAAACATGGAATGCCCTCTTTTTAGATTAAACAGTTTATAAAATTAACCAGAAATGCATTCTTAATTGAACAAAAAACTCTTGAGCATATAAAAGGATTTATGGATGTATCAGTTGCTGAGGACTTCCGTAAAACCTGAAGTAACCTAGAGAAAACTCTTCTTTTTACAGAGATGTTGAAGTCCTCGGGGGCTCCCAGTCAGTTAAGAATAGAAACTCTGAGACATTTCCAAGCAACCACAGAAATACTGCCACAGAATTCATTTACAGCATTCTCTGTTCAATGGTAAATATGCCAAGACGTACATAGTTGCGCTGGACAAGTTTTATATGATTCCTATTGGTTTGATTATAACAGCATACAAAACGGTTCTGAACTCTGTAAAATGATTTTTAACACTCATTACTTTATTCAAGGCAGAAACCCAAAGAAATTGTTCTGAAAATTAACTATTTTGCTGTGTGTAATGCCTGAATTGTCTTTACTAAATGCAAATCAATGGAATAAATCCAAAGAGAGAAAATGAATTATTTTTCATCACCCAATATTTCCTCCCTAATCCCCAAACCAAACCCAAATCAAAGCACATCCAGTCAAAATATAACCGCCAACAATTCATAGCAATTTCTATTACTTGCATAGTGTATTGGTGCTGAGTTTAGCTAGACCTTCAATACACTATGAGAGTGAAACAAATTTCATTTACAAAAGCTCTCTTATAATCACACACAGTGTTTAATTTCAACACTCACACTGCACAATCAGGTGAAAATTTGAGAACAAGACATTAAAATAAATTAGAAAGATGACAGTGGAACTGAAAACAATGCAGTGATGGAAGAAATACTTAAATGTTCTTCATGCCTCAAAGTAAACAATTATGGTACCCAACATCCAACCCAGAAGGAATTTGCAGAAAACAAAGGTGATACCAATAAAAAGAGCTATTGGCTAAAAAAAACAGTGCAAGGAATGTATAAAGAAACATCTTTACTATTTCAGTCTCAAACACAGCTATAGCTAGCAAGCATTTATAAAACTTCTTGGTTGGTTTTGTACGGAATACTAAGGAAGTTTACTTTACAGCAGCAAACATTGATACACACTGTCGGCAGCAATGCTATCTGGGGACAACATGTATCTTTAAAATCAACTCTGAATTAAACTCTGCATGAAACCACATTGTCCCCCGAGAAACATTAAAACAACTTCCTTAAACACACGAAGAGTGCTATTATTTATCAAAGTAACCAGAGGAATGAAGCAACCGTCACCTTTCACAATAAGCCTGGAAATCAACAGGTAAATATATAAGCCAAAATAAAAATTAGCAAAGGAGATGAAGTCAGGCTCCTTAATTTCATTTCCAAGAGCAAGGCCGCAGCAAAACCCAACAGCCCTCAGCATACCGCCATATATAGTGGGCTATCAGTTGCATTCCTCTGGCATCACTTAAGTAGCCAGTCACATTTGCTTGTCTGGTTCTCATCCTGTAGCTCCACTGTGCTGAACCCACACAAGTGCTCCACTGCCGTCAGCAACAAGCGGATGCTGATAATGCCTCCAAGAGTACAATGGCAGCTGCTTTATCGCCAGGGCCTCTGCTAGTGTGGCCAACTATCAGATAAACATGCCCTGGAATAAGCTTGAAGCCAAGGGATCTACTGTATTTACATTAGTGAGAAGGGAAAAGTTTCTCACCTGCATAATACAAGACCAGCCAGTGCTCCCAGAAGGCCAGTCTTTTGCTCTCAGCACTCAGATCCCCATTGCCCTATGCTGTTTCCAGCCACTGGACAGAGCACACCCCTGCTTGGTCCCTCTGCAGGCCCCGCTTAATCAGTTGCTGACTCTCCTCTGCCCAGAGGACACGCAGGCAGAAGCAAGGCTGAGGAGAAAGGACGAGGCAGTGAGCAAGTTCTCACCTTCCTGCCAGGACCTGGGGAGAATGGGGAGTGCTGGGCAGGGTTAGAGATTGAAAGAAATTCCATAAACTTTTTTGGATCCTGTATTAACTCCTTTCAATGCCAAGTAAGCCTCTATCAAGCACATGACTGAAACTTGGCAGCTAGGCAGGTGAAGTAACTCAACGTGAAATGTTTGTTCTTTTGGTAATGATTTAACACCACATACAATGACCGAATGACTTAGAAAACTGTGTATCTTGCACTTGCAGAAAACTCAGTAATCTCCTGATTAAATAATCCTTTGCTACTCTCCTATTTTAGAGATTTCTCCCCTTAAAATGGGAGATTAAAAATAAAGTGTTCTAAAGCATGGGTAAGCAGAGCCGCATGCCCCAGGTCAGGTCAGATCAGCAGTGTAGTTAAAGTGGTATTGTTCAAAGCTGAGCTTTAAAACAGAAGGAAAAAAAAAGCAACATATTATATATGAACATTACATGCACATCCATCTGATGAAGTGGCAAAGTATCTCTTCAAGTTTTTGGTGTTTCAGTCACATTTTAATTTACTAATGACAGGAAAGAGGTTTTGATGATTGCTTAAACCTAGGTGTGTAATTTAGCACCTTCCATTCTTTCAGAGGAAGTTTTGCTGTATACATCACATATTCATACAACTAAAGCACGACCAGGCAATAACACTGCAGGGATTTTCTCTGTAAGTCTTGGGATCTTCCCCTTGTCTCCAAAACCGCAAATAACATTACTGCCATGGAAACCAAAGTTATCATCCATTTCCACCATGTTGGAAGGAGTGCCACACTGTATGAAGCTTATGCTATACATTTTTAATAAGACATAATTAAGTTTCTTTTCACTTTAAAGCACTTGAGTAATAGTACTTAAAAAAAAAAAAAATGAGAATCAATCTGTAAGTAGAACAGGAAAGAGTAATAATACTTTAGAATGACTTTTTTTTTTTTTTTGTAAAATAAATCATCACTAACTCACAGTGATTTTGCTCAAAGGTTAAATTCATCCATTTTCCATTATAAAGTTGAAGCAATTTGAATTGAGTGATGACACTGCAGCTATTTCAGCCACTGGACCAGGACTTGGGAGCGTGTCCCTACACAGATACAGGGTTTTCCCACAAGAAAAGAGAAAGTGGCTGCATTTGTAAAATCTTTGGGGCAGTAAGCTTTCCTGTATTGGTAACAGATAGAACAAGTTAAAGGCTTTGGCATTGCTACATTGGGATTTGGAAGACTGAGATTCAGATCTCAGCTTTGAAGTAGATTTCTTGGTGACCTTGCTGAGTAATCCTATTTTTGAAAATGCACTGTTTCGTTAACATCGAAGACCCAGAAAAGACAGTGCCTACTGATTTACAGCCTTTAGCTCATTTGCAGCTTTCTGTGTGCAGCACTTAAAAGCAATAAATTTGTTTCCAAGAGCAGAAAGGACTACCTCAGTCCTCCCAAAAAAATTCCATCAAACCACAGAGGAAAAGACAGCCTTGAATTTCTGAATCAAGGTGAGCAAGTCACACTGCTGCCTTCCAAGTTAAATTGTTCAGAGTGACAGAAAACCTGCACGGAAGTTTTTTATTTGTTTGTTTTTATATATAATATTTGTATCCAACACAACATTTTCTTTATTCCAATGGCAACATTTTAGCTGCATCTATTACTTTTTCCACTTCAAATACTAGGCAGATGGTTGTGGAATGAAGGTTGCCTTTTTTACTGGTGTTCTTCACAGCTGAGAGGTAGAACAGCATACAACAGGATACAATCCCGCAGATCACAGCATTGTGATAACCAGAAATCAAGTTTAGCAAAGTTATTTGACAAGATTAAACTGCCAGAGCAGTTTTACAAAACTCAACCAATAATGCCAATCTGAAAACTTGCAGCTCTGTATTTAAGTCTCCAAAGCTCAGCTTTCCAGTACTACTTAATAAAAATCTTTCTGCTCAACTACTTGCTTGCTGGTCACTAGTGCTTTACTTATAATCATAGAATCACCAAGGTTGGAAAAAGATCCTCCAGTCCAATTTTATTTCACACAGGACTGGCTTATAAATAACTGCACGAAAAACAACTCCGGTCGAAGATGCCGCATAATGTGTTTGCTTTTGTGCTACCATATACCGTCACATTACAGCACTCAACTGCTTTGAAAACAATTTAAGAACCTAAATTAGTCCCATCAATATAGTAAATCAAACTCCTAAAGGGATGAACGGCAATATTCATTCAACTCAAAGTACAGCATTGGAAAGACACAAATACAATCTCATACAAACCAATGTCAAATTTCAATTAGAGGAGAGAGAATGTCCTGCTTCTGAATGAGAACAATTAATCTCTAGGAAAAATAATTGTTTTCATCTTGTATGATGCAGACAGCGCTTCTGTTTTACACCCAACATCCTGGGACTCGCATGTTAAATATTTTATGTCATTACTTTAAGTATCAATATCTCTGAATTGTTTCCAGACAGCTCACAAATTCTGCAGATACCATGAGCATATATTACATTCCTTTGTCATTAACAGAGGAGAGGGGTAACAAGCTGCATTCTTAGGACACGAAGGAAAAAAAACCTCATAGTTTTTGGCACCTTGAACATCTGGTCCTACATAACTTCCTCTGATCTCACCTTCATATATTGATATTGACATGAATGCTAATTTTATCCGTATGAGAACTAGAAAACAGACAAAAGCTGTTTTGTTGATCCATTAGAAAATGACAGTTGAGAATTACTGTGGAAAAAACCCTACTGCTGGAGTTCTGACTTGGAAATAGCTAACCACGCTTTGGGGACAGAAACTAGCAGCTCTAAATATTTTGTTGTGAATAGGATGAAAATAAAGAAACACAAGCAATATAATTGATTGACATTCTAAGCATACCATTTCCGACCAGTCAGCATGCCTTACAACAAAGGGTAAGAAACAGGAAAGAAAAAAAAGCATCACAATCTCACCTTCTGAGATGGAACTGAAAGGGATCCACTTTCCTCCAACCAGATTCCAATGCACTCCTACTTCCATTAAGAATCTAAAGAGAACTTCCTCTTAGCGGATATTCTTAACAGCTGTTTCACTGAAACCAGATTCCCATGACATAGATATAAATATTTCACTATTAACCATCATCAGTAGCCAAGCTGGAGTACTTCTCGACAACAAGGGACCCCCAGGTTCCCCCACAGACACAGCAGCCCAAGCAGTAACCACACTAGCTGAGTCTGTGCAGCAGAGAGCAGCCCACTATGCTGCTGACTATCGTGAGGCCAGCTCCCTGCACTTCACAAGGAACACTCATTGGAGGAAACCAAAAATAACCTTTCAGCAGGACCAAGAATCACAGTATAGTTTTAACACAGTCCTCTCTGGAATCCTACCTGTAGGAAGTAAGAAAAGAGTGATGCTCTGTTATAGTCAGATGATTTTAACCCAGCCACAAAATCACAGATGTAAGAATCTCAGTCCCGCTTTAAGGATATACGGCTCAGAGCAGATTCTTAAGCAGAGAAGAATCTACATACATGATATGTAACAGCAGCTATTTTTGGAAGCAAGGAACCTCCATCTAATGCTAAGTGGCAGTATCAAAGATGCATGCAGGAAGTCAGTTTTCCAACTGCTGCCCAACAGAAGAAGAAAACACTCAAGGACTTCTTTAACTAATACCTGCAATTGTGATTTACACAATTTGACTTCACTACACACCTGCAGAATTGATACGTCCATATATTTGGTGGGAATTGATAAAAGGGGCACTGAAAACATCTGAAATAGACATTATCACTACTATCACCTTACACAATTATTCAAAAGCTATTACAGAACACAGGCTACCTCAGTCCCTAAGATAAAAGATAATTACAGAATTACATGGCTCTAGAATAGCGTAGCCCTTGTGGAGCTTATTCCTAAAGTTGAGGCCCCTATTTTGCTTCATGCTCATCTGAATTCCATTAAACTTCCTCTCTGCCAAAGCAATGGGCAGACCAGACTAGCAGGAAGTCACACATCCTTCCATATGAAAGCAGCACTGCAATGCACCCCGCACAATTCACGGGACTTTCCCTAAGGAAAACCACAAGCAGCCAAAATCCAGCACGTAAAACAGTTCTATAGGCCCTATAGGGATTGTCCTTGCATCCTAACCCTCTGCAAGTGATATGTTCTCTAATTCCCTTGGGCTGAAAGTACAGGTTGATCCAGCTCACAAAAGAAATATCCTGTCCTCTTCATCACACAATAACTAATACTATAACCGCATTATGATCATTTTATTACAATTATATTCACATATACAAATAATTACACAACTTTCATAATCAAGAACACTATAAATTCAAGAATAGGAAATTAACTGACCTATAAGATTCCAATGGAACAGACTTTCTAAAGTGAAGATACTCAGAACCGTAGATGCGGAACATGAGCAGCAGCAGTTTCTCTGCAAATTAAATCTCAGTGGTACCAATTAGCAGGAAATAATTAAAATGGGATTCTCAATTCAGTGTTCTCAACATTGCTTCTATTGCAATCCCCAAAATCCAACAGACTTCCAAAAACTTCTCACCTTCTATTTCCAGACAGCTTTTATTTGCAGCATTATTTTATAAATGAGGCACTCTTATCTACAAATATCGTTAATGATGCTGCACATCCTGCTCTGGGCTCTCTCACCCCATTCTCCAAGCACTATTCACCTCCAAGCAGGACTTTCACTTTGCATTGCTTTTAGTTCTACCAGTCTGTCACACCACTGAGATCACTACAGAAATTCTGAACTAGGAGCAGACAGACTGCACAGATGTATTCTATCTTCAAAAAAAAATGAGCTGAAGGTCACATCTTTCTTAACCTTTCTTAAGAATATTTTCCACTGTCAGTCCTCATTCACAAGAAACCATCAGGCATCTGCAACAGGTTGGCATCAGAACATATAAAGAGAAACACAACACACTCCCTTAAGTTACAGAACAACATTGCTCTAGCACAGTTTTCCTTCTCTAGCCTGTTTTCTTCCTCTGTGTCAGAATCACCATTTTTAGATACTGGGTTGTTTTCCTTCTCTCACATTTTCCTTTTACTAGAAAGGTCACAGTGACCAAAGAGCAAAGACTGTAATACAGCATCTCAGAATTTCTACCAGGAAATTTCTATGAAAAACAAACTTTAACAGCTAATATTTCTAAAAAGCATAAATAAAATTTATTATAGCTGAAACCATAAAAGCTACTTAACCACCTTTAAATACCCTAAGATTACTTTTCCTTGTCATAAATTAAGAATTACTACAATGTGCTAGAACTTGCAAGATGTGAGCGTATCTTGAATTACGAATGCTTTTCTCCACTGTTTATTTCATAGGTATTTTAACTGTCAAGAAATAGCTTTCCTATCAAAGACTAACTAAAACCTTAGGAACATAGGCACTGTGCCATGGAAAAAAGGGTCATTTTACCTGACAAACAAAGACAGTATCACCTACTGACTGGATCACAAAACAGGTGTGCCTCATACTAAATACATTCACCATACTAAAAGGAATTTAGCTTTGAAATCTTTCCTTCCATTTATGTTTCCTTAAATGACAAACTTTGTATATTCTTCGCTGTCTTCAAGACAAGACATGCAGAATCACGGGTCATGTTTTCTGAACCATACTGGCTCAGAAACATTGTTTCAGTTACTCATCATGTTACAAACACACTCAATGAAAACAACTTCCAGCAGGCACAACATCCATGACACAAGAGGTAGTTCGGCAGGAAAAAAATAAAGCACACCTACTAAGCAGCTTCTAAAACAGATTAAAAACAAACAAACAAAACAAAACACTGAACAGTTGAAATGATTTGACAGTAAGCACGTTACCTTCTTCAGGAAAGGAAAAAATCTGCAGTGACAGAAGCCACAAGTTCCAAAGAACAGCACCTTTTCCATCTCTTTTCACCTGGAATTCTTATTTCCAGGGATTTTGAATTAAACCCATGTCACTATGTCACATAAACTTGAAACAAAAGACAGATTTAAAATATTTTTCTCCAAAACAACTCCCGTAACTTTAGAAAATAATTCAGATTTGAAGCCAAGTAGATGACAATGAGGACGCATGTAGGTGGCTTACCATTCTATATGGTAAGGTGAGACCAACACGTTGGTTAAAAAATAAATAAATAAAAATCAATATACAGGGTCTGTAGGGTGCTGAATATTCTGACCACATATGTCAGGTTGTACTTGCAAGGAAATTGGTCCTTCCAATCAAGGCAAGCCAAGGAAAACCAAGTAGACATGATATTTCTCACATTTATTAAAAAGAACCACGTGATACAAAAAGGCTATACAAAAACACTTATACAAAAAGATCAGGTGTTTTGAAAGCCAGGTAAATAAATTTCTTTTTGTCCTAAAACCCTCCCTGAAAGGTTCCAAACGTTTGTGCCACAGCTCTCAGCAGCAATTACTCACTTGGAAGCTGCCACTCAGCTGTCCCCATGACAACAACAAGCCCCTCTTGCTCGCCTATAGAAGAGGATGGAAATCTTAATCACTGCCATTCATGCTGCCGACACTTCAAGTGAAGCAAATTTCGACTCATTAAAAAAGTAAAAATACCAATTTAAGATTTCAAAAACTATAGATCTCCCTCAAACATCCTGATCTTCCCCACTCTTTCCCAACAGCATGCAAGACCTCAGTCTCAGGGAAAAGTAAATACAATGCTCTTTTAAGTGATTGGGATTTGGTTCAGGGTTTTGGTGGTTTTTTTTTGCAGCTTGGTCATTTTTGATTTTTTTGTTTGTTTAATAATACTCTACGAATTGTTTTGGAAAGAAATCAACCACACTTGAGACCTTGCAAACTCTTAAACTTGGAGATTAGAAAATATCTTTAGGTTCCCTGATAAAAACACATAAGGAAACAAAAGAGAAGAACAATCTGTGGTAATTCTTCTCCACACTACTACAATGCACAAATCAGACATAAGTGCTTTTCACCAACAAGCTGGCAAATGCATACAGCTCCATCATCTCATCATCTGCCAATGGTTGTAGCACATTTGGAACACTGGGTTAGATCACAGAGCAAAGAAGAGATTAATACCCTTCTAACATTCACCCACTATATGTACACTACCCTAATCAACAATTAGGTATCTGTGAACTGACAACAGCTTTACTCCCTTGTTTGTCTAAACACAATTTTAAGAAGTCAGCTCATGGAAGAGTACGAAAATCAGTGAGAACAAAGTCAAATTTTCTAAGATCTGAAGTTCAGATGAACATTTTGAGCACAGACTAAAGGCAACATAATGAGATGCAAACCAAAGCAAAGCAATAGAACAAATGTGCAGAAGAGTAAAGAGAAGTTACTTATTGTGATATTACAGGGTGGCCTGAGTAGGACATCTAAATTCAATCCAGAAAAGCCTTCCAGTGGAAAAGTACCAGAACAAATATTGAAGGAGGATGCTTGGAAATCATTAATACTGAAATATCTCAAGTTTAATGAGGAGAAAAAAAACATACTTTCAACACAGAGAGAAAGAGTATTTATTGACCAGTAAGAGGTTTGTATAGACAAAAAGGCAGCGGCCTTTTTGATAAAACAATTAGTGGTCTCTTTAAATTAAAAAAGACAACAGGGAACTTAAATTCAGGAGAGACACAAAACTGAGGGTTTGAAGAACTAAAATCTGAACTAAGCATACAGGTTCACTATTGACACAATACTTCAAAAGCCTGACCAAAGTATGCCAAGAAGCCTCAAGACAGCACAGAGATAGCATCCCCAAGACTTTTTGGGAAGGAAGTGCTCTAAACCACTGATAAATCATTAGGAGGAGAACAAAGACTGAAAAAAATAACAGTACACACTGCTAGGTATGGTACTTAGAAATAAAAAGAAAATCCTCCTTGTCCCAGTATTTAATTTCTACTAATTGGGCTTCCACTCACCTGGAATTTCTTATCAAGGGCATCATTTCTACCACCATCCAGAATTCATTAAGGTACTCAATACAGCAGCAAAGGACAAAGTTGACTTGACTACTCTCAGAAAACACAAGTGCATGTTTTTTCCCCCTAAAAAATGTCCGATGTAGGGTTAAGAGTTGTACTAATAAGTAATTCAAGGTAGTAGGAGTGAAAGGCCTTTCTTTCAGCATATTGTTACAGATCATGACCAAACAATACTGCGTTCCAATGCCTTTCTGTAATACACATTTAACAAAGGCAAGTCAGAATCCAAGCTTATTCATGCAATTTTGCAGCTTCTACAGAAAGAATGTCCTGAACCATCACACATGCAAAATGTTCTGTGCATTTCAATTTAAAAAATAAAATCCACAAGTAAATAACAAATCTATGACACTAATAACCTGTATTTACTGTGTTTAAACTATCATGCTATAGAGGTTAATGATCCAGAGTTGTAGACTCACCAGTATCAACTTAAATGAAATTTCCTTGAAAGGACAAATGATTCTGGAGTACTAATGGAATTCTGTAAATCAGCATCTTGAATCTTGACACACTTGGTAAAGACAGATAATAGTAGAAAAATAGTGCCTGAATACAAGTTTGTACGACATTTTAATGTAATCAATCCTTATCAAAAAAGCATATAGTGATACAAGTTGCCAGAATCACTTGAGAAACCCAAGCCTTTCAACAAAGCACCAGAATTTGCTATTTGTCTAAGAGCTGGTCACTGATGGCTGGCATTACCAGGAAGAAATACACAGATGCACAAGTTATTGGTGTTACGCAACAGCTAATGCAAAGATAGCAGGTTTCACTTCAGCAACAGATAAGACTGAAGAAGTGCAGCACAACACAAAAAGGCTGGAATCCAAGTTGAAAATATTGCACTGTGATAGTGGTTTTAGAGTTATTCATAGTCTTTAGAACATTATTAAAAGTTGCACACATATACATGCTTATATTTCTCAGCTGTGTTTTCTTGTTGGTACTAGAACTTACTCCAATGTAAGGCTTAACCAGCATTCCAAATCTGGTGAGAAAATAGTGATCTGAGCTCCAGCAAGATCTACTATACCTTTAACTAAATGAAAATGAAGCATTCCTGAAAGTCACATGTGAAACAGAGGAGTAAGCTTGCATCTTGCCAACTACTTATTAGCTTAAATCACTCTAAATGCTTTGCTGGCTATCCTCAGCACCTACACCTCTACTTTAATCATACACTATCTACATAATACAGAAACGGGATATGAAGAATGATTATCTTACTGTACTCTTTGACCTTCCTCTCTTACAGGAAACAGAGCTCATCTACCAGCAATAGCCAATTACATTTGTGTTCTGCATCACTCTCATATCAGAGTCTTTGTATTTAAGTTTTTGACAAAATTACCAAGTGATAGAAGCCATTATCAACTACCAACATTCATTCATAACATCAAACTAAAAATACAAAAAAACAAAAAAAAAAACAATCCAGTAAAAGTGATTTAGATTTTATTTATTGAATTATAAAAAGCCCTTGTGTTTGGCAATCCATCACATTCTGTAAATGCAGCAATTTGTGCTATGCACAAAAGATTTAATTCCTTCTGTTTCAGGAAGACAAACACTGGTTTTACCAGTAGAAAGGAGTAACGTCTCAGAAACAATAGCTTCAAGATACCATTAAAATTAATATCAGCCAGACTTCTGACTTCTAGCCCAAGGGGCATGGAGGCTTTTTCAAGCATTATCTGTTTTTCCTGAAAGATCTTAAAAGAACACTCTAATTCACATGCATCAGTACATGTTATACAAGGCAAGTAGCCTAGTAGGAGCAAAATATAAATACTAGATTTAAAAGGGTGAAAATTTTCAGCGTGTGTTCTGATTTCAGGGAAAGTAAATTCCAAGTTAAATTATAACCATTTCTTTAAATACAGCAAATAGAAAAAACGCTACATTTTTAAGCGTGTGCTCTATACTTAACACATCACACCTACAGGAGTTCCACACTATTTACACCATGGAATTATTTGCCTCCAAAGTGTATTCAGACATACCCTCTCCAATGTCCTTATTCACCCATGCAAGTATTTTCAGCTATGCATTCACAATCGTAGTTAGAATTCCTTTGCTCTTTACTAATCAAAGAAAATAAAGGAATCCTCAAGAGAGCTCCTCACGACTGCCCTGTGATCACACAGACATCTTCTGTCAGATTGAATTTCCACGTTTATTCATTTGCTGACAGCCTAACTTAGAGATCCTTGTGGGCAATAAAGACGACTACGCATCCTCTGAAACACATTGTTACATTGCATCGTACATACACAAGTATGTAATGCACAATAAAGACTCAAGTAAAAAACATTTAAACAAAAAACAAACCATGAAATCATCAGAACAGAAACAAATAAACAAGTCAGATGGGAAGAATGACAGCAGAGGTGTTCAGAATGCAAGAAAAAAATTATCCCTTTCATCTTTAGACGCCATTTGTGATATTGCTTCTGCTGTCACCAACTGGCAACATCATTTCATTAGAGAATATTCCCTTAGGCAAACACCAGCATATACCAGTAATATTTAACCAAGGGATGTTTTGTGACAGTAATAGTAATGCAAGGCCATGCAGCATCTCTACAGACATCTGTCCCAGGGACTGAAAAGTCACCTTGGTCCTAAAGGCATTTCCTATTTCTCTCTTTGCCCTGTAGTTGTCAAAGAAGATTTCCTCAGATTCCACATACATGAGAATTTCTCATAAAAGAGCACAACAATAAGTGCAAATGACGAACCTGAGTCCCACCATGGCAACTCTGAATCCAGAATATATCAAAAGCAGAAGGGAAACAATGACTGTCATCTGGAAACAGACAATCATATTTCAAACTCAAAAGTGGTCCCAGGACTGAGTACCTCTAGCTACCAAGACACATGTCATCACATGCGAAACTCGGAGCATCACCATCTTAATAGAACAGTACCAGGGGTTGTTTTTCCCTTTTTCTTTTCTGAGGGGAAGGTTAAACACTTGCATAATAACATTGCAATAAGACCCACTCTTATGTTCCATAAGTCCAATTTTTGTAGATTCACATAAGACAATCCACACCATCTGAATTTGTGTTGCTTTTTCTAGAGTAGTTTTGCCTTCTACTGCCCTGAAAGGGAAGCTTTCTTTTACCATCCAAGTCCCACTTCTAAACTTGAAATCTCAAAGCCCTGCTCAATACATGGTGATTCCAGCTGAACTAAATTGCCAGTATTTCAAATATTATGAACTTTATAAATACATATAATTTGGATCTGAGATGCATCCTAACACTTACAAATTCCACCTCCAAGTTAGGGGACTTGATTAATAACGCTGACTTCACCAGATGAGTTCTGGCTAGCATTCAAGCTGGGCTTAATAAACCCTAAATGACGCAATGAGAAGCTGTATAAACCATCAGGAATTAAGAAAACACGTGGATAAGCACAACTCAAGCAACAATGAGTAAAGACGCAATGGTTTAAAAATAACAGAGCAGAGAATGGATTTGTGTACAGGGACTATAATTCTTTGGTTAAAGAAATAAAAATAGCAGCACTTAACAGAACTAAGTAGGCAACAGCATTGCTTCAAATATTTATTGCAGTTCCTGGCCTGTCTGGGACTGATGTAGGAAAGAATAAAAGCTGTAACTAACTACGTATCTGTAACACTTCTAACTTCTAAAACTTCACAGGCATAATATAAACAACAAGACTATGGGACTATGCTTATGAGGTTTGAGAAGGAACCTAACTGTAAGTTCCAGCTTGAAAGAGGCCATACCAGGAATATTTTAATGTAAGTTAATATTGATTAACTACACAGTGCAATGGTTCACAAGAAATTTTCTAAGTAAACTACCCAAGCTCACTCATTTCAAACACCCAACAGCTTAGTTGTGAGGAAAATTTCAATTTAAAACTTGGAAAATTACAACATTTCAGCAACTGAGGTTTCCAGAACAGCTTGTGCTTGAAAAGAAAGGGCTTGTCTTCAGGAGCTTTTAGCATCTGAAATACAGCAAATCATGACCCAGCAGGGGAAGTGTGGGCAGAAAAATAATAATGAGAGAAAGCACAACTGAGTGAAATCATGGACCCTGGTGCACAGCAATAGAAAAGTTTACATTAGGCAAATCCACTGCAGATTTGTCTTTTATTCAGCACACAGAAAAAAGGCAGATCTGACAGACAGCAGCAATAAATCCATTAAAAAAAAAAAAAAAAAAGAAAAAAAAGCACACTGCCAGTGAAGGAAAATTAAAAACTCTTAGTAGATATTAACAGATCAGTGCGGTTCTTCATCAGTTTCAACAATTCTGAATGAAGATTTTAGGATTACAAATTGACACAGGCTACATATTGAATATTCAACATTTTACAAGATTTCTTCTCCACCTATGCGAACACAGCGAAGAGAGAAAATAAATATTCTTGTAATCTTCCCATGTGCATTCTTCTGTGGTCAGAATCTAAACAAAAACTGTACTGCATCTCTCCCCATCCAAAAGCAATACCAACACTCTCCAGACATCCTACAGCAGCTCAAAACAGCCACAGCTAAAGCAGAGAGGTGCCTAGCAGACACACCTGAAAAATCACTCTGATTAAAATGCAGTTGTCCTGAAAGGTAATATACATTCATTTCTCTAATCCTTATACACACAAGTTCTTTTCATTAGTGTGAACAACTTACAGTAGAGAAACTCTTGTGACCAATGTTTCTGGATCTCTGACATCACCTGGAACCCACCTTTCCTTGCATCTTGCCAACAGAAAATAGAGGCACAATTAAAAGACTCCGCAATTATGAGCAATGCTCTTACGTTGCCTTTTGTTTTCCTTCTGGCTTCTTTCAAAGCTGTGGAACAAACAGGCTGTAGGAAAATGAAGTGAAACTCTCTGTAGGAGGGCAGGAGGATGGAAAGGAAATTAGGAAAAACAATTGGCTGAGAAAGACAAAAGAATTAACTTTTCAGAAGAGTAATAAATGAAATAATTGCTCTTACACACAGAGTTACAAGTACTGTAAATCACAGCATATTTCTGTCTAAAAGTCTTGCCTAGCAAACAGCAGAGAAATGTAAAACAAATCATTTTACTACAGCCACATTTGAGCAAACTTAAAGGGAGTAACCTGGCAGGCAACCAGAGTAGGGACAGAACTAATGACACGTCTTAAAGCAAGTAAGACAAGCTTGAACTTGATGCAGTTTAACAGGAGAGCCAAGAAACAGATTTTCTAAAAAGAGCAATGAATTGAAAGCAGGGGGTAAAACGTGGATTACTTACATGGGAATAAGGACAGGAGAGGGAGGAAACATGCTACAAGAGCACTACGTAGCTAAGGTCACCCAGCACAGCAATAAGGCAGCAACAAGTTTTCAGCAAGGACAGGGGTAGCAAAGTGAGGGCACAGTTGGAATTTGGAAGGTAAAAGGGAACAGGAGATAACATTAGACACAGGGAATACAGAACTTGCACCAATCGTGACACGATAAGCAAAACATAACAGTAAAACACCTCAGAACCTGCAAAGGAAGAGGATCAACACACACGTCTTGAAATGAGACCTTAATTTCTTGCAAAAGGTTCCAGTTTTCCACCTGAAGTCAGTCACGTCTGGGAGATGTGTTGGGGAAGCAGGAACAACTTGGAGCATAATTACATCCTGCCCAGGCACCCTGCCACATGAGGACATGCACTCAGCCACTGCAGTCCTCTTCACTATGATGGTATGTATTCAGTAGCACTTAGGTGTTACCTACAGTTATGAATAAATGGAACTACTAAGCGAGCTGAAAACCTGAGTTAAATTTTAAAAATGTCAGCAGCATCAGCACTATCTGCATTGCAGCCCTGTGACCAGCTGTACGGAGGCATCTGTCTGTCAGCAGCACTCGCCATCTATTTCAAATAAGGGTCTTTAATTTAAGGTGGCTTTTCTCAGCAAACAAGGAAGTGGTAATCTATTTCTTGCCAAAAAAATTATATATATATGTATATATATCTAAAAAGAGAATATGTAAGTACTCACTTATTAAGTGCTCAAATTCACGATTACTTTCTGCAAGAAAAATGTCCTTCAAATGAATCTCAGAACTCATGAAACTGGATTCACAATGTCATTAATCATACCTTGGTTGAAACAACAGCATAGAAAGTGAGACTAAATATAAACTACACATCATTTGAATAGATACTATCTATTTTAACGATTTGTTATAATTCAAATCTCAGCTGACACATCCAAATTTAAACACAAATCACTATATTGGTTATAATTTTCCTGTAGTTAATTGTTTTAGAAACAACACTTCGAAGCTACTGCAATGTCTTCATTTCTTCTTTAATAAGAAGTTCTGGATTTGCATCAAGAAGAAACCTGCAGATATATGCCTTTGCAATTTTCTCTCACAGGTTTTTTCCTCCAGGTTTTTTCTGCCAAAACAAATTTTAACCACATTCTCCAGTTTATATTTTGCCAATTACTTCATAAATCAGGACTTCTCTTCCCTTTACAAGCCAATATTTCCTTTATTTACATTGGAAAGAATGGAAAGTTCAGTATGTAAGACAGGCTCAACATTACTTGCGACAGTGAAGTTCAAAAACTATGTATTAAAAAGCATAAACTCCCAGCACTGTTGGTTGGTCCTTCGTTGCTGCATAACCTGGACCCCGGAACACACCAAGTCAACCTGAACATAAATCCCTGAACACACTCCCCACAGGGAGTTCTAAGGGATGCAGGAGGTCTCCAGGCGGTTTCACCTCTAAGAGAAGCATTCACAGCATAACTCTGGTGAAGCACACTACTGAGGTAAGAACTACAATAATTCTTTCGCTCTGTTCTGTAAGTACATTGAGTCAACTGCTGGAGTAGAAGTGGTAACTGAAGGGAGTACCAAGCAGAATTCTGAACAGCCATTATCACTCAGGACAGCAAGTTAGTGTATATTTACATAGACATGGCAAAAGTTTTCAAAAAGAAGCAAACTGCCTTTTCAGAAATCCATGGAATAACAAAAGTACAAAAGAGACTATCAAAAACTCTAGACACTTTCTTAAGAAAAAATATAGGACACATTAGGAAACAGCTGCTAGAAGAAAAAGTAACACAGAACTTGTTGCAACTGGTTCTGCCAGCCAAATATCAATGTCATTAGAACAAGAACTGCAATTACATTTCTGCGCACAAGAGCCTGAAATACTAGATATGACAAAATAAGCACAAAGAAATATTCAAAGTTCCAGTAAGAATTAATTTGGAAAGCAAGTGGTTCACATCAGAGCTATTACTTTGCATCGTATGCAGTTTATACTTTTGCCTCCTTTTCTGCTAACAGACAGCACTGGTATAATGCTCACATTTTTCCACAGAGTTCCTCTTTTCTGACAGAATGAGTTGTAATGAATTGTTGCAATCTGCTACCGCATTCATCGGATTGCACCCTTACATGGAGCCAGAAGGTAATGCATGTTAAGCAAGCCAGAAGTGACATGCATGCCTGAAGAAGGCAATATTCAGTGTACCTCAGCAGAGGTCAAACAAGCAGCATAGCACTGCAGCCTTGCAAGAGCTCAGTTTAACACTGGTATAGTATAGATACACTTGCAGTTTCAAAGTTTGTCCTGTAGATCACAGTGGAGGCATGTAGGATCATCAACCTAACGACCACTTGCACTGCACTCAGGCTTCTCTCTTCCCATTGAAATCTGACAGCCTCGGTGAGATTAAAAAAAAAGGGGAACACAACAAACCAGGGGTAAAAAGGAGGTTGTAAGAGATAAGAGAGGAGACCTCACATAGCAACAACATTCTGTAAGAAAAGCATTCATTCTTACCTAGCATTACTTTCCAAAGGGAGCGCTTGAGGAAAATCACAAAGGAGCTGCAGGCTGCACCTTAACTGACATCTTTCACTCGCAGTTTTGTGCCTGGATCTTCTCAACAGAATTCAGAAGTAGTGATCTTGCAATCCACTGCTTCTCTAACAGTTTGTGTATGATTTAGTCTTCTCAGAGAGCAGCCTGTACTTAAGATTTATTCCCTGCAAGCAAAACTCTTTTTTCAAGTTCAATCTTGCTTAATGAGTTACTTTTTATTACGTGAAGCTTTTTAATGCATTGTTTATTCCATCAAGGCCAAGTAACTGCTGACATCCTAATCGCGAGGCTCCCTGGGGAAAAAGGAAGGGTTCTCTTTGTTTTGGTTTGAGTCGATTTAAAAACCAATCTCCATATTTGCCTGCAAAGCAACTATATAACATCTAAACCATTTTAACATAAAAAATAACCTGTCCACATTTCAAATATTGTAGAATATAAAACATATACATGTTTCTTCTTTGTATTTTGATCATCTCCTCTCAATTATGAATTCAGCATACTTCTTTTTAGCTACAAATGAGATTACTAGCATGAGCAGCACCAGCTTTCTTTGCCAGTTCTCTCCAAATCCCGAAAAAGATATTTTTACCATCTAAAAGCAGATGCCAGTCTCCCTCTCTCCAGCAAGAAAGATTCCGTAGGCATATATAAAATCAAATTATATGGAGAAATAGCTTCTAAAGCCAGCTAGAATTTAGCATATCATGTTTCTGAATATATTTGGTCAATGGCTTTGCCTTTGCCTTTCTTTTCTTCCTCCTACATGGAAAGGGAACGACTCTGAATGGAAAGTGAACAAAATAGACAGGAAGCTTTGCTCAACTGATTGAGTTATTCCAAGGAAATCCAACTTGATATCCCAGTCATACACACGCGTGCTTCTGAACATTCAGAATGATCGCATTCAACAGACAGCCAGGAGTCTGGTTAATGCTACCAAGCAGGCAAATACTGAAATGTAATTTTTGTCCTTCATTTCATTCTTGACTGCCATTTCACTGACGTCAGCATTTCTCAGATATTTTAGTTCGCCCAACTTGACAGATCATGCTACAAAGAAAGCTCAGCAACTGCTTTGTTTCCTTAAAAGCAATGACTTTCTCCCAAGAACTTTGCAAGACAGACAAATACATCTTGATTATATCCACGTAAAATAAAGCAGCGAAGAAAATATTTTCTTCTATATTGAAGGAACGGTTGCTAATTCAATACCAGCACTTGAAGCGGACAGTAGCTTCCTCCTCAAAACAAGAGCAGCAGCTTCAGCTGCAACACATCTTTCCCATTCCACTTCAGCACTTGCAGTTTGTTGCTTAATTTCAGTTACAATGGCTTATTTACCACATTGCTACAACCAGCTGGGATCTGCAATACTACATTTTGGAGCAAGTGACATCATCAATTCGCAACATTCAAAGTTTTCCTTTCCCCTGGATACCTATTTGCTTTATTTACTCAGTATTGTTTTATGTGACCGTGTCTCAACATGAGCAGCATCTGTTCTTGTGAATACAGTTTCCATCACCTTTGCTCAAAGATGAAGTTCCAGCATTACATAGCGCTGCAGAAAGTTTGGATATGGTTAAGCCACAGGACAACGCCAACTGTAATAAGCCCTAAACACTGTTATTGATAAAGAAACACTGAAAACCATAAACTCCTCACACTGTGTGGCTCTGGGCAGCCTGGTTTGGTGGTTGGTGACCCTGACCACAGAAGGGGGTTGAAACTAGATGGTCTTCGAGATCCTTTTCAACCCAGGCCTTTCTATGATTCTATACATAGAACAAAGGTATCTTTGACCTCTAGACAAGTGTGTCAGAAAGATTCTGCCTGGAGTCTCATTAAGAGCATCAGAGTCCACCAGCCCAGCATCAGCAGCCTCACACAGACATTAGCAACTGCTCTACAGCTGAGACTAGTTTGGTCTGTCTCACTTTTCTGCACGAGGAAAGCTATGCAGCTCTCACTCAAAACACACTTTTCTCCTACTCCAAAATATTTTTAAGTGTGTTTCTCTTTGAGACTAATACGAAAATAATGATAATTTTCTAAGATGGCTATAGCATGAAAATTTCCCAGTGGATACACTCCATAAACACGGCTCAAACACTACATCACTTTCTTTTCTCTTTGCTAAAGGAAAACTCGTAAGGCTACCAAACAAGGAGAACCACTGGCAGTTTAGAACAAAAGGAAATAACAAAGGTTCTTACAAAAAAGGTCTCTTGTCATGCCAGGTTAAAACTGGCATGACAAAAAATAAATACACGAGTGTAGTCTTGCAAGTCCTGCCAGAAAAAAAACAACAACTTTGTTCTTAATCTCTACTGATTAAGCTATATGAAAATCAAAATGCTATAAGCATGTTGTTAAAGACTATCTTTTGAATAAGCTCAGTTTCATCCTATCTGAAATAGGACACAAAATTAGTATTACAACATCAAGCAGCTGCAGAAAACACAAGCTACCTGGCCAGTGCCATTCCAGCTGGTGTGAGATGGGAGCTGGCATGTTAACTGGCACGTTAACACTGGCACGCAGTGGCTAACTAGTTAAAGCTCAGCCACTAGTACTCACTTTACACTTGTTGCTACTCATCTTAAGCTACAAAATTCACAGATGGTGATATTTTCTTTGACTCTCTACATTAAGTACCAATCATATAAAAAACAAAGATTATAAATTACTTGAGGAAGTGTTTTTCAATCATGCAGATAATTTTCTACCACTACTGTTGAGATCAGATCCCTTAAGTTTTTTTTCTTGGCACAACATAACTATCAAACAACATAAATGCTATTATTTTGGATCTTTTCTCCAAACATGGAAATGCTGCCAAGAACTTCCAATTCTGCACTCCATGGGTTATCAGAAGCAAGTTGCAATATGGCTCAAGAAGACAGCCACCAAACCAGTGATGCTCAAAGGCAAGCAAGGGACAGAGCTACCCTGAATGACTCAGTAAGGCAGACTGCTATTTGGTCACTTCCAACACAGGAAGCTTGTCTATGCAAAAGGCAGCTTTCTGAAGATAGAGCTTTTCCAAAGCTCAAGACTTGGAACTGCTGACTCAATGCCATCCCAAATGCAAGCTTTATTAGATTAACATGCCAAAATATGAACTTGCATAATATATATTAATCCTCCCAGCTCCACATAGATCATAAGCCATTTATGATAAACGCTAGTCTCAGTACTTTTTTATTTCATTGGAAAAACTTCACTCACTGGAGCCTAACTAGTTAGTAGCTCGGAATTCTCTGAAAGAGTGGTCAGGCAGTGGAATGGGCTGCCTGGGAAGGTGGTGGAGTCACTGACCCTGGAAGTGTTTAAGGAACGTTTGGATGCTGTGTTGAGGGACATGGTCTAGTGAGGATTATTGGTGACAGGTGGAGGGTTAGGCTGGATGATCTTGTAGGTCTTTTCCAACCTTGGTGATTTTGTGAATAAAAATCCTAATTCAACCCTATGTCAGCAAAGTTTACTTCACCCCAGTTGGAAATGGCTACATATCGCTTTTCTGAAGGAATGTTCTGCACATGAGGTCAAGCTCAAAACAACTGTAGGAAAAAATGTACATAGCTGGAACTGTCAAGTTATCCATGGTTGCATGCTGTGTAAAGGATCTGGGTTTATACCAATTTTACACTAAAACAGTAAGAATGACTTAGCAATGAAATATGTCTACACAATTCCACATCTTCAAAACTGATTATAAGCTGAACAAAGCTTCACTGAAATGCAGAGCAACTATTTACAAACCAAGGGAGAAACAGGAAGGAGAGAATTCAAAACTCCCAATGCCAATAAACAACAGGGAGCTGAAAGTTCAGTAACTTCAGTTCCTCTCTTTTCAGAGAGGTGAAGACTTAAAAGGCACTCCCAGGCCCTTCATTCATTCTGCCCAGAAGGTAACAGAGAAACACAAGGAGCTGAGTGGTAGGGTCCAAGCATTCCGAGTGCTTCACTGAGCAGCTAGCAGATCACTTCTGGGAAGAGATGGAAGAAAAAAGAGAGGGGGAAAAAAAAAAAGAAAAAGATTGCTACAAGCAACCATTGTGGTTGACCTTAAATGGCTAACTCTGATTTCAATAAAACTCAACGGGTACCTTTGACCAGACAACCTGGCAGTGCTACTGAGAGATAAATGAGGAAGTGCGTGCAGGGGTTTATTTCAAGGAATACACAGGAAAGTGGTTAAATGAACAATATGCACAGCTACCACCCTTTCCATTCCCAAAAGACAATCACTGCAGCCTTACAAAACTAATCCATTGCATGTTATATCCCACAGTTCACAAAGACTATTTGCCAGGTACAGTCTCTGGTTATGAACATGTTAATTATTAACTTATTCCCTTATGCTTCTCTTTAAATGCATTACAGAAAGATGAGTAACAGCAGAGAGCTCCTGTTCTAACTCAGATTTTTCCCTACGTTGCTGTTGCAGCATGAGAGGCAGAGACTTCAGATTTAGACACAATAAAGGGAGATCACATTCCTTGATTAAGGTGTGCCAGAAACCTGACACCTCAGCCAAAAAAGTATTGTAATGCATTCCCGCTGATTATTATGCAACATTACAGCCTTCTACAGCAGGAAAGGTAATTGCATGGGTAGAATCTAACCCTCTGCACAAGACTGCTCTACAGCACTCTTGGAAGGAAGGATTCTTCATAAAATAGGACTGCTGAATCCAAACCAAAGCAATAAGAAGCCCATGCAATTAAGCTTTAACACAACCACCTACCACCTTTACAAACACACAATGCATAGCTTTTGTGAATTGCTGTCCTGAAAGCACAATGACAGTTAAGCACTTTTGTTTACTGACTTTATGCTATTCTGCATGACAATACTTCACATGAGTCATACTTTCCAGAAATGTATGATTTCCAATTCTCAGATACCCAATTCCTAGCAAATGACTGAAAAAAAAATCAGAATACATCACTCACTTTATAAATCTCCAAGGTTACAGCTTGATTCTCCCAGGTAGAAAAACTCTAAAAACATCGTATTATTTTTAAACATACTAAACATTGCTTAAAATAAATGCAAACCTCATTAGAAATTCAGGCACAAGGCACTTGAAAGGTATTTATGTTATTCATCACCTTAATTCTGACCTCTTACACATTTTCAGCCTGCAAACAAATGGAAACAACAACGTGCTATCACAAGCAGCCTCCTACAGCTCCATACAGCAGCACATGAAAAGATCAAACTTAAAACATGCTGTACCTGCATGGCACCTGGTAGAATGGGTATCCTGGGAGAGGCACGGAGTTCGAAAATCCAGACTGACTCGACATTGCCTTCAGGTATTGTATCCACTTAGATCGCTCCTATATTCTGTATGTTAATTCCTTACAAAAAAATAAACGCGTGCACGTATCCATCTGTTCCAAGCTAACTAAAGAGAAACCAAGAGCGCATTCAAAGGTCTTGAAAATTCTGCCCGCATATCAAACTGCTTCCTCCTTAGCGAAATTCCTCAAAGCCAACACCCTCGTGACATCACGTACTACAAAGCCATCGACGTGCAACTGTTTCAGCAAGGCAAGGGCAGCCCGGCGCTTCCCACTTGACGTGAAGCCCCGCACCGCATTCCCGCTGGCAGCGCGGTGCCGCGCAGGCGGAGGCAGCGACCGGCCGCCTCCAGCAGCAGCCCGGCTCTGGCAGCCGCCCAGGAGGCAGCACAACTTATTGCCAATGCCGCAAATCCCTCCCATCGGCTAACGAGGAGCGGGACTGCAGGTGGAAGGCGATTTCAGCCCGCGACAAGGATTTCCTTGAAAAATGCATGAGAGCTTTGACCTTGAGCTCAGTGACAATCAATTCTTTTAAAATCCTCAGTTAAACCTATGAGGCATACGACTGTTTTATAAGCACCATCAGGCTGCATTTCTGCACTTCATAGGAGTATGAGAAATCACATGGAGCTTTCCTCTGCTAACAAGGAATCACATCACGCTACCCTTCCAACCACAGGAAGGCAGGAGGGAAGGATCAGAGCCGGAACTACAAGCAAGATTACTTTAGCTACTGAATAGAGAAATGAAATTATCTGCCTGCACTCCTGCAGGATTTAACTACAGTTTAAATCAAAGAAATATCAAAAGCAGCGTTTCTTTTGATATCGAGTACAATGGTGAGTTACATGAAAGTTCATTCTGTGCATGCCTTCCTCAAGAAGGGGCAAGACAATCACCAAGCAGGAAGACACGTGTGCAGCCTGGCGGCATGGCCAATGTCAAACATAACCATGGGGTTATTTACCTGCACTGCTCTTAGCACCAAGAAGGGGTACAGTGCTCTCATGTGAAGACTTGCTTCCTTTTAGCAAAAAAAGTAACTCGAAAAGATCCAGAATGCATTTCATTATCTGTTCCACCCCCACTGGAGAACATTAAAATGGGTAATTTGATTCACCCACACGTTATTTATGTTTTGTCTCTCAGCTTTGGAAAACGACTGAATCAATTTCACTTGGTTTACAGCAAGTTTCTAATCAGTATCTCAGCCACGAGCAAAACTTTGTCACTGACTTCAGATAACTTCTAACTTAATAAAAATGGAAACTTGTTCTTCCATCTTTAATGCACCTTTATATAAAGGAACTCTGATCTCACTGAGATGCTTTGTTACTGCTTCATAACACTCAACTGTCCTCAAAGTGACTGAACAGCACTGAGATGCTTCACACCTCTACTGCATGTTGAGGTATAAAAAAGGGGCACTTTTATTTTGCAACACAATATCAATGCTCCAAATGCAGATGAAACAGTAGGGGGAAAAAATAATAAAAAAATAATCAAACAAACAAACCAACAGCAGCAATAAGAAAACATGTAACAAGGACTTGGTGCTCAACAAATTGGAAACACTGATTAATTAATGATCATGCAGAGATCAATCAAGAAGCTCACTGTTCCCACCAGCTTCAACACAGGAATCCACCAGCAGTTGGTGACTGTGGATAGCACAAGCCACTGCTTCAGGCACCAGATCCTCAAATCCATAAAACTGCCAGAACAACACAAACACAGCAAGGTTTGCCCACAAAGTACATTTTCTATAAGCCTAACAGATACACATGCAGGCTGCTGGGCACTTAGCAGTAATTTTTTATACCTCTCCCTGCTCTACAGAAGAAACTACATGAAGCAAGTCAAACACAAACGATGTAAGGTAACAGCTGAACTTCTACAAATAAGCTTGAAAAATGGCTATTAGAAGTACTGTGTCTCATAAGTAGAGCATGGAGCAGGAATTCCAAAACCCACTGCTACCAAAACCCACACGGGCTATGGGATGAGGCCACACGAGATGTCCTGCTACACTTGAACACAGCAGCCACCTTGTACATGTGTCCCTAAAGCACCTTGGTCTCCATCTTGAATATTCACCCAACCTTTTATCTGTTGCCTGCTTAGCAGTAATAATCCCAGCATTAACACATTCATCCAATAATTCTCATATCCAAAGTGTTTTTCTTAGTCCCAACCGGGATTTCGGGGGCTCCCATTTGATTTGCCAGCTTAGTGTCAAGCCAGATTGCAGGCTTATAAATCAGGGCCTGCCTCTGACTTGCCACGCCATTCTGCCAAAATCACTTAGTAACCTTAATGCCTGGCTTATCCACATAACAAGGAAAAGACTGGCTGACAGCAGAGGAATGATGCGAGGTTACATTTTTTTGTAATTAAGTATTGAAATCCTTTGATTAAAGATTTATGAAGGGATAATACGGTTGTATTTTTTGAGGGAAAGATGTGTGGGAATATTCAGAAGAGAGCCTTCTTTTTGTCTCCCGCTCCTAGCTGTAACTTAACAGAAGCCTTCTTGATCTGAAATTTCAATTTAAATATAAAAGCCATTTACATTTTAAAATGTGGTAGAAACAATGCAGTTTTTACATGTGTGAACAGCATAAAGTAGCATTTAAAGGTGGGAATATCTAAGTTGTCAATACACAAACAAAATTTGAATTGAAAGTGAACTTTACAGACATAGAATCCTTCACCGGCAAGTATCACGCTTGGAAACAGGAAGGGAACGTGAGGCACAGGATAGAGGAAGGATGGGAGAATCTGGTAAGGACCACAGAGAAAACCCCTACCGATGGCTACTCAATATTATCAGGTACCCGCATCACCTCTTCATGTGTGCCACTGTACTACACTTGGGACTCACCTCCACTTGCCAGTTACCACCACGGAGACAGAAAGGTTTCCTTCCAAATGCAGTTCTGTTTGTTTGCATTTGGTGCCTGTGCTCTAGTGCCCATAAAGAAACTTCTGAAAAACCCAGCACGTTTGGATTGTTTGGCATAGCATCCCACATTGTACTTAGGACTTTGCTGGAACAAAACTAAACAAGAAAAGTAAGTATAAGGTATCAGATTTGTGTGTTCCAGGACTTACAATGATCTTACTACTTAAAAGTAATTGATCTGTTAGCTGTTACACCATTTAACCATGTGAGGTGAAAATGGACGCAGTAGATGAACTGAGGTGTAGATGCACTTCAAAGCTGCACTTCAAAAAGCAGCAATTGCTTGAAAGACTGGAGAGAAGTACTCAATTATTTTTTTAAACAACATATTTAAAAGGTTCAGGATTTCAGAAAAGTAACATCCATGGTAAACTAATGGAAAATAAGTTTAATTTAAAGAGGCAGAATGAAGGAGAAATAGAAACTAACCTCATTACTGGAATCTAAATTAAGTTCATAAAATCTAGATCATAAGCTCCATCAAACCTAGGCACACTGCAGACAGTTGTGATGATATATCAAAATACATATAAAATGTTAGTATTCATTAAAAAAATAGAATGAAGTGCTGTGCGGAATTTATTGTAAAATCAATACCATAAAGCAGTAATTTACTCCTATACGTTATATTTGATATTTTCCCTGACTGAAAAGAGAGATTCCAGACACAAAAATAAGGAAAAAAAAAAAAAAAAAAGAATATAAGAAATGTAGGGGAAAAAAAACCTACATGGAGTTCAAAAATTAGTGATCCATACAGAGAAAATATTAGACAAAATACATCCAACATAATGAAAGGTACTTAGAAGGCATAATGGTATTTTGTTAGGGTTTAGGGTTGTTTTTCTATTTCACATAGAAATTGGTTCCTTCCAATTCAAACCATGCTACAATTCTGTGTTGGAGGAATTGGAAGCAACTAAAAGGTGGGCAGGGCAAAACCACAGCAGCGCTTCTTCTCATCTGCAAATCCATAATCACAAGAAATTTGCTACTTCTCCAAGCCTAATGTTCTTAGCCAGGCTGTTCTGCCCTGCCACTGGCTAGACTGGTCCACACTGATTTGCAGGATAAACAAAAAAAGTACCACTTGACATCACTAAGACACCAGGACGTCTTCTGGAGCAGAAGATGAATATCTGGGCTGTAAACAAACCCAGAGCAAGTAGTGAAACTTCACAGATGGAGATTCACTGAGTGTGACACTAACAGGACTAAGGACACTCCTTGTGACCTTGCCTTCCTCTCCAACAGAGAGCTGAAACTAGAACTGCAAGTAACCTGTGGCTGGAAGCTACTAACTTCTGGGCTTAGCCTGAGCATTACCCATAGATGGATGTACAAATGTTATTTCACACCTGTGTACATAAACAGCACACACAACACATCTTGGAATTGTAAGCTAACTGTGAGATCTGAAGGGATGTTCTCATACTCAGTATTATAGGAAATGCTACCTTTCCTCAGCCCAAACCATCCCCATGAACTTTACTCTGGGTATGGAGTAAACACGTCATATAACCACACTGTCATGCTCATTCCCAGCAACCTTTCACCTGCCGGTAGACTACAGCAGCAACTACTACTGCAGGAAAGCAATAGGTGCGCAGCAGTGGGCATCAAAGAGCACCTTACCAGTCAGGGCTGCTTGCCTGGCTTCGGATGGGGTAGCTGAAGGACAGGGCTGCAGCTCTTCCCAGCACTGCAGCACTCACAGCACCCAAGGGCAGTGCTGCACTGCGTTGAGCTCAGGGCGCATCGAGCAGCCTGGCACAGGGAGGCTGCAGCAGGGCTGGGGAGCGTGCCAGCATCCTACTGGCCAGGAATTGGGGAGAGAGTTCCAAAACAAATCAAGACAAAACAAAACACACACATGCACGAAGAAAAAACCTCACAACCCTAAAGCAGCCCCAAACAAACCAGAATCCCAGCCAGAATCCCTCAGAAAACTTCATCTAATTGGCCAACACGTGCAAGACTTCCCTACAGTTCTACACAGGAAAACATTTCAGACATGTACCAGGTAATGACTACCTCCAGGTACTATCTGGGCACGACAGTTCCATTTTCTGGGAACTGCATTTATAAATAGAAGTGTATAAATCTCTTCGTGTGCTGCAGGATCACCATGTATTCCACACTGTTCAAGGGGGAGTTACAGAGTCATTGCTGCACAGGAGAATTCAAGATTCCTAAAACTGAAATAGCTCTCCTGAACAACCACCAAAACCTTAAATACATTTTGGAAGACATTTCTGTATTAAAAACAAACAAACACACACAACCAGGGCCTGAAATGGGATTATCTTTCTTAAAAATAAATCATACCAGAGACAAAAAAAATTGCATCCAGGTGAAAACACTGAACAAAAAATACGCCAAATAACTGAATGTAAAATTTGTGTCTGCCAAAGAAAATCGACAGGAATACATTTTTGATAAAAGCTAAGAGGAAATGTGATATTTCGTTACATATGGATGCACACAAACTGTATCAGGGTGATAAAATAAATACAGTCACTAGGAACATACGTAGAAAACAGAACGCTGATATTATAGCAATTTTAAAAATAACTCTCCATTTAGAAGACAGCTCTGGGTTTCTCTCTCCCACGACCCCAACAAATCTCGATTTAATTGAGCTACCAGAATGCAGTAAGTTCCCCCACAGAACAGATCCAATTCTCATCAATACCAACCAAGCAGATGCTTACTTAACGGCAGCTAAGCCTCGCTTTGCTGCCCCTGGGTGAAGCTCCAGAGTAGGCAGTGTGCTCACGTAGGACTGCAAGTAAAGCAGGCTGAGACTATTTTTGGTCTTCAGCATAAGTAAGACAAAGTCTACTGAACAGGAGAACCGTTGTACAGCGTCCTTTTATTTTATTTATTTCTTTAAAGCATTTTATGTTAACAGCCCTGATATCTATGAGGAACATACTCATGCTAACAGATCAACTGTAGCCAATGTTTTGGCAACTGCTCAAATCAAATACCTGTTTATAGAACAGCGGTAGAGAGAGAAATCAAACATTCATTTCACTTTCAAGTTCAGCCTGTAGAATTCAATATGGCTCTAAAAAGCAGGAGTAAAAAAAAAAAAAATGGAGGGTGTACAAACTCCTGAGGTCAGAGTGATAAACGAAAGCCATTCCAAAATAAGCCTTCCTAATTAAAGCTTCTAAGCCAGAGCTGGCTTGCATTTAGTTAATGTCACTGTTACAAGTCACCTGAAATATTCTTGATAAAATATTTTTAGTAGTGAACATATGGAAACCAGTCGAAGGTCACTGTGAGGATGAAAAAAACAAAGACGGATGGCAAAAGTCACCCCTAAAGCTACAAAATTATTTTGAGAACTCCATATTTAAATTAGTTCAACGTTAAGTGTTTGTTTATAATCTTAATATATTATAATCTGAGCACTAAAAAAGAAAGAAATCAAATTTATCTGTCAGTTATCAGCTTCTATCTACTGAATTCTACCTTTTTGTCCCCACAGGAACACCTGGACTACCACAAGCAGAGAGGGGCCTTTCACTTATGGGATAGCAATGCTGGGCAGTAGTTTTAATCAAGCTTCTGCCACCCCAGCCTCCTTGAAGAAATATTTAATTGCTTTGTTAGACAGACGGCACTTTTAATTGTACTTTTTCATTGCACTGAAGGATCTTAATTTGCTTAGCCCAACTTTTACCTTTGCTTGGTTAACTTATGTCACCACATGGTGGTTCAGCACTATAAACTAAACTAGATAAATCCACTTTATTTTATGAATATCCAAATTTCAGATGACAATTTTTAAACAGACAGTTGTTTAAAATCCACATTCTATACCGGCGTCAGAACTTATTTAATTCCAGCATCTTTGTGCTGTCACTTTAACCTCTGAAAAAAAGTAATGCTAGGGAATCCTTTAAATTCTGTTATTTTCTTTTCCATTATCTCACACAATCTTGAAACAGAAGAAATTAAACTGAAGTATGAAATAATATACAACATACATTTCAACTACAGTCACACTGTTAAAGACTAAACAGGCTTCACAGACCTTCAAAAGAATGCTGAGATCTACAGAAACCCAGAAAAATGAAACAAGCAAGCAAACTTCTCTTGCACACTGCCATCCAAATTCAGAAGAGAGCCACATGTTTTACAAGGACACAGAAGACATTTCTATGCAAAAGCACATAACTAGGACATACCTTAAACCACACACTAACATCCAGATGCGAATTAAAATCACTGATTATATTTTGACACAACTTCAAGTCCGCAAAAAAAGATTCTTGCTTACAAGACCCGAGTAATCTGAGGTGCGTCACCAGAAAAGCTTTACTTTTTCTGAGAACAAGAAAAATGCATAAATAGACTCAAACTTGGAAAATCTATGACTCACCATTACATGGAATAGCTGGTTATTTTACAAGGCAAGGCAAAACTTCATTTGTAACTGAGCTTCTGACTGCTAAAGCAGCCTAATTACTTTAGATTACAAGGCATTACAAGCACTTCCACTCTTCACTCCTCCTAACAAAACATATTCAAGCATTTGGAAATAATGACAATATTTATTCACTTTGATAAGAATTAATCATCAATTTGAAAGCAAAGTCTACAACGACCAAGAAATGAGCCTACCTTTCTTGTCAGGATCCTTCACAAATATGGAATGCAAGCACTGGGATAGATGCGGTGCTAACAGTCTGTGCCAGGAGTACCCAGTATCCACTGACACAGTAGCTTTGCTAAATTATTCCAGATAACAGCACTCTACTTCCAAGCAGGTATTCTAATCACAAAACAAACTTTGACAAACATGGTACTGAATCAACACTGCACATTTAAAGCTGCAGGGCTAGCAAGAATTCAGTACGAAATGCTTGATGTTGTCTGAGGTATTTTAGTACCCAAAAGCAGGAGAAAATAGAGGGTTTCAGAAGAACCACTGCATTCTCCTCACAAGGATTCAGCACCAATACAAACCTAAGAGAACACTTTTTCATAGCAGCATTTACAGACCATCAGCTTCAGTCAGTCATTAACCATTCTCATGATTAAATCTGAGGCATTCATAAGTATTCAAAAACGAAGCACAGTCATTATAAACCAACCACGCTTCAGCCTTTCCTCATTTGCTGAAAGATTCATTAACACCATCAGTCCCTCCCCTACTTCTGCCTAGGGAAGGAAGAAAGGGGAGGTGAGCAGAGCAGAACACCCACCTCCCACTGCCAGTATTTCCTCCCACCAGGCAGCAGAAAAAGGGCACAGAAAGAGGACTCCAACTGGTCTGTACACCAGTGTCAGCGCTTCAAACTGGCTGAAGAGAAACAAAAGGAAATTAGCTCACGTGATGCAACTTACAAAGCTTTGTGCATTTGGCGTTGCTTCATTTTGCACCCACGGTATTACCTCTCACACCTGGTGATGCTCAAGGACAACTACATCCAGTGTACGCCTCAAGATAAAGGCAATCAATTTCAATACCAAAGAAGTTATTATTATCACTACAATATTATATATAACCCAGATAATTCCTAGAAACAGGAAGCCAATATATTAACAGAGTTGCATCATTTGAATTTGTTATGTTAGTCCTCTGGATGCTTTGATGACAGCAGCTTTACAAAACTATATTTGCAGACAATCACTTTCTGTTTTTCCTCCATCTAGAAGCAGCTAATCACCTTGTTATGCAAAGCGAAATTAATTATCATCTTTGAAAAAAAATAGCCCTCCTCAGACTAATTAAACCATGCAGAGAAGAAACAGTTACTGCAGAAATGATTTTAAGGGAAGGCCTTACAAAACTGGATCCCTTTTGGAGATGGGTAGATTACATCTGTAAACTTCTCCTCAGATACATGAATTACAAACATCTCTTTTGCTTTGCAAAATTGTGCATTTATTAAAAGAACCTCGAATGTTCCATTGATCCCTTATTTATAGTAACTAAGTTATCTGCTCTTTTTTTTTTTAAGGCTGCCTTCAAAGTACTGCTCATCACAGAATGAGTTCTGGTCCGACCACTCCAACCTGTTCAGAACTTTTCTTTAACAAACTTCCTCAAGAACCACCCAAAAAAAAGTTCACTTTAACCGCTCCCGGTAACAAAGTCATTTGGTCTCAACAATACCCCATGTTAAAATAATTCTCTAACATTTTATGCTAATTTAAGTAGGCCACACTGTTTCTATTAAATCTGCCTTAAAGCTCTTCCTAATACATCTACCTGCAAGAAAGGTTTGGTCTGTTTTTCCTCTAAAACGTTGCTCATATAAAATTGTATATTATGCAACCCACATTCTTTGAGAGCCTCCATACAGCGTCTGCCTGCTCTGTCAAAGTCCAGAAGATGCGCTCTGTACATAACATCAATTTTGTTCTGCTGCTGATACACAGAGAAGCCTTTGTAAAAATGCCATCGTTTATGGCTGCACAGCAGAAATGCCTCCCATACTTAGGAGCAGAAGGGGAGGGGGGAGCCACCATGGAGCTGCTAAGAGTTTACTCTCATGGCTGAAATGTTCTGTGCAGCTCCTGTGCCCCTTGTTGTTCTGTGCCTTTGTAGTTGGGTAGTGCTCAAAGGAGCAACGTGAGGCATGGCAGAGAGTCAAGGAGGTCTCTCTATATACTGTATTTACATACAGCTCACATTTTAAAAAATAATGTTTTGACTGAAATAAAAAGTGATGTAAAGAAGGCAAAACCAGCATGTTCTTTTATGGAGGGATGCAATAAAATATATATATTTCCAGAAAACTGCAAGCCTTAAGCTACCATTCCAGATCACATATGGATGTGAGAAATTAAACCTTTCCCCAAACTTTTATTTTACTCATCGCTTCAGGATCAAAACCTACCAAGTTTGAAATACCCCCATTACTACTTATTTACCTAATGGAGAAGAAATGAAAATACATGCAAAGAAGTGCTCCTTGGAGTAAATGCTACCAAGCACCTCCACTGAAACCTAACTGACAAGGAGACCTAGCAAAGTGACTGTCCCTTCTACCTCAGTGCTTGCTGCTAATCACTTTATATTTAATTGCAGGTGCCCACAAAGTTTAAAAGCTAATATCAAATCTGCTTAATACAAAATATTTTAAGCTGAAATATCATATTAATTAGTCAACAGTAGCTTAGTCTTGCTTTGAAATAATATTTACATAATGTTACAGCAGCAAACACATACCAGACAGTCCTTCCTAGGGGTACATTAAAAATAGAAACAAGCACATACAAGGCTTAGAGCAACATCAGAGGGAAGCCTTTGCATGGCAGCTGTGCAGTGCTGACAAATGCTCACTCTTCCATTTTATCCAGCGCTATCACTACTTGTACAACCTGACACCCATTCCCACACTGTTCATTCTCACAAACTTCATGAGGCAGGTGGCAATTAATTTTTTCCCTACAGTGCCTCAACTATGTGCGACTGCTGCCATCCTACTTCCCATCCCAGTCACTTTTCAGAATTGGCCATAAATACCTTTTCTCCACATTCAGCTACCCTATTCAATTCTTCCAGACACTCAAGCAGCTGCTTCTCTTCCCAGAGTCTCCCAGTATCCCTTCACCATCCTGGCGAATGTCTCATCTTTGCCTGCTCCTTCTTCAGATTCCTGGCCATCTTCACAGTGCTTTTGCTGCTGCTTCTCTCCCTGACATCTTCAGAACTTGGGAACCACCTATCACACAAAATCTGCTTGTCATATTCAGGCATTTGGAAACAAGTTTTTGCTCGTTTGTTTGCTTTACAATAATACAAGACTGTAGGAAATTCCAAATGTTCCTAATGGGAGCATTTCTCCTCAATCGGTGTAGAAGTTCCTACCTTTACCACTGAAATCATCTCATTACCCAGAAGCACACAACATTTTACTTTTAGAACTGAAAAGCGATGTTTAAACAGTCGATAAACATCCTACAAAGACCACACAGAAGAGGACCACCTCTGCCTCAAACAAATGAGCATTTTCTTTTTCTTTTCCTTCTCTATTTAAAGATTCCAAACTTACTTCAAGGTCACTCAGTATAACCTGAAGGGTTTCCTCCCTTAAAAAGGAGGAAAGGGAAACAGATTAGCTTTCAAACTGGAACGATGAAAAAAAGTGCCATAAAAGCTGATACAATTACAAGTTAATAGAAGGAAACCTTGAATGATGGTATCACTGTTACTCATATCATTTAAACAGAACAGGAGAAGATTACACATAGGATGCACGTGATGATTTGTAGACTGTTACGACATCTGAAAGTGAACGCATAGAAAGAAAGAAGTCAAAGAAGTCTCAGTATGCCAGGCTGCTTTTCTGCATAGAGAAAAGGTACGAAGCCACGCAAAGATACGTGGCAAGCTTTCATATGTTTTACACTTTTGGCAAAGAAAGAATGTTTATGTAAGAAGCTCAATCTGAAATTACAATGGCTCTAGAGGTATTTAAAGACAGACAGAACTCAAATGGACTTCTCTAGACTAAGAACATGTACCCATCATATGTGGCATGTCTGGTCCTACAGAGAAATTACAGATGGAACACCAGGGACTGTGCAAACTCCTACTTTCTAAGATCATACGCAATACAAAAGAACCACAGCATAGAAGCAGCAACAGATTTCCTCATGATGGCAGCATAAACTATTCTGATGCAGCACTAGATGACAATACCCACTGTTCTTCATACAACACAAGGAAATCTGAGCTGCTCCAGACAAAGTGGTTACTATTATTTTTTCTCTGCCTCTATATTAGCATTCCTACACAACTTCATGGTCATCATCTTTGATTCCCAGAATTCCATAGAAGAATTACACTGCTTCACACATAGAATTAGTCAGGAAATAGGAGGTACCACACTAAAGATTGTTTAGAAAAGTGATAATTTAATGCAACAACCCTATATGACCAATCAGATTTTGTACCATTTGTATCCTTCATTTTATAAAGTCACTGACAGCTGCAGAATCCATGCACTTAAGGCATCACCAAAGGTCCACCAAAGAATGATTTCCCATCATGTTTTGTCTTTTCTTAGAGGCTCCACATCACAAACAGGATGACATTGTGACTTCCAGGGCTCTGTAATTTCCCTACAAGTAGCAGTAATTTTAAAACTACCAGAATAGCTTATAAGGATTCTGAAAATCTTTTTATATTTTTGGGATGCAAAGGACGAAGATCTACAAGAAAGCTAACTGTATAACTTTTTAAACCATAAAATCTAAATTGCATCTACATCTGCATAGATTTTGGTTTACACATAGATTATATCAATTAAGTCTGAGTTGATTAAGAACAGGTTTGAGATTTAAAAAAAAAAAAAAAGAAAAAAAAAAAGATGACCAAGCTTGGAAAGACAAATAGACTATTAACTAAATAAGTGTATTCACACTTATCAGGTTATCCTGGAAGGGACTAATTGCTATCCCACCTCCAGCAGCCCATCACCTCACTCTTTAAAAGGTTGATGTCTCCCTCACAACACGCCATGGCAACTGCATTTGTAGTTGTTCCTGAGCCCAATTCCAACAAAATTATCAGAGTTCTTGATAATGGTTCAGCAGAGCATAAGGTAACCCAGACCACTGACAGACCAGGTTAGAAAGAGCCGACAGAATACTGTTAAGCTGACTGCAGCAAGGGGACAGTTAAGTCTCAGAGGGGAGGAGGCAGACAATGAAGAATGAGACTCAAAACCTGAGAGCAGAGCCACTGCTGATTCCTGCTCAATTGCATGAGCTTTATACCTGTCTGTGGCCTTTACAAGTGCACCAAGCCTCACCACCTGTTTCACTGTGATAACACCACATAGAAAATAAACATCAGAAGAGCATCTTGATTTATTACATATTCACTTTACTGACCATCCCTGCTTAAATACACCTGAACACCTTATCAATTTGCAGTTTTACACTATCTCTGATTAGTCACCAACTACCTGAAGGAAGCAATCTTGAGACTTTATCAAACTGAAGGTAAACTACCACACATCCTATTTCTATACATTAATAAAGACTGAAAGAACAAGAATTCAAAGGGAAAGGAAAGGGGAAGGGGTGGAAAATAAAATCAGTCTGCTTTCAAAACAACAGCAACTGACAGAAACATGAGTGAAAGCTTAACCTATGCAATGCAGAAAGGTTGCATGAGTCCCAGAAGATGTTTAACTTGCAGTATATTGGAACACCACAGTCTGCACAACTTAGCGTTCCTGGACAGAGCAAAAGAATATTGTCGCGCACAGATATAAAAGCCAAAAGCAGAAGTGAGTAAGCAAGTTTCTTTAACAGTGTCTTGGCAATTCTACCTCCAGTATGGTAAGAAGAGTGGTTAACACCAATTTTCTCAAGTTAGACTCAGATTGCACTGAGTGAAAAGACTGACCCTAACTTAATTTGAGGGTTCACAATAAGATTAAAACAAACCAGCAGCACCCTTTGTTTCTAAGCAATATAATTGCTGCACAGCTAACAGACACCACATCAAAGAAAAAGTAGCTTTAAAGACTAAACCCATCTCCTGAACACTTACTGTTTCTAATACAATTATTATTCCTCCAGAAACCTTCCATTCTCTTCCTTCTAGTGAACACACAAGCAGAGCTTTACCACACTACTTCTGCCAGCAGAATTATTCAAACAAGCAGTGAAGACTGAGAACAGCTGGAACTCCAGAAAAGAACTGCCTCATTATTAGAGCCAATAAACAATACACCACAGGGAAAAGCCAAGTTCTTTATCTAAACTAAGAGGTACTAGGTTGAAAAAATCTGTTAAATACACTTGTGTGTATTAATGCGTCATAAAATGATGTTGTAAGAATAAGAGTGCTGAAATAATTTACTGTATTTTGTTCCCTTAAGGGATATTTGGTGAAAGAAACATGATGACGTCCACTGAAGTCATATGAAGAAATTCCCCAGATGTTACTAGAAAACATGAATTCTGCTCTTTTCAACAAGACATTTCTTCAAACCTGTAATGAAGCTGTCGTGGCCATATTGTGATAGAAAGCCTAAAACCATCAAAAGAAGCAAGTGGAACAGCATAGCAGTCTGTCAATTTAGGGGAGTAAAAAAAAGAAATAAGTAAAGAAGTACATATGGCAAGACAAACTTCCTTTCCCAAATTACATTTCACTCCAGACTCATCTCTCATTGTTATGGTTTAGCAGATCATTTTTTTTAATATAGAAACTTTCTACAATTACCAAAGTTTCAACATGCAGGGCACAATTCAAAGATAACTTGAAGTAAAAGCAATTTGCAGGCTTGAGAAGCAAGTATAACATCCAAACTTGGATCCAAAGCATGAGCTAGCAGCTGAAAGCAGAGATGATACATGCAGTTCACCAGTCAATGCCCACACGCACTTTGACATGCATTTTCACCCAACGGCCCAGCCATATCACTGTGCAGGTATGACTGTGCTACATTCAGCTGAGAACTGGTGCTGCTGGCCTGTGCTGTGCCACAACAGCACATGAGCCAGGCTGGTGTGCAACCCACTGCACAACGCAGACAGGCATCAACACATACCTCAGGCAGCCCCTCATCTGGTAGGGTGTAGGGCTGTTCTGTTTACAAACAAACTAACACAAATGCCAGAGAAGGGAAAGGTGCACACATCAAACAATAGGGATGGCAGGAGGCCAACAGATAGAGGATTACCACTAGTTACTACAAGCCAGAATCTAAATCAGCATTCCCAAGATTTCTTCATTCCCAACACAATTGGGTAGGTGCAGGATATAAAGATGATAATTCTAAAATGGAATATATAGTAGGGGACGTTGGATTCCAATTAACTGCTACATCAAAGAAAGTCACCTGCTCACTACTGCTAAGGGGGTTTTTGTTTTCATCTGTAGCACTGTGATAACTTCCCTCACACGTATCACAGCAGTAAAGGACTATCACGTCAAACAAGATTGTAACATACTCTGTTAATATAAGGAAGTTAAAGGAATGCTTAATTTAGCTACCTTCATCCTTTCTTCAGATGGATCTCCTATTATTAGTCTGTCATTTTAAATACATCTCTACAAGAATTTGTCAGTTTATCTGTTTTCATAATAATGCAATGCAGCGGCATTTCTTTTTTAAACTCAGTATTATTTTAAAATTTCACACCACCACTTACTGTAGCAATAGAGCAACAAATTAAGCTACTCTAGCTCCAAAACATTTGGCAAAGTTTGCTCCTTTAAGAACTCAGAGAACCTACTGTCTTCTGAAGCAAGACTGTACAAAAGAAGTCTTTGGTCTGTAGTATCTGGGAAGATAATCTGCTACAATCTTGGATTAAGAGTTCACAACTTGACACCCTTCAGCCCCCAGGTCTTCATTTCTAACTCAAGTCTAACTTGTCTATAGACTTGCTACGGCAGACAATAATGGAGTTCAGAGAGAAAAAAAAAAAGAAAAAGAAAAAAAAAAAAAAAAGAAAAAAAAAAAAAGAAAAAAAAAAAGCAACTTTTATGTAAGCTTAAATGTTTAATTACAAATATTTTAGCACATACATGTCTCTCTTAGGGAGCACTCTATCATTCTCCAAACACACATGGAAGTCTTCTACAAAAAAGCATTCCTTCATGTTTGTCAAACGTGCCCAGTTCCTTACTTGCATTATGTTATACAAGCAACCTGAGACGGTACAACATAGCACTCTGCTCCAGTGCAGCAAGATGCTAAAATTCAGATGTCTTCAAGGTATGGTTGTGTACCGTGCTTTTTATAGCCATACTTCACGAACATAAAGATGAAGTCAATGTAAGAGCTGACCAAAAGCCAAGGTTACCAGGTCTTCTACAATTCCACAAAATACAGTTTAAAACAACACGAGAGCAGAGGGCACAGCTGCGATTTAGAGGGCACTTGATGGGCTGGAAAGAAAATACGCTGACAAACCTCACAACATTCAACAATTGCAAATACAGATTCCTGCAGCTGAGAAGGAATAAACCCATGCAGCAGTAACATGGTGGTAGGCTGGCTGGTAAAAAGCCTTCCTAAGTGGTCTTAGGTGTCCTGGTGAAGAGGCTGAGCGCTATTTATGTAATGCTATAAAGGGACGACAATAGCAGGGCAATCAAGTCTTTGGCCACATAAATAAAGAACCAGCTCAAATGCAGCAGCCAGGGAGAGAGGGAAGGCAGGAATGCAGGAAAAGAGCCACTTACCTTTGGGAGGCTCCAGGTAGGCAGGGATCTCCAGCAAGAGATATCATTACCCCCACTACCAACCCTTAAATGAGGGCTGGGAAGGGCTGGATCCTGACTCCACCCTTTCTAGTCACTCAGGTATATTGCATGCACCTGAGCTCCCCTGAGTTCGCCCTGCCTTCCCCCCAGATGCTCCATCACTAGTTCAGGCCATAACCTAGCATTTCCACAGCAATTTATTACATAATTTTCATTCCTTATCTTGGCCTCTCCTCTACATTACAGCACAGAAATGCGTAAGAAATGCAAGCAAACAAACACAACATCTACACTCCTGAATTCTCTCCTACAAGCAGCATCAAGAAAGTGGGCAGAAAGGGACAGATAACCTTCAGCTAAAAAACATCACTTAGTACACCAAAATAAGCTGGTTTGCTGATGAGGATTAAGAAGCTCTTGCAGAAAAGTGCAGGCTAACTGAAATCATTACAGGAGCCCCACCGTGCTCTGCAGACGAAAAGTTCCTTGTCCTTATCACCCCCTGAAGACAGGTCTGTCAGAAAGCAGTCTGAACAAGCATCAGCCTCTGTGGTTTCCAAAAGGACCCTCCTCACACACAGAGCTCCTTTGGTTTTTCAGCTGCACTCTCTAGAACAAGAGCATGCTAACATACTCCACGGTTTTCAAGGAGCTCAATGTTCCTGCTTGGAATAAAGATGAAGCTTCCATAAAGAGAGAAAAGCAGAAGTAAAATTACACTATTAATGCTCAATTACCTACCCGAGAGAGGTGCAAACAGCGAGCTCTTTGAAGCACAAAGATTTGTAAGATACTTCCACTTTTAAAACAGCACTATGTTCTTGTAAAACCAGCGAGGATAAGAATTCTTGTTACACTTTATTTCAGCATGTTCTCTCCTCCATGTCTCAAGAATGCCTACAAATCCTGGATATAATCATATGCAATTCCATTCTATAGATTCATCAAGAAATTTTCCTGGCTTAAACCTATATCCTTTGAAGCACATTCAAAAACATTAATTCTTATTAATGCCATTAATACAAATGGCTAAACTGCAGTAATTACAATCTGATATTTCCAGTGAGGAAGGAACACCTTTATAGTTCATAGTATGGATTGCATGACCAGCTCATCTTTAGGAAATCTATTTTTACCATTAAAAAATATATATATCATTACATAAACAGTGTTCTTTTATTTACACATCCTCACAATTGATACCATGGAGCTTAAATCTGTAATGATCAGTGGTTAAATGCCATAATTGCCTCCTCACGCTACCTAAATAGCTCCTTTCTGGAAATAAAATGTATGTTACCAACTCTCCCCCCCAACACAGAGTCAGATACACTGTCCAATGCACCTCTTAACAAATATTATTATGAGATTTCTTACCTAACAATAACATTAAAGTCACAAATCCTATGCTATTTGTTTGATTTCATTGAGTAATAAGGGTGGATCAGCATCCAAATCCATCACTTTAATTTAGAAAAATGAGTTTGTTTGCCATCTATGAAACCAATTTTGCAGTTAGTCAATACCACAAAGACCAATAAACCCAACAACAGGCTTCTGACACCACTGCAAATAACACCATATTAGCATAGGAAGCAGACTGCAGCAGATCGCAAATTAGCTGCAATTTCAACCTGGCTACATAAAACATTTAAAGCACAAAAACCAATTCATGCTACTTATTCAGACGAATCACTTCAATTTGCTCACCAGGAGCTATGTGCAGTCAGGCAATCCTTCTGCTTCCTGGGATACGCAGCAGCGTGCTGCCTGTAACTTGGTTTTGGCCACAGATTCTTGGAGAACACTGCTGTAGCAGAATCCTGTTTTCTACCTTAGCATAAATGTCGTCTCTTGAAGTATAGGAAAGCCATGCCATCTTGCAGGTTAGGCTCTCATTCCTCACATCTTTAGAACCAAGCTGGTTGTTTTTTGAAGCTGTTAGGCAACACATTTTGTTAAATGTCACACCAAGTACATTCCATACAGTGGAATGTACGTGGTCTCCCTGCACAAACCACATCCTCCCACCACAGCTGGAGATTTCTAAGTTCCTTTGTATTTATTGCTTGGAATAAAGGGACAAAAACACCCCGCTTTCACAAAAGAAACTCTCCATGCACCAAAACAATGGCTTGGCATTTGCAAAGTTTTTGAAAAAAGAAATCTCAGAGGGTAGTTAGAAAACAAATGTCAGGCACTAACACCTGTCTACAGGAAAGTCCATGTGCCACAGCTGTCACTCGGTGAGCTGGCTATCTGTGCATCCTTACGCAAACCAGACTCTGCAAGTGTTACTTTAAGGCCTAAACTATGTTGAAACCATGAATATTTGTATTCAAAAATGGCACAACACATCCATTACATGAAAGCATTTGCAAAGTGCCCATTTTAAAAACCAAAGCTTTAAACTCTTCCGATAGCGATTAAACACAGCTATCGTTTAACAAACTGTTAATTCTTCTTGCCTCTGCCCAGGATTTTTGGCATACTAACTTCATTTCAAAGTTCACATGAAATCCACAGTAAGCTTTCAGAGGTAGAACTATTTCATTCTAATCTTACATTGGTTTTATTTACCTGGAACTACTTGAGTTTCCCTATAACTGATGTGACAGGTGTAAAAAGCTAAGCAGAGGTAAGAGGTAATTAAGGAAATGAATGTAAAAAATAACCATTTGAAGTAATTAATTAGATAAGTACATAAAGCAGCCCTTCAAGGACAATTGCTAAATCTGAAGGAATGCCATCTCTTGGGAGTCCTAAATCTCTAAGACACATCCTACTTAACGCTCATTTGCCATGCAGTTCCACTGAACCTGTAATTTTCTGTAGGGCACGAATCCAACAAAAGTCTCAGTGCTACTGAAAGGCACAGTCCCACCTCCTACATTCTCAGCACTGGAGCTTGTGCAGCCATGCAGAGAGGTGAAGAGCAAGCAATTCGGCTGTAACTAAGCTCTGATAGGATTTATCTTTCCCCTAGATCAAACAGGTGAGCTGGTGCATCAGGCTGCTAAATAAGTGTTCCAGGGCTGCTCAGGAATGGGCAGCAGACATGCTAGCATCCCTTTCATTGACAGCTCGGTTTTAGAACAGTTTAATTCCCTTGTGAAACTTGTTTGCTAGTCAATTTGTATTTCTCTCATGACAGCACTCAAGATGACACTCTACCTTTCTCTTCTAATAATGATCATAGTATCATAGTATTGTGCAAGTTGGAAGGGACCTTAGAGATCATCGAGTCCAACTCCCGGGATTCGAACCCTCTGTGTAGCAGAGCGGCACTTCTACCCCCTGCTCCACAGGAGGGGATTCGAACCCGGGCCCCCTGGTGTTGCAAACGGGAATTCTACCGCTGCGCCACCGGAGGCACACAAGTTGAATTAATTGACTCGTGTAACTCAGTCATATGATAATCCAAAACACACCAAAATCAGCAGGCCACAAGTTATACCTTTAATGACTGAGAGAGTGGTGAGTGGTGATGCACTGGAACAGGTTGCCCAAGGAGGCTGTGGATATGCCCAGGCCATTCTATGATTCTCTGATATACTATTCTTGTCCCTGGCTTCTATAATCTGAAGAAGTTTATTACAATCTTACTTCCAAAACAAGGGCTGCAGTCCCCTCAAATGCCTTATCATGTATTTGCTGACTTGAATCTCTCCTGTTCTTTATCTTTCACTTGCTGACAGTTAATGCTTTCAGATTTGAAAGTTCACAACACAGAAGCAAAACTAGGGACTCTGTTGAATGGTTTAATTGCACGCAGGCGGAATACATTTTCAGTCAAACCAAACACTGAAAAACAGCAAGATATCTGAATCAAATGAGAAAGAAAACTTTGCATAATCCCAGAGAATATCTTAAATAAATAAGAAAAAAGAGACAATTCTAATGGGAAATGTTACAACACAGAAGCAAATGCCCATTTTTAAAGAACGGGAAGCTCCAAATACTGGCTAACAAGGGGATAATCTCTCCTCTGGACTTAACCCACTGAGCTCAAAAACTGACAAGTAAGTATTAATATTAGGATGTTTGTTGAAAGAAAAGTTCCTTACTCAGAACAACTATAGAAATCAAATGAATTTTCTAGCCTGTACCTGCACTGGCTGCCTAAGCTGGCAGTAAACAACTGTGCATTGAGCTTCCAGGTAAGATACAGCATGGGCTTTACCTGTGGTATCAATAAACATCAACAGCTGAGCCAGTCATTTGCTGCATTTCACAGAGCAAAGAAAGGGAATTGGGGAGAACAATGTATGCGATCTATTTTATATACCTGCCTTGAGAGAGATGAAGTTGCCCCAGAAATACCTTTCTTCTGCTGCCTATAAATGAATCACAAAGCAACAGTCTCACATGAAAACACAGGCTGACTGTAAAAAGCTTCTGCAGATAAACTTGCGCATGGCACATAAGATGCTAAAGGCAGAACCAAAACTGCAATTCTGTTACAGGAAAATTCAGCAATTAAGAAGCATGGTTAAAACTGATCCTACTTGATTTTTCACAAATGCTTTGTTTCTTTTCTTAAAACTACAGTAACATTAAATTTCTTAGATTACTTGAGGCATCTGTATTTATGAAGCCTAGTATGAAAATATGTTTTTAGGCATAGAAACTCGATAAGGGATAAAATAACCAGTAAATTTGGCATTAATCTTCTCCATTTACACATTTAATGTAACAGTATTATCTGGCTTTCTAAACAAGTAAGTATACCTGTAGTTTAAAATAATAAATATATGTAGAAGTATTCTACCAATGCTGTTTATTTTCAGACTGCAGTGAAAAGCTATGCAAGCTAAAATATTAAATCCCAAACAATGTATTAAATCAATACTTAAGTGTTCTTCAGGCAAGATCAGTGTAGTTGAATACCCTCAAGTCACACAGAATTTGTCCTTAGACACATACAAACTACACACACATCCACTGACCACCAGGAAATTTTCTCTCATAAGACCTGTGAGTTTTTAACTATTTCTTTAAATAATGTATATGATTTAAATAATTCACTAAATCAATAGACATAAACAATAGCTATAAATAGGACTAGGCACTGAAATGATATATGTTCATATTTATATATTAAATGTTGCTGAGGAAGTGCTCCGGCATCACATTTAGCAGAGTTACGCTGGGAAAGATGTCAACAGGGACAGGAATACACCAATACTGAAGAGAGTGACTTTCTGATCAGTCAGTCAGTAGGAGCCTTCAGGATCAGACTACCTTATGAATACCCAAGAATGTTAAGGAAGGGGACACCATTAGCACCAGTCTGGTTTGAAGCCAGTTCCCCAGATACCTTTGTCTTTTATTCCATTCATTATGGACTTTGACAAAAATCTGGAGCTGTACTGGCATTCACAGGACTTGCTACAAGCTCCACAACCCACAAACTTCACTCTTTCTCAAAATGCTTGGCTACGTTAAAGTAAATTCCGGTTTCTGACAAAAATTCAGCTGCAACACAAATGCATGTCAAGAGCCTAATAACAGATAAAATGAATCTGCAACGTGACCAATTTTTATTGGGTGAATACATTCATTTTCAAGAAATTTATTTTTCCCCCGCTCATTTGAGCAGCCCATTATTTGGCATTCTCCCATTATCTATCCCTTAAAACTTCACTTATGAATACACAGAACCATCAGCACACTCAGCTGACTTGAAAGGATGTTGCTAAAAGCTCCTATAAAAGGAAAAGTTAGAGACAGATTGCTGGTTTACCTCAGAGAACAGAAACAGTTTCTGAAAAAAAACCTAAAGATAACAGAATAAAACCTTCACTTTTTTTCCCAGCATTTCATTCAAGTATGCTAATCTGCTAGTCTGCAAGTAAATATGTGCTTCTTAACAGTTTTGCTCTACTTCCCACACAATGTTTGCTTCCTATTTTTATACATATTCACCAGTACTCGCTATGCATGGGTAAATGTCATTACAAAAGACAGCAAGCATGCTCTGGCAAAAACTTGTGGGCAAGGAGAACTCACTGGCCTTACAACACCAGTGAGGGGCTGGTGGGATCTCAGATGTAGAACTTGCAGGTCAAGACCTCGGTTACAGGCAACATATGAAGCTCTTTGATGGTCAGTTTTGACTTCCAGCTCAGGAGATGATCATTCCTGAAAACACTTTAGGAGAGCAATGGACGTGTATCTGTACATAAGAAGTTAACATTAAAAAAAAATGCTATAAAACATCCTATTCCTCTACTGTGCAGCAGTTTTCTACACGTTCACTTCTACTTGTCTTAGCCAATACACTTTTGACTTACTGACACCTATTCCTCCACTGCTAAGGTCTTCGGGGCTCCTGACCATGATGCTCCTGCTCAAGACACCAAACTCCAGCACTTCCCAGTAGCAAGCAGACCACCACTTACACATTCCTACATTTCCTTTGCGTGGTTGCTGAATACAACAGGATCTCCACAACTTTTTTCAGATGGTTACATAATCAAGTAACTGAATACAACTTACAAGGCACAGATAATGAGGGTTAATTATATTCATGTGTTGCAATTGAATTTATGGTCACACAGAATTTCAGCTCCAGTAACAATCACACAGAAATAATTATGCAGACCTAGCAGCTCCTCGTGCATAAAGAAAGAAATATACCGCAACGATGTCAAGGTGGCAAGACGTGACATACACATATATTAGCAGCACTATAATCTGCTCTAACCTGTTTGCTTTGGAAGAATATCACCATAACCGTTTCCTTAAAAGTGAACAGTTGGTAAATTTGATAACTGAAGTATTCACAGAAGCTCAATTCCAGTAAGATTCAAACTTGTGAATGCGACCTAGTATCTCAGTTCATTATTTAGCTCAAGAACAAAAGGTCTAAACAAATGCCATAAAGCATGACACGTTTGAACATTAACTGCTGAAGAAATTATCTATTCTCAAAAGACACTTTTGGAGTCACCAGCTGAACTATCACTAAATAACATTTATATTCATTACCAACCAGGCCATCATTTCTTCTATTTCAAGATAGCACCCCATCACCACGATAACCATCAGAGAACCAAGCCTGTAAGCGCCACTGCCACTATCTATAGCAGTATATATATCCTTCTGTGTCGACAGTACAGTATTTCTTATTTGATGTCTAATATAGTAAGTAGCATGGAGTTAGAGCTGAAAAAACACATACATGTGCCAAGTAACATAACAAATAAATAAATAAATAAATAAATAAAAAATTAGCAGTGTTAACTACATTATTCAACTAAATATTTGTAGAATAGACTTCTAAAGCAAGTAACGTTTTGAAATATAATCTGTATTAATTTTCTATTACTGTTCAATTGCACACCATTCACGTACTGCGTGCATTTCAAGGAGCACATACAAAGACATTCAGGTCAAGTCAAATGGATATTTTTTCCAGGTTATAAAGATATCCCCCCTTGCCTTTTCCTTGTCAAAACCCTGGAACACCTCATGCAAAGGATTTTATTATAGTACAGTGCCCTTGGAAAGGCATTGTTCTCTGTACACCAACCAATTTTCTCTGCAGGAGAAGAATGAAGAGCAGCAGTATATGATATATTCAAAAGCACCACAAATTATACCACGAGCAACATGGCCAAGTGAACATTCCCAAGATTTGGCCTCGGCTTTAAACCGCAAAGCAGACAACTTTATTCGCAAAGGAGACATCCAGAAATACCACGTTGTTTGGTTTGATAATAACTGTATTGTTTTCCCACGCAAAGTGATACTGTAATCACAGAAATAAAGAGTAGACTAGGATTTACTCATTTACAGACCAGTATACTGCTGATGAATCCTCTAACAGTGCCTTGGAAAAGCTTGTGGCCAAACATTATGTGTTCAGGAACAGTCGCTCTCATTCTGTACACATCCCTCCACCAATTCCTTCCCTCTCCTGCATTACTGGCTGTGAAAAGTACCATTTCTCAAGACAGTATATAAACATAACATCCATTGTTCTAGCAGTGCAGAAGCATAAAAACCATGTATGACTCAGAACATTTCAAACAACTTTTTTTTCTGAAGTTACAATGTTGAGTCAGTAGAGTGTTATGAAAAAATATTCAGTCTATTAAACACATTCTAATCAATAATGAATCTTAACTGAAGGTATAATGTTCCAAAGCCAAAAGGCAGTACCAGAAGTCAAACTTTGAGAAGCGCCATTCACAGTAGACTATGAACAAAAGTCATCATTGTCGTGCCTACAAGGCAGACTGCAAGCACTTCACACTGCAACAGGCCCTCTATTGTGCTATCCAAGAGCTTCAGTAATTTGAAGTAACAATGAAGTTCTAATGTAACATCCCTGGAATCTACTGCTTGGATGCTGGATAGGGTTCCACTGGAAAAACATCGAGCAGCATCTCCATAAGCCCTCACAACTCAGAACACAACTCCCAAAACATCATTTAATGTGTCTTGTTTTCTAATCTAATGCATTTTTCCCCCTCACATGTATGGATACAAGTTCTTTACTTCCACGCTGATGGAAATGAGCAATCCTGTCATTTCTACGTGCGCTTGTGTGGGAAGAGGGAGGGTATGTTTGTTTTTAAATGCAGCTAGCACAGCTTGTCATCATTCCCAGACTCTTGATTTAGAGCACAAAGGGTTTTGAAAAAGTGTTTTATTGGCTGTATGAGATCCAAGGCATGCGTGTATCTACAGGCACATGCATCTGTTGCATAGGTGTATGGCTCTGGATTTCTACCAGCTTTCCTGCAGTTAAGCACCAATTTATGTCAGGATTTATAGCAAAGAGCGGCAGAGCTTTCATGAGTAAATCAAGCAAAGCCTCAATTAAAACTTTCAAAACAATAATTACTTGGTGCCAATTATGACAGTACCTCTTCTCCAAACATGCTTTATGAATCCACAAAGGGCTAACCACAGACAGCAGAAGCTTAGCCTTAACTCATGTTTTTCTAGTTTCTTTCAAGTCACACACAGATCCAAATCTCCAGTGCTTTCTACACTTTGGATTGTTGGCCCAACACTGAATGGAAGAGAGCTTTAGTTTGGAGCTAGTTACATTTGTGCTTCTATGTGAAATCAAGTTGAACAGGTATTAATACAGTCTCACTAGCAGCTAAAACATTGTTCCCAAGGAGTAAACAAAATGAGTTACCAGCATATGCGCTTTCTCATTCCAATGAGATTAAAATTCCACAACAGCCTCAAAATGAAACTGTTAGAAGACAGAGAAACACTGCAGAGACCAGCTGAAAAATCTGTCAGGATACTTCCTTTCAGCATGTATTCAGTTTCTTATTCTTATTTATTTATTTAGAAGCACATACATTACAACAGTGTATTCACATCCAATAAAGTAAATAAAGCCAGTATGGTAAGTTTTCTTTTAGAGGGAAAGGAAAGCAATGAAATAATACCATTTTTGCAAGGAAACTACAAAAATAAGCACACCGTGTGCAAAGGCACATACATTTCAGGAAAAATACACAGCTCAATAAAAAAGAAATCCCAATAGAGAACAAGCAGCAGCAGAACTATAGAGAAGAACGAATGCTTTTCATCATGAATCACCGCATGTCCAACCAAACTGAATTATTAAAAATTAGCATCCACGTTACTTTGGATCCTTTGAATAACCACGCAGACGTACTGCAGAACTTAACAACAAAAACAGGCAAGTGCCTGTTTTCCTGATGCAAACTACTGGTGTTTAAAGAAATTATCTAATGACAAATTTCGAGTCTGCTTATTTTAGAATGTTAGCTACAGCAAGAAAATGCCAAGTGATTGATGTCAAAAAAAGGCAATCCCATGCCTTAGTTTTTCAAAGAGAGAAACCTGATAATTGTCTCCAATCTGAAAAATACTTCAATGCTTTGAGATTAATAATGCACAGGTTCATTATTAAAAAATAAGGCGGGCTTTTTGGTTTTTTGTTTGTTGATGTTTTTTTTACTTTATAAATGAATTTAGTTGAGCAAAGAGAATGTCAGACAATCACCCGTGCTTTGCTACAGAGAGAATTTTTACTACAACTTTTGAGAATTTCTAAGTTGTCTGTGTAGCACTGGCAAATGCCTTCCCACCAATCTCAAAGCATGAGCAAATGGTTTACAAGACTTAAATCTCCCCATTTTAAATAGGCAAACACACCAAATCCTACCGCAATTATGCTCAGCATTCAGTGAGATTGGAAAGCCCCTGAAGATTAGTTGAGCTGGCATAACAAATCCAACCTGCCAGAACAATTCATCTGGCTTCTGTGCTCCTCCCTGCTGCCATATTTCCTGAGGGATGCTCAAAACTAGAGGTATTTCAAGTCGGATAAACTCTCCTGGCATTCTGCTCCAGCATTCTTTTTTTATGAGTAGAGAGGTCCCTCATCACGTGATGGTGAGACTTGGGAATGAAGGTGAACAACTGAAGAGCCTTGGTGTACCCTCTGAGCTGCCAAGAGCCCACACTGCTGTTGAAGGCACACACGGCCTTGTGCCTGATTAAATGAAGGCACAGGCATCAATGCATGGGGAAGGAGCAACAGGTGCAGGGCTGTAGGGCTTCCTGAAAGAACCGGGCTCATTTCCCTACAAAGAGTGGGCACCTCCAAATTAAATGGTGAGCCAAATTTACTACGCACAGTACACAACTCCAATTATTTCTCCCATTTACAATCTTGCTGATTAACGGTGATAAAGTGCAAACTCTACTGAACATCTGCATGGTTGTATCTTGCATTAGTTACAGTACTTTTCATTGAAGTGCTTACAGCTTACAAGTGCTGCTCTGCTACACAGAAGGGCTCAAAACCCGGGAGTTGGACTAGATGATCTCTAAGGTCCCTTCCAACTCGCACGATACTGTGATACTGTGACACTTCCAGTTACATTCCCTCCCATTTGATCAGTCTTCCGTTTGACAGAACACTGTTCTTACCTGCACAACTTCCCAGGCTGAACCACACTCCTAAAAGTTACTGATTCCAACAACACATTCTCCCCATCTGATTTAATTCTCCTCATCGCTACCAGGTGGATCATTTGTTGAAACGTCACCAGGTGCAGAAATCAGAACCAGAAAACTTTGAATTCTCAGACATCCAACAATTCCAGGTTAACAACAAAAACAGAGATGTCAAACTATTCCTTTTTAAGTTATGAAACTAGGGAGCTCGGAGAAGAGAAACATCACTTGAATCTTTTTGCCCAAGAAGGATTCATCCACAGGTATGCATGCCAAAGTCATCTATTCCCTAGCGGCAGCAGAGCCAGCACCGGGAATGCCCTCTTGTGGCACAGCCGAAGCCTGCAAAGCCCCAGTTTCCACAACTGCAATTAACACACGAAAGTATTTCTCAGGGCTTGCTTTGAGACTAAAACAAGATAAGAAAGAATACAAGAAATGGGACTAAAACAGCAGATGCTGTCTAGTCTGAAGAAACATTTGAACTTCATTTCTTTTCATGCTGCTTTCTTTCTTTTTTCTTTGAGTGTTACTGTAAGTAGTGGGAACTTCTGGTCCTTCTTGTAAATCCGTGGGTAATCAAATTCCTGGGAAAGCTGTTCCAGGAACCGAGCTCTGTTACTATGACAGGCTCCTGAAAGAGGCCTCTTCATGCCTTTTGCAACCTTTTATTAAAGAGTGTGTTCAAAAGCAGTTTCACTGGTCAAGTACCTGTGCGTTCTGACACCTCCGACAACAGGGAACAACTTGCAAGCCTGCCTCCCTCTCATCCCCACAGGCCCTGATTCTCAGAGGTGTACCACTGTGTACCACACAACCAACAAGCGACAGCACAGCCATTTGTTTCCCCATGGAGCTAAGCTAACACACTACAGATTTTTCTGTTAAAGAAGTGTGACTGTGAATGCAGCATCCTTTGCACAGGTTTTATTTTTGCTGCTTTTTAACTCTCCATCCACCAAAATGCCATTAGCATAGCAGTTCACACGCAAGCAGGAGAGCCTTCCAGGCTCAGCCAGGCCCCAGCAGGCTGATGCCCGGAGAGAGGGGGGGCCTTCACCCCGCACCCACAATGCAGCACAGTGGCGGGCGCATTCCTCAGCCCATCGCTCTTGGTTGCATTTTCCCAAGCAGTGGGGATTCAGACCGGCTGGCGGCAGGCCAGATTATTCATCAGCAGAGTCACCAGCTCCTTGTTGCCATCGTCCTGCTATGAAACGTGTCGCTCCATTTTTTCAAAACACAGTTCAAGCGGGAAGCGCTAAGCACAGGAATGCCGGGTTTCAGCAGGCAGTCGCTTTGCCGCTGCCCAAGCCGTGCTCCCATTTCCCTACAGCTTGCTGCGAGGAACAGGCAGGTCAGAGAGCATTCAGCTTGACAGGAACCATTTGGTTCCAAGAGGAAGCGATCCAATCAATATTTTCCCCTCTGTAGAATAATTAACAACCAACAAACAAAAATATACCACTCTTGCACAGCCTGTGATAAGCCCTCAATCAAAGCCAAAATCTCAAGTGGAACATCCAGCCTCAGAAAAAGAACAAAAGATTCTGATGACGTTGAGTATCTGACACTTCTGTTTTCAGAGAGAAACTATCCATGCTAGGGTTATAAAAAGGCATTTTCCAAGTCCTGAATTGAAGTTTCAAGTTAAGATAAATTCATTAGAAACACCTGTTATCAAACAATGCAATTTTTAAATGCAGTTATTACTTAAACTTTAGTGAAAATACTACATCACTTCATTAGTGACAGCACAGTTAAAAATCATCTTTTGGACAGGTTTCACTGAGCAGTTTGCGTGCAGGTGAAATGCACGTCTTCCTGCAAAGGACTTCCCCATATCCTGTGATTTTATGGCACCTCGGGATCCCCTCCCACACCAAACTGTAGAGCAACCATAGAAACACATCACTGACATTGAATAAACAAGCAGGTTCCATGGGCAAAACCCACTTATCACACTGTAAAGCTCCTCAGAGAACTCAGAAGTCCACAGCAGAAGGGTCAGACTGTTCCCCAGCCCAGCACAGCCATGTGGGAAACTGGAGGGACCTGAGGTATCCCTATCACTCTGCTCACACAGCATTTACAGTAAAGATTCTCAAAGCAGAGAGAATCAGGAGTCATTAAGATGAGATTTTCTAGGTGTAACAGTTCAACAGCTCTTTTCTTTCCACGATCAATGAATTTTTTCACTCCACCCGCTATCAGTAGATCAATAGCACCCTTCAGAGTTATCCTGCCTTCCCATTTACTACAGTGCAATCTCACTACCTAAAAGGAAACATTAACAATCAGAAAATCCAGACCATAAGAAAAAACAGAGACCTGATCAAGATGCCCACCTGCCAAAGTTGATGTCTCTCACACAGCTTTCCCTAGCTTTCCCCCACCGCCTGGGGAATATAAGGAACAGATATGCAGGTACATACAACCTTGGAAATGGAGTAGTGTGGGTTGGGAAAGAAGAGAAAAAGAAATCACCAAGTTTCCTTATTACCTCAGAGCAGCTGTAATGTCACACCTCAGACACCGAGCAGTAGCGCTGCAGCTTTGTGAAGCTTCCCCTTCAGCCAGTCTCCCTCAAGCACATCATAACAACATTCTTGCCTCCATAACCCAGTCCGGAGCACCAACTGCAGTGCAATCCCTGATGTCTGCAGCTTTCTGAGCCTGGCTGTCCTCTGCTACTGGAAGGAAGTGCTCAGTTTCTGTACCCACCCATCTTGACTCACTCTGCAAGTCTCCTCTCCAGGGCACCAGTTCATCCATTCAGACAGAAAACACCATTTCCCAACCCCTACAGGAAGTACCTCCTCATAATCCTCCAGCAGTTGAATGCGAAAAAGGGCTGTCTGTCATTTACAGTTTCATTTCAGTGTGTGCATGTTTAAACAAATGGCACTTACTACTCAAGCCAGGAGTGTCTGTCTCAGTACAGCCGATGGAACAGGAACAGTTTCTCATCTGTAGCAGCATCCACATTGCAGCTAGAACCAATTCTAGATTCATGCAAGTACTCAGCTGTCTGCTGTAGGTCCCTTGCTTGTTTCCAGCTACTTCGAGCTACTAAGACCATACATGAGCTGTGACATTCAAGCTTCTTTAGCAGGCAACCTAAGGAGACACCTATGCTTACGATAAATCTTAATTTTTATTTTTATACTATAAGTACCAACCAAGCAGTAACCTGCTTTAGTGGGCTGGTCTGCCTTCTTTCCAGCACCTGCTTTCCACAACAGACCATCCCTAAAACTGTTTTTCTCCTACAGGCTTTTTCTTTATTTTCCAAAGAAGCATTACCGAAAGACAAACCTGTTTTTCGTGCCCTATAGAAACTGGTTTTAACACCTTTGGGAAAGGCTGGGGGAAGGGACTATCAACCTAAGACCTAGAAAGCTTTTACGGACATTCCTCTCCTGTGGTATTTCAGATTAGGTACAAATGCCTCCCTCTAATTGTTGGAGCTGTTGAGGAAAAAGCATCCATCCTCAAGATTAAATAGCTTGCATAAAAAGCTTCAGCATAAGAGTTACTCAAGTCTATCTGAGTATCCAGTCAGAGATAAGTCTTTACCCCAGTCAGTGTTAAAGGTCCAGGCATCAAAAATCAAAGGGAAATTAACAGGACATCTACAGTTAAAAAGCTTACTGCAAATCTGTCTGACCTTTCAGCAGCTGAAACAGCAAAAATATCAAGAAAGACTTAGAACTGCTCCTTTTTTTTCAAAGCTTTTGAATAAGACATAACCTTTTTTCTTAGCATCCAGATAAACATCTGAAGCAGAGACATTTCCCTTACAGTCATTTGACTCAGTGAGCAGCACGTTTGATAATGCTGTTCTATGAAGATGGCAAGTGCTCACTTCTGAGAGGATTTACCAAGTATGAGATAGGAAAAAAGCTCCCACTACACAAACTCTTACACTTTGTCCTGCTTGCGCTTTCTGAAGAATTTTTAGTGCTTTTCTCTTCTTTTTTTGAGGAGGTGGTGGTACCTACATCATTATAAATGTATTTTAACATAGACTCGTCCAAAAGCTCTTACAAACTGATTGGGTAGTGGGTATCATTTCCCTGTTTCAATCTTACAGGATTTCCATCTCCCTCAAAGAATGGTAGCCACTATAAATGTATTTGCTATCCTACATACAATGACACAAGGGGGGGGGAAACACTTTACCATTTTCTTACATAGAGTATGTAAAATTCTGGGTTTCATGGTTAGTTGGTGGTGGTTTTTTCCCCCTTAATAGCGAATAGAACGTAAAGGCATGCTTTTAAGTAATCCTGCACAAATTTTTCCTATACAAACAAATCTATCCTACAGTATCAGAAACCACACATTAACAAATTAACTTGCCCATAACACGTGGGGATTAAGTGATTCTTATACCTCTGAACTACTTTCCAAAGTTTGTTCAATGCTTTAGTTTCCGGGCAGGCACAGTGAAAAGATTTCCTCTTCTTATTCAGCTATGTCAGACGCTCAGACAAACACTTAGGTTCCTTTTTGTTTTGACACTTCATGACCAGGTAGGAACAGAAGAATAAATTAACAGAGCTCAAGCTTAAAATCAGCCCAAAACTGGAACATAACGTGTCAAGATTTACCATTTACAATGACTTGAAGCACTTATAAAAAAAAATCCATTGAAACATTTAAAAGTCTATTTCTATCACTTACTAATAAGACACATTTTACTTTAGCTCAGTTCAGAAATGAAATTCTGTTGGGATCCACACATTTGCAGCTACAACTTAAATCGATTTCAGATCTCTGCTCCAGATCACCAAACATCCATATCTGGAAACACAGATACAGCACAAGATGCCCACTGAAGGATTTCTTGTGCCATATTCAGAAGAATTCAAAACATCACACAAATGAGTCCATATAAGAAAAACTATTTCAATTGTCAAGCTGGGTAAATTTCACAGACAGAAGTAGTTTTGCTCATGAAGACAGCAGCTCTGACTAATGCTAAATTCCAACATCTCCACTTGACACAAAAAGTAATTTATTTGATTATTAAACAGAAATTGATTATGTCTATCCCACAAATAGATTAAAGCTTCCAGGAAGGCTGGTTGTTCTTACACACATCCATCCCTACAAGGCAGTACTGGGTGTTTCCTAACCATTTATTTTGTACCTTATCAATGCAACCAAACCTAAGGAAAGCCAGGACCCTATGCAGCAGCAGGCACACTACTTTTCACTGCAAACATTAGCAGACAAAAGAAATGGAACACGGAGTTAATTGGCAAGGAGGCAGTGGAACTGAGTGAATAAAACACAAAAATAAGTAATAAAATAGAAGTACAATTTCTAATCTTTACAGCAATCAGATTTCTATGTGACTGCAGAACTGGGAGAATATTAAGTAATTTTGTTCAATTGATCCAACACAGAACCACGCTCCATTTACCTCTTCACTTACATGTTCTTACAGAACGCTGAAATTCACCAAGGGCAGCTTTCTCAGCATGTTTCTCTAAATCAGTTTCCCCCCAAACCATCAGGCAGATCTGACAACAGGTGGAAACACATTTGTTATCAGTTACAGAACTCCTGCAGATGAAATGAAAGGAGGAAATGTTAATTCACCATTTACATTCTACAAAAACACAAGAACCGTCTGTGTTGAGCTTCATTCTTAAACCGGCTGCATGACCTACGTCTGGATCATCAGTTTATTCAGCTCATTAGCAGACCTCCTGACTGCACTCCTTTTCGTGGTAATCTTTAAAAACTCATCAAGAATAAAACGTCTGAAATTTTATTTCTCCAGGAAACCAATATTCACTTGCAGGCCATTATTTGTAAAAACAACATTTTTTTTCTATTCCCATATAAAAAGCATAACGTACTTCATCACGGTTACAGAAAGCACTCTGCAAATAGCTGCCTGACAGCCTAAACAAATTTAAGCCTTCTCATCTTCCTACGCAAACAGAACTCTCTTCTGTACATCAGTCATTCAAAAATTCCTGTAGCCTTCTTCCAGACGTGACTTACAAACACAACCTGTGGTTGTTTCCTCTTAAAAGATCTCAGGCAGTACTTTAACTAACCTCTACATCCACAGCTCCTTTGTCTTCCAACCACAGCAATACAGAAAGAGCATGCTGGTCATCACACGTTCTCTGCATCTCCCAACAGAGCTACTAATACTTTTGCAGCACTTCACATTTATCAGAAAGGGAAACTGCCACCACAATACAAAACTTTGTATGATTTGTAAACCTCTTGGCAAGGACTCCCCGGCATCAATATGACAGTTCCTGCATAACAAATAGTGGGTATTACCAGTGACATTCAAGTGCAATAAAAATCCATCAGCAAAATCGGAATTTTATGCCAAAGAATCGCATATGAAGAAAATGCCACCCATGGAAATATAGAGGAAATCAAAAAAGCGAGTGCTGTTTTACTTCACTGTCAAATGGCACTGTCGTACCCCTCAGTAATTCAATCTTCTTTCACCCATTCTGTGGTTTCAATACTTTCTTAGACAACTCAGTGCTCTCCAGGGTACAGAAATGAAACTCTGAAGAAAGGCTCTGTTGGAGCTGCACACACCCAGATTCCCAAACAAGACAGCTTCAAAAGAAAAAACAAACAGCCACTGACACTGAGGAACATCAGTTATACTGATAGTAACGCCTGATGAAATCAAGATTTATCACGTAGCATTTCAGCTGGAAGGGCTAAATACAATGAAAAATGAATACACCAAAGCCTGACTTGGTGTCCGTAATCTGCTTTATAAAACAGTCTTACATAGTAACTTCACACGCCAGAAGTTAAAAAGTCATTGTGGGTTTTCTGTTTGTGGGCTTATTTTTTTGTAAATGAGCTTCAGCTGTGACTCACTGCATGAGTAACTCCACAAGCAAAAGGAAGGGGCTGAGACTATTCACAACTGAATACTGAGCCAAGGCACACAGGCACTGAAGGAATAAATCTTATCGCTCTCTGAAAATATTTCAGGTATTCAAGTACGCCTGTGCTACAGAAGAATAGCACAGAAGTAGCACTTGAAGAACAGCATCTTCCAAAGACATGCAAGGAAGGAAATAGAGACATTCCTCCAAGTCACTTGACAAAACCATTGTCTTAAATGGAAAACAAGCAGAATTCTCACTTTAAGAAACGGTATGTTGGCAACAGAACCTCTTTTTACAACATAAAATAACTACTTAAGAGCACATGAAGTGCCAGTTTAAAATAAATAAATAAATATAAACAGTTACATTTATAAGAGTTGATATCCTGAGACGGCAACAATAAGCAGTGACGAGCTGATGACAGCTCTCACCTAAGAAAAGGGGGTTTCACTACTTTGCAGCTAACTGCAATTAATTTTAATTCAGTCCAGGCAATGTGGTTTTGAACCAACGCATCCTCTGTGGAACCACTGCTTACATCCACATGTGGGCTGCCTAAACTCCCTGGTGTTATGATGCCTTATCTCCAGAAAAATACACTGAAAAGATTAATGCTGCCTTACCAATCAGTGAATCACACCCATTAAGTACAGTCCTATCTGCCTATATGCAGTGCCAAAGTAGGCACTGAACTCAGATTCATCTGCAGAGCACGCATTTAAACACCTGAAAATTAACTTTTAAAGATACCTATTAAAAAACAAAGAAACAACCAACCCACCTACCGCTGGTCTTTTGACTTCTGATCTACAGTGTCTGATAACCAAATAGTGCCCCCAGTTCTCCATTCTGTTGACACCAACATCTTAAGTCAATCAAAAGGAGTCATTCTTCCACTCAAAAAAAGGGGCAGATAAATACCACTTATGTGAAAGTTCCTGCTCCGCCATTTTGCTAATTTGAAGACACTGCCAAACTGTGGCATTTTGAAACAAATACACAGCTTGCAAAAAGCCAGTAACTCTACATTTCTGCAGATGAAATAAAGTAGAAAAGTACAAGCAGCTTTGCTGCTTTGTCATATTTCACCACACAGAGCTCCTGGAAAATCACCTGCACGTTTCAATACTGACATCTGTTTACAGGAAGCTCAATACTCAGTTCTTAGTTTGGTCTCTAGGAAGCAAATATAAATCTTAATAAAGCTTGACATAGCGTCATAAATTAAATTTAGTATTGCTCCAATACTTCACTTCAGTGTACCCAAAACTCATTCACAACTTTTTGGTTGTTTGTTTTTTTATTTAACTAAACATAGCACTTTCAGAATGCAGGTAAGCAACAAGGAACGTAAGGGCTTAAACCTCCAGGAAGAAAAGCACATTCCTCCTACTGATAGCACACTTTTCTACCTGTCTAGACAAGTCAGGGATGTTCTTGCCAAGCGTACATGGCAGACAATTAAAAAATAAAAAAGAAAGGTTGGGAGCTTAACCAGATTCTTCTTGGATTTTAACTTCTTTAATTAGCAATCTGCATTCAAATCAGGAGTTCTGTTTCTAAGGACTGTACTACCTCAGAGCAGACTTTTCTAAATAGTCTAATAATGCTGCAGGAAGAGACAATTAAGCTACAAGCAGGATGAGGTTTTAGCTCCATCCTTCATTGTTAACCAAGCCAAGGGCATAAGAATAAGTAAATTTTAAGAAGCACATCTAGGAGGCAAAGTCAAATTAAATTGAATTCAGCAGCAAATTTGAACGTACAGCCATACTGGATAGTATCAGATATGGTATTAGTAAACGTGACATTGCATTATTGCTCCTTGCAAGGTTGAAGCATTACAATACTAACGCAACATACTTAATCTGCACCAATGAAGCGTAAATATTTGAGATGATGGCCAACTTTGATCAGCAGAGAAATCAAAACTCATTTTAGAATAATCCATCTGTAGCAAATGGAAGGATTGGGAAACACAGGGCACAGAATCAGGGAGAAAAGCCTGCACCCAAGTACTTCACAGCACATACATCTCCCTCTGCTGAAGCGCTTCTTTAGTACAAGGCTGTTTAGTATTGCCAGGCTCATCTAGAAAATGTACTTTTTCATTTTCTCTATCAGAAACCACAAAAACACCTCACATGAGATTATCTGTCTGCAAATAAGTAATCCTTTAAACTAGGTCCAATTGCTAGAGAGTTCAGTGCCTACTGGCAGATTGAAGAAGCAACTTTCTTCAGCAAAATATGTACTATTAATACCAAGAATTTGCTGTACCAAATATTTTAATATATATATGTATATATATATCAGCAATAAACAAAACAAATTCAGTGTTGAATAGATTATCTGTTTGCACACCTGGTGTGATAGACATACTATACGCTTCTAAAAGCGGTCTAAAATGTAACACAAGGTTCAAAATGCTGTTTTTTTTTTAAGACTAGGGCTATAGCTGTATATTACAACTGAGTATGTTCTTCATCCTTACATTTTAAGAAGACTTTCAGAACCACTGCAATATACCTATCACAGACACATGCTCACACGCACACAGCCTCAGAGAATGCAGAAGCACACCCTGCTCTGGGAACAAGAATGAATGGCTGGAGCTCTTCTGACTGACTCATGTTAAAGATAGTAGAAAGCGTATTGAAAGAAAGGTGCAAAGTGGATATCAGCCGCTCTGGAACCAAGTTTGACCCTTGTTTCTGAGCTACAAACATAAGTCAGTCACATAACCCCAAGCAGAACAAAAGAATGTTCCTTTATTTCCCAGAGGAACTGGGATTATCAGAAGCGCTCAACATTCAAACAGCATCTGAAGTTAATAGGAATTATGCTTTAAATATGTTACCCTCACTTTCCTCCTCAGGCAGTCAAAGTTCAGTTTTCCCAACAACTAAATGTGTATTTTGGAAGAGAGGCAATCAGGGGCTGACAAACCAAGCTAAGTACCTTTCGGTGCAGCCACGCTTTCAAAACAAACAAAAACTGGCCCCTCCCCCTATACACTCATCCCCCTGCCAGGGAAATGTGCACAATGCTCCTCTTCATATACACCACAGAACCAAAGCGCACGTGGTATTCTCCCTGTGCAAAGTTCCCAGCCTGCTCTTCTAGAGGGCACCCTGCAATCCAGGCAGCACCAACCTCGCTCTCTCCTTCCTCTGAGAGCTACCAAGTACCTCTTTTGCTGTCTGCAATTTTTAGCAACCTCTGCACGAGTACAAATCTATCAGCATTTATTTGACTTCTTAATGAGTGATCTCTCCTTTTAACCATCGACAAGGAGATGCATGTGTTGCCCTAACATGAATGAAACACAGCTCCTGTACTTACCCAGCACACCCAACATTCCCATTGCTGTTTTGCTCACCACCCAAAACTGATTAAACAAGCCGTGTGCTCAAGCCTGGAGCTGGAGACCGAAGGGCAACAAGAGACCAAGAAACAGCTGCAGGCGATATGGCTTACTTTATGTAGCCCTTCGCACTACTCGAACAGGCCACTTCTTGGCTAATAAACCGGCAAGAGCGAGAAGGCGGGCAGGCTCAGCCCCAGGCCGGCAGCTCCTCCCCGCTCTCACCTCGCACCCGTGAGCCAGCAGAGGCCGCTACAGACCGCCTGGCACTGCTGCCGAATGCACGGCTTTTCTCCCTTCCTATCCCAACACAAAATCCAATCCCGGCATTTTTCTTCCACTACTTAACTTCACACCTGCTTTCCCTCCCATACGAATATTACTTCGACGAAGCCCAGTCCCCGCAGTGGCAACTCTTTGTTCCAGCAGTGAATTGCAACCTGCACGCTGCTGCACACAGACATGTATCCAAATGACGGCCTCGACTACTGCTGTGGAACCACGTTTCCTCCACCAAAAGTCTCTTGGTGACACTTCAGAGCATGCAGTCCTTTCATTTAGCCAGAGACCATCCTGAGATTCCCCAACGGCAGTGCAAATGGCTGGGTATCACCTACATCCCACAACAGGCAAATCCAATCTCCTGCATGGTTTTCAGCATCACAGTATCTGCAAATACGTTTGGCAGAGCAGAGTCCCAGTTACAGATTTCAGTTTGCTGCCCACCACTTCGATGTGCTTCCCATTTTTGGTATTCCATAGGATGGCTTGGGTTAGAAGGAACCTCGGAATCATCCAGTTCCAACCCATCTGCCACACACAGGGTGGCCAACCACTAAATCAGGCATAGATTTATATCCAAGTAATACATACCATGCTTTTTTGCTAAACACAAGAGAAAAGAAAGGGACTTTTAGGAGTTATAAGAGCTACGCAAACAAGTGTCCGAAGTTGATATAGATCCATCAACAAAAGGTCAACTTCAGCTATTTCAATGCCGACTGCTACTTGTTTGTACCTATCTTTACAAAACTTGAACACAATATTACCTTGATGATACGCAGTATTCATGTGGCATTTTCTCCTTCCCCAGAAAGCCTTTGGCCAAGCCTACCCACTCCTATCAGGAGCCCAGCTACTTGAAGCAAACCACAGCAAGTGTTGCAAGCTCTCATTCAATCCCTATATGTTTAGCAACATTCTTCGTGCAGTGACTCCAACATAAAGCAGTTGCCCAACATACACAATATATTTCATAAGCATCGGCAAAGAAAACAAAACAGGAGAGAGGTGAAAGAGTAGTGCAAGCCATCACAGGCACTTGAAGTCAGAAAGTGAAACGTCTGTGATACTGTTAGGGAAAGAAACATTTGAACCTACAAGCAATCCTAAATCAGCATTTCTTTTACAATGGATGGAAGGCTGGCAGGCCAAGCAACTGAACGCTTACTTTTTGTTAAGAAAAACTGTTGTGTTCCACACATTCCTGCCGCTCAAAGAAAAGAGGAAACAAGTCACAGAGGATGATACAAGTCTCACAGCTCAGAGGCAAAGGTGACTACATTGCAATCGTAGTTGGTGTCTGTTCTGAGTTGAGCAAATGATGCTGTGTCTCTTTCTGATTAACAAAGATGCTGGGGTTTTGTACATATGGAAAGACACTTAAAACCATACAAAATACCCTATTTTTCTCCTTGGGATGAGCTATCTAAGTTGCAAATAAGCTGCAAAAGAGAGCTTTTATCTAAACCACCAAGCGGAGATCCAAAAAATATCAGTTTCTACATCACTTTTTTAGTGGTTTTAAGATAAAAGGCAGGACTACACTAATAGGATTTGCTGCTATCGAGAAAACTTGAGAAATAATCACAGAATTGTAGGGGTTGGAAGGGACCTCCAGAGATCATTGAGTCCAGCCCCCCTGCCAAAGCAGGTTCCCTACACCGGGTTGCACAGGTTCATCAGTACAGAGAAAATCACTCAGAAAGATCTGGATGTGCAGAAGTGGGAAGAACCAGAATGCAGCTTCTTACATGACTTCCTTGTGCAAACTACAGTCCTGACAGTTAAAGCAGCAAAGGAAAATGAAGATCGGGATGCATCAGTCAATTGGCAGCACTCACACACTGTCAGTGTTGGGTATTTTTCCCAGAAAGGCAAACAAACTCAAATGCAGAAAGCACAGAAGTCTCTGAGGCCCAGGAAGTCCATAAAGCACTTTTGCAACAAAGATGACTGACTTCACGTTGCAAAAAGCACAGAGAAGTGCTTATCAACTTTTGTTTTACTATATGCTGCTTCAGGACTGCCCACGGTACTGACAAAAAGAACAAAGGCACGGAAGTGCACAGGCATCAAACTAATTACTTTTAAAAATCAAAGACAGCTCACATCCAACACTCGGCCATTCTAAAAATTAAGTCATGCAAGTGGAGCTGGCTGATGTATACTTAAATATTTGACACCACGCCCCACACTAAATAAATTACATTACAACTAACAGAAGACCCAGAAGAGAGAGAGAAAGAAGTAAACCAAAGAGGAAAACACAACAGGTCACATTTAAAGTGGAAATTATGGCAAGAGAGACAGGAGGCTTGCAGCATTCCTCCCAGCACCATTCAATGAATTAGTAATTAAGGAGCAAGAACGGAGTGCGTGCTCATGAAATGTCTGTGGATGACACCCAACTGGAAACTATCAGCAGTTAAAAGAGGCAGTTAATGAAGAGCTCACGGTTTCTGTGAGCTGGAGCGCAATTAAATGGAATAGGATGAGATGTGAAATCGTGCACTAAAGGACCAGCAGCCTTTCTGCTCTGTAAGCTGAGAACTCGTCACGTGGGAGCAACACAGGAGCGAGGAGCAGAGCAGCGAGCTATGGAAATCCCTGTCTGAGGACGCCAGACTTTATGTGAGGGGCTCAACGTGGTCACGGGAAAAACAGAAAAGCAGAGAAAATCCACGAGACTCCAGGGCCTCTGAGAGGAGCAGTGCAGTTGGAGCTGAGCGAGGGGAAGCATCACTGCTGCAGAGGATACTGCGCCAGGTGAATCTGAAGTGCTACAGCCACATGTTTTCCTATACAAAACTTCTGTTGCCCTCTCACAAAAGTTTTCCTTGACTAAAGGATGGCCAAATTTATCTGATTGCCGTGTAAAATACACGCTCCCTTCAGTAATACACACTTCATTTTCCAAAGGAATTCCAGCTCAAGCTGAAGAACGTCATTAACACCACTGAGGACAACACACTGCACACAAGCGTAGTTCAGAAATCGAAAGTTTTGTAGCTGCCTGACAAACAAGACACAAAAAGCCCTCCACACAAAGCAGCTGGGAACAAACCCACCGCCCAGCGCCACTGGGGCTCTCGGCGTTAGCCACACAGGCACGGGGCGGGTGGAGGAGGGGGCCTCTTCATCACGAGCCACGCTCCGCTCCCGCCGCACCAGGCGCTAAGTTGGCGCTCACACGGCGCGGAGCCCCGCGCTGCCGCCCCTCGCAGAAGCAGCGCCCTCAGGCCGGCCAGCCGCCGCCCGCCCCGCGCCCACACACGCAGCGCCCACACAACCGGCGCGGAGCCGGGCAGCGCTCCACCTGCCGCGAGCCGCGCTTTTCAGTACCAGGAAGATAAGGGAAAAAAAAAGAGCCAACCAAGCAGCCGCCCGGGGAAACCTGTTGCCGGCCGCGCTGAAGGAGCCGCTGCAGCCCCGCGCCCAACTTTCCCCATCCCGCACCCCCCGGCACGGAGCCGGCCCGCAGCCCCGGCCCGCAGCACTCACTCGATGAAGTAGCTGGCGCCCTCCTCCGAGAAGCCTTCCTCCCAGCCGCGGGGCAGGTCTGCGGGGACAGAGAGAGGAGGGGCGGTGAGCGCGCGGCCCGCGACCCTCGGGGCGGGGGAGGGCGCGGAACGCGAGCACCCACCGGAGCGGATCATGTGTCCCGAGTTGACGGGCTCCCCGGTGCGCGGGTGCAGCCAGGTGGTGCTGCGGGTCAGGTCGCTGCGGGGGAGAGGCGGAAACGCGCACCTGTTAGCGGCGGGAAGCGGCGGGAAGCGCGCGGACGCGCGACCACCCCCCCACTGCCGCCCCTTCTCCCGCCGCCCCCCTTACTCGATGAAGAAGACGCGGCCGTCCCTGCAGACGCCGTAGGACCAGTGCTCAGGTAGCGCGTCCCGCCCCACCGCCGCCGCCATGTTCGCCGTGCGCGCGGCCGGCCGGCCGGCCGGGGAGGGGGGTGTGCGGGCGGGCGGCCGGCGCTCGGCGCCCAGTGCCCGGCTCTGCTCGGCAGCGCCACCGCGGCCGTCGCCGGAGGCGCGGCGTCCCGGAGCGGGCGGGGGGCGACGCCTCCCGCCCTGAGGAGGCGGGTGGCGGGCCCGGGAGCCGGAGGCGGCCGCGGTCCTTTGTCCGCCGGCGGCGATGTTGGGCTCGCGAGCCCCGGCGGGAGAGGCGGCATCCCCGCGGGCGGCTGTGGCTGCGGCGCGTCCCGCCCCGCGCTGCCTCCTAGCGCTCGCCAGAGGGCGGCGGGACGGGAAGGGCAGGTGTGCGCTTCGCGCTGTGTCCCGGGATGCCGCCCGCCCAAGGAAAAGCACGAGGGGGGAAAAGGCCGTAGGCGATTAAAGCCGCGGGGAGGGGGGTGCCAGCTCTCTAGCACGGCGGCAGACCCTGTCGGCCATGCAGCCGGCACAACGGGCACCGCCACGGATGGGATGGGGTGGGATGAGGCCCTCTGCCCCTTTCGGTCGCTTCTGGAGAGGATGGTAGCGTTCTAGGCCGGACGGTTCAGAATGGGCAGTACTATGAGATGCAACACTGGAAAGTGGTTTGATTTGTGTTGCACGTGAGGAAGTGTGGGCTCAAATTTTACCTTGGAATGGATTTTGTGAAAGTGTGTCCGAGTCCTGCAGCTGCAGAACCGCTTCTGTCCTTGACAGAACGACAGCCTTGATGTTACATCATCATGATGCCCTTCCTCAGCGTTTCCCTCTTCCAACAATTCAGAGCTTTGGTTTATCCTCCCCAATGAAGGATGCTTCCAACCCTTTGTCCTGCGTCAGAATTGCATTCAAAACTTGTAGGCCCAAAACTTTTGTGATGCTTTTCTTTGAAACATGATCATTTTTGATGCTCTCTGGCAACGCTGAGATTAGAAGCTAGTTATGTCACAAATCACCCACAGTAAGTTTGGTTCTCTTGCAACTACAGGAGAAAAACAAACACATTTTGGTAGTGTTACTTGTTAAATCTGCCCAGAAGAACCTCCTGCTTTGAAAGGTGAATTTACCTTGGTGCCATGGAGACTCTCATGCATAAACTCATTAAACTTAGCTGGTAACTCCATCATGCTTTGGCCGCTAGACCACCGAACAGCCTGTGGCAAAGTGTTCCTAATGCTCATGTGTATGGAGAATCACCTTTTGTTTGCTTCCAACTTGGTTCCTATGTCACTGATTTTTCCTCAGTTCTCACAATGGAAGAGCCAAACCTTCATCATGGTCTATGCAGGTTACAAGTTTCAAGGCCTGAGATCAAGTTTCTCAGGCTTTTGGGTAGGACCTGAAAACTTCAAAAGACAGGAATTCCGCAACCTGTCTTGGAAGCTCATTCCCATGTTCTTGTGGTGAAAATGCTTCCCTTGTATCAAACCAGAAGCTACCCTGTTTTTATTTATGATCCTTGCCATATAACCAAATCTAGAGTTGATGCATCGTTGTAGGTGTATGTTGCAGGTACTTGCATCTGTTAATTTCAGATTTATTTTAAATAATACATAGTTTATTTTATAACATAATTTGAAAGCCATGTTCTGTTAGAGAAACTTGCCGAGTTCTAATCTAAATTTAGGATGGAAATGTAATCTAAATGTAATCTAAATCCAGGCATTTACAACCTAACTCATGCTGGCCTCATCACTGAGAGGCAGGTTTGTGATTTAGAGCAGTGGAGCAAGAATACCTCTAGGCATCACTCAGTAAGAAGATTACTAAATTCTTCTGATTTATTCTTTTTTCCCCTGCATCTAGCTAATTAATGCTCAAGCTCTGGTTCCAGTCCTCCCTCACTGATCTCAGACACATTTCTTTTCTGTTGCATCTCATTTGTTCCTCTCACAGGGCACTACCTGGCATGAGCAATGTGGGGTTAATTTGGGGGTTTCAGGCCATAATAGCAAGAACTTGGCTAAAAGAAGTGAAATATGCTATTCAACAAATGAAGGGTCTAAGAAAAGCTAAGAGCTTCCTTTGTTGATAATGGGGTAACAGAAAGAGATTTGCTAAGGTCCCTGAATATTAGTGCATGTTTGAACCCATATTTGGCAACTTTATCTGAAGCATTCCTGGAGTTACTTGCTCTGTCTGCATCCCCAGGAAACACTTTTTTGTAGATATAACTTTCATTACGTTTTTTTTCTGCCTTGAGAGTGACATATTCTAAAGCATACACTGAAATCTGTACCTAGACTTTGCTGTTTCCAGAGTAAAATCAAACAACAGAATACAAGCATCCTTTCTATCTCATCCTTTCTTTTCAGCCCTTGCCCTTACAATCCAGCCTTTCTGATCACCCTTTCAGTGCCAATATCCCAATCTAGTTATGTTCTTGCCCACTTTTACATTATTCCTTTCTGCCCCATTCAGGTCAGCACGTTTCCCTGCTCTTTCAACCCTTCATATCCTATAACTTCTCAACCAAAGGTGCAATAGGAATCTGGAAATAACACTGGAAACACTGTGTAAGAATCGCCAACCAAAAAATCTGAAGTGTGATGAAGTCACAGTTACACCCGGTGTCTAGGAAGTTACAGAATCACAGTTGGATTTCAGGCTGATATGCACCGCAATGATCTATTTCCTACTCTTCTGAGAATTGAATATAATTGAATTTGATGGCCTTAGAGGTCAAAAGCTGCTGCTGTTTCGGGAAACTAAAATGAAGCAAACCCCAATACATAGAAAAGCCTGCTAGGTAGGACTTTTTTTAAAGGACAAGCACTACCTACAAAAGGTGAGAGGCCAAAGGCAGAGCATTTGAGAAGCAGTGAGGCTGAATTAATGAATCTTGATTAAGAAAGCTCTTAAACCATAATTGTAAAACATACAGTTTGCCTTTCAGCATGATTTGTGAGCTCTGCTCAGCACAGCTGAGAGTTAGAATGACAAAAAGTTTCATAGCGAGACAGATTAATTTGCAAGACCGTATTGGAGCAGTTTGCCCAATTCTTCTTCTCATTACATTCAGAGGTTGCGCAACTGAATTGTTCTTCAGGACTGCACAGTGAGATTCCTATCCAGCAGTGACAAGTGCTTAAAAGACCAGAAATCAAAACAGTCTTACAGGCAGAAGAATATGTTAATCACACAATAGGAAAACGTGACTGATGTCAGAGAAATGTGTCTTCCAGGAAAATCTGATGCTGTTTTACCAAACAACGCTGTTTCAACTGAAGGAGGAATTTCACAGAGGAACAACTATGGTTTTTTCGTTCAAATTAAGGAAATTTCAGCTTTCGCTGTTGAACTTTCAGTATGGAATTGGAGAAAGTCATCTCGGATAACAGCACTAATAATCCCCAAATAGTACAATAATGGATTTGCCTGTGCCCTGCATGATTGCCAGAGGTCCCTTCCAGCCCCTATGATTCTGTAATTTTAGAGAATAAGATTTGTAGAGCCTGATTCTCTTGCAGGAGATTAAGAGGCTTCCCTAAATTTCCCTGGAACTAGTGTCAGCCAAAAGTACCAGCAGATAAATACATCTCATAATGAAAGATTAAACTGTATCAAATCTATTATTGAGGGAATTCCAACGATGGGAAAAGGAATTATTCATTTTCCTGGGCAATGGAAAGAACATTAAACGAGTTCAAATTGTAAGCACAATTCCTTTGAGAACATTATGGAGCATGGCAGACACTGTGCAAGAATATTATTCAGGCTCACTCTGTCGCTGTGCTGCATGGTCTGAATGATGACTGCACAGAAGGATCAGCTGAGGCTGTAACGCTGCAAGCAAGACAGATGGGAAAATGACATTGAGAAGGCAACGCTCGTGCTGCATAACAAATCCACGCTTCTCCTTCCAAAACACGCTGAACTCTCCAAGGAGTAGGAAAAATGGTAATTGTCCTGTTAGAAGGTTTTCTGTTCCAAAGCACTGTCAGTATTTAGAATTGTATCTGTGCTAAAAGCACCTTTGTGGAATGCAGGAGGTGTCTTCAAAACAATTTTACCTGTTTGTGTTTCCTGTACAAGTCTCCTTCATTTCTAAAGACGTCCAGCTGATTTACTTTTTAGATGCTAATGTTTGAATATATCCAATTATCTCGCTTACCTGAATATCCCATGGCCTAGAAGATTTATATTTCAGGAACCAAGCTGAGCTTGTCCCCTAAAATGCACAAAAATGCATGTGAAAGCAAAAATGAATGAATACATTTCCTAATGACTCTGCCAATTTACAATTTGCTGTCACACCAGCTTTTATGATTGCTATATTTAACTCACTTTTATCGGTTCTTCTCTTCATTTTCTCTCTATTTCATTTCCTATAGTCCCAATAATTTACATACCTCATGCCCAAAATGCTTGAACTAAAATATATTTGGTAATGATTAAACTAAAGAAGAAACAGTCACAGTTTTGTCATCGTACGCATAGTTCCAAAATAACATCGGTGACTGCACAGCGTTCAATTTATTTGTAGAAGAGGAGAATACGTGAAGAATGCAGAAGAGCAATTGCATGCCAGAGTACAGGGTCACTTACAGAAGTGTAAGCAAGGCTTTTATAATGACGAGTCGAGGGTCTTTTTCACATTTGTTTTGGCAAGGGATGCTGTATGTCTGGCAACCCTGAGAAGCCCTCAGTTCAATATTTATACATCTGTGACTGTCAGCATTTGGTTCATTTCAGAGCAGACGCCTCGAGTGTGTTGTCACACAGCCACGGGCACTTGTGTGGGACGAGGAGATGCTCTTGTAAGAAAAGGGACAAACGCAAAGTGAGGTGTCTCTAGGTGACCTTCTGAGACTAACAGCTTACATTTTCGAACCCTGCTATTGAATTCACAAAGGTTTTCTCAATGACCAAGCAGTTCTCCCTCCTTCCTCCAATGTGCGGCACATCTCAGCCAAAGCTTTTTTCTCAGCTTCTAGCCCACTACTCCATGTAATCACTCATGGCTGATATTACCCTTTTCCAGCACCTCTGGTTGCAGTCATTACCAGACTTAGCATCTTTGCAACTGTTACTTGCACCCAGGGCAAGTGCAATATCACATATCATCAGTACTCTTTGCTATGACATTATTTCTAAACTAAAGAGCATGAACTGACTATCCAGGCTCCTCCTTGTCTGCACTGTAACACCCAAAATGCCTCCTTGGAGTCCCCTCAATAGCAAAGCCCGCACAAAACTCCAGACAAAATTCAATTTTAGTGTCTTCTGTCCAGCCTTTCCTGAGGTGGTATTTTCTCAGCAGGCTCATAACTCACCGAGGCTTCAGCCTTCTTGCAAAATGAGCTTTTGCCAGGCAAAGCAATCTCTTCCCACTGTTCCTTTTTCAAAGACTCCTTTGCAAAAGAATCTAAGATTTTGGTTACCTTCTGTCTCCGGGAGCAGGAGATAACTGAGGGCTAACCAGGCTTCTTCATTTTTCTTACAGCGTACGTACCTTGTCACAGGTTTCCCAATATCCAATTTCTTTTCTGTTTCTCCCAGCTTTCCATTACAAGCCCAGAAAATGTGACTTCTTGCCAATCCTCTGCATCTGTCTTTTCTCTTTCTCTGCTGGACTCAGGTCTGTCTGTGGTTTTCCAGTCACCTGTAATGCACCTGTACGCCCTCCACCCCTGAGCTCTGATGGTTTGATACAATGATCAATCTGTTTCTAAAGACGAGGTGATAAAGCACCTGTATGTGAGCACAAAACAGCCAGTAGCTATAGTAACAGAAGAGCATATTTTAAACAAAAATGAAACAAAATAAAATCCAAGAGAGATCTCTCCCATTTTTTCCCCGCCTCCAAATATTGCAGGGTTCCATACGCGTCCTCCCTCACCCAAAAGAGGGCAAGACAGAAATGAAACGTTCTTTCACCTAGCATAAGGAAGAAAACAAACAATCACACACAGCAAAACTAGAAAGAAAAGATGGTCTTCTCAGAAAAGAAAGGGAAAAAATAACACTGTAAGCTGCAAATCTGGTATAGATAAAAACGTCCCTATCCCAGTTCTGCCTTAATTTCTGGTACAGACTCATGCACAGCAGTCTTGCAGGTGGAAAATTAATTTCCACTGTTCTCTCTTCATCATTCTGTTCTCTTAATAATCTTTCCTTTCTACAGGAAAACAGTTTCAGGGCAAGACTGCTCAAAGGCCTTACCTAGGACTCAGGTTGGCATCACTGCCTGATGAAGCCCCCATATCCCAAGGGCTGAGGGGCTCTCAGGGCCATGGCACCTGGCATGGGGATGAGAAGGATGGATGGATGCATAGAGCCTCCCTGCATTGCTGGACATGTGCGCAACCCACCTCTGCTACAGCTTTCCACTTCAGGCTTTGGGCTGCAAACCCCCAGGGAGCCCCAGGAGGATTTGGGAGGCTTGCAAAGGTTTGAGAGAGGACATTCTCCCCTCGTGGTGCTGTGCAGCCTGAAGACATCTGTTTGCTTACCAAAGCAGCAGGGATGTGTGCTGTTGCTTGCAGCCCGGCTCTCATTGCACAAACCTGGACCGCAGTCTCTGAGAATTCAGAATTGCATAGGCAACTTTTAATAGGAGTTTTCTGCAAGGTCTTGGGAAGATCTCCTAAATCTCACCGGTCTGAGCCAAGGTATTAAAGAACAGATGCTTCTTTCAGCCTTCACATATTCTTCATTCCTCTAGAGCCTATGTAGGTGGCCTTCCACAAAAAAGACCAAAATAGACTTGGTGCCTCAGCTTGCTTTACAGGTCAGCAGGCTGCAAAACACTATTCAGCATTTCATGCATTTATATGTGTCACACCTTTTCATTCTCTCTTTTTAAAGTATAGATATGGAAATCAGATAAACAGTACAAGTTCATTTTGTTAAAAAAGAATGATTCACGAACTCCTTAATTTCATACAAATTAAGTAACGTTTTTCCTTTACTGCAGCATCACCTTTCAACAACTTATTATCTTTTATTTGATAGTCCCTTTGTTTAGGGACTCAGACTATATTGCTCTTGAATACATACAAATGTGTTACTATTCTCAACAAAACCCACCTGAAGTAGATTTCCTTTTAATCACTGAAATAATTTACCATGGAAATAAGGAGAAAGAATTACGTATTTCAACCATGTATATTCTGGCAATTGGAATGCTGTTATACCTGATTCACTTTTATACTTTGACATCTTTCCATTGTTATTGATTAGCAGGGTAAAACTCTCTAAGGTTGTTATAAGACAGCTCTAAATAACCTCTATTATTTAGATATATAATGGATGCAATCTCTGCAAATGATAAATTATATCCCACTTTTTAATTACACAATCCTCTGAAATTGAATTTAAATAGTAGATAAGCTGATTTAAAAATTAAAAAGAAAAAAAAAAAGAACAAAGCAAAGCCTTTTCCAGAATGATACATTGAGGTTTCTGGCTCAACACTGCAGTTTTTCCACAGACTGTTTTGTAAAGTACCATCTTTCTCAATATCTCCTTAGCTCAGGGTGATCTGGATTTACATGTCGATTCATTCAGTTTCAATGTCGATCGTAACACGCAAATTTAATAAAAACCAACTCTAATTGTTCTTCGGAGACTTAGCAATAATTACTCTCCTATCATCCCAGTCAAGCAGTTGTCTTTCACCTCTTCTGTTTTTCAAGCATAGCAATTGCCCATTTCTTTTGGGCGCTGCATACTTTGCAAACCAGTGTTTCATTCACTGAGATGTTGATGACTGCCTTAACAACATATCATGTAGGGATCACAGTTGATAAAATCGGAACTGTCTTCTGTCAACAATAATTATGTGGGTGTTCTGCTCATTTCCTGCCATAGCTGTCCCATGGCAACAGTGTAAAAGCAGGACTCATTTTTAAAATATGCAAATGAATCCTTACATGACATGTTTCCAACTCAGGTTAGGCAATGGCATGGTGAAAGCGAAGCCCTGTATGAGGAAACATCAGAACGACTCTACCATTGCATGCAAATCTATGGGGGAGGTGGCAGCTCCCAAGTGGAGGGCACAGCTCTGCTCTAGTGAGGACGGCAGGACCTGAGGCATTCCCAGAGATTGAGAATCAGCTACCATGTTCACTTCAGGCCATTCTCTCCACTTTCTTGTGAATTTTCCAAGAAGCTCCTCAGCTGTAGGTCACTATTCCAGTTACCCTTGCTTTTGAGGTTACCGTTGGTGCTAAAGCAAATCAGATAATACCATGTTAACAATTCTGCTTTTAGTCACAGGCCCTTCCTGGGGTGCAGAAAAACAGCTACTATTAATGATAATATAGTCAAATAAAGTCTTGATAAGAATTAACGTACGGTGCATAGGAAATTAGCTTTATAACTTTCAGTTGTAGCTGTTTTGAGATCAAGAAGAGCAGATACCCCACAGTCCGTGTTGCAGGGATGAGTCAGGATGCTGCAGGCTTTGCCACATGCTCTGTGAACATCCAAGTTCCAATCCAGAATGACCCGGTGGCAGGATCCAGTGTGCCTCCAGCTCCACTCACTCAAATACCATCCAACAGAAAGGATACCATTCTACCTATATTTTCCTTACTATGAGCACCCTGACTACACCTGGTTCCTTGAGGTTGATGCTAATGTAATGAGAACAACCTGGCAACTAAATAAGCAGATCAAATTCAGGCTGGATGTTTAGGAGAAACTGTTTAACAACCCACCACGTGTCCCTGGAAGCATCCTTTCTTTTGGTTGTAATGTTCCGGAAAGATATTAAGAATAAACTTTAGCACTTGCCAAGTGTAAGACTTGCAGATTTTAAAAGATGTCTGTCAGAGCATCGAGTACACGACTTTTTCACACTGAAGGGAAGAAATGCAGGTCAAAATGAGACATATAACGGCAAGCTGTTTATCGGTATATTGACAAAACCAATTTGCCTGGAATGTCGAGACTGAGACTTCTTTAAGTCACATATCAATTGTCTTTTGTATTGTCACGTGGATGTAAAGGAAATCGTGAGTGTTTGCTGTCAGCATCTGATTAACCGCTGAATTCTAACCATAGTTTTGGAACAAAGAGCAATTTTATTTGATGCCAGCTATTGTCTGTAGCAGTGCAACAGAGCAGTTTCCATTAGAGGAGGATGAATTTGAATTCTGACAAGATGCAGGGATGAAACGTTAACTTAAGCCACATGAATATTCATATAGGAAAGTGAAAATAGGTGTCAAGGACTTGCTGCACTTAAGTCCTTGGTTACATGAAAACTGTACACCATTTGACAAAACAACAGTGGTTTCTAACGATTACTTTCCCCATATAATTTATTCATCTATTCCAGACCAGTGTTTCGGGGCTTAATGACTATTTGTAAAGCTCTGGCTGAAATGCACTCTCTAAATGCAAAACATTTACAATGAATGCAGTAGTGTAGATTACCGCTTCAAAAAGCCACCAAAGCTCATCAGCATGTGCATTGGACGGGTGCATTACTTCACAGGCTAGGAAAGCCCTCTGTTAATGTCCCAGCCAGTTAAATGGCTGTGTGCTTCCTTCCCAGATGAGCCCTCTCTGCAGCGCAGAGAGAAAGAACAAGTGGTATATACAAACTTTGTCCCTTCTCTTATTTTCACTCCATTTCACCCTTATTTTTCACCTACAGGGGCAATGTCACATTCACATCTCCAAGAATATCTGACAGAGTAAATAATAAGATTAAAAAGCAAAACCACCTCCTATTGGAAACAGCTTTTCTTCATTTCTAAAACAAGACAGACGTCTCACTGACGTGGTCTGAAGCTCTCCTCTATACTTTGTGAGTTCAAGCACTTTTATTACCATCCGTAACACTAAGAAGAGCGCTGCAACACCAGAACAGTTGGGCACTTTCAGTCCATCTCTACTCCCCCCTGCACACTACTAAAGTCAGCTGTCATTCTTCATCTCCCCCTGGGAGACCAGCTTTCTGAAATACACGTCTGTGAAAGTATAGGCCACAGATTTCCATCAGCAAAAGGAGCAAACAAGATGATCTCACATTTCCATGTGGGGTCTGTATGCTGATGTAATTCTCTTGTCCATTGTGGCAGTATCATGACATCTGTTAAAGATCCTGAATGCCTCTTTAACCAGTTCAGTATCTGTTTGAGAAACTGACATTTCAAAAACGGTAGTTCTCTCAAACTAACTTTGTTTTCATTCTCTGTACACGGTGATACTTAAATATTATTGCCAGCAATAAAAGCTGATATAACAGTGATGTTGATGATGAATAGTTCCACTAGTTATAAAGGCAGACTAATACTTCATAAGAGGAGATTTTAGTATGGAAAGAGACACATCAGGTACAATAAATACTACAGAATTAAGTAGTCTTTCTTCTCAAGTTAACCACCTGTTTCCCAAGCATTTTCATTTCTACATCATGGGAATTTCTGCTTTGGACAGTAAATGAGAGCTCAGGAAAAGCAAAACTTTGGCTTTTAATGTCTTGTAACTTTTTGTCCATTAATTTACCTTTCCCACTCCTGTAAAAGGATCCACAATTCACAATTGCTCATGCTTTCCTCATGCATGGTTTCTACTGCATCTTGAAACACAAGAGAAAGTACAAGATACTCACAGAATGGCCTGGGTTGAAAAGGACCACAGCGATCATCCTCTTTCAACCCCCTGCTAAGTGCAGGGTCACCAACCACCAGACCAGGCTGCCCTGAGCCACATCCAGCCTGGCCTTGAATGCCTCCAGGGATGGAGCATCCACAGCCTCCTTGGGCAACCTGTTCCAGTGCGTCACCACTCTCTGAGTTAAAAAAACAAAGATAAGTTTATATTTTGCATATCTACAGTAATGCACTAACAAAAATAAATAAGTAAAGCTCTTGATAGTTCACGGCAGTATCTTAGGCAAAGAAGAATACGAAATATTGCTATGTACTTTTTATTAATTAGCTGACTTTAAAGTTCAATAGAATTTTTCTGCATTAGCCAAGCATGGTAAGTAGATTGGCTAAAATAAGTATCAGTGGTCACTATGGTTCGAATCCCCCCTGTGGCGCAGGGGTAGAAGTGCCACTTCGCTACACAGAGGGCTCGAAACCCGGGAGTTGGACTCGATGATCTCTAAGGTCCCTTCCAACTCGCACGATACTATGATACTATGATGATGATACTTCTTTCCATTGGGAAGTGAAAAAGAAAAGAAAAGCAAAAAGGAATAAATTGCCCAGGAGAAAGATCACCAGAATTCAACATGATACCAGCCTCTTCAGAAGTGTCGTATACACAGATAGTATTTATGGAAATCAACATGCAGCAGAAAGAGGCCTTCAATTAATTAAAATGTAGCCTAAGATTACACGTAATTAAGTCCAGTTTTCTAGAAGGTTACATCTAATGATTTTCTCTTGGAGTCAGTCACTGTTTTTTGCATTTGGACCAATAAAGATCTTGTTCTACTTGCAGAGTTACCCAGATTCTTGCAAACATTCGTGCCAACACCCTTTAACTTCCTGAGTCCCGTTTAAGGTTTTGCCCCAGTGTGATTCTTTTTCTCAAGACAAAACAGCTGCACGTACAGCATCAGGAATTGTAAATAAATCAGTGCAGGATAAAAGCCGCTCATCCAGGCGACTGCTATACTACAGCACTCCAAATACCCAGGATAAATGACTGCAAACAGCCCAATACCCAGTTGCAGTATTGCTGCCTTACCACAGCTGTGACAAACAGACAATTCCTTGTGAATACTTCATGTTGAGTTACGCTGTAAACGCATACTGAAGAACATAGGATGTTTTCAGAGACTCGCGTATTCACAGCATTCTAGATGAAGGAGATGCAAATTACAAGATAATCCTCAGTTGTGGGAAGGGGTTTGTCCCTTCTCTGTGCTGTGCGGCCTCACCTCGAGCACTGGATGGGTTTGGGGCACCACAGTGTAAGAGCTGACAGGGAGCAGAGGGACAGTGCTGAGCTCTGCTCTCTGACAGCAACAGGGCCTGGGGGAACGGCATGCAGCTGTGCCAGGGGAGGGGCAACCAAGGTAGCTGCTCAAATAAAAGGCAATGATTTGGCATGAGTCTCTTCTGTGTCTAACACTGCTAGCAGAAGTAGCATGTAACACACAGCACAATCCAACCGTACGTCTAAAATCCTTCTAAGTAATATTAATTAATCACATTGCTGACTTGAGAGATCAAACCGAAGGGAGTTAACCAGTTAAATACAAGTAATCAGAGCTAGCAAAAAAAAAAAAAAAAAAAAAAAGCCCAAGTTTGCTGGAAGTTCTTTTCATCTTGACAGCTGATGCAAAGCTTATCTCATCTGAGCATACAGCAGTATTCAGTCCAAATGTTACTGTCAGGAACATAATTACACCCAGTTCCAGAGACTGACCTGTTGCACCAGGGTCTCATGCTCTGTCGTTTCCCCAGTGAAGACATTAAAAAGGCCCCTGACTTACTTCCATTCTCCTGAAAGGAAACCTGTGCTATGTATCTTCCATAACGTTTGGCCATGGCTAGCAGAGATATCAGATGCATGGGGGAAGAGGTCTTGGAACTTCATACCTACTTTGCACACCCTAAAGACAACTCGCTTAAATTCCTCTGTATTCTGGGCATTGCTGTTGCCTGTGGAGATTGGAAAGACTCGTGGTACCATCATGGGCTGTGATTCTGTGCCCAGGTTTCATTCCTGTGGCTGCTTTTAAAGATGCAGCCTCCACAAACTCATAACACAAGCTTCGCTGAGCCTAGTGATCAATGCAACATATGTTGGTGCAGCAAGTGCAAATATTTGTAATCATGTCTCACGAAGGGTGCCGCATGACCTGAGAGCAAAGAGCAGCTACAGAGTGAAAGACATGCCAAGGGCTTTCAGGCGGGTAAGGAAGAGCAGAACAGGAAATGCAGTTCCTACTCAACGCAATGCGATTCAGTCACATTGTAAGCTGTAATTTTACTGGATTTATCTGTCATGAATTTGTTTTGTCATTTGAAAATCCTCATCCGGTTGTTTGCCTCTTTGAAGATGCCATTTCCAGAACCTACTTTTCAGCTCCTGTAGGAAAGTCTCTCAGTGAAAGCCGTTGTCCTCTGAAGAGGCAGCAAATTAGTGTTGGAAAACAGTTGTCAAGTGAGCTTCCTGCTTTCCCATTCCCCGAAGCAATGAGTGCTGAAAGGCTTCTGCAAGGAACAGGAAAAATCAGATGAATACCAAAGGTCACAGACAATTTTTTTTTAACTTTTAGTAAGGCTTTGTTCATGTAAAGAAGGATCAATGCAACACAATCAATTCAGCAACTTCTTTGGTCGAGCGTTATCTTCCCCTTCAGGGGGCATGTCAGATGGTTTAAGATAGTCTGAAAGAAGACATGTATTGTTTTGACCAAGGGCAAAGGCACGTGACTGAGCAGGATCCGGTTATGACAGCAAAGCAATCTATGTTTGAGGAAAGCCAATATCATATGTTACAGCTTGTTGCCAGTCCCACTTGGTCAACTTCCCCATGCCTGCAGCAGAGCAATGGGGAGAAGATACAAAGGGTTAAACATCACCAACTTATATGCGTGAAAATAAACTGTTGTTCTTCTCCCGGCTCTTTGCGTGGCATTTTCCTGTCCCTGCAAGTGACTTGAGGTACTCAGATGTTTGTCTTTTTCCACCTGCAAGGACCTAAATATTTGCCTTCCTTATTCCCTTCTTTTCCACAACCTGAACCAAATCTTTCCTTTATACTTTACCAGTATCCTAAAGTATCTCCAAAAACAACACAGTTGCAATGGTACGTCTGTTATCTCCAAATAAGGCTGGATCTATTCCACAAAGCTTTGATGATACAGTACCTTTATTAAGAACATGAGGAAAAGAATACCCCCACACCTTACACATATACAGCCACGCAGGCAAGGCTGCAGAATATGTTCTTAATTTACTTTATGGCTTTCAGAAAAGTGGGGAAAACAAACCCAGCAGCAAAACTTTCCTCTGTCTCTGTCCTCTGGTGCACCTTCAATATGGGACTCTGCTATCCTGGGTGCACCAGCACAGATGAAATCTAATAATACTTACAAGTGTGAAATACGAAGGTTTTAAAACAGACATCCAGTGGGAGCAATTCTAACTGTTTTTAAGATAGAACTTACCAGTTTTAGGAAAGGAATTGAGTGCTGTTGTACCTGTGATAGCACTAGGCTGGATCCAATAAGCCAAGAGATCCAATATTGCTAAGCAAAGGAGGAAATGGAAACACTGAAATGCAGGCAGGAAAGAAGAAAGACAGAAAGAAAGACAGACAGAAAGAAAGAAAAAGAGCAGAGGCCAAGAAGGAACAGCAGTAAAAAGCAGCTAGTTACACATTAGCTTTGACATGGCTTCCATGGCTGGTAGCTCGCAGAGAGAAGGGTATGACCCAGCAGGGCTGGCACAGTCACCGCCGTGTAATGTCTTCTCTACCACAGAGGGTAAGAAAACATTACAAAGTACAAAAGAAAAGTGAAAGTGATAAAAGCAAACCTCATCCATTCCCAAGACACAACGCCATCTTAGACAAAGGAGAGATGGGAGATTGTATTTTCAGGAACAAAAGTCCAGGGAATCTCACAATCCCTGGCAGCAAGAAGGCTGAGCAGGCCATTAACTGGTGGCACTGCAATGACTGGAGACCTTAATCCCAAGTTGAGAAAACCTGGATGCCATTTTTATAGCTGCCACCTACAGTGGCTTGTGTCTCTGAAGGGGGCTAACACCATTCATACGTGGGTAGGAAAGAAATTTAGCCATGCAAGAATGGTTGCAGCGTGGATAATTTATCAACTTCGCTTGAGCTTCACTAAATTGACTCGCAAAACATTTTGCTTTACATTTGGTGCCATTTTAACTCAAGAACTGGCATAAATATTTAGTGTGCCTAAATAAAACAAACAAACCACACCACTGACAATTAACATAGGAGGCAAACAGCAAAGGAACAATTCAAATCCTCTTGGAATTTCCTCAGGAATCAAAAGCCACTTCGGGTGAACATTTGCCAGCTCGACAATTTGAGATGTCTTATATCTCTCTAGTAGCCTCCGTAATAATTGACAGAGCACAGTATACAGAAAAGATGCCAGCACATCACAAATATGAGGCTGTTGAGAGGATTAAGCATAATCCTTTCTCACCAATGAATAAAGAAATAGGCATTGAGTCAAAGATATGCTTATGACAAGCTTTGGGGTTTGATGGCTTTTTGGTTTCTCTTTTTTCCTTTTCTTGCTCAATAGGGCTTCACTGAGGAGGTCATGCATGAGAGCTGAAAAAACTGGCATTATTGCCAGGCAGAGCAGGAAGTAATCTTTAATTAATTTGTGAGGAGCTTTCATTTGGCAGACACAGTCTGCCAAATAAAGACAGAACAGTAGCTTTTTTATTACGCTGATAATCATCGCCCGAAAGTGAAGAAATCCCATAGCTAAAAAAGCACTACAACAGTGGATTTTTACTGCGAGATGTCATAGAAATCCACAGGAATCCTGACAACACTCATCAGGGTTTTTACGCTGAAATCAAAGGTATTTTGGACAAAATATGAGCAGCAAATGATTCTTTCTTTACTTCTAGACTCTGTTTCAGTACTTGATCTCAGACAGTGCAATATGCAAGCATCTTCAAACCTGTTAATTCTAAGAGTTCAACGCATAATACTCAGTGAGGTGGGTTTTTTTTTTACCATTATCATCACTGTAAGTTCCATTTCCGATTGGCACCTCCACCTCCCAGCAGCACGTACAGCATTAGGAGGTATTTCTGTCATTTGTACAATTCTGCGAGAACCTGAGATAATGGGCACCCCATAAAAGCAAGGTGTTATTTTAGCGAAAGTAGGACAAAGCGCTCGTTTCAGATGTAATTGGCTACAACTGAAAAACTGGAGCATCCATAGGAAACTGGGGCATGGTATGTGAGAGGTGCTAATATTTATCCAAATGTGGCAGATTTGTCCCTGGACAAACCTGGAGTTCACTCCTCTATTTAGGGGTGTGAGAAAAAGGGCTTTAAAAGAATCCCATCTCTGCTTATTGGAAATGTTTCCTGGGAATAGGAAACAATGCAGCAAATCACCGCGTTTGTTTTTCACATCTGGAAGCCAAATCTTAAATCTAACATAAGCCCAAAGGGAAACTAGTTGGGCAGTTTCAACATAATCCCATCAGAAATGTATTCTCTTCACATGGAGGCTGCTCAGCACAGTAGCGGCTCTGTACAGTGGAAGCCACACAATGAAACACAAGAACTGCTACAGTTTAGGACAGCCTCTTATTGGCAGCCTTTATAATAATACCCTATATAAATTCATAAATAACGTTAACATATTGACATCCTGCTAAGGAAATGTGAAAAACTTGTCTGTGACCTGCCTGCATTAATCTTCATTCTATCGTTTGCTGGCATTTCTCCCAGGTTCCTATGCCCTATGTTCACAATATGTTCTTAAAGGAACACACTGATTCTTATAGAGTTGAGAACAGAAAGCCTGCTCTGCTACTCATTGTTGTATTTATATCCTCTCTGCCTAAACAAGCAGCTTCTGAACTAGTTTCTAACGAGGCAATGGAAAGCAGTTCTATGTGAAAAAACTTGGTGTGCAAATCAGGTGACTGAAGAGCATGGATTTATTGCACTGCTGTGCCTTATGGATAGACTCCAATATAACGGAGCTGCACGCAGTGAAGCTCAGGCTTATGGCCCAGACTCACTAATACACATCAACGCAGGCTAACAGACTGTTATCTGTCTTTTTAACTTTTATCACAAGCTTTAAGCAACAGCCCACAAACTGGTGCCCCAGATACAGTCACGAAGCTGTTTCCAGCCAAAATTCCTTGCCATGACAAACAGAAATGTTGCAGATCTGATGTGGATATGGGACTCGTAGCGTCTTCCTATGAATAAGAAAGACAGAGGTGAGATCAGAGACAAGCTGCCGCTTAGACAGACTCAGAAAAACACTCCTGGAAAAGTGAAATACTACATGCTGGGGGGACAAGAAGGTTCGATGCTTTATGTACAACAGAACTACTTCACCAATCCAGGAAACTCCCACAGCAAAACACTCCTGGTGCATATTGAGGATCTACAAGCAAACAGAGCTTGTGCTGATATCCCTCACTTCAGTCCGACAGCTCAAGTTGCCTGTGTCCCTGTTTCAGATGTGGTCCTCATCCATCACATTTTAAGAGCCCATCCAAGCTCACTCACAGCCCAACACAAACACATCACCGAGGCTCATTAAGTTGATCTGACTTGCCCGCACCTACGCCAGGTCAGGACTGTACCTGTAATTTGGGAGCATATTGCTCAAGGTAGCCATTGCGGTGGCACTGAGCACAAAATCCCAAAGCTTTCCCTCTGCTGAAATTTTCCCCATGCAGCACTCAGTTTTCTACCTGCACTTGCACTTCCTGCATGACCGAGAGCATCCCAGTTAGAGAGAAATAGGAATAGAGCACCACAGGCTCCATCAGTAAATGCTGCGGAAGAGGGGCAGGCAGACTGCAGCTCCTCTTCTTCCCAAGGAATAGGGCTTGCTGAGTTGTCTGATTTAGAAGATCTTGTGGTCACGTTCACAATAACTGAATGTATGCATCACCAAGTCAGGGCATTATGGAGTTTGGGTTTGGAGCACGTGTGTAAAACCAGAGGGACACTCAATGGCATGTCTGAGCAATCCTACCTGAGGCTGCCCTAGCTCCAAGATCTTACTTTCTGCTTAATAATGCTGGTGTGAGCTATTTTTGGGTTACCAGGCACCTTCTGAGATGAATACACAGCTTCCATACTAATCAGCTCCAAGATTAGCAAAGGATACTGCCTGCTGCTGCTGCTGCTTATTGAAGCCAATTTATTGAAATTAAGCCAGTTTACCTGCTGGCATACATGATATGCACTCACTGTACTCTGTAACAATCCAGTATAATAGCCCCAGGGAAAGTTTTGAGCAGCAGGAAGAAAGAGCCAGCACTATTTAAAGCTTTTCTCTACAAAGTTCCCCTGTTGCAAGGCTGTTCCCTTACAGCATTCAGATTATACACTGTACTAACAGGACACAATGCTAGCAGATATTCCAAATCAGGTTCTGTAGGCATCCAGCACAGCTACTGCAAGTTTACACCAGCACATCTGAAAGAAGAGTTTATTCCTCACTTGACGCTGTGAGGACAATGCGAGATGATCACTTGAAGGAAATAGATTGCGCTTTTTATCTACTGGAGATCAAGAATATCTCTGTTCCCCACATTTTGAAGTCCTCCCTCTGGCACATGAACACAATTCCCGCTGATACCTGCAGTCTGATCCGTGCCCCAATTCCCATCACCATGGCACGCTGCTCTCAGCGATGGAGGATGCACAGGACAAAGACAGCAAATGAAAGTGACATTATCAAAGCGGGTAAAACTCACGAGTAAGTCTTAAAATATGTATGCTCAATGAATGGGAACAGAAATGATTTGCCCGAGGTTGCCTTTATTACGCTACTACAAAGACATGTAGGAATAAAGCTAACTCCACTTCCTTAGCAAGGCACACAGCCCGTGACCACGCTCGCTCAAGGCTTTCCCTCATTCTTATACAAGCGTGTCTGGTGGAGATAAAGGTTTTGCCCTCCACCTGATTTAATTTGCAGTTTGGCTTTACCGGTTGTGCATAGGAAAGGTTCCGTTCCCAAATATTTCATTGACTTTCAGAGCGACCCTGCAGCTCAGTTGTCATCTCACAAATATACAAAGGAAAATAATGTTTCCTCTCCTACGCTCATTCCGCCCTTATTCTTCATACTGTGAACCTGTCCCCTATAAACCATTTAGCAAAAGGAAGTCCTGAGCTCAGCGGGGGCCCTTGGCCGCTACAATGGCAAATACCAACCAGAGAGAAATCTGAACCACAGCCCACCTCAAGGCTTCGCACAAGTTCAGATCTGGATCAGACATTAGGAACAGGAACGTTTCCAGTGTAAATGGACATCTCCCTCTGAGCCAGTTGTGAGCAGACACCCCACAGTTCCTGTCCTACTGACCTTCTGATTTTTGACTGAAACACTTGAAGCAATCCAAAAATAAAGCAAGAATAAATCACACTGCCTGAAATCCTACCTTTCCTCCCCTCACATCCCATGCCTTTTATTCTGAAATGGACGAACGGCAAAGGCAACAAAAGGGCGATTATTAATCTTTGATCCCGAGTCCCCTTCCCTCCAAGACCCGCTCTTAATCTCAGGAAGTGCGACACACGAGCACTCCCACGGGCTGATTAGAGGTGCAGGTATGGGGTCACACAATGCACAAAGAGAACTGCCGGTTCGGAGCGTGGTGTGTATTTAATGTCTGACTAAACATAACCGTGATAAAGAACAAAATAATGAGCTTTCCCAATGGCTGCTTTAACCGTGAGCTGCCACAGAGCTGTTTGAGCTAGCAACATTAAGAAACTGAATTGCTTCTTAAGAAAGAAATTACCAAGTCTGTTTTGCAAAGAGTTAGCCTGGATGATTACAGATGAGAACTCCCCGAGAACACCAGACTGTTGAAAAATGGCACTGTGCCCTTCTCAGCAGAAAACAGCAAAATGCAACTAGGATTTACTGGCTTATCCTGAAAGCTAAGACATCAGAATTGAAAACAACGTGAACGAGGTAGGTAGCAGCTGAAATTGCAGGTTTCTTGGTGAAGAAACACCGAGCAGCCGGGTCAGAGGTGAAGGCTGGAGGTATAGAAGGACACAGCTAAGCTCAGACAGGCATCAAACCCATCTGGTCCTTCAGAAAGCAAATCAACATTAAATCCATTTTGATGAGTACAATTTGGCTTGTGATAAAATCACACTGCTTCCCAAGGGAGGACGCTCAGATCCAGCTCTCCCTTTATTTCTTTCCATCCTAAGTGAAATTTTAAAATAAACATTTTTTATTATGATATTTTTTTACATCACAAGATCCTGAATTTTAAGAAGAAAGCAAAACCAAAGCAGCTGCGGTGGGAGCCCACTCCATCCCGGCAGATTGAAATAGCAACACGCCTGTGAGCTCTTCTGACTGCTCCCAGTAAAACTGACTCTTATGACAACTCTTCTAACGAGGGATTTGCAGTGCTCTGAAAAAGCACTGATACTGTGGATGACAACAAAATTGCATCTCAGATAGTGGGATGGGAGGGAAGAATGGCAGCCTCACAGCCAGCCCTCTTGGGGAAAGGAACCTGAGTCCCACACAGGGCAGGAGCCTCCATTCTCACCAGCACAAATAAGGATGTGTGAGCATGAAACCCCCTTTAAGCACTGCTCACTCCATAGAGCTGCATAGAATAACTGCTTTGGCTTGGCTGCCATGAGGAGCTGCATTTTGACATTGAAAAGGTCAGAAAAATGCCCTTTCTCCCTTCCCCCCCAATTTGTAGGACTTTTTATGTTCTATCAGTGCTTAAGAATCCAACCAAAGAATGTGCTTCTCAGTGCTGATAGATCTGATAGAGTTTCCAAAAGAGAAGCGGCTGCAGAGATGATAGGGAAACACTTGACTGCTAATTTACAAGTCCCTTGAGATTTCCACGTTCCTGGTCAAGTGTGAAAAAACCCTTCATTCTATAAACTCACATTCTGTATAACACCGACAGATCTTTTAGCTGGTTATCAGACAAGAACTGGCAAAGCACCAAGACAAACTCCATGTTAACCAGACCTAACAGCAACTAAGAACACATCAAGAACTCTGCTCGCTTTTATCAGTAGATGAGCCACCTTCTAATTAAACATAAAGGCTTACTCACCTATTCTGTCAATAGACATTTTGGTCTCTGAAGGACATTCTGATTAGATAGAAGACAAAGAAGCTCACAACTGTTTTACAGTAGAAATTCAGGAAAAGCCACGGATCTATGAAGTCCCAAGACCCTTTGTCTCCTCTTGCTGCAAGTTAGATGTACACTTCACATTCCAATTCAATAAGCAGCACCGTAGCCTGACTTCTTACACTGAGGTACAGTTGGACAGCACAGTTAGTGCCCTGTATGGATCACGTGCAATACCCAAAGAGGCTGTTTCACTAAAGGGCTGTCAAGAACGCTTGTAAGTACTGTAGAAAAAGCAGAAGTGCTGCCAACAGCTGAGACACAGGAAAATCTCTACACATTTTGCAGTCACAGTTTAACATAAGGAACGAACTAAAGACAGCACCAAGGTTCAACATAAGCACTGTATTGTGTTTTTCTTACCTTTTTCTTTTCTTTGCAGAGCTGCTGCTCTGCATCCATATACCGAGGTGGAAAATTCAAGTAGGATGAACAGTTCTAAATTTAGGCTGCAGGACACTGCAGCTGTGATAACATTTCGGAAGTGGAAGGCATGGTAGATACGTAACATTGTTAGATAAGGAAAGACAACTATTTTTAGTCAAAACGAAGCTCAGTTTTGGACAAGTGCAGTCATTTGGCTGATCAGCTCAGATACGCTCTGGTCCATTCTCACTGATGAGATAAGAAGAGGCTGAGACAGCTGCATCTGTTCAGCCTGGAGAAGTTGCGAGGGGATCTTACCCATGTCTGTAGATACCCGCAGGGAGGTAGATGGAGCCAGGTGCTGCTCTGCGGTGCCTGCTGCCAGGACATGAAGCAATGGGCACAAACTGGAGCACAGGAAGTTCCCTCTGAACACCAGGCAGGACTGCTGTGCAGGTGCTGGAGCACTGACAGTCTTGCCCAGAGGCTTTGGGATGCCCTCCTTGGATCTTCCACCTGGATGTGGAAAAATCATCCTAAAATTGCCACATGGCATTTCTTTTTTCTAAGCATCCAGTAACAGGTGTTTCAAGCTATGTCAGCTGCACAGAGCATCAGCCCAGCTCTGGAGGAGTCAAGAGGAATCTCACCTCGCTGAAAGCTGCGCTTACTGTGAATCTAAAGAACTGTTCATATGGCACACAGACACACGTGCACCACCAACTATACCCTCAGGGATAATAGTGCAACAGAACTGATTGCCTTGACCTGTGCCAGTGGATGCTGGAGCTAACGTTTGGAACATCAGTACAGTGTGGAAGAATTTATATAAGCTCCGTGCAATTCCACACAGATTCCACAGACATTTCAATTGCCTCTAAAGCTTAAAACTCAGTACCTGAAAGTAAGCACCAGTCCCCATTTTTATCCCTTAATCCAGCTGAACTCCCAGGAGATTTGTTGTACTGCACGTGAACTTCTCTCGCAGTACCCTGTGTACGCCTGGATGGAAGAACTAGGCTGCCAGAAGCTCACACTCCCAGCTTATTACACCAACACTGCACTCTTGTGGCAGACACTTAAAGTGAAATATTGAAGTTTTACATACTGCAGTTTACTGGTAATATAACCTAATTGGCGAGAGGCAAACACAGTAACAAACTGCCAACAAAAATGGATGCTCAGATTTTTGATAGACAAAAGACACTAGAAGTAATGATAGATCACTAGACATCACCTTCCTACGCTGTCCATTCTTGTGCCTGCATCAACACCAAACAGCTCTGGGATACATTTATCAGACCAAAGCTAACAGTCATCCTATGAGCTTTCCAGTGTCTCCCAGAAATTCAGATCTTGCTCATCAAAATGAAAGATCTTTATTCCTGTCTCTCAGCCCTCAATGATCTCATCGTTCGAATTTACACCGTGTTTGTAAATCAGACGCCTCTCCCTTTTCTTTCTCAGAATGAGTACAAATGATTGTATGCTGGGCATAATTCACATCAGATCATCACAGTGCATAGCATTAACAATAATCACTTAAAGGGCAAATGTCCCCGTAACAGGTACAATCAGCACACAGTGTAGCATAACTCAGTGGATGATGAGCAAGGGACTTTGGGACTCATTCCATACTTTGTTCTGATCAGTACACAAATGTAGGTGCGATCACTAGTGAGAGCAAGTGTTGGATCTTCACAAAGGAGTGACTTGCTCTTCCCATCTCCTGCCTTCTCCTTCCTTGATGCACAATTTGCAGCACTCAGCACCACCATATCAGCACACAAATCTCTGACTGCAGCCAATTGATTTTGAGACTTCTTTTTCCTGTCAAGTTTTCAGTTAGACAAAAGAAACTGAGCTATTCCCACAAAAAAAAGCACCTGATACAAATGCTATTGAGATTCCTGGGTCTTGATTTAGCATTTAGAACCTTTTCTTGAAAAGGAGTTTCCAAACAAGTCTCATCTTCTTCACTTTTCCAGATGAAACCTCACGAACCCTTGATATTTCACAGCTTTTTAATGTTGATTCAGATTTGTGGAAGTCAAATTACGATTGTGAAGATGGACCCAGATGGAACATAACAAAGCAGAGCCTACTTTCGATAAGCAATAACCTGTTTTGTGACAATTCTCCAAATCTTGCAAGTTTACTCCAGTAACCCCCTGGCTTCTCGACTGAAAAGATCACCTAAAGTGGCTCTTGGGCCAACCACGAGGGGAAGCCCTGCCTTCAAAACCAAGTATCAGTTCACACAATACAGCAGCCTAAACAAGCCTCTAGGGGACACCACTTGAGCTTTCCAGCCTTCCTGTCCCTAAGTTGCCTGTTGGCATTGCTGTGGCTGAGGTGATGCATCTTGGAGCAGCACCTCCGTAGAGGAACGGGGTGCTGGAAGAGGTTCACCAGAGAGGAGATGAGATTTGGAGGATCTCCCAAAGTCACAGATTGCACCGTGCCATGAAATTGAACCTTTCTGTCCAATCTGCTTTCCCTGAAGTCTTAACAGCAATGTTTACACTTCATATAATTTCTCCTCTGTACAGGAGTAACACAGAACAAACATAATCCTCCTCCAAGACCAAGAAATACACCTGAAATACCCAGCCCTCAACAGCTACCACACGGAACCTAAGAGCCAGAAAACCCACTGGTCGAATGCACCCCATGATAGCACTCATAGTGGACCAGCAGCACTATCTTGGCTCTGAAGCTCCAGAGTTCAAGCACACAACTTTAAAAAAAAATAAAAAATAAAAAATAAAAGCAACAAAATTCACATCATAAAGACAAACATTCTTTAAACAGGGTTCCAGGCTAAGGCTGGTTTTGCTTTGCCACTGACAACCTGCCACACGACACAACACACGTGTCCAAGATTTCACTCAGCTGGCATATTTTGACTTCATCTGCCACGTGCAGGTAGATCTTTAGGTTGATACGATGAGCTTTTAGATCTCCTTTCATATGGTTTCATAGCGTATGCCGCTACAGGGATGAACTTGTCAACTCAAGTGCAAAATGAATGAATGGCTTTTAATCACTTTGATAATGTTCACGTTATTGCTTTGACAGGATAGCAGCAGATACAGTTTGCTGACTCAGCCACTTGTATAACGATCTAATGGGCTTTTCTGACTAATGCCATGCTCTAAAAATATATATGGGGCTAATAAATGAGCCTCTGCTATACTGAAAAAGAAGCTCATTAAGACAATTCCTCTGAAAAGTGGCATTTTTATGACAAGATACCGAGGCATTTAATTATCCTGTACACACTGACAGAGCTGAAAGAAATTGAGAAAAACATGCAGCAACGTAGCACGTCTTGAGGTCTCAGGAAGAGAATTCTCACGTAGATGCTCACAGACAGTAGTGCAAAGGGGAATCTGAGGAGAACTGCAAGGTTATTTCCCCACAGGAAAGGGTCTTTCACTGGCTACAGATTGCCATCCATTTACACAGAACAGAAGGCTGGTTCCTAAGAGGAGACTTGTCATTACAGAACAATTAATTCTCTCAGTTGTACTCCATGTCAGAAGAGCAGCTGCTGCTGTTGAAGGACAGCGAAGACAAGAGATTTAGGAGGACAGAACAGCCTTTAGTGATAGCTGAGGTAAGGGACTTGTTTCCATCACAGTGTTTGCTCGGATTATCTACCCCTTAAGCTCATTCCCTGCTCTCCGAATCAGCGTGTAAGGACAGTTAGCAACGCAGCTCATGCTGCAGCACACAGCAGTGTGGTTAGTGTGGAGGCTGAGCAGCTTTCTTTGTAATTCCCAAACTACATTTGTTCTCACACCAATTTCCCATCCTGCTGCATCGGTAACTTTGCAGACACCTCAGAAAAGGTGAGGAACAGGGGCTGAGGAAGAGAATGCCTAATCCTGCTTAAGCAACACCAGTATCGAATGGGAAATGCACAGCCTGCGCCCCCACTGCTGCATCAAGGGAGTCTCAAGGCAACACTCCCCTGAAGGGATCAAGCTAATACTTCCACAGGTGAATGCAAGCTACGCTAGAGGCAGGGATTTGAGCTGGCCTTCAACACACTGTAGTAGTGAGGACAGGCCCAAAGTGATACCGAGTGAAGCAGAAGGCTTTTTTCCACCTGAAAAATGGTTTCATCAGACACTGGCATTTCACCATCTGTTGACTAAAGTGTGGCTTTGATCTTGCCTTCATAGCAAACTTCAGCTTTAAAAGAAATACAGGCTGTGGTCTGCATGCCACACAAGGTTTGTCCAGGTCACAGCCCACAGCAACATTCACTTCCAGCAGTTCTTCCCATCTACATCACAGGTACATGCAGGTCGTAGCAGGGAGTTCACAGACCAGGGGAGCACCCTGCGCTGGCCCACACCACCTTGCCCAACAATGAAATGGAGCTGATTGCTCTAACCATTCTCCTTTTGCCAGTTCACTGTTTGGTTGCTGCTCTCAGTCAGCAACAGGTATCTATCTTCACACCACAGTGACATATGATGACAGTTTGAGCATGAGAACTGTCGCTGTCATGAATGGAAGAGCTCACATTTTCCTTTACAGATTCACCCTTACAAAGGCAGCATGACATTCATTACTCTTTACGTTTAGTCCTATATTTCTGAATGAAAACTGGAGTGTTTTGCATTGTTGACACAAAAGCACAGCTACATACACCTGTCTGTTCTGATTCTTCAGGGAATGCTCACTGTTTGAAATGACACTGTTGCAGCATGTGAATGGACAGTCAAGCAGCCCTTCATTAGGCATGGGGCACAAGCCTGTGACCAATGCACTCTGTGGAGACTCATGAAGAACATGTAATTGGCCGCACAGATAAATGCCCTGCCTAAAAAGATGGAAAAGCAATGAACTAGATGGTCCCCCTAGTGTTTCTTTGCCTCTGATCATCACTGCAAAGCAGGCATGAGAATGGCCCTGCTCCCTCTTATCCTACTGCCAGTGGAGTGGAATAGCCCCGCACCTGCTGTGCATTACTGGCTGCATGGAAAGGTGACCCTTCAGCAGGAGGGAAGAAATCCATTCCACTGCAAAGTGTTCAGCACAGTTCTTTCCTGGGGACTGAAAACAGCTGAGTGGGCATAAAGAGCTCACAAATGCCTTATTAATAAGTGCATTGGATCTAATGATCTGCGAAACTGAAATGAGATTATTTGGGTTATCTCATTAAACAAGAATAATAGCAATAATAACCAGGCAGTAATTACAAATGGGCCAACCCAAGGACAAACTAAGAAATGGGGGCCAAAAGGCTCTTAATTAATAGTCTGTATGTCTGCTTCTCTACTTCTAGATCCAGAATTTATGAAGAAGAATCACACCTAACTGAAAAGATCAGTGTCAACAAGCAGGAATTAAGTCAGTGCCTACCAGAGCTGTATAGGTCTGCCATTTGCTCACTCAGCCTTGAATGTGTGCAGAGGCTAAGCACACAAAGAACCTAAACTGCCTCAGTTCTTCACATGATCTTCACCCCTAGAGCAAGGTACGGTGAAGCCCACATCAACATGTGTGAGGTTCAGCTCTTTTTTGAGCCAGGAACTTGTGCATGTTTCCCATCACCAGAAGCCAGCCTGGATGCCAACAGCTGTGCGACAGCTCATTATGAGTCCATAAACCAGTGATAAAACCTGTTTCCTTCTCCTCCACAAAGAGTTTCCTTCCAATTTAAGACAAGTGTTGATGATCAAGGTTGAATCTACTTCAGCTTCAAGCAATAAAGGAAGAAAGACTGGTTTTCTGCCAGAGCCCCAGGCTGTGGGACTGCCAATGAAATCACAGCCACCAAAAGCACCTGTTGGCACAACAGTCACAACTTCATTTGCACTCCACATGGAGATGCTGAAGAGAAGCACAGAGAACCAGTCTTTATTCATTTGTTTTTAGATAGAATACCCAATGCAGAAAATAGTTCCTGCTCTAGCAGCAGCTTCTGAAAAGTTGTACATTTATAGGCCTTGCTTTGCCAAGGCTGTCAGAACTGAGCTCAATGGCACGGACTCTGAGAAAAAAACAATACTGTTTTTCCACTGTTTGAGAAATAGAAATCAAACAAACAAGAGGCAGAAGACTAATAAAGACCATAGAAAGAACAAGCCGTGTCACAACCGTTCAGAAAGATATGAACAAAGGGAGCAATCTGCAACACGAGAAAGGTTTGCTCTGATTCTATGAAGTCCAGCTACCAACATACACAAGCGTCATTCACCAGTTTCTTACTTCATTGGTAAGAGACATTTTGTCCTACATCCAAACGGGTTGTGGTTTCTTGTTTGAAAACCAGAACAATTTCCTGGTGACGAGAAGTAAACACCTACAACCTAAGTGGAAGGCTTGTGTTTAAGCTGACTCTTAACTTGTCTGTTGATAGCACTGCAGCAAGTAAAGCTGCATCTGAAATGCATAATCCAGTCTGTCACATTTTTCTGAGACAAAAAAGCAGACAATGCAGACCTATGTACCTAACCCAAAAAGTTCTTCACAGCAGCTATATTTTCCCATAAATATATAGGAAAAAATTCCCTACTCCTAGTTCACATGAGAAGAAACAGGAAGACAAATTATACTGACAGCCAATATTTTTGCATGCGCTGCACCTACTCTGTAGTCCGATGCTAACAAGGCTCACTTTCCAACACCACTAATAAGTTACCTCCGTGTTTAAAGATTAAAAGCCAGGATGCAGGAAGGAATACTTATTACTGCGCAGTATTTTAACATTGAACTTGTAAACCAAGTATTACTCGGCTACACAACAGTACTAAATTTCTAACTTTTCCTGCCTTATGTACCCCTCATCATACCCAAGTTTGCCATACACAGAAAGATTAACAGGAGAGCACATCATGTCCTGCTCTGAGCTAGTTTGAGCATGAAATTCCACGTCCCACAGCAGCAGAGCCACACAGACAAAGCTCTGACACAACATCTGGGTCCATTTCTCTGAGCTCTATCATGTAAGGAATCTAAGGCCCAGCTGCCTGCACACTTCAGATTGAAAGAGGCTGGGGAATTGCGATGTTAACTCTTAAATTTGAGCATCCATCAGCACAAAAACGGGGCATCAACCACTGCCCACTATCCTTTACTCAGAGTCACACTACAGTATCCTGCATCAGGACTAAATGTCCCCACGTGCCACTTTAAACTGCCTCAGTGCTAAGCTGTACACCACTTCCACATCTTCTATTTGCATATAAACACCCACCTTTGTTTAAAGTGTAACTTTATGGGCTCACAAGGTAGGACTCAGGGCTGGGTTTGGGACATCAGAGCACCACAACTAGTATTCCTCCTGCCCCCGGCCAAGACATTCCTTCTGCTTTGTGCCTGTCTCACAGTTAAGGGTGGGTTATAGTGGTACTCTACCCCCACACAGAGCATTGTGATTCCTGGGCCAAAAGCACTGCGCAAGAGCTAGACACCATTACAGTGGTGTTACGGTGGCATCAGAACTGCACTCACATCTGCTGAACTGCAGGAAAGCAAAGGAGAGCTGATGAAACTCTTACTGTAAGGAAGAAAATGTTAGTTTTTCCATTGTTTAAAACAAACAAAAAACCCAAAAGAAACACCAAATGTTCTCTTACAGCTCTTAGTGTGCCTCAGTGTCCAACAGCTTATATTATACCGAGAGGTATGTTTCCAGCCCCTGTCCTGCAAATCTCAACGCCTTCACCATCAGAACTGATCCTCTGAGATTTGGATCCTTCCCAAGTGCGTTTAACTTGATCAATTTTTAATGGCTGTCACTGGTTATTTCACCCAGTCAGTCAACAGCTTCTGCAGTTCAAAACACCAGCCACTCTCTTCCCACTCTGGCGTAACACAAGGCTCAGGATCTACAGAAATTATTCATCTGCATCATAAAGAACTTGAAGGAACTGTAAAAGAGATTGATCCCTGACAGCAGCACTAAACTTGAAAGCCCCTTCCTGGCTCTGAAGAAGGAGAATTCTGACCTGAAAAGGGGTCTTGAGTGAGCAGCTTCAAAAGGAATAAAATATTTGCCTGTAAAACCAGCACTCACTAGAAAACTCGGGTGATCTTTGAAAGTAGGTACACCTCTTGCCTCAGGCACAGCCAACATAATTACTTGTCACACTGTATCTCAAGCTGGAAGGTTGATGTAACTGAACATACTTCACCTCCTTTTGTCCTACCTCCTGAGCAAGGCCCCACGCAGTAACTACCAGTGTGACTATTCTGGAGACCACGTCCTGCAGGACAACATCACCATTTATTGGTGTACCCAAAACATATTGCTATGCCAGTAACATTATGCTTTTATAGTGATGCAACTCCAGTTTACTAAATCTGCGCTGGCCTTCAATAAATATGGAGGTGGTAGGAAAGAACTTGCGATCAGTCAGCAACACGGATGGTTACAAGGGTTACAGATTGCTGACCAGGAGAAACGTTTATCCCAAAAGCATGAGAAGGCGGAGAAGGAGGGAAGCTTTCAGTTACCCAACTGCAAGTAAGTCTAGAAATCCTTTAGAAGCAAGAAATGGACATTCACAGACACCCCATTTGTGCAGTGAGCGCTGCCCAACTGCTCCTGTTGCCAAGGTATGCGCTGGCAAAGGGACGTTACCAGGGCGCCACAATGTATTGTCATGCAAACGATGCACTTACTGAACGCACTTCCCAGCAACAGAGCGCATTTTTTTCCCACTAGTTTGATCCTGGCATTGAAAAAGAAACAAAACAACGGCATGAAAGAGAGGCAGCAGTGGTCTAAACCAGAACCCCGGAGCCGAGCGTGCCCCAAACCTGCCTTCAGTGCATCCAGTAGTCCCGGCTGGAATTAACTCACATCAACTATTCTGAGTTGAATGTCGTCGAAAGCTCACTGGTAGAAAACGAATCCTTCAAAAGCTTAATTTTCCAGAAAAAGCAGAGGAGTGTGCACCTCCGGTCATACGTTTATAAATCCAATTCTTTTTTGCCTTTAATGACTGTTAGTATGCTACATTCAGGTCATCTATAAGGATGGAAGAGCATTGGCCTGACTGACTTGCAAAGCAGTAAGGTTCCCTTAATGGGAACTACGGTACACAGCTATAAATGCCTAGACAAGCACAGGCAAAGCAGAGAACTTAGAATAAGAAAGGTGCAGGCTGAGGCCAATGAAAGGCAACAGAAGGAAGCTTCATGCTCCCAAGGAAGAACCTGGAATAGAAACGGATGGAAATCTGAATGGAAAAAGCAAACTATATCCCAAAGAACTCCCTTTTACTATCTCTGAGTGCCACGTGCAATGGAAAACTTTGTAACTGAAGGAAAACAAGTTTTCTTGTGTCCCCCCCACAGCTCTGGAAGCATCACCACCTTCCTTAACACTGCAAGAGGGCAGGATACCTTAGCAGCAAACTTTCAATAGCAGCTGCTTACCAGCTGCATGAAAGAAGCCTCTGTCATACACCCCGTAACACTAAATGACCTTGACAGATTGCAGGAGTGCAAATGGGGGGAGGCTTCTGAGAACCAACCTTACCATGTCAGATCAGAGAACAGCTACAATGCATTAGAGGGGTCCCCGTGCACTGGGGCTCAAGAGGCTCTGCTGCTGTGTTTCTCTGAAGGAAAAAGAAGCCTCCCTGCACGAGAGGAGCTGGTAGCAGGGGAGGCTGTGTGCCAAGGCCCAGAAGAACAGAGTGCTCCTTTCCAACGCATGCCCTGGCACAACACGGGGAAAATCTCACACTGGAATAGAGAAAAAAACCAATCACTCAGATTTGTACTGGCTGAGGGAGCAAAAATACAGCAGGAGGCAAAGAGCAACACTGGATGTTCAGACAAGACTGTTAGGTATGAGGCAGAAACAAGAATACAACTTGTGAAACTCAAGCCAAGGCACAGCAAGGAAGAGAACAGTGGGACCACAAGGCCACAGACTGCTGGGTTGGTGCCTGGAGGTAACCATGAACAGAGATGGTTTGTTGTGGTTCATCTGAATTTACTTCTATTACTGCATCTCTCTAGTGAATGAAAATTATAGCGCTCTTAACCAGAGAGGCGGGAAAGACTTCTCTGACTGCCAAGCAGCCATAACATATATAAGACCTGGGCAGCCAAATCACAAGTTCCATGTTGTCCGGGTACTTGGATATGGCAGAGAAAATCTGACACCCAGGCAGAGTCCTGTAACAGCCCCAGAGATCAAACTTACCTGACATTTCCACAGGACTAGGTTCCCCTGGTCGCATGCTCCTCTTCAGACATACACTGTAGGATCACATCCCTCCAAACATGTTGATCAAGACCACACTCTGCAAGATCCACTCCTGTCTGGAGGACAGACCCCTGCCAGCACTGCCACGCATCTGGCCAGGCCCCACTTCCCATGTTCTGCTGCTGAACAGAGCATCTGCCAGAGCAAATGAGTAGGCCTGGTGCAGTATCGCTCCTGGCTGAGCAAAAGTAAGGGACTGACCACTGTAATGGGAACAGACCACATACTTGAGCCAGCATGTGTGACTTAAAAGTAGCACAGAATCTTCACCGATGTGAACAGGAGAAATATAAGTGCACAAACATCTTTACAGTTCTTTCAACAAGAGAATGCAATGTTCTGTGGCCAGCAAATGCAGCGCACCTTCCTTTATCCGCAGGAGTAACTTCAACATGGGGATTTCTTCTCACTGTGAGCAACATCTTCACTGCACAACTTTATCCCAGACACAACTGTACAGCATTTACACCACATTCCCCGTTCTTTCCACTCCTGTTAATACACCACTGTAGGCTGCCCTGCCATTCCCTCTCCTGGCAGGGTAAGCAACATACAGTAGCAGCGCATGACACAGGAACATGGTGCAACCTGGTTTAAGCCCCTCTCGTAAACAAGGGACGCTTGTCCTAGAATCAATGATGGACAGAAGAAGCAGAAACCAAAATATCCCAGCAGTGCAGAACACAAGAGCTGGGTGAATTTCAATCGTACTGTTTTCAAAAGCACTGTTATCATTTGGTACCACACACATTTAGAACTGCAATACTAAGCGTCCTGTTTGCTGGCTTGGACTGTCAGCGTTGGCACTTCCCCCCCAGGTGGCACTGTTTGCAATACGGAACTTCTTTCTAAAAGGAAAACAAGTGTTTCAAAGCGCCACCTGCTGGTATTTTAGTGACCAACAGGTAGTGAATGCACAGTAACAAACACTGAATCCGCACAATTCTCTGCTGACCGCACAATTCTCTGCTGAGAACAGTTAGCAGATCGTGGTAAAGACTGATGGGTGCACATCAGGAGCACAGAAGGAAAACCACCAGCAAAGACTCTCGGGAAAAGCTGTTACTACACTCCTAGAATCTGACAACTCTTTATATTGCAACTTGTGTAAGGCTCCCTACGCTCAAATTCCCTAAGAGCTGCCCTTCTGCTTTCTTCTAGTGGACCAAGATGCTCTGCAGATTAACAGCTCTGTCGTTCATTTCTAAAACACTGAAACAAAAGGTCACATTCCTAAGAATTTGTTTTGGTTTTTGGACACGTTGGCCATTTTAATCAACAGACAGAAAGAAAAAGTTTAACTCCTTGCCTTGCCAGCTGCAAACTGGGAGAGCACCTTCCCAACCCACCGCTTTCTAGTCACTCGTGAAATAAGAGTATGTATTTTGACAGCTCACAGAAGCCGGTAATCTCAGATCCAGGCAGACACAGAGTTCAGTCAGAGTGCAAAGCTTTTCTTTAGAACTGTCTTAATCCCAGATGCTGTATTTAGCTCCACGATCAGGGCAAAGGAAATGTCCTTCTGCAAAACTGGATCCAGAAGGTACCAGTTTAATCATTATCATTTAGCAAGTAGCTGCTACACCTTACAGAAATGTCGAATCTAACTTAGTCTAATTAATATTTACTTAAATGCTCTTTAAGATTAGTGCACCAAGATTCAGAAACAACTACAGCAGCTCATTACAACCTCCATTCAGTTTCATCCTAGAAGAGGCAACAGCTGTCAGCCCACCCTCCACATCTCAGCAGAAAGACAACTCTTTTGGTCACCATTACTTAGGATTTGGAAGCACAACTTCAGTAATGGTGACAGCACAACAGCCGCTGCCCCCCGGGTTTAGGCAAACTACCTCAGTGAAGACTTAACATCTGAGGAACACTAAACTGTCCCATCTACACTAACCTCAATGATGATCCCTGAATTACTTACAAGTGACACCAACAGTTACTCAGATCATGCTCTCAGTTACGAGAAGTACAACTACAGAGCTCTGAAATGGTTCACATAGGTCCTCCACAAGAGGAATGGATGCACATTAACCTGCAATGATCCATACAACTCTCCAGTTCTGGTTCCCTTCCCCTCCCCTCCTCTCTTGTCAAATCCTTTCCTCTCCACCTTATAAGTTACCAATTCTCCCTCCTGTTCTTGTTTTCTTGCTCAGATCTTCCTGCAGGACACACACAATCACGTGGCCCCATGTTAACTAAATACACACAGTGAATGACTCCATCACTTCTCTAAATCTGGTGATTTAGACCAAAAAATCAAATTTAAGTAGACAAACCACACAACTGATCTAGAACGGCAAGAGTCACTACCCAGATCTGCAACAGAAGGACAGCAACACAGAAGGTGCTGCCAGAGTCACACTCCAGTCTGAGAGCTGCCCATTTACAGGCAGCTTCCTGAAAAGGGCAAATGTTTGTAAGACACCAATTAGACACATAGAGACAACACAAAGTTAATCACAATTTATTCTTTTTCAGTAAGTCATTGTCAGCTCTTATGCGACCAGGGCAGAAGCTGTCGATGATTCACTAAAAACAGAGAAAGAGAGAGAAACATTAATTGCAGGGGCGGTTTTTACAAACTAATTCCCAGAAACATCAATTCAAAGCACCATCAGTCCTGAGCTGAATCACATCTCCTACACAATTCTGTACAGGATACAAAATACAAATAGGATAACAGACCTAAATTTTATTTTAAAACCCTGACCAGCTGCACTGAAGCCTTTTCAGAAAGAGAAGCTTGCCGACACTCCTACAACAATTCTCCTAAGCTTTTCCTAGAGAAGGGACAGCTACCAATGACTGCTTTTGCAAGGGCTGCTGTGCCATTTCTCAGTTAATATTTATGAAGAAAACTGTCCTTTGCTGCCTGGTTTATCTATGCATCTGATCATAATGTGCTGTGTGCTCCTGATACTCCTGCTAACAAGACCAGGCATAGCGTTTGCCAGCTCTACAAGACCTCAGTGAAACAGCAACATAAAACAGAAGACTTACTACTTCCAGTTGGGTGGCAGTACTCTCTTGGTTTTGTAGTAGCGAGCCAGCCTATGGATTCTGCTTTCAATCAGAATCAAACGGAACTTGGCATCTTTATCCTTTAGAAGAAAGTTGTAGTACAGTCAGGTACTGTTTTGATTTCTAGATGACATACATCTCACACGAGCATTAGTGAAGTCAAATATCCAACACTACTTCTACGAAACCCACATTCCCACTGCCAAACTGTGATGAGATTGGTACATTCAGAGCAGGACAAGAAATACGTGGCTTAAGCAATGCTTTTAATCTCCTTTGCACAAGGAGTACAAAGCCCTTCATTAAAAAGCCTCCCCAAACTCTTAAACTCACTCAGAGAAGGCACTGAACAGGTAGTACAATTAACTTTTTGGTCTGTCAGGAGCAGCTCCTCACATTCCTCTTTCCCCCAGCTACAAAACAGACCACCATCAAATTCCTCTGTAAAATGGAGATCTTCAATTAAACGGCAACCACAACCCTCCTCCTAGCATTACACCGGAAGATTACAAGGTATTTAAGCTGAAAGTGATCTCAAACAAGGCAGACAGAATGTATTTACAGGACAGCAGAGGAATGCTGCCCAGATGCCTAGGATCAGTTGCAAAAAGTTTCAGAATTTAACATAAGTTATAAAGAAGCTACTGTATTATCTGTGAAAACCATGTGGAGTTTCCACTTCAGATCAGCGCTCACCTTCCTGTTCCTCTCAAGATGTTTGCGAACAGCAACAGCCTTCTTGATCAAGTGATAAAGATCCTCTGGCAGGTCTGGGGCCAGTCCCTTCGATTTGAGGATTCTCAAGATTTTATTGCCTGTCACAAAGCGAACCTGGGCAACACCATGGGAATCCCTCAGGATGACACCTGAAACAAACATTCACATCTTCATCATACAGCAGTTCTCAATGAAACGCATGTCGTTCTTAAAAGCTCTTTATTAAAACAGAGAATAAGAAATAGCCCAATTACTACATCATAGACATCACTAATACTCTCTAGACCATCCTTAATAAAACCATACAATAATTCACATAGCACATAATTGCACTGCAGAACTCACGGCCAAAGCTGCAGCACGTGTACCTGTAAGCAAAACTTTAGAGGGAGCCCCAGTACTGAGCAACGTTCTATCAGGCCGGTACTGCAGCATCTCCTTAACACAGGGCTGCTGCCACTTGAGCTACAGCAGAAAATGTGTTTTCTTAACGTGTTATTGAACACAGGTTGAGTGTACAGTTATATTATCACGGTCAGAAAAGGGTGTTTCACTTCCACTTAGGAGTTATTTGTAAACCTTACCTATTTGTGAGGGAGTCAGGCCTTTCTTAGCCAGCTTGTAGATCTGTTCCTTTACATCATCAGAAGTAAGTTTCAGCCACTAAAGAAAAATAGAGTAACTAAGGAATAGCAGTAACACAGGGGCACAGGCTACCTATGAAAACCTTCTATATGTGATAAAAACAGCCGTTTTGTAATGCTTAAGAAAACAACCAAGAAACCACACTTCTACTGATACAGAAACATACTTATGTCCTACAAACCAAACCCATCATCCTTGTGAAAACTGTGGGGGCAGAAGAAGTGAGGTTAAAAGGTCCCTGTTTAATTGAACACACAGAGCCTCCAAGCAGCTTTGGAGGTATCACCATGCTTACCATTGCTTTATTATAACTGCCAGACTTAGCACATGGATGCAACTTTAGAGAAAAAAATCACTACCTCTGAGCCTTGGATAGAAACCCCTTTAAAGCTGAGAACCATCTGGACGTTGCCTATTAAATCACCTACAAAAAATCTTGCAAAAAAACTGACCTCAAGTACACAAAGTAACTGAAAATGAACAGGTTGCCCTTTATTCTGATAGCACTGTGCTTTTTCTATCTTATTGCACTTTATACCATTGATAGAACCATTGTTTCTGTGCTTATTATGGGATAAATAACAGCAACAAGCTCAGTAAGTCCAGCTCTCACTACAAGCTACAGAAGCTCCAAGGAGTTTTTTCCATCCCTCACCTCCTTTTTAATAGCATCAAATTATGAAATAGAAACATACAGTGAAGCACACATTTGGAACTGCTGCGTAGATTATCATTCAGAACAGAAACATGTAAAAGCAAATGCAAAGCACGCTCAAAACAAGTATAACATGCGAGCATCTCAATCACTGAGGCGATGAAAACATAATTAGTGCTTCGAGTAGCTCTATGATCCATTTGTTTCATCTTTAAGCTTTAATTCCATCTTCCCGCTTTAACCCCTTTTCAGCACGCGCAGCCCCACACATGCTCATCACGAACTCAGCTTGTTTCCAGCGCAGATCCTCCAAGCCACAGCCTGGCAAACCAAGCTCAATGTAACCATACAGCTTAACAACCGTTCACAGCACCCGACTCTGTTCTGATTCTGCTCAGGGCCCATAAGAGCCGCTCCGCTGTTACCGGATCTCACCACACGGCCACGCAGAGCGGGCCGGGGCCGACAGCGAGCGCGTTCCGGGGCAGCTACTCACCGTGGGCACGCTGCGGCGATAGGGCAGTGCGGACTGGGACAGGCCCTTCCTGTGGAGAGAAAGGCGGCAGGCTGAGCGAGGCGGGCACCCAGGAACAGCACTACGAACCCCGCGGCCTATCGGGCCGCCAACGGGACCCTCCACCCGGCGCCATCGCGGAGCCCAGGCGGCTCTGCGCCAGCCCCAACCGCCCCCTCCTTCCCGCCACGTTCCCCTCAGCCGTCCCGCTCCGTTCCTCCCCCAGCATTCCGGCGGTGCCCGCTGCTCACCCCGGTGCGTGCATGCGACCCATGATGGCGGCGGTGGAAAAGAAGGAACGGCGCGAGGGAGAGGCTCTTCTTCCGCCGGAAAGGACGTCAGCCCCGCCAGCCCCACCCCCCTGCCCAACACCAGCCAATCAGGGCCGGCGAAACTCCTCTCTGCACGCCAGCCAATCAGGAGCGGCGAGACAATACTACAATACGACCTCTTTCTTTCCACCAGAGCTCAGAGAAACTTAACAGCTGGTTTTAAATGATTGTGGTTTATTTGTACTCTGTGCTGTCACTGTGCTCCAATAGCACACTGCAAAAAAGGCAGTACGTATTGCTCTCCTTTCATTTCACAACGCAACGTTTCACAAAAACAGTAGACTACTTTCCTGTGTTTAAGTGACTTGTGATTCTAAGGATGGAATGGAGTTAAGTCTCGAAAGCGTCAAGTGAGCAGGAAATGCCGAGTTAGTTCCACGGAATAGTATTTACAGGCTACACTGAATGGAAAATATGCAGAAGGTACTTATTAAAACTGGGGTTTGGGACTTGTTAGTGCCCAACAGCATCAACCCAGTTTCTAACATTCACCACATTCTTCGCTTTGTAATGGTAATAATTCCTAAGAGATTGGACCATGACTATTTGAGGCACCAGGAGATTCAAGTTTACTTCTCGCTTCTGTGTTGAAGGGAGATTGGTCAGTAGTGGGGGAAGGAAAACCAGATTCTGAAGAAGCTTTGTAGCGCTGGGCAGACAACAGATGAACTTCCCATATTGTGTCTTCTTTCATCGCTGCATATTTTGCACTAAAAATCCATAACCGGCGCTGATCATCTCTCAACCTTTCTCCAAATATGCATCGATGTTTACTACTGAAGTGTGCAACTTAACGCTATTGCTTTGTCCAAAATACAACCACTCCACACCGAGTAAAGGTGAACAAGAATTCCTTACCTGTAGTGCAGAAGTGACCTATTTAAGTAACCCAGGGTATTTACAGGAGACAATATTTGTACCCCACTATATCACAACATATTTCAATGCTGCTTGGAATTAAGTTCGTTTTGTTTTAGAATCAGTGTTGCTGTCAACTAAAGAAGAAAGAAAAGTGCAATGAAATCTGTGTCTCCAAAAGGTCTGTTAATGCAGCCAGTCTGCGATTTATCCAGCAGTTGTGCTTTTTGCCTAGTGGCCATCGTTATCCTGGAAATACAGGTAAGTAAATTAGGGCTAAGTGCCACTTTGATTTACTGCCTGAATGTTCTACATTTAATCACTGCACTATTGTCATTCTAGAAATTTAACAGCGTTTCAGAACACTGAAAAAACTGGATGCATTTCCTACGGCATCACATTTAGCCATTCTTAATTCGGCTTTGGGGGATCATGGATACAAGAGGGGTTACAAATATTTATCAGAACTTGCACTAAGTATGAAGACCAGCATAAGCAATGCCATTGGTAATGCACACATCTCAGAAGCCTCCCAGTACAACCTGCAAGTTATGAGAACGTTTTCCTTCTTTGAGGAGCAGAAAGTTAACAGGTATACATATTTAAATACCAGAAGTGAGGTAAAGAGAAGCATTTGAATTAAGGCACCATTATTTACAAATTCCATTATTGGCACTCACTCCAATCAATCACAGAGATGCATTCATCTGGGAGCAAATGCAACGCTAAGGATTTTTTTCCAGCCCTTCAACCTTCATTTCTACAGGCATTGTGTGAAGCCACCAAAACTTTTACCCATCACAGCCTCTGTGATGTCTAGTGTCTAGTTACTAGTGTGAGAGTAGTCCTAAAAAATATGTAGTTTCTTTAATATCCTCCAGCATCACGCCATGGATGACATAAAACAAGGAAACTATAAAGCAAAAATGTGTTATATCCACAGGCCTAACGATTAAGTTATGGTTTGAGCAACCAGCATAGTCAAACTGTTCATCGTATTGTCACAGATGGTTTAAAATCCCCTTCCTTTACCTGCAGCTCTTAAGAAAGGTTCAAAATAACGCTTTGATAACATTGCATAAGGATAATCCAGCAATGGTTTTCTAGAAATCCTCCGAATTAGGCTACACGAAGGTTGGTCCAATTTATCTGTTGAAATGCAGTCTCCTATTTTTAAGATGCACAAGTTATTTTCAAGTCAGAAGATGCACAAAGCACAAGTGAATGCAGCTGTTCCATTCTTACTCAGGTGTAGGAATGAGTTCATAGATAGGGCACAGCAGTTAGTCGATACCAATTAACAGTCTCCTTGCTCAAGTTGAAGTCCTTCAGAGAGAGTGTAATTCCACCCAAGAAGAAGTTCTCACGTAATGATTCCGCGCTGAGGACGCTCAACTGAAGTTCTCTCTGTTTCAGAGTTTCCACGCTATACCCACTGTACACAAGCTGGAAGGTAAGAAGGCAAGAATTTTGGTTATTCAAATGAAGTGACACAGATGGCTCCTTTTTCTGCCTGCCCCACCACTGACGTTTGAATTGCAGATCATGACCTTTCCGTACGTCTGCTTTTCTGAGGCCAGGCTGAAGCCCAAGCATATTTTATGTGCTCTTAAGTGTTTAAAAGGGCCAGTGTTTTCATATAGAAGTACTGTTTACCTGTGGTAAGTATGTTCTGAATTCATTCTTTTCCACGTGCTGAATCAATGAATTGAGGGGAAGAATCTTTAGTTTTAAGACTCCTTCACTCCTCACCATCACTCCTCAAAGTCAGTGAAAGAAATTTCTGCTCATTTCTAACAATACATTTACATAGTCCCATTTTACTCTTAATTTTTTTTCTTTAACAGGGCACAAAGGTTTTGAAACAAATTCATTTTGAATTTATATATATATATTTACAGGGTGTTTTTAGACAAGATTTCAATTACTGCTTAGAATGAAAGACGATAGCAAACTATACAGAGTTGCTACAAGAAAATATAACTTGCCATTTCATTGAAAGTTGGATTTCTTGTCTTCCGGGAGATTTTGGTTTTGCGCTTGGATGTTTTGTGCGTGTCTGGCAATAAGTATGTTTTTACATAGGGATTTGGATCTGCACCATCCTCAGTAACCTGGAATCCAAAACCAAGACATGTTAGAAGATGAGTTGGAAAACTGGTTATTGCATGCTTACATGACTGTGTTCAAATGGCTAGTCTTAATCATCAAGCAGATCAAAACCAGCAGCTGATGTAAGTTCACAGTGAGAGAGTTTGGAGTTTTTGGTTTTTGGCAGTGAGCTTCTCTCTTCTCTTACTTACCAGATCTTTGATGTGCATCACCATGATAAACAGAGTGCTATTTCTATATGATATGGATAGCTTCACTTCTCCACCCACTTTGCCTGAGGTAGGACTTGATGGATTTGCATCTGAAAAAATGCACAATTATTTTCTCTGTGAATATTTGTATGCGTTCATCAGTACCACACTAATTATATACAGGTAAAAAACAACAACAAAAAAACAACAAATGGAATAAATGCAAGGTTTGGACTAAGTTCAGTTTCTGGTTTACGTTTCTAATTCCCCAAGAGGATGCAAGGCCATAGGTTGTAAAGATTTCTGCATTCTCTTGTTAAGATTGTTGGAAAATCCGAGCCAAAACTTGAATAATTTTCTTAAGCCATAAGCAAGAACAGTGATCACGTGTATTGTTGTAATTCTTGGCATGTTTTTTATTTCCTTGGAATTGTATGCAACCATATTTGGAAGGGAAGATGTGCACACTTCTCAGCGAGGATAAAAGTCAGTTAATTTCAAAAGATTCTTTATAAATCACATTTTTAAAGTGTCATACTATAGTTACCCAGTGTATAAATACTCCACCTCCTGCCCCACAGACATGACTTACCTGTAGATCTGGCTATTCCATCTATTCCTTCCACTTTGTCATCACGAAGCAATGGATGGAAAAATGTATAGACAAGATCACACTAAATTTGAAAGAAATTTTATATATTAGATTAAATGTTAATGAGCACTAAGATCCAAAAGCCTCCCCTGGATTTGCTTAAGCTACTTAAACTCACTTCTGCCACCTCTGGAGAACTGTTCATCAGGCTCTGTATGTAGCTATTGAGCTCCACTTTTCTTTTAGCAGCTACATCTTTTATGTGTGTTCTTCCCAGGACCATCTTATTAGGGAAGCTGTAAGAGAAGAACAAGATGAAGTTTCCAGTTAATTTTTCTGCAGTGCAGTTAAATTTCATTCTAATTTCCACCCTGAAGTGCTGACATCTATTTTTGACATCAATCACAATTGGACACACGGGCATCCTAATATACAACAATGTTAGAGAAAGACAAGGAAACTTTTATAGGTAATTGATACAAATGATAAATCACAAATTGAAGCAGCTCCTCTAGTTCTCCTCCTTCAAACTTAAAGAATATATTTTTCCTCTTTAATTGCCACCTTTGAAGTCTAGTTCACTACTCAGCACTTTTGTCTCAGCTATCTTTAACTCCACTCTAGCTAGGATCATTCTTTAGTGAATTCATTATAATAGCAATGAATGAGTGAGAAACATACCCTGGTAGCTTCCAAAGTGGAAAAAGGATGCCAAGTTTGTTGTGGAGCTCCTGGAACTCATCAAATGTTCGGAAAACAAAAGCTGGCTCAGCTTGTCCTTCTCTCAAAACTCTCACCACATATATCTGCCAAAAATACACATAAGAAAGATAGAAAGTAGTAGAAATGTTATAGAATTGACTTAAATACTGTTCTGGTTTAACATTCAGCTTTTCCTACTATGGTAATCTTCCTCCCACATTAATTTCCCAGTGTTTGCATTTTATACTGGAGTTTGAATTACAAACCGCCCTACTGAAATGTTACTGCAAAGTAACACTGTGATTTTCCTATAATGCAGATCTACATCTGACAATGAGAAAAACGCAGTTAAAGCTAAGCTGTCAGCATTCCCCATTTTAAGCCTCACTGTAAGTTCATACTCTGTATCAGGTGTACAAAGTTGTAACACATCTGGAACAGCTGGAACTGATGTGAAAGCTTACAGGCCCATACTCTTAAAGCAACAATTTGCTAGACAAACGTAGGTACGCTGCATTATATAAAAGGAAATCTTTCAGATGCTTGGGATACTGCCCTCAGTAATTTGTATTATTTAGTAAGGAAAAATGAAAGCTGAGAAATGGCACAGAAAATTGAGCTCAGTGAACTAATAGATGAGTCAAATGTGTATTTTAATAAAATGTGCAACTAAACATAAGGACATTACATTACCTCAGCAGTTTCCTAAAGATCAAACCCTGCTTTGGCTTAGAACTGGAGTACTCAAATACATTCATAATGCAGTGATTCAATATAAAGCTTTTCTTCTGTAAGCTTTACCTTATCTGAGTGGTGACTGCCAGATTAAGTCATTTGCAGCAAATACAACTTGGAAATAGATATACACTAGCTCACTTTATAAAGCAACTTGAGGAAAATTCAGCTTGGGCTGACCAGTCCAAGACAACAAACAGCAACAGGAAAAAAAAAACAAAAAGGGGAAAATATGGTTGCATAGAGCGGAGAAAAATTCTACACACTTACATAATGCTTATCTGGATTATATCTCTTCTGATACGTAAATACAGACACTTGTTTGATTCGGCCATCTTGTTTAAGAGAATATGTTTTAGCAGAAAATGAGAGGATGGGTTCATCATTAGACGGCAGTCCTGAGAAACGCAGCTGAGCCAAATTATGAATAAAGAAGTTAAACTTTGTGGCAACACTTCCCAGACTGGATTCAATCAACCTAGAGTAGAAAAAATAAGTTCAAATTCTAGAACACATAAAATCTTCCTCATCACTCCACTCCAGCCCTGTTTAAAGTGGGACAGAACAATTCATTTTCTAACACACAGCAACAAGTAGCTTACACTATATGCACACACTGATTTGCTCTTACTGGAAGTGTAATCCCTCCCTCCCCAGTGGGCAAAAGTGCTTTTGGGAAAACTTCTTTATTCTGTGTGCATTTCAAGGATATCAGCACGTACACCACTACTAAGCAATCTGGGATGTATTCAAAATGCAACTCTCAAACAGCACAACAGAATTACTCTATTTCAAGCAATTCTTTTGCACAAGGTAATTCTTAAAGGCAAAATATTTTAGCACAGGTACTAATCATACATGAAACTGATCTTATCTTTGCAGTTCACTGGTTAGGTGATGGGTATTCTTGGGTTACATAACCTGACTACAGCCACCTTTGCAACATCTTTAGTACATTCATCTGAAGCAGAGAGCTCCCACTAAAAGGATGATGCTGGTGGATACACTTAGCCAGTACCTTGTAAAGAAAATGGTAGCTTCTGCATCTGTTGTTTGAGGCTGGAGAGCATCCTGGACGTACTTCAAGTCCTGCACCCCACTTAGTTCTGGTAACCCTGAAGAAAGCATCTGCAGGAAAATTAATTTGCAAATATTTTATTTCACAAATAAAATGTGATTTCATACTGAAATAATTAAACTCTTAGACCTTCAAAGTCATTTGAAGCTGTGACAGATTGCTTAATGCTAACAGAGGCAGTCAATAATTACTTCCAATCAGCAGCTCTGTATTTCTGCTGTGTTAAAAGCAGCTAACAAAGTTTTCACAGAATCATAGAATTGCTCAGGTTAGAAGACCTTAAAGATCGTAAAGTCCAACCACAACATGACCATATTACCCTAAAAGTCCCCTGCTAAATTGCGTCTCCTATGCAGAGTAATTTATAATATCTTCTTAATTTTAAACTCTTAGAAGTTTACCTAAACCTAAAAAAAATCATCACATACAACCTTCCTAAAAACGTACATCTAATATTTCTGGCTTATAAAGGAATGCGTCAAGATTTCCTGCAGCATGAAGAACTTAAGATTTAATAACAAGCCAACATTACAGATCAAGTTTCAACTTTAATAAAAATGCTTACCAGGGAAAGTAGGTTAAGGAAGAGGTTTGCATGTTTCCTTATCAAATTGTAAGCTTGACAACAAAGATCCACAAACAACTGAAAGCGAATAGTGGGTTTTTCACCACCATTAATGACATAAGCCATATCAGACGTTAGCACAAAAGGAGCCCGATCCCTGTTCGAAAAGCACATAATTCATATCATAGAGTCACCAAGGTTGGAAAAGACCTACAAGATCACCCAGTCCAACCATCCACCCATCACCAATCGTTCTCACTAAACCACGTCCCTCAACACAACATCCAAATGTTCCTTGAATACCTCCAGGGTTGGTGACTCCACCTCCTCCCTGGGCAGCCCATTCCACTGCCTGACCACTCTTTCAGAGAAGCAGTTACGTTACTCACAAGGTCTATTCACCGTCATGTGCTTCCCTCCAATCCCATCCCCAGGCACTGATATCAAACAACCCATTAATACCACTTTACTTTTTTTGGGTTGGATTCAGCTACTCAGGTTTCCTGCACATTCACATGGACCTGCTTCAGAATCTCCTAAAGCAACACTTGGAGACCAGGTTAAATTACAGCCCTCATTTTCAATCCCCTCATTTCTAGAAGCCGTAACACACAAACACAAGATGCCTGGCTTTAAGTGCTTTAAGAAAATCCCCCGAGATTTAAGCATGTTTAGCACAGAAATTTTTAAAGAATTAATGTAATGTTGAAAAGCATAAGTTAAATACTGATCCTTATTTCAACCTACCAGAAGCTAAGACAGTCATTCATTTGAAAGCTATGCCTAGGTGCTTTGACTTAAAAATAAATAAACCAATAAATCAATAAATCTAGAGATCAGATTATGAAAACAGAAAACTTCTCAGAATTAATTCTATACTAGCAAGTTTGAAGGTATTCTGCAAACTCAGCAACTCAATTGGAAGATTTTAGCTTCATACTAAAAACAGCACCTAACAGGAATTTAAATGTTAATGCTTATTAAAATATACCAAAAAAAACCCAACCCACTTCATTCTCTACTTTGCTTAGCAATGGAAAATACCTTTTAAAGCTACCAAACATTTGTGCGTGACCCAAAAACTTTCCAAAATCAATGTGAAACATATGTCCTGTGTTTCGAAGCATTATGTTATCATTATGGCGGTCACAAATTCCCAGCACATAAGTAGCAACACAGCATCCTGCACAAGAATAAATGAAGTTTTCCGAAGCCTGGGAAGAAAAGAAAAGAAAGTGAATTGAGAATAAACGTCCATGGAGAAACAGCATTAATACGTTCAACAGTCAATCTTTACAAAGGTAAAACCGAAGCCAGATCAAACAGGTCCTAAAATTTGCCCTTCTCTGGACAGTGTTCTTCAGATAGAGAATAAAATCTGTCTCCAGGTAGAGATTTCTTTGCAAAAATCTTCAGAAATCATAATCTCCAGGAAAAAAAAAAAAGTGCTTGCTTCATTTTTTTCTTGTAAATAAATGCAAGATAAAGGAGGATTTGAAGGCAAATGACAAAGAGTAAGTAGTATGCAGAAAGGGAGGGCTACATGAGATTTATTCTCTAGTGCATATTAACAGCAGCGTAACCAGTAGGAAACATTTTACTCTTGGCATCCTATGTCCCAAGAGACCACTGCTCCTAAACCACAATGAAGAGCAGCTATCATTCCTTCCTATTGTCAACAAGATGTAATGGAATGTTGACAGGAAGATTCAACCTCTACTGCTGTACCAGCAACATCTGCCTCTGAGCCAACATTATACAGCAGAAGGCATTACTTTTGGATCAGACCTCATAAGGGATTTTCATTAACTCTTCCTGAAGAATAGGAAAAAAAAAAATTAAGTTTCCTAAAGATTTAAAACAAAAACTTCAACATAAGATCAAGAACAAGAATTGCTCTCACAAGAGCAAACCTTATTTAGCCCATTTTGCAGGGCCTTCAAAAAAAATACTGAAAAAAACTTACTTTTTCATATTCCTCCTCTGTAGGATTATACTTTCGCAACCATTCTGCCAGAGGCTTGTCTTTAAAAGAACCTGTCACTCCATATTCCACTTGAATTTTCCTAAGTGTTTCCGAAGCAGGAACAAGTTCTACCATACCTTTATATGAAATATAACAAAATATCATCTCCGTAAGTTATATTGTATTTTCACTATTTGGTAGGAAGTTTATTGACAGTGATTGACTTTATAATTTAAGATTAGCTTATTTCAAAATCCAGCTAGATGTAAAAAGTGCTATTAGTTTATGAAGCATTTCTGCAGACTACAATATAATTCTTTGCCATGAAGCAGAGATTCAATTTAGGTTTACTTTATTACAATTAGTTATGATTGTTAAAATACACACATATATTATACTTTTACTCAAAGCACTACCGCTTAATTACTCTCTAGTACATAAATTAGTATCGGTCTATTACTAACAGCTGTAAAATATTTCTATACTGTCATTTCCCAAAGACACAGCCTAGCAGCCCAGTAACTTCTAATGGTCAGTGAGTGTTGAAATAAGACCAGCCTGCCCTCATAAATAAGGCAAAGTGGGATTGACATGTGGCCTTATTTTGGAGACATCATTTACTAGAAATATTTGTAGAGCTAGATCATAAAAAGAAAACATTTTATTAAAACAGTTTGAATTCTATCTTGGCAAGAGCTACTATGAGAAAATCTGCAATTTATGTCTATTTTTACTTTTCAATCCTTCAAGTACTCTAACGATACTAATACTAGTACCAACAAAAAATGCAACCTGCTATGCAATCAAGTCACCGCTCCAAATAGGAAGAAATGCCATCTGCTTCTTTAAGAAGCAAAAGCTTTCCATAAATTGAAGCTTTTGGTATAGTTTCACCAATCTGAATTTTCAACTCTCTCATATATATCTGGGAGTTTTCATCACACTGCTCTGACTGAAGAGGTAAGTTTCTGCTGACTCTCTTTAAAGATCCTGTGTTTCCTATTGGTTATCTATAGAGAATTAGTGAGTTAACTTGCATAAAGTATGTCCAAGATGTAAGGCAGCATTGATACTCAGAGTTCTGTAACTTTAAAGTTTCTAACTTGAAAAGCTCATAATCCCAAGAAATTCCGCATAGCACAAGATGGTAATTCTGAGAGGGGTGTGGGAAAGGGATTAAGTTCAGTTTTTCTTCTTTTTGCGCATTTCAATGTTCCCTGACTCAACTGCAGCAGATTCCAAATACCTTGGAATTTCAGTTTTGACTTGAATGTTTTCTTAGTCCATAAATAACTTTCATAATCCAAACTGCTGTTGCACCACTGATTTCCTGTGCTGCAGTAAGGATGTGAGGAAAAACCTTACGCTTTTATTGTGACATTCGTGCCACTACTCATCTACAGTAGAACGCATTAAGAATCTCAGAACTCAAGAAAAAACATTTAAATGCAACTCTGCCATGAGGAAATTCCAAACAATTCAACTGGATAGACTTTTGAGTACTGAAGTTCCTTATAAGGAAGGCTTTTGGCCTTCCAGTGTTTCCTGAGTCTGCCTTTGAGTAGAAATTTTCTCTGCGAGCACGATAAAAATTTGGGCAGGGTGAAAGACAAACACAAAAATTATAGGCAGCATCTGGTGTTGCACCTCGATCTTTTCCGGTTGAGAGACACTTGAAGATGACCATCCGTAGATCCAGTCCCTCCTGCAGCCAGATCTTATCCATGATCTTAATCATCTGTAAAGCCAACATATCTTGTCGCAGATCTTCCCCAACCTTAATGGAAATACAGAAGTTAAATAGAAACACGATATGCTTTCAGCAGAACTGAACTGGAGATCTTAATTGCTTTGCATTTTAAGTGCGGGATACATTACCCTACTTATTTCCTTACAGCTACATACTTAGACAGTGAGAATACAAGCTACGGTTTCACATGCAATATAGTGACTTGCACATTTAGCAACCTGTTCAGATGCTAGTTAGCTTCTGAAATTGGAATGTTTAAAGCTATCTTACAAAAATGCTACACTTCTTCCTATTCCTTTTTTATAATTAAAGCCTTATGACTTCGCTCTGAGAAGATGCAAGAGCACTGTTTCCCCTGGAATACCTGTCCTTAAAAGAGAGCAGCAGTAACTCCTACCACTACCAGTCCTTCTACACAACTTGAAAGAAGTCTTAAGCAGTTACGACAGATGAATCGTAAGATATGTTCTTACCCAGCCAAAAATTTAATTCTGTGGATACTTTCAAGATTCTGAAATGTTGATTTATGTGGTATCACATCAGCACTAGGGTGGGAGTTTTCTATTGTACAGTTATGAAATTGAGTTGCTTACTGAAAAATCTAGCCATTTTCAGACATGTGGAACAACTGAGATGGTTTCTAGATATACAAGAACAAGCCTACAGAGTATCTGAGCTTATTGATCTATGCTGAAGTTACTCATTCTTTCATTGGTATCAACTACCATTTAACATTTTTCCAATTTGCATGTAAGGCTTACCTTAAACATCACATTAATCTCTTCTCCCAGAGGGTCTGCATTTATCAGTGCAATTTTCAGTGGTACTGCATTGGAGCTGAAGAAGGAACACGCCTACGAGTAGATTTATTGTTACTATTCACAGTATAGCTAGTCCAGGAAACATGACATTCTGACAACAAGCATATATGACACAATGTGCGTATTCAGACTTGTAACGTTGCAATTGTGGTGAATATGTTTCCTTTGAACAAAGGGCCCTTTGGCTGATATTTGTTCAATTCCTGTACAAAAGCCAACAGTTCAACACAGCAATGTTTTGTATTGAATAGAAGAATGAGTAAAACAAGGATAAATATTTTAACAGCAACTTTTTAAAACTTAGACTATAGAAACTGGATATTCGTGTCTTTTGCTATGCTCTCATTTATCTGTTTTCAAGTACATGTTCGTGATTTAATTAACACTTAGAGAAGGAAAGCAAAAGGAGATCTGTGTCTACACTGGATTAAATCCAATGCTCATGGACCTTTAGATTCTCAGTTATGCACAATGACATGCAATCAAGGTTGTCAAAGCAAACACTGTCAAACTTTGCAGAGTTCAGAAAAAAATATATATATCAGCTTCTACACTATCATTTGTTGGACTTCTATAATGAAATAAAGCTATTGTCTGCTTCCCTGGTACAACCAGTAACAGGCACATTCACTGATTTCAAGGTACTTATTCATTGTTTTATCTTCATAGCATTATTCACTTTTCTCTTTTGACTACTAATGAAAACAAGACCTTTCATACACTTGAGTACTCCTCTCCCACAGCCACAATTATTGGTCTCAGAGCAGAAAGGTCTGAAGAAATAATCACTTAATTATTTACTAACAATGAATTCCCTTGGAATAAGTATTTGTATAATTTTTCTTTTCTTAATTAACTTTACTCCCTCTTTCAATCAGCATTTTTCATTAAAACTCTCCAACTAGAGTAAAGAACTTTCAAAGAAGTAAATTAATGTTGCTATTTGTAAAAGCAAAAACAAACAACAAAATCCCATACCTTAATATTTAGTTCTCTTGCCACGAGACTGGGATTGAGAGGCAAACGGCATTTGTTCTTCAAGAAAAATGACTGCACACGTTCCATACCACTTTGTAAGGCAGTCTGCAAACAATCAAACAAAAAATTTCAGCTGATAATTCCTAACTGGAGCATTTATGGGAAACTTCTGGACAAAATGATCCCAAAACATATCACAGCCAGTATTTTAGCTTCTCAGCATCAAAGGAATCAAAAGAACTTTTAATAGGTAAAAACAACTGCTGTTTTACCTATTAAAAATGTATAAACTTGGCAGTACAATACTAATACCACACTTTTTTCCCCACTAACTCAGAGGATAGCATTGCACTCTAACAAAATATTAACTCATTCTTAGCATACAAATAGATATCCCCATTCTTTCGTGTAACTGGATTTTCTTCAGCAGTAATAGCATTAAATCCAAATCCAGCTTATCATACACAGGAATCATCCTTCTTTCTTACCTCATCACCTCATACGATTTTATGCTTCAACCGATAACCAATTTGACAGACACTGACTTATTTAACCCATTACTGTGCTAAAAGGCAGAGTGACAGACTCACAGATCTTCCTATATATTTTATATAAATCATTTTATCAAATTTAGACCAAAAAGGTAACTGAGTGATTTGCTTTGAGAGTATAAACAGTCTTCTTTAACAATACTAAAATTTAATATACACACCTGTCGACCTGATACACTTGTTTGCTTTACTTTTTCTGCTACCATTCCAAAAAGCAGCACCAGTCTGGTCTGCTTCTCCAGCTCTTCTCTCAGCCCTTTCCCACAAACTGAAAGAAAGGCTCCAAGAATTTGCTCATATCTTACGCCAAACTTTGGATCATATAATGTATCCTTAAGAAGCCTGAAATAAAAGATCTGAATTGAATTTTCACATAGAAGATAGTGTGAACAATGCAGTACTAAAACAGTAATTGACTTTAATGAATACATATTATATGCATACACATATATGATATAAAAGGTAAGAAGTTTGTACTTTGTAGGGGCAGTGTCTGTTTCTTCACAAAGAAAACAGGATCTGTATTTTCTCTACTTTTCCATTTGATGTAACATGCATTGTTATGAACCTTAATATTAAGATAGAATATTTTTTCCTTAAAATACTACCCTTACAACAAACATTACATGAACGATGGAACAGAGAACATCTTACCAGTAAAGGTAATGTGCTATTCGAATACTTCCCAATGCCCGAGCCAAAAGAAATTTGACAAGTGCACTGTCCAGGTAGGTTTCATACTTCAATGCCTAAACACAAAGAAAATGAAATAAATGGGGTTTAAATTTAATTCCAGATGAAAACAGATTTTATGATAGAAGCACTGATAGAACCATCACCAGTTGAGGAGACAGTCACAGAGCAACCATCTACTTACACTGTTTTCCACCCAATGCATTAGTTAAGGTAATTAAGTATAGAGTTGTGATTGCACTTCCGTGACTAGTAGCTCAGGACTCCCTTGGATTTTCAAGAGCAAAAAAGTACAGCTATGGTGCCAACAGTAAATCCTACCTGCACAAACTGAGGGAGGAAATCTGTTAATTCATCATCACTCAATGTTTCTATCCAGTTTACAGCCGTATTTCGCACCTCCTGATCAGCAAACCTAGAAAGTCACCGCACATCCACATTAAGTTTATTGTGTTTGTGTTTCTGTGACACATAAACAAAACTTTACTCTGTTTTCTTACTTTGAATCAAGTAGTTCCAGTGCAGCTAAGGGTGATAAAGGAGGCCACTGCTGAAGCAATGAATATATTTCTGGAAGACTTGCCCAGTCCCAGTGTGGGGCACTAGCCAGTATTTTTGGTAAGCTGTTAGTATGACTATGACAATAATGTCTCTGCTCCCACAAAAATTCTTTGTCTTCTTTTGATAGCCTGCAGACAAAAGCACATCGGTTTGTAGTGCAAGTTAAGGAGCATCACCCACATAACCCCAGTGCCACCGGTCACTGTATTCAATTTTACATATTACATTACATGATGTAAAATGGCTATTTCCTCCATGAAAGTCTAAAGCAGAGCCAAAACAAATCTCAAACGTTATGGAAACAGTTGTTAAAAGCTGTAATTTGCATAAAACAAGAATAGATTTTAGCGAAGTCGGAAAAAAAAAACCCACAAAAAACAGGCAGTTAACATTAGGTTGGTGCAGATGAGTAGGAAAACTTGTCAGAAACGTTCTCATGGAGTATGAACAGCCTCCACTGAAACTGCCAATGCTCCTTGTAACTGAAGAAATACCAAGTGGGAACAGGCATAGACAACAGGCAATCAGAGCAGTATGAGAATATTACAGCACTAGCCACAGAAAATACAAAAGAATATATAAAGTCAGCAGCATTATTTTACAGGTTTTGTTCAATCTCTTGGTTAAATCTCCACAGACCTTCAAAAATATAATAGAAGCATAATAAAGAATCTCAAGAATTCTACACCCTAGTTTCACACTGTCATGTACATACAGACCAGAGCTACAAAGAGATGAACATACCCAATAGTGTTATCCCTAGAGAGAATGGCAAGGAGACGTTCTCTCAGTGGTTTTTCTAATGCGTCTATGGAATGATGCACAGTAGTCTTTGCAGCTTGAGGAATTTTATATTCAATATCAAAAGCATGGGATGGAAAATCAACCTAAAAAAAACCAACAGCCTCCTAAGAAAAGTGCAGAGCGCTTCCCCTTCCAGCAGCATCAGGTTTTTGGGAATCTCAGCTCCTTAGTTCTGCAAGTGTAATGGTTTTCAGGTATGGCTCCTGAATTGTTTTCCCCATCTTAATCATTCTATGTAACTACTGCCCTTAACTGTATGACAACTGCATTATTTTACAATCCAATACGTAGAGTTCAATTCTGAAGCAAAATGAGGATGCTTAGAGCTGAAACTAATCCAAGAATCAATAAAAAAAACCCACACCAAGTGGTTTCAACCTAACCATCACCTCTAATGACTATTGGGACTGTGAAACCATGCCTAACAAAGTATCTTCTCTTAGGGAAATTTGGACACTGAATTGAAGATGCAAGGCGCTTGCTTTCTGTGAAGAAACTAAAACTGCTGTCATTTGGGCCAAGACAATTCCCTTTTTTACACACATCTCTATGGGCTGTGTTTCAACAGATATTCTCTACCAGTACTGATCAATCAATATCTAAACATAAGGCATGTGCAACTTTTTTTTTTTTCAACTTCAACAGAGTGATTATAAATACATATGTTTACAGCAGCTTTTCATTCTTTGTCCTAAAGTTTATTAACTGCTATTCTATGCTGGATAACAAATGACTTAATATCTACGCCTTCCCCAAAACAACAGATCTATTACCACTCTTGTAAAAATTAGTCACAATATTCACAAAATGCAGTCAGAACAAATCAGAAGCACATATAACCTGCAGCACTATTCTTCCCATATTTTCTTTCTTACTGGCCGTCCCTGAAGTATGACTTGGATGTGATGAGGTCCAGAGTTGCAGGAGCTTTGTCCCACAGGACAGCAATCTGAGAGAAAAAGCAGATACAGGTATTATGTCACAACCTGTTTGCTTCAATGGAGTATTAGTTATTAAAATACCATCTGAAAAAGCCCAATGGTTGCTATGAGAAAAAAAAAGTCAGAAATGTTAAAGCCTATCTATGACTTTTTGTTCTTCCCATGGTTTAGTTAGTTAGTTTTTAGCTCCTACCCACTAGCAATACCGCCTCCAACTGCAACTAGAATATGTGCCTCAGATCTTTAATTACAGAAGTCAGGATTTAATTTCTGTAGACTGTAAGTATATTGGACTCTAGCAACTCTACAGCTGCCCTACACAAACCATTCAGCGTTCTCTTGTGCAACACACACTGCAGCATGCTATATAAACAGAAAACACAGTTTTCTCCCCAGGTTAACTACTATGACAATACAGTGCAGCATGAAGTAAGACTAATTTTGCAATTTAAAATAAAATAAAAATGATGCTTGTAGTCACATACTATGAAATTCAGCATTTAGGAAACCTAAGTGCAATATTTAAATTGAAAACTGAGAGGAAAGCCATTTATGAAAATAGATTGAGTTCTCATTGGAGACAGAAAGGAGCTGCAAGCTATCTTTGCAGTGCAGGAAACCCTGAACTGCTACATAGCTGCAGCCTTTTGGAATGATCTGCATACAAAAGCAGAAATAGACAAACAGAGCTCTGTGTAGAAGCAAAGGATGCAAACCACATGTAAAGATATAAGCAATACAGAGTAGTAAGAGACCAAGAAAGATTAGGAGTCTTCGTTTACAATTAGATGATATGAGCTTCTAGTAGGTTCTGGAAGTCAGAATCTCTTACAAAAATAAAATTCCAAGCGTTATTTCCAAAGCTATTTTGCAATGGTGTGATCATTTCTGCAATGTTTCACCCAATCTTGGTATCCACTGTTCAAGCCTATTTATTAAAGCTTCATAAACTAGCTACCAGAATGATTAGCATTTTGGAATACACCCAGTAATGGAAGTTACAAGGAGAAGGAAAATCCAGGAACACTTAACTGAGGAAAACTGTATGATGTTTTCCATTTTAAGTGATTAAAGATCATAAGAGGATCTGTAACTGCACTTGAAGACAGACCAGAAAGGTTTCTGTTTGCTTATACAGGTTAACAGCATGAATGGCTCATTTTGCCTATTTATGAAAGTACATTTGTATGTATACTTTAAAACACAGTGTTTTGATTTTTTTTTCTTGCTGGATTATTTATTACCATTCTATTATCAGACCAGAATAAATAATCTTTCCAAAAGGTAAGACATATTTCATCAAACTTAATCCTCCAGTTTGGTTCCTACATACAAATTTCATACTGTAACATACAGCATGAAATATTTTACAGCCAAGAGACAAAGATGCCTCTAAAAAAAAGTTATATAATGCTTATTATACTGCAGACCTCGAATTAGAAGTATTTTATCCACAAAAGTTTGATCCATCACCATATTTAGATTTACAAACAGAAGTGAGTGAAGAAGAGTTAATTTTCCTATCTCAAAGAAGTCTGTGGCAGATTTCTTATCCAGTGACAGAGAAAGATGGTACATTTACCTGCTGTCAGGATTCTGTCTGTTTTGTATTGCACTTGACACTATTCCTACTGAATCCATTGCTTGCTGCAAACATTTTCTTTTACATTCTCTATCACTCAAGTACTGACTGCCTGCACTTCATCTGCTAAAATATACATGAATAGCAACTGAACTGTCTCTGGCCAATATAACATACTTTTATAACTCATGAAATGGCACTCTCATCAAGACTACACACTTTCAGTGTAGAAGAAAGGCTATCATTTCAGCAGGCAGTGATGTCTGTTGATACTTAAAACACGTATAATTCAGAAGGAACAGATCCTGATCTGAATGTCAGTGGATTCCTTGAAGGACTACTCAAGTTGTGATTATATCCTCAACTGCTGCTTGCTTACAAACTGTGGTGCTAAGATGACCTCTTTTGGTCCATGTTATCATTGGTCAGCAGTAGTATTAAAATTGCTTTGATCCAAACATTCAACATACCCCTACAGGTAAGTTTTTCACCAGTTAAAAGGAAATAATATAACATATTTAACTGACAGTGTTATTTCTATATGAATACAGTTTAAGATTGCTACCTTTGTCACTTTCTAATACGTCCAGCAGCAAAGAAGCAGTGTCTGTAATTACGGGAACAGATTAAACTTTATATAGAATAAATCATTAATAAGCTTATCCATATTTTGGATACTTACCGCCTAAAATCGAAAAGAGGTAGAGAAACCTGACCCAACATTTCAGGGCCTTTTCTCTGCTTATTTGAATCAGGAGAATTTCCACTACTTTGATTTAGGATTCCAAACAAAGTCAGGCATAAGACTGATTCCAAAGGCAATTGTGAAATCTGGATGGGGAAAATTATTCTATAAAATAAAAATGTTGAAATAAATCAGTCATAGAAAGAAAACCAATTATTAGTAAATTACAGGCTTGTCATCCATAGAATCTGTCAATGCCTTTTGCTTTCAAATTTCTGAAGGACAAATGATAAACTTTTGTGCAATTACATTCCGCTCTAGTGTCTTCTGCACCAGTAGTTCATAAAATCTGCTAAACTACAATTCTGTACAGTAGCTAGATTCAGAACAATCCTTTTTAATAGGCAGTAGAATAAGCCTCTTTAATCTTCTAATAAATCACATTCCTTGCACAGAACCGCACATTCTAGCATAACCTGTCTTCCCACTCTGCTCACCACCAGGACACGTACAATTCTATGTTACCTACCTCCGACTGACAGTAGCTTCCCATCGCAATGAAATAATCCCTTAAGAACTACTGTAAGCTAAATTCACCAAACAGCACAAAGCTGGTAACCATAAAGGTCACAGCTGAGGAGTACACACCTCACTGGACAACAGAGTTTAGTTGGCACTTTTCACTGCTTGAAGTGTTCTTTCTTTAATTTTCTGTAACTTGTAGATTGATTTTTTTTTTGTATGTACTCACAGCATATTACTAATCCAGACTACAAAACACCTAAACTATATTAAGCAGCTTCTAAGCAATCTGTCTAACATCTTTCACTGCAATTTACTATCACTCATCAGCAAAAGACCAACAATTAATTCACTGCATCATCCAAAAATGGTAGTCCAAGCAGTCTTAGGTGGCAGGTATTTCAGAACCTGGAGCTCTCATTTCTGGTCTACAATCATTTGTCACTGCAGGATTTTGGAGTATTCTTCAGAGTGAATCTCTGAGCTTAAAAAACTGTCAGGAAACAAGGTACAGAGCAACATGAAACTCACCTGACTCTTCAATAATGACAGACTGCCCAATAACTACTAAGTCAAAAAGAGTAAGTTGTGTGCGTGTGGGTATATATACACACACATATATACATATATACACACACACACACACACACAAAAACAATGAAAAATATTTTCCCCTCTCAGATACCACCTGCCATTCTGTGTTCCTCCTCTGCATGCCCTTCCCTCTACCTTTCTTACTCTTTCCCTGCTCCATAACAAGAAAGGCAGCTTCAGTAGCTTGAAATGTTCTCATATGCTATAGACAGATTAAGCACTTATGCATCTGATCTCTTTATATAAATACGTTAGATTTATAAATTAGATACAAAATTGCTGTAATATATTTGGAGCAAAAGCTATTCAGCATCAATGTCAACAGAAGTCAACTGAAATTTCTTCCCTATTTAGAAAGTCTGAGAACTGCTTAGAAACAAGCTTTATTCATCATTCCTTAAGCAGTGCAAGCTGTTCCCATTACAAGGAATCCTACAATCTTCCCCATTCATTATACTTGTACTCTATAAATACATTAGCACAGGGCAATTGTCCAGAACTTCCATTCCAACTTTTAAAATGAGAGATCAAATACCTATCAGAATAGTATTTCTGAGTTGGGTCACAAGCCTCACACACTGTCCTTTCAACACTTTGGGTAGAATCAGGAGTTAGAGTTGACAATGAGCGTATTCAGCAGCTGGCAGTTAGCATTCTAAAGTCACTTACAGTTCATCCCATTTAATCAAGTAGAAGAAATTCTTGTATGCGCCAGCCTTCTTGGACTGTACAGGTTTGAAGAGATCTTTTCCATTATGAGTCAATGAACAAATCAAGTAGTATTTCTCAAAACTGGACAAAAAAAAAAAAAGTAAAGTAAATAAAAAATAACTCCATAAAGGGATATTTTCTACAACTAAAATATTACTTACTTGGATACCCAATCAGGAAAAATTCCATGTGCAGCAAATATTGTGAACTGGAGATGTTCTGTGGCAGCCCATGCTTCCTTGGTAGTCTTATCTTTTGGAGAAACTGCTGCAGAACTGCTGCTACATGAATTCATGTGGAGTCGCAGAAGGGCCTCAACTGCTCTTGTCAGCAGGTCTATACTCACTTTCAGAGGACTTTCAGGCTGCGGCGAGCCTAAATTGTAAGTGATCTTTAATGCATATCTTCCTTAAAATAGCCACCTCGAAGCCACTTTTAATAAAACTGAAGAACTCTACTCACCAGATGAGCTCTTGCTAGCATCATTGCCACATTTCATGGATACCTACACAGTAAGTCATAGCAAATTTCAATATGAAGAAGCCTATATTCATTTAAAAATCAACTTGATTAGAAATTATTAGTCATGTAAATTAGGACCATGTTTGTGTTCATTTAATACACCTTTTTAATCAATTCAAGTTCCTCATGATAACTGATAGTGTCACAAGCTCCACATCATGTAGAAACTATTCACCAAGCTCAAAACTTTTTGTCAAGTCTCAACTATCCTGACATATCTTACACGGCTCAGTACATTGGAATATTGCTCAGAGCACTCAAGCGTCTCTCAGGAGAGAGAAAACTCAGGGCTATTACAAGTGAGAGCAGAAGTTAGTAGCTTAATTATGCATCAATTGAAGTTCAAATAGCTGTTTTGTGACATTTTACAAAGGCATCTTTTGTAGGAATAGTTAAGATTTAAAAAAAAAAAGTAAAACCAAGAAAGCTGAGCAGTAGGTACTGCCACTACCTGCTGTTTTTAGCTCCTCTGTCTGCTAAAACGGGAGTCTAAACATGATACAGTATGAAGACAATGTCTGGTCTTATCAAGGACACTGCTGAAGCCTGCAGGCATTGGACTAATCGTGGGAATTTACTCCCTTCAAATAAGGAAGGATTTCATGCCAAATTCAACTTCTGATAAAAACTGAAGCTTCTAATGAAAACTGAATTGGTGATTTAAAAGCATAACTTATTGAATCCCTAAAATTTGGGAAAACTGCTAAGACATCTGTTACAACTGCACAAGAACGAAAGCTCTTCTTACATCTTCCATGCATTAACTGAACATCTTGTCAACATTATGTCAAAAACTTAAAACTGTCGTTTTTTAAAGAAAAAAAAAGGCAGAAACCTTATGTATGTTGAATTTCTCTAACCTTTTACATAAATGCTCTGCATTGCTCAGCAAGAGTTTTAGTGAGCTGTACTTATACAGCCTATGATTTTACAAGATTCCAGCTTAGTATTACAAATACATAACTAAACTGCAGACAACAGCAAACAAGAAAAACCAAGAAAACAACACAAGATTCACAATTCCCTCTAAGATGGCCTGAAATTGCATTGCAAAACTATTTAGCTGCTTTATTTGCATGTTCTTCCCTTTAAAGAGGTATTTTAACCTCTTTAATCCAACCTTCAAGTTGGATTCCAAGTGATTAATACTTTAAAAGGTGATGACTATTATAAAAAAAGGCACTGAAACTAGCAGGTACAACTAAAAGAAGTGTTTAAAAAAAAGAAAGAAAAAAACATAACCCTGTCTAAATTGTTGCTAATATTTGCAACTACCAAAGACTATGAAATGTTATCCTTTGGTTTTAAAAGGCATACCTCAGAATGCAATTTATAGTGTGCAAGTTTACCTCAGTGTCTTTAATCCTTGGAAGATTAACAGCCCTCCTCAGCTTCTTTACAGATTCTGTTATTGCAGGAGTTTCTACACCATCCAACGTAGAACAGATTTTTCTGACAGTCTTAATCAAGTGATCCACTGCTTTATGTTGGTTCTAATAGGAAATGTAAGAAAGAACAGATTGAGACGGTCACTATTGCAAAGCACAACGTTGCTTTAATTTTTCTTTTTTTCTTTTAAGAAAAAAAATGGACAGGAAGATTTTATTATGGGATGCATATCTCAATTATATTTACCCATAGTTTAACAGTGTGATTAAACAAAAAGCCGCCATACTGAAAACTTCCTTACAGCACAGTTAGCAATGCCATAAAAAGACTAGTACAGAGTGCAGCATGGCATCCCTAGGGATGTTAAGAGGTCTCCAATCATTTTTTCCTTTAGCTCAAGGCTGATATTGTCTAATGAGATATTAAACTCAAATTCCCACGTGATTCTTCTTAAAAGTAGATTTTAAAAAAGATATTCAAGCAGTGTGAGGAAAGAATCACACTAAAGAAAAAGCTTTTCAATTTCAGCTCTTTTAAACATAAAGATTTAAACTACATTTACACTACTTTATAGCCTCCGTAACAGAACATATTTATCTTTTGATTTCACTTGAATCTACTGTTTGAAAAACATTGCTTGCAACTGTTTGCTTTGTGTACTACTCAACCTAAGTGGTTCTTAGATCAAACAACTGCAAACTGCCATCCTGGGGGTCAAAAGGAAGGAGGACTGTACACTTAAACAGAACCTCCCAACATTCTCTTCAGATTGACCAAAAAAAAAAACAACAAAAAAACAAAACACCCTTCAGCTTAAAACCCAAGAACTCTAGATTTTCTTTTAGCATTAGCAGTCTTTGTCTAAAATACATACAGATAATGAAAATATTTGCTTCAAAACAATGTCTCTGTTCACATTCTGAAGGCTTAATGTATAGGTTCTGTTCATCATGAGTCATGATTACTTAGAATAAGAGGAATTGGTGCAATACTGTCTTGCTAAGATATAAAGTGATTCCCTTCACATGCACACACTCTCACATGACCTTCATGTAAACGGATAACAAAGCAGCCATTTGAATAATAAAAGTTTTGAGATTGGGAGTTACCTGGCAACAATTAACTTTGCACTAGTAAGGAAATAACCCCAGAAATTGGAAGACACTGTAAATGTTTAAGCCTGCTTTCCAAGCTAACAACTTGAAGACAACAGCTGTTCGGCATATAAAAAGCAAAACCTCCACTGCTATTTTCCTCATCAGCTCTCAAATTATTACAAGGACACTAGCTTACATTTGAATGTGTCCACAGATGTAAATTCAAAGGCTACATACGAGTTATTTACCGATGACTTCACCCTGCCTTGCTTTGATTAACAAATTTCAGCTAGTGAATATGTATTGGAAGTCACTTCAGGAAGTAAAAAATGTGAACTCCAAAACTGTTGAGACTTGGATTTAGCTGACACCTACACAATGCATCTCTCATCTTCAAAAAGACTCTGTGGAACAACAGAACATAAGTCTGAGCTGCAATGTTTTATATTCTTCACCTCAACATGTGAAATCACAGTTAAATAAGCAATGTGAGGCAGCTGCAAGAGCAAAGCAACAAAAACCATCATCATCATATTAAGGAGCACTTAACATCTTACTCTTCTATAATATGACTGTGTTTGAAACTACCCGTGAGAATGTTGTGAAACATCAAGAGAACTGAAAAATCATAAGAACTAATGGTATTAAGGGAATATGTAAATAGCAGAGAGCAGCTTGTTGAGACCTGCATTCCTACAAAGTTAATTCAACAGACTTAATTATAATACTTTTCATTTCCTCCAAGTCTTCCATTTCAACACTGCTCCTTATAGAAACTTTAAGAAACATACTTCTTATAGAAGCTATTCAAGGTTTCAGTCTCCAAGCTAAATTACTATCAGGAGTTAACCTAAGCTGGTTATTGTGGTTTAGCCTGGCGTGCAGCTTAGCATCACATTCCCATTGCTCAGAGCATCAGTGTGCTATTAACACTGTTTCAGTGGAAACCAGGACACTAGTCCTTTTAGAAAGGAGCAAAGTAGGTTATCTTCAGCTAGACTTTTGTATTTGGGAAACTGTTTCACATAAAGCTGCTTCAAGTTAGCTATGATAGAGTTTTTGACTGTGGTTTTTAAATTAATCCAGTAGTGCAGAGTAAGATGTTACTATGCTTTGTGTAAAACTAACTTCTGTGTTCCAAAAATGCAACTTCCACTATACGTGTTACTGTTTAATTGTACAGACTTTGATCTGCTGGCAATATATCATGAATAACAACAACCAACACAGTCAAGATACAGACTTTTACCCCTAAATTCACCTCTTCCAGCATTTTTGAGGACAAGGTTATTTTGCACCCGAGGCCTTGGAAGGCACATTGCTACTTGCAGTGATTACATAACTATCAGATCACAGAAAAAGTCAGAAAGAAAATTTTAAAAAGCAATCTAAAAATCAATTATTCCAAATTCACATTTGACATCTTGTTCAGATCTTAGTTTCCCCAAAAACACCTGCAATTTTTTTCCCTCCAACTGTCTTATCAGCAAACATTCTCATGCTACTTTTGGTTCAGCGGTTCAGCAATAATTTGCAATGACCTTACCTCATTTTTCAGAGCTATTTCAATTTGCTTATGATAGATATCAAGAAGCTCTTCAATAGAAGATCTGCAAAATACAGTAATTATTAAACACATCCGCAATAGCATAACAATCTTGGTCAGAAATTCAGCATTGACTTGACAATTAAAAAACCTACATAATATTACCTTATATTAGGTTCTCTGAAAGGCTTTTCCACTTTGTAGAGGTGTTTGGTTAGGTCTATGGGTGTTCTGTCATCTTCTTCCTGCAGTAAAATATTATATATTGAGTACAGTTCCTAAGTTTCTATGATTTATAATAATGTTTTAGGCATCTCATTGCTAATAACTGTGGAATAAAAGCAGAAAGATATGAAGTTATTATTCAAAAGTGAAAAGAAATAATTGATAGCCTCCAAAAGCTCACACTGAGACAGTGAAAAAGAAGAGAAACAGCTACTGAGTGTCCAACTCTGTTCCTCCCTACTTTTCTCTTCAATCATCAGGTATGTATCTCTAATAATACTCAAAAACCATCCTCAGATTATATCTTACTCTGAAATCTGCTGCTTCCCTTTAAGGACTTAAGTTTAGATGAAAAAACTTGTGCACTTTTTCTAGTTGCAGTAATTGGTCTTAAGATACATTATCCATGTTTCACTTGCTCTTAGTAGAGGAGAACACAATTCCCAACATCATACAGATTTATGGATTTGTTAACTACAAAAGAAGATTTCACTTCAGATCCATCACTTCTGATGCAAACTCTCAAACTCTAAGATTAAATTGCCACTGTAGTTTAAGGAGGTACTTACTGTTCGTGCCAGACCTCTGCAAATTTCAGTATGGGTCACAAGCTGCAGTTTAATTTCTGTATCCCATTTCCGACAGTTCTGAATATATTCATGGCTTCCTACGCAGTGCTTACTGTTGAGCAAATGAAAGCTATAGTTATTTACACCAAAAATATTCAGCGCTTTTCAGAGAACTCACGAGGAAAACTTAAAGCAACCTAATGAGCTCGAAATAAAGAAGTGGTAAATCAGTCTCCACCTCATACTGCTCAATCGGGTTTTTACTTCAGTGGGAGTTTTAGTACACTGCTACAGATACCAACATTTTTGCTGAAGTTCTGAACTACTATGCTTAACATTAAAAACATTCTAATCCAGAAAATGAATGGGGATTTGCCAGTCATTCACTTTGAAGAAACAACAGATTATTAGAAGCTATCAGTAGATTTTTTCCTGGTTATTGACATTTAAAGAACCTGAAAACTAAACCATCCATCTACAGAAATGCTTTACAAGTCTGCATCTGAAAAACCTGTGCTCCACACAACAGACAGCAGTTCAGAACAGATATCTGGGAAGATGTTGAGAGTCTGCTTTATCCCACAGGAGCTCTAAAACTTCTGATATTTGTGTAAAATGTGTGTCTGCATTTTCAAGATTTCTACTTTCATGCATTTAATCATTAAAAACATATTTGCCAATAACTATGCCATTAAAATGTATGAAGTTAAACATAAACGAAAAAGAGTCTGCTTACTTCTGTAAAACTTCTTCTTGGCCACAGACTTTCAGGAAATAGCTGCCAATGTCCACTTCATTCAAGTCATCATGCACCCAGCAAAGTGCCTGCATTATTATAAGCTCAACAGGAGAGCTCACTGTTAAAAGAAATGACATCTAGAAGTTAAATAGAGGTGCACTGCAAATGATTCTAAACATATTTCACTAACAAGTTGTAGTTGTCCTTGAATTATGTTTTTATACTTGTAGAGAAGACTTTTTTGCTTCTATAAGCTCTCAAATTTCATAATTTGAAATCTCTTGTTGCTGCAAAGAAAGGCACACTATGAAACCTGCCTGTAGTTTCAGAAGTTTTTACACAAGAAAAGCATTTGAATATATTTTCTAACAAGATGGTCTTAAACAGTAAAGATGACAAATGATTAAATGAGTCCTGAGCACTCTGAAGTTTAAAAATCATTATCCTAAAGTTGATGACAGAACTTCCGTATTTGTACTGCTTTTGAGGAAATTAAAGCCAGCTGTAGCAGAGAGAAATCGTACTGGAAACCTTTTCCCTTTTAATTGCACAGCAGCTTTCACACTGTGTAGATCAGACCGTAGTAAGCATCACCAACCTTTTGCAAAACACAGTTCTTAACTACCATTGCCTTTTTATCAGGTATCGAATATTTTGAAAGTAGATTTTCCTTTCTAACCAAACACACAGCAAAAGAATAACCCCAGTCAAGCCTCACATTCATCCTCCCTAAAGGCACCAGCTGTCACCACAGAAAGAAAAGACAGATACATTTTAACACAGAAAGTCTATTTAAAAAACATTCCTTATGCCTCCCTACCTACTTTCTGATCACCCTTGAATCATCTGCCAATAATGTCAGTTACTCAAAGCTCTCTAAAAAACACTACACAGAAGCATTTCTTTTTTTCAGCAGTACCCTCAGTTGTTTTTTTTCCTTTGACCTAAACTTCTGAATTTTCTTACTCGTAATATAAAAAAATGCTACTACTATGGTGGATTCACAGCTAAATTCAAACCATATTTTCCATAAGAATACAAGTGCTTCATCTCATTAACATATGACTTACTATAAGCACAGTGATATTTGGTAGCCCATGAAGGATACGAATAGCTTGACAGCAAGTAACAGTAAGTATGAACTCAGAAAGACTGACTTCAGCAGAAAATATGATGGTTGATGGAATGAAAAGGTGCAGTAACAGCTCACACCTTAAGTGCTGTAGTCATAGATTCTGTTGCTTAAGATCTGTCAGTCTTGTGATACATTACAAACTAACATGAAGACATTACTACCTTTTTATCCCTTCTATCTTACTGAAAGAGGCTCATTTCTTTCTGACATATGACTGCTCAAGTAGATTTGTACTTCCCTATAAAGTCTTATAAACAGAACCAAAAGGTATATAGGTATATCCAAATGAACTCTGAAGTTGACCTGTTTCCCTCCCTCTACACAATGAGTCATAAGAACACTGAGAAGTAACAGTTCCATCCAAGCAGGACTGAAAGCCATTATGAAGCTGCTCCAGCATTAGGAAGTGAAAATATACAAGAATTTACCAAGAAAAGATGGACTTAAAGGAAGAGGGCAGCTTTAAACACACCATGTCTAAATCACAGTATATGCTATAGGTGCTTATAGATGTCTACAGATGCTACTGATAAAAGATTCAAAGTTTAATGGTGATATCTCAGCATGAGAAAAAAAGGATGTCAGCAGGCAGTACAAAGAACGAACACCTGTGAGGCTAGAAACAAACCACATTCCAAGGTTCCACTGAACAAAGAAACAAAGGGCCAAAGCTATAACATCCCTTTACATTACTAAAACCTTTTGTAGGAAAGGATTAAGCCTGTAATATAACTGAAGTGCAAACTTACAGATAAACAGCACAAGCCCTTCCTAGGCTACCCTTAACAGAGGAGTATTAAATCAAAGCAGAATAACTGTAAGGTTTTGCAGATTAAAATTAAATGAAAATATTTATGCATTGAGAGCTTCTTTTCCAGTAGAGCTTCTAGGTCAAGGGAATAACAGATCAATTTCATATCATTTGAGAACAACCAGTTCTACGCTTCCAGAGAGAAGTGAATGATAAGAAGCGCTGCAGCACAGAACTACTGCCAGGTGACCTGGCCTGGGAATGAGAGCTCTCACCAAGCCTAAGAGATTACAGAAATGTACAGACTAAGCTCTAAGCTGTTCTTAAGGTAATTTCTTATCAGCAGCAGTTATTTAAACACCAAAAACTCACATAAGTCGATGGCACCCGAAGTTACAGCCCTAATACAGACCTGTAGTGCAGTGTTGACTGCACAGAGAACACGAATTTATGTCCAAGGACAAGGCAAGCCTCTAAATCCCATCCCACACTAATATGCTTCATTACCAATGAACTGGGCTGGCTAGTTGAAGTACAGCAAGCCAGAATCATTTTGACACATGTAGACAAGCATATATTGATCTCATGATAGCCAGAATAATTTCCCAATAGCAATTTGTCTGAATTTTCAGGTAATCTGAAATAGCTTTGAGTATTCTAGCAAACGTTTGAATAAAAAAAAATTATGAAAGTTCAGAATCTGTTTCCACACCCTTCTCTCCCAGATGATCATAAAGTAGGTCAAACTCTTGAGAAGTTATATTAACATTCCCAGCTGTGGATAGAACAGTGCTTCTGGTTTGGTTGGTTTTCTTGTTCAAAAACTGTTCCAATTTGTCAGCTTCTAAATATTTTCTGATGGAATTAGTGACACAGATCTAGGTTCTTCCATCAGCTACCTTTCCCACATTCACTGCAAGCAATGCCTGTAACTGAAACCCAGGGCTTACAAGACCTTAAAAAGCCACTGGACTAGACCAAGTATGCAGTCTCAATCCACCACACTAAGCCTTACAAGTAAATTCCAGTTCAAAAAGTAGAAACATACCATCACACGTAAAAGTTACTGGCTGCTGGAATCCTTTGATTTCTATAGAAACCTTGATACTGGCACTCTCCCCAGTTATATTCCTTTGCAGCATGATTGGACTCAGCACAAAGCCTGGATTTGATTGCTGATTAGTGTAAGGAAATTTGGTCCTCAATCTGCAAATAGAAAAAGTTTATGAAGCATTGCAATGGATAAGTTTATGACTAAAGCAAAAGAACACAGTAATAACCACAAGCCAGAGCAGTAAAGAACACTTATTGCTCTTACCTAAACCATGTGTACAAAAGCATTCTTTTCTACTCTCAACAGAACGCTGCACACAGTAATTATATACTAGTAGTTAGAGGGGGAAAAAGAATGAGATTAAAGTCAGACACATTTTCCTTGTAGCTTATGGGATTAAAAACTAATCCACAACATTTGCCTACAATTGAGTTGAAACAGAGTAAATTCCTTCATGTACAAAAGACTTCAAGACTCTTTACACGTTTGAAATTCTGGATGTCTAATCTGAACGTCTGAGCAGTTTCTAAACTCTGGAAGTTGAGAGAGGCTTGAATTAAGGGAAAGGCTTTTCTTTAGGACACAAACATTATTAACATGTTCACCTTGTAAGAAACACAGCCATTTGATACCTGCTTTTTACTTTCTACTATTTAACCTGAACAAAATAATTTAGCTATCCATTAATGTTAAGGCAGCATTACAGGAGATTATGAACAGACGTCATTCACAGCAATCACCTGCTTTATTATCTTGCCTCCTGACAAGAATATGAGTGGGGAGAAAAAAAAGGATCTCTTTATTTATGCGGCCATAAGTTCAGAAGCATTTTAAGTCTTGAGAGAAAGGGCAGCAATTAAATGTAACTAGAAAGCGTTCTAATAAGCCTGCTTTATTTTGAAAGATTTGTCAATGTTGTTAGCAAATTGTACATGACTTGTCATTGGTTATACGGAGGTTGCATTTCACTTCATAAACACTCCTGTTTTACAAAGTAGTTATTAACCAACAAATCCAAAGACCTCTAACTTCCCATTTTTGTTTTACTGGATTTTGAATGGGTGAGGCAAGACTCCTAGTTTGTCTTTCTCTAGGAAGAAAACAGATGCGTCTCGTTAAATTGCAGCAGTATATAAAAATAACAGAAGGAACACCAAGTTATCAAGTTCCATCTCCTTTGGTTCCATGCATAAGAAATTTCACCACCCAATCAAAGTAGGAAAAACACAGGGGATTTTGTTTGTTTTTGTTAGCTTTTTTCTACAGAGTTCCAGTGGTAGAAGAGATATAGAAGAGTGTTTAAGGTTTAAAAGACACACAGATGATGGGATTTGCTGAAGTCCATCGGTAAAGAAAAAGACTGAGTTATTTCAAAAGAATTTATACTGAAAAACAGAAGGAGATAAAGATATAATGAAGATGCAGAAAATACTTCAAGGTTAAAAATAAAAAGCTTTACAAAACCAAGGAAAAAAAACAGAGAGAGGAAAGTGACTAAGGAAAGTCACAGGATCAGAAGAATAAAAAGGAGGCTTCATACTACTGAACACCCTCAAGATTTTGCTGCATTTTTGAAGATCAAGATAAAAACAAGAAAAACTGGGATAACCAAAGGGAAAAGAAAGCATATAAAAAGTCTGCTTCATCAAGCAAAAAAAAAAAAAAATAAAAATAAAAAAAAAATAGCAGTAGTCCTCCTGACTATACATGTTTCCAATACAAAAGTAGTAATGAGTTTTTTAGCTTTTTTTTCTTCTTCTGAACACTACTTCCAGTAATTTCTTACTTTGTAACTGCTTGAGAAAAAGCTGACAGTTCTTGATTCTGCCCTTCAATTTCTCGGAGAAGCACATTTTCTGTCAGCGTGCCAGTGGTCCCATTGTCTTTCTGCAACTCAAAGATAATACAGTATTTAAATAGCTGCAAACACATTCCTGGAGCCTACAAAGCCACATGCAGTACACAGAATTTCAGACAACTGAGTTTTATTATCAGTTTTATGTCTATTTATATAAGGGGAAACATGTGCATCACTACCGAGTTGAAAAATATTCACTGAACAGAGACTTTTTCAAAGAAAGTAATTTATTTATCTGACAGCATCAATATTAGTTAAGAATAAGCTACAAGTGTAACAGCTCCTGGGCTGTCAGCAGTGAGCAATGACATTGGGCATTTGGCCAGACTTTGCTGAACATAATGAGGAGGGCAAATTGCTTTTTTTCCTCCACTTGTGCCATTCAACCTTCAGTATGGAGTCCCACAAAGACCCATTACACATCCAGTCTAACTGTGACTACCTCCGCCTACAAAGCAGGACAAGATAAATGTACACTTAAAGCAGCATTCAGAATGCAAACTCAGAACTAATCCCATGGTAGCAAAGTTGTGCTGTTTTGATCTCTTATGTCCCCAGCACTCCCCACCACACCCAATAATGCAAGCCACCTTCCTTCCAAGAATCCAGTCTAAAAACAATTGCTAAAAAGTGACCTGTATTTTGAAAAAATAAACCCCATAGCAAACAGAGCTTTCCAGTTGTTTTTACAAGTGCAATAGTTTTGAATATAACCTTGTTTCTGCTCCAATTCACTTACATACAATACACAAAATAGCCATACAGATGCCTGTGTGAGTTGGAACAGGCAGCAGGGTTGAGGTAGAGCTAACCACTCACAGCCCAGCAGTCAAGAGCAGCTTGAAGCACTTGCAGAACTCCATGCAGCTGCTCTAAAGAATAAGCTGATCCTGAGGAACCTGACCTAGACGCACTGCACACTCAGAGGATGATGCCTTCCAGACAATTCTTCTGCATCCAGAGCTTTTGCAATGCTTATAAAACGTTACAGAAATCCAACCACAAGTCCAGAATGAAAGGAGAGCATGCTACTGTCTTTCTGAAAGTCATCTCAATTATTTCTTCACAGTTGAAACAGAGAAGAACTACTTATCCAGTATGTGGGTTGTCCATTATTAGCTGACAAAATGAGCTGAGCATCTCTTTTAATTAGATCATGTCAGGTACAACCTGACAATGTAGACAAATCAGACAGAGAGAGAGACAAATGTGAGACAAATATAGAGCTAAGATTTTTTCCTTTCAGTGCTCATTTTGATTAAATTAAAATGATGAAGGATTACAGCATTAACTTTGAAGGGAAAATAAATACACACCCAGTGTTTGTAATCTGAACTGCATTTAAATCTACTTATTTCAGCAAAAACGTCAGTTTTACAAACACTGATCAGTTCTCATAAATTCTTTGCAGCTGGGGATTATGGGGATTATCCAGAGGAAGCTGGGAAGCCATAAGACCAAGAAAGAGACTGATGAACAGGTATGGATCTTAAGTCCAGAAAGCTTCATTCTAACCTCTCAGACAAGTTCTATCACACAAAAATACTTCTGACCAATTGCATAAAACCTGCTGACAAGCATTATTGTTTCTACAATATGAATTCGCTAAACAGTTACACAATAGCAACAACAAAGTCCTACAAGGAACAGGAAGCTAACAAACAAAGCAAAAGGTAAACATCTTTGATAAGGAGTCAACCAACTGCTGGTGAGAACTCACCACAAAACTCCCTTGTTACACTGTGTGACACTTTCAAGATACAAATAACAAAATTTACAGGTTAGTGGGATGTTAAACTCAGACAAGTATTGAAAACTACAAACCAGTTGTTCACCCTAGCTAAACTTGCCTATGTAAGATACATTCTAAAATAACGAGTCAAGAAAAAAAGGTTTATTTGGTTATCCAGTTGATCTGAGTACCACATTCGAATGAGAAGAAAAATTGAAGGTTATATAGATATGTTTTGCTGGGAATTACCTCCTAGCGTGACACCAAGAACATGAAATACCCACTTGTTTTTTTAGTTACATTTCACTACTCGGTTTTGATCATTCTTCAGAAGATGATTTCAAGAGGACAAGCTCTGATGAAGTAAGAATTTGTTTAACACACATTGGACTAATTAGGTGAGTGACTGGGCTCTCAGGCTACAAGGGAGATCTGAATTTCTTTACCTTCTAGGTGAGCCAATTTAAGAGGTGTAAGCACTTGCAGTCACAGGAAATAACTTGTAAGGAAGGGCACTTCAGGCCAAAACAAATAAACAGCTGTCTGAGAAAAATGCCTCATATTCAGCACAGCCTACAAAAATAGAAGTGGTCTGCAAATACAGCTTCTCTCAACATTCGATACAAGCTGTTCAGTACGCTACCAAAAGACAAATTGAATTGGACCCCACAAGAATATAAAGTCAAAAGACTTCAGCTTCAACTTCTAGGAAGGCAGCATCTAAAATAGGACAAAATGATGATTTTACCTCTGCTTTCAGAAAGGAGAGAGATGAACACCAAAGTATTTAAAGGGGACACACAGATACTTTACTGAATATAAATCAAAACTCAAATCCTTCTATTGATTCAGGGGATTAGAAATAACATTACGGAATCAAAATTATCACTGGAAAGTCTTACTAATAGTTTTGTCTGAAGGAGCAGTGAACTAAGAGGTGATTCAGAAAAGGTGATTCATACTGGTAAGGTGCAAGACTCCAGGAAATACTCTGAAGGAAATGTATTGCTGGAAGTCAATGGGATAAAGTACACAAAAATTGCCAGAAATAGGAGTGAAATAGCTCAGATTCATACTATGCAAGATGAAATGTTATTTATACAACAAATGTAAGTGTGCAAAGGACAAGCAAAAGCAACATGTTAAGTGGGACTATATCAGTCTGAGACACTTGTGCTTAGACAAGAAGCAGAAACATCCCAGCTGTAGAACATCAGGTAACCTTCTAATAGAGGCTAGAATATGGAATATTACACCAAAGGCAGGAACACAGGTAGGAAGTAAATCACAAGCTGGCAGCTGGGCATCCACTGCCATAAACTAAGAACTTGTCTTCTAATGAAAATCAGAGGACTAACAATGACAGCAAGGGACTAGAATAGCCTCTACATTGTAGGCAGCAAGAGTTAAAAAATAAAGCATGTAAAGGCAGAGTGAGCATTTTATGAACTGGGTTTTCTGCAAACAGCATGGGAGTGGATCTAATCAGCAAGAAAGACCCTTCTAAATTCTGATTCTTGAGAGAACCCTGGAATTCACAGAAAAAACAGATTGGACTCAGCAACAATCAGTCAAATACTGCTCTCTGCACACAGCACATCGGAAGCACCAACCAATACAAACGGCCAGTAGTAACACTGCAACCAACTAAACATCACCGGAAGACAGACAATGCACACCAGTGGATAAACTGACAAACTGAAGAAGCAAACTGCTGAAGAGCCCGAATTTACCTGCCTCTCCAGACAAACACTAGCGAATAACTGAGCTGAGATATCACAGCTTAACACTGGAAAGAGGAACAGGAAAAGAAAAAGGAAGTTAGATCCAAGATCTTCACACACTATTTTAAAAATTATGATGCAGAAAAAAAGTAAAGGATTATGTTTTCCTTTAAGTTTTTTGTTTGTTTCTTCTTCCTAGGCCTTCAAATAGATGTATGCCAGAACACTGACAACTAGCCCAGAAAAACAGGAAATACTCCACATTTGTGGCCAGAAATTCCACCTTAATGGAAATTCAGACATAAAGAATCAGCCTCACAAATATTCCTTTTCTTGGGGGGTGGGGGTGAAATGGCCCAGTGGGGTGGGGACTGGGGAATTAAGGAGCAATTTGGAAAGCATCCTTGACTGATAAGAGTTAGTTTTACAGCTTGTCCCTTTTCTGTTAAAAACACCTAGGAAGATGATACATCAGATTTGAAACAGCTGCAATTCTGAGTCACCAAGGTGAACAAATCTTTTAATCCCTGCCTCCAGCCAGTCCCTACAAATGTGATTTTCCTGCCACCACCATCCTTGCCAGGGTGTAGATTTTTCCACTGAAAACTTCCCCAGTCTCTGTACTCTGTCTACCAAAAAAATAATAATAATTAAAAAAATGCACCAGTCTTCATATTCATTTCACAGTGAATGACCAATATTTTATAAAGTTACATCTTTAAGGAATGTCATGAAAAGAGGACTTTAAAAATACAGGAAAAGCTAAATAATCTACACTCACTTTCCAGACTTCTACTGGGCAAGGGCAGGATGTACATAATTACCCAGATGGTACAGCCAATAAAGTCATGATCACATGCTGTACAGTTTAGTTTCAATAGAAACTATGCATATGTTTTGGGTCCAAAAGGATGAGTGTCATAACTGAAGGGTCTGTTGACACCTTTCTCTTGAATTCTTATTGAAAGAGATTGTGGTCCTAGAGCAGAGATGAGCCTTTTGCCTTGCCTGAGGCAATTAACATCCCACAAAGATGGTTTTCCAGCACAAAAATACAAGTTTCTGACCTATCAGTACCTACAAAGAATCCCACCTTCAAGAACAGCTTGTCTATCTACAAGTTTTGGTTACCACCTTTCTAGCATTCCTCCATTAAACAGGGTGGAGGAATGGTCTACCAGAAGAGAATTAACAGTGATCCTGTGAAAAACTGCAAGGGAGAGCAGAAAATCATTTTGAATACAGTAATTTTTTTTTTTCTTTAAGAAGGAAAAAAAATAAATCAGAGGTTCAAATATAAGGTGAAAGCACCACTTTTCAGAGCCTGAGATAGAGCCTGCTCAAGATGAAAGCTGTCAACATCTACCTCACGACCTTTAGTTTGTAGCCCTGTTTGATTTCCTCAGGAGTTTAAGCATTTATCAATATGATTTAAATAGTTAATTGCTGCAAAGGTTATTTTTATTTCTCTTCTGTAATGCGCAGGAAAACTGCAGTTTCCTTGCTAAATTTGGAAAGATAACAGAGTAGCATTTACTTTAGATTTAGCTTAGTACTAATGTTCAAGTTTTTAAAATATCGCTGAAGCACGCATATGTCAGTAACATCACATTATCTGGACAAGTCAGGTAGTATTTCACAGACAGATGCTAAAGTGTCCTTAAATACTGTGACTAATCATTATCCTTATACCACTACTTAACAATATTGATTTACACACCTGTGATGTTTGGCCTTGTGACTTCCCAATCTGAGTTGTTCTCATGTTTAAGGACTGGCTCCTCGTAACGGTTGCTCCAGAAGACTTCCCATTTATTTTTCTTTCTAGATGACAAGTTACTAACAACTTCTCCTCTAGTAGCACAGCATCCCATGGATCTTCAGCTGTCATACCGCATGCCATCTCTCCATGATCCTCTGCCTTATAAAGAGTCTCCACGCTATCCACTTTTGGTTTACTGAGGGGATCCAAATCTAACCAGTCAAATTTACTGATGTCTCTGCATTTTTCTGAGGCTGGTAGGCTGGAAACTGCAGACTTTATAGCAGTCATCTCTAAGTCTGTGCTTGACTTCCCATTTCTCAGAAATTCTGAGGTGCTTGCGATTTTGTCAAATACTTTTGCCAATTCTGGTGTAAGTACTGGAGGATATATAGGTAGGCTTCCTTGTGGATGGAAAGGTGTAGTAGCTGCCAGTGGATATGAAATGTATTGTGACTGCCTTGGAAGACCAAAATAAATAGGTTCTCTAGAGTGATAAGAGGACATACTTGGATGGAATCCATTCTGAAATACACCAGTCTGTTTTATATAAGAAGCTGAGGGGTAAACAGGAGGTAAAGTGCATGTCACAGGCGCTGGTATCCCAGGTGTCCACTGTCCTCTCTGAGCAGTTGGCCCAATATAAAATTGTGAAGACAGAGATGGGCTCAAAATTGGAGTTACTGGTAACGCAGGTACTTTACGAGATTCAAAGCTGTCATCCAGCAGCAGTTTCTCCAGTTCAGCATGAGTAAGCTTCTCTATGTCAATGGTACTTAGTTTATCTTCCATTCTCTTGGCATCAGACTCAGGAAACACCATGAGATCATGCTCCTGTTTGCTATGTGTCTGTGCTTTTTGCCCAGTGCTGCTTAAAGAATGAGAAGTTTGTTTATTACCAGCTATACCTCTTTCTTTCTGCATCTTAGCTAATGCCTCAGCTTCCATCTGCAATGCCTCCTCTTTGTCCACGTCTTTTGACCTTGCAGTTGCCAAAGAAGGTGATGAGCGCTGCTTAAATCCATTGCTACTGGATAACTGGGCCATACCGCGAGGGCAAATGTCCACTTAATGAAGCAACAAATCCCTTGTACTGCTAGGTTACCCTTGGCTTCAGAATTGGTTCACCAGCTCTGGAAAAGAAATGAAACATTAGAAAAAGCATAACAGAAATCATATGCAGAGAACTACTAAGCCACATACCACCGAATTACAAGGTTGTAACCATCCTTCAGAAACCTACGGCTTAAATTTTTAAAGACATCACAATCTTTTTTTTAAAACACAACTTCAGAGAAGCCACACAATTACATTCACAGTCCAAGCATTCCACAAGACCCACTTACTTTTCTTATTGGTACTTACAGGTCGGTAGAGTAAGCACTTTGTTTATTTTTGTGCCATTAAACCTTAGACTGAAAAAGATGTACCTGGGTACCTAATGAGCTTCACATTTGAAGCAATTCTGCACATTTAACCAGTTTCAGGGGGGAAAAAAGAAAAAGATTACTGCTGATTTTTTTTTTTTTTCCTGGAAACAGTAGATTCCAGCATTGATAAAGCACACTATCTAGAGGCCTTTCAGTTTACTTCAACATATTAGAGAAATGACAACCCTAGCAAACTGATAACTGTACCACGATTACGATGGCCATGAAGAAAGGAATAAGAAAAGAACGAACAGCTGAAGAACCTCGCTTCCTTTGGATTTTACGTTACCCACCTAAGCACAGAATTAGCACTTAGGAAATGTCATTTTGTGGACAAGCGCAAAAGATTACTCAAGTACAGCTTCTCATTAAGTAATTCTTTTAACAGCCCCTTAAAGGAAGTGTCACTCACTTATGTAAGGGAAGAAACTCTGGAAGGTTACTTTTGCATAAGGCCATTGCCAAGAAAATGACATCTTGCATTCCTTCAATTCCAATCTTGTGCTTGGTACTATTATACTGCTTCCTGCATTCACCACAATATCTGTGCCTCCTTATTAAGATAATCTTACAACAGGTCACCAGAAGAACCGTGCTGGTTTTCAGCATTATTTCTACAGCTTTTAAACACAGCTGGGATAGAGCAGACTCCAGGAGATAAGCTGTCTTCCAGCAACAGCTAGTTGCATATCAAGTAGCAAGATAAAAATCATGAATAATGGGTTTCTGCTAGGAGGGTTATGTAAACAGCAATCCTCATTTAAACACAGTTTCACTGAACTAAATGTGCCCTTTGGATGCAAATCATCATGGGTTTAAGTCATGCAATAATCTACAAATGAAAAATAGAAGTATCTGTATGAAGTAATACACAGTACATTTCATAATTATTAAATACATGGATACTGTATTAATACATGGATACTGCTATTCACACCAATCAGACATCCTTTTCCTCCTTGAATCAGACCAGAGATATGTGGCTTCAGACAAACTGACTGTACTTCTGTCAACAGGCCACAGACAGCAAGATTCTTAACTGAATTCTAACAGATTCTTTACATTCCTGAAGACTCCAGCCAAGTTTTTGTTTGATCTACTTCATTTCAATGACTATACTATGAAGGATAGACATATTTATAAATTATTCTATATTTCAGCCAAGCCTGAAAACAAATTCAGGTCAAAAATCAACATTAAACCAGAACTGATGTTGTAGGTACCATAAGACTTTAAGGAAAAGTAGCTTTTTCTCCCCTTCTACCAGATGTTCCCCCCTTCTTCTATTTTAAATGAAGCCTGCTTCAGTAAGGAGTCAGATAATGTTTATAACATCTCAACCTGTATCAAAAAGTAGACAAACAAACAAAAAAGACATTTGTATCCGTAATGCCTACAGCATGCTCCTAGGTCAAAAACAGTGATTTCCCTTAGGAAATAGGAATATTTTAGTGCAAAGCACTGAAAGTCATACCTCAAATTGAACAGATGCCACTGGCAGCTCAAGAATACAATGTTTTTCTGACCTTAGTTCAACTAAATCCCAAAGAACTAACAGACAACTCAGTTGCTTATCATCAACTTAATTAAAAGCTACCATAATCTTTCCACATCAATGTGTTATACCCCTTAGGTATAAGCCAAGCAAGGAGAGGTTTATTCTGGCTTTAAAAAGAAACTTGCACTGTCTTAAATGAGAAAAAGGAAGAAAATCAAAACAAAACAGCACGCAAGTTAGCTAAAGCATTAAATTTACTTACATGATGAATGACAGCAAATGTAACCTCTCTATTAAAACCTAAAACCTGACTTCTTAATAGCTCTGTTAAAAAGTGTTAAGGCCCCTATGTACAGTGTATCTCAAAGTCAACACCATGCTGAAAAAACACTTCATGTTTTTGAAGTTTCTGCTCTCTTTTGTATGTTTCAGAAAAGTGCTGATTAACAAAGACTGAAACAGTGACAGACCAACACAGTTAAGAAAAAAAACAAAAACAAAACCACACAACTGAAGTCCTGGATAATAAAATCTTGAAGAGGAGCATTGGTGGTGACTCGTATGAATTCATCCCATGAATACTGCTCACTGATGCAGGGGAAATCTATGGAAAAAAGCAGACTCCAGATGCATTCCCTCTCTACATTAGGCTGCACAGTTAGAGTCTCATCAAAGCCAGAGCTATTGTCAGAGGAAAGAAGTCCTGTCCCACCTGCTGCCCATTGGTACAGCCGAGTGCTGAATGGATCAGGGATGTCAGGAGGAACACAGAGCTGCCGGGCTACTCTGCCATCTGGGCAGGCTTCAACCCAGATTACAGCTCAGCTGCAGCCTTCAGCAACATTCACTTAGCTTCTATCCTCCTGCTAACACAAGTCTCCCTCCATCTTCTCAAGATGTATTTCATAGATGATCTAAGCCCACTAGCCACAGACAACATTCTAACGAGAAGCTTAATATGCTTTACACCAGCTACTCAGACTGCCTGGATATCTAAGCAGGATTTAATCTCTTCATTAGCTTCCAGCTGGTTAAGATTGCCATGTCACATTTTTAGAAGCAAGAACACCCCATTCTTCCCAGTTTATGAAGTTCTCTCAGTAATTCCTACCTGGCTTTTCCAAGGAGCTGCAGCACGGAGCACCTAAGGATTCTCAATAGCAACTGGATCTTTTCCCTGAATTTTATTCAAACAAATGGAAACAGGATCACACTTGCTAAGACAGCTGAAAACTATTTGGACAACTCTGAAGGTTATCGGTGCATCCTGGTACCCACTGATAACAACAGTAGTGAGAACAAGTGATTTTTCTGAAGGAGAAAAGACGTTGAGATTACATGGCCTTCAAGGTAACCATATATAAACAAAAAACAATAACTTGGGCTCCTTAAGAACCAGGAAGCCTTATTTTTCTACTGAAAATCTCCATGCTTGCAAAGTAGCTTCCTCCTCTCAAGAAGCTTCTGCTTAAGTGAACCATGCCAGCAGGTAAAGGTGTGCTGCTCTGTGCTCAAACATGGCTTGTATTTAAGTCCTGTCCTCCAACACTTCTAAAACAGTGTATAAACATCTGATATCTTTACAATAGTTTTTGAAAAACTTCATCCGGCATGCCAGTTTCAAACAGTACATTCACATGAGAAAAGATCAGAAGCTCCCTAGAATTAAAGGTCACTAAAAAAATAAAAAAAAAAAAAAAAGGGCAAGCCTACCTTGTAATATTCACTACACCGCAGCAGCCAACATGGTCATTTAAAAAGATGAGCTCCACTTTGAACTTTTGAAGTTGCAGCCACCTAAACTCAAAAGCAGACTAGAAGCAAAACTTAAACTTGTTCAACACCTACAAAGAGAAGGGACAAAGTAAGGAACCACCCAACCACCCCCCAAAGGTTTCAGTTCTAAGCACAGATGCAGGAAAAAGAGCAACCAGAACCATCAGGGGCTGAACCCTGGGCAATCAGCAAACCTCTACAACAGCTGAAGGCATACACAGAGCTCAAAGGAGTATCTCTGAAGTCAAGATCGTTCTCTTCAACTACCGAGCACTAATCTAAGCAACAATTTAAAAACAAGCTTTGCAGCAGTTGATCACCTTCAAAGGCACATTTCTCTTTCCAAACACATAAAGAATCAGACAAACACCTCAAATACAGTATTTTCTGAGAGTATCTGATCAGATGCGGTAGGGCAGAAACCCACAGACCTCTTCCTCTGACTCGAGTCATGCAGTTTCCCTAAACACAGCACTTCCTTGATGGCGATTTAGAACACACACATTTACACGTACTCAAATGTATTCAGATATTCAGAGTGTGAAGTTCACTTAGTCAAGTATCTGCACACTGCCGTGTCATTTTATTTAATAGAGCAATGCTCATTAATCAGAATTTCAAAGGAGCCAAGTGCTCCTTTTAAGAGATAGGCGGGAAGATGTCTGGCAATCTCCTTCAGATCAAAGCCTCTACACAGGACTGAAATTAATTTCAAGAACATTTTCATTTACAGAGATTTGCATAAAAATGAAACATCTCCATACACACTGCTCCAGCATTCATACAAAACTGGACCATGAAGCCATTTTTCCTAATGAGAAATGTACAGACTTTTGGTAAGAATCACCATGAGAACAAACGTACGGGACATTATATCTCTATCATGACAGAGACTAATCTCAATAGGTTTCCTATGTAAATGAACAGGGAATGTCCTTATTAGAAACAAATCCTACCACCTCAAGCAGAGGTAATCTCACCATCTGCTCGTGGACAAGTTATTCCTCCACTTAAGCTGAGCTGCACAAACATTTTTCTTCTCAAAAAGCAAGAGTATGAAAATAAGGCTTTTAGCATTCTATTTATAGTTTGTTCTAGTGCTAAACAAGCACAGTGTTCATACTACTTGTATTGCATTCTTCAGAAACACGTTACAGCTATTGCACATGGGTGCACAAACTCCCTGGAGTTCCAGCACTAAATACAGAAGCAACGATAACATGTCAGACCGCTTCCTGCCTTCCTTATAAAGCCTTCAAGCAGAGCTTCCTCAAAACAAGAGCAGTATCCACAAAAACTCCCTGTGGTTATTTTGCCATTAACTAAAACAGATTTAAAGCATCTTTCTACTATTGAATGACAGCAAACTTAAGAATTAGCAAAGTGGCAGAGACAGCAGCAGTTCTACAGAATAGCAGCGAAAACTTCAGCAAAATAAGACAGTAATATACTATGGAAAGTACTATTCGCCTGGAAAAGAATTCATAACAACACGTTTGCCACAGCAGGAAAACTCCTTACCAAGAAAAAGCACAGGAACTTTGATGTTCAAAAGCCCTCTGTTCTAGCCAGATGCATTCACAGATTGCTAGGAAGTGAGAAAACAGAACAGATATTTCATCAAATTAAGTAAATCAGATGAGTTACAGACTTGTAGTGCGGGAACTTTGGAGGGAGGGGGGGGAGGCAATGGGAAGGAAGTATGACAAAATGTTAACTGGGAAGAGATTCTGACAGTATGATCGCTATGCATGAAGTGGCTGAAAACAGAAGATACAGCAAAAAGCAGAGAAATCAGCCCAGCAATGCTTGAGAGAACAAAGGCCTTATTCTGCTTCACGTACACACAGCAGCTAACATACCAGATATTTAGTTCTTGTATATGCATTAAGCTGGGCTTCCAACGTTTATCCCTCCCATGCATCTAATAGCATAATGGTCTCCAGGAACATTAAAATTTAGGGAAAAAACAGATTCTTGTGTGACAGGCTGCACATCAAGTGAGTCTTTCGTATTAAGTGGTTTTCCATGCTTGTCCTGAGCTTGAATTATTCCCATTTCCATGGTCATTCTCCACAAAGTATGTGAACTGTTTATTTGTTAGAAAGACTTTCAAAGTCAAATAAACAGCCTAAGCAAGAAGTATAAAAATAAGATTGATAGCACCATCTCTTAAAAAAAAAAAAAAGCAACCACCAACAACAAAAACCCACCTCTTTCTACTGCTTTAATTTGGAAGAACTTACATGCTGCAGATACACCTGATACAAAACGTAAAATATTGCAAATAAACTGAAAAGAAACATTCTTCAATTTACCAACAGATGTGCAAGTTCTGGAACAGACAAGACATGCACTTTCTAAAAATACCATTTGTTCCAAGTGTTTCAATAAGGTGTACAAGACTGAAAGGTCAGGGTTTCTGCTACAGTTCTATTGTGTTATATCTCCACCAAAAATTAATAGCTCCTTGATGTAACTCACTGTAGCAAAACTGGAAGATTCCTCCTTAGAGATGAAATGAACTGTTGGCCGAAAAGGTCAAATCCAATTCCTTTCAGATCACGTCCATAGGATCTTCAAAGATGGTTTCAGTAATTTAAATAAGGGTGCAATTTTTAATTGGGCACAAACTCTGGAACAGTGCTCCCTTCTGTTTTGCTGCAGTCATCCAGCCTCTAAATACCCAAACAGCTGTTCTGAGACCAACAACTGCACCTCTTCATTTAGATTTTAAAAACTCATTTCCATCCAGAAAGTACAATTTCATCACAAAGCTTCTGATTTTAACAGCTAAGTAAGAATAGGGTGATTCTAATACTAGAATAGGAAGCCTCCAGGAATGCTTTGAAGTCTTTCAACATTGGCAACAAGTATCTTGGAAAACAAACAAACAGAAAACAGCATCAGCTGTTTCAATGCATATGAGAACACTTTGGAACTCGTCTACTTTGGTCAGTTATCACCCATAGCACTTTGCAGAAGATTCTAGACACAGCATCTCTTGTCAGATTGTTCACTTGGGACTTTTGACCAATGTTCCCAGACAACATTTCCAAGAAAGCACCCATCACAGTGTCGCAGCCAAACGCCAACACAAGCGGCTGTAGCAACCTACAGATGTTTTTCATGGCCACAATACATTCTTCCCCTTCCTGAACCAGCAGCTTGCATCCCTAGCCACCACAAGCCATTCCAGCAGTGGATGTAGATACACACAGATTAGTACAGCAAGTTTGTGAGCTTCTCTGGCATATCTATGCTGCTACACTCCCCCTTTCTGAATTACCATTTCAGTTGTCTACTAAAGAGATAGAGATCTTAATTAAATTCCACCAGGCTGTGTAAAATCAAGCAACTCAAGGCAGCCAATAGCGGTGCCACAGCTGAAGAAAGTAGTAACATGAACTTAAATTATTGGACATGGCAGATTTCCTACTGGAAGAATCTTTATAAATACTTGAATCATGTCATGCTGCTCTTTAAGCTGAGGACACAGATCAACAGGAAACTTAACATCAATTTTGTCAGCTGTAAAACTGACATTGATATCTCCGTATTTCTCCCCTTTTTGTTCTCACTAACACTACAGCTGCAGTTCTGTTCCTGCACAGCACTTCATGGATGCAGATAGCAGAAAAAGCAATCATGAAACTGATGGCATCCCAGGCTGTTTCACTCCACTGCACTTAGTCAAGACTTTTTCCATCCCTTACAGCCAAGCCTATTACCAGCATTGTTAGACAAAGGCTAAGAATTTTGGTTCTGTTGCAATGTTTCTTCTTACAGAATAATGTTTTCATATCCACTCCTGATTAATAACTTTTATATGGTTTCTTCTGCTTTTCAACCACCCTAAAGTTGAGCTTTTCTCCAGATCACTCATACGATTCATGCACTTTTCCCATCAATCTCTGTCTTCAAAGTACACTTGAAAACCCACGTATAATGAGAAAATACACCACATAGAATCAACATTAGCTACTGCTTTAGGGCATGGCTTCTTTTCAAGCAATGCCAGTGCCCCCAAATAACTTGATTCCCAACTGAATAATTCACTCAGTAATCCACAATTTGCAAAATAATTTCCCTTTAGAATGTCACATATACATTATAGAAAAAGACAGACTAGACAGGACCTCAGAGGGTGTCCAGCCCAACCCCTCGCTCAAAGCAGAGTTAGTTCTAATAAGTAATTACATGTCCACAGCTACAGTAGAGGAATATATTCATTGACATGCTGCTGTGAGGCCAGTGCTTCGCATTTGCACCACTTTTACTCACTTTTATTTTGTTGTGTTAGTCAAAAAATAAACAAGTCCATCCTAGAGTAACTTCTGCACTAACTGTGTGCACCTTTAACATAGCAAAAAGTAGAACAGTAGAATATGGAGAAGACCATGCAATCACCGTTCTATTGTGGATTTACCTCTGCAGTGCTGTGTTGGTACCAGGCTACCAGTCCAACCAAATTCAACTCTGCTGCAGGAGCCAAATTACTTCTGCCACTTGCTTCAGCAGACAAGCTTCCCCGCAGGCAGGGAACTTGCACAGTTTCAGTTACAACTGGCTGATGCTTCTCAGTCACCAACCTGGTATGTCTGAAAGTATTAAACAGTTGTTGATTAGTGACTGAGCCAACTCACTGTTTACACAGACCTCTTAGCTGTACATACTAAAATGCTTTTAAGATGTATTAATTATTTTTAAAAACAAAAAAATAAAAGCAAGACTCTACACTGGTAGGTAGAAAGGTGACAGGATGGTTATATTGTGTCAGACAACAAGTTTATCTCATCCTTGCTTCTATGGGTAGATTCAGAAGTGCACAGGAACAAGACAAGCACATAACAACTTTTCCCCAAAATACTCTTCCAGTTTCTACTAATTAGCAGCTCAAAGGCTTCCCGAATCCTGAGATAACTTTTCTAATATTTAACACCCAAGTTGGATTTTACCTCCAGGAATCTGTTGAGTTGCACACTGGCCTCAAGTAAACTTGGCAGCACCTTGTACTTTGCTGCTGCAATGACAACCTAAGCAAAGAGTGCATCAGTCAGCACTCACCTGTTCTTGACGTGTCTGCTAAAACTACCAGCATCAGTGGCAACACTGCAGCAACCAGCTACTGCTCAGTGCACACTGAGTTAGTTCATCGAGGTCAGCATGCAGCACGGAGTTTCTGGATCTAAGCTGGCACCGGTCTCAACACAGATATCTAAAGGTCCTCATGTGCTACAGACTGCAGGCTTCCAAGCTTTTTCTTTCTTAAATGGATCAATGTGACACTATAATGCTAAGAACCTGAAAAGTATGAGCTACATGAAACGTGCAGACACACTTCCTCTCTCTATTCCAAAGTCTCCGTGAAAGCATTCCCAAATGTCTACCACTTGGAACAAACTGAGCTTACTCTGCAGTACATAAGTGCAGAATCCAATTCTACTAAGAAGTATAGATAAAAGTAATATTTCCCATGGCTTTTCTTTAATGTGAACTTTGAGGAAGATACTTTAAGTCACTTATAGAACAAATGAGATTTATACATCACTGGCATGCTTAGAAACATTTCCTCCTTCGCCTACTTGCCTAGTCTGGAAACAACTTCTGCATTCTTCTGAAGAAACTGACAATGCTGCAGCCTTTCCATGTACAAAGGGGCTGAATGAATGCTGTATGAGATGGATGACTGACGTTATTGGTCACTGCTGATAAAACTGAACTCTGGTTCTGGTAAGTAATTACACATCTGCAGCTACAGCAGAGGAATATATTTACAGACATATTGCTGCAAAGCCAACACTTTACATTTGTGCTACTTTTGCTCATTTTTAATTGCTGTGTTAGCCAAAAAATAAATCCATCCTTGTGTAACTTCTGCACTAACTGTGAACACTAAGAGGCAATCATTGCTTGCAGTCTCAAAAGCAGAATATCTTTACCTCAATGCGATCTCAAAACAACATAGGATACGTTATGCTTACAGCATGCTACCGATCAGTGCTGCTTTATTGGTCTTTCTTAAAGCTCCCACAGGATAACCTTCAGATTGATCAGGACCAAAAAGACACACAGTATGCAACCCTTCTCTAATTACATCCAAACTCTTGATAGCATCAGTTTTTCTAACTAGCCCCATACTGGTCTAGTTTTAGTCCCACACCAAAACTTAACATGATAAAAAATCCCAAACATCACCCCAGCATATTTATGTTTGTAAGCAAGCTTTGAATTCAAATTTCTTCAGCTAGACAGCAGGAACAAATTTATAATAGCAGCATATGATTAAAGAATACCAGAAGTTGCAATTTCACACAGTTTGAGAAGTACGAAACAGAAGAATACACATTCAGAAAGAAATTATTTACTTGGCATTTTGAAAGGTGTCATTTCCTACTCAAGGCATTCAGTTTCCCTTGTTGCTGTATAGAGTGTCAAAGAAGATTAAAAAACAAACCAAAGCAATTAAATCCCCAATGTATGCTTATATACACTGGTTAACTGTACTGACAAGCCTTTTTATACCCTGTTCATGAACATAACAACATCCCAAAAGAGGAATCTCAAGTTTCTGAACCAGGAGTACTACTACACTGTGGTTAAGTAGGTCACATTTATTTTATGGAACTACCAGGAAAAAAGTAGGGTGTTTCGCTTTCTCCTTTCTTGAGACCTATGTATTTTTATTTTATTTTAATTCAACTGCCTTTATAGAAAAGATTTCCAAACACAACACAACATCAAAGAGGGCCAACCTCTAATTTATTCAACAGAAGGCTGCAACTTCAAACATTTGTTACTTGGCTTCTCTTCCCTGCACTTTCTCCCGCTGGCTTTACCTTCTATGCAACTTCCTCTTCTCGTCCACCTATTCTCAGTAGTTTTGCTACAACTTGTTTCTGATTTGTTTTATGAACCCGGTGGACGCCGCAGTCTCTGCCACCAGATGCAGTCCATCAGCCCGTGCCGGGCAGCCTCTCCTCCCGCAGCACAAAGGAAGTTTTCCCAGGCCCACTCGCAGCGCTGAGGCGCCGGAGGAGCAGGGACAGGCCCCAGGAGCCCCAGACCCCACGGGCAAAGCGCTGCTGCCGGTTACTTCGCTCCCCCGCCCTCCGCTTCCCTTTGGGATACTTCACAGACCACCCATCCCCACCACCCGCGCACCGCACAACGAACTCTTACAAACAGTACTGAGCTTCTCTTCCACCCTCAGTTCCGTCCCAAAGTAACAAAACACAAGCAGCCGACAACTGTTACCTCATGGCAGCGGACCCGCGCTCTCCCGGGACCAGGCAGCCCCCTCCCGCCCCGACCGCTGTCACCCCCCGCGGGAGGCCCCGCGCTCACGGGGACACCGGCTCCGTCCGCACCGCCGCGCAACCGGAGAGCGGCTCCGGGGCGGCGCAGGCCCCTGCAGACGGGACAGCGCCGCCAGCCGCGCTCAGACCCGCCAGGACAGCGGGCAGCGCCGCGCCGAGGGTCGCGGCGCCACGACCCCCGAGGAGCGAGAGGACGCCGGCGGGAGGGCGCGGAGCGGAGCCGCGTCCCACCACCCACCTCACAGCGCCGCCGCCCCGCAGCCGCGGCCATTCCGCTTCCTGCCCCCCGCCGCCAGGCTGCACGCTACGCGCTCGTCGCCCCCCTCTCGCCGCACCGCCGCCACCGCGCGCCCACTTCCGGCCCCGGCCCCCACCGCTGGCGCGCAGCAGGGGCGGAGAGAAGGGCGGGGCTTCGCTGTAAGGAGATGGGCGGGGCGCGCCCCGACACCGCCTCACCTGCACCCCTTCGGATTTCAGCTGGCAGCACTAGTGCTTCTCAGACAACAGCCTCATGTTCCGTTCAGTAGCTAACAGCCAGGAGACACTACTTCCAATAATCCAGTTCCATTCACTAAGGATATTTCATACACCAAGTTCCAAACAATGCAAAACACCTGCTTAAACACAGAAGACAAGTGAAAAGCATCCATTTAGAAACCAACAACATAAGTGAATCCATCCCTAAGGTGCGTTAATGTACAAAGCAGCTATCTTATCGGGCAATTTCAACCAGACCACGGCTATTCGATTGACTAACTGCATCATAACATTAGTCAGTGCACGGCAGTGCCATTGGGCAAACAGGAACCACAGAAGCAGCAAGAAAGAAAGATGATTTGCTTCCTTCTGTTGACTACTGCAGACTTTCAGACCATCTCCATGCCTGTTTACCAGAGAATCTTCTGAGACATTCCTTGGAAAATACGTAGGAATCTTTCTTTAAATAGCAAAGCTCCTTAGCATGTATTTTAAAACTTCAGCTCACCCTTTTAAGTGCTTTTCCCCCCAGTACATTTACATATTCTTAGGGTACTTCTCATTAAGTAGGTACTGATTTTCTACACACAAACCAAATACGCCATTCCCTTGCTTACACTCCTCAAACTGAAGAGCAACCCCAATGCCAGCATTGCTAGCCCTGCTTCCACCTCCTCCTATGACACCCACACTACATGCACAGGTGTGCACCAGAAGCATTACCAGCCAGCCCTTGGAAACAGCAGTCATACATCAGATGACAAGCAGCATTCCCCACAGCTTAGCTTTTAGTGATGGGGAGGGAGAACAGTTCTGCTTCCAGAGAGAGAACTGTCTGGCCCTGGGAGCTGGGCTTCTAGGAAGAAGGACGCTACCCCCAGTTGAGTCAATAAAGGGAACAACGGCATAGCCTGCAGACTGCCTTCTGAATGGGTAATTACAGGCCACACATTACCACATGAGAACACGACGTCAGCTTGAAAGTATTTCTTACACAGGAAGTTACTAATATGTGGCTGTAGATGCAGCACACAAGGTGCACGTCCCAGCAGCCTCACTATCTTGTTACTATATATGTTGCCTGATACACTGTTCCAGTGTCACAGTTGCTCTGGTTGTTTTCAGGAAACACCATAACATCTTGTGCAGCAGAAAGACAAGATACTGCAGATAGACAAGCAATTAAAAATATATATATCCATATAATGTTACTGACATTTTTTAGTAAATTTAAATGATATGTTACAGGCAGAATAAACATGAGAGCATTTGTTCAAATATTTGGAGAAAATAAGCACTGTGCTGACCGCCCTTAATACTCAGACTTCACAAAAGAACTCCAATGTAACATATGCAAAGAGCAAATCACCTCATGTAAATAACCAGACTAATACTGGAATTAACCAGAAATCTCATGAACCGCAGCTGGTAGATGCCTTTTAAAACCATTTTTATGATAAAGAAGCTTTATGCATACCCGGATCAAAAGGACAACTACACGCAATGAAAACATAAACAAAAGCTTCAGCAAACATAACATACGGAAGTACAAACATCTTTCAAAAGAAAACTCCCTTCGTTTTCTTCTCAGCCTGAAACACATTGACGTAAGCCTTCCAAATTTAACAGATGAATGCCTTAATATAACTACTGGAATTCCTACTTGACCTTCATTAATTGGAAGCAATAAACTCGCTGTCTATTGTTAGAGCATCCTTTCTGAGAATGAGAAATTGTTAGTAGCAGCATGGGAATTTTAAAAGGACAAAACATGCTTCCTCTGCAAATAGAAAGAGCATAGCCCAACAAGGACAAAAATCTCTTTACAGAACATGGTGCTTACTTTATGCACATCTATTCCAAGGAAATTCCCAAACGTTTGTTCATCAGGGTGGGAATGCAACATGAAGTTCACCCACACCCTGTTGCGCACTTTCCTTAGCGCAGACCACACCAGGGTTTCTTACTGCCTCCCAGAGCAGCAACAGCACTGCACGGCCCACAGCTACAGTTTGGCCCCACACTTCATCCCAAAGCACTCAGCTTCAACATCACAGTCCCCATGCGATTCAAGGAAACTCAGCAGTTGTCAAAGGTGGAGAAGTGTAGCTTTCCTTGGGTCTGTGGTCCTGGAAAGCCTCATGGCCTGTGACTTACAAGGACAGAGTAGTGTAGGAACTCAGGTTTGAAAGAAAAAGGTATATTCATGAAATACTCAGACTACACAGGGATTGAAATTTATTCATCTAGATTTCTTGAAAAGCAGCCCAACATTGGCATCATACAGCTATGACATTGGGTGATGCGTGAATTAGAAGCTAAACACTTAATCTTAAATTACATTTTATTAATAATGCAAACAAACAAACAGTTTTAAACTACTTAGAACCTATTATTTTGAGCTTCTCCAACAATCTACCAGTCTCCAGTAATCAAGACAGGTAAAGTTCCAACATCACCAGCTTACTTACAGGCAACAAATTTCAACCACTAATTGTGCAATCTTCAGTAGGTTTTAATCAAAATGTTAGCTGTAGTTTTTTTTGTCTCTACACGTATTTCTCTTCTCTAAAACCAGCAGAGGGAGACAGGTTCTTTTCTACTCCTGAAGAAAGGAAAACACATTTTCTGTGGAAACAAACCTTCTGAGCATTCAGCATAATTTCCTACATAAGTCTCACAAAGCTTTTTCTTAGCAATTTTGAACTTCATTATCAATCCTCATTTTGCGTGCTCTGAGTGTTTGTTCAAGCTTAAACACCTATTGCTTACTGTTGAATTAACATCTGCAGAGGTAAGTTACTAATATTTCACTGTGGAGGTCTTTCAGGCAGAAACAGGATATCGGTGTTGGTAATGAAGAACAACTTTGGCCATAGTTATGTTTTTATTGTTTCATTGTTAAGCAACAGTTCCAGGTTTTCACTGTATAAGGTCCACATACAGCTTCCAAAATCCACAAAATTATTTTAGCTACATGCATTTCATATTCACATGCCTAAAGGAAATTATATCCACAAAAGCTGCTGGAGCAGGGAACTGAAGAACAGAAAATCTCCTAAACCTTACTACTGACCTCACTGCTAATATTCTGTGATTTTGTTTTTCATGTTACTTTCTTTTATAGATACTTTACATAGAGAAGAAATTACATGAAATGGTTTTGGATAGGAATGACTGATTAACTGTACATATGCACAGCTGGTATTGTTTGAAAGCTTTAAATAAAAATAAGCTTCTGAACATTCTTAAAACAGAGTGCAGGATACAAAATACATGTAGAATCTGTGGTGGTGCTGCAATATGCTCTGCAGGTGCCATTGGATAGTTTTCAGTATACAAAGGCAAGGGCAATTAATGTAAGCATGACGCCAGAATAACCTGAGGGCAAAACTGTGGACAACAGGATGCATACCTGGGAACAGCTATCAGTCCTTGGGTAAAGGTAATAGAGGTAATCGGGAAGACCTGTGGCAAATCAGGTATTTAAAATCCCAATTACAGCAAGTCATGCTTAATCAGATATCCAAAGATAGAGGATGATAAAGCTTCATACCAGCTACTCACTAGAACTGCCCTGTGTCAAAGAATTAAAAGAAAACAAAATCAGCAAGAGCTGTAGGAATCCTTCAGCATGAGACTTCCACAGTGATCTCTTTGTCAGGTCGCCATTAGAAAGGATACTCTTGTCTCCCTTCAGCTGCCCAAATCCTGATACAAGCTAACTGCACAAGGCTCCCTGTAGTAACCCCATGTTCATCAGGAACACGACTTCACAGTCCTTTAAGCACTGTTACTCAATGGAAATATTCTACCCTTAAGGAAGATTGAACAATTGCTTATGTCACAGACTTGTTCATAATTGCACAGAATATAACACTGAGAAGAAATTACCATATCAAAGCTCAGTTTTTCTGCCCAAGTCTGACTCTGGTATGGGCTTGGCCCTTAATCCTTGTATTTTGGTGTACAATTTTTTGTAGTTTCCACAGGGGAAGTTAAGCGCACAATGTGTTTCCTGGAGGACATTAGTAAAACTGGTTACCAGGTTAAAGCTCAATCATTCAAACTCAAGATTTTATCTAATGGATGCTGGAAGCAGTGGAAGTAATTCAAATTGCTCGAAATCATTGCCAAGATGCTTTAGTTGGTAAATAAGCATCTCATGCTTAGGAATGATGATTATGTAAGAGTAGGGTACTGCCTACAAGAGTACACATTATCCAGTACACATACACATTATTATTGCTTGTTTACATTAACACATATAAAGACATCCATACATCTGAAGTACAAAACTGAATGTCATTTTAATGAAACTGAGCTGAGTTCAGTGGAAGACTTTTTAGATAGGATAGTAGTAGTTAGCAAGCAGCCAAAAAAGCTAGCAGTATTAATATACATTGCAACTCACCTGAACAACTTAAGACAGAGTATGTGTGTGTGCATGTGTATGGAAGAAGAAAAACAGCACGTTTATGAATTCACCTGCTCACTGAGAACTTCAAGAAGGCCAGCCCATCAGCATACCATACACAGTCTCATTATTAACTCTTTCTTCATAGATGCTCCTCACCTATCAGGATAATCCCACCAGATCTATCAGTTATTTTGTCAGGACCAGATTTATGTGCCCAAACATGGGTGTGCAGAACACATGAACAGAATTCATCTTCCAAAAAGTCAGTTAGAGAAATCACCTGGTCAACAAATCTGAGGATCCATAGTCATCCTTCTACAAAGTGAGGCACCAGGTCATTAAAAAATAAATAAAAAAAATACAGTATTCATCTTAATTAAGAGCAGTATTGAAGCACTTGCAAGCCTAGTATTAACCTTAAGAAAACTACTTATTTTCTAAAAACATATGTAATACTAAGTTTTAAATAGAAGCAGATCTTTGCTTGAGAAACACACTGAAGAGTAGGTAAAGGATACAAATGAGAACACAAAGAGTATGGCATTTCAGTGTAGTGGCAAAAACCAGTTCTGACTACAATACCTTCTATTCGACAGCGCAGCAAGAATTCAAGTTAATGCTTGTGTTTGGTGAAAGTATGGAGTGGTCCAAGTGGTTTTCCATTAAAACAGAAAATTCTTTTGCTTTGATTAATACAACTACTACTTCCAATAGAATATTTCCATTAGAGCATCTCCTCCATAGAGCAGAAATCCCTCACCGTGCCAGGCGAGATATCACAGCAGCACTAATGCAAAAATGAAAATCATGCTTATTTTTTTTCCTTTAGATTCATTTAAAGAAGAGCCTGAAAAGAATAAAATAAATTATCTTTGCTTTATTCCTATAGAATCAATTGGTGAATCTACCTGCAACGTTCTGGCACCCCCTAAAGGTACCAGGCTGAATCTTTGACCTGTGAAAGACTATTAAAATGCCAACCTAATTAACAGCTAGGTTCTCCAGCTATTTGTCTATACTCTGTGAAGTCATCCTGTTCTTACTAGTTTCACACAGTTAAGAACAAGTCCAACTATAGTCCTCAAATTAATTTATTTTTTTTATTAATTTCCTACCTGATATTAAAAGCCTTCCAAAATCTGCAAGGTTTAAGTGAGAAAAGTCATTTTTTCCTTCTATAAACAAGTAGCCTTTCTAGATTTGAAATCTAAATTAAGATTAATATGTCCAGACAAGCTGCATGTTCTCTCTCTCTGGAGGTACCCAAGACAGCCCGATCTAGTGAGTGGCAACCAGCCCATGGAAGTGGAGTTGGAACTGGATGGGCTTTAAGGTTCCACCCAACCTACATCATTCTATAATTACAGAGAGGCCATGTCACACAGTGAAGTATTATACATGTATTTGCTGCTACTACACTTTCTAAAGCAGCAGAAAATATGCACTGATCTCTCTCTGATTAGGAAAAACTTTCATAATTTCTTCTTAAGTCAAATAGAAGTGGAATTCTTTTCAAGCCCCAAAATACAAGAAACATAGAAGCTATCATCTTCCTAGGCTTCTAGAATTCTGAGATGGCTTTGATTAGGTACACAGTATGTTCCTACAGCTTTCACTGAAGAGCCAAGATAGACATTTAAAAGGGTTTTGTTATTGTGCTGAAGTTATTACTATCACAGATCCCACATTTTGGAGTAGTCAGGCTAAAATCCAGCTCTCAGTTCTGTATTTCTCCTTAATATCACAGTTCCATGAGTTCTGTAGTCACCAAACAATAGTCTATGGAAAAAAGGCAGATAGCCTGACAGCTGTAGAGGGCTTACACTGAAAACATCTGACAATCCTTTTGTCTTTAATCTGGTTTTAATGGAAAACATGCTTTACTCATTTTCTATTTACACCAAAATGAACAGGTTTATCTCACTGCTAACTAAGCCTCCCTGGAAGTTTGGAATCAGTTATGTGCAATCTCAAAAAGCATTATATTGCTTTTAGAGAAGGGAAAAAGTTAAGTACCAGAGCAAAAACGCTGAAATTGATTCTGTGACAACATGTGTCCAAGTAGTTTGCTAAGATTACACGCGATCCCTACACATAGGAAATTTCCAGCCAACCTCTGAAAACTACACAATGTGGTAGCAGGTGGTTCAAACCAGGACACAGGTATCCAACCCCACATCAGCTCTAGCAGAAACTCCCTTTCATGCCTAAATGGATTCAGAAAGCCTCATAATTTTTGAGTCTCGTTTCACATGTCCTACTTCTGAGAAGTCAGTATCCTTCACAAGCACAACCACCAATAACAACATTATTCCATGGCTGTATTTTTTTTCCCCTTTCTAAATAAGCGTACAGTTATTTCACCTAGCACTGCAGGCAGTTACCCTAGGACAAGACATTTAGAACCAAAAAGCACTTAGATAATACTAAAGGTCCCGCAAACAAACCACTAATTATCAAAAAAAGAATAAATCCTGTACTACATTGTCAACTGAGTGCACACAGAATAGACCACAACACATGGAAGCTAAACTGTACGAATAGTGTGTGCCTAGCACCTCTGCAAATAAGAGACTTGAAAGACGGACACTGCTCACCTAATGACAAAAGGCAGACAGATGTGGTGACAGAGGTGGAGCCTGTACTGAAAGCTTTTTTTATTTCCCCTCATTAAACCCATGCTTAAGCTGTATGTCACTCTGTAACCATTAAGCACTGGGAATGAAAGCTCTGGGCTACTGCTGTAAATTAGGATTTACAAAGATCTAGTACTGGCTTTGAAAATCCTCAAACAATTAAATAACCTGATGGAGGTTAGTATAACCTTTAGCGATATAAAAGTCAAAACATTTTAATACACAGAAAACATCAATTCTTGCTTAAATCTTGAGTCTCATGAGGAACCCCATGTTTGCAGTCATTAAAAAGGCAGTTTGAAAGAATGTCCCTTTCAGAGTATTTGCAGAGGCTGCGTGTGTTCTTTTGCATGAGAAGTTTTGAGGAGAGGCTGAGACAAACTAGAGGAGAGATGAAAAGGATTTGTTGCTCAGTAAACCTGCTGGTCCTCCAGTAACAAGGCAACTAAGCTTGAACGATTTCCTAGATGAAGTTACACAACTACAGTATGAGATTGCCAAAACACTTGGATAACACAACAGATCCCACTTGTACAGGCAAACCAGTTTGTCTTGCTGACAAAAGCTTTTAAATTGCACCTTACATTTTAGTTGGTGGAGGGCACAGCAAAATGCTTTGAGAGAATTAGGCCAGAAAAAAGTAACATAAAGGAAGTAAACCCCAGAAGAACTGTCACTGAATTCTACTCCATTTCATAGGTCAGCATGTTTCAACATTCCTATCAGTTCAACCCTTCACAACTGTAAACATTTCCAGTAGTTGCAAGTTTCCATTAAGACAGACAGTATTAGCTATCCTTATTCCAACATCAACACCAGAAAAGCAAGCAGCCCTTAACTGACCTTTCTAGGAAGCTCTCAGGTAATGAGTCACAGCACAACTCTCACAATCTTAAACTGTATCCACCAACTTGGAATCAAAGCTTCCAGTTCCCCGTGTGATGCTTGGTACACAATGTAGAATAACTTCTTTGCTTCACAAGTTACAAAACTATTGGCTTATCTCACACAGTAAGTATGAATAGTAACTGCTATGAAATATTTTGTATTTAAACTGTAAGCAGAAATAGTGTCTAATGTTTTCCATACCCTTTCCTTCCAAATGCTCACCTAGGTCACAGAACTTTTAATCCACATCTGATATATTCAATAAAATGCCCAGTTAGATGTCAAAGGAAATGTCTGTACAGACAATGCCTTCTAAAATAAAGATCAACCTGTACAAGGAAACGTTATTCTGGTCTGTCAGTTTGCCTGCTCCAGGATATGTAGCTTTTTCTGAATAAGGTCATAATGATTTATTTTCATTCCTCTCCATTAGGTACAAGTCTGCATCTTTATTTTCTAGCCCTTCCACTTGACAGAAAAAAAGAATTACATACCATGCTTTTTCAAATATTCTCACCCAATCTGATTTTTATGGGTACTTTTTAAGGCAAGGAAAAATATTTCTAGTGCAGTGTTATACTTGTTGGAATTGCCAGAGAATAAAGACAGATGATGATGTGCAACCTATAACAGATAAAGTGTGAAACTACCTTTAAAATATTTGTGTGCTTAGCTAGAGCTTATACACATCAAAGATAAACACTCTGCCACATCTTCTGCAACAATCCCTTTTTAAAGTTTAATCTGAGAGAGAAGTTGGATTGATCTCCCTTTCTATAACAAAATCACTCCTGCCAGATTATTTACACCTCTTGCCCATAACACTGCTACTGAAGGGCAAACATTTCATTTCTAATGCAGGCAAAATGCCTCCTGATGGACCTGAACCAACGCAGGATGGAGCAAACCATATCCTCCCATTCACATTTCCTCAGCAAGTTTTTCAGGAACAAGATAATACAGAGGCCCAGCAAGGACACCAACAATACATTTTGCTACAGCGTGTTCATTTTTTCCAGTGTGAGGAAGCATACGCTTACAGTTTAACTCATTGTTATGATGAGAATACCAAAGCATTTCTTTCAACTTCCAAAACCACTGAACAGTGCTGACAAACATGCATGTTAAAGTCCAGGTTAGACAGAAAAAAAAGGTACTTGCTTTATTCTATAGAATGTCTGGATAAAATGAGGAAGCAGCCAGGAGACCAGAAATGCTCTTATTATGGTTTCAAGGGAAGATGAGTCTTCAGCACATTCCCAATTGAATAATAGCAGGTCCAAACTGCAAACACACAAAGGACTGGGGAGTGGGAACCACTTCTGCACAAGCATGGCTGCAGCACAGAGAAATGAAAGTGGTAAATTCCGGTTTAATTCCTCAGCCTTCTTACTCCCTGAAAAACACTTCTAGTATACACTTTCATCTGCATTCCAGCTCACGCTTGCACACGCTTCTGTGCACTCACACTGATGCCTCTTTACATTCACACACAGCTCCCATGCGTCCATTTGCAGACGCACACTCAGTTCTGCCACCATTGCACATGTCCACATGTACTTACTAACACAACTGCACCTCCTTACATTCAGAGGTGCTTCTCCCTCTCTCCTGAGATTTTCTTACTTAAGCAACTGGTCACTCTTCAGCTAAGCATTTTGTATGCTTAACAATAACCTTGAGTTCCACTAATGGCACTTCTTATTTTGTCTGTACTTAAATACACCAGAATCTAAACATGGTTAATTTAAAAGATTAATAGAAAATGAAGACCTTTGGTTTGCATGATTCAAAATGCAAAGTAATAGCACTTTTCACCTGTAAGAGTAGAACTGTACTTTGCACAACACATGTAGGAAAATGAAGAGTGTGTGCTGAACTTTAATCTCTCAGATACATCAGACTCTACCACATCTTTCTTAGCAAAGCAGTTAAAAAGCTTATACTTTAACTCTGATAACCCAGCCCATAAGGCAGGATAATTTCACAGAGCAGACATGTGAAACCAGCAAAACACGGGTAAAAGTGAGCACAGCACAAACTTTTGAATCTGTCACCCAATTGTTTATTTGATGGCCTTTTTTCTTGTAGAATTAGAGAAACTGTGAACGTGTCTATGTAACTACAGCATGCCACTCATACAGGATCAGACCTGCACACCTTATTTCAGATTCTGTGACAGGAAAGAAGTAGATAAAAAGGACAGACTTTTTTAAAAACGCATACCATAATCTTGCAAATATCTGGAAGGTATTCAACTGTTGCCTGATGTTCAGGTGCTCCTCACCTCTACTACGCCTCTATTGTACAAACTGCAGATGATGTGAAAAAGTAACAATGCACCAAGGGAAAAGAAAAAAGAAAGGATTTTCCAGTAATGGGAAATTTATACCACTTCTTGTTCAGCATTAGACTGGTATGAGATATGTATTTTGCATATGCTTTAGCTACAGACAATTTGTTCTAATGTTTCCGTTAAAGGAAATCAGAAGCCCAAGAAGTGCCGTAAATGACACAAATCTTACTGCAACCACAGCAACCTACCTTTTACTTCTTGTTTCTATCGCTACTCATTATTACCTCATCTAATTTCCAAGCCACCCACTATTCAGTTGTGAGCATCACAATAACTTGTACTAACTCAGATGTCTTAGCTCCTTAAGCAAGATATCATTCCTCTTCTGTTTTCTTTACAGCTATTTCATAAGACCATAAACTTTTTCTTTCCCTCTAAACTAAGCTTCCTTCCTCAATTTACTCTGTTCTTTTCTTCAGAATACATTTTAGGCCTTGCCTCAGTCCTAAGCATAAACCTTGTGGAGATATAAGAGGAATGGTTAGTCTCACCTCCTTTGCTTCTGAAGTACCGTGCATTTTTTTTCCAGGTTTTAATTAATGTGCATGTGAATAATCTCCCTCTACAGCATAAAAGCCATCTCTTTTTAGTCAGTATAATGGTAAAATTGTGAAGGAAACCCTTCTTCTCTTACTGCTAAACCCATAAGCTGAGTCACTGACTTATTTGTTTAGAAATACATCTATAATTTTAATAGAAATGCAAAGAAGCATTCAAAAGTATGCACAGACCTAAACAAATGCTTGTGAGTTTTGCTGTACCAAGGCATGAATGTGTCTATTCCCACAGAAAGTCATTTGACTGATAAATTTCTGTGCAAGAGTTGCTAGATTTAAAACAGATGCATGTAATTAAGCACGCTTACCTTTATAAAACACATCTAATTACAACAGTATCCTCATGGATCAGACTAATATTATTTTTGTTCTCGTGTAGCCCCATATTAAAATTCAGTAAATAAAACTTTATTATCATGAAAACATTTATTCATCCTCCCCCTTTCCAACTCCACATTCACTGAACTTTACACTTACAATACACAGAAACAGACAAATTCTTACTTTTTTCACTCAGAAATCCAGTCTAGAAGTAAATATACTGCACAATAAAATCCTTAGCAGGACAACTCAGTACAAGCCCAAGAATGGACAGGCAGAAGATGACATAACACAAGATGGATTTAGACTTACAAAGTTTTATAAAGATGTCTAGTTCTGTGCCTGAGCTGTTCAGCACCTAAAATAAAGGGGTCCTTGAGTTCCTGCTGCCACAAACAGTTACATTAATAAGGATAACTCATCTTTATTGTATCTTTTTTGTTTTTTCCCTTAGTGCTAGAGCATGAATTTCATCCCTAACTCTCCAAATTAACTAGTCTAACAAAATGCTCCTCAGGAGATGCAATAAATACATTATCATTATATGTAATTTAATGATAACTAACACCAAAACAGGTTGGAGAGGCCTCTATCAACTAACCAGAACAACCCACCCAGTAATTTGTTCCAATTAATCATATGACATGACCAGTAGCAGATCCACCAAGACCAAAGTGCAGGCACTCCCAGTCACCAGATAGGCACACATCCCATCCCCTGGCTGCAGTCACACCAACAGCTGAGCCACTGATTACGGAAAAGGGTATTGGCACAGCCCCAGATAGCCAAGGATCCACTCCACCCAGAAATTCTACACCCTTCAGTTAAAACAGTCTGAGATGAAGTAGCTGTAGCATGTGCAGAAAACAAAGTTACAGTACTTACCAGCTTGTCAGAGAGTGCATAAAAACAACGGGATGGAAGTCTTCTCCATACCAAGCAGCAGCAAGTCTTACAACAGCATAGGACCTGAGAGAAAATGGATAAGATCAAACTTCAGCTGTTGGTCATGTTTCTAGAACTACAAGACCTTGTTGCTTGCTTTTTTCTACTACTGAGAGCAGAGATCTCAAGCTGTGTTTCAGAACAGTTGCCATGGCAGAAGGGCATGCTGGGGCTTAATTCACAGAAACTTATGAATTCATACCATTTTCTTAAAAGGCAACAGGTTAGAAATACTCCTTCAACCCAGGCTAGAAGATCTCCTCAAAAGTGACAGCAATTTTGAACTCTAAATTGCTGCTTTTGAGTTGCCCTATCCAAACTCTTAAGTTCTACATATTATTTGGCTTGTAGTAGCCAAAATTAATACACAAAGCTACTGCAGTTCTGGAATAGAAAGACTGGTCAATAAATTCATCTCAGGTGTACAGTAAATAATAAATCAGATTCGCATACTATCTACTAGAGTGAGAACATCATCTACATACAAGTCAACACATTTTGAGGCAAATATTCCTCCCTGCCTAAAGGAAAGAGACTAAGAAATTTTATATATATATATATATATATAAAACACAGCTCATTTTGATTTGTGAAGCAGTGGTTACAGACTGAAGTTCTCTGAGTTTTCACTTAGGAATGCTACTAAAGTAAGCCATAAGTCCTCCACATCCATTTTACTCAGGAAATTTGTAGCCTGGCTTAAACGTAAGGAAGTAATTTTGTTGAACGTCTACCCTTGTCACAACAGGAGCCAACACCCACCACAAGATATAACTCTTACAGTGTCCAGAAAGTCAGAATATAACCCTAACTGACAAATTAGCAAAGAAAAAGCATTTCCAACTATTTACATACACAGATAAACCTGCATAGTATTTATCAGGGAGGATGTGAGCTGTACTTGTTCAAACTGGGGAAAAACTCCAGGCCTAAGTACAAAAGAAAAAGAAAACATTTGGTCCATACACTAAGCTAACAGAAACCTCACAGAACTCTTCTGAAACCAGTGCCTCCCCAAGCAAATAAGAGGCCCAGCAGAGTCTCAGCAGTCAATTAATCCACAGCCTCCCTGCACTGGACAAATTAGGCATTTAACCACAACCTTCTTAAATTTACCATTACTATTTCATTTCCATTTCAGGCCTGTGGTTATATCTATTAATCCATTGCTGTTGAGAAACAGAAAATTACCTCAGCAGCAGCACTTCAGTGGCTAGTAGGTGCCTGTACACATCACAGGAATCCACATGCTGTGCTAGCTCAGCATCACTTTTTCAGTAACATCATTACCATGGTCAGAGAAGCACATAGAATAAGCTTATTTTCTCCCCTTCATTTCTCGTTGTATTTTCCTAACTCAAATGAAAAATCATTACATGGCTACAATATGGCTTCTTTCAGTGCTGTTGCTTCCAGCGGACAGACTGTGTGGTGAAATAAAGTAGTATCAACACTTACTCAAGACAGCCTTGGTATTACCAGCTGCCTGTGGTTAAAACAGAAGCTAACACTAATGAGTTGGCCTTTCTATCCACTTTGAAGACATAATATTTGCCACCGTTAATGGAAAAAGAGGCATCTGTCTCTGTATTCCATGGAGCAGAGACACAGAAGAGGGAATTCTTAGAAGTGAGAATTTAGGGCTTCCGCATCAGAGACATTTGACTACCTAATTCTCTGCTCTGTTGAACCAAGTTTAAGTATCAATAACCCTCTATTAAATAAAATAATAAACAAGCACACTAGTATCCAGGACCCTTCTTCATATTCCACCCATTTACATTAACATAATGGATAAACATAGCAGTGTTAGCCTACAAACAGCCTTCTTACTCTGCCATGCTAGATCCAAGAAAATGTTTCTCAATATCAGATTAAATTAACTGCTTCCTTTGCAATACTGAAATCCTAAGCCATTCTCAAACGTTGCAACTTCCTGCATGTTGAAACTGAAATAACAGTTAAGAATCTGAAAAGCATATTCCAAACTAAACAGCTTTTGGTTTAGCTAAGGGGACAGAGTCAGTAAAGATCTGAGCTAAAGAGACCCAAAAGCCCCCCACAGAAATACAGGAAGTGGGGGGGAGGAGGGGGAAGCAATAGCTGCAAAAAGAAGAATCTATTTTAAGTGTATCACCATCTTGTAACTCATAATAGAAGAAAGCAGGAAATAAAGCAGGAACATGTAACATAACATACTTGGACAATGCATTAAAGTGAGCATATTTTAATCTCTCAGCAAACACCAAGATGTATTTTTCTGCACTCCAGGGCATCTCACATACTGATCAGGTCAATAGAGATAGGAACACTGCCTGGACACCCTGACGGTTTAAAGGCGGTTTGTGTAAGTTGCCACAGATATTTTAATCTCAAGAACTCCAGATCAGCTCAGCACAGGGCACCACAAGAGAAAACTGCATTGGATGTCCTCTACTGCCATCAGATCAGATGTCAATACTGGTTCTATCTCTATCTCCCTTAATTTTCTTCTGTACTGCTCCCAGTAGAGGCAGCAGAAAAAAGCAGCATATGTTTAAAATACTCAGCAACAAACTGATCTACCTTGCAGTCTTGCAAGCATTGATTCAAATGCAAGACAGCATGGCAGAGCATCCTGAGGTTGTCTGGAGGGAGACTTGGTGTGAGCTCCTTAAACTGGCACACTTATTGGGGAAAAAGATGCACAGGCTTCTTTCTCTCAAAGTTCTTAGCAAAAGAAATAAACTGCACCCATACAGCCACACCATGAAGACCTAGCTGTGCTCTAACATTAAACCAGGCTGCACAGGCAAAGATGACTTCATTCCCAGCAGGCCAAACACACTTGTATTGAAACATGAGCCAGAAGAGCAGCCCTTTCCTGCATGATCATACAACAGGAGCCACACCTGACAGTGTGTAGGTGCTGGCACTGGGTCCTGGCCACGCAGTGAGGCCAAGTCCACATGCCAAGAACCAGTCATATTTGAAGAGCCTGTGACAAGCCCAACTAGCTCTCCTTGTGCAATGCTGTGGTTTACCCACAGAGAACACAGATCTGCAAGCTTGCAGGTTCTTCCTGTGCATGTTTTTGGCATGCTTTCAACTAGAAATATCACTGTTATGCTTGCTTCAGCTGTTCCATCAATAAGGCTACTCAGGCTCTTGCAATAAGCCACTTGTGATCACTGAGTGCTCATGTGAATTCACTTAGTGCTAATTCCAGTACCTCCCCATCTCAAAAGTAATCTATAAGCAAGAACGCTGACTGACCACAGATCTGTTTCTGAAGTGAAAAATGCTGTGGAAAAACACTGTATAGTAACGAGCAGTGTTTCCTTGGGAGAAGGAAGTCCTGAGCAGCACCAGCCCTACTGCTTTAACAGCTGCCTGCTACCACAGATATCATTATTACAGTTTACTTTCCCACACGCTCAAACCAGAAGCTATGATCTCCAAAACCACTCTGGAATGCCAATGCCCACCATAAGCAAGCACTCAGAACCTGACAGCAGCACAAGTACCTCGCTGGGAACGCACGAATCCCTCCGTCATTCCTCTCATCTACATGAAGCGTTGCAACAGATGCTTAGAAGTGCCTTGCAGATACACTATCAGGCAGCAGAGCAGGAACGGACCGCACAGTAATACAAGTGCTCCAAGAACTTGAACGCGACACCTCAGCTCAAAAACAAGCTGCGGGCTCAGTGGAGTAAGACACGTGGCAGAGATTACAACTAGGATCAAGGTTTATTCCAGAAATTACAGCCATTATCTACCTACTCTCTAAAAATAACTTTTTCCAACACACGCTCCGCCCGCGGCTGGACGGCACGGCGTCCCGGCGGGAAGGGGAGGAGACGGCGCTCCCTCACAGAGCGCCCACCCGCGACAGCCGCCTCTCGCCACCGCAAACTCGCACTTCGGAAGCGCTCCCACCCGCACACAGCGCACACACCCCGGGCCAAACGGCGGCAGCGCCTCCCGCGCCGTGAGAACACGAGCCCGCCTCCCGCTGACGCCAGGGCCGCGCGGCCCCGCCTCGCAGTAACCGCCACGTACCTCAGCTCTCGGGGGGGCGTCCCGCTCTCTCGCGGTATCACGTCGCCGCGCGCGACGCTGCCCAATCAGAGCCCTCCGCGACGCCCGGGAGGGGGTCAAGGCTGGCCAATCGCTGCGCTCCTGGGGGCGGGATCTGTCCCCATGGAAACGAGAGCCTGGGCCGCCAGAACGCCACCGGGCTGCCGCATCGTGACGCGCAGCTCCTCGGCGGGACCCTCGGGAGCTGCTTCCCCTCCTCACCTCCACGCGCAGTTTCCATCTGAGAGGCAGCGGCTCCTCTCGCGCCGCCGGGACGCAAGGTAGCATCGCCCTCTCGCTGTCAGGCCTGCGGCGGGTGGGAGGCGCGGAGCGGGGGCCGGACCGGGCCGCGGGGCAGCTCCTGTCAGGAGAGCAGATGGCCGGCGCGCGGGGCCGGGCCGGGCGCCCTCCGCGGCGGGCGTTTAACGGCCGCAGCTCCCGTGGGATTCAAAATAACGGTAACGCGGCGGAGCGGCCCCCCCTCAGGCGGGGGTTCTATGGCGCGTCCGGGGTTGAAACAGCGGCGTCGGAGCCGCGGCCGCCCGCGGGGAGGTGTGGGGGCAGCCCTCGCCTCCGGCCGCCAAAGGTGATGATCGTCAGGAAGTAACGCGCCGGCGGCCCCGCGGGTGGGTGTGCGAGCGGCTCTCTTCAAAGCGGCGGGAGGAGTTGAGGCATACCTGGCAGCGGCGCGGCTTGATGGGCGGTCATTGCGCAACCACGGGAAAACCTGGCTGCTTTGTCCCAGAGACGAGGATGATCTCGCCAGAAATGCTTGTTGATGTTATGCCTGCTGGAGTACCGCTGGGGGAACTAAGTAAGATGCTGTAATGCCACACGGACCTCAAAAATAATTCAGAAAGTGTGGAATCTTGGCCATAAAGAGGGACACGTGTTTATTTTTTTTCCTGGAAACAACGTGACTATGGCTTTCAAAAGCATTCAGGTTTGGTAGTTGGTCAGCCAGGTGGAGAAATACCCTGTGTTGTCTGACTTGTATTTGCTGTAGAGAAATAAAGCCCGGCATTTCTAAGATTAGACCATCACCGCACCAAAACTAGGACAGCAGTAGTACGTCATGGCGCTGAGGTTCGCCTGGAGAGTTGCTATGTGTTGTTTGGCATCTAGTTTTCTCACACGCTGAAGAAAAATCCCATAGGTGATTCAGTATAGAAACACTTTTATCCAGATTCAAAAGTGCCTGTCTCTCACCTAAACTGGTGAGCATGGAAAAGCTTCCTAGTCCACAGTATGGGTAGGAGGTTCTGTACTCAGAGAGCTGTGAGGCCCTGGCACAGCTGCCCAGAGAAGCTGTGGTTGCCCCATCCCTGCAGGCACTCAAGGCCAGGCTGGATGTGGCACCCCCAGGGCAGACTGATCTATTGGTGGGTGCCAACTCTGCTGGCAACAGGGGGTTGGAGTTCACTGATCTTTAAGATCCCTTCCAATCTAAGCCATTTGATGATTCTATGAGAAGACACTCAAAATTTATTTGAAAACACCTTTCATTATAACTTTATAGACCTCTGCTTAAGGCTCAGAAAAGATTTTGACAAAGACCCACGTTTGTGTGAATGCTTAAGGTCCACTTACATTTCTTACCATCAGTCGCTGCACAGTGATCTTGTAGTCACGGCACAAGACCTGCCAAGGGCTGAAATTATTAATCTGATTAAATACAGTAACTCCTGTGGTTCTATATTTTCCCTTTTACATGCTGCTGTAATCTTTTGGGCAGTGGGAATATTCTGTTTTAGAATTTAAAAAGATAACTATATATAAGAAGTGATACCAGAACTCTATTTTTAAAAAATTGTTTTCTAGTAGAACTACGTAGATGCCATTCACTTCTAACCATGTTAATTAACATAAAAAACAGGGGAGGACAGATGGATGTGACACAAAGCTGTCCGTTAATACTGCCCATTGGTCTTTTTCAAACTTCTATTAGCGATTGTAGGCAAAGGCATCTACTGTAGGCATCTGGTGTGAATTTGCTTCTGGCTTGATGCTGTAATAGAGATTGGCAGCTGATTGTTTTGGTAGGTGAAATTATGTTGAGAAAAAAGCCCCCGAGGAGATACAAACTAAGCAACAACAACAAAAAAGGGTCCCTTCCAACCCCTATGATTCTGTGAAAAGATTACTGTTGAAAAGTATAAGGGTGGCTTGCCGTATCTTGGCTGCACAGTGATGGCAGTATTTCTAAACCTCAACTTTTGAAGCATATTAAGCCAAGTTAAAAGTTTTATGTCTAAAGCTGCCCCCACGTGATACACATATGGTTTAAACCGGATTCGTGAAGGGGGAGAATGGTAGTTCTTTGTGATAATAAAAAATGCAAAATATTATAGTATTGACTCACCTGTCGGAAGTATGAAAGTATTGACCCGTACTTGTAGCGATATACTGACTAAACAAGCATGCTTTACAAAAGAAAGATAAAATCCTTTACTAATAGCTTGAAAGCCTGTATCAGTGTTGCTTTGATGTGAACTCCTGTGCAACAATGGTGCTTGTTTAATAAAGTCCTTACCCATTTGTTTGCTTAGCAAGCAGAAGAGATCCTGGGACGCTCATGTAAGATACCTAACAGAGAGACAGAAGCCTTCTGGATTGGGATATTCTTATCTGTAGCTTAAAATGCTGCCAAGTGCTTAAGGGGCAAAATTCATGTTAATCAAAACTCCTTCTGTTGAAAATTCTTACATACATGGTTTGACAGTTGGAAAAAATGGAAGAAAATTGTTAGAGCACTTTTACAGTTGTAACTATGTCTTCATCATATGTAATTCAGGAAATGTTTAGTCCGTTTTTGTTATTACGTTTCTGATGCTTTGTGTTCTTTATAAAACAAGAGCGAGTTCTTTTGGCACATTTGGATTCCTAAAGGTGTAGAAATCCAAGTGAATTAGAAAATGATGGCAGCTATCATTAAGTGGTTGAATATTTTTACATTTGGCTCCATGTTAGTTCTAAACTCATTCCTGTTAGCTACATACTGTATCTCTCCAAGGGGGAAAAAAGGCTACTGAAGTCCTGATGCAATCAGTGTTTAATTTAATAAGATCATTTCTTGTTGTCTAGAGCAAAATGTGTACTAGTGGGTGATCTCATAGAGTTCTAAAAAGGGTTTTTTATTTGCGGTTAGAGTAAAAGCAACCTTTTCCAAGCAATACCTGTGTTGCAGGTGGTGGCATACTGGAAATTAGGTTGGTTTTTATAGTAGCAGTAGCAAAATTGCTGTTCTCATTTATACAAAATGGATTTGAATTTGTGAGATTTCAGGTTTGTTGGTGTATTTTGTATTTTGTTGTAGTACAGGAAGCAGTATTGATGGCAGGTTTGTTTTGGTTTACTTTGCTTTTGAAGTATATAAGAATATTATTGCTGAATTCAGTGTAAATTTTTGCTTGCATATTAGTTTTGTCTTTTCTTCTGAGCCAGCTTTCCTGGTAAGAAGTGATAAAATCAAGCAGGTTCCTTTTGAAAACAAAACCATTATTTCAGCATTCCTTAGTTTGCAAGATAGCTGCATGGAAACTGATACTGTAGTTCTAAAACAACATCTATAGTTCCTTGGAGGCAAGTATCATATAAACACGTGCATTTGTGTGTACATGGGCTTTAAAATAATGAACTATTAACGTTGCCACAAAAAGAAAAAAACAGTTGTCTTTTCAGGCTTTACTTCCAGCAGAGCTACACATGTGTAAGAGCAGGCTGTGGATATAGTTGCATTGTAAATAGTATTTGCTTCTTTCAAGCTGGAACATTCACACTTTATTCCTATGTAGCATCTGCTATCATTTGGGTGACTCATTTAATAAAACAGCTGAACGGGTGAGAAGAAAGCATTACTGAAGTACATAAAGACAGCAGAATCCTAAGTGAAGCTGTATTTATCTGCAGTCTTATTAAGTAAAAGCTTCAAAAGTGTGTTCTTGTGCAGAGCAAACTAAGGGGGATGTACTCTAACAAAAGATTAGGGAAGCACTGCAGGTTGAAACCTGCTGGGAATTGCTGGTGATGGATAGAAAAAAACTGAACATTTGAATCAGAGAAAAAATAATGAAAGGGAAACTCCTGTCTTGTGCAGGAGGGACAGTTACTGAAAGAGGAGTGATGGAAAACAGTGCTTCTGTATTCATTATGGAAATGATTAAATCTCATATTGGAAGAAAGTTATGCAGATGCTTTTGTAGTTTGAAAGATAACTTGTAAAGCAAAATGTAGTGCAGATTTTAGCTATTTCAGTTTTCCCCTTGTTTTCCGTACATATCTTTAAGAAATCTAGATCTCCAGATCTGATGGCCTAAGATAAGGGCGTTTTCACTAGAAAGAGAGTTTTAGCCTTGTGAGCTGGAAAGGACTTCTGCACTTGTTTCTCAAAATTGTTGCCATGTTTTAGCAGTGCAGATACCCATTTAACTCATGGACAGGCGATGTGAAAGAGTTGTATTACCTTTAGATTCATTAACTTCTGTCTTTGGTTCAGGTATGATAGCTTACAGTAGTCATGCAGCAAGTCTTCCTGAAAGAACACAAAGGGTACTGTTATGGCAAGTGTTTCTGAACCAAAAATGTGGCAGAATAATGATCTGTTTATGTCTATTTCAAACATCTGAAGTATTTTTTTCTTAATGAATTGCTGAGCTAATCAATATATATCTTTTCAAATCTTTAAAGAAGTGGAAAAAATATGTGAAATTGAACACTATTTAAATGACAAAATTGTAAGGATAGGTACATTGCTGAGAGAGCAAGGGTTAGCTGAAAGTTCTGAAGGACTGCTTTCTAGAGTTTGTATGTACTATTTGTAATATTCCCATTCTAGTATTGAGTTTAGCATATTCTTAGAAAGATGAGAATCGTGAGATCTATTGCATCGCCTGTTTTTTTAAGGCAACACTTCCTGTGGAGAATGTTGACATCTCCAATGGACAGTGCTAAAGTAGGAAGTCATGGTACAGACATGGCTATTGAGAGTATTGCTATCATCTCGCATGTATGCACCGTTGCTCACAAAGATTTAATTATTTGCATATCAGACAGAACATGAGTGCATCAAAATGTGCGAGTAGGTCGACTTATTTTTGTACTCTGCAAGTCAGGGTTTATGATGACATTACCCATCCCAGCCTGCTTTGGTTCGGCAAGTGCAGACATGCAGCGTAACAGCACTGTGCTGTTCTGCGTCATGTCATCTGCAGGCACTGTACACTGATATCAGTGTATGAGTTCACCCATCTCAGCCTTTGAAAATTTGACACGGAACCCTACTTCTCTAAAACATAATGATGTTTTGCTAGGAAGGTGATAGAGACATCAGCTGAATCTGCTGCTTTCTGGACAATAGTTATTAAGTGAATGAGAAGTACGTCTGATGGGTGTGTAAAATAGGTGTGCTAATGCCATACCGATCTGCTTGTGTTCATGTTGCAGGCTTTAGAAGCTGCATTTTATACATATCTTTAAAGGGCCATAGCTTTTTGTAATTCCAGTGCCATTGAAACTGATTGGAATTTCTGATTCTGTTTTCTGGGATCAGGTTCAAGGTTGCTGGCAGACAGCCTACTTCTCTTTTCTATGCCAATTGTATTTTTATGTCCAGGCAAGTACATGTGTAGCTTTGTTTTCTGCTACCTCATTCTTGTACCTCTCACTAAGAGCTGGTTTTTGTTTGTTTGTTTGTTTGTTTTTAAATACTTTCTGCTTTGAGAAGTTCTGATTTTTTGTTTTCCCCATAAAATATTGGCTTTGTAAAGTACAGTATTTAGCACTCCTAGAGCATTACTTCATGATTAGTTCTCTTTATAAAGTATAAATATTTATCTCCTAGCTAAAGGTGCTTAGCTAATTTGGAAATTAAAGTTGGCATATTTTGTATAAGTGCAGACCAGAGATGCACTACCTTTCCATCTAGGTGAGCTGCATGTTTTTCTCTAGAATTGCTTGGTTTCCAGATTGTAACATCAGTTCAGTTCACATATTGTTTACAAAGTAACCACTGGATTATTAAATTCAACTGGGCAACATTTATGTTTCTGTTAAATTATTAAATAGCAGGAAGAGGAATAGTAGTTAATAGTAGGCTAGAGCAAGGCACCTGTGGCAGGGCATGAGAACGTACACTGTGCATTATGTATCACTCAAGGTACTGACCAAACTGCTCCTCTTCTGCAGCACGGAGGCTATCTATTAGTTTGGTGGCTCCTAGTCCTTACAGAGGAAACTGGATCCTTTAGTCAGCCTTGTAAAATGCCTGGGATGGATGGCCATCTCTAAATGGGTTTCCCAAGTGTCAGGAAGTGCTCAAAGTAGCTGAGAGCATGCTGAAGATGAGTTGAATTCTTAATAGTAAAGTGTTAAGAGGAACGAAAAGCAAAACACCTCTTTTCTTCTCCTCCTGCCTCTCCTCACTTCCCTCTAGTTGCTGAATTTGCAAATCATGCTGAGTTGTTTCTCGCAGCTGATTAATGTCAGACTTCACAGTGGGAGTGACTTGTCTCTCCTAATACATATCAGAGGAGAACATGTGACTCAGTTGTGACTGTCACTTTGGGCAGTCACTCTGTCTAAAGGTTGACACATCTTAGACATCTGCTCTTATAAAAGATGGTTTTGATGAACATTGTCTTGGATTACTGAACAGCTAAACACAGTAATTCCCTCTTTACCTGGTATTTAGTTATTTTTTGTTTAATAATGTATTTCCAGCTTACTTGTTATAGCACAGATTGTATAACCAGGTAAGTCCCTCAAAACACCACTGGAAATCCTGAGTTTAAAGTAGTAGCCTGTGAAGTCAGCCTCAACATCTTGTTATCCATTTAGATCTTCTGATTCTTTCTAGTACTTGTGGAATTTTTTTCAGCCTGTTTTATCAAAATGCTGATAAAAAGGCATCCTATACACAACCTGAAACAAAACTGTCTCATGGGCACTAGGTAGTTGGTTTTTGTTGTTAGGTTTTTTTGTTTGTTTTTTTCCAGAGCATTGTATTACATCAAATAGATGTAAAAACATCCTGTGGTATTGTCCAGTCTTTTCCATTACGTATAACAGCATGTAATTACAGAGACTGGTACTATCAGAGGAGCCTAAATTACCTGTGAGCAGAAATCTATAATAGTACAATACTTTCTGTTTAGAGAAGTTATTGTCCTGGTTATCCATCCAGAAACTTTCAAAGGTTCAGGTTTCTCCTACTTATTTTTCATATACACCAGCTTGACAGATAGCAATTTAAGTATTTGCCTTACTTTGTCATCTGAAAAGACAATAAAATGCAAAATTTGACTTACTCATAACTGCACCTCAGTCTGCTTTGGAAGTGAACCACCACCTTACAAATAAATAAACAGGTAACAGTGTTCAGAGTGTGGCTTTAACACCAGGCATGGCAATCTACTTTTGGAGAAAAGAGGACAAGATTAGATGACCTTAGCTGTGCTAGACAGGTAACAGTAAGGGATGGCAGGTTAATGGTTGTCTGTCTGCTAAAGGAACTGATCTCCCGCATAACATACATTAATATGTATGCCACTAATGGTCACAAGCCTAGCAGATAGCTCTGACACAGTTCAGGACAACAGAGTTTGAGGGCTTTTTATTTTTGCTATTGGTTGTTTGGGTTTTGTTTGTTCTAAATGAATGGCAAAGTCAATCTGAGTTTCTAACGGGGAACTGACAGTAGTGCTGATGTTGAATTCAGTGCTCTCAGTGTGACAGCAGCAATACCTCTTGCTATCCCATCTGGCAACGGTCAGATGTTAGTAATTTTAAAAATAAGAGATATTTGCTATGACTGAACAGAATCTACTTACATCTTTTTTGCTAAGGAGTTTCAGAGGGTCCCTGTAATTCTCAAGTCTTTGATATATAAAAGAAAATACAGAAAAATGGGTGTATTTTTACCTTCAGCTGTTCCCTAGTTCCCCAACAAGAGAGAGAATAATACTTCTGCATTTCCCTTCTTGTTCTTAGTAAGAGTACATTCTTTTATATAACACTTATATGGATAAAGGATGTTAACAATATTTTAAATGAGCAAGCTGTCATTATGTACATTTATTGCCTTAGTAAAGGGGCAGCTTAATCCACACAAGGGTAATGCTCCACTGTTGGTTACCAGCACATGTAGTTAGGAAAACTGGCACTGACACCATAATTAAAATTTGTCTCCCACCTTACCACCCCTCAAATAAAATCATTGCTATTGGATCTGGATAACTTTTTGCTGGAATTACTTGCATGACTAGTTAAAGCATTTGTACAGGAATTATTCTTGCAACAGGCATACGTTAGATTTGGCTGCATATTGTGTCCACGTATCTGAGCTAACCATAGGCAGCATTAACCAACAACTTTCACTAAGCAGGAGATGATCTATATCACTAACTTAGTACTGGAATTTGGTGAAGTTTTCTGTTGCATAGCCAAGGGCTGTGCACTTTCATAGTAATGGATAAATTGTCTTCAGAAAATGACTTGACTGTTAGATGCTGGCTTACCACATTTACATTTCCTGTACTCACACTGTTAAAATATTCTGTCTTAATAGATTTTGAATGAATGAATCTGTTTTCAATCAAGTGCTTCTTTTGGGAATCTCAGTCAACATGAAACAAACAAAATGGCTTATAAAATATTTTGTCTTGCAACTACAATTTGAAGGGATCTTGACTCCAGATTAGGCACTTGTTTTCCCTTGCTGAAGCTCAAGAACTATAAGCATTACTATGCTAGGATCTGATTCAGTGCCCATGATTATCTGTAAGAATTTGTCAATTACTTCAGCAAAGACAAATCAGAGTAGAAACTCTGGTATTATTTATCTAAGGCTTGAGCATCCTAAACAAGCACACGAACACTGAGTGTTCCTACCCGTCCAACAGAGTCGTTAACAATACTATAAGATACTAAAAAACTTCCTATTTGCAGTGCAATGTAGTTGTGTGCACAACTGTCAGCTAATCTGCTTGTGTCATAAAAGCCTTTAAAAATTAATGCTATATTTAATTCTTTGAGTTGTAGTGTTCCCTGGGAATAGTAAAACACATGGAAAGTAGGTTATTCCAGGCGTCTATTTCGGAACATCAAATTATTCTAATCAAACACTACGATAACATCACTCATTAATTTTGGTGACCTGATCTCGTTTCAGATGAAGTGGCCATCTCTCTTGCCTCGGCAATGTATTTTGCTGATACCATGTTTCCTAATGGCTTTGGAAGCAGTACCTATTGACATAGATAAGACAAAAGTCAAAGGAGAAGGTCACGTAGAAGGAGAGAAGATAGAAAATCCGGTAAGTGTAATGAAATAAATCGTCAATGAAATAAGTAGTTTGTTTTAATTATTAATAATCCAGTTATAGCAAGTTGCTGTCATGAAATTTAGATGTCTTTTACTGGAGCTGTATTCAAGGAAGAAATGGGATTATCAAACACGCTACTTTCTGCTGAGGTGGGGTTCCATTTACATTTGTTCTCTTTTCTTCGATACTTTCCCTAAGCTGTTAAAGGTGAGATAGCAAACTGAATTGAATTCCTCAGTATACAATGGAAAGAACTGCTTGTCTTTCCACAGAGACTTCTTTGAAGTGACTGACTGATTAGGGGAATTCAACTACATATCAGAAATAGGTTTTTTTCAGCTGCACACATACTATCATACTATGTTTCTGAATGCACATCAAATAAAGATGTGTTTGAGATCTCAAATATGCTGAAGTGCCAACTGTTTTTGTCAAGAAAGAAATCTGCAGTATCAGCTTTTAATAGCTGAACAATAATGTTGTTCTAGGAGAACCAAGTGAATTCTTTTGTTGAAGCAGAGTTTCTTTCTTTCCAGAATGGAATTATGCTGTCTAACACAGTTGTATTTGCTCTGGATTGGTCTTCTGGAGTGTGTTTCATTTGTACCACACTACCACAAGAGTATAGCATATACCACAGGAACCTTAGCTGACCTAGTAAGCTAAGTATTGGGTGTAGCTCTGGTTAGATGAACCAATGCAGTTTCACTAATCTCATATTTGCATTAAATGTTTTCCAAACAGGCTATCTGCTTCTTTTTTTGAAAGATATGCTGATTAAAGCCAAGTAAAACTTCTGGCTGTTTCTTCTGGCAGACTGGAGGTGGCTGCCTTTAAAGGAAGTTTTCTAGGAAATGCAACAAATAGTTTCAGTGTTCTTTTGCATCTGGGAGAAAAGAACAGGCAGTTTCTGAACCACTCTTAAATTCTTGTAATTAATGATTTGCACTGTTTGGAAAGCCCCACTATGTTAACATGATAGATTCAGCCCCACTATGTTAACATGATAGATTCTTGCATACAACGTGATTTCCTAAACACCTTTTTCCTCTTTGTCATCTGTTGCTGAAACAAATTAATCATAAATTCCTGCAAGACAAAGATGCAGAATCACAAAAGTAGAAGATATGTAAAAGAGCTGCAATACTTGTATTGCTGAGAATTGGATTTCAGTTATATAATAATATATGCAATATATTGTTTGGCAGTATATTCTTCTCTAAAGTTATCATTCTTTTTGAAGGATACAGGGCTTTATTATGATGAATATCTCAGGCAAGTAATTGATGTCTTGGAAACAGATAAGCATTTCAGGGAGAAACTCCAGACTGCTGACATAGAAGAAATAAAGGTAAGTTCAAAATGTTAATTGAAGCTAATTAAGTCCATAATAGTGAACTCTGCAAGACAGATGTTACATATGTATTTTAAAATCTTCATACCCTTCTTATTTTTTGTGATACTCATTTTTTGTTTAGCTAGGTATTTAACTCTTGCTAGAGCTTTGTCTTTAATTAAGGGACAGGAAGTTTTCTGTTAAAGAATATCCCATAGAATAATAACATTTTAAAAAGTACTCATGCATGGTTTCTGCCTTTTGCCCATCTATTTAAAAGGCTGTTTTAGATTCAACACAGATAGATATATCCTTGTATTCCACAAAAGATCCACAAGCCTAGTTCTCACTCAGTTTTGCCTTCTGGGTTGTTTAGAACACTATTACAAACAGAGATTTATATGCCTTTTGAAGTGAAGATGGTGTATCATTTATTGATACGAAGACATGGATGAGAATTACAAGAATGTCAAGTTTTCTAATCTGAGGAAATTCTGTTCTGGAAGAAATGTCAGTGTTCTTAAATGAGCATCAGAGAATTTTGTCATTCTCCACTGCTGTCCTTTCTTGAGCACGATTCCAAATAGCACACTCTCCCAAAATCTCATTGTGTTTCTGTCTTTTGTACTCCAGTGGCTCTGTGTGGTAGCTGTTCTATATTCTCCTTTTATGAGTTAGTAACTTTGCATGACACAGGTAGGAAACAGCCTAATGTGACAGAGAGGAGATGCCTTTTGCATTTTTTTTTAAACCCTCATGTTGCCACTGGCAGCTTTTGATTCCTCTTTCTTCTGTATTATAACTCAGGTTACTTTTAAGATTACTATGAATTTCCATTCTTGCCATGTTAATGGCTGTTGCTGTGCTTGTATCTTCTCTCTCAAGTATTACAGCTGTCATCAAGTGACTGAAGAACATAGTACTGTGTGTTCATCTTGCAGCTAGTTCAAATTAATTTAAGAATGTTTGATCAAGAAATTTATCATTTCTGAAACCTCACAAGGTATTTCTGCTGCAAGGCCAAGCTTATGCTCTTTAAAGGAGCAGATATTTCTGAAGAGAATTTGTACACCTTTCTGTATTCTGCTGTGTCTCTATAACCTAAAATTTTTGAATATGTTCCTTTCAAGACTTCTGAGATTCTGAGAAAGACTATGACTGGTCTGCTGTCTTGCAGCTCATATGCAATGGGAATAGTAAAGACTACTTTCTTTTATGTTTTTATAGATCAGTTTTGTTTTTTGACAGAGTGGAAAACTAAGCAGAGAGCTTGACTTAGTAAGCCATCACGTGAGAACACGGCTGGATGAACTCAAACGACAAGAGGTGGCAAGATTAAGAATGTTAATTAAAGCCAAAATGGATTCTGTTCAAGGTAAGAATACAAAATCTAACATGGTGAACTGGGTACCTGTCCAATACAAGCTAGACGAAGTCTAAGTTGCACTGTCCTTGTTGTCAATAGGAAGAACTATAATCTGAAAGTAACTGTCCTTTTTGATCTAGTCTGTGGGCAACAAATATACATCTTCATAGGAAATTGAGGAGAAAATAAAAGCCATTTATGTTTCGTAAATAGCTAAACTTGATTCTGACAGTAGATTTTTCAGATATGTCTAATCTTTTCTCAGCTTTTTTGGATACTTTTGTAGTTCATCAATTTACAAATAACTCACTGAGAAATAGCCACATATTGGATTGTTTTAGAATACAAAACAATGTCTCATTTATTTGGGGTAGGTTTTTTTTATTATTATTAATAGTCACTTAATATTATGTTTTCATTTTTTCTTTTTAAGTTCTTTCTGGTGGAAAGGGAACTGTTTTACAGATTTATATCAGACATTAAACATTTCAGTTCAGAAGATGATTTTTCTTATTTTTGAGGTAATTCTAAGGTCCTAAGTAAAGAGGAACATTTAGGGCACGAAAACTTATCCATAGCATTTTCTAATTGTTAATTAAATCAATTGAAGTACTCCAAGAAGGATCCTAATCCCGTTAAGCCAAATTTAGAGGCAGCAAGTAGGCCAAAGAAGCATGTATATGCAAATGTGCCTAGGGGATATTACTGGAGTCAGGAAAAAAAATCAGTTTAATTTGGGAAAGGAGGTATTTTTAGTATAGTACCTTCCCAATGAACACTTTAGATGGTATAATCACGTAGTGAACGAAGAACATAGAGTTTGCTGAGAATTTCAATATAACCTTTTTATCCTTTGTTTTCTTTTTCTGAAAGTTTTAGTTCAGTGAGTACAATCCACCAGTAGCTGAGCGGTGCATACCAGACCTCCACAAGAAGTTAGTGTATTGCCTCACATACCTGTCAGACACTGCGGTTCTTTTTTCTTACATGGTTTTTAGCTGCCAAGAGCCTGATCTCATGCTTGTATTGCAAGCAAGCACTCCAGCAGCCGCAACAGATCAAGCATGTATACACATTCTGTCACTACACTGTGTGTGATCCTATATTTGAAAACAATCAGAGCAGATTATACCCTTTCAAAATATTCAGATGACAATTAATGTGAAACAGTGTGATTCAGAAAACATTCTGTAAAGTTTATAGTGGGTCCTGCCATTGAATATTTCACATCACTTGTAATGGTATGGCCAGAATATCTACAAAGTACAGCTGCATCTGTACACTTAGGCGGCATCATAGAACATGTACAAAAATGCACTCTTTAGTAACAGCAGGTGGAGCAGTTTGATTTCCTTGTGTTTGTTCTTTTAATATTTTCCATATAGTACAAATTAATATCTTGGTCCTTTATCTGATTAAGTCCTGCTTTATTTGCACTCAGGCAGATCAGGTCCAACAGACTTGGACATATGTTCTTCATATATTCAGTGCTGATCCAGATGTGTTTTTAAACATTTGTACCAAGACTATTACAGGACAAGAATGTTAGGAGTTGGATGACTTTCTCTAGGGTCAAGTCTCAGATAATGCAATAATGTGACAAGTAAATACTGTCAAATTGAATGAGCTGTTTCTTCATAAATAGATTTGGGGGGAATTATTGTTTTGTTTGTTTTTTAAATATTCCAATACTACCCCTCCAAAAAACATTCCATAAACAGACTAAGGCATGTATATTTCAGAAAAAATTATGATCTCACCAGGGATAAATGTGCCCTAGGCAACGTTTGCTGCTTTGTGATAATATGAATACAACACTGAGTGTGAGAGTAACTGTTTACCATAGGATAACAAGTTCAGAATTGTTTTCCTTTGCTTAATTTATTTTTTAGCCAAATGAAGTATTTTTTACTAACCAGTCTAGTAAAAGCTGTTCAGAATTGTTACCCATAACATAGCAAAGCACATCCTGCTAAGGTAGCATTATTATTTAGCATTAACAGTCAGAAATCAGAACAGCTAGAAAAGCTTATAATTGTAGAAATGTATTTTATTATTAGTGCATTGTATATTTATATTACTGGGTACAGTCCCTGTCTTAAGAAAGGAGAAACATTTGCAACTTTTAGACAAAGGACTTGACTCTCCGCTGTCCTACGCTTCTTGTTTTACACAAATGAAATTTGAAATTCTGGTTATCGGATTTGATTTTCAATCATATGTCTTGCATTATATATATATACACACAATGAATGGTTCATTCGCAAAATATACTGGGCAAGTTAGAAGAGTTAGAATTCTCTGATGCAAGTTGTTAGCTGTAATAGCTGAAATTGTATCTCATTTATATAAAGAAAAGAAGAATAAAATGTTTTGGTTTGTAGAGCTCAACTGATTGTACATTTCCTTGCTGAGAGGCGAACCTCAGTATATTAAATTATTGCGTGCTGTGCAACACCTGACACACTAGAAGGAGTACAGTGCAAATTGCTATCAATTATGCTGATCTCCTTCAGGAGAATCTGCTTTATGAGTATTAAGGTAGTTAAGACACTCAAGGCACAAACGCCTTGTGAAAGTACTGAAATTCCTGATCTGTCTTGCTTTCAAACTTATTTTAATGTTTTATGTTTGTACCTGTACCTCCTTCTTTCAGATACTGGCATAGACCATCAGTCTCTCCTTAAACAGTTTGAGCACCTGAACCATCAGAATCCTGACACGTTTGAGCCTAAGGACTTAGATATGTTGATCAAAGCAGTGAGTACTAAATACAAAGTACTGGGGGTTATATTTTATTTGTATTAATTACATTTTTTCATCTGGTGAAGGCAAACAGTTTATATATGCTTTTTTTTCCCCTTTTAAAGGAATGACTTGCAGTTTTCTGTTTCAGAGAAAAGTCACTTGTCTGCATTGAGCACTTGAAAGCTTTGTTGCTAAAGAGACCATACATTTTGGCATGGCATCTTAACAGGACTTGCATTCATGTGCCAGTATAGCCAACTTTGGGAATAAAACACAACTTTCTGAAAGCATTTAAATTAAGCACAGTATCGAGAGAAACACATCCTTCTCAAACCTATTTCAAAGTGATATAATTGTCTCACAGAGTGACATAAATAATCATCCCTAAGGTAGCTATTTGAATTTGGGAATCTGTTATATATACATCTGAAGGAGAGCAGAATTAAGATACCAGTATCAGAAGCTGCATATACTGAGCATGGAGTTTAATGCCTGAATAGCATCGATAAGGGGCACTTTTTTTTTGTTTGTTTAATATTGTTTGTTATATTTAATATATAAATAAACAAATATATGTTTAATATTTGTTTAAGACAATGCAGTTAAGCTAAGCATGGAATTGGTTTTTTCAACTGCTGTTAAAAAATTTATTTCCCTGAGGGGAAAAAAAAGAGGACTTAAGTCTCAGCTATGTGACAATGCTACATGTCTGAGAAGGCATTTCATATTGTCAAAGTAAATGGGAAGACTCTTTTTTAAAAATAAAATCTATTTTAAGCTTTGTTCATTTCTTGTAGATTTTTCTACCTTTGGAAATTTTAACCTCAGTTTTGTGAAAAATTATTCTCTCTATATACTTATATATTAAAGTTCCTTGCTGTTTCTGAGAGCATCACTGCTGAGAAAAATCTAGTTGGTTAGGAGAAGCATATTCTCAGCAGGGCAGTTCTCTTATTACATAATTTTTCGTCTCTTTTTAGCTGAGATATTTACCTATTTTAATGGGCATTGGGGGATAGGGGACGTGTTAAAATCATTATGAAGAGGTCTGATTAATCAAAAAATTATAAATAATGGGAAGACTTTATCAGGTATGAACGTGAACTTTGAAAAGCACTAGAAGACTATATCCTTTAATAACTTGACCTGAAAATTGATACAGCTTTAAATGCTATATAAGTACATGTCAGAAATTCTCACACTTTTATCTCCACTTAAATAGTTTCATTGATTTAGTCTGTAAGAAGCTGCTGTATAGTAGTGTTGTAATACTGCATTATTAATGGAAGGGTAAACTAGAAATGTTCTTACACTGAAATGAATAAGAATTTATTATACTACTTGATGCTGTGCTTAGTTAAGAATAAAATACTTCTTGGGCTAATTAATGAGAAAAAATACCTCAATGCTTTCTTATAGAACTGTATTTGCAAAAGATTTCTAAGCAGTCAAACCTTTGCAAATTAAGTTCATTGAAAGTAACAGGAGGAAGGAGGAAAGATATTTTTGTATCGCTGTCAAGTAAAGGAGGACCGCCGACCAGTTTACTTCATGTGTAAGAGGGGAATGGCAATATAGACAGCCTTGTCCACATAGCTGAACAGTGGTATTTTTTACATGATCATGTATCACATGCATTAACATAATCATGTGGTGTAATTGTGTGTATATATTATCTGTGTTTATAGGCTACAAGTGACCTGGAGAATTATGATAAAACCCGCCATGAAGAATTTAAGAAATACGAAATGATGAAAGAACATGAGAGGAGAGAGTATTTAAAAACATTGGATGAAGAAAAGAGGCAGCGTGAAGAATCCAAATTTGAAGAGATGAAAAAGAAACATGGAGATCACCCTAAAGTTCACCATCCTGTAAGGCTACAGTCTATTCTTAGGCATCTGGAAGGAGGGTTTCCTTTCCAGTTGATATTGAGAAGGAAGTATTATATTTCTTCTCATGATCTGTCTTGTTGACATAGAAGCAGAGAGCGGGAGTAGTGCTGAGAGCTTTAGAAAACCTACCACCATATACTTTCCTTTTTTCTGTATTCTGTTTGCTGGCAGAATTATTATTTACAAAGCAGCTAAAAGTCATAAAAAGAGGAAAGAAGGGTATTTCAAAATGTAGGGATTCCTGCAGGGAACTGCATCACAGCACAGTTTGCTGCAGGAGCAGTAACTGGTTGAATTTAGGTAAGCTGTTTTTTCTAGATGAGTCTGTGTGCCCATGACTGATAATTAGCGACATTCCTTTCCTGAGAATGTACATTTTTTTGCCACTCTCTCTTTCCTTGGACCTTTCTATCTAGTAAAAAGTATGTGACCTGAATTAAAGGAAATTATAATCATTATATTTTGAACATTACTAATTTAAAAAAAAGAAAAAGCCTGTCAGAGAAGCCGTAATACAGGAATGCAAAGGAAGGCTAAAATAGTACACTTAATCATCTTTTGAATATTTTTCTTTGTAACCAATATACAGGGAAGCAAAGATCAATTGAAAGAGGTGTGGGAAGAAGCAGATGGGCTAGATCCAAATGAGTTTGACCCCAAAACATTCTTCAAATTACATGGTAAGTGGTTTGGTTTAACATTAATTAGCAAATGCTATGACTTTCTTTAATCTTTTGCTGAGAACATATGTTCAGCAAGTTTGAATTATGCTAGGAAGAGGACTTAGAACTCAAGTGAGTTGTGTGAATCCGAAAGGTATGGAGGAGAAAATATCTATGTTGTTGTTTGCACATCTACTGTGGAGCCAGATGGGGCCAAAATGTTGAAAACAGAATTTTGTTTAAACGCTCAAAAAATGAAACAGCAAGTAACCAGAAATAGTTGCTCAGGGAAGTAAGAGTATTTACAGGTCTGTCTACAACCATAACTTTGCTCATACACTGTAAGCCAAAGATAAGTCCTTAGGCGTGTGTTGAGGAAAACCTGCTTTCTTCACATCTTTGCAGAGAAGTACCAGACACCCCTTATAGAATCGTAGAATCACCAAGGTTGGAAAAGACCTTAAAGATCATCCAGTCCAAACGTTCACCTATTACTAATAGCTCCCACTAAACCATGTCCCTCAACACAACATCCAGTCTTTCCTTGAAAACCCCCAGGGGCAGTGACTCTACCACCTCCCTGGGCAGTCCATTCCATTGCCTGACCACACTTTCTGAGAATTAATACCTCCTAATGTCCAGCCTGAATCTCCCCTGCCGTAGCTTGAAACCATTCCCTCTGGTCCTATCACTAATGAAATGAGAGAAGAGGCCGACCCCCAGCTCACTACAACCTCCCTTCAGGAGGTTATAGAGGTCAATGAGGTCTCCCCTGAGCCTCCTCTTCTTATGTATGAAGTGGTCTTGGAACTTCCTTAACTGCCTTAAAAAAAAAAAAAAACAAAGTCCAGAGCGCTTCTCAACACATTTCTGAGCAGTCTGCAATCAGAAACAGTGCAATAATAGCTGGGACAAAGATGCGTCTCAGTAGGCATTTTGCTTTGAATAAGGTTATTTAAATTCATAACTGTCTGACGTTGATAAATGCTTCATAATCAAGTATCCTTAAGCAGAACCTGCCCCTCATTGGGCTATTAAAGGTTAGGTGGTACAAACAATTTGACTAATGATGATAATTTAATTGATGTGTTATAGATTGAGCCTGACCTTTTGTTTTGTTTTATAAATATGTATTATATAGAAAGAAAGCCATATTTCTTGTTTCTAGAAAGAGATCTCGATACGTAATTATCTGAAAATTTTTAGTAGTTATTTTATGCACATCATACCAAAACAGCAGTAGCTAAAATGACCTTTTCCCTGAGAGCTTAGGGCATCAAAAACTTTGAATTAAACAAACATATTGCATCATAGCACTCATTAGAAGTAGTCATCCCCTTTCTATTTCAGAGGTTTTATAACATCCCTCATAATTGAACGTAAAATGCAAAGTAGATCGTATTCTCTTATTTGCACTGGTCATCGGAACTAGTTTTGTACTGCTATTTTCTTAAGCATTGCATATTTATATAGATTTTTACAAAATTCTGTTGTTATTTTGGAGTTGTACTGTTGGCTAACAGTATTTTTCTATTCAATTCTGTTATTCTTGGGTCTCTTTACAAATGTAGTTGTTAAATCGGGACAAGTTGTTCTCAGCTATGTTTTTTGGCAGTTGCACTGGGTGCAGTCTTGTTGTGACCTATTTCAGATTGCTAAGAAGAAGGGGGAATACTTCAGACTTATCCAATCCCTTGTTAACAGTTGGGTAGTGAAAGATGGTGGTACGAATCAACTGATTCTTGATAAAAAACAGAACAGAAAAGCTGACCTATGGAACCAGCATCTCCTTAAATTACATTTTTAATACATGTGGGATGTATGCACTGATGCTTAATTCATGGAGAATTTCTGTCCATAATTAACATACAGTTTCAACACTCCTTATTTTAGATGTCAATAATGATCGTTTCCTGGATGAGCAAGAATTGGAAGCCCTATTTACAAAAGAGGTAAAAAAAAAAAAAAAAGGAAAATTCCAAAGGTTCACTTTCTCAAAAAAAATATTTGCAGGAATGTCTTGTTTTTCTTCAAATGCAAATGGGGGGTTTTGGACTACTATTATTATTTTATATATATTATTTTATAATTTATTTTGTTATTTAAGCACTCTTAATATTTATGCACAGTTCTAAGCATATACAATATATATATATATATACACACATACACACTCACACACTCTCTCTTCTGTCAGATGTTCAGTTCAGATTTCATTGTTAGTTCTCTGAACAGTATACCTGTATAATTTGCAGTGGACAGCTGCAAATCTGCTTTGGCTCAGTGCAGTCTAGTATAGGTGTACAGCTGTTCACATTCAGTGCCAGTTATAAACCTTACAGAAAGAAAAAGGGTCACACTCATTTGAAAATACTTAGGCTGCATTTCTTGACAAGGAGTCAAAATGAATTAATTTGCCTCATCAGATCTAAGTGCTATATGATGAAGGACAACACTGTAGAAGTGGCAGCAGGGATTTCACATTATTTGCATCTAACTAGTTTGGAGCACAAGTACATTTGGTAAAGCAGGCAACCCCTTAGTTTCTTTAAGCTTCATTGGAAAAAGCAGAAATATTAGTACTACTTTGCCTCCCAGAGCGGCAACAAGATACTGATACTACAGAAACAGTGAGTAAACAAAAGGGCTTGGCCTTCTTTTTTTGGTAGGTTCTGTCTTGTAACAAAGAAAACAAGCTTCCCACACAAAGTTCCAAGATTATAGCTGGCACTAGTGAGCTTTAGGATTTGTTAGAATTTCTTTTAGATGTCATGAATCAGGGCGTAAATGTGCTCAATGCACAGCTTAGAATTCTCAATATAATTAATTATAATATGCAAGCCTATAATTCTCAATTACTATAAACTGTAGAAGATTTTTAACAGTATAATTGTTGCAATCCCTTTATGTACTACAAAAATGTACAACAGTCTTTTTTGACAAGTATGTCCCAGCATTTTACAGTGTTGTAATTTAAAAATTAATAATCTGGGACTGTAAAATTACCTATGACAAAGAAAGCTAAGTTAAATTGCTTAGAAAGCTAAGGAGAAGCAAATAAACACGAACTCACTAGAAAGACGCTGTTGAAGAAGAAAAGTGGACAATTAAGCTTAGCACTCAGTTTTTCTTGTGATATCCTGAATGCTTACACTGTGGACAGCATGCTCAGATCAAAAAGGAGTTACTCTTTCCTGTTTGGAACTCTGGAAACTTTGGAAACTCAACTTGCTTTGAATCAAACATGAATGCAGACAGCATGCCGAGTTCAAGGTTTAAAGCACTGAATTACAATAGACCACATGAATTAACTGAGAACTTCATCCTTAGCAATGATGACATGCTCACTAGTTGCTTACATACTATGATAAAAGAGATTTACACCTATACACATGCTTGGAAAAATGATGAACTCAGGTTTTTAGCTGTCTGAAACTACTGTTCCAAATCTTTCACTTGAATGAGCAATCCTTTCTCCAAAATAACATTTCCTAAATTTGAATTTCAGCTAGAAAAAGTGTATGACCCAAAAAATGAAGAAGATGACATGGTTGAAATGGAAGAAGAGAGGCTGAGAATGAGAGAACATGTAATGAATGAGGTATAGACTAATGTTTAATAAAGCTGACATTTTCCTGCTACATTTAAAAAAAAAAAAAAAAAAGTAGTCCTAATACTAAGGATTGCCTAAATACAGTAGAAGGGCAGAGTGTTATCAGGCCCTATCTTAGGAATACAGACAGAGGGAAGGGAAGAGAGTATTTTGAATCATTCTTTTCTCACATATATTTTTTCTCTATTCAACTTTATTTCTTAAGCTTGAGGATCTGAGCAAGCCTGGACTTCTTTTACTCATGAAGGGAGGAATTTCCTCTCTTCCCTTTAAAGGTTTCTGACACAACTTTGTTTTGTTTTAAAATCTCCCTATCCAACAATAGAGATTGCTCTGACTCAGAATTAGCATTATTATCAAAAAGCTACAATTTTTTTTCCCCTCAGAAACATCAGGCATGTTCCTATAAGCACTGGGTCTTCAGCCACACGTTATTGCAATTAATTCCCAAGTGAAATGTAAGGATTTACTTTTTATTTCCATTTTTACTAAACTATATGAGCTTGGACGAGAAGGTTTTAGAGGATGTTGCAGGCCTTCATTTGAAAATGGGACAATTTAAAATAAAATGGTTGTATTTGAAGATATTTATATAACAAAGTTAATTGTTTTCTCTACCAAAACCCATCCTTTAGGCAGAGTTTAATTTTTTTTGCTTCAAACAGGTTGACATCAACAAGGACAGACTAGTAACTTTGGAAGAGTTCCTGCGAGCTACAGAAAAAAAAGAATTTTTGGAGCCAGATAGTTGGGAGGTAATGAAAATGTGTTCCAAGTGTAACATACTGTACTATTACCATCACTCTAACCAGGAAACGAAATAGCATGTGTCTGACCTTCGCCTTTTTTCAGTCTTGTTTTGGTACATATGTGGTTAAACACACTAGCTAAATGTAATGTACAAAACATGACAGACTAATACAGTACAGATGTAATCTTTATGGTCTGCACACAAACAGAAACAGTCTTGCACTGCCACCACATGGATCTTAGAAGATGTTTATCCACACATTTTTCAAACATAGAACGGACTTTTCATTTATGAATCACTTCAAAGCAGAGATATGATCTCAGTTGGAAGCAAGAGGATTTTTGTTTTCCTCCTAACTCTAAACTTGTAGTAGAATCTTGCTGGGAAATAGCTATTTTACTGTTTAAATAAACGTGCTAACTCATGACATTATCATTCACATCTAGTGAACTGTGCAATTCATATAATTATTTCAGTGGAAAGATAATGAAAATAGATACGCATTCCTACTCAAGTATTCACGTTTGTGCTTTCTTGCAGACACTAGATCAACAGCAGCTCTTCACTGAGGATGAACTGAAGGAATTCGAAAGTCATATTTCTCAGCAGGAAGATGAACTCAAAAAGAAGGCAGAAGAACTTCAGAAACAGAAGGAAGAGCTACAGAGGCAGCATGACCAGCTCCAGGCTCAGAAACAAGAGCTTCAGCAGGTACACTTATGACTACAGGAATTTTTTCCTATCTCTTCTGTATTCTTATGCATGTGAAAGCTCATGACAGTCCCCAGCTCTGGAACATCTTTCATCTTAATTTCTCATAGGAATCTCAGTTGAATTCTAAACAACAGCAGTACTGCAGCACATCATAATCCATTACTTCAGATTATAGCAAACAGTGAAAGCATCTCAACTCAGTAGTTTTCCTGCTAACCAGGACTCAACATAATGATGTGCATACATTTCCTGTGCTTATTCACTCGTGTCAGAGAAAGTTGGCAGAGTGAAGTTTTTCAACTGTGTTACTTCCTTTTTCATCAGGTTGTAAAACAGATGGAACAAAAGAAACTACAACAAGCAAATCCACCTGCAGGACCAGCTGGAGAACTGAAATTCCAGCCCCGTATGTATCTTTCTATGTAGAAAACACAAACTTTCAGATTTCCAACATTACAGTCATTAAAAATACATTTTCTGTTCAAACTCTTAATATAATGTGGTTTTAGTGATCTCTGTAGGGAGACTCACTAAACTGTCTTCAAGAAAGAAGTATAGAAGCCTTCTAAAATGTTGCTGAAATCTCACCAATTTTATATATGTAGGAAAATAAAAAGAGTTCTAACTTATAACACTAGATGGACAGAGAAAAGACTGCAGTTTGTTGGAGTGTTTTGCATGTCAGTCTAAAAATAGTGAGATCTAGGATAACTCTGAGTATTCAGAGAAGAGTAGGGACATACAAACGACCACACCTGTCTAATGTTCTATGGCTGCATTACCAGTGCAGAGATAGGTGCATTCAGTGTAGTTTGTGTTGTGCAAACATGTTGTAATATACCTGATTTGAATAGCAAGAACGTGAAATTACAGTAATTCAAGCATCACTGCTTGTTGTACAACCATGCTCCTGATCCCAAGATGTCTGCACAAGCGCTAATGTTGGTGCACCTATCATTTAGTGCTTATCAGTGGTTATGCAGCTAGATGAAAGCTGTCTGTTACTCTCTTAGCTGTATCCTGGAATTTCAGCTTGTAATCCAAAATTGTGGTCCCAGTTTCTGACGGGGGAACAAATCAACACACTGAAATGCTTTCAACATGCCTGTCCTCTCTGGTCAGTTTACCTGCATTTGAGCACAACATGATGTGACAACCTTTAGACAACATGAGCAACCAATTGCTTCAACATGAACAGACAATAAAATCACAATAAATCATTCCATATGATTATTGGTAAAAACAAAGTGGTCAGCTGTATTTTAACACTTCTTACCTATGCCTTTCCATACATCCAAACTAATCCAAACTCCCCATCTAGAACTAATACGGCTTTATTGGCTTCCATGTTTATGTGCTAACATTGTCAGTACAGCTCAGGAATTTTTAACAACTTGAACATAAATCTTTGGGCTATATCCAGTCAGACTTTTGAATATTGGAAGGATTTAGCAGCACTTGTGGGGCCAACAGTGAGGTTTCAAACCTGAAATACCATTTTCAGTGATTACAGCTCACTTTGCTGAGTATCCTGGAATTCTGTCCTCAAGCTACTCTGTTTTATGAGCAACGCAAGAAATAATGGAATTTGAACATGAGTTTCATTTTGTCTTTCATTTGCTTCAAAGCTGCTTGGGGCTAATACCAATTTATAACCCTTAGTTATGATAGCCTCTCTTCCTCTTCCCTTCAGTAAAAACACTGTTTGTAATCACAGATTCCTTGGGCTTGGTTTAGTGCTACATCTTTTAACACTGGCAATAACCGATAGCGTTAGGATTAGAAGTTTCATAAACATGCAGTATGTTTCAGAAAGAACAGATTAGTATCCATAAAGAGATTACATAAATAAAAACATTTTTGCTGAAAACAGAAGCAACTAGTAATCTAATAATTCTATTCTGAATATTATCATTTTGCAGCCTCTTGGGTAAACTCAATCTGATTTCATTGTTAGCCACGTAAATTCCAGCTTCCAATTACAAAACAAAAACAGATGGTTCAATTTGATTGTCTGTACACTAGAAACATTACTTTAGAGACTTTTCACATGTGGAGCTCATTTAATAGAGAAATTTTAAGCAGTTTTATTCCTGTTTTTCAGCTGGCGAGCACAAAATTGAAGAAGCACCAAAACATCCTGCAGGAGGTGATCAGCCTCTACCACCAGGACATGTCCAAGAACCAGCTCCTCGAACTGATCAAGTTCACCCTTAACCACTTGTGCCTCAACTTTATAGCATCTTTATTATTTTGGGGGGAGGGTAAAAGGCAGGAAAGGGAGAGGGACAAAAGGAAAAACAAAAAACAAAAAAAAAACAACAAGGGTAATGAACTCTCCACTTTCTTTCCCTGATTGTAAAATCACTTGGAATGTGAGAGATTAAATATCAATCAGGCTTGAATCATAAATTAATTTTCTCTCCAATACATCAGTAAGAAAGGCAACAGGGGGATCATTTAGCAGCTATAACGGAGGAAAAAAAAAAATTAAGGAAACTTATTATTAAAGGTTTTTATGGCCAAGGGACTTGGCTCTTGGACTCTTCTCTTATAAAAAGAGGGAGATGTCTGCCATTGTGTTTAGGCATGAATTGCAAGCTTTTCAGAGAAGAAGCAATGAACTGGCCTGAATATCAAGTTAGATCTTGTTTTATGTAGAAACTCTTTCCAGAAATGTTGAGAAGCAAAGTACAGAGAAATAGACCATAGACAAAGGCCTACCATTTCCAGTACTACCAACCACTTTCTTCTTCTGAGACCAAATAAAAATGAAAATTCTCACGCTTAACTTTTAGGAAATTTGCACTTTCTAAAATTCAGCCACCACAAACAATTGCAAGGAATAGTGAATACTTTTCATGTTTACAGAAGCCTAAGAATTTCACTATGAGCCTTCAGAAGGAATACTGTACTTCTAGTGGATTGGTCTGAACCGTCCTTGTTAAGATTAATTCTGCGTAGCAGTTGGCTCACTCATTTGGCTCTGAGGATAGAACTTTTGTCCCCGTTTCTTTCATCAGGTGCCAAGTGATCTCAAAATTTTGCATGCTATTAAATAAGCTTTTTCTGTTGATGGAAATGTACAAAACAGAACAAGGCTCGCTCTCTTTTTCTGTACAGATTTTCCTACCTCTTGCGGTAAAACCAGATTTTTTCAAAATGCACCATGTGCTTCTGAAAGCTCTTCTCAGACATGAATCTTTGGCTTGTTAAGAGTCTCACTGTTAATACACATTTGTCTTTCAGTAATTAGTTGATGTAGGCATATGAAATGTCTAAAACAAGGGTGCTACTTGATTGCATTATTTTGGAATAGAACCAGGATAGCTCTCATATTGTAAGCCAAGTAAGCCAAGATTTTTAAAAACCAAACAAAAAACCAACAACAAAACAAAAACTGAGCAGCAAAAGTTGTCTTTCCTGTGGGTTTTGCTATAATGTCAAAAAGCTGTGTGATTGTCCTTGCTTGTCATCCACTTCAGACTGAGCATAAACCCTCTTTCTAGCTTTGTGTTTGTTTGTTTGTAGCTGTTAAGAAAAAATATGGATTGCTCTGATTGTATAACATTGGCTCTGAACTGATATACACGCACCTTGGCAAGCATCCTTTGCATTTTCTTCCACTTCTGCATTGTCATTCAAAGAGATCATTTGGGTTTTGAGCAAAGAAACAGGCAGGCCTCTCCTACGAAAAGATGTTCCTTTCAGGATAATACTCAAATATTTTAGGCAAACTCAAAGACAGGTGGCAGTTACTAATGTTTTGTATTGATATTTGATATTTAAGTTTCTCACTAAAGACTTCTGATTGATAGAGGCTAGTCATATTCCTTACATGCTTAATGCTTCTTTCAGCCGAATTGAGCGTATTCACGTTCTTCACACAATGTAACAAAACTCATTGCGGGAATAGATTAGGTTTCTTTATCTGTTTCATCTTGTTAATTGTGACATTACATTTCATTAATTTATACCACTCCAGCAATTAGATTTACTTTGTTGTTGTTCTCTCTGCAAGTTGTTAGTACCTTAATATGTTTCTAAAATTAGTTTCAAAAGCCACTGTTTGTTACTTCCATGTAATTCTAACATCAGTTTATGTCTTTGTCAGGAGGCTGAAGTTTATTTCTACAATTTTTTGTTAAGAGAACTAGACATAGTTGCAGCTACAAGCAGAGTAACATCATTTCCCAGTGCAGAGTCTTGGCTATAGGGCTGTAAGCATGATAATCAGGAGCAGAGCAAGGAAAGAGGAAAGCAAAGGTGAGTTATTCTAACACCACAAAAAAGAGGAGGGGACAGTTTTCCTTCTCCTTGTACCACATGAAATTTTACAAAGAAAGAATGATACAGCTGGAGATGTTTTCAGAGAATCAATGACTGAAACCTTTAATCTGAATGCATTTCTACCATACAAATCATTCTTCCTTCCTTCATATCTGCCTCATCACAAATGTTATTATATGTAATGTAGTATATGCTCTCAAGCACTTGCCACAGCTCAAGCTTTGTTGTCAGTGCAATGTTACATTTCAGTTTTAAGAATCTCATTCTCCCTGAAATGGAAGAAAAGCATTTTATCCCCTTTACTTTAAAATATACAGAGAACTTTGTAAAGAACTGTTGTAACATGGGTGCTGAACTCATCTCATGCTAGCCACAGGGTAGTAAGATCAGTTGTACCTGAAGCAGATGCCTAGAAGAAGCCAGAGTTTTTGTTTATTATTTTATCAAAAGTTGACAAGAGTTCCCAATTTTACATTTCTACTAACTTGAGCTGCATTCAGCATCAAACAATGCATATCTTTCCTCAACTGCTGTCTGATACCTAAATGTTCTTGTCAGCATTAATTTTAGTGATAGATTTGTGTTTTAACAATATACTTAGGTTCACTTTTTAGTGGTAAAAACAGGCAATTTTCTAAACTTTAGAATTATTGATCAGATTTATCTCTAACAGTAATGTAAGTTGTAGTCCAACTGTCAAATGTTTGTGCTGAATTGTGAGGAAGTCAAAGCCTTAGTTCACAGTAACACTTAAGTTAATTAACTCCTACTGAGCAGACCCTAACTTTGCCACCTAAACATTTTTGAGACAAGTTACAGATTCATACTCATCTTTCCAACTCAGAATCTCATATGAGTCATTATCTGTTCCACATGTCTGCATAGATAGAGAGGACTAAATGGGTATTTTCCTGGAAGATGGTCAGTCAAGTCCAGTCTCAACAAACAGCAAACAGGCCTGACCTGATGCTGTCCATCTTGTCATCCTCTAGGGAAAGGACTGTATTCTTCAGACCCAAGCTAATGAGGTCTCAATCTGAGCATAATCAAGTCCAATTATTTTTGAGGATTAATTCTGAGATAAACATAATCTCACTGTAAGGAATATCTGCCATAGATGTTATGCAACATGCTAAAGTCACACCTACACATGGAACATGCAAGTTGTTTGACCCTTCTTTAACAGTTGTTTTTTTTTTTTTTTTTCAATGATGGCATCTTTCATTAGGTTTTCTCGTCCACAACAGAGACAGAAAGTATTACATTATCCACTCACTGCATGTTTACTTCTATGGTATGGATTTCTCAGGAGCTTTTTAAAAGATTAAAAAAAAAAAAAAAAACAAAACAACTTACAGTTATGTCAGGAAGTAGAACTCTATAATTGCAGTTAAACAAGGGACTGGAATATCATGGGCATCAGTGCTTTGACCTGTACTCTGCTTTTCCTTTAGGAGGTGATTTATAGGAAAATTGAATGTAACCTCATAGAGGCATCAATTCCAAGACAAAGATACAGATATTTTGTTTCATACTTGGCTGGGATTTCAGTAGGAGAATGAAGGGGTAAGATTTGGTCAGTGGTGTATAAATTTTTATCTTCCAGTGCAATATACATAAGAAAAAAAAGCCCCAGTCCATAGTTTGTATTGATTAGTTTTTACTGGATTAAACTGAATCTCAGTGCAGTCACAGACTTACAGTGTTTTATTTTAAGTGGGTGAGAATGAGGCAACTGCTGCCAACAGGCAGCACCACAGTCAAGGAGCATTCACTTCTGCTTCCTCCTTCGGGTCCACTGGGATAAGAGGGCTTGTGGGCCAAAGCGGGGCTGTGCTAGGGCATGACCTAGTACAGCCCCAAGTCTGCTCCTAAGAGAGAACAGGTGGTGTTTCAAGGTGCTGACACTGCACTGTTTTTGGGCTTGCGTAGGGGGTGAGCATATCTAGCCAGATATGGCTGGGCAGGCTGTGGGCTGTGCACAAGCATAGAAAATCTTTCATGGCTTAGGTCTTGTGTATAAGCTCATTTTTGCCTTCCTATTTGTTGTGTGTTTTCTGGAAAGAGGTAAAAATATTTCACAGAATCACAGAATTATAGGGGTTGGAAGGGACCTCTAGAGATCATCGAGTCCAACCCCCCTGCCAAAGCAGGCTCCCTACACCACGTCGCACAGGTAGGCGTCCAGGCGAGTCTTGAATATCTCCAGAGAAGGAGACTCCACCACCTCCCTGGGCAGCCTGTTCCAGTGCTCCGTCACCCTCACTGTAAAGAAGTTCTTGCGCACATTCGTGCGGAACTTCCTATGCTGGAGTTTCAGCCCATTGCCCCTAGTCCTGTCCCCACGCACTACTGAAAAGAGACCAGCCTCGCCACTATAGCTCCCACACCTCAGGTATTTATAAACCTGGATCAAGTCCCCTCTCAGCCTTCTTTTCTCAAGGCTAAACAGACCCAGTTCCCTAAGTCTCTCCTCGTAGGGGAGATGGTCCAGGCCCTTCACCATCTTTGTAGCCCTCCGCTGGACTCTTTCCAAGAGATCCCTGTCTTTTTTGTACTGGGGAGCCCAGAACTGGACACAGTATTCCAGATGAGGCCTCACCAGGGCAGAGTAGAGGGGGAGGATCACCTCCCTTGACCTGCTGGCTACGCTCTTTTTAATGCACCCCAGAATGCCATTGGCCTTTTTGGCTACAAGGGCACACTGCTGGCTCATGGCCAACCTGTCGTCCACCAGGACGCCCAGGTCCCTCTCAGCAGAGCTCCTCTCCAGCAGGTCTTCCCCCAACCTGTACTGGTGTATGCAATTATTTCTACCGAGATGCAAGACTCTACACTTGCTTATGTTAAGCCTCATCCGGTTTCTTGCTGCCCAGCTCTCCAGCCTGTCCAGGTCTCTCTGAATGGCTGCACAGCCTTCAGGCGTGTCAGCCAATCCTCCCAGCTTCGTGTCATCAGCAAACTTGCTGAGGGTGGCCACTATCCCCTCATCAAGGTCGTTGATGAAGATGTTGAACAAAACTGGACCCAGCACAGACCCCTGGGGGACACCACTAGTCACAGGCCTCCAGCCAGACACCGCACCGCCAATGACAACCCTCTGCACTCTTTTCACAAACAAATAGACATCTTTTATTCTTCCTGACACTGGCTGCATCACCACAATAGCCATTCACTCACTAAATGAACGTTTGAATGCTAAATTTTCTGTATTCATTTTAAACAAACAAAAAACACCCACTGATGAAACTGCACCACCATGAGAAACCCTAGACATTAATACCACATATCTCCCTGACGTGTTCCAGTTCAAAAGAGAAATCCCAAAAAAGTTGAAATACCCATGAGTTTTAGTAGCAGATTTTGCTATAGGTTGCTTTCTCTTTATTTACAGATTTTGTCTTCAAAGCCAGGCGTCAGCCATTTCAGGATGTCAGAATTGCTGTGACAGTTTGTATTTTGGGGGAGATGCATGGGACATGATGGCTTCCATTGTTACAGTATGTAAGCATAGTGTTTGTAAGCACATGCTGAATAAGGAAAAAACCAATGTATGGTGACATTCTTCAAGGAAATGAAGCTCTGAGGTATATGGAGTGCCCTTTTGTAATGTAAGCAAAGTAAGTAGCAAATGCCAGGAGCTGCCATTAAGGTTTACCCTAGAAGTCCTTTCTTGTTTGCATCTCCAAATAACTGTTACTAAAATTAAGAGGTAGTTGTGTCACAGCAGTTAAAGATGAGTCCCATCTGGAAACACAGCATCACTCATCAGACCTAGGTTACATTCCTAAAAGGTGGCTTTTTTTTGTTTTGTTTTGTTTTTTTCTTAATTTCCTACTGTGTAGCCAAAAAGAACTAGCTTGAATCCATAACCGTGGATAGCAAGTACCAAAACAATTTACTAATGCCCTAATATTTTCATGTTTTTAACACCTTAAAAGCTACACTTAAAATATGCATTAAACAACAATCTGCATACTTACTTATACAGTAAAGCAAAATATCATGAAGGAGAGAGGTTTTCTTTTTTAATTGTTTCCCTAGATATACCCAAGTTTCTAAACCTGGTGCATTACCATTGACGAATACAGAGACAGAGCAGCACTGATGCTGATCTCTCCACTCATTGCACCTTTTCCATCATATCAGGGGACTCTCAGTCTGAATACCGTATTGTGGCTGCTGTTCAGCTGCCATTTTAAACAGTTTATGTTCATTCATACTTGCATTACTTTAACACATAATAGTTCACAAAAGCTATCTTCTGGGCAATGGCACATAGAGCCATTTCTGTGCTGTAGAAGGAGGGAATGTACAATTTCCCTTCTAATACCTTATTTTACTCTTTCCCACTGGCCTATAATCACTATCAACAGCACATTAAGAGGGCATCAGTCTCAATGTTCCCTACAGCAGGTGACACTGGAAAAAGCAGTATGGAGACACAGGCAGCCCTCCACATCATACCAAGCTACCCTGCTTCATGAATGCAAAGCCCACATGGTAGGACAGGAAGTATTATTCAATCATGACTTTGGTATTCTGTGCAAACTTGTATGCATGAAAATTTCACAAAAAGGTTCCATATATTTTAGTAGCAACGAGTGAAATTCCTGAGTCTGCGTCTATTCTAGAAACGATTCAGTCCTTGCCAGTGCGTTTAATACCACAGGGAAGTGATGCAACATCATTTATAAAACCAAGTGATTTCTATAGTCACGTACCCCTGTTTTCCACTAGAGGGAGTCTGAGATTAGAATTACTGAGCACTCTGGAAAGCGCGTCGAAAAGCAGTCTGGTGGCATAGTAAAATAGGATGGTGAGCACTGAATGACCCTCAGGATCCAAATTACAGCTGCCACGTTTTAAAGGGGCACTTTCCCCCCTTTTTCTAAGGATACATTTCTTAAAATATGCTGTTTCCTTTTAAAAGAGACCCTGAAAGTAAGAACTAAATGAACAATATTTTTTCCTGAACGCAAACATCTCCATACTGTACTTGATCTCCAAGTACAGTCCACCACATCTGGGTATCAACACTATGCAAATCACCTCATATTTTAAAAAGCCCAAGATATGAACTAGGAAAGGATACTGTTCATGTTTACAGATGAATACTGTTGTCTTTCTAGTGCAAGATCCTACTCATCAAACAGCAAGATAAAAAAGGCAGTGCTGCACAATTTCTGTCAAAAATACAGCTAGGAGATGCACATACCAAGTCATGTCATCCCTAATGCTGCTTACAGATCAGCTTCTTTGGCAGTAGTTGGTAAGTTGTTTCATGTGACCATTTTGGGGGGGAAATTCTTAAGGTAAGAATCGCATACATCAGAGCCAGCTTAGAAGGGTTAGTTTGTTCAGTCTCCAAAGCTTGTATGTTACTGATAATCAAACAAACTGATGAAATAATGATAAATATGAGAACCTGGATACAGGGTCAGAGTGTTGTGGTCAAAACATGCCTTAGGCTTGATAACATTTCCCCATTTCTCTACTTTAATTGTCTATAGTCAGTGTCGCACTACTTAATACACATAAGGCCACAGCTCATTTTTACCTACAGTAGCTTTATATTTCTTTATCTAAATACACTTTTTCTATGCATTTTATTTCTCTTGCAAGAAAGAATGAAAATCTGTGGTGTAAGCATTCACTTCTTGTTCACTGAATATTACAGGTTTATCAAGAATGTAATATTCACATATACTATTTGTGGTCTAAGTACTTTGGCTATGTTCTTACCTACAAGAAAATATTAAACGTAACAACTCCTGTCTTCACTGCACATACCTAAGGTTCAGCTCACATGTGCACACATGCAAAAATCAGCATGCATAAAGAGAAACAGCCTCACTGATGCTTATTTCCAGGCTACTCAGCCATCACAAGGGAGTCATAGAAAACAGTAAGTCAGCCTTTTCTGACTTGGCATACAAAGCTTATCTATCTGCATTCATCTGACACAAAGTTGATTAAGATTTCCAAGAGGAATATGGTTACTACTGTGACTGTTATCTGCCAACAGGCCTTTCAACAAGTTAAGGGTTCAACTGTCTTTGTAAAACAACAGCAGTGTTAGATGATGTGAGTCACAAATCACTAGCAGATAACATACATCTGGATGCTACCTCAAAAGTCACAAGTATGTGGGCTCTCAATTGCTACCATCCATGACTTAGGCTCCTTCAACACCCAACACAGCTGTTAGGAAGCTGAACAATTTAAGTGCTGTCATATGTTGGCCTGGATCTTAAAGGAATTATTTTCCAGGCAGACCAGAGAGCAGATGCTGCAGGTGCACTTCTGAAGGAACATATTTCCTTCTGCTCACAGCTGAAGAAATTGTGTAAAGCAGGGGGCCATCAGTGTCTGGCATGTAGTGTTCATTCAGGTTTTGTTGGGTGGGGTCTGTGTTTTGTGCCTGCTTTACTTATTTGAAGGATGGTAGATGTAAGGAAAAAAAAATGCTGAGCAATTAGAGAAGTTTCAGGAAGGTTCTACTTATTTTGCCTCAACATACAGCAAGTCTACTTTCTCTGCTCACAAGCCACTCAGTCTTCAGGGCATTTGTGGCAACTGTTATAAGATTTTCTCCAATAAGGCACCTTCTTTGTGCAGAAAACAGCTATGCTATGGACACGTGGCTTCACATCCATAGATGCATCAGGACGATGCAGAAGTGGACCAGAAAGTGCTCCTCCTGTTAACATTTCACAAGCTTTCTCACAAACTAACTTAATTAAGCATATATGTATATATATATATATACATACATACACACACACACACACAATTAAAACACACAGCACTTGCTGACTAAAACATGCAAAATAATAATAATATACAGATACAAATTTAAATTTAACTTAGATTTCAAGTTCAGCTTCAAAGTTTCTTCGAGAATTTCAGTGTCCACAGCGTCTGTGTTCCTACCTCTGGGAATGTGGGAACCACGTCCCTTGAGCAGACTTGAAATGTTTTAGAGTTTTTAAGAAATGCTTCCAAAAATAAATAAATGCATGCGTAGTTATCTGAGTTTTTGAAGTATATTTTTGAAGACATATATGAAGATATTTGTGAGTAGTATGACACTGCTGCTTTACCAGAAACAGAAATTGTTCCTCCTGCAGCACAGAGAGTGCTTACACTCCATAACTCACCACCTTGTAAACTGTGCTGGTGCAGCTGTTCTGTAGGCTGTGAGAAGCATTAGTAAAGGAACTTCATGAGTCAGATTAATTTCCAATGAAAATGTAGCATGTAGTTACATATTTTGTTATAGAAGCCCTGCACCCAATTATTACACTATTATATGTTCATTTTCTTATATAGAGAACTGGAAGTGTGTTGTATTTAGGTTGTTAAAAGAACATTGTGTCTCATGCTTATTGCATTCCTGAGTAAGACTGGGCAACACCTTCCTGCTTTCTGTATAAATACCCAAATATATAAACACCAAGGCTGTGAAGAGTTCTATATAATTGAGCATCTTTGACCTCCTTTTCACATTCTTATCTGTTTATCTGGCATTAGAAAATACTGTATCATCTGGACCTTTTGTTTATATAAGTTTGCTAAAACCCACAGATACTGTTCTTGGCCTGTGAGCCAGAGTACAAAGCATGCCTGTCTCTGAAGTGATTCAGAACCAGTGGTTTCTGAAGGAAGACACAATCAAGGATAACATCAGCCAGGAGTTTCTGAAATGATTGTTTCCACATAAAAGCTTTGCTTCAGGTAATTCCTACAGCTTTCATGTTTGACAAAAGAGAATTTGCTTCCAAAGTAATGCAGAAGGCCCTGGGGAAACTCATCACAAAAAACAATGTTTTTAGGACTTCCAGGAATGCGTAGTACATTTTTGGGTCCTTTCCCTGTAAAGGAATTATAGGACACTATTGGCTTTAACTTGAAGGGAAATAATTTTGTTTCAGATGTACAGAATGGTTTGGGATAGGAAAGTGTAACCTAGGAGTCACTGAGCAAGCAAGATTCAGCCTGTTTGTTATTGAATTAGTCCAGAGTGCTCAAGCTGATATATTCTCTTGGCATGTCACTTTGCCACAGACTCCTTCCAGAAGTTCCAACAAACCAGTATAAACAAAATTTGAAATAGATTTACTTTAGTTTTATTTCAAATGAGAGAAAAATATTTTACTCCCTACTACAGAATTTGTGTAAAATTGTTGGTTAATAAAGAGGTCCAATTTAACACCATTATCTTTAATTCAGCCACTCTAGCACTAGTTTGCTTTCTGAGACATATCCCATCTGACAGAAACAATTTCACTTGCCCCTCTCAAGCCCAAGACTGATTTCATACTGTAATATTCTAATATTGAGAAAATAATATTGATTTTAGATTTTTTACTTAAGAAGGAAGCCCAGGATGAGGATACAGTGGTAAGGTGTCTTAACTAGTTTGATGTCAAATAACAGTGAAGAGAAAGCATTGTAATTTTTAACAAAGTAACAGGCTATTTTGATTGGTAGAAGCAATGATGAACAGGCTGGAAATAGCCTGCTCAAGGTGAGAGCTTATGTTTATACATAATTCCTACCCTCAGTTTTATTCCTGCTGCTGAGATGATGGAGGGATACATCCATACCTTAGACCATCCTCTAACAAAGAGCAAAATTTCTCTAACCGTATGCAGTAATGACCATGCATGCATGTAGGTATGTGCAGGACCTTACTGAGAAGGGTTATTGAGGACTCCAAGAGTAGCAGGTGAATCCTAAGAAACACTCTTAGCTTAGTATATCAGGAGTATCTTATTCCAGCACCATTCTAATGGAGCCTTTTCTCTCTTACTTCAGCAGTCCCCTGTTGTCTCAAAGGAGAAATTCTTATACAAGTACACCTAGTAAGACAGTCTGGAAGTTTGCATATACTAGGATCAGAGGGTATTAATCCAGAAGCACAACAGGTGCGAAAAAAAGCTTTTCAACTCAAATTTGCAGGTAAAATGTTTTACTGTTTATCTTTCCGAGGGAAGTTTAAATCTGAATTCTGGTTTGCAAGTACTCAAATTTATTTTAGAGCAGTTGGATGAGGCCTTCTTCAGAGTTATTAAAGATAGCGGAGCCTTAACTAAAAGAGATTACCTTTTTATGTATTTCTATGTGTCCTAATCATGTGGAAATCACTGAACTTTTCATCCCATAGTTATGCACTGAACAGACATTCCTTAAACTTGAAACATGAACACAACTTTTCCCCATAACTCCTGAAGGATCAAATCAAACCTGTCAACTGATGCTGATCAGTGGTAGCTTTATTTAAATGCTTTCAGAAAATGAATTAAATGTATATTCTAACAGACCATTTTAATTAGACATTCACTGAACTGATCCACATTTTTAGAGTGAGTAAAAAAGCATCTGCTGAATTTAGAATGTTTTGGAGTAGTTTTTCTATGAAATGATGTGAAAACCAGCAATCACTAAATATATGGGAATGAGAACATACTATTACATATCTTCAGACTGATGTTAATTTGGCAGTACTTCCTAATGCAGCACTACGGATTTGCCTATAGATACATTAATTCCCTTTATGATGAGCCAGTAAAGAGATACTGCTATTTTAAATCATTGTAATTCTTCCTACTTGTTGGGAGAACCTAGTGGGCTCTTAATGAGCTGCTAATAAGCCATCTCTGGCTGCAAATTAGAGCCACACAGAACCTCTGAAAATTATTTGTTTTAAAGCAGAATAGCATTTAAGATTCTCTTTAAAAAAAAAAAAAAAGAGAGAGAGAGAGAGAGAGAAAAAAAGTACCTCTGGTTCTTCTAGCTAACAAGAAGCTACTCCTTACAAAGTGAAGTATTTCACAACATACAACAAAGTAGAAACAGAAATCAGACCCTCCTTATAGTCATTTCCTATGTAACAATAGAAAAGCAGGGCAAAAAAAGAAATATAGAATCACATGTGACATACTACCAAAGATCAAACTTGAGATGAAACCTATGTTTTAGAACTCAATTGATCTCCATTTAACAAAGGAAACGGACTCTCTTCAGTGAAGGCAGATGCACACATAACTGTAGAAAGAGCTAATACCCCAGAAAATACTTGTAACGGTGACACTGTAAGAGTTAAGACTGCAAATCACAGGCCAATTACAAATCAGTTATTATACATCTTTCCTTAAACAGATAATGTCCAAGAACACAACAAAAACTTTTTTGGCTCTATATAGCAATGAACCAAATAAACAGAAAAATCAAGAGCAGGAATAACAACTTAGTAGGGATAAAAAAACAACAATATTTCCAACAGAATGATCATATTTACACAAGTTTGTAGAGATATAAATAATTCATTTAAGAATGCATTACACACAGATTCTGAGTCTAAATATTTCAGCCTAGGATGTTCAGACAACATTCAAATATGAGAATCTGTAAAAGGATAGTGACCACTTCTTACAGAGACATTTCTAAAGGTACAAACTATCTTTGGAAAAATATCTGCTTACTGTCTGCAGTTCTAGATGAATGCTCAGCAAGTACAAACTATCCTCACACTTGGTGAAGCCAATCATTAGGCCCTCCAAATCAAATCACCGTTATGCATTTCAGCAATCAGCATGCCTACAGAGTGCTTGCTATCCTGCAAAATCATCATTAGAACTGGCTATGGAAGGCAACTTCTTTATTTCCTTAGCTTCTTCAAGATCTAAATTTACTACAAAGTTCCGTAAAAAAGCCGTTCTTACACACATCTCGCTCTTATAAAACCTGTATGTTTTCCTAGAGGAACACACTAATCTTCCTACTCATTTCCCCAGTCCTCATTTCCCCCAACCCTGTGATATACATGCTATTTTACCAGGACTTTCCCTCAAGTTTAAAGCAAGAGTGCAGCTACCAGTGCTGGAAAATCACATCTGGGGAATAGGTAGGATATTGAGAATACTGGTACACTCCCTGGGAGACAGCAGGAGCTCAAACAACAAGCCTCTGACCAAGTCATGAACATTCAAATCCCTCAATCAATAGGCATATACAAAATGCACAACAGCCATAACCCATCGCATCAGAGAAAAAAGTTAAAACTTTTACTTACAAGACACAGCAGAAAGCTCCCATAGGCTGCTAGAGAAGAATGAGGCTTTTAACATAAAGTAGAGGGAACAACATATTTTGATAAAAGCACAATCAGGAACTATTTGGGTCAGCTGCTCACTCCCATCAGCTTAATAGGAGTCAACCCTAATAGAAAAATCCTGGTGCTAACGAACCTGGCAAACTCTCTTGGATTTAAAGGCCTAGGATTTAACATGCAGACCTGATATGAAACTTGCTGAAGTTAAGGACTCCAACTGCTGCTCCTGATCTGCAGTGACATTCCTCTGTGCCTCAGCTCTTCTCAGGAATAGCTATTATAACTAATAATAACAATAACACTGTTTATGCATTTTGTCTACCGCATCCTGGATAAAGGAAACAAATATCACTTAAATGGCAGGCATACAAAGTACATCCAGGGAAGGAAAAGAGTGACTTCACCCCCCACCACTGCTTAGCACTGGGATGGGTCAGGATACTCAATGCCTCCAGCCAGGGCATGCTCCAGCAAAGAGGGGACATACCTCTGTGGGGCCACCACCATGACATCTGTGACTCCACACCAGGTCACAGAGGGTTGCTGACTTAGAGCAGCTCAGCTTTTCCAGTTAAGGTAGCCTCGTGTGGATATGCCGTCTGCATTTAAACTCAGTAAGCCAGGTACAAAAGCTGAAAGTGGCAAAGAGGGGCTGCACGGTTTTAATTAATCAATTAATTAATTTTAATGAGTCATTTCCCTGTGATGATTCTTTAAAGTCGCATTACATATCAAAATAGCAGTGTAAGCAAAAAAAACACAGTGTGCTGTGCTGTCTTCCATAGGCTCTTAGCAGTGCTACAAGCAAGACTTAGGCAGTGGTATCTACAGCCTCTCAAGAATGTCTTCTGCACTTTTAATAGTTCTACTTGGGTGGGGGAGAGGGGGAGGTGAAGGTTTGTATCGCATATCTTTCTCCTGTTGCTGAATCAAAAATAGTACGCTGAGTCATTTGTTATAGGCAGCTAGACAGTCACCAGCCACACTGAGCACACGTCCCAGGTCTGCATTCCCCAGGGCCTCCTTCCCGTAAGGGTCTTCCCACCTCAAAACAGCAGCTTTGCTTGTGTGACATCTGTTGTACTGACTGAATCCATCTGAATGCTGCAGTGCAGGCTTTCAGCAGATCCTTTGATACAAAAATGCATTGAAATAGGTGGGAATTCTATCACTGCCTTCTGGGTCAGATCTGTTGGTTTTGAGGTATCTGCCTTGGGATGGGGCATCTGCCCTTGGATGAATGCAGAGCAGTGCAGGAACATGAACTACAAAGAACATCGATCCTTCCCATTTTTAGTGGCAACGCCTCTATGACTTTGAGTACAGGAAGAAAGAAAGGTGTGCCAATAATAACCAGGAAGCCTAAAATGCAGCATTTCTGGACCTTCTCCCTCAACCAGTACCTGAAAAACTAAACCACTTTTCCTTCTGCAGCAGCCTGTATAATGAACAGGAAATAATCTGTGGTAGATTTTCTTCCATGCTTTGTACAAGAAATAACTGTGTCAGTTGCAAGCTTGGCAATTTCACAGATTGTTCTCTAAGATCTACTTTATTTCTGTATTTTATTTCTCTAAGCACTCTTTCCTTATCCCACATTGAAAGTAAGCTGTACCATCTGGCCTGCACTAATTATCTAGTAGGGGCGACTGACATAAGAGTGGAAGAGGAAAGAAAACACGAGGAAACCAATTCAGCTTTCAGAGGACTATTAATTTTTCATTAGTTTGATATCATTAACTATTAATAAGTAACTAGCCACAAGAATCCGTCACCACAAATGCTGCCTCTAGAAGGGCTCTCTTGTGACCGGTACCTTGCTCAGCACACAGCAGTATTTACCCACCATCCAGATTGAGCAATGCAGATCATGGCTGGCCTGCACTCACCTTACAGGGCACTGACCCTTCTGCTAATCTATCCTAATATGTAAGCACTGGTCTGGTTAAACACTTTTTCGTGAGGCTCTCACATCTACTTTTAACATCTCTGCTCTTTCGTTTCAACATCTTCACACCTTTGCTGGTATGAATCACTTCAAATGAAAACAGTTTATTGCTTCTTGACATCTTCCCACCATGTCACTGGTGGATATAAAATTTGTGTCCCTGACCCTCCTTTGCCCTAATACCCAGCTTGCTGAGTTCACTTCTGGTTTTTATCTGTTTCACAGGGAGGTTTTCCTGCTGAAATACACTGCCATGGTACTATATTTATTGTATGCCTTGGGGGATAAAGAGATCAAATCAAACCTTGTTGTCCTCTAATTTCTTACACGTATGCCTCGTGATTTCATTAGGAAACGCAACATAAAACAGATATGCCCCATGGCTGTGCTGTCACTGCAGGCAGTTTAGAACGATGACAAATAACTTAAGTGTTCTTCAGCTTCTGTTTCTGATTAATAACCCCCATGATTCTTTTGTCCATCTTATCGACCTCTAATCTAAGTGCACTAAACAGTATGAACTGTGTGTATAAGCTGGTAATGGTCTCTAGATTCCACAGCACATGAAAAGCAATTTGCATGGACACAACTGGCTCCACCACACACTTGAGTAATCGAGCAGTGGGTTGCTACAAAACTCAAAGCTTCCTGTTGTCTCTGTCCATGTTCTCTCTCCAAGTCAGGGCAACCCCCAAGCACATCATCTGCAGCTTCCCTCCCACTGGTTTCTGTGCAGAGGAAGTGTGGAGGGAGCAGCAGTAGGAACTGCAGCACACCACCCCAAGCTGCTCCCTCAGCAGGACCCCAGGATGCCACCTATCAGAAAAAAAGTAGCAAGTTCAAAAGCATGCTCACGCTGAACCTCAGCTACAAAAAATGCAGCTTTTGCTCATTGCTGAGAATGAGGTCTTTTCTACCTCAAAAGACAGCACTGACGGGTTCTTCAGAACGCATCATACAGAGGATGTGGGTGGTCAACATGAGTGCAACTTCATGAAAATGCTCAGAAATTTCTGTTCTCAAGTACTCAGTACATGGCAAAATGAAAGGGTCCTCCAAAATCAGCAGTACCCCTTTTTCTCCCTTTCTCTGCCCCTGAAATACTGCTGAATGTTGAAAGTGAGGAAAGAATAATTTTAAATCACAAGATTTCTGAGATTCAAAGACAACAACAGATAGACTGAAACAATTAGCTGATGATTTTAACAGAAAAAAATCCTGCCTTCCTCTTAATATTATACTGCCCTTTTATGTCTGAACTTAAGAAAACTGAGCAAATTGTTGTAAAGGGAATGACATAAGAGCCGGTTCTGAAAGCATCCCAACAGAGGCAAGCTCTTTCCTTCCACCCTTCCCCTCCTCATCTCACAAAGAGAATTTTCTACCTCTGTAGCAGAGATCTCCCTGAGGGAAAAGACGTCTTGCATCAGGGCCTGAAAATAGTTGCATGTAGTGCTGCGGAGATTGCTTCACATTTAGGTCAAATTCTTCTCCATCTGAAGAGGTTTTATGTGACAATGTTGAATGTATCTTACATGTTAATGCAAGGCACTCTGGAAACAGTGGAAAATCCAGTGGTTTAAGTCCATGGAAAGCTAATGCAAAAATTGAATCTGTGAGCATTGTGAAAATAGAACAGGAATAAAAACAGTGAACTTTCAAAGGAACAAAGGTGCTGAGGAAAAGCAATTGGCTTTGCTGCGAGTGCCTCTCTGATGAGTGGTGGAACTGGTGCAGAAAGAGGGAAAGCTGGAACAAAATATGTCAATTGGACTCACAGAATAAATGTAGTACACAAAAGCACTGCATCATTCCCTATTTGATATTTAAAAAAGGGATTTTTTTACTACTACAAATGTAAAATATGCCTTTCCCTATTTTCTTTGCTAACTACTTGTTAATGCTGGTTTCGCTGCCTTTTCGTTGTGAAACAGAACAGCGTTGGTGTATTGGGCATTTGGAAATTGAATGGATACTTATTCACCTAACTACAGTCTAATAACACTGATACAGGCATTCATGGATCTGAAATAGAAATGTATTGAAAACATAGATACAATGTTATCATTCTAAATCAAACAGTGATTTTACCTGAGCACAATTTCATTTTACTTTAGGTTCCTGAATGTGTTCTATAGCCAGAAGGGAAGTTCTGTGACTCTCTGGAACATTTGTCCTGTTGTTATACTGACCAGCTGTCAAAAATGTGGCTGTGTTATTGCTCAGATAGATGGATCACTGAGCACACACGGACCTGATCATGGAACTCCTTCAATCAAAGCCCGTCAGAGGGGATTTGCTGCCATCTCTGTGAAAACAACTTTGTCGTCAGGCGTCAGGTCAGTCCCATAAAGCTTACTTAGGTTTTATTTACAGAATATTATCTTTTTCAATTGAGTGGCAGTGTGTCCTGTTAATAGCATACTGCAGTTAAAGCTACTGCTATCCACTAGTAACGCAGGAACAAACCTGCTGCTGTTGCTGCCATCCCCACACAAAGGAGCGTGCAGAGAGGAACCACTCCTGCTGTCACGGTGGGGCTGACAGGGTGAACATGGCTCCGCTGCTCTTGAGTTCAGCTAAACCCTCAGCAGGCACCGGCTGTGCAGAGGTCAGGATGTAAATGGAAAGGAAACCACTTCCTCAGCAGTATTATTTGTGATCCGGCATCCCAGGAGAGACCATGCTGTCCTGCACAGCCCCCCTTCCCGCTGCACAAACCTCTGCTGCTTTTGCAAAAGGGAAAGGAGTAAAAGCTTTTGTCTGCCGCATGCAGATACAGCCCAGGATTCAGCACTGCCCTCCCATTCAAAATACCGGATTCTATTTATAGTCCCTCATTCTCTAACAGAGTTCACTCCGACCTAAAGCAGAGATTCATTTCTTGCTGGGTGTCCCCATTGCTATGTGAGAGGGGAATGGTGCTTCTCATTTAGACAGTGAGAACACAGAATGCTTCCTATTTATGTTTAGCCTCAGTGGCATGGTTTCTGCTGTTCTTTTTTGTGGAAAGCGATGTCTGCTATCAGAAAGACACAGCCCAAAAGGTACACTTGATTGTTTTATTTTGGAAGTGTAAAGGTTTTTAAAATAAACAAATGGAAATATTCAAATACATTTCATACTGCATGTGGTAGGAGTGGCTCCATACAATACAATATGGATGCAGCAAACCCAGCCGTTTATTTAAGACATTGAGTATAACAGCACAGTCCCAGATCTGCTCTCGTGTCGCACTGCACTGCCTGGCCTTCTTGATACCGTCTAAATTCAGCCTGCTTCATTAATGATTAACACTTCGTTTCTTAATATTGAGTGTTCAAGTTAGAAAGGAGCAGTTAAAAACTACCGGCTTTAAGACAGACTCTGCAAGACCCCAGAACTGCCATCTCTGAGGATACAGAAACAATTGTTTTTTGAGAAAACACGTAGTTACCTATAGGGATTAATCAATGCAGAACGATCGTGCAACCCAGCATGACAGTCGGAACTGAAATTTAAAGCTGCAGATTGGGATTTTCCTACTCCCAGTGCTGCCTGAAATCTCTCACCTTTAAAAAAATATAATTAGCTGTACATTTATCCCACAATAAATAACAGCAGAACATACCTTGTGCTACCAACCTGAAGGTTTTAAAAAAGTCATAGAGGCCACCTCAGTGTTTTGAGTTTATGAGATCTTTCAGACACAAAGCCCTAACACAGTTTCCCAGTCAAAAGGCATCAGGAAGGCTCATCGGATATGGTAAACTTGGGCTTTAGCTTGACAGATCTCTTCCTTATGGTACTTCTAGGGGAAAATGGCACGGTGTCCATAATGCTCTTGTCCTCCTCCAGCTGCCTGGCGGTGCACGAAGGGGTGGGCACTTTCACCGTGTTACCAAACTTAGAGTAGTCCACAGAGTATCGCCCATCTTCCTCCGCCACGATGGGCACAAACCTCTGTCCCCAGAGGATTTCATCTGCCAGGTAGGAGGTTCTGGCTTGAGTGGTGATGCCGGTCGTCTCCACCACCCCTTCCAAGATGACGATGATCTCCAGGTCCTCGTGGTGGTGAAGGTTCGTGGGGGAGATGTCGTAGAGGGGGCTGTTCTTGTCTATCACATGGTAGATGATGAGTGGGGAGACGAGGAAGATGCTGTTGCCCCCTACGGGGTTCTCCATCTGGATGTCGATCTGGTTGAGGGGCACCACTTCCCCTTCCAGGCTGGAGGTCTTCTTCACCACCTGCATGCGAATGGTGGCACTGATGATCATGCTCTTGCGGAGGTCACCCACCCGCAGCATGAAGCACAGCTTGCCATCCCGGAGTGCGATGACAGCGTGCTTGCTGAAGATGAGGGTCTCGGCACGGCGGTGGGCTTGTGAGGTCTTCATGAAGATGCAGCCCAGCATAATGGCGTTGATCACCAGCCCCACAATGTTCTGCACAATCAGCACCAGGATGGCAGCGGGGCACTCCTCCGTCACCATGCGTCCTCCGAAGCCGATCGTCACCTGCACCTCGATGGAGAAGAGGAAGGCGGAGGTGAAGGAGTGGATGCTGGTCACGCAGGGCACAAAGCTGTCTGGCACCTCTGTGGCCGGGGTGCGCAGCAGCCGGGTGCCATGGTCCAGGTCTCCGTGGGCAAAGGCAATGAGCCACCAGACCATGCCGAAGAGCAGCCAACTGCAGAGGAAGGACATGGTGAAGATGAGCAGCGTGTGGGGCCACTTGAGGTCCACCAGCGTGGTGAAGACGTCCTGGAGGAACCGGCCCTGCTCCCGGATGTTTTTGTGGGCCACGTTGCAGGCGCCGTTCTTGCCCACGAAGCGTGCTCGCCGCTCCCGGGCGCGGTACCGGGCGTGATCCGGCACATCCTCGGCGAGCCGGGTCAGAACGTACTCCTCGGGAATGATTCCCTTCCTCGACAGCATGGCTCCCCGCCGCCGCTCCGCCGCTCAGCGCCGCCCCATGCCCGCTGCCAGCCGGGGGCGGGGGCGGCGGCCGCGCCACGGGGCCGAGCGGGCGAACGGCGCCGCCGCAGCCCCCGCCGCAGCCGGACCCGGCAGAGCGGCAGCGGAGACGTGACGGGCCGGGCTGCGGCCACCAGGGGGAGCCCAGGAGGCCGAGACGGGGCCCAGCCCGAGAGTCGGCGTGCGCGGCTGGGCTCGAGCGGTCGCGGCCTCGGGAAGGCGGCCCCAGGGCCGGTCCCGGCCCCAGGCGTAAGGGTTAACCGGAGACCTGGGAAAGGGTGGTTCTACGCCTCAGGGCAGCTCGCAGCGGTTTCCAGCATTTTAAAGTGACCGTAAAGAGGCTTTGCTCCATCACTCGGCACTTCACGGCGGTGACGATTCGCACTCTCTTACAGTGATGGAAATAGTTACACAAGAGGCAGCTGTGCCTTTGGTGCCTTTTTTCCCCTTCTTTTCTCATCGTCTTATTCTGTACCTTATCCTCCAGAGGGCGGCAACTGCATGGATATAGAATCAAAAAGATGCGTCTGGGGGAGAGGTTAGGGAGGTGGTGGTTGTTAGGAAGAAGTTTTTTACAGTAAGGGTGGTGGGGCACAGGTTGTGCAGAGAGGTGGTGAACGTCCTGTCCCTGCAGACATTCAAGGTCCAACTGGACAGGGCTCTGAGCACCTGATCTAATGTACGTGTCCCTGCTCACTGCAGAGCAGTTGGACCAGGTGGCCTTTAATAGTCCCTTCCAACTCAAATGATTCTGTGATTCTATCAAGGAACAGAATGGTGAACCGCTTTATATTCTGGTGGCAGGGATGACCCATGCAGCCCAGTGCAATGAGTGTTGTATGAACATACCACGCTGGGTTTCGGAATCCCAAACTCTAATGAGCTATAACGGTGTTTCCTTGTTTCCACTTCATTGGGACTCTCATTTTCCACTTACCTCCTCTTCCCTTCACTTCATGTAGGCTGCGATAGGACAGCAAAGCAAGTGGCTTCTGTTGGAGAATTTCTAGAGCAGAATGAAAGAAGCCCTGTCTTTGTGGATCGAGTGACAGATACTTAGAAAAGTGACAGATCTTCAGTGTGAGCCAACATATTTGTGTTAAGTACTTGAGGACAAATTAGGCCCATGGGAAAAATCCCACACTTGATGACTGTGTATGGAATCCAGAGGGGTAGCCATGAGGGGTAAGGCTTTCAACCCCCAAAATAGGTTTTACATTTCAAAACTTTTTTTTCCCTTCTTTGATTTTTCCTAATTGACTTTTCCTGGTTTAAATAGCCATGATAAAATTAGGGAATAAAGTTATCAAGATTTTTGTTAATTTATGGGGGACAGCAGGGTGGAACAAGCCCTAGTTTCATCACCACGGGCATCCCATAGCAAAACCTTTGGGACTGAACCAAGTCCCAGCTCAGAAAAATGAATGAGTCTGGATGGAGCAGCTCCCCCACCTCATACTACTGCTCTAGGGCTGCCTTGCTTCCATTTCAGTACAGCACTTTGCTTTATTGCCATGCTAACATATTTGTGAGTCTGCTTTGATAATGACTTTTGAACCATCTATATCAAAGCTAAAAGTTTAATGACTCAATAACAGCAACAAGCCTTCCATGTTCTGGGGCTTTATGGATCCCACCAAAGAATAACTTCCTTGGAGATGGCTTCTGGTCACTGTAAAGACTTCAGCCCTTTGGAGTCAGGACTGGATCCCATATAAAAGGACTAGGTAAAAATAGACTAAAGAAACATGCAGCGTGTTTGAGCCAAGTGGTGGCTAAGAGGCATCTGTGTTCACACATTTACCCAGTAGCGTTGTACAATTAAGAAGATATATAAGCTTTGGGCATGAACTAATTCTCCCACTCTTTCTTCCTGCAATGATGCCTTATGACATCTAAGCTCCGTTTACAACAGAAACCAGTCACTTCCTCTTTGAGATCCTATGCCTTAATACTTCAAGATCTAATATGGTCTCCCATTTCTAGTTTCCTCCCCCCCTTGCCCTAGTGGATGCTTGGTGCCTCAGGGTGAACACATCCCAGTAGTTCAGCAGCTGGTCTTTTCTTTGAAGCTTCCCAGCAAATGATTCCCTGGAAGAAGTCCTCTCTCAACTGCCTATTTTCTCTCTTCACCTAAAATTGCAATGATAGAGCTCAAGTATTTTATCTGCATTACTGTATTCTGCCTTCCCACTTCTACCATGAGTGTAGTATTAGTACAAGCCATGTTCCTTGTTCTCTGTGCCCAGTTTAAAGTCCTTAGCACACGAGTTAATAGAATCATGGAATTATCTGGGTTTGAACTGACCTTTCAAATCACTGGGTCCAATTATCAAACTGACCTATCAAATCCCACCACTAAACCACATCCCCTGTGAAACTGGTAACAATACTTACACAGCAGCAACAGTTCTGCCATTTCCCTGCTCTCTGCTGTGGTTTTAGAAGAGAAGAAATGCATTATAAATATCATGTATCCCTTGAGAACAAGGAGATGTGTGCGTCTAGAAATACTGTTAAAAACAGCATCCATATTAATTCATTTGGCTAAGGAGGAACAACAAGAACTAAAGAAAACAACTAAAGAACTAAAAGAAAAGAACTGAATCAATCCACAATCCACTTCCCAAATGCTGAGTTCTTTAAAAAGGAGAAAAGGACAAAAAAAGAAAAGGATGTGAAACAAAAGTTGCTGTGAAAAGAATACCAGTGAGCAATTCCTTTTAATCTCTCATTGCAACACTGCCATTTTAATTGCTAGAATGAACATTACAGTAGAGTGATAGGGCAGGAGCAGCTGTCCAGTTAATCTAGGATAATTTCAGTGATTACAAGTTATCTTATGTATATATAATTTACTGGTAGGGATCACAGTGAATCCAGAAAGAGTATCGGTGGGCAAAGTATGTGAAAGGAGGAGAGAATGAGTCAAGTCCCCACGGCTCTGAGCTACAGTGAAAGGTTTAATGCTTTTTGTTTACCATCTCTGGAGGGATAATTTAGCGATTAACCACAGTATCTGGAAATAGCGTGCATTAAATACTGATGCTTCATCACAGCCTCTCTCCTCTTAGCTTCCTCGCTATCTGGGAGGGAGTCTGGCCCTTGGGAATCAGTATAATATAATTCAATAGGGGTAGATGCAAGTCAGCTGAAGAAAACCTAAAGGAATCAAATTGTGATTAATTTTTTAAAGACATTAAGGGAGAGACCGAGAGACACAAGCAGCATCAATGAACCACAATGAAATGTTTTATAGATTTTATATTTAGATATTAAAGCTTTACATAGTCATATGATTAAAAGAGAAAATAAGCTTTCCAGAAATACCTTTGGTATATTATTTTTTCCTTCTGCATTTAGTCAATAATAAGCATTATCTATGGTGGGACTACAGTGCATATAAAAATCACACAGTAACAAAATGACAAGAGAGATTTAAGAGTAACATGAAAGCTCCATGCTGGCCACGCTTCTGTTTGATGTATATCTTGTCATATTTCATCTGTGTAGGTTTGGTCAATGATACTTCAGGACTCTTTGGTAGCAAAATAAAAAAGAGCAGTAGTATACAAAAAGGAAAGGTACATGAATTTGTTAATGCTTCGGGTGGAGACATCGCTCATTTTATTAAAAAAGGAAAACTTCAGATTTATTATGAAAGACTATTTACATTTTTACATTTATAGGTATTTTACACTTTTAGAAAAGGAATAATACAACCGTACTTTAAAATGCTTCATTTTTTTAAAACTACTTATCTGCTTGTACAAAAGAAGCAAATACACTGTCCTCTTGTTCCAGCAGAACCTCGGGTTTGTCGTACTCCAAAATAAGCCCTCTCTTCATTACGATGACCAGATCTGCATTCAGGATCGTGTGCACGCGGTGCTGAAACCAAACAAACAAAATGCCAGCTCAGGGTATTCACCAAATATATTCCTGTACAAGGCAGCCTTCCAGAAATTAAACTTCCTATCAAGTTTAAGATTACTTATCCTACTTTTCATCCTAATTCACTATGCAAACACTGCAGACAATCACAGAATCACAGAATGACTCAGGTTGGAAGGGACCTCAAGGATCATGAAGCTCCAACCCCCCTGCCTGGCAGAGCCACCAAACCTCCACATTTACTAGATCAGGTTGCCCAGAGCCCCATCCAACCTGGCCTTGAACACCTCCAGGGATGGGGCATCCACAACCTCCCTGGGCAGCCTGTTCCAGGACCTAACCACTCTCCTATAAAAGAACTTCCCCCTAACATGAAAACAAAATATGAAGACAAAGAGCCACGCAAATATTCAAGCACTTCACTTGTATACAGGTACTTGAGTGTGAAAGGTCCTACAAGGTCTAAGGACATCCATAGCCCAGGGTCCTGTCACTGGGTGCTGCCACAAGAAGGTAGGCAGGAACATGGGAATGGGGCAAGTGTGTGTGGTACTGCTCTCAAGTGTTCTCCCAACCCCGGACTGCTTCTGCTATCGTTGCCTTCTTGAAGTTGCTCTCAATCTCTTTTTCTTTGTTTTGTTAGCCTCCCTTATTGTATTTTCACATGCAATATGCCTACCATCTTTTCTGTTTTCATCATTTGCCTGTGGGTTCAACTTTTACAACAATACCTTCTTTCCAGAAGTCACATTTGTAGCCATACCTTCTGCTTTTCCCTTAATTGAGCTTTTCCTAATAAATCGTATGTACTGGCCTTGGGATTTTTTAATGTTCTTTAATAATTTTCACTATCCCAATCAAATTCTTTGCTTCTTATTTACTTCTTTTTTCTGTTCCTCTACCCTTTCTGCATTCATTTTTCCCCATTTTTACAGAATTCCACATTTTAATGTTGAATGCAACTGCACAGCATTTTTGGCTTGCATTAGTCCCATAGGGATGTTTCATCGCAGAACTCTACGGTACCTGTTACACAGTCACTCTTCAGCCATAAGGTTCTTAATCAGATCCCTGGGCACCCTTCATAACAAAACAGGACTCATACTTCCTCCTGTGCCTTCCTAGCCAGTTGTTCCATAAGATACCCACCGATGGCATCTGCACATCTCATGCCTGCTGCAGTCTTTGTGTGACATTAATCCAATCTGCAGACAGGGGAGGGACTGAAATCTCACATTCCAGTGCAGCACCACTCGGTATTTTCATGGAGAGAAATCAGGAGGTTTTATGCTTCTTATTCATTTGCTTTTCTTATAACTGCATGATAAGTACCATGAGATCAATCAGGTTTTCTGTTATACATTTGCTAAGTGAAAAGAAAAAGATTCTGTAAGATTCTTGAGCATACATTTCTTGAATTGGGCTTAATTTTTAAATGTTAAGAAGCAAATTTACTTTATTTCACCTCCTTGAAATACCTGTATTTTTAGAAAATAGAGGACTAAAAGATGTGTAGCTCTGACGTATTTGTCAAGCCAGCTGCTTTGATTCAGGTCAATAAACAATTTTATTTATAGATACTTGAGAGCTTTGTACAATCACTTCAAGAACATGCAAACCTAAATTCGATCACATTAAGCAGGGATGGAAGGTTTACTTTTTATAAGTCAGTGGAATTCTCTTTCACTTGTTTAAATACTGAAAGAAAATTGATCCCTCCAGTGGCAGAAATAATCACATAATTTTCCTCATCCTTAGTTAAATGATTATTGTGCCTTGAGAAAACTCATATCTCACAACAGTCAATGTCACATTATATTTGAAATTAGCCTAAGATATGTAACAGGACACAGACCACACACTGATACGTCCTTACAGGCAATCAGACCTAGCACTGAGCAATGTGCTTAAGAAGCTGTTGTTATGTATCTGAATAAGAAATCTGTTTAGATGGTTAAGCAATTCATTTAAAAACAAAAAAGTAGTGGCCAAATTAACAGATTTCTTAACATTGACAAAAAATGAAGAAATGCAGCATATCTGATTCTTGCTTGGATCAGAACGGTAGCAGAGACTGTACTTACTGCTATTGTAACCACAGTACGATCAGCAAACGCAGTCATGACCACCTTCTGGAGTATGTTCTCCTACAACAAGGGAAACGTTTGCTGCTTTTCAAAGAGCAGAAGTTACACAAACAGGCACATAGTTACTAGTAAAGTTTAAATAACCACTGATCATTACATGTTTTTATTGATCCTTTGCAGCAAAAATGAGAAATGAACTCCATGTCAGAACTTCAGTCAGAGCCTGGCCCTGCTTGCTGCTGTCACCCTCACTGCCATCGTGCTGTCCACCCACAGGCTGTGCTGTGGCTCCCAAAGCCCTGCTACCCAAATTCAATTTCATAGAGAAGGAAACTGAGGACAAATTCAGGGAGCTGCCAGGCTGCCCGCACGCTGACACCTCTGCGGTATGTTCTTCACCCCACTGGAAGCCCAGGAATGTCCCAGCGCAGTGGGGACACCTAACACCATGAGGTGAAGGGAGATGGGAGGGAGTGTGCTGTACCTGGCACGCAGTGAAGAAGAATTTGTGATAGTTTGAGAGTACATAGTTCTCACTCAACAAGTACTCATCCATTCCTGTTTAGGAAACACATTGTTTGTACCAAACTCGTACAAACGTCACTAGAATGGACATCTCTATTTGCTATTACCTTTTCATTACACACATATCCCAAAGAATGAACCGTATTCAAGATGCGTTCAAAGTTCAAAAGGTGTTTCAAGTGCATGGTGTAATTCCAACGTTACTAACCCCACTCTCATTTTAAAGTACTAAAAGTTCTAAATGCTGTAATAACCCGCTTCCATTATATTCTTAACTTATAGGATACTGTCATAATGAAAAACACTGAAGCATATAACCAAGGAAGAATCTTAAGAACGCACTGTTCTATTTAGCTAAAATCCACTCAGCGTGCTATTGCTGCGTGGTTTAACCTCTGTCCAACGATTTCTGGCAATCAATGCAATCATCCAGTTTGTCTTTTCTTTGTCCTTATTTCTTTGACACTGCTTTCAAGGCTTCTAACTTCCTGACTTGTCCTGTCCACCACGTCGGGGAAATTCCTCTGCTCACCGACTTACCCTCCACTGACCGTCACAGCTGACCTTCCAAAGCTTTGTTTGCTTTAGGAAATCAAACTGCCAATGAAAACAACACACTTCACTTTCCCAAAGCAAACAATGTTGCAATAACTTTTAAATTCTTAGTAACAGGATTTAAAAGCACTTTAGATGAGTTACCAATAATGCAGAACTAAGTCCACAATAAATATGGTGTGTGTATGTTACAGTGTGGATAGTATCATCTTCCCCATTTTTCTTTTCATGTAACAGCTGTCGCACCCCTTCAATGAAAATAAAGAATTGGAAACACTTCAGACTCACTGTTGCCATGTCAATAGATGCAGTGGCTTCATCCATGATGAAGATGCTGGTCTTCCGCACAAAAGCCCTTGCTAAGCAGAACAGCTGCCTTTGGCCCTGGCTGAAGTTTTCACCCCCTTCTGTGACAATAGCATCTGGAAAGGAAACAGGAAAACATCACTGATAAGGTGTGGATGAGGCACAGGTCAGAGCAGGGCAGACATCTCACTTTCAAGATTTTCCAAGTAATATTTTCTGACCCTGAAGCCGCTGCTGACCCAGTTTTATCTGCTTATATCTATTGTTCCAAACTGCCAGAACTTCTGACTCACTGTAATTCAATGTACTCTTTATTAGATATCAAGGTAGCTAACCATGTTTACGAGTGAATTTCTCTAGGCCATGCGCAACTCAGAGCAATGCATCCCTGTACAAGTGGCCTCCATCATTTTTTTTTCCACTCTAAGGTGCTCAGAGCCCCATCCAGCCTGACTTTGAGTGTCTCCAGGGATGGGCATCCACCACCAAAGTTAGATGAATCTAGCACCAGCTAGCACTGCCTGCAGGAAACCATTTGTTTTCCACTTTCCATAAACCTAAAAAGCATTTACTTCAGCAACTGCCTTCCTAATGAATAGTAAATGCGAAACAGAAAGGTTGTGAACAGAAAAAGCAATCTTCTCCAGAAGGAGGTCTCGTTACCTAGGCCTCCAGGCAGTGCCTTCACCACGTGCTTGAGCTGTGCTATTTCCAATGCTTCCCACAGCATACTGTCAGTGCACTTCTTCTCAGGGTCCAAGTTAAACCTACAGATAAGTGTGATTCAACAATATCAGTCACCATCAGCTTCTACAAAGTGTTTCTTTCAGTGTGCTTAGAAACAAACCTGCAGAAGCCTGCATCATTTCCAGTGAACTCTAATGACTTTTCATATAGAAAGTATAGCTGCAGGTGCTGCAGCTCTGTACTGAGGACTGTACTGTTCCTTTCTAACACAAATGAGTCAGAATATGAAGGGGCAGATTTTGGAAACTGGAGCTTTTTGCTCACTGTTTCTATTGCATTATCAACATAAAGAAGAAGGAAGAGAGGAAGAAAAAAAAAAAAAGAGTAGCCCAAAAAGCTGTTTGATCTTATAGATGAAAGAATGGCTGGAGGAGCAACAGAGGATAGAGATTCCAGGATACAATACCCCACAAGTCCTGCAGTACTTGTCATATTGCTCTACTGCTTCCTCTTTCTCTGCATTAAGCCTGCATTTTCTTCATCTTATTTTATAAGGCAAGCAGATGCAAAAACATAGAGGAGGATTTCAAGAGTGGCTGTATAGTTATGGGTATTTGATCAATGCACTAAACTCAATCCTAAAGGGATAAATAATTACTTTCTCTGCTTTCCAGGCATTGCATGCCTTGTGCTGACAGCACACTAAGTAGGCACAGGCAGTAAGAAGATGCACTCCGGCAGGGGTGGGTAAAAGCACCAAGAGAAAACCAGTGATCCTCCAAAAGGAGACTGAAATCAAACAGCTTGCTATCAGCAGTTCTGTACAAGTCATTATATGGGATAACGCAGATAGTGACTTTTTGTTATTGCTGGTGCTCAATGCTTACCGGATTGTTCCACTGAACAAAATAGGATCTTGGAGAATGATTGACAGCCTGGATCTCAACGTCTGTAAGGGGAGCTTAGCGATATCTATACCATCAATGATAATCCTTCCTATTCAAAAGAAAAATGACAGTCTGCTAGGCTGTTGGTCATTCCATACAGCCACTGGCAAAGACAAGGCTCACTTCTGGCTTGTGATACCTTGCAGCAGGAACACGCCAGGAGCTGCATAACCCTTTATTCAATAACAAAACAAGTTCTGATTAAGCAACAAGAACTGTTCTCTCAACACTAAGCCTCAGCCATAAAGGATATGAAGTATACCTGTAGGCTTTATGGAATGATTAGTAATATTACTTATCTGCTTGACCAGCACAAACACACAGCGAGCAACAAGGTAGGAGGTCACCTCAAATCAGTAACTAGTTACCAAGGGGAACAATGATTTCAGGGAGCCAAATCACTATTGAGCACTTGGAAATCTTATTCGCAAGTACAATTGTCTGGCTTTTCACAGGAGCCCTATGGGCAACGTGGCTGGGAAACTGAGGACAGCATTTTTAAGATGCACAGGAAGGCACTCTGTGTGCAGGTGGCCATGGTGCACACAGAAAGAAGTATGGCAGGAAATTCCAGGGCGGTAGGCCCAACTGCAGACAAGTCTTCCAGACCCAGTGAGTCCTATCTGCTATGCCTTGTGTGCAGATCCTTGGGTGTACCTGAACACTCTCTCATTCTATTCTTTGCTCCTACTGTGGGGAATTCACAGCACTACTGCCCTCTGTCACTCTTGGACTTTTTACAGAGAATGAGAATTTTTATTGATCCAGCTTGTTGATGGCACAGCTGTTAGATGGAACAGCAGATGATAACACATTTATCCAAAGGTGGCCAGATAGTATATCTCACAGATTCCAAAACTGCACTTCAAAGCTGCTGCTATTCAAGAAAGGAGTATCAATGTATCTCCAGGAGCTAAGCTTGATAGAAACAAAAAAAGTGTAATCTTACCCTCGAAAGTGTCAACCATTCTGAAAAATGCAAGAGAAAAGGAAGATTTTCCACTGCCTGTTCGGCCGCAGATCCCAATCTGTGACACAGAAAGAAGATGAACATCAGGTGAGTGGAAATGGACAGTGTATCTGACACTTAAGATGACTGGATGGAGATGCTATTCCAATCCACTGATCAGTTCCAACAAGCTGGACTGTTTACAAGAAAGTCTCTGAGCTGTCTCTTTGTCTTTATAGGTCTGAGCATTCAGGTATAAATCAAGGCCATTCCTGTGTACAGGAATCACTGTAGAGTGATGGAGAGGAGCTGGTCAGTGCTGCAAGCAAAGGATAGAATCCAGAGGTGGCTTTGCTGAGCAGGAAGGATGCAGGCAAACAGAATTCAGGAGGAAAAAAAGAAATGAGAGCGAAGAAATGCAGCCAAGCAATATAGCGATGGGAATAAGGGCAGGGGAGCCACATGGGAATGATGGAAAGTAGGTCAACATAGTATGGGGTCACTGTCACTTCTTTTGTCACTGTGTGCTGACAGCAGGGCACTGGCATACTGACATGTGGTGCGTAGTTCTGACTTCTCACTATAATGTACTTCTGAAAACTGAGACACACAACAGATTTATTCCCAGTGCACTGCATTCCTTTATAGAAAAAAGAATAAATCTGCAATTCCTTCATTAAAATCTAAGTGGTGTATCCTTCCAGAGCTACGGTTTCTATGACGTACTACTCTAAATATATTTTCAAAATCACTGCAGTTACTTACCTTTTGTCCCGGAGAAATATGAGCATTGACGTGCTTTAGCACTGGCTTCAAGTTGCTGTCATAGCGGACACTAAGGTTCTGGATTTGGATCTCGCCTCTGTCTGGCCAGTTCTGAGGAATCTGCGAGGAAGCTGCACCAGGAACACAAGGGAAGGAAAAAATAAACCAACAACCCTTCCATGATAAATTCAACAACTCATTAAGCGATTTACTAAGTTATTCATGGTAATACATTGCAAAATCGTTAATATTTCAGCAAGCTCTTTCTGCATGCTGCACAAAACTGCACTTACAAAGAAGCCCTTCGTAATTTTCAGCTTCTGTTTTGAGAAGGCCATGGATTCTTTTCACTGCACCCAGCTGGATCTCCATGTCAGCCAGGTTACGAACCATCCAATTCAGATAGTTAGACACCTGATGTAAAGCAAATAAATTCCTAAATTCCAGATTTTTAGTAGTTTGCATCATTTGACCAGCATGCAGCTTATATTTCTCCAAAGCAACAACTGTTCAGCCTCGGCAAGCTGAAGTGGTGAACAAACAGAATGGTACATGTCAATAGGGTGACAGTGACTTCAGGTTACACTTCCTAACTGCAGTGCACAGAGACTTTGGTACTATGGACACGAGTACGGGAAGAGAAACAGCAAAGACGGGTGAAAAGACATCATCTTGCTAAATAAAACTGCTTGACAGTCCAGAACGATGTACTGGGACATAATTACAACTGATACACTGAAACGTTATTCTTCACAATGGAAGATAATACCAAAATGTAATGCAGCTTGGCCATATTTTTATTGACATATTTGAACTACTGCTTGTAGTATTTTATCTAGAAAATGAAAAAAGTATATACTCAAATATGTCAACCTCTGAATGTGAATTGAAGTTAACACATGGTTTCAGTGATGTTACAGTACCCACGGAGAGATGTACAGACACCTTCAATCTTCCTGTTCATCTCTGTGCCCTGAAGAATTATAAAAACATGTTTGGGAGAGACAAGAAGGGTCCTAAGTTTCTTACCATAAGAGCATAGGTTAGTCCCAAGCCTACAAGTCCTGAAGAGAGTTTACTATACAGGCAACTGGTAATAGAAGTGACAGCTGCTATGAGTACCACACATGCTCCAATGTACTCCTGAAGGAACATGAATAAGCTCCATCACTACAAGTCTACCAATGATGAAAACGTTCTCATAACTGCATAATAAAACACAAACCCATTGCACAGTTCAAAACATAGGCAGAAAACGCCCCATAACTTTATACAGACCCTGCCTGAGAACCTATTTCTATTGCATTAGCATGGAAGTGCTGTTTGGAAATAGTTTTGTAGACTGGAGTTGTACCAGCACTTCTATCTTCTGGAAATGTCAACACAGGTTTGTTAAGCATATGATGGAGATGGCCAAAATAACTTGAGCAGGTGAGAGAAATGCCTTCTCTCAGGCCTTCTCTAATGAGAGACAGCTGGGAAGCACCGTGGTCCCTTCTGGGTGCAACCATCACATTTCTTCATACAAGCTGTTCTTGGACAGCACGCAACTATTAGTTTGATTGTGTCTACCCAGGATGGGCTTTTGCTGCTTTAATTAAAATTGTGATTCAACTTCTCACAGAGAAGTCTTTGAGTAAAATTATGTAACAGACTAGAAAACAACCTCTGTAGGAGGGAAGCTGTTATTCTTCTATATTTGTACTTTGCATTCCTCTAAATTTTGTGAACCATCGATGGCAGTACCACATCTCTCATCATCCACAACACAAAACTCCTTGATTTACCTTTCAATGATTTAATTTCATTTATTTATTTATGTTAATGCCAGGCCACTTTATTGAGCACTTGAGTCCCTTTGGCATTCTTCAGAGGACCCAGACCAAGCAGAAATCCATCTACATCCTTCTGCTTCCTGGAGAGCAACAAGGCAAAAGCCTGCTAGCAGTGACTGACAGTTTCCTAAAGGCATCCTAGCTGGAAACACTGTCAGACCAAATCTCCTGATACTCTTCTCTATGCAAAGGAGCCAATGTGATCTCCAATAATTACTTCTGTCTTGGAGAAATAGCAACAGGCTACAGGAAAAATTCATGCTCTGTTCAGACTTCTGGATGGGAGAGCATGTGTTCATTACAGATATACACAGAGGTAAGGGTTCAGCATCAAAACTCAAATGATGCCGCTAAACAGTTGGATTTTTTCTCAGGTTGCTTGGAATAAGGTAAAATCAATTCACTGCACATACAAGAGAAAAACTAAACATAAAAGTACTTGCCATGCGGACTTCCAGCCAGCGATTAGCAGCTGTAAGGAAAAGGGAAGCAATGTTGTTGGAATCTGTGTATTCAAGAAGCTTCTGTCGAAATTTAGCTTCATACCTTAAAAAAAGAAAATACAACAACAGCAATCAAAACCAATCAGAAAACAGTCAGGCTTTGGGTCTCGGTAAAACAGGAAGCAAAATTAATTTAGAGGGATCTGTGTTCACGGAGACTCGGAGGCTTAAGTCCATAGTTCAGGAACATCATCCACAGATTTGTATTAGACACATGTATACTGCATTTGGATCTTTAGGAGTAAATGGATTTTATTGCACGACTCCTGAAACATGGGGCATTTTCTAATTATTTTATTACATGGCAACTGTGAGAAAGACAAATCTGAAATGAAAAACAAAAGAGAAATAGCCCGTGCATGTACTTGTGAAAAGAAATATTAGTGCATGTAGAATGCAGCTCTTCTTCTCAGATTAAACTTTAAAACTTTAGTTCACGTTACTGTAATGCCTGCAAACTGTTCCATTTTTAAAGCATAAGCTTAAAGTCCTCTGGTCATGGCAGCTCCAGTGTTAATTACACGTTTGTCCTTATCAGTAATGAATGGAGCACTTCAGAAAACAAAAAGCCAGACTCCTGCTGCCACAAAACACAACAGAGTGGAAAGAACCATGTTTTTTACCTTCACAAATGAAGTAGCCACAGAACACAAACTAAGAGCAATCGCAAGTAGGTCTGCTTACAGCTTATGATGGTGGATTTGCACTCACTCATAACAAAAGCTGCATGAATGAATTCTGCCTTGAACACAACAGATAAGGAAGGTGATGACTCCTGGCTACACGTGTTTACATGGGGTCTTGGGCAGCAGGCAAGTCCACCTCATTTAGCTGGGCATATTTATTTGCAGGGGTACAACTTAATGTGATCTTAACAAAGACGTCAGTAATTATATCTAATATTGAAGGAGTGGGTGTCACAGAAGTCTTTTTCGGGGTAGTAACAGGTTTAAAGGCCTGAGGATTATGCATCTGTAAGCTGACCATTTTATAAACCTTGCCCTACTTACATCCTTCAGTACTATGCTTGTAATGAACGCTGCTTTGTTTATAAACTCAGCTCTTGGTTCACTGGTATGGAGGAATGATACAGTGTTTTGTTTAAGTGTGAAGTAGGTAGCTTAGAGAAGGTTCCAAATTTGTATGCTACAGGGTATCCTGGCCCTTATTTTGAGTACAGTGTAAACCTAAATCATTTATGCCTGTCAGAAAAACAAGAATGATTTTGTGCAAATGAAGTAACAGTCCAAATAGTATGGCCACGTATCCAGACATAACAGACACGTTGGCTGCATGTAATGGAAAATGGCTGCTAAAGGCCTGGGCTGGCTCCACATGTATTGGACAGCACAGAAAGGTTGCCCCTGAAAGCCAGCACTCATGTCCGCAGCTGGAGGGCCCTGCCTTTCCACAGGACACACTGCCCTCAGAGCGCTACCACTGGGAGATGGCTGTGGTGCTTCTAGAACCCACTCTGTTTAACTTTGGTACCTCCACACCACGAGGAACAACACGATGCAGATATGAAGCATGCATCATGAGTCAGCCACAAGTACACACGTGGAACAGTGATGCAGACAAAGTTACTGCTGTCAGTGGGGTACTGCAGAAGTACCAGAATCTGTCCACAGAAGGTATCCCTAGCTTATCAGGTCTCCCAGAGCACAGCCCTGTCTTTGCAGAAACCTTAACATTTACAACTTTTTGCTGACTTAGCACCAGTGCTGTTTGAAGTGCCAGACAGCACTTGCAAGCTGTAAATCAGGCCGTGGCATCTGCTGAAGGTGTATTTATAGTTGCAGCAGTAGCTGTCTCTCTGATCTCCCTCTGGATTTCTGTATATTTCTTTCCCCATGCATTCTGAGTAGGTAGAAGATGGAGAGCAACCACGAGTAAGGACACTTCAGGAACAACTGGCACCTAACTAGATGACTAGATTCCCGAGTTAGCGTTATTTTTAGGGACACTCAAGCTAGCAAGTCTGAACTGCACTCCTACTAATATGTTAGGCAGCCGAGAAGCTTCGCAGTCCTATAAATAGGCAGGTTAGCAGCTGATGCGGGAGGCTGGCAGGCAGATGGAGTACAGGACTCACTGAGAGCACGTAGCTGCTTGGGTCACAAATGCATCGTTAGTGCAGGGTACAAGAAAAAAAGAGCACGGAATAAAATCCTTTAACAGGGGAATTTATCTCAAGGTGACAGGAAGGACCAAAAGGGAATGGTCCAAATGGCTGAAAGCATTAGACAGATGGTATTCAATGTAATTTACTGCATCAACAACTGAAAATATGCAGTCATAATACACTAAAGATTCCCCTTGATAACGGGGAAAAAAAAGATTATACAGGTAAATGAGAAAAGCAAGAATTAAGAGAAACTGAATTTCCTTAGAAGTGAACGCAGACAGCTACGAACTACAGAACAGTGCAGGCACTTAAAATAAATATCTAATAATAGTAATTTGAAAATATTATGCTGTTCCACCTCTTTAGGAGGCTATCTTCAGCCAAAAAGAAACAAGAGTTTGGGCTGGTAGTTCCTACATTCTGCTATTTATATCCTATTTAGAATTGCTTAAAAATAGTCTAATTTTTGCATTAATTGTATTATAAAATTAAATCTGCAGGTTAAGATGAATAAGCAGTACTGTTCCAAAGAGAGAACAGTAACAGTAATAACTAACTGGCAAAATGTGTATATATCTAGATGAGATGGGCGTGGAAGACATTTGACTGCATTTGAATCAACTGGGAAAAGCCAGGAATAGCACCAATGCAGAGAGAAAACAGCTGGTGAGCGCCGCAGTAGCTTGATTGGAACCCTGAGAATATCAGTGACTGCCATTTTGTAACAGATACACAACTCAGGCATGTTATCAGGTATGTCTAGGCTGCTCCTTCAGAAGGTGAGCTCGCCTTGACAGAAAAATGAATCAAAACAGAAGATAAAGGCTGTGTCTCCAAGTTGCATATCTTCAAGACCAATCTAAACAACCACATTTTCAGCTGGCAATTTGCAATATAATCTGTAGCTCCTGAAATGACCAGCATGCACAGTTTATCTTACCAGGACATCAACCCAAACACAGATTATCGTGGCATAACATGTTACTGCATATTAGTTGTTCCATGGAAACTGTCCAAACACACAGTCTGCCACACCACACGCTGTGGTAATTGCAAGCCAATTTAGCTCCTTAAATCACATTTACCCACAAAGTTTTTTTCAGGTTGCGTGTGACTGTGTGGAGGGTTAGTGCAAGCAGAGGATACACATTAGCCTGTTTTTCTATAGTAGCTCCTTCACATGCTTAATACTTAGTCCTCAATATTTCACTTTTCCTTAACAGTGCTTTGGGGACCACGGATTTCTTGCTGATCCAAATGACAAATACTCGCACCTGCACAATTGCAGAACACAATCAAAGATGGGCACTCAAAAGAGAGGTAAGAAATGTTTTCTTAAAAAGCCATACCTGAAGGCTCGGATGGTGGTCAGGCCTTCAACAGTCTCTGAAAAATGGGAAAGTAATGGGAGCTGAGTGCTGTCATCCAGCTGCTGGAGGTCCCTAGAGAGGATTATGAGAACAGATTTGCAAGAAGTCAGTTCTGCTGTCCAGTTATTCTCCTGGAGTGAAAGGGAATGTTAGCACAGTAATTACACACACAGCATTCAGATGGGCTGCAGTGCAGCACTGCAGTCTCTAAGCAGGGAATGAAGTCCCCAGGAGGACTTTTCTCTTTAAATCTGAGTACATGCAGTGCTGGAGTTCTGAATAAATCTTTTCCCTTCTCTTCCTTCCCTTGCTTCTCTAATGTTGCTAATTCTCATACTGAATACTTTATTCTTTTAAACACAGTTCTGGCTCAATGCTGAATATGAATTTAATAAGATACTGCAAGTGAGGGTTCCAGTTCAGCAGAAGGCCAAAAGCAACTTCATCTTTGTTCTCCCTCCACCCCCAGATGACAGCAGAACTTCACACTGAGCTAACAGTACACAGACCCAGTAAACGAGAACTTGCAGTTCTCAATTTCAAGTTTAGTCATCAAGTCAGTGGAAGCACTGGGTGAAAAATGCGGTGTTGCTGCAAATGCTTGTTGAGCACCACCGCAAGGGAAGCAGCACAAGTGTAGGAGAAGAAAATCATGGATGTGGCTAAAATTTTTTTAACTTGTTGGGTTACCACAGGGCTGCCAGCCACTAGATCAAGTATTAGACCAGGTTGCCTACGGCCCCATCCAACCTGGCCTTAAATACCTCGAGGGGCGGGGAACGCACAAACTCCTCTGTGCCAGCACCTCAAGACCCTGCCAGTAAAAAACTTCCCCCTGACATCCAACCTAAATCTCCCCTTCTTCAGTTTAAAACCATTTCTCCTTGTCTTATCACTATCTACCCATGTAAAAAGTTGTTTTGCCTTATGTTTATAAACTCCCTTTAAACATTGGAAGGCCGCAATGAGATCTTCCTTATGTCATGTGAAGATGGGAGAAATTTTCATCATGGATAAAGACCCTGCTCCTGCCTCCCACATTTGGTTCAGAGAGCTGCAAACAAAATGCACTTGTAGAATGAAGCATTTTACTACATTGGATTTGGATCACCTTCAGATAAGGCCACGCCTTTGACAAAACCAAGTGCAAAAATGAAAGCCCTTCACAATTCTGCCACCATACACTGCAAAAGATGTTTCAATAGCCAGAACAACACAGGTGTATGTTCTTACCGTGATGCGACTCGGAAGTATTTCTGGATGAAGTAACACATGATTGCAAGGGGAACCAGGGCAATGAGAAACATCGGTGTGACATATGAAATCACAGCCAGGGCAGATACACACAGCAAAGTGGAGCGACTCAAGCACTCCAGGGTGGCAGGAATATGCTGGGTAAAGTAGTAGAAGTGCACGGAATTAGAGAAATAAATGCACTGCATACAAGTTAAAAACAGCATTATTTCCTATTACATTCTTTTAATCCCACAGATAAAAAATAAAGTCATAATATAAAAATTGAAGCTTTGAAGCACTAAACATACAGGTCTGCTTTTGGATTTACTGCTGGATTTTGGGAAAGCATTGCAGCCTAGAATAAACATGGAAATCTGAATTTCAGTCATTAATATTTCAAGCAACAGCATTTGCCTTTTTCTCAATTCATTTGCTCATGTATCTCAATCGAATACGTTTACCCACTTTTTAAACAAGGGGGTGCTCTTAGTGTAGGGATATTGCTATCGATCTACTTTCACTTCCCTTTTCTCTAAGATGGAAAAAAAAATAAGCAAAGCTGTTTATGACTGCAGGATATCTTAATTAAATAAGCGTTTTCCCAGTGTGCCTTTAAAGCTGAGGAATTCATCTGGAACCCAGAAAGTTGTGAAGCAAAGTGATGCAATATTCAAAATCATAGATCAGCTGCAAATCTCACCCAAATAAGAGAATGCAATTTTTCAGACTGAGAAAAATAAGGTACCGTGGGAGCTCAAATGTACTTATTGAGTACCTGGTCGATGGTGTTGCAATCAGCTGAAAATCTGTTCAGTATACTTCCCAGAGGTGTCGTTTCAAAAAACCTGAAATGAGGCAATGAATGGGAAAGATCATACCAGCCATATGAAACTACTTCTTAATTGCTTTTCTGCCTTCCATAAACTATGCACTGTGCTACAAACACAAGGCAATAAATCAACAAACGGAGTAAAGTTTCTCATGTTTCCCCATATAACTGCAGCTTCCCCAATAAAACAGCAGTCTCAACCATCCCCAACAACAACCACCATCTCCTCAGCTCCCTTTACTTCCCAGCTGTGTAAGTCCCACAATTACATTTGCAATTTTGCAACTCTTCAATTTATGAAAAATGCAAGGAAAGCTCAATCACAAGTCCTGACATTTTTCCCTAGAATAAAAATGCATAATAAGAACAACTGCTGGCACAATGCTTTCAAAGTCCTTTCCTTTACATTTGCCCATCCAAGATACAAACTTCGTTATTGTTGTGTAGTTGTTAACTGTTCCCTAACTTATGAATGATGAATCCAAAGCCTAATTCTGTCTTGGAAAAAAGTTGTTGTGTTTTTTTTTAAATGAAGTTTTCAATATTTCTCCTTTCCTCGTGACTTCTGAGCTAAATATGGTTAATGTTAAAATAAGTATTTTTCCAAATATTCATCAACATTTGCAGGTTTGAATCAAGCTACAGCTTTAATTTGGCAGTATTGGAAATAAAACACACACAAGTCAAAGGCCTTTACTGCTATCTGTGCAATCCCAGTGTGCTCCACTGATGCCTGTGATGGCACTTATCCAGGCTCCCTGTCTTTCATGAGCTTGCACAATCACTGCTGACAGTAAATACTTCCATGATTAAGATTATGACACACACACTGCATGAACTGCACCATGTATCACCAATAATTGTGCTTTCTCCTTAATCAAAACAGCAAAGAGAAATAAAAGATGCTAGGAAGTAAATATCTCAAGTCACAGTCAGACCGGAGAGGCATCTGACCACCGCCCACGAACCTGAGCAGGTTGGGTGCCATTTACCAAAGTCTGCTCAGGAGTTCGATACTTGGTGACTTTCAGTGATGCATTATAAAACATGAATCACAACCACTTTATAGAACAAGAAGACCACCTCGAAGTAAGGAATACAGAATGACGAGAATAGTTTGTATTATGATCAGAGGAATACCTCATCGGTGCCAAAATAATCTTATTTAATAAGGAAGCGTGCAGCTTTTTGGTGACTTTCAAGCCAGTCCATTCCACTGCTATGGATGTGACGAGACATAACACAATCCCAAGGCAGCAGAGAATGCTGAAAATTTTTGAATATGGAGAGTGGTTGAAAACCTAAGAAACAGAGAAAGAGCAATACAGTATCCATCGTAAATTAAACTTAAAAACCAAGGAAAATAAATGCAGGACTGAAAAAATGTAAGGAATAAATCCTTCTTTCTCCCCCAGATTTTCCCAAAATTAAATACCCAGTGATTTCACGTTAAGCCCAAGTTTTTTATCCTTTGGAAAAGGGACTGTTTGAAAGAAAGCAAGAGAGAAATTCAGAATTTAAAATCATACAAAACTAGAATGAAACCTGGTTGATAATTTTGAAAATTTGATCTCAAGGAAAAAACCACCAACAGCATCTTGGAAGCATTTCCTATGGCTCTGGTGACCCGACCTATTCTTTGAGTGTGATCAGAGTTTAAGAGTTATTATTTTTAAATATTAACTTCATATTAAAATCCACCATCACTAAAACAACTTTTAGGGAAGAAAAAATGATCCCAGTGAAATCAAACATGAACCTTCCAGGCATATGTGTGCAATCATTTAGAGGCACTAAATTCCCATGAAGAAAGCAACCCCAGTTGTAACAAAATCCCTCCACTATAACTTATACACACAGAGTACCCTGCTAGGTAACCCTGAGGTCAGTTCCACATGAAATTCACCTGGAGAACAAGGAAAATGGGCTACTGATCATCAAAATCTGGGTTGCCCATACATTACAAAACCTGAATGCCCTATTGCAGCAAGAATTCTATCATACAGGAGAAACAGAAGAACTGTGGCATCAAAATCACTTTAGAGACCAAAGTCTAGGCATATCAGCTAATGATGAAAACGTAATAAATCTGTCAACAGGAGAACAACAATGCACAAAACTTAATTGTTAGCTTTATTGCATTGTGTGCCTGAAACTGCATTGACCTTCAAAATGGCTCTATTGCTAGGAGCTTTGCATACTGCATACAAATCTTGGAGCAGAGGTTGAGTGTGGGAGTTCACCACTGGTTACATCTGAGGAGAGGAGTGAGCGAGGTATCTCGTACCTCACAGTGAGAGCAGTTTTTCAGCTCTCCCTCCATCTTCCCAGAAATAGCATCTGAAGTCCAGCGTGCCAGGCAGTAGTCAATGGCCACCATCACCGTGTGCTTCAGCAGCTGGGACAGAACCAGCAGTGGCAGAAGGAGTATTCCCGCTGCACTGAGGTACTTCCCACATGCTCTCCAAGGCATCTTTGCTCTCTGATGTAGCACAGAGGACAGGTTGTCTTCATCATCACTTTCTGTTGCTTCTTCTGCAATGACCAAAGAAATAAATCAGAAAAAAAAAAGAGTACAACCACACTGACTTCCTCTTACACAGCTTTCATAGGAACTGGTGAGTGACAGCTTCAAAACACAAGTTATCATACAGCATAAAGGCTTTCAGGTGAAATTATTTGTTCAAACAGGAAGTAATACATGTTAAGAAGATGCAAAAAGCACAGTACTAGATGTTCAATGTCTTCAGCCACATTCAGTAACTTAAAAGTGTTGGCTTGAGTAATAAAGTGAATTTTTCCTAGGTAAAACCTTAAACTCAGCTGTTGACAGGTTTGAAGCTCATCCAGCATAAATGTCAACATTAATTCATCTCTCACTATTGAATTATTTTAAGTGCACTAAAAAACCCTCAAAAGTTTGACAGATGTTATGACTTCTGATGGTTTGAAAACATTAATCAATGTTAAACTCATAAATCAATGTTAAACTGATAAACTCAGTGGAAACAGCACTCTTACAAACCATGACCCGTGTGAAAACCAAAGATTCTCCTGCTGGTTTGGAAGTTGCTCATTCATTCTAATATAATTTAACTGTAAAACAGTGGTGTAGTGGCGCTGGGCATAAAGGGTGCCCTTTTACCTTCATCTTCTTCATCATCTTTCAGCAGTGCTTCACGGGAATACATTGTCCTTCGGAGATTTGTTCTTTCCAGAACAGTTTTAGTTTCAATTGTAGTCTCCTAAAACAGAAGGGTTAGTGTGCTTTCAACCACAGAATTCATCAGAACATGAATAACTGCGAGGAAATCTGTTTTCAATCAGAACATCAATGAAAAATAAAGGAAGTGAGAATCTGCCAGCATGCAGCCATAAGGGACTGATGTGCCACTGCTGTGTAAAACCAAAGGGCATCAATTGCATAACTGACATTCATTGCAGTTTGTCAATCCCAGCTCTCTCATTCTTGGGCTCTCAACTTGGACAGATATTTCTAAATTAGTAAGGACTAACATTAACATCCTGTTCATTTTATGCTGTAGTATTAAAGAGAAAAAGTGATTTGGAGAACCTCTTACGTGCAAATGTGAAAAAATTACACCTGATGAAATTAGTAAACTTAAGTATACCCTACACAAACAGCTGTCAGAACTGTGCATAAACAGTGCTATTCCCATTAAGTGGCCCAATTTAGTATTCCTTAGACAGGAGCCCAACAAAAACCTTTTCCAGCTCCTGGTCTTGTCGATTCATTAGTGTCTTCCAGTGTTCGAAAAGCTCAGTCTCAGATTTCTGTATGTCCTTGAGTGTTCCTTCTCTCTGGATGTAGCCATCTTTCATCGCTATTATCTAAGAAGTCAGAAACAGAAGCTGTGAGGTCACATACATCTACACATTTATTTGAAGGGTACACCGTGCTTGGTCAGAACTTTTCAAAAGAGTATTTGTATGAAAAAAATTGTCTTTTAGAAACAGTCTAGTTATCTCTTGACTCCGTCCCTTTTACTTGAGATGCTGCAAAAATACCCTGTATGCTTCCTACACTTCACACTTTCCAAAAGGAAGGCTGCTTTTAAGTAGCAAAAAAGAATGGAGTCCTCTTCAGCAGACAGCAGCAAGCACTGCTGCCTAAATACAAGTCATTAGCAAGATAAGATGTTACAGTTCTCTTGCCACCTAAAAGGAAAAGGCTTTTAGCAGCACACCGCGCAGCACATTTTGCCCTCATTCAAGCAATTAGGTACGAGCGTACTGGCTCCACCGTCTGTTTGATACCACGGACCTGATAAGAAAAAGCTCGGGATTTTGAGTCCCTAAAGCTTTTAAAAGCATAAATGGTGGACACGGAGTAAAAAAAAATTATGTCTACAGGAGAATGTCTGAAGAGTGAGGTTTCCAGGTTTGTATCAGCGAAACCACGTTGTACACATAATGCAACTAACTTCACTTCGTCTCTGACAAGGAGAATTGGAAAATGAGGCGTGTGGGTTGTAAACTCGTATGACATCGTTAGAAAGTGGTTAATGGAGTGTTTCTTTTCTCCCTAGAAACTTGGAAATTTCGATGATAAAAAAAAATAGGGAGCACATTCCATTTATCAGTAAGAATTTGCACCACAGGAAAAGAAAAGTAATAGTAAAGAAAGAAAGCAAATGGATCTTTTTGTGGTCAAATTTTTTCAGGAAGTGCCGACATAGATGGGACTCTACATTCTTACTAGGGTTTTGCTGTGGACATGTAGGAAGGCCATCATACATGTCTGATATTTCTACTTAAAACTCCTTGAACTAAACCAAAATAAAACATTTTATCTGCACTGCACTGTATAAACCTCGCTGAGGCTTACTGAGATCTTTACTTTGGTAAAAACGACCAACTCTCCCTTAACAAATTATTAATAAACTTAATTAATACAAACCCTCTCTGTCCTACAGAGCATTTGAAACAGTCTGTTTCATGAAATCTACTTAGAAGGTAATAAAAACCATTCTCATTGAGCAGCTCACTAAACAGACACACCTAGAAACGTGTCTGACATTTGGAAAATAAAATGAGCTGGTAATGGATACAGGAGGACAGCTGTGCACATTAAAAAGCTAAGGTGGACTTCAGATGGAGAGGAAGAAGACAGAAAATTCCTGTACTCAGAGACGCTACCAGCAAAAGCAGAACTGCATTGAGAACAGCACTAGTTCTTACAGCAGTACAGCCGAGGGACAAGGTCACAGCAGAAACAATAGAGGATAAATGCTTCCCACTAAAAATATGACCAGAAGAAGATTAATGGCTATCTGCAGCTTTACAGCAGGCCAATATGAATCACAGAAAGTAGGTAAAATATGGTTATTGCTTGAGACACAAAATAACTGCTTCTATAGTCCACACAAGCTGCAAATGACTGAGAATTCCTGCTGGGAGGCAGCACTGCAGTAATCAGTCTTTGTGGGCAAGACGTTGTGGCTATGTAACTGCAGGAGAAGTGCAATGCCAGTGTGAGCCAAGAAGCTAAAAGAATCCCAACAAAATCAATCAGCTCACCCTATATGGTCTGTTTTACCTTTATCATTTGTAACTGCAAACTGCTACAGCAAGCACACTTTCAGCTATTTTTCTGTAAACTTCAAGATACAGCAAAGAAACAGAACTAAATAATGCCTATTTCTTAAAATTCTGCCATCACACGATGGAAAGAAGAGTTTTTGATGTCTTATCTACTGCTATCAAGCCTAAGGAAATGCCATTTTTTTTCCACACGTCTCAATAACCATAATCAACACCTTTCTCTGTGATACCACGGACAACTTCCTGGTAACATCACAGACATCAGCAAATACGTTACTCCAACATTCCACTGTTCTGAGAACAAAATTGTACAGTGTTAGAAATGGGTTAAGATACCTGCTGTATTTCAGATGCAGCCCATTTTCATGAGATTGTCAAGTATCAGCTCTAGGGAAATCAGACCCGTAAAGGTGTTCTATGACAGGAATTCCAAAATCCTGCACTCCAGACTTGGTGAACTTTTGCAAGACCTTAATTGTGACTCTTCTCACTAAACTACCACTTGGTAGAAAGATGAAGTGAGAGGCTTGTTTGTAGAAGACATATTTCTGCCACTTCCTTGCCTCCTAACACACACACACACATATATATATATATATAATATGAAAAGAGTTTCCTTACCCAGTCAGCATGGGGCAAGTACTGCAGTTTGTGGGTCACTAGCACAACTGTACGCTTGTCTTCTCGTAGCATTTTCAGGATTCCTTCTTGCATGAGATGGTCACTTAGGTGGATATCCAGTGCAGAAAATGGATCATCCTGTCATGAGGAAGAAAAGGTCAGCTTGTGAGTCAACATTAACACGATTTAAGTAAACTGCTGCATGTTAGTAGTGGAAAAAACAGTTAGATTGATATAGACGATCAAAAGAGATCATCAGAAGATCAAAATTGTTCAAAGAAGTTTTCTTAAAGTTCCCAACAGACCTGGAGGCAGTCGGTTGCTTTCCTGCAACGAGTACTCAGACATACAGTAACGTCAGCTGTGTAAATGCCAGGACTTCCTGAGGCTTCTGAAACTGCACCTCTTAAAAGATGCACTTCACAGCCCTATTAATGGCAGTTTGTGACTTCTGTAAGGCTCAACACAATGAAGCAGTGTGTACTGATGGCATATGTTATCTACACTGCTCCAGAGACAGTGCCAAGGAGAACAGTTTTATTCTCCACACTTTCCCTCATGATTTTTTTACATTACTTTTTAAATTCATACAATGACACTTGATTAAGAAAACATCACAGAAGTACTGATCTGCTTGATGATCCTCATCAGATGATTTATGGCCTGTGATAACTTCATCTTATTAAAACAATCAATTACATGCAATTAATTTAGGAATAAGCTGATGTGCATCATCATCGAGAAATTCTTTTTCACTTAATCCTACCAGGCTTTTAAAGCCTGCTCCTACTCTTTTCCAGAGCACATCTGCTGAAGTTTGGGCAGGATATGTAAACAAAGAGCCATTTGGGTTTGGAAGACAGCTTAGTTTGTTGCAGAAAGGAAACACCTTTGACACAGGACAATATTCATTTTATGCTTGAGATGACTTAGGAATGTTACAAATATTGCTGAGACTTCCAAACTTCTGGCTACAAATTTCTGAATAAACACAAGAGTCAAAACAAACTTCAACAGACAGAGGGGAAGCATCAGCCTTCCGATTTGTATCCTAGTATCTGTCTGTCCACAGCATTCGCAAAGCACGCCATAACCGCAGGCTGGCTAACAACGGATGTAAAATAAACAGTGCACATTTAGCTCAGCTTAGTGAAGCACAATGTTCTGTGTGCCATCCATGAAACACTGTAAATGCTTACATCTTGGGCTTCTGTTTGCAGCATGATCATAATGGCATCTACTCACCAGGAACACAACATTTGTCTGCTGGTACAATGCCCTCGCCACACTGATACGCTGGCGCTGCCCTCCAGACAGATTAATACCCTGGAGATAAGCAGGAAAAATAAAATCAACTATAAGAACATCAACCGAATATTTATATTTTGATTTGATTATCTGGACAAAAACTCAGAGATGTTTCAAAACTGTTGGCCTGCAGGGGAGCCGGGAACACAGTATGACTGTATATAGTATAGACTGTGGGAAAAGCCAGAGAGCTCCATCTGAGCTCTGTGTGGATCGGGGGTGAGAAATGTTTAATGGTTTATGGCAGTACAACGGTGCAGGCAACATGCGGATGTTCTGCAGGCAGTCTGATTCAGCAACTGAAGTCTGCTACATCCTATCTGTATTTTACACCCATATGTCACCATACAGCATTAGCTCCATCGGGTTCTGTGTCTGTATCACAACTACTGCAATCAGCAGCTCCTGCAATCCAGCTGCAGTTTCACCAACACTGTAAGCTCTCACAAGCCAACACTGCTACCCAAAGGTCCGCTCCTCCTCCCTGCCGTTTTATCCCACCCCTCTAATTTTCTCTTTCTGTTCCACATCCATTTAGCTACACAATGACTTGGGTTAAGAACTAATGCTCTTCAAAGTAAGATGGTAGGCATGGAAACGTGTCCTTGTTGGCACTGTGTGAGTGCAAGTGCCACTTTGTGCCTGGGTATATCGTTTATGGAATTGGGTCTTATTTTTAGATTACCCCCAAATAAACCAAAATATGCGCTGTCAGCAGAATTAGTCAGGCACTTTGATAGCAGCACATTTAAATCATGGCACCTCACATAAATGACAGTTTCTGTTTACCAAGCAACCAGCTTTCAGACTAATGACTCAAATGTACACTTACCAAAAGATGACCTTTGTTGCCAAATAGCCGCTAAGATTTTAAGAACGTAACAAAATAATAAAAACCGCTACATATCTAAAACAGAAATAGAAGCCTGTAGCTGTTTACTGACCCTCTCTCCAATCTGGGTTTGGTCTCCGTGAGGGAGAATGTCAATATCAGGCTGGAGGGAACAAGCATCAATTACTGCTTTGTACCTGTGGGAACAAAAAAGGTAATGCAAAATCCACACAGATACTGCTACAGAAGCACATTTCCTACCTGAAGGGGAACAAAATTAACCAGCTGGAAGAATCACACGGTGGAAAATGTATTTGTTAGCCACTAATTGTTCTAATGGGATCTCTTTCAACTGCAGGCAAGTAAATACCATTTCAGCTAAGAAAAAGAAACTTCCCAAATACAAATACTGAACAGCTAAAACCAGGCAAAAAAAGAACCAGCTTCTTCTATACTATATCGTTACTGTTTAATGTTTACATGCATTTCTAACCAGCAGCTTTGTTTCTTGTTTTTGTTTCAATACCCAGGTAGAAAGAAACAAGCAAACAAAGCACACACGGGATGAGCACATGGCTGTCTACTGATTTTAGGGTGGGGAGAAGGGGGAACACAATGGAATCCCCACAACAGTTTCCAAGTCTTTCAGAATGCTTTGTGATCAGTTACACAGAATAAAAAGGCAGCCCATTAATCCTTCACAATATACAAAATACAGAAATCTTAACAGACGCTACTCCAGCTCCCAAACTGTCACCGTCCAAGTCAATTAAACTAGTCAGTTACGTGTAAGGAGAAAGTACTGCATGCTGCACAAATGTGGCCCTTGGAATACATAATAGTTCTACACTTCAGGCCAAGTGAGACTGAACTCCGTCTCGTGTCCTTCAGAAAAATTGTGGTCAAAGCTGCCAGTCCAGAACTCGGTGTCTTCAGTCACGTTTGGGCAGGTGGACTGTTTGTTACTGGAGTGGGATGGGGCCAGTGTGTCTGTGCAGAAGGTGTCAAAGTACGCAGAACCACTGCTTAGCTAAAAGGAGATGGAAGCATACAACAGGGCTGAGCCCTATTACCTCTGTTTGTTAAAAGAGCTTTCAAATGTGATATTCTCTTCCACTGTGGCGTTGAGCAGCCAAGGCTTCTGTGATGCATATGCTACTGATCCTCTTTTCCTGGAAAAACAAAACAGGAGTTTCCAGCTTACCAGTGCAGTAGGGATTACTGGAAACCATTTAGTTTTGTGTAGAGATGGTAATTAATCTCAGAAAATGCTGCCTTTCCTTTCTGTTCTTTGGGACAGTTTCCAGCTAAACACTGCAATGGATCACCTAATTTGAGAGCTGGTTCTGTTGAATATCAGCTTGCTCCCCCGTTTTCTGCTGCAAGAGTTTTGCAGAGGGTAACTCCATGAGCCTCAGCAGTGCAGGCGACAGGAGGAAAATTACCAAAGACTGAATTCCAGCTCTGTCTGGAGAGGTGAATTAAAAATGCAAAGCAGATGACACCAGTTAGGCTGCACACTACAGGAGAGGTACTCAAAAAAGATGTTTTTAACGTATTAAAAAACACAGCTCCACACTTAAGCAAAGGCAGTTCTCCCCCAAACAATTTATTTTCCCCATTATAAGAAGAGAAATTGAGTCATAAGGATTCCATGCTGAATGTTTTTCTATTTCTTTATCTCTGTGAAGACAAAAACAAGAACACAGACAAACAACAGTCACTAAATCTCTGCTCGTGGAATTTCCCCCATCACACACCACAGGAAAGAGCAACTTATAAGAGGACGGCCAACAAGATGTCCTGATGCAGATTTTCTTCCACACGCATTGTATTACAACTAAAAATGTATCTGCTCACTGATAGTGTTTCTGCGGCTATCCGTGTGCTGAGGACTCAGACAGCAGAGCTGGGAGAAAGGCACGACGTTTTATTAGAGCACCTGATACTGCTGGAAAAACAGACCAACTCATTGGCACATCATTGTTTCTCCAGAAAAGGACCAAAGGAAGGATCATATGCCTAAAGGTGTATTTATTTTCCTCCCAGCTATATCAGCTAATCCAACAGAAAGCTCTGACCTCTCACCCAACATTGTCTGCTAGACAGCCACTGCAGCAGCCTCATTCCAGTTAGACCTGAATGCAATTCTAACCATAATGCGGAGGGAAAAAAAGAAATGCTTGATTATTTTCTGTAATTCCTATCAGGAGGCAATGTCACTTGCCCTGCTCATTCTTTCAGCCTTTCCCCAAGCTTGCTTAGACGTCATTATAGGATCCCATTTTCACTGATGATCTGAACGAGCACACAGTTCTGCTACCTCGGTAGCGCGCTTCCCAGTTCAAAAATCGGATTGCTCATTAAAATTTAATTGTGCACGGTGAATTCTCTGACTGGAAAACGAAACAGAGATGAACACACACAAACCCCTACGCAGCTCAGCCTGTACCCTCAAAATCTAATTCAAAAAGCAGTAATTTCTGACGCAGGAGGGAAAGTATTTTTTCAATTAGCATGCAACCCTTATCTCAGTGATTGAGACAAAACTGCTCTGAGTGTGAACGTGTATTCCTCTCCCCTCTTTTTATTGTTTCAAATTGCATCTTTGCTGCTATTTAATTCTCAAAACGAACAAAAAGTTATTTCTATTTTATCTTTGAAAAACTAATGTTAAAGTTCTGAGGAAAAAGGTCGGACTTGCTCCATGCGGAGAGTCAGCACAATGTCTGCAAACACCATTCACATTCTGGCTAAAATTCAGCTTTTAGGCTGCTAATTGCACTGCGAGGAATTGGGGAACAAGCAGGAAGCTGGCCAAAATTCAATACAGGAATTTAGTAAATCTGTCTAATATAATCTTAAGTGCAAACTGACACTAGGATGACACATCAAGGCAGATCATGCTTTTCACATGAGAGGGGAGCTTGACTGTACAGCGTGACTTCAGTGCTTCTCACAGTGAGCAGACAGTAAAAAAAAAACAACTTAATGAAACTCTGAGATAAACAGAGGCACAAATTCAGAGAACAAAATATTCTGAAATGGAGCATGCAACATTTTTTCTCTGAAAAGCTGCCTCGAATCTACCTAATATTTCATGCTTAGAAGACTTAACGTCAACAAACAGCCCAACAGACAAAGACATGGAAGGGATTTGTTTTTGTAGGTGGAAGTAATTGCCTCCTACCTCTGATCTGCATAAACAAATGTATTGTCATCAGTGGAATGTAACATTTCTCCTCAGATAACACATGATATACTGAGAGTAGCCTCTAAATGATCACAAGGGTGCAAACAGCAAAACCCAACTCTAGAATAATCAGGGAAACCTTCCCTGATCACCCCGGAGAGGACATTTTTCATGAGATGAACTCTCTTCATTAATGTAGCAACAGAGACAACGCTGTCAAGACCATCTGAAGCTACTGATCTACCCTCACACGCCGTCTTGGTAAGTCCAGTAGGCTCAGAACAGAAAATGAGATTAGTTAGCGGACATCCATGAATGAATCTGTGCTCTAGCAAACATCGACAACTTTTAAATGCTGGTGATTTTTAAAGGAAAAAAAAAACATGCAGCTATAATGGAAGTTAAACTGAATTATAATGGAAGAGAAAATATTACGCAGTAGAAGTTTCTTCTGTGTGTGCCTTGGTCTGATGACTACAATTTTATCACGGTTATTTTGCACAATCCTTGAATTTCTACCACTAACTCAAACCTGAGCATCCTCCAGACATGAGCAAAACGTGCCCTGTTCCTATGTTATTGTTGCATCTACATAAACAAGAAAATGTGCTTCCATTATTTTCAGCCTGATGCTTGGATACAAAACATTTTGATGTTGAACACCTGCCATTATTGAATGGCATGGGTCATTGCTAGTAGTGTGGTGGTTACGTACAGAGATGTTTGGCTTCTAAAGAAGAACAATTCACTAAAAGGAATCACTTCTGAGGACTATCGCCATCAAGTTCTTAAAGTGCCGTACCTGAATTCCATCTCAACAGGAGATTCTTTCTCTGGGCTGCAGGAAACAAATACAGACTGTTATTATTTTCAATTCAATAATTTTAGACAACACAAAAATGCCTTAGACTGCTACCCCCACGCTATAAGTGAAAACACAACAATATAAGTATGCTCTTAACTATGCTAGAGTTGTACAGACCTAAAACTGGTACGGTTAAAGCTCCAGTTTTGACAAGTGTTAAACAATGCTGCATGAAGCGTTCAACACCTGTGAGCAAATGCTCAAGATCTCACACAGTTTTAGCTCAAAAAAACCAGCCCACCAAGACCCACCTCTGTTCTGAGAGCACCAGAAGTACCCAATGAGATGCTAGTGCAACAAAGCCACTGCACTCATTCCTACAGTTTATTACCAGCATGGCAGTGACTCACATAATCAATGATAAAGTAGGCAATCGCTTCATATAACCTTTCATGTTTTTTATATGTACTTAGCACAGCTTTGTGCGTGACCTTACTTGGTTGTACCTCTTCAACAGTTTCAAACATGTGAATGGCTAAATCTGATCATATTTCTTTTGTACCCAAATGGCTTCACTTTTATTTGCCCCCAAAACTCTTGTCTCTCTTATGCAGAAAGAGCTACAAGATTGCCAACTATCCTTTACCTTTATGAGGTTTAGGTTTGTGCACAAGGTGAAAAAGACAGAAAACCATCAAAGCATTTGCTTTCTAATAAATTGCTAAGTATTCCCAAAATATAAGCTGAGCTTTGTTAATCAGGTAGAAATAGCTGCCATCTAAGTATCCCTTGCCAACAAGTGGACTGATCTGCAGCTCCTCACACTTCTCAATTTGTGCATGCCTGAGGAATGCTAATGTGAAAATGAACTCAGGACAGGATGAAACAATGAAGAGAAGGGTGAAGAGGAGAAATTACTTTAGTAAATAAAACCTTTAAAGCAATACTTGATACTATATTTTCAAGTGCAGCTTTAGGAAGTCACCTGATTTACCCAGAGTGAGATTTTCAAAAACATGCAGAAAAGTTTGGATATGATTTTCAGAAATGCCAATCGGTAACATTTTCACCAAAGAAATCCAGCTCCTATTTTCATGAGTCATATTGGTGGTTTAAAAAGCTGCACTGTAAAGCAATGAAAGTTTCACTGATTTTCAGAATCCTGGCTCAGAAAATCTGAGGTGAGATTTTAGGTATCTTTGGTTCCTCCTATTTTGACAGACTTAATCAGAAAACCAACCCTCATATGTGATACCATACCTGATATCTTCCCCCATCTCGCTGTCAGAAGTACAGCTGCATCACAAACAGAAAGCAAAATTGTTTACTTAAGTAAGTACAGGCAATCTGCCCCAGAAAGAAAAGCTATTAAATTCCATTTAGTGCACACACTGCAAACAGTATTTATCACAGAGCTGCAGTGCAACATCTGCTCCTTCTGCACAAACTGACTTGATTTCAGCGGTCAAAAAAATTGGCACCTTTTTTTGTTTTTTCCTTATAAACATTTAATTCGACAAGTGAGTTCACCTCCATTCTTTCCCGGAGGTGCCACCAGAACCAAGAAGCCGTAGTGTGATGAGAGCAGAGACCCACTCAGTAGACTACATTTTCAGTGAAAACAATCAGATAATTTGTGATACCGTATTTTTCCATGACAGGAAATGCACCTTTGCAGGTCGGTTTGAAAACAAAATCCCACCTGCAGACAGCTTGAGTTGCGCTGCATTCTGCAGCAGCGCTACCTTGGGGATGCCTCTGTAGAAACAACCGTGGGCAGGTCTGAGGGATGAACAGCTTTGTGATTTCTGAGCACATGCAAAGATGCTCACAGAGAGGGCAGGGCTGTGTGACAGAATGGCTGACCATACTTACTGCTGCAGTTTAAAGGGCTGGCTTGAAAAACTCTTAGAAAAATTAATACGTAGGAAAAAATGACTGTATCTGAATTCAATCTACTGTGGAATCTGAGAGAGCTAGCACTGGTACCTTATTCTGAACAAAGTTACATACAATGAAATTAAGTGCCTGGGCATTTCTGAAAGTTGCAACGTATTCATAAAAATCTATGTGCTTTTTAGGCATCAAAATCACACCTGCGCTGTCATGCGATGAAAACAACAAGACAGCTCCATATTGAGTACAGAAGGGAGAAAGCCGCTGTGAACAACCTTCATGAAGCCACCACCTCCCTCACAAGATTCACATGAGGAACAAATGAGGTAACACAGAGCAAAGTATTTCTCATTTAGGTCCATCATTCCTTTTACCAAAAAGATCCTACAGGCTGCTCCCAGGAAGTGGACTGGTACTTCTCTAAGTGAGATACTGCCCAGAAGAGACCAGCATGGGGTACGCTATTTTTCACTCAATAGCCAGTCAAATCAATACTATTTGCCATCTGTTCAGAACTCAATAATGTCTTCTCTATTTTTATAAAATCTCTAAGCACACTATAATATATTCATGCCACACATGTTCTCAGCCTGCTTTGGAAAATGGGCAGTAATCTGAGTTGGATCTTCCAGGCATGCAATGCAACACAAATAACAAAGTAAAATACAAAACGAGCCAATGCTCACGTCCAATTAGCTAATTCCTATTCCAGTAACAAGTTACTACACTTGAAGGTTTTGAAATAAACCATTTTATAGGAAGCAAATAAAGCTGATATACTGTTAATCCTGATATACTGTCAATAGAGCACGGAATCTCAGAGGAGGGAACTGATTTGTACAAGGTTATCCATTAGACCAAGGGAAGGGCCAGGAATAGAACACAGATTTCCTGAGCACTGAGTGACAGTCAGCAGGGTATATCCTTCACATCCATTGCTACAACCTTGGGGGAAAGGAAGGGGACAGAAATTTGGAATGAAATAATGTAGGACTGTTCTGTAACATGAATCACTGTAGCTCACTGTTTGTTTCATCCCAATGAAAGAACTGTAACAAGGATCTTAACAATTTTAGTGACACACTGTTGCTTCAGCTAAGACTACACAGCCTGGTGATTACTTGATTAGATCACTCTCCTTGCATCTGTGATAATATGGCACGCACCTGGTCAGGCATTAATGTTTTCTTATCAAATTAAGGGAGCAGACAGGTGTGCAGCCGATACCAACTACATCCATCAATCCGATTTTACCACTGCACACGACTGCAGCTCTGAAAGGTGACATGAAAAAATAACCTGTGCCAGTGTTGCCAGCAGTTACAGTGCTAAGATTGTTTCAGCTGCAAGACCCTTCATGCTTGTTGGACAGATGGCCGAGCTAATGTGATAACAACTGAATTTTACCTTGTGATACTTTGACACATGTAGAAGGTATGAAAACACATTCTGACCTTTATGCTGTTTAGAAGTATGTACTTCATAACAAGTGCTATTTAAAAGCACAGTCTAGTCAGAACCATCATGTCCTCTGCTTTAGCTTAGTATCCGACATTCAAATCACTCTTCTTAATCATGTTACACCATACACAAAAAATTGCAGCCTTGCTGAAATGTAATTATTCCACTCAATAAGGCTGTTCCTAGCTGCACTCTGGGAACATTTGCATTAAAGGATATTCTGAAACTTTGGCTCCTGTTCTTTACACCCTCACAAGTCAAAAGGGTCACCTTTCCTCCATTTCATTTTCCACAGCTATAAAGCAGGGAATCTTCCTCCTTGTACTACCAAGGGATAGGCAGTTCTGAGCAGTGTGACTGACATAAGCACAAAGGCGAGATATAAATAACATCTTTACAAACAGTCAAGGAATTTGTGAGAACGCTTTCACAAAAATCGGTGCAGAAACCATTAAGTAACAATAACCAACTGTCAATCACATTGACTTAAGGGTGCACTGCAACTCAATTCCAACTGAATCGTTCCCATTCAGTTGGAAATGAAATGATTTCTTTCCATTCTCCTGCAGCTCATCAAGCTTTACCTACCAATAACAGCAGGTTAGCTATAAACTGCAGATCTCTCAGCAGTTTGTCAATGTTTACCTACAAATAATTGCATCTCTAAAGGCAAAGTGTAGTCTGTGTTACTAGGAAATCTAGTAAACAGTCTCATATAAACAAGCCAAAAATGTTCACACACAATGGTCACATTATGAACCAAAGATGGCACCAATTATTAAAAAATATATTTAGGAGTTGCAGTACATAATACAATCTGTCATTTAGTGGAAGGGTTAAAAGACCAAGCTCTGGCAGCACAGCTGTTGGGCTGTAGCAGCACTGTTTCCTCCTTTCACGGTCAAAGCAAAAGTCAGAAGAACTAGAACTATACAGACTGTCTAGGACAGTCTGTATCTGGCTGCTGGAGCACAGCTGCTGTGTTGGGAAAGAAAGCCATGACTATCTTCCTCTTGTCAAATCAACCAGTACATAAGCAGGATACAACTGGGGACTACCCTGAGGTCACTGTCACTGATAAAAACATCCTGAATTTCTCAAGCACTAAACCTGTGCTACAGTGGAGCACACATCTAAAAGCACAGCCAAAGACCTCTCCTGGTGAGCTGTTATCTCTCTACAGTACTATACAAAGTCCCCAGGCTCAGGCCTTAAGGTACAAATGCCATTCTGTAGCAGAACAACATTTCAGCTGATCGCTTCTAATTAAAAAGTGTAATGTTGCTAACATTGCTGGAGTGCAGAATGCCCACCTATTTCGCAGTGGATAGGGATGGCTGATGGGGCTTTGAGGAACCTGATCTAGTGGGAGGTATCCCTGCTTATAGCAGCAGGTTGGAAGTAGTTGATCTTAAAGGTCCCTTCCAACCCAAACCATTCTATGTTAATGATGATTCTATGATGATTCATCCCAGCTAGGGGTTCTTTCTGAAGTGCTCACCTGCCATTAGGGCAAAGTTTTTCCTCTTGACTGCACAGCTACAAAATCCTTGACTCCACAAGCAAACTCCCAGGACAAATGTTGGTCTTTTGTGCATCACTATTCAACTCAAGTTCGATTTTTTAAATAGTACTACCTGCTCCAGGATACGGTGCCAGAGATCTTCTGCATCTCACCAAGTATGGCCAACAAGAGAGACGACTTACCACAGCCAACCTGTCCTACAATCATCGTTAGCTGACCTGCAAGAGAAGGCAGGAGGGCAGCATATAATGCTTCCAATTTTCCAAATGCCCACAGAACATCATCTTATTCTGTAAACTGGATTCACTTTGTACCTTGAGGGATTCGGATATCAATGTTGGACAATGCTGGAGGACCTTCAGGTGTCCAAGTGAAGAATCCATTTGTGATCTATACCAAGGCGAAGCAGAATAAGAAGGAAAAAAACAGCTTTAGGACTCATTTCTATTCTCAACAAAGAGACACTGCAATCAGTTTCATTACTCTGAGTACCACATCAGAGTTAGCTTTTTCTCAACACAGGAAACAGATTTTCAAGTGACTGATTTTCTACAGGCCCGTATTCTCTTGTGCTACAATCTGTGAATTCAAGCAAGCACAACAGTAAGATAATCATGGAAAATTCCCAAGAGGAAAACAAAGTTTCTTAATAGGGTTTGTTTTGTTATTTGCAAGACGAGCATACAAAATAAGTGAAATGATTCCAACGTGACTAAGTTTCATCGAGGGTCATGGCTTGCTCTCTGCAGAGCACTGAATGTCAGCCTGGACACATTGCAGCATATACTGCAGTTATACATTCCAAATTCGGAGGAGCTGTAGGACTGTCCTCAGAAATTAGATGTTGCTGCCTTTACATTTCTGACATTGTTTCCTTTTTTTGTTTTTTATATGATTCTCAGATAATCTGGGCTTTGTTAGATACAACCTTTTCATTTAAACAGACAAAAAACAAGAAACAACTGCATTCAGGATCCTAACTGGAGATTTCCACTTGATACTGCTGTGAAAAACAGGAAAGAGGAGACAATTTTACAGCTCTATACTTTTAAGGGATTCTCTTCTGTCACTTTTCAGAAGCACTGAAGCTCCCAGAGCCTTCCAGCAATGTAAGGTACAACTTTTTTGATCCAAGAGAAGTGTGAAATGGGGCACTTCTACCCTACCCTCAAATTTTATTTCCGCTGGAGAGAAAGCCTTAATGGCTGTATCATCTTGGAAAACAACCTGAAAAACGGGCAAAAGAAGACACAGTTCTCCTCCCTCTAGATGAACAAAAACAGGCACAGAGCCCTCTCTCAAAAAAAGTCCCCTTTTTCTTGAGCAATGAGCTGCAGAAAGCACTTGCTGCAGAAGTTCCCTGACCCCAGAGTGCAGCCTGTGACAACGATGACAGCAGATGGAGCCAAAGATTATGGATGGCCCTCACCTTCCATACAAGATCTTAAAATTGTTTCTCACAGAGCTCACCGCTCTGCCCCACTCCTTTCTCATCAGTCCAGGCTGATCTGATCTAATTATCCCCTCCCTCCCCACCCCCAATATTCCTGCACTAAAGCAGGATGTCAAGACAACAGCCTCCAGAAAACCCTGAAAGCACTGAACAATTATTATACTTAGTCCCACTAAACCAAAATTACTCATTCTCTTGTGACAGAAATGCAAATGCAAGAGCCAACTTCTTAAACAAACAGTATTAACACTGTAACAACCATCGGGATTTCTATTAATTCTGGTCATTTCTATAGCTGATCAAGAGCATCAGTCTTCCAACTGGTATGAGCAATTTTAATTTACCTTCAAAGAAGAGACAAAGTCTTGTAATGAAAAGAGGACGTTAAATATCACAAACAGAAATTTCTGAGTGAAATTCAGAAGGAAATACACAATCACAATATAAAGGTCAGTAGGCAATGGTTAAAATGGAAAGGTATAAAAAAAGAAAGGTGGAGGTTAATCTGTGGTACAAGTGCAAGCATCTGACAGCTTCAGATCAAAGACTGATCTGCAGAAGATCTTGAACTTGAAACTCGTACTGGAATACAAAAACTACTATTCATGTGCTATAGTAACAGTGTTATTACAGTGACCTTCATATCACCTTTACACAAAAATCATCCGCTTCTGTGATGTGAATTGGTCTTCTTGTATGAGTGGTGTAATTATTCCAATCCTCCCTGGCAGGCCTCTTGCGGTTAACCACCTTGAGTGGCTGTGAAATAAACAGAAAGGCAGAAATAACAGGAATTGGTGGCGGCACCAGCAAAGCATCCTAAGCACAAGCAAGCATGTTGCCACCTGTAAGAGGGTGCTGAATTCTCAAGCTTTTATAACTGCAGTAATAACCAGTAGGAGATAGAAAAGCAAAAAATTTCCTCTGGGTAGAAGTCACCCTAGTAATTTCACCTGCAATTAAACATTATTACTCACCACTGCCTGATATTTGCTCTGAGCATCTGCACTTCTTAGCTCTGGACATTTGTCATGTTCCTCGATCTCATCGCTTGACAGGAATTCACTCAGTTTCTGAACGCTGAAAGGAAAAACAGAATTACAGCTTGAACCAGAATACAGCACTTTTGTTCACTGCAATGAGCACCCCTTCTAGCACTTCAATCACTGCCTGTTGCATGGTTTGCTTTCATTTTGTTACAGGCCTATGAAAACACGCAGTGAGACATTACTGCACCCATGCTGAGAAGATGTGCTCGATTGTTTTAGAAGAGCTATGACTTTCTAGTGGTTTCTGCAGAGGCTTCTCAGGCCTTTCAATTTCCACTGCCACCAGAGAGGTTACACAAGATTTTTTCAGGCACTCGTGCTCGAGACCAGTCCCAGTAGTAGCTGGTGTTGAAGACTCTTGCTGATGTAACTTGTCATTTGCATTACTAAAGCGCTGCACAAACAGTTCTTCCAGACAAACACTAGGAATCATGAAATCTGCACAGCATGGGGTAACACGAAGGAGTATAATTTCAGAGAAGAGTGTTCAGCAGGTGAGATGTAGAATAACGCAGAAACTTTTCCCAAGCAGTTTTTTAATTAGCTAAGAGAGAGTGTGCCTTTATTATGACATTTAACTGGTCATGACACCATTTTTATCTCTTTGTCTGACTGTAAAATTTATGTCTAACCTACTTACGAACAAGGAAATTATATGTTTTGACTTCGCAGATTGAACTCTGAACTTAATGGTAAAGGGGCTGGAAATAAGTCAACAATTAGTATCCAAAATCATAAGGCACAAGAAGGCTTTAAGTTCTTAAAATATATCTACAGGGGGCAACTGAAACTACTGATCTCAATATTCTGCCTTAGGTTAATTGTACTACAGTACAACGAGATGTGCCAACCTGTTGGCATGCAAATACATATATATATTTGCATTCCTCCACTGGGGATTCTTTCTTCATAAGGAGATTCAGTTTCTTCCAAGAGCCTCGTGAGATACTCTGATGGTGCCAGAACGGTGACTGGACAAAGGCTTTAGGAGATCACCTAAGTCAGACTCCCTGAACAGTCAGCAACGTGTCCTCCAAGCAGAGATGATGCCCAGCTGGGAAGTGCCCAGTGAAGAAGTTGTTCTGTAGGTTTTCTATCAACCTGCTCACTTGGATTACTTCAGCTATCTGAGCACTGAGAGATGTGAGTGGATTTGGGTACAACAGGTATTACAATCTAAGAGATTTAAGAGAGGAAGAGGAACTAATTGGGATGGGACAAGAGAAATAATAAGTAATTCACAGTTTCTAAATGTAAAGGTCTATTACCTCAAAGGAAAAGACGAGAAGCCTGACTCTAGATGTTCACACAGGGCTAGGAATGACCTTGCCTCATTTATTCAGTGAACCAGATGTTAAACAGAATATTTTAAATGTCCTTAAATGAACCAAAATGATGGTCTAGCCACCACCTGCATGGAACTGGGACTCAGCAGCAGATGAGACATACAGACATACATTAACATCTGAGTAATTGCTCTGAAACTGAAAAGAGCAGACACAAAAGACCCCTGCTTATCTTCTCCATGACAAAGAAGTGAGTAAGAGAAGACAGAAGATATATCCTTGCACCCCATGCACCCAAACAAGACCTTTAAGCTATTGGGTAGTTTTGACAGTATTCTCTGCTCACTGGTTTTATATCAAGTTTGTTGTATTCTAAACACCAAGATTTTTCTCTGCAAGCAACTTGCCTAATGTTTATCTTAAATCTGGTATTGCTGCTTCTATGACAATAATTGGGGAAATACAGTGACAGACAGCAGTGAGCAAACTCACAGAGAGCAGTGAGTTAGAGGCATCAACTCATGCTTCAGGGTGTCTCTACGCTCTTAAAGAATAAAAATAAAGAAATTATGCTCTCTGCAGAGCTCCAACTGACACAGCAATTTCACCAGGATTCCAATATCTCCACCAGGAATCTTATTTTTAAGCCCCATGCTAGAGATATTGATTAAAGCATAGTTATTTGCACAGCTGACTGAAAAAGCAGTTTCCTATTAAGCTCAGTAAGATACATAATGCCACTCCTGCTACTTGACCTTTTCTGATAGAAAACTCTACACCGTTTCCTTGGTCCCTGAAGACTTCACATGTAAGAAATGAATCAATTGGCTGCTTAAAATTTAAAGACTGTAAATCCTCTCTCACCCAGGAGCAAACAACCTGGCCCCCCACCTTGGGAATTTTGCAGTATCCTTATGTGGAACACCTCTTCTACCACTGCAGTGAATCACACAGTCGTTCCGAGTGTCAACGACAATCCACAATGATGTTTTGCAATTAGGCCACTATCTTTTCATCAGTTATGTATTTGCAACTTCATTTGTGGAGATTCTTGAGCACCAGGCATTAGAGATTCAACCCAACATCAACAAAGCAGGGACTGTGAAGCGCCCAAGATGCAAAGCCAGTAACATATTCTTAATATCATTTTACAGGCTTGTTCTACTTCTGGATCATCTTCTGCATCACTCAGCTAGTTCCTTTCTGCCTCTGCAAGACAAGCGGCCTTGTACACTTGCTAAACACAATTAGAATATCTGAGCCTAATGGAAGCTAAGTAATAGTTTCGTTAAGTTAATTACCCTTATCCAATCTTATTGATCAGCTACTTACTAGCAGCAAGGTGCAACAGCAAGGCACAGTTATAGCAAGTAAACGTTAGTTGTGCTCAGTAAGTACAAACACCACTTTCCAGCATCTGTTTTACTAAGATATTTAATCAAGCATGTGTTTGTATGGGCTGAAAATATCTGGCATTTGCTTCCAAGGAACCGCACTGACTGCTGAGGAATGCAGAAGACACATCCATAACAGCACCTGTAGCGCTAGTGAGCAATGCACTCTGTAGCACTAAGTGAACCACTAAGATAAAGACAGCCAGGAAGTCAGGACTCCTGTCTACTTCGTTCCACTGTTTTAACTGGGGACTCCTGTCACGCGCTATAAATGGTCGGGCAACAGCCTGCCAATGAAAAGATAACTGAAGAATCACTCATGAACAACTATTGGCTAGCAGGTAATACTTGCTGACACTAATCATTTTAGCACTGATTTGTGGCATTACCAGGCACAGAACTCAATGACAAGAAAAAAAATCCTTCCACAAATCAAAATAAATGACTATTACCAGAATGAGTCCCCAGATAATAAGCTGGTTGTGCTCTTAGCATGACAATTTGCCACAGCTCCAGGGGCTACCACTGTGCCTGCAAAACATTTCATGCCAGCCGCTGATGCTCTCAGATTTCACACTTGTTAAGGGAGTGGAGACAGCTGTGACTTTGCACAGTCAGGGAATTTTTATACAGTGAGGGCAACCTCACCTTCCTGCTGTAGTCTCCATCTCCAAAGTGGCACAAAGACACTGAGCTAGGGCTGGTATCCAGTACCTCAGGCAAGACTTTAGACAGCTGTATTTGAGATCACAAAGCACTAAAATAAAGTAAGAAGCCCAAACTGTCCTTGTCTTTAAGTTGGGCAGAGTTACACTGAATATGGTAAGTATTAAGAGCTGAGTTTTCTGTTGTTGTTTCAAACACAGAGCTGCTGATAATCAAAGAAAAACTCCTAGTGAATATCAGTTTTACTGAGAAAAAGACTCAAGTACTGGTTGTTATTTCAGGTGTTGAGTGCTAAACCTAACGTGTTCATTAGGAAGTTCAAATTCATCTAGTCTAGAGTAGACTTTCTGTCATTTGCTTACTCCCACACTTAATATTGCCATTTCCACAGCGTTATGGTTTGGTTTTGTTTGCTTGTTTTAAGCCCAGCTCTAGTAATAGGCCACCAAGATGCAGACGTGGTGGGAGAGCAAAGCCCAAGTGACACACACTGAAACATGCGCTCTCCTGCAATCATCTTCCACATGCTTCATGTCGGAGGAATCAATTGGGTGACTGACAGAACCACAGCCTCAGTAAGTTTTCACCTCTTTTCTTGTGACCACATATATGTCACATATGGTACCAACACAGCTCAGCCCATCCTATACAATAAATAAGTAATGGCAGACCACAAAACATTGCTTGTGCAAATTGTACCAGTGAAGAACTTGGCCTGCATGCTACAGCTGAGGGCATTATGCAAGGCACAGGGTAAGGAAGCAACTTAGAGTGATAGCTGATAAATAATCACAGCACTATTTCTAAAATTACAATTGCAAAATGAGCTGTAGGCCAAGGAGCGGGAGCAAAGGTATTCATTTTACAGGGCTCACCTTACTAATGCTTTGACAGTGGATCTAACCACACTGGAGAGCAGGAACAATGGAGACACAAGAATGTGAAACAGGGAGATGGATGCAAATGCCACAGATGGAGAGAAGTCAGCCTTTCTTGTCAGATGAGCATGGACCACAAATGTCTATAAAGATACAGACGTTATCATCAGTATTTAGATATAAAGAAAGAAAAAGCACAAAGACTTCAGATTCCACAAGCATTCTGTTTCCTGTCTCTTATTAAGAACCATTATATCATTACACCATTATACCAGTATTTATATCCTCTTAACAGCTTGGAGGAGTGCTGCACACTTCTTGTTGCCTCTGGATACATATGTGAAGTGAACATCTTCCATGCTCTCCCAGTGGAAAAGCAAATAAGTGTCAGGATTGCATCTTCCCCTTCTTCCTCATCTCTACGTCACTGATACTTGAAAATGTGGTTGCAATTAACATTACTTAGAGAAGTCTATACTTACTATAAGTACAGCTGCGATTGGTATTGCCGCATTCATGAAGACTGTGAAGGAAAATGTAGAAATGTTTAGATGATTTCCATTCAGACACAGTAAATGCTAAGATACTACTAGCTGCTTTATAATGATATTTTTCATATTTCAAATAAGAAATATAAGCAATTTTCCATACACAGAATTCTTCTAGATACCTTCAGTTTATTTCTCCAGTTACCACAAAACTAATCTCTTCAGTTATACAGAAGCCAGCAGTGCAATCTAGATGAGATGAGCAATCTACGGATGTTAAAGAGCACTCAGCTCACATATAGTTCAGGCACAGGACACCTGCAAGAAGACTGAGCTAGTTATGAGGTCTAGCAAGCAGCTTGAGTGCTTCACAATGCAAGGAAGGGAGATCCAGGAGAGGCTGTGCAGGTCATACCACTGGGGCTTCTATGGAAGCTGGTTACTTCAGATGGAAACATGCACAAGACCTTGTGTTTCCACACAAACGCTACAGAAAGTTGAACTAGGTGGTTTGTGCCATCTGGTTAGGCAGAATGACACCGGTTTTGTCAGGCTTCCTACTTTGATTATGAATGTCCTCAGGAGATTGGTAGAAGTTCTAATAGTATCCAAGCATGGTAGAGCTTTGGTTTCAGATGGGCCTCAAGTTCCTAAAATGCAAACAATGAACCTATTCTCCCCTGTCCTGTAACAGCTTTTGTCTCAGTGCCCTGGATTCTCTTACTATAACTACTTATGCATCGCAGCACTTATGGTTTACTAAACAGATGGAAGGGGAGAAGAAAGCAACATTTGTGAACAGGGATTTTTTTTAGATGGGGCACGAATAAGGGTTAGCAATGTAGTAATAACCATCTATTCGTGTTTTCTGTTGAAATGCGAACTATCCTACAAGCACGGAGAGCTCAGGATCCCCAGAAAGAAAATCTGGTCTTGTAGGTCAATGAAAATCTCAGTATCAACAGAATGCAGTGAGATCAAGATCTTTCCCTCCTACTCACTTGGCAGAGAAGTCAGACAACTGCACATCTCTGGGGCAAATGTAAGCAAATGATACTACCTAGACTGGAAGTTATTTTCCCAAGTAATTGTTTCTCCTTTATTAGTCTAGAAGGAATTAGTACAGGTAGCTTGTAGCCTTTGAATACTTCCTGCTGAAGTTTCCAACTCGCTAATACCTCACAGATTATATGAATAGTGTTCCTCAGTATGACTTGACTACCTGTTAGAGCTTTAATGCAAAGGCATTTTCTATCACATGATACACTGGATTGTGCAGGAGGGAAAAAAAAAAGATAAACATCAACAAAGCCTAATACCTGAATGCTATATTATAGGAAAGAATATGACTGGCTTGAGCTAGCCTGTGAAATGCTTCTCCCTTAAAAGCTTTACTTCAGAAAAGCAAATGCTATGAAGCTTTGATTTGACTTTCTCTTTTAGGCTTATTTCCTGTACAAGCAAAATTTTACTTAAAGAAATGGACTGTCTGACTAAATAGAAAGTGAGATCAGAGCCTAAAGCAACCTAAACAATCTCAACAGAGAAACAGTAAACTCATTAACGGCTAATAATGCAATAGTCCTTTAGCTGAAGAGTGGATTAAGAATGAAAAAAAACTTACTAGATATGGAGGTATAAAGGGCAAAAGACTTGAGGCTAGTCATTTCTTTTTGTCTGGTTTCCTCCACACTGCTGTGAAAGATGTGTTCCCAAGCATAGAGTTTAAGGAGCTTAATGCCTCGAAGCATCTCATTTGTCTTCTTCAGTCTCTCATTGGAGTACTCCTGCAACATCGGCATACACATTTACTTCAAGAGTAAAATTAAAGCACCTGGCCCTTAAACATAAGGACCACAAAAACTGTATACAGCCTCTTGTGATCATTCTCATTCTCACTACATTCTCTTCTGTTTGCTATTTCTATGGGCACACTTTTTATTTGGATGTCCTGTTGTTCTTTGCAAAGGCAAGATTCCTACAGTGAAGCTCACCTTGCAAAGGTGAGAGCTTGAATGAAAAGCCAATTGGCTTGTACTCCTAGTTCACATACCTTGTTCTGAAATTTTACTCTTCTGAAAGCTTTCTGATCACTTGCAAGGCACCCTCTCATGACTTCATCTGCCAAGCACAATGGCTGGATTTTCAATAGGCGCTCTGAGCATGTACAGAGGAGATCAGAACAAGCAGACAAGCTAAAACTGGGCACGCTGCTCTGCCAAACTAACGTGAAGTGGAAACAATGGTGCCAGGCTTCAAAGCAGCCAAGCTGCATTAGCAAGAAGCTGTGATTCTGTAGGGAGCCCTGACTCTGAGCAGGGCCACTTGGCTTTGACACTACAGTGCACTGTAGTTACTCTGCTTACAGTTTTCAGGCAGGCTCAATAATCTTTGTGCTGCACTTCACTGCACAGTACAGACAATCCAAACACAACATACTCTTCTCCCATCTGCAGGAACTTCTAGGTGATGTGGACTCTCTGCCTGGATGATACAGGGATGAATGCTGTCTACACTACTAGAAAGGTGTATATTGGTGATGCAAAGGCATTACTTTCCTCACAGGAAGGTGCACAAGCTTCTCATTACACATAATTTGTTTCAGAAGAGATTTCAACAACCACATCCTGCTGTCCAGCATCGTTACAGGTTCATAAGGCTGTCTCGGCATCTCAACAGTTGTCAAACATGGGGAAAATATTCAGAACGGGTGGATAAGGCAACTTTCTCAGCAGTGATACAAGCAATTCAGGCAAGTGAGGAACCAAGACAACTCATGACTCATCTGACTGCAGAGGGTCATTTCAGTCAATGGTCATTGATCACTCATATTTACAAGACAGAAAGATCTTAATTTTTTTCCTGTTAAGGAAAGACATACTGGCTGAAAAACACAAACCTCAAGACGAATTGCATCTTTACTGGTTGTCATTTTCTCACATTCTTGCATTTCATATACTTGAACATTGCATGCTGTTTGAGAATCAGTTTTTGGTTAATTTCACACCACCAGCTTTGTAGTTCTAAACACAGGCCAACGCATAAAGAGCAGAAGTGACATTAATATCATATGCAAGTGTGAACATACTTACCAATGTGCTTCTCTGGGCCTGCGAGAGTTTTGTCGCTACAAAGTACTGAACAGGCGCAAGTACTATAATTACTGCTGCTCCAATTAAGGCACTAATTCCTAGAAGGTAGTAGAGGAGAAGAACTCCAACAATTATCTATTGGGAGAAAAGAAAGTGAGTGAAAGACTTGGGTTGACTTCATCTGGGGTATGTTCCACAGAAATCAACCACTGGCAGCACACTCGACCCACCACCACTACAGCCAGTCCTACCCCCAAACATCCTACACCCTGCATCACTGTCATGGTTTGATCAGTCAAAATATTCTGTCAAAGGATCATACACATGCCCAGAGTTGTTCTCTCCAGCTTGTGGATTCTGTGGATGCTGCAAAACAAATAGGAACCTCCAGGTAGCTATATACTGTTATTTTTCATGGACCCTCCATAATGAATAGTAGAAAAAGATTTACAGATCTGTACATCCTTTATATCAACTTCCACAACTACTTGAAATAAATTTATTTAAAAATAAGAATATTCATAAGATATTTAAATCAAATATAAAAGTTATTTTTAAATGCTTCTAAGTCATCGAGCTATTCCCTTCCCATTTACTACTAAATATTGGCAATTGACCAGATAACATAGCATCCTTCTTTGACATTTAAGCCTTTTTGCACCCAGGGAAGAATCTACCATTTCCAATATGACTGGAACCCACTAATCTACAACACATGAGAATTCTACGAAGAAGGAATAATTCTTTGCTTACTACAGAGACTAAAATGCAATACCATTAAAACGCAACTGATCTACTTTAAATGTTAACTGCCTTCAACGTTCATGACATTATTGCTGAGGAGTACCCCAAAAATTAATGTCAAAGCCATATTCAGTCAGAACTCCCAGTTCAAATAATCAAATTTCACAGAAGTTGTTTTAAGGACGCATGGTACAGGACAGGCAATGAATGTTAAAAAAAGGTTAAGGAAAAAAAAAGTTGTCCTTGGCTAAATAAGGATTTAGAGAGCAAGCTGGAGCCTTGTTCTCTGGAAGGAGATGCAGAAGCTGCTCATGTTAATTACCACTATTCTAACGTCTGACTCCTGAATGATCTAAAGCATTGACGCTCTATTATATAAACTACGCTAATAGCTAATAAATTAGTCAGACCACAAGAAACAGTAATAGAAGTTTAATTGAATACATAATTATCTTTAATTAAAAATAATAATTTGGAAATTTCCATAAAGCATTATCTATGACTCCTACTGTACTTGCATTCTCATATAAACCACATGGAAACACAATTTTCCATCATTCCAGAATTTAGCAGTCATAAGCAGATCATTTCCCATATATATGCATATCAAATGGGTGCTTCCATGAAGAAAAACTGTACATACTTCACCCACTTCCGTATCAACACTTGTATGAATTCAAGGTGCACAGAGAAACAATAAGTTTTTCTTAGCAATATTTGATGCCTATCTGCAGATGAACTAAATGCAAATCTTAAAATGAGTCACAGTGTTTAATCAGCAAATATGCCACATCACAGGAATAAGGTTCTATTATGTATGTTGTAGAGATCTAGTAAGAGTAATGATAGTTAAATGATAATGTAAAAATCTTCATGTGACGACTGAGCAAGTAATATATGCACCACGAACTAGAAACTCAGTGATACCTCTGATTACTTTTAAAAATCAATGAAATCCGTGGTCCAGTGACAGAATTACTAAAGATAACACGAAGTTTCAAGCAGAAATTGCTTTGTGGCCAGTTTTTAAAGAGATAAGCTCCCATTTCATTAGTACTATAAACTGTCTCTGCCCGTAAACCAAAGATATGAGAGCACAGGATTTTTTAAAATAATCCCAGTGGAATCAAACAAAAGTGTTTATAAAATGGAAGGGGGAAAGCCTTTACACGGGGCTCTTTTTGCTCCCAGGGTTTGAGTCAAATCTAGTGAGGGTTTCTTTCAAGTAATAAGCATCGTCAAGCCTCTTTTCAATTGCTGCTTCTTGTTCTTGCCTCTTCTGCTGGGATTCAGAAGGTAAATGATTGCAATATATTCCAGTTAACTCCCTTGACATAATAAACAACAGAGTAGGAATAATCCAAGCTACTGCACATTATAAATTCTTGTTACAAATGCACAACATACTTAGCAGCAGACAAGAGGAGAATCCTAATAACATCTTCAATATCTACAGTTCTCTCACAGATACGGATGATGGTACCCTGCAATGTCTGTAGACATTAATAGCTTGAAGACTTTTTTCAAGTTTCAATTTCAAATTCAAAAGCAAATGTTCATTACAAATCGATGTATATTAATAACTAAAAGATATTCTTACCTGTACTGGCATAGCCCAAAGGTTAGGGCAGAGAAAAAAGAACCACATCAACTGGTTTGTGTCTATGGCAACCAAATTACAGATCTGGCCTGCAGTCATCTCCCCCATAGACATGTTAGAAGTTGAAAGCTGCATAATCTTATTGTATATTTTTGTCTGGAAGATAGATGAAATATTGTTAGCATACAGAAATAAAATAAGATTTCTAACTCAAATTAAAGCATGGGTACCATCCAGCATGTCAAGGGAACCAAAATCCTCAGGAACTTTAATGAAAATAGGTTAAGTTTTGCTTTTTGTGTTATGATTAAAAATTTTAAGCATCCTATTGCTTGCCCACAGGAAGCACAGTGAACAATTAGGTACATAACTGTTGTCTAAATACTCCCTTTTTGCACCCCTGGGGATCATTAAGAGAATTAAACTATATTCCTGGTTTAGAGCTGAGAATATTCTTATATTTTGGCTAGAAAGCCCAGTTCCATAGCAAACATTAATTCACAGGCAAATAATGTAACAGGACTGATTCTACACTGAATGAGTTACCTTAGTATAGAACCAGACACCATGTATAAACAACAACATCAACTTAGTACACAACAGTCAAAGGGCACTTTCACCAGCTTGTTAGCTAAAAGGCTGCACAATCATGCTTTAGTCATGAAATGTTACTAATAGATGGCACCTTGACTCAGAAAATGTTGTCTGATCAAGTGCCATCATGAAGCATGAAGTCATACTGGGCTTGTGGAACAGCTGTAGATTCATAGAGGGGAATAAAGAGACCAAAGATGTAAAGAAACTGAAAAGTTATAGAAAAAAGAATTTATCATTAAATACTGGCTGGGAAAGTGCCATTAACGTTAATTATGCTGCTTCAAATGATTCCTAAAAATTTTCCAGTCTGACCAGTATGACTGTCGGCATTATCTCAGCTTCTGTGTAATGCCTGAGTGTACAGAATGGAGATTTTTCTTAAACTACACAGATGGGAATGTAATATTATTTTCTTGCAATTCCCCTTTTACCATTTTCTAGTTGCTGCAGCCCACATATTTTTCAGTCAGTTAAAGTGCCTCTGCTTGATATGTTTTGTGCCTTGTATGCTTTAAGTTCAGTTTTTATTTCTTTGGGTACTTTCTACCACACTCTAGTACGATAAAGCCAGTAGGTGTAATCCAGAAGTCTGGCAGCCGACAACTGCTTCCAAGTGCATGATCAAAAGAGGATTAAATAATTATGTTGCTACTGAAAGCATCCACCTACATCAAGACTCTCTGCGGGTCTATGAAGTTCAGTGGATAAACACTGTAACTTATAGGGTTGCCTTTCAAGATGTCAAAGGACAGATATCAGCCAGTGCAATTAGAAGTATCACACTGTAATATAACTCCCAATTCTCTCACTTACTCATCTTCCAGGCACAGATTTTTGTATGCTATATACAACTTTGATTTGCTGTTCACAGTAGTCACTAAGGCTTGCATTTTACTGACCTAAAGTTCAGTAATTACAGACTTCACAGCACCTAGTCGTCTGAAGGCACGACCCATGCTACTCCGTGCATTGTAAATACAATCTATCTTTATGTCCAAAGTATATTTTCATCTCTACTACCAAATACAATGAACGGGTATTAAAAATATCATACAGAACAAAAACAGAATCTCAGTTGAAATTTAAGCAATCTTTAACAACAATGGTGACGTTGAATTTATTTCAGGAGAGAATTCTTCCACTTGCCTTATATATTGCCATATATATATATATATATATATATATATTTACAAATATATATATGGCTACATGAAAACAAGCTAAAATGATGTATTGGCTACCTGTATTGCACCTCTCAAGTTGATTCCTGTTTCAATAGCAACATAGTAGGATGCTTGGAGAAACGTCCTTTGCAACAGTAGGGCAAAAAACAAGAGTACAGCCAAAACGTATGCATTGGACAGGAACTCTTGAGATGAAATGAAGAAAACACCAAGAATTTTAGTCTAAAAAATAAAAAGAAAAAGTTAAAAAAATTAGAAATCAGGTGCAATTGTAATTTACTTATCAGTTCTGCATAATTAACAAGCAGATAACCATAGTTTATTACTTTGAAAGTGCTTACAAACATGATGTGAAACCTCACCGTTTAGCAGTTCAAGGAGACAGTCATAGAATCTGCCAACTCAGTAAATTCTATTTAAATGCAAAGTGACATTCATAGGATTTCTGATATCCTTCCAAAATTCTAAGATGCTTTGAGTAACTCAGTATCATCATTTACTAAAGGAATGCAATGCCCACTGTCAGAAAGGACTAGTTCACACCCTTCAGAAAAACCTGTCTCCTTATTTTGACATCTAAGGTTACCAAACGCCAAAGTGACCTTCTCCACTTGTTGTAGAACACATCCTTCTAACTCCTGGAAATACGCATGTCATCTCAGTTTGTGGTATTTAGCAGGTTTGTCCGGCACTTGTTTATTTCTTTTACTTGTGGTCACCATCTCCTACCATGTTTGTGAGATCACTGGAGTGCACTTTGAAGCATGTGTACAATTCACTGGGAAAACAGAGCATTTACTGGACACGCTCAGTGCCACAGCTAGTTCAGAGTCTGCCTCATTTTAAGAACCCCCTGAAACTAGAATGTCTCTTCCTCCCTCTGCTGTACTCCTCACTGAGCACATTTCTAGAATAGATAGTTTATGTGCTGTTAAAGCTTTTAAGACTACAGTAACACTTAATAAACCACATTTCATAAACACTCATTGACCGTACATTTTATTACATCTCATTTGTGTCTTGCAGTTAACTCTTTATAAAAATCCCACATGAGAAATTTATACAGAGGCTAAGCCCAGTTTTAAAGTTGTGGTTTTGCAAGATGAAGTCAAGCCAACTGAAAAAGGGATGCACATTTCTCTACCTTTAATTGCACCAAGGCTGCTCCAAGCTGCATTCTTCTGTAGCTTTTCGTGTGTTACTCTGGGATCTTATTGGATCTCTCGCTCAGACAATTCAAATCACTAACAAGACAAGCAGCACAGGAAAAACAATCTGCTAGCTTCCTTCTAATTTGATGAGTCAAGTCAGACCACAAAATGGGCTGATGGGTACCAGAGTTAAATCAAAGGGGGGAAAGGGAGCAGGGTCAACAAGAAATGCAAAAATGAGGCCTTATAGCTATGGCAACCCAACAGGCCACTTCATTTGCCAGAGGAAGCAGAGCTTTAGGATACTTTTTCAATCTCTTTCTATTCCATCTTTTAATAGCCACAATGGTTCCTGCCATTATTGTAGCTACCTATCCCCTTGCCACCAGTATGGTGATTCATAGTATTAAAAGCAGGGAAATCTACATTTGCCTTTGCAATAAGTAAACCAGTTAATGAACAAAAGAGTATTACTCTGAGAGATGCGTAAGAACACATCTGGCACAAGCTTCCTGACACAGTGCCTTCCACCTTACAGAATATTCCTTCTCATGAGAGGAAACTACCCTGATCCACACACACAACAGTTTAACCATCTCTTGAGGTGTCCGGGTCATCTATAGACATCAAGGAGTCGTTCTCCATAAATATCTGATCGTTTAAAAATGAATTGTGGTTGACTCTTCCAACACTTGCCAAAGTAAACACCAGTCAAAGAACATTCATCACGATGCAGCACAGATGTGTATACATTTCTTCTGCTCACCCTCTTTAACTGGTTATGTTTTATTTGTTACAAGCTACTGAGATTCAAACCAAGGGTGGACACAAAGCTAGTAATTATGATACCATTTCTGTAAGTCTTTGTTGACTCAAATGCTCCTTATTCACATGAGGAGGCTGCTTTATGGTCATATCCTTTCAAGCAAGCATACAGTGCAGTACCTTACAACAGTATGGAAAACTTCTGTCAGTCTTATTCGAAGGCATCAAATTCCATACTTTGAAAACAGAATGAATTCAATAATTTATTGCCAGCTCAGCCAGGTGCTTTGACTTCAACCAGTTTTGAATGTACATAAACACTTCTGCAATCTGTGGGAACACTGAACTAAAAATAAGGCATTAGCACTGAGAAAAGCCTTCCAAGAAAGTATTCATACACATGGAATCTTCCAATTGAAAGAAAACACAGGCAACTGCTGGATGTGCTTTCTTCCTTCAATTTGTATCAGATGTAAAACTTTGCGAACGATTGCAGTACGTGCCAATAATTACAATCAGATAGAAACATTTAATTATAGATTTAGTTATCAGTGACGTAAATAGATTTTAAGCCATAAATGACTGTAAATTTGACAGTAATTCAAACAGGCAATAGCAGCATTATATACTACAAAAGGTCTGTGGTGCAGTAACTGTAACCTTTCCAGGTTATAGCCTTATATAGTCTTACAAGTTCAGCCTTTCAAGTCAGGTTAACTTGCCTTTGACTCCTGCAAGACGTAACTGTGAACGTAAGTTTTTCTTGCTGTAATTCTGAAAAGTAAGACAACCCGGGACTTAACATTTAGCTGGAAGCTTTAGAAAATGTACCACACCTGGAAAATGTAAGTGTAACTAAGTCTTCTCCTGTGTTATCTGTAAAGTCTTAATGGTGGAAAAGAGAAACTGATAAACTGTCCAAGCCCTCAGCCAATTACATGCTTCCAGTTTATTTTCACACTTATTAATATCTATGCTCCTAAGCATTAGGCATATGTAAAGTAGACAAACTGTACCTAGTATTTAACCGTCCAAGTTCAAGAGCCACCTGTTGTTTCCTGTGCACTGCATCTATTCTCAAAGTAGAATATGCATAAGTCAGCAGTTTGGGTGAGAGAAAAATACACATATTTGGGATAAACCCAGCATCATTTACATTTGTTATGTAAATGTGCCATGTCCTCAGGCATATCTTAACTCACAACAACTTGTGACAATATTTCCTCTGAGTTGTCCTTTCACAGAGCAGCTATAACTTTAACAGTTCTTCCCCATAAATTCTTGTTAATTGAACACAGGCTCGCCCGGGGTGAAAGTCACACCCAACATATCAACATACATGTTTGCAATACTGAAAGATTATGAGCAAAGACATCCTTTCTCTTTGCTGCCATGTCAGTGTTATCACAGCCACAAAGGTTGCAGATTGCAGTGCATTATACCAAAGGCAGTGACAAAGGCAGTGGAGTTTTAATGCTGACCTACATACACTGCTAATTACTGCAGCTCATGCTACTTTGTCATTTTTTTAAATATATAGGCTGTTTTTTTTTATATATATTTTGATGTAGATGTTAAAACATTAGATAATAGGTAAGCAGGATCGAAAAGAGGAATCAAAGTTCTCATTTTTTTGATTCCAGTACACAGCTTGAGTGAAAAGGAAGATGAACAAGATGAACACACACACACACACACATATATATATATAAACACCACACACAGAGACATCCTACACCAACATATGCACAAACTCTCACATGCATCACAGGCTGTGATGGTTTACAGTCACTGAGCACCTATGTGACTAAACTACAGTAATTTTCTAAGCACACTCACCAGCCTCTGGGAAGTGTAAGGAAATATCTAAGCAACTGCTGAACCTTTTGAATGTATGGCAAATAACTCTGAGAAACTGACAGAACTAATGAGATGTTTTGTTCTCAAAAAATGATTTTGGAGACATTCAGTGTCCCACCCTCCTCATCACTTCAGGATGATTTCTGAAGTACTAGCAGGCACAGCCCAGCGGATGGCCAAGCAAAAGGCCACTGTTCCAAATATTTACAGACTGTTGACTAAGAGAGTCTTAAATGTCAGTACTGGGCCTTTTCTTACACCGAGTCCTATGCCTTCTAGATCTATTTAAATAATGATTCTGTAGGCTTAATGTATCATTTCAATATATTATGTCAACAAGCATTCCTAACGGTAGAAATACCAACCCTAATGCTGCAAAACAAAAGACGCCACCAACAAAACATAAACATATTGTTCTGACAGTCTCTTCCTTGGTGTGAAGGGCCTAACACTCAAATTCATGTCAAGAGAACGTTCCAGGGGTGTCCATAAATATTGATACTGGAGTTATAAATAAACATGAAGAACGTGACAGAATTTAAGATGCTGCCATGTCTAACTGTAGTACAAACTCAAGCAGTTAATACCGCCTGTGACACCCACGTGGCCTCAGAGCTCCAGCTCTGTGGCAGTTTCCATTTGTCACAAAGGACCTGAAGGACAGAGAAAATGTATCTTAAGATTTATCTCTGCCTGCAGTTTCAAAGACAGAACTGTTTGAAAGAGCCAAGTTGGGTACAACACCTCCCCAGTCTACACTGTTTCTAGTGAAGAAAAGTCACACTAAGCAATGGCTAAGTAGGTGCTCCCCATTGCACTCACAGCTTACTTTGCTTGTCTAATTCTGTCCAACTGTAAGGAAATTCTGTCCAAATCCATCATATGCAGCAGCACATCAGATATAAGCAATGATTCCCTGTAGCTTTACTTTCATAACATGGTGTTTTAAAAGGTTTATTTCCTACAGCTGTGAAGCTCTCAGGAGCAAACATTTTAAAAGGCATGGTTCTCCTTTGTAATTCTAAACAAGTAAGGATATAATATTCCTAACTGCAGAGCAAGTGTAGTTTTTCCAGACATGATTGAGCTGACTAGGAACGAGCGTATGTATATCTAAGAGATTTCCCTGAACACATCAGTCTATTTACAAACAGTTCAAACAGAAAACCTGAGTACATTTTAAAAAGGTAGCTCATCTAATTCAGAAAAAGCAACTTTCAGTTGGAAAAGTAATTAGCCTCTTAACAGAAAAACAATGCTATAAATCAGGCTGAAACAGAAGAAAAAGCCTCAGTGGAGCCTTTTAATCAAAGGTAAAATGAACTGTTAATGGTTACTCATGGACTATCGCCATCAGTGAACAGTGCTGCTATGTGATCCCTCAGTGGTATACATTGCAACCACAAGGCCACCACTTAGCCAGACATGGTGACAATATCAAAGCTGGATAACACTCTGTTAGGAGCCTGTCTACCAGACTCGAGCATCTTAACAGGGGAGCACTGGCTGGCATTTCAGTAGGAAAATTAAACAGGATAACCCGTAAATAGATATTTGGTATAATTTTGGTATAATTTCAGCTGAGGCATCAAGTATTCCAAATAAATTATCAAGAAGCACCTCAAAAGCTTCCATAGCACTTCACAACACATCCTCTGTAGCCTTACTTCTTTAATTTCCTGCTTTGAGTGGTTTTCATTGGATCTATTTGGTATATAAGACACTCCAAATATTAGGCCAAAGATTGCAACATGTATCAATAATTCATTTCATAAAAGACGCTAAGTCTTTTATAAACATCTTTTTGCCTTTCCAAGAAGTATTTAGCCACACACATGGTTTAATCTCTGTCACAACTGTACTTGAAATACTTACAGTATTAGCAAGATTCTGAGTGTTTCATCATGAATGAGATTATTTCCCCAAACGCAAGCCTGATGAAATGTGCAGGTAACACATTAATGTTCACCACCCAGGAATAAATGCCAAAGTAGCCATTACATACATACTAGCACTCATAGCATGCACAAATACATTGCAGTCACCGTCTTTACTAAGAATCAATAAGATACACTTTTAGCACTACTTTTTTTGACACCTATTCTTACAACATTTCTATAGTGTGGTGGTTTCACACATAGGCAGCTGATCACTACCACACTGCTCTCACTCCCCCTCCTCAAAAGAACAGAAGTGAAAATACCTTGAAAAAAAGGCTCATGGGTTGAGATAAGGAGCGCTTCAACACCAGGGGGGAAAAAAAAGAGAGAGGGAAAAAAAAGGAAAAGCTGTGTGGAAGTAAAATGAGAGAAGCTGCACACTTGATGCTGTGCCAGCAGTGCTTGGGAAAAGTCACTGGTGCAGTATGAATGCTGTTCTAGCTGCAGCACAAAGCACAGAACTATGTGGGCTACTGTGGGGAAAGTTAACTCCATCCCAGCCAAATCCAGTACAGGCAGTACCTGTGGGCGGATGGTGTTATTTCCTTTTCCAACATTGTGGACGATCCCAGAGATGCAGAGGGGTCCAGTGAAGCCAAGCAAGTCAGCCAGAATACGGAATGTGCTACTGAGAAGTAAGGGTCTCCCAAAAGCACAGCAGAGAGCACGCCATATGGACCCGGAGCCCTGTGGAGAAGACGGTCTTTTGTTCTGTCCAGAATATGAAAAGAAAATCCAGGGTTATATAATTGTATTAATGTACAATACATGATTTTCCCCCCTCCTTTAATCCACTGACAAGCAGCTGCAATCCTTGAACTAGAAAAGCACAGAAATCACAACTACTCTTTTCTATAAAGCTTCAACTCGTACTCTCCTCTACTTCACAAAAGGAAGCTACAATTTCTTTCCTATCCATAATAGGTATCAAGGAACTGATGTTTGTGTCTTGCCAGGGGAGCAGGAAAAAAAGAGAGGGAACTGACATGTTTTATTTTCCTGTGAACACAGAGAATGAAAAGCTTACGCCCTTCTAGATAGGCTGCAAAAGATATCTCTAAGCACACTTGGTTCCCAACAGGGAGCTGAGTAAAATCTGAGCTACAGTAGTTTTGACTCTGAATTCTCTTACAGACAAACCGTAGCTCAAACATCATAAAATAGTTCTACGAGACTTCATTAATATTGACTCTCCTATTGAATGATTCCAAGGTCTTCTTAGGAATAATGCTAATGGTGTTTTAGAGAGTACAGTTGGTAATTAATTTCTGCATTGTAATAGATGCCATTTGGATTTTACATGCATTTAACTAGTAACGTGTTTGATTTGCATGCTTGTTTAGAGAAATGTTGTTATTTGTACAAGGTATAACTGCATAACATTTCTGTATAGAGAAAACTATATTAATGGATATTTCATCGGTACAACTGTTTGCACAATTTTATATCATGGTCATAGCATAAAAAGCAATGAAAAATGTAAACAGTGAGAAAGCTGACTGACAATTCTATGTTTTGCATACCTTCTGTGCTTCAAAAGCCTCATTAAGACGAATGTAATTGGTGAGAGCTCTCATGGCAATGGGAAGCTTGCCTATGGTTTTCAAGTCTATTGGTTTTTTATGGGCAGTCTTAATGAACGTGTTCATCCACCAATATGTTCCTTTGGATAACAGGTTCACAAACGGCTGTAGGAATCGAACACCAAGGTCCTGGAGGTCCTCAGGAGGTTTAACTTCTTTAGGAGTTTTGAAGAAAACATATCTCTGAAATTCAAAAAATCCCCCTGAAGAATCACACTCACATAGAAAATACAAGTCAGCACGGAATAGATAAAAGATAAGGACACAGCAGATCATCAGTGAATCAAAGGTTTGCATTCTCAGATGCACTCATGGAACTTGGGCATTCAAATTTAAACAATACAGCAATCCATTCTCCTCTGGTACCATGGGAATATTAAAGTATCTAGCCTATAAATACAATACCCTAAACATTCACCATCACTTTCTTTAAGAGGCACAAACTTGTACACTTGAAGAAAAATATAACAGTGGCACAGAGTTTCATCTTCTATTCTGTAGTGCCTCATTTTTGCTAATTCAAAACACACAATGACCTGAGCTGTCCCGAGTCTAGAAAATCACTGTACTACAGTGCATGTGGCACTAATAAATACTTTCATTGTCTTGAATGCTGAAAGAGCAAGGGAAAACACCTAAGAATAAGGGAAAACTCCTGATTATTTCCTACTGACAAGATAAAACTTCAGCAGCTGCAACAATAAGCCTGTCTCTCCTAACTCTGGCATAGACACAGTAGTCAGTAAAAAAATCCATGCTGCTGGCAAACTCATTTTATGCACCAGTGACAGCCTTTAATAGTTACATCCAAATAAAAAGAAAATAAAAAAGATGACAGTAGACAGTGACCATTTTTATTCCTCCTTGTGGTTTAGAATTCCAGAATGACCAAATCTCATTTAAGATGAAGTTTTATTACATGAAGGGAAAAAAAAAATAATATATATATATATATATATATAAGACATATACGTAAAACTCATGTTGCTTAAAGCATGACTGGAAATAAATCATATATTAGTGTGAAAGAAGCAGCCAGAACATTTACATGGAAGAAGTTCTTTCCCTCCTGAGATTAAGTTTAATTTGCACATACGGTTAGGTGAGAGACAGCTGAAGGCAAGAACATTGGCTATTATCTACCCAGAGGGTTCCAAAACCACCTCTTAGTTTAGATTATGACTGGAGACACAAAGAAACATACACAACTGGGAGGCTACACAGCAATCTTATTTGCCCCAATAAATCAGCTACTGAAATTATCTCCTGGAAAATGAAAGATGTTAATTGTGCGTCTAACACTCTCTCTTAGTGCGGACAATTGTTTTCACTCAGTCTTTCCTTGTTACAAAAATATTTGTTTCTGATGACTGAAATTGTGAATCATAATATACACTTAAACAGGTGAAATTTATCCTGACTTATCTACACTTCATTCTGACATTTTTTAAGCTATGGCCTAATAAAATTGGGTTCCTGCTTAACTCTGAAATATATTTCTATTTATCAGTGGATTTTCTCTTTCTCAGCTAGAAATGTGTTTCATACTAAGCACCTCGAAATGTGGGGGGGGGGGGGGGGGGGGAAAGGGCAGGAGACTTACAACACTCAACCTACCCTCACTCTGATGACATTTATTTCCACAGCTAGTAGCATTCCGTATAGAACAACCAGCAGTCCTGTGAGGCAAAATCGAAGCTGAGAGAATCCGACCCCATTATCACAGAACTTTACAAATTTGATGGTTTTAGTTATGAAAGCTAAAGTCCAGTAGAACAACAAAGCTGCAGGGAAGAAAAACATTAATCAGCTCCATAATTGTGAAAATACACAAAGGCAGTATTTATTAAATACTCACTCAAAAAGAATGCAACAATGTATAAAACCAGAGTGGGCTTTCTCACGTCAAACAGAAGCCTCATTCAATTTTGCAGACACAAAAATATTCAGATGTTTGATCCAAATTCCTTTCCCGTTATACCTGGTGATCTTTGGGAAGCTTTACAAAGTGAAGGAAATTTCCATCTGTTGTAAGAATGCAGCCACGCTATGAGTTTAAGGGAAGAAGCTCCCTCAAAGAGAAGGTGGATATAAATGATGCTTCTCAAACTGTGTTAGCTCTACAAGACTGCTATGAATTTGGTTTGAAGGAATATTGACCTCATTAACCCCACAAATCTCTGGAGTGCATGTAGGAACTTAAAACTATTTTCTTCAAACCGCTGTTGCACTTCATTGTGCAACACAAATTCCACGTATATAATTTATAACACAGATATACACTCAACAAAATCGTTCAGACCTTCACTAAATATTAATTTAACTTTTCAGAGTTTCTCACAGAATGGCGTAGGATGGAAGGGACCTTAAAGATCACCAAGTTCCAAGCACCCTGCCATGAGCACGAACATCTGCTAGATGAAGCCGCCCAAAGGCCCATCCAACCTGACCTTGAACCCCCAGGGATGGGACACCAACAGGCAGTCTGTTCCAGTGATTTTCACAGAGAAGAATTCCTTCCTAACATCTAAACCTACTCTCTTTGAACCTTAAGCAAAATACCCTTTTCTTATCACTGCACTCCTCAGTAAAGAGTTCTTTCCACCTCTCCTGTAGGAGTCTTTGAGGTACAGCAAGGTTCTCCCTGGAGCCTTCACTTTCCCAACTCTCTCAGCCTGTCTTCACATTCTCTGAACATCATCATGGTCCTCCCCTGGACCTGCTCTAAGAGCTCCATGTCATTCTTATGCTGAGGGTCCCAGAGCTGAACAAAGTACTCCAGGTTTGAGAGCCCTACTGAACTTCTTCTCTAAAACTACTTGTGCTACTGTCAGTTACAGACAAGTTATCCCTGCAGCAAGCCCCGGTGATTTTAGAAACACATTCCAAGCCACTTAATACACAATAAACCAGCTGCTGATCCCATCTCTTAAGGAAACAGTTTATAGGGTTATGATATTTTACATGATTTTTTGTTGTTGTTTTTGCTGCTATAGCTGCCATGGCGCAACAGCTGGAATATGCTCTAAATGACAAGAAAAACATGTATTTGCTTTCTCAGTGTCTTGCTGCAGCACTACAGAAAGTGCTCAAAGACATCAGCAACTGTAAGTCCAGCTTACAAATGTGGAGAGCCGTCAGCAACTTGCTGATGCGAGGGAATTAACAATGATGCCAAGGTACAAGATGTTTAAACTAGGAAACTAGATTACTGTCAAGAACAGGGAGGCAGTCCTATAATCAAGATTAGTAGAACAGAAAGAAGAAATCTTTACTGAATGAGAAGAAAAATCACACGTTCTCATACTACTGCCCCATTCAGTATAATAAGTCCTGTTAGTTCAGAATTTTCCCCAAATGTTTTATTTCTGGGGTTTATCTACAAAACAAATATTAACTCCAAGAATAGTGCAGTCACACACTACCATTCCGACACAAGCTTTGAATGTCAAGAAAGCAAGCAAATTTTCTGTATGAGAATTACTTTAAAACATGTCCTGCTAAGCTGTACGACTGTTTTGCATCTATTCTGCAAAGCTATGCAAAGAGTCCTAAAATTCTTATGAGAGCCACCCATTATCAGTGTTGGACTGGAAAAGCTGCGTTTGATGAAATATAATTACAGGTCAAAATCATACAGAGAAAAACAGATAAGATCAAAGTGTTTCAATAGTTTGGACAGTCTGGGACCCTGGTCTCAATGATTAGCTTCAGAGAACAAAAAACAACTTTTATGACAGACGGTAACAAGAACTACTTCAAAATAGCCAGCAGCCTGGGCATAGAACTGAGAGACAGGATCTGTATCAGAACTTGCAACCCTTGTCCTGAAATACCCCCAGGGAATGTGCTAATTCCCCAAAATGACAGGATATTCATCCCTTGCTTATGAACAACAACAAATGGAGTTAATTTTTTTATGGTATAGAGGGAAAATGTTTTCAAAACAAACAACAAAACCTCCCTTTCACAGGACTGGAAAATGTTATCCTGTTCAAAATGAATGAACGAGCCCTTAAGGGTTTCTACATAAATGAGAGTTTCCCCACTGAATGCAGTAAGCTTTTTTATGAGGCTCTTTAGCTGAAGACCCTTTGCTCTATGCTGTTTCCAGTTTGCTATTTTATACAGCTACCAACTGCAAGTACAGGCATTGATCCTCCAGCTGAGGCAAATGATGCCTTCAAATTAGGTGGAACTTCACTTTTCTGTGTGTGTGGAATATTACATCTTCTCTGCAACATCTTAGTAAGGAAGAACCCTCTTTCAGTTTCTCTTCTTGAAAACTCAAACATAGTTATCATAAATATAAGCTCTTCCTCATGACTTCCATTTACCTTATTTATATTAGGCTCTAAGAGAAAGCTGCTTCATGGCCACACTGTACTCCAGTGAGTTGACAGATTTAATTGTAGCTATATTCAGCTACCTCATACTGAGCTAATTTGCAGAGAGGTATCATTGCCTACTCTCAGCTGTCAATAGAAAGCAGTTGCAGTTAACACTGAAAGACAATGATTCTCAGGGTTAAGTAAGAAAAAATGTGTACAACTAAGAAAACATAATGAAGACTTGAAAATGTTTCTTCAGCATTCTCACAAAAATATGGCAATGAAGAGAAAGCCAAAAAATACACAGAACAAAGATCTATGACTCAGCTTATGAAGACTCTGGATTGAGATTCAAATTAGGTTAACTAATTAGAATAGAATGTAGTTTGATTTTCCTTCTTTTTTTTGCCTAAGATTTAGCATTGATTAGATTTCCTCAATTCCTTGGAAATTCTTACAAAACAAAAATTTCTCATGATTAACTTTAGCACCATAATTACTAATTGCACTTAAGTTGCTAACATTCACTGACACAGTTGTTTATCATTCAAACATTGTCCAAAGCTCTTCCAGCACCAGTACTCAAAATACCAAACAAAATTATCATGAGATAAATCTCTGAAGGGAAGGGATTACGTAAAAATGGGTAACTACTGGATCCATACTTGTGCTACTCTTAGTGGTCTAACAGCAAGAACATTGGAGCAACTCTAAATTATCAAACGCCACATTGTACATCTGAAAACAAACTAGCAAAAACAAACCCAATAACAATGAAAGCTTGCTTTCTATAGGTGATTGTGGGCAATGCTTTCCTGAAACATAACATTTAGAGCTAGGAGAAGACAATAAAAGTAGGCCACGTCGACTTACCAAAAATGTGACTGTATAACCCCAGCTGGTCATAAAGATAAAATAAGATCCTACTTAAGAGAAGAGTGAAAGAAGAAAAGCAGTCCCAAGTAAAAAGCCATAAAGGTTGTCATGCTTAGATAGAAACAACCCAAGCTTAGTTTCTTACTTGCTTGCAGTTGTTTTATTCTTTACCATCTAAATTAGACCTCTCAAAAAGGAGAGACTTTTTTAGTGAGACACGCAGACTCCTGCAGAAAAGGATGCCTGCATACTGCAATATGCAGTTTGTCAGTGTTTAAAAGCTTTCTCAAATCAAATTGTTGCTGACTTTTTACCACTTGACACATATCACAACAGAACTCTGATTCACAGAACCACAATGACATAAAGACAAACCCCAGAAGGATCCATTAATATAGAAAATGAGCTGAAAGTGAATCTAATGAGGCAATAGGATGGCTAAACACATATTCTTCCACAGTCTGCCATCTACTCCAACTGTCCAGAACCCATCACCAACTGTGCCTGTCAGCAGTAACTGATTTCCTACAGTTAGCTACAGCTTATTTACAGTCTTGCAGGCAAAACTAGGCAGTTCTTACACCTTCCCAATAGAAAAATGCCCTGACTTAAAGCAATTTAGAAAGGAAGTTTTAGGAATGAGAAGAACCGGCAAAGAAAGTAATACATCCAGGGTGAAAGTCACTGGCATCATTCATTTCTCTTGACTCCTCATATATTCCAACATATCACAGACACGAAGACAGCTTCAATTTTATATCATGATTAAATGTAACACGCTGACAAGCAGCGGGATATGGATGGCTTTTATAGTCAGAGTTTGAGTTCTAACATCTGCTACTTTTCCCACAAATCTAGTTTCTCCCAAAGAAGCCTTCGGCCCAGCGGATCCCTGAAAACACACCACACAGAACATAATTGGAATTCAAAAGCACTGAAAATAAGCCATTTTGGGAAACCTGTGTTATCCAGAACTGAGTCTGGTTACACAAGCTAAGACTGCAGTGACACATGACAGAAGGAGCAGGTGCACAGCACCAACAGTCACACTTGCAAGGTTTTCAAGATGAGAAACGTACCGATCAATAACTTTGGAAAATTGGATGTTTCGATATTATGGTAGTAGACAACAGACGTGATGGCTGCCAAGAATGCCATCCCAGCCGGCATGTACAGGTGTAAATGGCGGGATTCTGAAACCCTTGAAACAAACAAACAAAAACAATTAGAATCGATCTCAGCTATTTAAATGCTTCCCTTCAAATTTATGAAGTCTGTTTTGTACACAGCCTGAAAGTAGGACTTTCTAAGATGGTTGATAGATGCAAAGTTACCCAGTTTTCAATGGGATTTGTGCTCCTAAATCACACAGTCAGATTTCAAATTCTTCCCCCACACGGAAAGCGAAATGTGCACATTCTTATTTCCTACTGAAGTTAGCAGGAACACTGTTTAATTTAGAACAAGCAGCTCAGTTCCAAAATGAGAAAAGTTAATTTAAGCTAAACTAGTTTGGGAGCTGCCCATCAAAATATGTAGAGAGCACTAAATGACAGCACACTTTAAGATTTCCTACTGAAACGTTTTGTGAAAATGTTTTTCTTCCTCCAATTTAAGCGAAAAAAACAGCATGACAGCATCGAACTTACACTGCGTACTGTTTTCAGTACTTACCACGTATCAAACAAAATCTACCACAGAATCACACACCCCTAAGTGCTGTCCTATGAAGCAAAAGTCCTGACACTTTGCTTCGTATAGCAATGGATAGAATGCTGGAAAACACAGCCTTTGGGAATAGGGGAATTCTCAACCAGCTTTATTAACTTTGTATAAAGAGAGATACAATCATTCCCCCCCACCTCTTTCCTCCTACTTGCCATTTTCCCCTCTATTCCTTCTTTCACAAAAGCAATAACGTTTCCTATATTGTCAAGAGGTACAGTTTCTCCATCTCCCATTGCCAAAACCTTTGGCAACCAATCACTGCTGCAAGGACTTAGCAATATAGTACATTCTGGTCTCAGAAAGCTGGTGAATCTCAAAATCTGCTTTTATAGACTGGTGTGCTCACAGCCTGCTCAGCTGGGAGGCATGGCTGTGGGCTGGCACTCCCTCAGGTGAACTAGGAGCTTTGATTCCTGCCAGGTGACACTTATTACTTAACAGCAGCGTACTGGGTCAGCTTAAGTAGTAAGTAATCATACCCTCCCGTTATGTTTAAAAACAAAATAAAACAGAAAACTCGAGGCAGATGTTGCTCTGAGCCTCGCACATATAAGCTTGAAAAAGACTCTCAAAAAGCAAATAAAAAACCTGGCTCTGAAAAATATCCTATTTACATATTTAAGAGAAATTATAATGATAGTGATATCAGCTTTTACAGCTGAATTCTGCAGTGTGTCTCACACTGGTTGATGGACATCTGTGATATAAATGGCTAAACTGAGAGGTTTTATTCTATTTAATGAGCAGCTTCAACCTTACAACCCTCAGGATGGAAATTCATGCTGTTATGAAAATCAGACCTTTCTTTAGAAATTGATGTTCACAGTCACCATGATAGGACTTTACCTTTCTTCGTGATAAATCAATTTTCTGGATCACTTGTTTTACTCAGAATAATTTTCCCCTACACCTACCTGTTGAAAGATTCTCCTCTTTGAGTAACAAGTGATGGATTAAAGGAAACACAGGACAGATATTCAAATAATAGCCTTTTCCCCTCTATAACTTGACCGGGAAGGAATACAATCAAGCCACAATCAGTACAGATCAAATCAAATGAAGGCTCTAATAGATTTAAATTTGGAGAAAGCAAATCTTTTTCATCAAAACGATGTGAGATGCTCTGCTCAAGGCAAGAGATGAGATGTGCTACAAATACCACTGGTACCTCAGAAGCAGTTCTATCAGGTGAGATGATGTCCAACAGATCTGCTCCTTTTATTACAATGAACAGAACTGAGGTGGGAGGGTGGGGGGGAAGCGCTGTGATCTACTGTGCCCATGGGAGTTCTGCCTGAGTAAAGACTGTGGGACTGGATCCTTGGACATAGAACGCGTCGGGAAAATGTCACCATCTGCTTGAATCATTAGGATTTATCTCTGATTGCTCTTTGGAAAGATGCTGTCATTAAGCTGAACTAAAAACGATTAAGGTCAATTTTGTGCGTGCATGCTTGGCAAGGTCTGTGGAATTTCTGATACAAGGTCGGTAGGTTAATCACCAAAAACATAGATTACATGTTTATAATCACAAGTAACAGTATATAGGGAATACAGCCCAGATGAGAATTTAAACAGAGGGACAACAGCCCAGAATTATTTTGAAACGCTCAATGCTATCAGGAGAACAGAGACACAGACTCACCCATCAGACACTATGCCCTCTGCGATTTCACACACCAGCACAAACAGAAGGATAAAAGTTAGAATCCAGCGGAGATTGTGGCCAGGAAAATGCAGCCATGTGCTGTGATGGATATGGACTTTGGAACTCTGACTTCCCCATCCTTAATAGAAAAAGAGGTTCGTTTGTTTTTTTAACAAAAGTGACACATATATTTCCTGCATACAGAAAAGTATATGTGTAAGAAACAAAGCGTATTAAAATGAACCAAACCATGATGTTAAGCAAGCACACATCTGAATCCTTTCAGAACTGAACGAAGTCAACAAAACAGACAGGACGCAGCCTAGAATTCCCATACTCTTGGCAACTTACTATGCAAATTAAACATTTTTCAAACATTTTAGCATATCATAAACTCATAGAACGGCTTGGGTTGGAAAGGGCTATAGAGACCATCAGGTTCCACCCCCTTGCCACGGGCAGGGCTGCCCCGGGCCCCAGCCAGCCAGGCCTTCAGGTGCCCAGAAGCAGCGGCAGAGCCATGCGTTAAGCGACTGGGCCACCTACCGGCAGCCCCAGTTTTAGGTTATCAGATGATAGCCACTGCGGACACAGCACGTTACAGCAGCCCTCCCCCGTCGTTACCAGCGATAAGGAGGGCTGCCACACACGCCGGCAGCGGGTTTATCGGATCACACGACGCTTACTCGCCAGGCTTGCAGCAGCGCTTCGCAGCCGCTCCGCCCGACCCCGTGCCCCGTGCCCGAGCCGCGGTCGGCAGCACAGAGGCCGAGGAATCCCGCAGCGGGAAGCGGGGCCCGGACGGGCAGAAAAGGGAGCCGGGGGCGGGCGGCGCGGCACGGCAACGCTGCCAGAGGGGCAGCGCGCGGCAGGACGAGGCGAGGCGGGCACGGGGCGGGAGGGGTCGAGGAAGCGCTCACCGATGAAGAGGATGGGGAAGGTGATGAAGAGCAGGAAGACGTGCGGCACCACGTTGAGCGCGTCCACGAAGCAGCCGTTGTTGAGCACGCCGTGGTCCACGTTGTAGGCGGTGGAGTTGCCCTCGTCGCCGCAGAACGCCAGGGCCATAGCGGGACCCTGCGCGCTGCCCGGCGCCGCCTCCGCCTCCGCGCACATCCAGGCGGGGCCGGCGCGGGCTGCGCGGCTGCGGCTCACCCCGCACCTGCGGACGACCGCCGACCGCCCCGCGCCGCCCTCGCGGCCCCGCCCCGCCGCTCACCCCGCCTCGAGGACCGCCCCTTTCGGTGCGCGGTCGGCGCTGACAGCCAGCGGGGTTCCGCGCTGGATGAGGGAGCCGAGGTGCCGCTTAGTGTCGCGGCGCTCCCCACGCGGCTCCGCTCTCGCGGCCGGGGACTGTTTGGGCGGGAAGCGGCAGCGCGCGGCACGGCCTCTCACAGCGCACCGCCCGCTGTCCGCAGCGGGACAGCGCTCTGTAAAGGCGCTGCGTGAGCGGTGACCGCTGTCCGCAAGAAGTAAACTCGGGTTTGACCTGACCTTGTCCGGCTTCAAGTCATAAATGTTTTTGTCTCGAGGAGAAGTTAGGCTCAGCCGCACCAAGGCTAAACAAAAACTAATCAAATACTGAAAATAAAAACGTGCCGCGCTTCAGAAACTATTGTCTGGGAAACTGGGCCAGTCAGCCTCACCTCTGTCCCTGGAAAGCTGCTGGAACAGCTTGTTCTGGGTGGCATCTCCAAGCAAGTGGAAGAGAAGGCCATCAGTGAATCATGCTGACTGTTCCTAAGGAAAAATCGTGCTCGACCAGCCTTGTAGCCTTCTGTGATGGCTTCACCCGCTAGGTAGATAAGGGGAGATCAGTGGATGTCATCTACCTTGACTTCAGCAAGGCTTTTGATACTGTCTCCCACGACATCCTGATAGCTCTCACAGCATGAGCCACGAAATACTGCCTGCTGAGATTCTCAGCCAAATGGTTTATCTCCAAGCTTCTCTTTCTCCCAGTCACGCTTACCAATTGCTCAGCCAAGTAACTAATACTGCCACATCCTACAAACAGAAATGCCAACAAACAGTGCCCACAGATCCAGGCGTAACTCTTCAAATTGCAAAGATATCAGCTGGCTCAACATCAGCACTGTGCTCTTAGGGAAGCGACTCCATCAATGCAAACATCCGTGTTTAGGGAATGTTTCCTTCTTTAATGACGATCTATGGATGCTCAACAAAACGGGCAGTGCACCTGACTTCTAGGACAGACAGCTCCATTAATTACTGAACATTACTCTTCGTCACACTACTTTCATGGAACTTGCCATTAGACAGGAGGAAAGAAAAGGTAACTCTCTGCATATGGCATATTATTTCCTATATATGTTCTTTGGGGGCCACAGCAGTGTGATTAATAATAATAAAAGCCAAATCCTGTGTATTTATATTTACAAATGTTAGAATTGCACCCACACCAGAAAGACTAGAATTATTTTAAGTTTTGGACAGAACCCAGCACTCAGCTTCTGGTTAAGCTTATCTCTGTTACACTAATAGAGATTCAATAAACAAAACAGCTTGTGGAGTTCAAAAGGAGATTTTTTAAATTGTGTACTTTGGAATATTCTAAGGCCTCAAGCAACACAAGAGCTCCACATTACAGAGAAACAACTATTAGCAATGACTTCTTAACAGTTTACACTCTGGGCTAAAATCACAGGGTTAGATTTGGAGGGATGGATCGTCATCATGTCACTTGGTGCCTGGAGAAGTAAGTACAGAAATGGAACAGACTGGCAAACTCTCCATGGGAATCCAGGAGCTGAGTTCGTATTTCCAGTCTTTGCACTGCCTCTCAGACTTGAGATCTTCTTCTTTTACTACCTAATATCAAGAACAGTATTTCTAAAAAGTATTTCTTGAACTATAAACCATAAGGAGACACTACAGCTCAGAATTTGAAATGTATCTTTTCAGTGATTTTCAAATGTGACAGCTTATGTAATTAATACAATGGATACATACTAATATGCATCCAGTGTATCTCTAATTTAGGTCCTTCAACAGATAGGCACTAACCCAAGAGCTGTAAGCTCAGTCAGTGCTGTGCTGGCAATCTGAGCAGAAAGGTGATGGATGAAATGGATAAAAGTCTTGGATTACAACTGAGTACTTAGGAAACATTGGGGGAAACACCACCACCACAAACTGAAAACCTTTCTGTGAACTGAAACTGGTAAACTAAAGATTCTTAGCAACAAACTCTCATGTGTAGTTCCAACAGCACTACCATAATGTCGTCCTCACTGTAACAACAGTGAAGTCGAAGAAGAGTGCTGAATTTGAACTTTTTGCTCAAATGACGCTTTCTTTGTGGTCTCTCACTAGAAATCATGCTTTGCAATTTCAGATCACTACACAGGCTTTCATTTTTTAATGCAAACACAGATACAAAATAAAACCAGCTTTTTGAAGGCTTGAACCCATATTAAAAATTAGTTAGGCAAAGAAGTCGAGGCTTTAGGCAAGCAAGTCTTACTTTCCTGTGTATTTTGAAGTCCTTAATGGGACAAAGCATCAAGAAGAAATCTTAATCAGAAGAACTGAATACAGCAGATCCTTACTGGGATTCAGAATTTGCTATACGAGATGTACTGACCTATTCCTTTTGCTTGCTATTAAATTCTGCTCTTAGAGATAGAGAGGAAAAGAAATTTACATGAACAGGATGAAACCTGAGTCTTTCACAAACACATTTAAAGAGCTGAGAGGGAAAGCAATGCAGAAAATCATCACCAGAGAAAGCTGAGATTTTATTCTTTTGGAATAAATAACTCCATTCTATTGTTTCATTGAAGACACCATCTAACAAAGCTAATTAAATATCTTTGTAAAAATAGCCTAAGGTGCAACTATTAAAAATAGTGCACAACAGTACTGTGCAGAGATTCACAAAAATGGCTGTTTTTCTCTAAATAGATCTTATTAATTTTTAATTGCCAGTTCTCATGAAAAATGAAGAAAGAACTTCCGAGCAAGTAGATCTATCTCAGAATGGAAACAAAGCCCAGGCTTTGTTGGACAATGATCGTTAAACATTAGGCAAACGCTCAGATAAGTGTTTCAGAACAGCTTACATTTAAGTGTGACAACATTCCAATTTAATTAATGAATGGGCACTCCTTTGCATCCACTTGTCACATCACCAAAAAAACATCACAAAAGAATCATATATATATATATATATAAACATATATATATACACACGTATGATACAACTGTTCAGTTTGTTTCCCATTTCTTACATGGCAAGAATGTTAAACTGCATATTTTATCCATCTGATCTGCAGAGTGGCATTCTCTTTTTACCTGCTGCCAAGGAAGCCTGACCATGTTATTGTAGGATGATGCACACAATCTCTTGTATTCTCTTCTGACCTCTTGTGGTTTTAGCTACTTAATGAAACATGAGCTGTATCATTAAGTTGTTTGACGAAGCATGTTTGCCATCATACAACAGAACATTTAAGCAGCTGTAATTGCTTCAAACAAACTCCTCATCTGAAAACCAGCTTCCTAGTGTAATCTAGTCAGAGTGGAGCTGACTTGGCAGTACCACAACACTTGAAATCTAGGAAAAAGCTTGCTCTTCTCTTTACTTGCTCTGCTTTGAAGTGTTAAGGAAATACTCATGCATTCGGTGAGACATGACAAAACAAACAGTGAGCCAGCAGAAGGGTTGCAGGATATTTGCCTTTTTAGCATGACCAAAGCATACATCTGATGCTCCACTGCCCTTCTGCATCACCATAGTTCCTCACAGCAACGAGAAGAATACTCTAATGGTGCAATGCTTTCCCTAAGCGACAGTACTTTGCATCTTGTGCTCTCTAGGCATCTACTTCTTATCCCAGAAGAGCAGCCAGCATTTTCAATTAAAGGTTTGCTCCTTACCTGCCTACATCTTTATTCTACCTACAGCTCTGTTTCTTCCTTAGGTTTTTTATTTATTTATTTATTTAATGTAAGCAGTTACCTCAATTTTAATTGAAAATATTTGAGCTGATAAAAGCTGAGGAGACAAAAGCAGCTGCCATTTTTGAAAAATCAGGACTAAGACAACTTTCTGTTCTCTCTTGACCATTTTAGTAAACAAATACAAGCTTAGAATTTCCACACTGTATCTTATTTTCCAGCACTTAAATGGTTAATGTCTCGAGTACTCCTTGTGCAGTACTTGTAGTACAAGCATCATGTTTTTCTCAGGAGAATAGTGCTGTGCAGTAACACATGCCAATAAACAGCTCACGTGCTGGTTCTAGTGTGGTATTCTTCAGTAAATGTTATTTTAGTTACTGACTCAATTAAGTGCCTTTGTGATTCTTGCCTTGCATACAGACTCATACATCTAAGAGATCTTGTTGGCCTATTTATACTTACAAGAATTAAGTGCAGAAACAAATGGACATAGAACCAGTGTTAATTTCTGAAAGACAACCAGGCTGAAAGTCACCAGTTTCTTTAGGAAGTCTCTCAAAAACAGAAACTAGGCTGAAAACTAGAGTTTGAATTGTGGGAGATGGAGAGGCCAGCTCGGCCTTGTTGTTTACTGACTCACTGATAATGAGGCTCTGGAAAGGAGACAGAAGGTCTGAACAAACCGGGATGTCTTGTACCTAGGCATAAGACAAACTCTCTGCTGATTATTAAGGCTTGTTATGGAATTTGCTTGCTTTCTAACCAATGGATTGTTAGTGGAAATGTACTGAGTACGTGTGTTAGAGTATAAAAAGGCTTGCTTAGAAGAATGAGAGAGTATATATGAATAGAATATATACAGGATATATACTCAGCATTATGATCATGATCATCACAGCAATAAAGAAATCTTCCTGGCATGAGAACCCTGTGTTGTGTTGCTGACTCGCAACATGAATTGCTTACATTTAAGACTTTTAGAGACAGCTTCATTTTATCATCTTCTCAGAACAGAAAACTGTTTTCTGGTTAAGCACATTACAGTTATTGTTGGTTTGTTCATTCACCACCTGGGAATTGGCCCAGGTTATTTTAGATTTAACCAGTAAAGCTTATACAACGATTAGAGCTATCAATTCAGACTTGGATTTGGAATATATAGTTCCTGTGGCACTATTTGACAAACGTACAAAAAACTGAAAAAGGTGGTGTTTCAATTTAATGACTTTTTTTTTTGCCCGACAATCACTTCTTCCATTCACTTTGAATAGACCTCAATATGATATTTATTTAAGCACTTAAAAGAACAGCAATACATCACATTTTGGATTTGCTTTAAAAAGAGAGTAAGTATGCATAGAAAAGTTTGATCCTCCATAGCCAAGACTGCTTATTCTCTGCTGTGAGTCATTCTATCACCAACTAATTGTCAAAGGCCTACAAGTCCTATTTCAGAAAGCTTTCCTCTGGAGTTCAGCCCACCTGCAGACTATGGTTGGGATTTCCAGAAGCTCAAGGGAATTAAACAATACAAAAAGTAATAAAAATTAATTTACTTACTATTTAGTAATTCCTAAACTAATAACACCTGCTTGTTTTTTTTCCTATTGTTTAGCTTTTTTTCCCCCACAAAACTTAAGCAGAAGCTTATTATCTCTTCCAAAGAATTGTTTTGGCATCCATTGTTTTGGAAGCTTTGCATGTAGTGTGCAACTCTGCTGTCTGGTGGCATAAGTCTCAAGTATCCTCACACCAAATAGCACACAGCCTCAGCCTTCACATCAGCCAGAGGTTCGTCACTCTGGGCAGGGAATATTTGTGTTCTCAGTCTGTTGGGGAATCAAGTGGTTTATATCAAAGAAGAAACCAAGACTGCTTCAACGCTTCCCCCAGCTAATGAAACTTGGAACTACTCTTTGCTCTCAATAGAAAGAATATTTAACATCAGTGTTGTCCTCAAAAAATGGTGAGAATCTGAATATCAAACTCACAAATCAGTGAACGTTAACAAAACTAAAATAGGGCAAAAAATGCAGCATCAAGGGAGCTAAAACTGTTTGCAAATTTCAGTCACATTCAATCACTTTTTTTTTTTTTTTCCAAAACAAAGAGGGAAAATTCTAAATATAGTGTTGGGTGATTTATTTCTTTATTTATTTACTTTGAGAGAATGAAATGAGTGGAACTTTTCATTCAATAACCATTTCCCCTCCCCACCTGGGATTTGACATTTTTCTATGAAGAAAAATACCATTTTCATTTAACTCCCACTGATTCTGTTAAGCAGTCAGTCACTGAAGTGGAAAAAAAATTAGTCAACACCCAGGATTTGTCCTTATTTGACAAGAAACCAAGGTGCCATCTGACAGGTGTGCTCTGTAGCCCCTCAGGTTCCTGAGAGATGAAGTCTAGTTTATCAGAAGATTAAACAGCAGCTTTGTTGCAGACTTCAACTGTACTGAAAAGCTCCATATGACAGGAATCTTCCATTAATAGGAGTCAACAATAAGTTAAAGCAACAGTATAGACAGCTCTACAAAGCAAACAAGGAGTCAGAAGGGCAGTTGTACTACTGTCATATCCAGCTGGGACATGAGGAACTGTGCAGCTGGCTCACACAGAGGATCAGCTCTCCAGGGAAACAGAGTCGCTTCCTGGCTGCTACAGCTGAACAAGACCAGTAGGAACATCTACCAATCTAGCAGTCTTGTGGCAACACAAAGCTTATGCCTGTGATTTACAAATGACAGCTACTCTTAGCTCAAAGGTGAGATGAGGAAAAGCAACAGCCCAGCATGTAACATTAAGACAAGCCAGTGACAATTATTTTAGCAGACAGAAAACTAGCTTGCATCAGAGGGGCCAGGCTATTTGTTTATGATCAATCAACAGCTTGTCCTTGGGAGCCAGGGGATACAGCAGTCCCTCAGCAGTGCCAGAAACCTCAGCTGTTTAGGCTAATGTCATAGTAACACGCCAAGAGTAGCAGAAGATTTATGGAATGATCCTGTTAGGATACTTTCAGCTCTTAATGCACTCTTACAACTCAGAATTCCTTAAGTGGCTGAATCAAGGGGTTGACAGGAGTTGTGGATGTTCATAGAATTGTTTTAGTTGGAAGGGACCCTTGAAGGCCATCTAGTCCAACTGTCCTGCAAAGAACAGGGACACCAACAGCTACATCAGGTGCTCAGAGCCTTGTCCATCCTGAACTTCAGTGTCTACAGGAGCAGGGCATCCAACAACTCTCAGCGCAACCTGGCTCCAGTGCTTCATTGCCCTAATTATAAAAATCTTTTTCTTTATATCTAGTATAAATCTCCCCTCTTTTAGCTTGAAACCATTTCCCCTTGTCCTATCACAACAGGTCCTGCTAAAGAGTCTGTCCCCTTCTTTCTCATTGATCCCCTTTAGATACTGAAAGGCCACTGTCAGATCTCCCCAGAGCCTTCTCTTCTCCAGGATGAACAGTCCCAGCTCTCTCAGCATGTCCTCATTTGGGAAATGTTCCATCCCTTGGATCGTTTTTGTGGCCATAGGTTAATCTTAATATGTTACACACTGCATTTAAAAGCTCTATTTTTTATTTTTTTTTCATAACGAATGATAGAAGCAAGGACTTAGTACAGCTACAGCATCCCTCTAAAACATACTGTGGCATAGAATGCACTGAAAAAGAGTCATTTCCAGCAGCATTTAAAATAAATTATTACAGCTAACTCTATTCTTATGCACAATCGTTTCCGCTGTGAAATCTCTTGGGGGAAAGCAAAAAGATTTAAAGATGGGAGGCTGTTTAAGATGCAATAAATGTGCACTATTATCATACAAATAGCTGTAAACAACTCTAGGTATTCAGTGCACTGCAGGAAGTAAAGCAACTGCCGATTTCTCTATAAGAACTGCTCTCAGGAAAGTAGGGGCTACTGTTAGCTTTAAAAACAAGTTGGAAATTTTGTTTTTTCTGATGATACCAGCTGTAAAAACAATAATCACTGTTGCCTCAAAAGTAATTATTTCCTTCAGCACACGTACTACATTTTTGCTTACACAACGCTAAAGATCATGTTTTATATTACATATCTCTTAAGAGAAGCATCCTTCCTTGCAGAAGTGTTTCTGAAAAAGAAAAATAAATGTATTTTTTTCCCTCAAAGTTGATAAATGTTATCTTTCCACAGCAATTATACGTTCCACTGTTTCACTTTACAGCATTAGCAAAGAAAACAACCCTGGCTCTCACTGTAACCAAGCTTAATTTACAGTGTGCTAAAACTCTATAAGAGCTTCAAAATTGCACACAATTGTGACTGATAAAGCTAAAATCATACTGAGTCCATAACTAGAATTCACAAGTGACATGAATTAATGTTATTTTGAGTTTTATATCACCTATACTTACTATTCCTAATTCTTTCTTTTTCTCATGGTTATAAGTAGCCTGTCTCACAATGTTTTCTGCTGGTTATGTTTGTTTTCTGTGAGGACAGTGTAAAAGTTAATGGAAAATTTCAGCACTTCTTGTTTTTGTCAGTCCAAATATGAAGGTGGATGTCATGCACTGGTGCTTAGCCACAGAAGTTTTCATGTACAATCATCTACAGCCTATTTTTCCACATACAGGAGAACATTAGTGCACTGAGGAAAACGAGAACAACCACATCCAGCTGGTTCTCACATGTGGCAGAAATGCATCCTCAGTACCAGCTCAATGTAACTGGCCAGAACAAGAAGTTCTCAATCCCCAAACTGGCCAAGGATTCTTTAACAGATGCAAAAACTTCCTATTCTATCAGTTAGGGTATCAATATACCGTAAAGAGCACTGTCCATTTCTCCATTTGCTTGTATTTTTGGGCCACGAAGCCTACAGATACTAGAAGATGAGAAATGGATCGCACAAGAATCGGATATAAAGTTTGCCCTTATCTGCTGTGTGACAGCACAGCTCACTGCGCTGAGTCATTGCTCCATGATTAAAAGAATACATCAATAATGAGGGAGATATACTTCAAACATATCTGCTCATTTGCACCTGGGCTTAGATGCATCATTAGAAAAGGCAGCACTAGCTAATTTTGTAATTTAGAGAGTATGTCAAATGATAGCTAAATAATAATTTCTTAGGGTGGCAGAATGCCAGTAATAAACAGATCAAAGATTTCCCAATGCTAGTGTCCATGAACTAGCAATGATATTTCCTACTCTGTAGTGTCATGCTTCTGGTCATGAATCCACAAGGATTCATTTTTTGTTTCCTGCATGCAGGCACGCACGGGCTCACAAAGCAGATGTGAAAGTCAGAAGACTAATGTAATTCTTCCTCCAGTTCAGCAACTGTCAGGGTACTCTGAAGTCGACTCTGTGACTGACACGGCCAAAAAATTCCTGAGAGAATAAGAAAGACTATTAACAGTTCTGAGAAACTCTTCCTCTGAGTAATTATCCCATAGAGATAGAGACAGCGGGTCTTAGCCATCTTAACCAAACAAACAGCTCTGAGAAACTAAACATGTTCTCTCTGAGATTACAGTGAATGAAAAGGAAAAAAAAAGCATATTGTGTTAAAAGCAGTTTGAAGCATACATGACTCTGTCAGTGAAACACTTGGATCTCTGCCTGCTTTGTGCATCAGGTCAGAGTTTCCATACTCCCAAAGGAAACAAAGCTTTGGTTGAATAAAAGAGAAAACCCCTTTTACTCTACTGTTACCTTTTCATAGCTGGCTTGATTGAACAGGAGTGAGGCATGGGCACATGCAGTGACTTTTACAGCCAGCAGGAAACTGCGGCGGCAACTCAAATGGACAGCTGTTCTATGTCTGAGACATTCTGGTCATACCCATCACAGGAGCCAAAAGGGAAGCTGCTTCAAAAGTCTATTGCTTTGTCCAGCTCTTTGAGGTTGCTGACAAATGAAAGAAGTGATCTAGTCCCAGAGCAGTGAAAGCCAACAATAAAGCAAAAATGTACCTGACTATAGGGTTAAGTAGGATTTCAGAAACAACAGCCTTTTTCTTAAACAAAACAAAACACCTCCTCACATTGTCATCTCAACAGAGGGTAAATGAACAAAGTGACATTTACTTACATATATATATGAAGTAATGAGCAGTAACTAATTCCTCAGCTGCCTCTCATGCATTTTAAGGTGTATCCAAGCAAGTAAAGCCAATGAGTAGATTGGGAAAAGAAGGACAATTTTGTGCTACAACTCAACTGTTGGTCCTCCCACAGATTTCAGATTTCTCAGTTCAGTCTTCTGTGCTCCTTTACTCTCTGAAAAAAACATCAGTAAAAACACTTCTCATCTCTAAGGTTTCTGTGTTTTGCTTCTTATGTTCCAAGACAACGATTAATACAATCAAACACTGGTTGCAGGCTGAAGTTCACAACTGGTACGTTACTGTGGCTCTATTTGCTGCTGCATAACATTAGAGCATCTCCTAAGAGAACATCTTACAGCATCACTTAAGTGTACAGATGGTCACAGAACATAGACAAGTAGGAACCAGGGCAGGAGGAATACATTCTGCTCAAATTTCTCCTCCAGTACTAACAGTGATGCATTTGGGTTAGTTTTTTGGTTATGAAGTCTACAGATCTGGGTGGATGCATCCAAAGATGTAGCAAGGGAAATAAAAGGGAGCAGCTGCACTTAGTAGCATGCCAGCTACCAAGTGATCAGATTTGCCCATTAAAAAATCTGTAAAAAGTTACCACAGCTCAGACTAATGACAATTCCTTTCTGTACAGAGTAAGTTCCCTTTTGAAATCCACATGGTTGGCATTTTGATGCAAATACATCTGTTATTCAAGAACGACTGAAATCCATACACTTCAGCAGATAAGCTATTAATGCAATGTACAAATTCACAAAGAGAAAGCAACACTTTTTTTCCATTTGGCATATGCTATTTTATTTCTGGATTAGTTGTGAGAATTACAGAATCAAAATGTTTAAAACTTTAATGTGTGTACCCTGCCAGACAAACTAATTGGCATATTGGAGCAATACTGCAAATAAAATGAAGCCAACAAAATCATTTATCTCATATAGGCACAGAGTTCTCAGGAATGTAATGGTTATTTTCCTGCGTTACAGAAAGGAGGGCTTCCAGATGTTGAAGCAGCAAGACTTCAGTGTGAAACTGATAAGCCAAAGAACTATGAACTTTGCATCTCGTTAGTCCAGGTAAGAAAAACCACACAATATGAGTAACCACATACAAACTGGCAAATACAAGGAAAGAAGAAAGTCAACTGCATTTCCACTGACCATATTAAGAAATGACTAAGTCTACAGCTGTAATCAGACTTCCTTATAGTCAGGTTAATATAGATGCTACGGTCTGGAAATAGTTTCTTAAGCAGAGGACCATTACCAACAACAAAATTGTATGCTTTCTGAGTACAAAAGTTAATTGCATGTAGATTCGCTGAGAACAAAGTACACAACTACTGTACTGTGATTCAAACCCAAATTTTCCACCCCTAATTCTGTTACAGACCAATATAAATACACATTAGCATTACTGACTGAACACAGTGATGTTAGCTGGACTCCCTGCTTGAAATTTATTTTGCTGGTAGAATATTCTTAATATCATATAGGTATTGCCAAAGTTATTCCAAATAACACTAGCACTGCTGGTTTAACTAGTATTGAGGCTCTTCCACAGGCACAGTTTTCACAATCAAAACAACTCACAACCAGGCGACAGAACTGTACATTACAAGAATATCAGTAAGAACAGAAATTACCCATATACATCCCAGTCACCTGTGGAAAATCACTATGTACAGAGTAAAAATATAATCCTTCTTGCACCCAAACTACCCTGTGAATGTATAACCACAAACATTGCATCTGGGAAAAGACATCTGCAATCTATCTTCATCTGTCATTTTAGTGTCTATTTCCAGGGAAACTGCAAGATCATTTTTAATATTTGTCTTCCAAAAATAGAGAAAAATATGTATTTTGAGCTCTCACAGATAAAGCTGTGTCCACTGGCAGCCCTTCTCAGTAGCTTTCAAACAATTGTTTTTGCTGTATGTCTGAAGAATTATGTGAAATTACTCATATAACCTGAGGAACGTGATTTTCAATCCACATATTCTAATTATTCACATTTCTTTAAAATAAAAATGTATTTCATGTGACTTTTGATTTTCTATGAAATTCCAGAGCAGCAGAGGTTTGTTCAGGGCAAACACCAAATTTCTCCAGTGTAGCCTTCTTTAAAAAAAAGTCCTTAAGGAAAAAAAGAAGAAGAAACAGATGCTGTTAGCTGAAGTGCAGGGTTTTTGTCTTTGCAGTAAGAACAACATTGTGTAACTAGATTTCAGTTGGCCAATTTGTATTTGCACTGTAGCAATTGATAAAACAAATACCACATGCAACAAGAAACCTTACCCTGGTTTTCCAGACATCTATGACTCTACTTACAACTATTACAGTAGAGAGAAAACATTCACATTAAACTGAGCCTGTAAAGCATGGGTAATTTTGAGACAAATCAACATAGGTAAGCTTCAGTGAAAACCACACAGTTGTAATCAGTTGTTCAGAAGCACACTGATGAAAAGTACGAAAGAAAACTTGTTCTTTGGACAAGCCTTAAAGAAGAAATACTTATATAGTTATGAATTCACAAAGCCACAGCAGTGGTCCACAGATAAAGAAAAAACATGAGATTAATACTAATCATTTAGGCAGAGCCTACTTATTTCATGGTCTGGCAGATGATGAACCAATTCTGTAGAGGATCTCCAAAAGACATTAACAAATACTCATTCTTTAGTAGGACAGGCATGGCAAAAGCCCAAAGAACACTCCAGCATGGCAGAAACAAAAGGGGGGCGTAGCATGCAATGCACAAGCAGGCACATGCTTGAAATATAACACGGCCTCAAAATGGACAGTTATGTTAACCCAGGTCTGGCTATTCACCATGAGGGAACACTGCAGTGGCTACAGCTGCAGGAGATACCCTTGTCTGTACACAGGTGCACTGCCTTCAAAAACCTTTCTGTGTGTGTTGGGACTGACTGTTGAGGTGGGGATAGTAGGGCTAAATATATGAAATATGAAAACAACAGAAAAATAATGACAGTTATTAAACATCAAACAATTTTACAGCAGTTTTCAGTTGGTGTTAGTCAGTAAAACTATACTGATTTACAGCAACTAACAGCTGGTATTCTACTTAGAACAAGATTCGGGGCTAAAACTTTCCTCCACCATTTTATTTAGTGGCAAGGATATCTTGAAATCATTTCCTTTAATCAAGCAACAAAACATTAGTTTTGCTATTAAACTTTGTCCAATATAATACAAATTACATTGACTTGATAATTGCATCACAGTGTCATGGAATCTTGTTTCATACCTGCACTGATTATCTTCAAAACAAAACAAACAAAAACCAACAAACCAAAGCAAAACAACAACAAAAACAATGAAAAAAACCCAACCCCAGTTACAGGTAGTAACTGTGATCTAATGTAAAATGAAGGCTGAAAAAAAAACACCAAAGGAAAAAAAAACAAAACCCTACACCACAGAATCAAACATCTTGCTGTAATGAAGAATGCTTATGGACATTTGTTTATCCAAATTCCAATCTACGATCCATGGGATCATATTAAGTGATCCAAACTTGAGAGCTGCATTTTCTCAACCCCAATTCCTTCAACTCTAAACCAAAAGCAAAAGTGTGTAATCATGTGCAATTTTGAGATTCAGCATTTTGAGAACTCTGAGAACCACTGCTGATAGCTACTTATGACGAACAAATTAGCAACCATGTGGTGCAAAAGGTTATATAGTCCACAGTAAATAAATACATTAAGCATTATCTGTCCCATAAAAAGCATACGGTACAAACTGTTGTTACTAGTCTTTTAATCCCCACAAAAAGAAAGCTTATACACTTACATTTCATCATCATATTCCTTTGGAGGTGACACTGCAATGACTAAGTCAATCCAATCCTGCAACAGAAATGAACAGGCAAATGAGTACTGCTAAACATTCCTTTTAGAGGTGGTTAATGGACAACCACGAATTATCAGACAGATGGTCAGAAAGGCAATCTATTCCTGGAAAACCAGAGGGAAAAGGGAACCTAGGGAGATGTCCTGTCCTCTAAAATACAGTTTCAAGGTAGACCTGTTTGATTTTTATCCCAAAATTAAGGAGAAAATCTACTAGTCTTGCAATAAGCTTTCAAGAATAAAAATAATTAAAAAAATCATTCTAAGTATCCATATTTGGTCATTTTAGCAATTAATACAGTTCTTGTTGCGAATATGTTCACTGTAGCCAAAATGCACTGTAGCTATTTGTACGTTAAGAAATCAACGATTAGATAAGCTATTATCAAAGTTCTGATCAGCTTCCAAGTAATTTTCAATATTAAAGAGAGATTCCATACATGAAAGTACTACAATCACTCAGCATGTGTTTAAATACAAATCTTGACGTGTGGTTAACTGTCATAAACTTTTGGAGTAAATTACAGTCAAGACTTTCAGAGTTGCTGTATACCAATATCATCCACAGATTTCAACTCACTTTGGTGGCATGACATACTTGTACTTTTGACATTTTCAACTGTACTTCTACTGCTGTGACAACATTGTGAAAGAAAAATACACATCATGAGAGTTACAGGTAGAATGGAAAAATATTCCCATATACTTACCCCACCCATGTTCCAAGCGTTTGCCAGGGTTGCTTGTGCTTCTGCCAGCCTGCAGTCAATTACTATCTTGCCATTTACAGCCAGTATTTCATCCCCTTTCACTATGCCTCCTGGTGACAGACGAACACAGCATACATACATTATCTAGTATCTGCTTTGCACATTAAATCCTACAAATACAATTATTTGGGAAGTGTGAAATAATGAAGACCAGATTTAACTTTTTTTAATTAACAGAATGAGTGATTTTTGATATACAACTGGAAAAGGGGGAGTCCTTGAGAAGAGAACAGCTCTACATTTTTGGTCCACATTATTACAGTTTTTACCACAATAAAAACACAGCAAGAGTGACTATTTCTTAAAGACAATTTATAAAATTTACTTAAGTATCAGCTTAAGCAGCACTCTTCAAAACATGAACCTCTCTTTGCACTGCTCTTAGAGATGAGACAGAATTGGTTGCCTTGGACAGTCTAAGTGAGCTTCTCAGCAACAGCTATAGCTCTGAAGTTAGCTAAGAAATCAGCCAGTGCAAGAAGCCGCTTTGCGGAGTATTCAGATTCCCCATTGTTACTCACCATGTTTGTCTGCAGCACCACCGTCATAGATTGCAGATACAACTATCTTTCCAACAGGAGAATCAATTCCTCCCTCAACTGCAAGGTCTAATGATCCTTCCTATTAAACAAGAGTTTTAGTTCAGAAAAAGCCGTGAATTTTTGCTCAACCTTCCACTCTTCCAAATAAACACATCTGTACATGAAATGCTTACATGAGCTCTTTAAATATCAATCAGTAAGATAGTATTTACCTTTTTAATGCGTAAGAGGCGTACATCTTTTCCCACAATCTGCTCTGGAGTAAACTATGAAAAGACACTGTTAGTTATTTCCACCTCAGCAACATAAAACAATTAAGCTGATCTATGTAGTTGATTGTCGAAAAGGGTCCTTTGTTTCCCCTAAAATAGTCTTAGAGGAAGTTCAAAACACTAGCTTTTTTTTTTTTTTTTCTAGTAAGAAAGTTCTCTTTCATAAGGACTAGAAGAAACAGACAAGGCCCAGCAAGCCAACAAGAAAGAATATTACCACATTACCCCTCCTAGGCCTCATAATCAAGGAAGTTCATATTTTTCTGGCGTGTATTATATTAAACTAAGATGTATGAATTCTCTCCTTACCATTGAATGTGGATCAAAGTCTTCCACATATTTCTGGAAGCCCTGCAAATAAAATAAGACACAGCTGTAGAAGCACGTGCATGAGCCTCATGTTTAACACACAAACTCCATTTTAGCTATTCATGAAAAAATATAATTCTGTAAGATAAGAAAGAAGACTATAAATGGAGAAAAGCACAGAAAGGTAGCAAGTAGTCTGTCCTGACAGTCAGAAGAGATTTTAAAACATAACAGTAAATCAGCAGTTAGAACTGGCCACACTATGGAAAAATTTTGAGGGACTGTTTGTTACTCTATCAGTACTTGGCCATTCTTGGGACTGCCATCACATCGGGCACTATTTCACACTGACAGAAGTGACAGTGTGATTTGCGTATCACCAACACTGCTCCACAAACGCTAAGTTGCAGGACCAGACTCTTTCAAACTCCTTCTCTTCTTCACAGCATTTTGGGGAGCTGGCTGCATACCATGAGCAAACAAAGGACAAAAACCAATTTTGTTTGTCTGCCGTTCTGCAGAGAACTGAGAGTCCACATCTTATTTAGTATTTAAGTAAGAATTAGTTTCACTGCACTTGTGAACTGCTACTTTTGATGAACTAAATGTGTGCAGTTTGATCACAGGCCTCAATGAGGACAGAATTTCATCTTGTGAGGAATAAAACCCAATCATTCATGATTTTAGAAAGCATATCAGTATTACAAACATTTTCAAAACTGGGAGAGAGATATTTTATGACGATAGTTACCTAAACAACTAATAGATTGAATAGCTGAATTTGTAGAGATATCTGGTACAGTGGCTGAAGTAGACATCTATGATCTTGGAGCAAACAATTTAGAGGAAAGGACTGCAATCTCAGCCAAGTCATTATGTAATGTAAAGAGAGTCATTGAACTCCTTGTCCCAAGTCAACCTCACGGAAAACAGATGTTGCCCTTGAAGAAAATTTTCCTGGGAAAGCCACTTCTAAGCAGGACAAAAGGTAAAACTTCACAGCAAAAAAAAACTACAAAGGAAGGAATTATGTGATCTGGATACAACATATGTACAAATACAGTCATGAAAAAAAAAACAACAAAACAAAAACACATTCTTTGAACAAGTATCAAATTTGCAGTGTAGGCAGTGCACACAACATGCACCAAGCAATACCAATTGGAAACCGCTGGGCTCTTTCTACCTTCCACACATTACAGGGGAAAGTTATAAACATTCTTGACAATACTGTCAATTACAGAAACAAAGGAATTAACATCTGTAGAATACAGAACATTAAAATGTTTGACTATGCGGAAACAACTACCTGTCTGGACTTCTAGATGAAAGTTAATGCTCCTGCTTTGAGTGGGAAAATAATTTTTTTCAAAAAGCACCTATCTCAATGGCATGCTTAGTGGAGTTTCTAGCATTTATAGCAAGTAAGAACTGATTGAAATAAAGAGAAAAGAATTAAAACATATTATTATTCAGTTTCAACCGAACAGTCTCCAAGTTTGATTTGCTATCTCAGTCAAATCCAGTTTTCTGTTCTGAGCTGAGCCTTCAGCTCGTGCCATCTGAATCCTCAGCAGTGGGTCTGTTCATAGAAATTTATCTTCTCAAATGGACACCTGAAGGATCATAAGTTAGCACATGTATGGCAGACATATCTTGTCTGGGGGAGTTTTTCAGTAGACCAATAAAAACCTTAAATATTTGACATTTTGCCAGCATTTCACATATTAACTTGACTGCATCTATGAAACAGCCCTAATTCATCAATTTCATAAGGATACATAATGGTTAACCCTGAAGTTCTCAAAAAATCATTTTTATTTTTCTTCTTATGCATTACAATTTCACTTATCTGGAAAAGATGCCTATGTAATGATTCTACGTATTAACTGACCCATGCTGAATATCAAGAAAGACTGAAACTAAACAGAGGAAAGAAAAAGTCATGATTGATCTGCATGCTTTACCAAAGGTTCACGCTGTGAGCTTACAGCTTTGCATCAACACTTCCATATAATGTGACAATGCATATAACTCAGCTTGCACTAGTAAAGCTGTTTTGGACAGAAAATGGCACCTTTAACAGCAACAGAGAACTTAAGCACAAAGTTCACTTCACAGCATCATCTATCAAGACACAAAGCAGTCAACTGAAGAGAGAGAGAGATGAAAATTTCAGCACTGTGGTTATTTAAAGTTGCACAGAGGAAGGCAATAAATATAGTAATATGGCAGAAAATCCTACATAATATGACTATATTATATATATACATATATAATGCTATATCAATAGGTGCTTTCCACCATCAGTTCCTCTGATTTCCTATCAGCAGCTATGTCATGATAATAGATTTATTTGTTAAGCTAAGAAAATATTACAGAAAGTATTGTAACTGGAGGCTAAAAGAGGGAAAAACAAACAAACAAACAAAAACAGCTCTAGGAATATATTTTTTAAAAAATCACCCAGTCTCAGGACATTTATCAGTGTTAAGCAGCCTTAAATATTGCACTATGCAACAAGATGGCTCAATCTGAACCACCTGTCTAGGCTACAGGAGCCACATGCACACTGCAACTTTACCAAGGCTAGCAGTTTTCATGCACCAGTGCTGTCTTAAGTCCTCTGTTTTAGAAATTGAGCAACAGAATTAGAAAAGAGGGTTTAAAACCTACAACCAGTCAAAAAAAGTATCACACAAAACATGGAAAATGTTATTTTACTTGTTTTTTGTTAGATCTAAATGATGAATTGTAAACCACCATCCTTTTAAACATCTCTTGTGGCTGCAAAAGAAAGAACACGGCCAAACCAGGTATTAACTCCTTGCTGTAGACAAATATCACCTGATAACAAGAGAACTCAATGTTGTGGGTTTTTTTTGCTCTTCTTGGGACTGAATCATACTTGCACTTTTTAGTACTCATTCCCTACGCAACTACAATAGATAGAATATGCATAGCAAAATATCAAATACGAGATCTAGGCAGTTGGCTCACACTCCCATATGCCAAAACTGTTGAGCCCATTCCCAGCCACTTAACAATAACAAATAATTATTTTTGTTCAGATGATTTTGGTGTAACTATGGTCAACATCTGAAATTTATGATTACTATGTCTTACTGCTGCTATGTCTGATAAACTTTAGCTGCAGTCCTGCAGAATCAAGATTCACATCTTACAAGGAAAGTTTAAACGTTAACTATTCCTTTCATAAACTCTATATAGAACCACAGTGAAGTTCAGGAAAGAAATCATTCATAATTGCATCAAAGCCTTCTAACACACAAACAGATGTTTGTGGTAGCTGGGAGAGAAGACTAGTATCCATGTTGGTTTTGCCCCCTTGAAAACCCTACCACTGAATCATAGCCATCCCTTTTCTCTGAACCAAAACTTAATTAGCTCTGCCATGAGTGTATTTCAATTAAACTGCAGCACTACAGAGCCACACAGTTGAGATAATAGAATCTTCAAAGCTCCTAGATAACAGAAAGATTTGACCCATTCTTGCATATACATATATGTGAAGATTCATATACATATAACATATATACAAACATTACATATATTAAAAGTATGTTTTATATAAACACACACACACACACACACACACACACATACACGTTGTGAATAGAATCCATGCAAGACAGAATCCATGCAGATCTTATTCTACATACTACTACTGTGGCTTCAAATGCAGCCAGTATGAATAACTTAAAGCACTAAGATACAAATGAAGCAAAGAGGTAACTGGTCTGCAAAAACGATTTACAGACAGTTGTTTTTCTCAAAGTCATATTAGAATATTACTACCAATGAAACTGTGTTCTTCCAACTAATGTAAGGCAGTTGGGGAATCAAGATTATTGATATCTGGAACATTCGAGCAGTCTTGTGGTCTGGGCAACGTACATAGATGCATATCAAATGGTAAGAAATTTCCCTGAGAAAATGGATCTTATTGCCAGTTTGTCACACTAATTGTAAGCAGTGACAACAAGCAAAGCAGTATTTTCAATTTGTATCAGGACTTCCTGATCACACACAATGGCATTACCAATATTTTCATACTACTTAATATTTCCATTTCAGGTATTTATTTCTCAAAGTTTGATTGTATTAACTTTAAATTGTGATTTTTACTCTTTTCAATCCTCTATGGAATTTCAAGTTGCATAGAGGTAATGAATTTCTAAACAGAACTAAAATGGAAGTTCCTTGCATACAACTGAAGGAAATAACTCTGCTAGAAGGATTTTTAACTTTTTTCAATCTCATCCATCTGCCTTTTCTTGAGCAACTTACAAAACTTGCTTTAATTCTTCATTTCAATCTATTTATAATAGAGAAGTTTCACAGCAAATATGTCTATAGGAGAGCTGATTACTAGATAGCATTTGAATTTTTTCAGTCTGCAATTGGGAAAGTAGAGGAACAATTATGCAAGAAAGTCACAGAAACATCCATCCCATTGTCAGCAATACAGCTATGAATATTGCGCATGTCATTTATTGTCAGATATAGCATAAGCTTTTAATTAAATGAATGGAATGCAAATGTGATGTTCTGCACTACATGGAAAGCTCACAATACAATATAATGCCCAACTCTTGTAACTGTGCATACAGGCTCAAGTCTACACAAATACATATAATTGACACATAACACTAATGCTAAGAAAACAAGCCAAAATTATCCTCAAAAATAATGTTATAACTAGTGATTGCTCCATCAGTTATCTTAGATGAAATTTCTGGGCTGACATGTGGGAGTTACCACTTGCCCAAACAGTATTACTCTCTTTTCAGAAAGCCACAGCTTATCTTCCCTCACAAAACAGTTCTTGAAGATGCCATATGTTTGGTCCAATTATATTTACCCTAATTCTTCTTCATTTACATTTGAAACAGATATTGGGAAAAAAAATTAAAATGTACCTTATTGTGAGTAGACTTTTCAATAACACTGCACCATCCATTTATTGATGTCTACGATACAAAATTGCTTTCCCTTTGCCAACAAAAGAATGAGATGCATGGATACCTTTCAAGTATATTTATGACTATTTACAGGAGGAAAAAAAAATAGCAGTATAATAAACTTCTTGCTATTTCATTTCTGTTAAAAGAACCCATGAATTATGAAAATGCAAATCAACGTACAAACAAGGGAAAAAATAATACCCACAGACTCTCCTACAGAGATTAAGGTCTGTAATGCTCTGGAATTCTACACTCCAGTACAAAAACTGCCATTAATGTGACTCTTAGATTATGAACAACTGGAAAATTATCCTTTTGTACTTACCATAAGTGATTACTTGGAAGTCTATTTGGCTTTTACTTTGCAGAAAATGAAACAAGCACTGCTTCTTTAATAAGAAGTCAACAACAAATCCCACAGTACTGTAACATCCACAAGAAAATGAAAGCATTAAAAGGCTTACCAGGGCCTCTGATTTGATAGTTGGCCTGACCATAACGTTTGGGTCAGGATGAAGCATGACTGGTTTAGAGATTATTGGTACCCCTGGATGTCGCTGGGTAGGTGGACTTGGAGCAAATTGCTACAGGGGTTAAGAAAATTACGATTTACAGCATAATTTATGATAAACCATAATTTCACAAAATACTTCAACATAGTTTATGGCAACGAATTTAATGATACTAATGTAACAAAAGGCTTACACAAATATTTTAAATGAGATACTGTCAAAGTTAACAAATGAAAGCACAGTTTCTCTAAAATGCAAACAACAACCTTGTCCCTTTTCCTCTGGCTTCACCAGCAAGATCATAGAAAAAAAAAACCTCATCTCTGCTTTTGGCATTCATCCCATTAAGGCAATGAACCAAATGAGATACTACAGAAAAAAATGCTAACACTGAATGCAAGAAGATAGTGAACTTAAAATGAAATTTTAACCAATCAGTGGCTAAATGGATTCACACAAGATGAAATTCAAAAGGACTGCAGTGATTAGCTTTCCACATAACTGACTTCAAGATGACTCACAGTCAAGAACAAAGGTTAGCAATACTAACTACCTTCCCTTGACTCTACAAAGTACAGATATCATCCAGCACGTACTAGCTATGTGACTGATTCCACACTTCTGACTCAGTCAAAACTCCTACTGACGTCAAGCAGAGCAGTGCTCAAGTAAAAACTTCAAAAGTGAGCCCCATGGGTTTAGTTTCTGACTTAACCCCAGCAGCTCTCAGTACACTCTTGTCAATGTTTCTCATCAGAAACATGGTCTTTTCCAGATATTTATTCACATCATATAAGCTCTATCTTCTAAAATTATTTGAATTGCTTCCAGTAAATTGGTTGATTTTAAATTATTATCATTTTTTAAAGAATTTTTGGAACCAATTCTTTGGAAGTCCCTCAATTCATGTAGACATCTCCCAGTTAATGCTGTTTCTGCCCTACAAAATATATTACTACTTTCTGATTTCAGAAGAGTAAGAAGGTTCACAGATTAACATCATTAAAGTCACACTGGAACCAGACAATTTCTCCTGAAGTTGCACAACTTGAAGAGTGCCTGAGAATGGGGAAGACTGACATTTGGCCATTCTGAATTAAAATCAATGTAAACCAGAGAGAAAAGAAAAAAAAGAGCTCACTTTGTAGCATGTAGCCATAATGTTTAAAATACATCTCAGTCCCAGCTCTTTGTCTTTCTTCTTGGCAGAAAGGCACTCTTGCACAATCAGTAATGTAGAGACATTCCACAGAACATGCAAACTTTAACTGTATATGGCTGAAGGGTTGAAATGCAAAGTCTTCACATCATTACAAGTCACTACCACTACCTGGCATGAGGTACCATGTAACACAAGATCTAGATATATGACTGCAAGTGCCAAATTTGAAATAAATCAGCCATGCAGAGTGAGACCCTTTATGCTACCATTTATGCTTACCATCCCCTTTATGCTACCATTACATGGGAAGTTCATAAAATTACATTCATTATTAACAACACATGACATACCAGCGGACTGCTTGACACGGCAGACACTTTGCCAACGTGGGAGGTGTTTCTTACAACCTAAACAGTAGCAGACTTAGTACTGGGTTCAGGTAAAAATATACCATTACTAATAATTTTATGAAAGAGTTCAGTTTATACCAGGTGTTTTAATAGCTAGTTGCCAAGAACATACTTGACAGGAAACTTTGTTCCTTTTGTCAGGTATTTGTTAAGAGATTAATTTTAAATACAGTGATCTAGGGGGGAAGAAAACACCAGAATAAAGGTTTACAATTTTGAATAACATTAGCAAAATCTTCTCGGTGGACAACAAGAAGTCTTCCTTAATTTTTGCTTTGGTTGGCATAAATGCAAGATATTTCATTATTGAAATAATATGAAATGTTTTTGTTTTACCTGCAAGAAGAGTCCAGGCAAAACTGTTCACTTTCTGATTTTACTATCGTGTCTGATACCACATTAGCAATCCTAGGTCACTGCTAATACCGCTTATAAACAAAGCAGCTCTGGTTCAGTATTAGTACTTTATTAAGAGCTTACTTCTTTCCTTGTATACACTGCTAATTACATTTAGTGAGAACTAGCCTACCATTACTGAAGGCTAGGTAATTTTTTGTTGTTGCCAGCTCTATTTTTCTTTAATGACTGATCTTTTGCTCAAAGACATCTGGCAGTGAAAAACTACCAGAAACATATATTGGAATATGTTTGAGGTTAGATCCCGTTTGGAAGTTCCTTTACTACCTTTAAAAATCAGACCCTTAGCATTAGGTGCATGCACACTTATTTGTGGACAACAGGGAAAACTTGTTATCCATAAGAACATATGACATCTTTGTTTCAATAGATCTAGCATATTCTTGGCACTTCAAGCTTGTAAACCACATTAGAGGAAGCACTGTTAGAGGTGAAGTTTATACTGAAATATACAGAGTTCACATTAAGGCAGTTATTTACATAAAAACAATCTGCCAGTCTCCCCCAAGAAGTGATAAATTTGTATATCCTTTCTCACTTTAACCAAAATCATGCAAAAGTTGAGTATTCCCAAATAAAAATGCGAGGAAAAAAAACCAACAAGCAAACAAACACAATAGTGCAATCAATAAATCCATGCAGAAAAAATAACATGTAGGAAAGAAGTGACCATACTGGACCCTCTTTTGCTGTTTGAAACAAACATAATATTTTGGTAAGCAAACTGGAGTATACAAATCCCATCACAGTGCTTTGCAAGAGAAAGTGCAATGCAGCAGCTGCCATTTCTCTCTTAGAATGAGATCTGGCACAAGATTTCTTATAACATGTGATCCTCTTTTAGACTGAGATTGTAATAACATTGGAATATCTTCTGAAGAATATATCTCAAGCTCTTTTTTGTCAGCAAAAAGCAAACCTGATTTACAGAAAGATCACCAACTCTTGTTCATTTAAAACTGTTTTACTGTTGAGGTTTTAAAAGTTGGATCTTCTGATTTCAAGCTATTTCTTTTCTTCCAATCTTTGCACCTAACAAAGAAACCTGATAAAAATTTAAAGACTTTGACAGCAGGGATTTTCACTACATGGATAATAATTATCTCAGACTCGAATTAATTTTACTGCCTGACATTTATTACTTTTTTTTTTTTTTTTTTAAATACTCAAGTCCAAATATTCTTTTTAACTACCACATTCTTCCCAACATATTTGCATGTGATGAGTCAGCAGCACACGCAGGAAGGACAGAGATTAAAAATTACAAGAATAAACAAATAACAAAACAACCTCTGAACTACATTCACTAACTATCAAACAACAAAAACACTTCATTCCTGCTGACGGATCCAATAGATGAAGTGGATAATGGAGCCAGGGAGGGAGGCTAGGCAGGAGCATGGTAAAGGCACATGCATCCAAACAGATAATGATGTCACCTGGGAAGCTGGTGATACTGTTAGGACTGGACCTTTGGAAAGTGGAACATTCAGTACAGGAAGTGGATGAGCTGATGATACTGGAGTAACAGCAAGTGGTGGTGGTGGTGGTGGTGGTGCCACATGCTTCTCAACTTCATCTAAGTTTATATCATCAAGATCTGTGGTATGAAGCTGTAGGCCACCAGCAAACCGCCTCATTGATGTGGCAGAGGACGAAGCAGAAGGACGTCCACTTGCCAGCTATGCACAAGAGAACAAAAATCTGCCTTACCAGTTAATACATGCAACAGCTCTGAAGAAATTAATGTTAAATCCTGCACTACCACCCAACCTAACTGCTCCTGCTCTGAAATCTCCTGGCTTCTTGCACACTGAATATCTATGAAGTGTTTCTATGGAAGCTATTTTACATATCAAAGGAAAGCAACTTAAGACATCCACCAACTTTCAAGTCAGAAAACAATCTGCATCAGATCATAATGGAGAAGGGGGAAGTAAATGTGAGCAGCTATCAAAACAAAACAGCTTTGGGTTCCATGAAATCCAAATCTTCAGGAAGCTCTGGACTTTCTGTTAACCAGTACAAGACTTGCAAATTCCACAGTCTGAGCAGGATAAGCCACTCACCTGACAGAAAGTTAGGAGAAAGTGTTTACAAGCATGAGGAAAGTTCGCATATATGCTGTTAGAGTTCCTAACATTTCATTTAGACATGTATCAGTGATATGATTTAAGTATGTAAGAAACTCCAGTTGATAGATGCAACTTAGGAAATGTTAAAGAGAGATAAGCTGTTCTACAGATGCATGCATCTTAGTTTAATCTGACACAATTTTCCACAAATAGATTTCTGTTGACACTGAGATCTCATATGCCACCATCACTTTTTGGTACTAAGAAAACACCTTACTGTCAAAAATGTGTATAACAGATCTCGGTTGCTCTAGTACCCAAGCAGCAGTTCAGGCCTGTAGTACCTGAATATAGTTCTGTTGCATCTGTTCCTCAGAAGTATTCTATCTTTACATTTCATATTAATGCAACTGCATGAGTAGTTTTGCAGAAGTACTATAATAGACTAATAATATGCAATGTAGAAGAATTTTTGGAGCAAATACAGAGTATTTGTCTCAAATGAGAGTAGAACTCAGCAACAGTGTCTTTAGTCCATAACGTTTCCTCCTACTTTTCAAAAAGAAGGACAAAGATCTGGTATTACCCACACAGCTAAAGTCAGGTAGTGACAGAAGACTTAGCATAATCATTCCACCATTCTGGAGACCTGCACCAAAGAACCAAGTGGACCCAAACCTATGAGTAGGAAGAACAAAAGACCAGCTGTTGTTTTTTTTGTTTGTTTTGTTTTGTTTTTCAGGGCTGCTGCATACTGACTGGTAGGAAATTTGTCTAAGAGGGCTCCCCAAGGGTCCACTTTGTGGTTGTGTGGTTGCAGTTGCGCAGGGTCCCAAGGGAATTCAGTAGATGGCAGTGTTCCTTCTGAAAACAGCTACGCTTGGAAGAAAGCCACACAGCAGGATGGTGGGAAAGCCTCACTCTACACATAGAGGCACGTAGCTCTGAGACACATTCACTGCAATTTCTTCAGCTGAGGGGCCTATCTAAAACAAAGGAACCAATTCTCTGGGAGGTTTTTTCTTTTGTCAGTCTCTTAATGTCACTTTATTAGTTCCAATTAATACTTGTATCGTGACTGCAATTCAAGCAGGCATAAAAGAGATGATTAGTGATGTTCTTATTTGTATAGAATAATAACAATAATAATAATAATAATAATAAATTACAGCTGGATATTTTACTCTCATTTAGTAAGTTTTATCAGCAATATGTTCTGTCTATCCCAAAGAGTGTTCATGAACCAATTCAGCTATTTTGGAGCGATAGCATACTGAAATGGACAAACCAGAAACATTAACGTTGAACTTTAACATATGACATCACCCCTATCAACTATGGAAACATCAAATACAATAGAATCATAGAGTCATTAAGGTTGGAAAAGACCTCCAAGATCATCTAGTCCAACCGTCAAATTTACATTGTCATTCACCAACTGCTGACAGTTGTCATTTTATTCTCCTTGTCCTTTTTTTCTCTATTTCTGGTAAAACCTCTTGTTTTTAGGAGAAAACCAGTGAGTTACTTAGAGATCATGCAGCATATAGAAAAGCCAGCATTTTACCTCAGGAGATTCATTTTCCACAGAGGAAATCTGTTCTAACCGTGTCTGACAAAGTCTTTCCACCCAATGCTGCACTTTTTCTGATTCTTCTAGATCTTCACGCTCTGTTTCAGACACCTTAAGCATATCACCAGTGCATTAAAAAAACAGATTAGAGATATCATTACAGTACAAAGGCTTGAAACTCAGGATATGCCATTTAGATTAGTTTTACAACTAACTGTGCTTTTGAGAATGACTTCCTGTTCTGCTCTCTTCCATTAAACTCGTCACTAAATGTGGACACTAAACAAATGTAGAATTTTTGCTTCACTTGAACATAAATTGACTGTAGCAACAAGCACTCAGAAACAGGTTAATGAAATGTAATTAATTTTTAAACTTTGTTATCTTTGACAATTAAACAAGCTCCCTATTCAGATACTTCCACTGAAGATTCAGCATATTTTCCTCCAATATAATTTTGCAACCGATAGAAGAATACAACATACCTCCTGTACAAGACGATTTATTTTCAGTTGTTTTTCTCTCTCCAGCATTCCTTCTTTCTCTTTGGCAAGTCTTTGCTCAAATTCCATTTCCTTTTATTTTTCTTCTGTTCACAGAAACTATCGCTTTTTGACTTCTTTTGCTCCTTTCCTTTCTGGGAATTATATTATTTTTTTAAGCTAGATTTTTACATAAGCTAAAAACATGGCAATTTCAAGCTTAGTACATGAGTGCCTGTCTTGAAAAGTGAAGTACAGTGCAAGTATGGAGCCCGTCTTTCACATGCAATTCTTAACTGCATTTCCTCAGCAATTTGCTAGAAATGCAACCTCTATTGGAATGCCCGCACACAGCCATTAAGTTTATTGAATATTGAGTGTTCAGCTTACCCCTCCGCAAAGCTACAACTGAAGAGCTGGCAGGCCCACTACAAAACTTTGCAACAGTCAACTAGTTTTGATTAGTTCTTTCTAGCTAGTTTGGTTTGGTTAGTTATCATCTCTCTTCATTCATTTTTACATCAGTATGAGACTGACTGCTTTCAGACTCTCATGTACACATAGATGCGACACTGCTTAAAAAAAAAAAAAAATTGCTTCATACCTCATACATCCTAAACACACTATTGCATGCTTTAATACAAACAAGCACCTAGAAAGGAGAAGCTTAGATCAATGGAGAAACCGAACTGCCCTCAGGAAACTGTTCCAGATCGTAGAGCCCAAACACTCCCTACCACCACCAGCAAAAATCAGCTTGTGTGTGAACAAATACTGTATGTAATAAAATAAATAAAAATAATAAAAATGTTGCACACACTGCAAACAAAGGGTAAGAGTTTCTCGTAGTCTTTAGAAGCCTGTGATCCTGTTGGATGAGTTCAGTGGTAAGCTGACTATAGCTCTGTGGTGAAGTGTAGCTACTGTTGGAAAACCAATAATATTTGGAGAAAAAAAAACAAAAAAAAAAAAAAAAACAAAAACAAAAACAAAAAAACCACAAAGCAACCTTAAGTCAAACATCTGCTTCTCATGTTTTAACAACATTCTGTTGGAATGTTTTTTGCGGGGCTAGTTAGTTTATTCTTTGATGACAATTTTTGATAAAATGTTATCCTCTAATAAAGTAGAAGATACATTATTGTTGCCTATGAAATGTAGTATCTGGAAGGTGGCAAGTCAACCCACTAAGTATCAACATTTGGAAAATTAACTGAATTGAAAGGCACGCTAAGCAGTATGCATGCCAAAGAGTTCAGGATATCACCATCTATGAGACAGTCTTAGCTGCATTTATTGCTTTCAGATAGACCAAGATGAGTCAACCCTTCTGTCCTTTTTCCCCATGGATTCAGTTCATTTCCTATTAAAGATATTTTAAGTACAGAGTGATTTTTTATTATATTATTATTTTTTAAGCACACACAGAGGAAATCCATTTGCAATTTTCAGCAGGAAGAAAATTTACCATTTGATATTTAAAATAATTCTAAAGCAAAAGGTTAAGCATATAATACTTTCAAGTTTCAGTGCACATTGTGTAGCAGAGTTCAACAGGAACCGAGTTGAATCTTATTGATATATGAAAAGTATTTGGAGGCTCTGTAAATTATCTTGGTCAGCAGACCAAGATCACCAAGGTGATCATCAAAGATCACCTATTTGTGTGAAGAGGCTGAATTTTCATAACATGTATTTATCTTTGTCAGATGATCCTAACCATACTGGATTTTATATGCTTCTGATCAAGATGATTTACAATCACAGGCAATATAAAATGGCATCAGAGAACACTGTTATTTCCTTATTCTTTATTAAGGTCAAAACCACTGGCATTTCTTACCCTCCTAGAAGGTTAAAATAATAGTCATAAATGATGACTCAGATACTTCCTATATCCTCCTCAGAAACTCTGAGTTTTTAGGAGAGAGATCTATGAGCCCTCTTGGACAGTTAGTCCTTCCCCAGCAAATTACCATTGGCCATCACAAAAAACAAACAACACAAAAAACCTATGATATAACTAAGATATATTGATAGAAATAAAGAGAACAAAGCAATAGAGAATAAAATACTACTTGAAACTGCAGTAATGTTTTAGATGAGACTCTACAGATTTAAGAAGTATTCCATCATGCTTAAAGATTTTCTGGTATTTTTCTTTTTTGTGTGTGATTCACGTGCCTGAAAGCCTTTTGCCTTCAGCACTCTCAAGGGGAGATTTGCAGAAGTTTAAATGGGAACCACACATGTGACACCCATTGCATTTTTCCATCTTCAAAGACTTTTATTATTTATGGATCTATTTATTATTTTGAGTACTTTTCAATCTGTGCTGAACAGCTTCTGCAAAGTATACACTCTATTCTCACTCCAGCTGGCAGGTTTCGAGAAGTTTTAAGTGCTCAAAAGAACGCATTCCTAAGCGTTCTTTTAAGATGCTGAAAAGCATCTTAATTTCTATGTGTTAAATAAGTGAAAGAGAAGAAAAGAAAGGAATTAAAATTCAAATGCACAGCAAACAAGCTCACTTATCACACTTTGTACCTTGCGGATTGTGGGAAATTTTCCTTCATACCGATAAAACCATCCAAAGGCTACAAAAAGGTAAAGGAAAAGTTGTTTTTTAAGAAAGCCAATGCCTAGTTCAGATTGATTCCTGCGATACATATAACTGATTAAAATTTATTCGGAGGCGCAACGAATGCTCAATATTATAAGACAAATACTTAAACCACTTCTTCGTTAATAGTGTTAGCACATTTAGTCACAAATATCCCTTATTTTGCTGATACATTTTTATACTAAGCAAAGCAAATGCAACTGTTAACCATCATACCACACAGAACCATACAGCCATATGCATTGCTGAGATTTCTATAGTCATAGTCCTACTTTATACTAACCGTAACAAGCCTATCAAAATGAGAAAGTAATGAAATTATTTCAAGCTTGCAGCAGGACACATTGGTGTTTAGGGTGACAAGAAAAGCTCTGTTTCCCATAGTGAACTATTTACACGCAGGTGCATAAACATAAAAAATAATAAATAAATAAATAAGTGGAGTAAAATCAGGCAACATAATCTAGTATTATAATTTTACATAATAAATACTGACAATACAGAGTTCACAATATAATCCATGTTTCTGTAGGATTGACACGTTTTGTATTCTTGCTGAAGTATCTTTAGAAAGCAGTGACAATTGCGGTATCATAACCTTTCATCATACCAAAGGACCACATATATTGCTCTAGCAAAAGCAGATGATCGTTCAGTATCAAGACTGACTGTCAGGAGGAAAAGAAACATAGGAAGGATCTAAATCAGGATAGGAGGTTAAGGCTGGATGGCAAACCTGTTGGTCCTGCTTCATGATCACTTCATCCATGTCATCTGTTTCAAGTTGGTCATGTGCAACTCCCTCTAAATCTACTAGAGAAACAAAGGAGGAAAGGAGTGAGGAGACAGAATGACAGGTCAACTGGAGATTCCCATGAAATAAAGAGACCAGCAATGAGTGACTAGTAGTTTTCATCAGATAAAAATAATTAGTGATGAAGTATCTTGCCTCAAAATAAAAATAAAAAATTTAAAAAAAAAAAGGAAAGAAAGAGAGAAAGAGAGAAAGAGAGAAAGAGAGAAAGAGAGAAAGAGAGAAAGAGAGAAAGAGAGAAAGAGAGAAAGAGAGAAAGAGAGAAAGAGAGAATGAGAGAAAGAGAGAAAGAGAGAAAGAGAGAAAGAGAGAAAGAGAGAAAGAGAGAAAGAGAGAAAGAGAGAAAGAGAGAAAGAGAGAAAGAGAGAAAGAAGAGAGAGAAAGAGAGAAAGAGAGAAAGAGAGAAAGAGAGAGAAAGAGAAAGAGAGAAAGAGAGAAAGAGAGAAAGAGAGAAAGAGAGAAAGAGAGAAAGAGGAAAGAGAGAAGAGAGAGAAAGAGAGAAAGAGAGAAAGAGAGAGAAAGAGAGAAAGAGAGAAAGAGAGAAAGAGAGAAAGAGAGAAAGAGAGAAAGAGAGAAAGAGAGAAAGAGAGAAAGAGAGAAAGAGAGAAAGAGAGAAAGAAGAGAAAGAGGAGAAAGAGAGAAGAAGACTGAAATCTTGCTCAGATCAAAACAAATTCTAACTCCCTGTAACTTCAAATAGCAGTTAGGATCTACACATGGCTAATTAGTCTGCTATGCAATAAAGATAAATTTTATACAGGTCGGTGGCTTTTCATATTATTAAACAGTCAGAAGTTCTGTGATGTCTGGTTCAGAAACAGATAACAGCCTTCTGTTGCACTGCCACTGTGGCAAACACTGTACAGAGAGAACACCGTAGAGAAGAGTCAGAACACTAAATGGACAAAACATTTCCCCCAGCTCACTTTCTTACCCATGAAAAGAAAACTGACTTGCCCACTCAAACAAAAAATAATGTAATAGGGTTAGAAAATGACCCAGTTTCCCTAAAATTACATAATACCTGCTCCACAAGGATTTCCCACTACTTACTTCTTCTAATATCATTGTAGTACAATCTCCTGTCATAGTCTATAGCTTCCAACTTAGCTTCATAACTGCAAATTAAGCTTAAAGCAGCTTAAATTCCTTTGGACAACTTACATCTCATTGGAAGGTTGCAGTGTACAAAAAAATACCCCCTCAATCTCTCAAATAATTTAGATGCAGACTGCCCAGTGATATCAAATCAGGCTCTGCAGTCTATTTGATAAAGAGTTGTTGCAATAGATGAAAAAAGACATGAAAAAAAGTGGACAGGGAAGGAAATAAAAGATCAACAACAGGATCCATGAAGGAAGGATACAATAAGATGGGAACAGAAAAAGAGAGTAGGTCAAGCGTGTTTCAAAATCCACAGGTTTTACAAAAGAGAAAAATAAAGAAAAAAAAAGCAGGATTTTTTTCTCCCACTAGTAGATGGTCTATTAAAGATGTTAACACATCTTCTACACATAACCAGCTCACAGACAAATGCATGGATTTTGCAAATGCTTACGAGTACCCTTACTTCCCAAAGGACAAGGTCAGTGGGAACTGGAAATTCCGATTTCTTTAGTAGATGCTTGCATCTGTACAAGCTCTTAGCACGCATGACCACAGACAGAAACAATAACAATTTCTGTATGAACTCCAAACACTTTTATGCCATTATTTCATTTTCAACATAGTAATCAGAAGAGCTCAAAGTGAGGAAGATGACATAAGAAATACTTCAGCCTTAAAATGAATAAAGGTCTGAAAATCATAATAGTAAGAAACTGATTTGTTAAAGGAGACAGAAAAACCACTTAAGATTGTAGATTCTTCAGAAGCGTTTGAATTTTGAAACACATGGCCTCATGCTGAGTGAGAATGGGAAATGCTAAGAATGGGCTCAGTCGCTTTGTCCATGTAAAAGAGAAGTGAGGGAGCTGTAAGACATCCCTATGGTTCCCAAGTCTGACAAAATAAAAGAGAATCATGTCTTGCTGAAAAGAAGGTGGAAAAGATATCTAGAATTTTATGAAAGCTAAACATTGCATTCATTTCTTTCAAGCCAAAAGTAGGGTTACAAGACAAAATACACAAGACTGTGATATCCATCCTTCATAATACTTCAATTAAGTAACTAACATAATTCTTCAATTAAGAGTGAGGAAGAAAAAGGTTGCATTAGAAAGAGCACAACAAAGAACATTCATTCACTCCAACTCAAACTGCAAATCTTGTATTAATTTTCTGTTTTCAAAGTTTACCTCCCAAGGCCTCTCACTAAATACAAAACTGTTAAATTACTTATTGATATGATTAATATAGAAAGTCAAAACTACTCCCAAATGAGAAAAAAAAGAGCAGAAATATCTGTCTCTTACCCCTTCTTCATACCTTCCTTTTCAGAAGTAACAAATCTATGACTTCTTACAAATGAAAGAAAACTAAAACTTACTAGAAGTGACATCATCTTCACTGAAGTAAAGGCTCTTACATGTATGTAATTCAGCATTGCTTTTTTGGTTTATGCACATGGATGTACAATCACGTATATAAAAAACAAACACACTGTTTTCATTTGGACATATAATCGAAACCACATGTCCAGTACTTCTTGAACACCTCCATTATAAGATTGGCAAGTGAAACACAATCAAAACCAACAAGGAATGCAATGTATCTGAACCCCAAACTAAAGAGATCATGCTTCAAGCAATGATTTCTTAACTTTTTTTCTTTTTCTTCCCTGCAGCTGATTGCAAAAAACCCACAATTGAGTGGTTGTAGCATTAGTGAGCTGGGTAGCTAATAGCCATTAAATACAATTTCCACATGCTCCCAGTCTTGTGAAAATCAGACTGATCACTAACCCGGCTTAGACACACAATACATTCCATACAACTCGATGCATCTGAAACAAAAAAAAAGTTACCAAGGAATCAGACTGAAATCAACTACTTACTTTTGTGTTTAGAACGAGGAGCAGAGTGCACTTCTGCAGTTACAGTTTTCAGAGGTTTGGGAGGCTCCTTAGGCCCCCAGTCTTCTTCCCACTCCTTTTTAAATTTCTCTTCCTCTGCTGTTATTCTATGTGGAAATAAAATGCAGCTATGAATACAAAGTATAAAAATAACACAGACGTAAATTCCTTAGAATTGTTAACTTTGCTATATATATATTTCCATTAAAATGATGCATCATAAAACACCTCTTGAACCTAACCAAAATCCTTTCAATGATTTGAGTCATTTTTTGAAGAACATAATGACTTCTTTCTACTTTGCTGGAAATATGTTCAAACAATAAATGAGCATTTACTTACACACTCCAACATTTCAGAAGAGGGGGGGGGTGGTGGTGAAGCTTTTTTAGTGTTATCTATTCATGGTCTTTGATACCTCAGTGGCTATTAGGATAACTTGTAAGCTGTACCCATGCAAAATACTCTGATTTTCATATTAAGACGTGTATATACAGATATATAAACAAAACAAAATACAAATGTACAAATATACAAATGTACAAATACAACCAAATTCATGAATTTTAAGACAAGAGGAACGCACAACAATACCACCACCTTAAATGAAGTTGCCAACTGTTTCTCCTCTTTTTCTTTTTCATTTTAAAAATTGAAGTATATATTAGAAAAATAGCCAGCTTTAACTAAAACATGAGATGTAGAAGTATCTACAACATTCCTAGAGTCAAAAGTTCCAGTGGTAAATCTTCATTTGGATCTTATTTCTATTTTGATGATTGCTTCCTAAAGACATAGTTCTAGGCTTCACTAAAAAAAAAAAAGACTCATTTGACAGCGAAACATAAATATTGTTGAGACACAAAACTCACTGAAGTCAGCATTTTTGAAAAATAGTCACACTGCAGGAAAAAGCAGCTCATAAAACAATGAAAATATCTAGAAAGGCACCACAATCAATAAAGGGAAAATTTGAAGGAAAATTCTGAAAATCCCATGTCACAGCAGTACTACCATGTAACCCAATAACTTGCAGCTTCACATACAGCGCCTTTAAGCAGTCTAAGATCTATTCTTGGCTCTAGCATTCTTGAACCGGTAAATTGGCAAATGGTGCCAAAATTCAACAGGTCTTATATGATATATTTGCATTTGGATTTTCCTGCAGATCCCAAATTGAGCTAAGATAAATCTAAAGCATAACCGTGTGGCCAAAGCACTATTTAATCTGTACTGGAAGTCAGTATTTAAAACTGGAAGCATAGTAAGCAGCAAGGCACACTGAAAAGAATGTTTAACCTAGTTATTATATTTAATTAAATATATATATATATTTGTGGTGTTACAGTGTAACTTGAAGTATACTGAGAATTAATAACCTCTGTCATTTAGGCATATCTGATTTTTTTTCTTAAAATATATGTTTTCCAGCTCTTCATTCATTCGTCCATTTCTTCCTTGACCAATTTCATTGCAACATTCGTTTCCTCCTTTCCATTAAAATTAAACATGAGAGGCAGAATAATCAGGTTCTGAGACACATCAATTATTTTATCTAGTGTTCTGTACATGACTATTCCACATTATTTATTATCAGCGTAACACTTGTGTTTTCCAGGTGCTGCTTTTCAGTTTCCTATTTTGAAACTCCGTAGTGCACTTACTGAAATGCATGGGATACTACACTTCACTAAATATACAATTTTATTAGAAAAGAATGTTTTTAGTCAGATCTAATACTTACTGCTCAATTTCCCTGCGATATCTCTCTTCCTCCTCTGCAGCCTTCTGGGAAATTTCCATTTTTCTTCTGTAAAAGGAATTAGGACACCACAATAAAAATAGTATTTTCTGAGTAAGAACTTGTACAAAATGCGTCAGCATATAATTAATGAAATATATGGACAGCAAATACATACACATTAGGAAAAAATGTTCTTTTTATGAAGTCTTTAAGACATAGAGGGTTCAGAATACTTTTGTTCATACCTTGAGGACATTAATGATCACCTGCTTAGCAGGGACACATCATCTGTTTAACAATAACTCTCTGTCTTCTTCTGAGACAGTACTACAGCGCATTATTCTATGAGTATGAAATTGTTACCGTCCTCTAAAAATCATGGAGAAGGGAATGGCATCAAAAAATAGCCCAATACTCCATCAAACATCAGGAATATGACAGCTGGGGAACAAAGTAACCCTTTTACTCAGTACACCTATTTGAATGATGCTGGTTTCGAAAACCCAAAACATTAGTAGAATAAGGAATCATGAACAGACTCCATAAGACTGAGTTCATCTGGGAGTCTTCTTAAAATTATTCCTGTCTTATTTGCTCTTTTCAAATCCAAGCTAAAATTTTCAGATCCTCCTGAACAGATTCCTTACAATCTCTCTTTCTCTTGCTGCTCCTTGATGATTTTGTTAGTCTCCAGTGCAAGTCGCTTCTGATGCATTAACTCCTGGCGTTCCAGCTCACGAAGATGTGCTTCTCTCTGCCTCTCTTCTTCAGTCATGAATAGTTCCTTTCCCTGCAATCATCACCCCAATACAAATCACTCACTTTGTGCCATGGTCTTTACTTAACCAGAAAAGAGAATTCAAGAAACAACGTTTATATATTGCAGTTTCCTCTTCTGACAGAGACATATACCAAAGAAAGGAGAAATAAATGAGGTGAAGTACAGTGGAATTGAAGAGTTCCGCAGCAAAAATTTTAATGAGGCCAATAGGACATACTCTTTTTCTAGCAGCTTATAACATCACTTGGAAATGAAATCCTTTGGATGTTCATTAGGAGATGATGAGCTTAATCAGATAGTCTGGAGCATTTCTTTAAACAATATCTATCGTGCCTTTGAACAGTTGTCTCTTCCAATATTGTAAGAGTAGTTTAATTAAAATACAGATTCCTTCATACAGATAAACAGCATGTAACAACCCTTACAAAGTAGTCTAAGTGATTTGTTAAACCTTGTTTCTATTTCATTCAGCTGTGGGGTAATTATAAAGTATCTTCTTTGATTAGTCTACTGAACCTAAGTATGCTCTTGTATAAAACTGTGCATTTTACTGTCAGAAGGATTAAAGCAGTAGAAGTATTGAAATACTATTTGAAAGCCACATTGAAATCAGCAGAAATTAATTTCCGCTGACTTTAGATCAGAACTCACAGTCATCCTGTTCTGTTGTACAAATAATGAAAATTAAAAATTGAACAGTTTTCAATATGTTGAATACACTAAAGAGAATAGATCTAACCATTGTACAAGGAATATATTAACTACTCAGGAGAAAATGTTAATTGGCTCAGACTTTAATGTCTCAGCAGAAGAAGCTATCTGGCAGAACACAAGCACTAAAACGTGAAAAATCATTACCATAAAATGAATTCCCAGTCCTTGCAAGTGAACAGTATTGCACTGGTGCTTCACAACAATACACATTCCTGAAACTGTTGTACTTGAGCATACTGTGAGTGGTTAGAAATAATCAGAAGCCACTCCAAATGGCTTCAGTTTGACCGGATTTGGCAGTAAAAAGATTGCAATGAAATGCAGCTTTGTTTCTTATTTATTTTTACCATTTATTTCATTCAAATTGTGCTTTTGTAAACATACTACTTACAGCGCCTGCCACTACAGAGATAGTCAAAGTACGGCTACTTTTGAGCACTCTGACAGCCTGCAAATTAAAACAAAACAAAAATTAGTCTGCATTTACTGGTAAACATGCTGTGCAGATATGACAAAAAGTGCTGGTTGTCAATGCTGGAATTTCCAAATGACCTATCTGAACTAAAATAGTGGTATCTATTCAGATCTCCAAATCTTCATGCTCAATGCACGGCCTTTAAGTGGTACAGTATCAAAATATTTATTTATTTTGCAGCTAAGAGAATCGGGCAGAAGCTTAAAGAAAGCTGACAACAACATATTAATGGAATTAAGAAGTTTTAATCCTACCTCTTTATGATCCACATTCGAAAAGTCCACCCCATTCACCTCAACAATCTGATCACCAACCTAAAGGAGTTAATACAAATTTTAGTACAGATTCTGAATTAATACACATGCTAACTGGAATCAGAGAGAGAGATACTGTCAAACATTCTCAATATAATAACTATGTTTACTGGCAGAATACAAGGGGAAATCAGCCAAGCATGTAAGTCCTCCCACAGGCATTTCCAATTGCCACTATTTCAGATGAAATTCTGAGCTAGGTGGATGGTTATTCTGACCCAGGCTATCAATTCATGTGTTTTTGAAAGGCAGGGAAATTTCTTGACAGGAAATCTATCCAAACGGTATCTCCTTCTGATAGAAAGAAATGACAGCTAATGTCTCCACAGTGACCTGGAATCCTTGAAGAAATAAATGTCAAACAAGATTTCCTTGTAGTACCCGTACTGTAAAATGATATACTTACCTCTAAGCCCACTTCTGCTGAAAGAGAACCTGGCTTAACATTGCTGACAAAAATGCCCGGTTTTTGCGTTGGTCCACTGGAAATACTGGTGGAAGATTAAAAAAAAAATAAAAATAAAAATAAAAACAATAATTATAGGCTTATACAGAAGCAATTGAGAAGTCTTGTTTTCTTGTTTCTGACTGAGAAAGCTTTTTACGGTGTAGATTACTCTGAAACAAGCACTGAAATTAATTTGCCAGTGCAGAGGATACTTTTCTACCCTTTTTGCCACAAAACCATACTAAAAAAAAAAAAAAAAAAAGGAAAAATAAATAAAATAATAAAGTATTTAGGCTTCTTGATACTGCTTGGGATGCTGAAGCTAACACAGTACATGGACCTAACACTAAGGGATTAAGGATGCTTAAGGCATCAGCATGTAATACAATGAAGAGCTGATAATTGCTTGCATAATTATTTATCGAACTATAGTATACTATGTATACATATAATGATATTATTGTTCAGGGTTATTTACCTAAAACAAAAAGGATATTGCAATCAGGATCCAACACCTAGTGTTGAAATCCGACCTGCAGTCCATGCTGGCCCTCAAGACAGCAGTCATTTCTGTGGATAATACATCCAGAAGGCGATGTCAAATCACCCTTCCAGGTTTATAAATGCATTTAAAATTTTCTATCTTCCAATCAATATTAAAGAAAAAATATTCTTTTGAAAATATTCTGTGTGGTCAGCTACTACACATTGCAACATGCAAAGAAATACTACAATTTCTTTTCTACCTCAAAATCTTCACAACTAGATGAAAGGACATGAGTCTCAGACATGTTTGCTCATATTTCTAAAAATGGCAGATATTCAGAATTAATATTAAGAACCAAGACACAGCCTCTTAGTTCAGAAAAGCTGCACAATGGACAATGCTGAAACCTACTGTATTACAGAGCAGCATTTCAAAGTATTTAAAAATTTAGAAATTTGAAAGCTTTTAAAAGATCCATGCCACATCTTTTGTTATGCTACTGTAATCTTGCTTTAATTTTTAAATTGAGAATTAAAAAGACAAACGATGTTAAGTCAAAACCTGGGACATAGTTACTTATATTTGTCTAATAGTATGTATGTGTCACAGATATCCTCCTGTCCCTGTCAGCTTTTCTTGGTCCTCTATGGTTCTCTACCTTCTACGTATCACATCAATGAGTGAAGGAACAAACTGCCCTGGATGTCTCATTTAACAAGCCATGTACCCACCTGCACCCCATGCCTTTTGTACCGATCAAGCTAATGAAGACTTTCTTCTCTTTACTGTCCCTTCCTCCAGAAGAAACAAGACCAGCAACACTGCCCTTTCCTTCCTACAGAGAGATTAAAAAAACTGCAGACATTACCCTGTGTGGAAGTTATCTGAAGACCAATAGAAGCTTCACAAAGCTATGAACAAAGCCTGATGATGCCAAATTAAGATTCCTCCATGGACCAATTAGAAGTGCATATGAATTACGGCAGTGCAGTGTGACTGATGTGAAAGACTAACTTATCTATTTTGAGAAAACTGTTCCAATTATACAGCTTTCTCTCCAGAAAAGAATGAAGGAAAATTAGAAGAAAGTGATATGGCAAAATAGTAATTTAGGTGTTCCCTAACAAAAAAGCTAGAAAAAGACTTGATAATGCTCACTACTCAACAAAATTTGCCTTCCTGAAAGACAAATTAGATAATTGTGGTCTTTTTCTACATGGCTACAACTCACTTGCATTCATGTTGTCATTCCTCCACCAATATAACAAAGATAGATCAAATCATCTGCTTAAGATTTATACAGTTAAAGAATGGCCTGGCCAAACAAAGCAAGGTACCGATCAGCAAGTAGAAGTTATTACAGTTGTATCAAGCCCTTTCCTTATCTAGTGATTCTAGAATCATTTCATACCACAAAAGATTTTTTTCCCCACAAACACGTGTAATCATATACTGCCCCTAAAAAATAAATACAAAGACCTCTGTGATAAGCTCCAAGGAGAAAACAGTTCAGAACAATTACAGACTTCACAGAAAACAGCCTAATTGATCCCTTACCCCAGACTCTGACACAAACTGGTCCACATATTGCCATTTAAGGGGTTCATCCGCTGAACTGAAAGGAAAAAAAATGCTTAAAAATGACAATGAAGAAAGAATATGAATGTGTTCAAAAAGCTGTTTTGAAATGGGGCATTTTGTTTTGCATCCACTAGTTCCTTAGGATACTGTTCCCTATAAGTTGTATGCTTTGTTCAGCTATTTAAATAGAGCATCAAACAAGCATAAAATGATTTAGTCTAGTAAAGTATTCAATTACTTCAGTGAGTATAGCTGGCCAAATTTAAAATTGAGTAATCCTCTTCAACTGAAACAATAATGAGAAACTCTAAGAATAGAAATGAAAATTATCATAAAATCTTGAACAGTTTATATAAATTGCTATGCAGAGACACGCATTTCATCAACAACATTTGTCAAACATTCCACTTTCAGTGTCAAATTTTTATCAACAAATTGGATGAGAACAATAGTTTGATTTTTCTAAGCTCTACAGCATTTCTCAAATGTCATATACATGCAGAAGTAGTAAAGCTCTCCATTAAGCAGGATGTGTGGAGAATAAAATTTTCAGGAAGCATCGACTATTAACAAATAAATCAAAATTTGTTCATTTAAGTAAGCAACTATGTAATGAATCAGACCCATGTAACAAGATGTCTGTCTGTTCATCACACTAGACACGCCATTTTAACTATCTAGAGAGATGCATGGCACAAATTTTCAAACATACAGAAAATTAAAGTGATACCTTGAGTATTGAAAAGGCTGTACGAAAATTAAACACTATTACCTTTTGACTGGTATCATTCCAACATCTGAAAAAGAGAAACGCTGTGTTAAGTAAGATTTTCTACAGGTCACCACCTATCTATTGACAACAGCCTTCAATGATAGAGGTGATTTTTGATGCCACTTACGTCTCACTTTTATGGACACTATTTTCTTTGTGCGAATGAGGTTTATCACTTCCTCGTGTGTGCATGATGAGATGGAATATCCGTTTATACGAACTATCTCATCCCCAACCTAAAAAATGAAACATAAAAGGATAATGTGAAGTATAAGTTTCTAAGAAATGATGTAATCTGCAATAATTACAATGCAGAAGTTTGACAGTATTCAGTTCAAGACTTTAGGGATTTCAGGTAAACTCTGGATGAGTTTGACTTAATCTTTATGTTTTAATAGGTTATATTAGTTTTGATCCCATGTTCTCTGAGATACCTTTTCAACTACTTTGGTCATTAGGACACAAAACATGATCTTATCCACATGTCTGAATCTAGATCCAGAATAATACATTATTTTAATGAATTTAGCTCAATTTTGGATGCAATACCTTATTGGTTATAAGAGTCATACACTAGCATAATGGAAGTTTATTCTTGGCTATATTAGCTCAAACCTTCTTGGATTGTGTACACTAGTTACAAAACAGTATGTTATTCATCTGATATGCTTTCATGTGTCTCACAGCAGCAACCCATTGTTTTTCATATACCGTGGCTGAGGGGACGGTACTGCCACACTATTGTCACAACTCTCTTGTTGTAAGATGTGAAAAAAATAAACAATATGGTTTAGTTTGGAACAAAACCATACAACAAAACCATACAAATCATTAATTTATTCCCAAGGCTACTCTGCACGCATACAATACACATTTGGGCTACATGGATGACAGCATAATCAGCTACAGAACAGACCAAGAACAAGCAACCTGAATAGCAGCAGGAACAAAACTAAGGTTATTCCCAAAGCAAATTCAGTTGAAGAAAGCTCAAGTGAAACCAGAATTAGCTGTATTGGTAGCTCATGTTTAGTGATAAAATGACACAGCACAACTGCAAAGCTTTCATTTTAAAAGGCCTCCTCTCCTTTAATTCACATCCATAAATATATTTGACAGGTTTTTTTGACAACTTGATTGGAAGTCTCCAACTTCCACTAATGATCCCCTTAGCAAGGCAGCTTAAGAAGGAATCAGGGAGGTGAAACTACCTACTTAATTTAAGGTTGTACGTTACTACCTGCTCAAGATTATATATTTGATAGGACCCCCTATATTTGATAGGACAAGGGGCAATGGTTTTAAACTGAGGCAGGGGAAGTTTAGGTTAGATATTAGAAGGAAATTTTTCATCCAGAGGGTGGTAATGCACTGGTACAGGCTGCCCGAGGACATTGTGGATGCCCTATCCCTGGAGTCATTCAAGGCCAGGCTGGATGTGTCTCTGGGCAGCCTGGTCTGGTGATTGGTGACAGTGAACATAGCAGGACAGTTGAAATTACATGACCATTGTGGTCCTTTTCAACCCAGGCCATTCTATGATTCTATATTAAAAAATGCCAGGCCCCAGCACTTGCACAATGTGAATCATTTGACATGATTTGTGAGAACTGGTACCATTGACTCTCTTCCATAAGGCAAATCAAATAAACCCATCCTCTACAGAGAAGGACTGGCAAATGCTCACCAGGAAATGAGTTCAACAACTGTCAATCAATATCCTGATACACCTCTGTACTTTGATCTTCACAAGCACAAAGCTGAATACCTTCACTTTACTGCTTTCCAGTCACATTTTATACTATGAATATTTATTATGTGAAATGCATTGAAATGCCACCTTGCTAGGGTCACAGAACCACAGAATATCCAGAGTTGGAAAGGAACCACTAGGATCACTGAGTCCAACTCTCAGCTCCACACAGGACTACACAAAAATCAAATCATACATCTCCAGATCTTTCCCTACCAAATAGTATTTCTTCTCAGCCAGAGTCTTTCAGGTCTCCCCATGGAGGCTTCCCAGCTTTACTAGGACAGAAGTTAACACCATCAGCCTTAGTCATAGCGAGAAAGTGATCTACTGTTGCTAGTTTAAATTGTGAAGTGTTTCCATTGTTCTTCCATCATCCATTTTTGATGGGAGTATCTGTGCCTGAAAAGGCTTTTGAAAAGTGAAGAAGTCACAGTCTAGATCACTGAAGAGTAGCTTCATTGTACCTTGCTGACAACTTTAAGGCAAAGGTAGAGACAGAGGGAAATTCCTGCTCTGGCCCTGGGCAGCTCTATCAAACACCTCACATTTACACTGTCACATTCACAGGAAAGGAAGAGGATGAACTAAAAGCAGGAATTCTTCAGTCTGGCTTGTGTCTTGTACACCGACCTAGTTGACAGAACATGCCATCATCGACCACCTCTACTCTTATTCATATGGAATAAATATCATATTTTCCAACTGTGCTCTGTTCAAGTGGAATGAAGGAAAAAAAAACAACACAATACTTTTTTCAGTTCTTTCCCAAACTTTTCTACTTTTCCTGGGAAATGATGCATAATAGTATACAACATACTACAAACGTGCCCACTGTACCAAAGTACCCCTTGAAGCGAGGTATTTTCTGTAGGAGGAATAAATAAACAAAAAGCAATCTATGAATCTCCTGAATTAGAGAATATTTTGCAGAAGAGCAACATGACATGTTCCACAGCCGGTGGAACTGCTGCACCACCTGCTGGACACTTAAAATCATACAAACAGAATAGTGTAACTACAGAATGGACTGTACCGAAGGGAACTTAAAGATCGTCCAGTACTAACACCCTGCAACGGGCAGGTTGCCACCCACCAGACCAAGCTGCCCAGGGCCCTGTGCAGCCCAGCATTGGCAACATGATCGTACTGCCAAATAGAAAATCAGCTGTGAGTAAACTCAGACTCTTGTGGTTTTGTGCACAGAGACTTAACATTCTCTACAAATCACAAAGACTTTCAAGCATATTTAGGATTCTGATGCTCATGCTAGGAAGCAACAAGAAAGTGAGTGACCTCAGTTTTTAAAGGAAGGGTGGCTGAGTACCTCAGTAAGAAAACACCTACAAAGCCTCATCCCTTCCTAACTCTGGCCTCTCTGGATTACTCACTTTAAAAACTACCAAATATTTGTGTAAAAATAATTTACCTCAAATATGTAATATTGACTTCAGTTGTTCTACCTCATCAGTTCAGTTCACCTGACACCTTTTTGTTGGTGTTTTTTGTTGTTGCTGTTGTTTATATATATATATAATATATATATATAAATATATATATATATATTTTTTTTTTTAAGAACAATTCAAGATCTGTCCTTCACTCCCCACTTCCAAGCTAAGCAGACTACTACAGACCATGGAGCCTTGGTCTACATAAAAGCAAAAAGACAAACCTAAGAAAAGTAAATCATTTTTAGGGAAGAAGCCAAATTTAACGTGATCAATTGCAGTGATGGGACACATAAAGGAATCTACATTTCAGAAACAGGTGTTGTCCAGAAGTGGTTGTTACTCAGTAAGCTGGTCGTATCTGTTAGCATTACATCATCTTCCTAACAGGCAGACACAAAATTATAAGTTTAGCCAAGAGAGTATTTTCTTTTCTCCTCCCATAAAGAAACGATTTTTTCCCACATAGATATTTTCACCACTTATTTTTACTATGTTGTCATTTCATTTCTGAAGCTTGCTACGCTTAACTTGTCCTAAAAACAGTTCCATCATCGTCAATGAAAACTGATGATGCTTTAGAACAATGCCAGTCTAGGCCGAGACTAAGGGAGACATCATAGGAATGTAACACATCACTTCTTGGGAAAAAAAAAAAAAAAAAAAAATGTAGAAGAAGAAAAGAAAGAAGTGTCCACATACTCAGTTAATTCATATCTATTTTCATACATCTTGTTACTTTTCTACCAGTATTATTCCATACCAAATGTCTAAGTCAGAAGCAGTAAAGATAAAAGTTTGCACAGCTGAGCAGAGTAGAACAGTACCTGTCCTGTCTTTGTATATTACTGTTTCTCTACAAACAAGGAGATGTCAAACTTTCAAAACCAAAGCTGCAAACCTGACTTTTCCCAAGTGAAATGCCCTTTATTTCCAACTTTTAACATGAGAAATATAATATTTAGCGCTTACAGGAAATTGAATGGCTTTTACACAATAACACCATTGTTACAAACTTCTCATTTTGTATACTACTTCTACTTTCATCATTCAGATCCATCTAATCTCTTTGTATTCAACAGAATCCTCTCAGATATTTATATCTGAGAAAGCAGAGGAAAAAAATATTTCTTCATGAAAGGACTAAGCACTCACCTTTTTTGAGAAAATTTAGATAAAAAGAAAGGTCAGATGCCTTAGGAAAATTTCCTGGTTATTCTGCCTTTTTCATGTAGCTTGGAAACGACTTCAAGAAGAAACATTTGCAAAATTAACTAGTTAGTTTTTTGTTGTTGTTTTTTTTTTTTTTTTAAAAAAAAAGCACAATAATGGACTGATGCTGTAACAGAAGATCATTATATCTTTCTCAGACAGCATTTTTTTGGTTAGAAAATGTGTAGAGATTTAGTTAAATAAAACAAGTGGATGAAATTTCAGTAGCAGTTGGCTTTACTGTGAGACAGCAATTTAGAACAATGGGCTGCCTGTCAACTCCTGCCACTCAGATGGCTTTAGAAAGTGCCTAGTGCCACTTATTATGAAGGCACCTGAAGGTGATCTTTAACAGCCCGTATCACGGAATGGAAATCAGGTAGTTAGTTTAGCTGTGATGCACCAGCTATTAATATATATAATCTAACCCTAACAAGTCACAGTCTGAAGGATATTTTTGTGCTCATTGCCCCTGTTACATCTGCTCTAGCAAAGCACTAAGTTGTAGTACAACTTGTAATATCAGACCAAAAGCCCTGTGCAATCCCATTCACCATTACTATTTATCATGTCCAAACATTAGTCTGAAACAAATGAGAACCAAAACTGCAAGGTAGCATTGAAGTGAACGCAGTACCATGACGGCTGAAGACAGTGGCCATTAAATCTTTTACTGCTCAGTATCACTAATGCCTTCAAGCATTCTCCAGGAGATGCTTTAAAAAAAACAAACAACAATATAAATGACTAGTCTTTGTTTGTTTGTTTTTTGTAAATGTGAATTTTCTAAATGTAAAAGCCACTTCATCAAGGGTTAAAATGAAGCACACCTACAAAACACAGCTTAATTGAACACTGTATTGAATTATGATAATGAATGCATTTTGAACTAGTATTAAATATAGCCTGTAAACATCAACACTTCCAAAGACTAATTCACACTCCACAAATTGAAATTAGCCAGGCTTATTAACTGTGCTACTCAGAAACAGACCTTCAGCTACAGTCCTCATCAGCTACAGAAAGATTTATGTAGACAACTGCCACAGCAACTGCTCACCTCTCTCTTCACTAAGTGTGAACAAGAAATGACATATAAGAAAAACAACTAAGAACAAATACAAAAACACCACAAAGCCAAAAAAAACCCAAAACCCACAAAACCAAACCAACCAAAAAACCAGTCAACCCATAACTTCAAACATGCTACTCAGAAGTACTGGATTAGGAAAAGAAGTGTTTCTATACATATTTATCTTTTGCCAACACTGTTAGGTTTCACATACCTAGAATTTAATCACTGGAAAAGCAGTTTTGTGCAATACATGGGATACTTCCAGTGACTAAAAAGGGGGCATTCCTTTTTTGTGTTTTCACTGGGAAAAAAACCCACCACCACAATACAATTTATACAAGCAGTTCAAATAAACACCTCATTACATAAATTGTATCAGTGCAGCATGGGAATAATGTTCTTTATATTTATGTGCTGTTCTACATTTAATGAGAATTTGGTAAAGTTAGAACAAAATATCTTCTCTATCTGCTTACATTTAACTATTGCAAGAAATAAAGTGTAAACTCCAGAAAGCACTTTTATCTTCCAAAGCGATCACACCCTTAAGATGAATATAATCTACAATTAAGTAAAACTGATGAAGAGAACAACATGAATAACTGCATTCACCAATGGTATTTGCTATGACATCAAGACACTTATTTTACATATCTTGTTAGGAGAGACTAAAAGCACCTAGCAACTGCTATTTCTAAAGAAGAAAAACATTTCTTAATGCCTGCTTCTCTAACATCACAGAAAAGGCTTTTTACAGCACAGTATCAAGGGATACAACTGTCTTACCTGAAGTCCAACATTGTCTGCTTGTCCTCCTTTAACTAACTGGGAGATAAAGAGGCCACAGCTAAATTCTGCTCCACCTCTCACACTTATTCCGAGTCCTTCAGGATGCAAACGATCCAATCTCACTTCCTTCAGTTTCCTGAAACAGTGGAAGATACCTGATTGCCCAGCTGCATAACTTTTCTTAGCAATAGCATTCCATATGAAAGCTGTGCATTATTTTTCTCTTAGAGCATTCAGGCATGGAAAAAGAACAAAACTTTGATGGATGTATATTTACTAAAACAATAAACTTGTTTCCGTAAGAAAATCACTGCAATCACTGAAGCTGTCAATGCTTCCAGGGTGTTAAAGTGACATGATTTATTTTATTTATTTATTTTTGTATTTATTAAATGCAGTAAAAATGAAACAAGTTTATTTCAACAGAGAAGCATTGATTTTGGACTCCATACCCTACTTTTACCACATCAAGCTACTTTGCAAAAAACTTCCAGGTGGCTCAGATTTTCTGCAAAACACAGCAAAGTTTAAAAGAGCAAATGTGCCCAGCTCTGCATAGAAGAACTCCAAGTAAAATACCAGTTATCTTAAAACTCAGTCAATATTTCTTGTTCGTATTTTATCTGGAGTTAGTTACATTGTTCTGCATTTTCTTACCGTGATCTTTTAGGTGTAAGCTGATCATACTCCACCTGGTGTTTTAATGGAATAAGTGGGCGGATAGCATCAAACAGAGGCAGCCTGCTTGGTTCATTTATCACAAGTTTTAGGTCACCCACGAGCACTGGGAGGTTCATAGATCTACAAAAACACAGTGAGAAAAGAGGCAGGGGTTATCAACACAAAGCACTATTAAATACCTTGCTGCTGATGTGGCTTCAATACTGGCGTGCCCCTTCAGCCTACTAAGAAAGTTATTTATACAAATCTTCATTTAACCAAAGCAAAAAAAAAAACAAACCTCTGAAATAGCAAACTTTCTGTAAGCAAAGAGGAAAAATGCCTCCTTCAAAATAACTGAATTCTCCTATCCATTGTTATTATCTTTTGAAGTCACATACCTTGGGACATGGTTTAGTGGTAGCTATTAGAAATAGGTGAACGGTTGGACTGGATGATCTTTTAGGTCTTTTCCAATCTTGGTGATTCTATGAATCTATACATGATTTCTATAGATGACATATGTAATCAAAAAAGCTCCTAAAAGAAAATTTATACAACATCCACTTAAACTTGGTCTATACTAGTACTGGCTGTTCCCTCTCTTATAATTTACTCTTCCTGGCATAAAATATTTTCAAGGCATTTGCACTGAAAATACAGATCAGGAATGTATTATTACACAGCTTTCATTTTGAAGTGTTATCACAAAGAAGAAGATAAGTAAAAATTTAAGTGTTTTGTCCAACAGCAATTGTGTGCGTTTCTCCTTGAAATACTCCATAAAGGATTTTTATTTAATTGATACTTCATCAATATATGTTCAAAGAGATACTGGAAATTCTGCTCAAGCCATTGCAATTTTGGAAACTGAGGAGCAGTTACGCTCTACACTTTGTTAGTTCTATAATTGGAAGATTTTAAATAATTAAGAGCTACTGATTCAACCTGCTTTCCAAACAGCAGGCTTTATGAATGGAGAAGCAATTAGGCAGACCTAAGTGAAACTGAATCAGATATGCAGCTGAATACACCAAAAACTATAGCTCCATTCAAACATCTGATCTAAACGTCTGCATTTCACACAGCTTAGATGCTATTAAGGTATGAATGGAAACAATGTCAGAGCCACTCCTCTGTAATGAGTGGAAAATACTTCCTCATACTCTTTGAGAAACAATGGATGAGATGCCAATCTCATCTGCAGTGACACAGGTCCAAAGAAACTGTGGCTTAAATCAGTTCAGCAAAAGAACGGTGACCCGCCTATCACCTTACAATTTATTTTCATTATATCATAATAACTCAGAGTTGTTACACAAGCCAGATTCCTACCCTAAGCTTTTTTTCAGCTTTTGGGTAAAGCAGTTGAAAGTAAGTCTTAAGCTGAGCAGTACGCAAAAATCTTTAAAAAACAAACTCAATCAAAACCTCTGTTGCAAAGAAACAAGCATCATTTGGAAATAGTTAATTTGCTCAACATTCCCTTCCTGTCTCTAAAGAGCTGTTCTATCATCCAGACATTTCCCTGCCACCGTCCACCGCAAATCAACCAAACTCATTTCCAAAACAGCCAAGTCATAAAGTCAAAGTAACTTAAAGAGTGACAAAGAAATGCCCCTTTAATGTCTGCAGGCTACATTGTAGAAGCGTAATATTTCATTTAAAAGCATAAAAAATTACTACTTCTGCTGTAACTTCCAAATAGGCCTCTTTAAGTCTTAAAGTTCAAAACATTAGCTAAGTTCTACATAAACGTATATAAAGCTAGTTCTTACTGGTGGTACATCCGCAGCACATCGTACAGGTAATCCTTCTCCGCTTCATTGTCAATCAGCAGATTAACCTGAAAATCCAAGGACGTTACTGTAAATCTGATTAAGCAGCCACAAACGTTGAATGTACAAATCTTCAACAAATTCTTAACTTGCAGATAAAAGATTTTAGCAGGAAAAGGATTTTTATTTGTTTAAATAAACACATTTTTGTAACAAATTATCTTTGAAAATATCAAATTGACAACAAGACTTGTTGTAATTTATTATTGCAACGGTTGGTCAAAATAGTAAATACTGAAGTCCTCTTGGCCATGCAATACTTCTAAAAGAACAGAATATCAGTCTTACCTGATAATCGCTGTATTGTTGAATAAATGTTTTCAGAAACCTTTTTGGCCATTCATTAATATAGCACATGCTGTCACAGATTAAAACATTCCTCTGAGATAATTATAATCTATGTCCTGTGGTTCCAATCCACTGATTTCAGGCAGTACCTCATTTGTAACATTACATAAACTGCTGCACTACCATTCCTCTCAGCCACAGCTCTTAACTGGCAGAACTTGCCAGTTATTCTTTCCTCCCCCTGTAATAGAACGTTTACTTAAACCAGTGTCACATTACAGTGCCGGTTCTCAAATGCATATAGTAAAATAAAGCTCTCTCTCTTTATACATGTATGTATATGTATCAACAACAACAAACTAGAATTCTCATATGAGGAATTCAACTTACCCTCTGTGACGTTGGTAAGACCTTCCAGCGAAAGGTCACAGAGAAACAGTTTTACATTTAAAGAAGCTTAATATTTAAAAAAGCAATTTACATCTGACCTTAAGGCTAATATTACTGTGACGTGTAGACTGAGGGCCAATTTGCATAGTTAAAGAAAGGCTTTCTAAGTTTGCAGTGCTTTACATTATATTCTAAACTAAATATGTGACTCATGTTCCCTTTGTCTCTTTTAGCTCTCCAAACCCAACAGGAGGTAATTTTTTAGGTAATTTACTGTTGCTTGTCACCTCTGGTAGAAGATGCTTGAAACATCTAACAGCTAAAAGAACGTACACATGGGACAAGACTGAATAATAACAGTGAGTAAACCAATTTATTCATGCTCATTTCAAAACACTTTCAAAAAGTCTTCCCTAAAAGGAATAACATGGTTACCATCACAACTGCCCGGATCACCAGTCCCTTCACAGATAGACTCAAGCATGCCTGCTAGCTGAAGTATTGTAAGAGCTCTCATGAAGAGCACTGAATACTTAAGTGTATTGTCACTACACAGCAAAGGCCAAAACCATCATCATCTTTACTACTGGCTTGGAAACCAACTAGTAACATTAGCACATTTTTCCCCAGTTACTCTGGCTGGTGGACATATTTCCCACTCCTTATGATGGACCATTCCATCATTCCTTCTCAGAGATCATTCAGCCTGTAACCACTTTCTTTGGCCCCTACACTGCTCCACCAACAGCATCAACACCCCCATCCCCTGACAAAAGGCACCACTACTCAAGTGAGTATTTAGATATTCAGAAAGCCACATCTCTCTAATGCTTCTCTTTCTGCCTTCTATTTCACTTCATTGCAGCCATCTGCCTCTTACCATTCTCCTAAATTATGAGATCCTCTGAGCAGTCCTACTGTAGGCATGCAGTTTACCTAGGGCCATCAGCAGCTTCTATCAGCTGACTCCAGCTTCATAAATCTGTCAGAGATCATGCCTCTGCATGTTTATGAAGACATCATCGGTGTCACAATTTGTACAAATGAAATATTCTAGTATCTCTTTATATTTCAATAAAAGTTAATTTTGAAGGCATGGGATAGGTGATTCCACAGCTTTCAAGCCAAGAAGCGCCCATTCTACTTATTTTTCTTAAGTAAAACTCCTATAAAACTTCTGTTGATTTGTGCTCAAGGACCAGAGCTCCTGGTTCAATTACACTGTTTCTTTTGGAAATGAACTGACATTAAAACACTATAAGAAGAATTCAACCAATGTATCTCTGTGTTGGAGAGATTACAGATAAAGTTTATTTTCACACATGAAGCGGAACTTTGTATGAGGAGTGTAGAGGATCTCATACTAAGCGTTACATGAATGTACATGTTTGGACAAGGTAAACTTGTCTACAAAGATACCAACCATGGCCAAGACATGCCTGCATCTAACCTTGTAAAAGACAGACTTCTAATCTCTCTTCAGTGCAACCAATTTTTGAGGCTAACTTCTCTGTGTATGTTATTACATTCTGCCAAAGCAGTGCCATCACTAGACTCACAGCATACTAGCAGGCTTTAGAAAATAAAACAACAAAGAAGCATTCAACAGACATTTATCCAAAGAGGTAACACCTGAGATTAAAACAGAAAGCACAACTGATGTAAATGTGTTCCAGCATGCTTCTCAGAAAACTGACATACAGATTCTGTAAGTCCAAGTGAATATTTAGAAATGGATACACTGATTCAGTTTCCGGAATGAGCTTCAATATATGCGCCATTTAACTTGAAACATAAGACAGCAAAGCGATATGCGTAGCATCTGCTGCCCATTTACAACATGGCAGAATCGACTTAAAAGTAAACTGGTTCTCAGGAGTCTTAATAAAGTGAAAATGCATCCTTGCTGTTTAAAATAAGCACTTTCTGGTGTGAAACAGGTTCAGACTACAGCTGCTGCAGCAACAACCCCATCAGTCAGCTTTTGCAGAACAACACTAAGTTCTGTGTGAGTTTGGAGGCCTTCGAAAGCCATTAAGGAAAACTGAAAAACGGGCCAATAGATTTACATATATAATTTGTATTAGTGCTTCATCAATAGTGAGGATTGACTAAGATTACTGAGGAGAAAAAATGAAAGTGGCAAATATCTGAGTGGTACATATGTCGTCATTTTCCTTGTTTTGACAAAGGAAAGAAAGTAGTCAAGACATCAAAATCCCCACAGAGGCCACTGCAGCAGGGTAATATAAACCAATTTAAAGAAGGGTTCCGGTATCATCTTACTGAGAGGAAGAGTTTTCACTTGCATGCACTCTACGTATTTGCACCAACACACGCTGAAAATAAGCCTTTCTTATGCTACTAGGGTGGGACTGAGATAGTTTATGAATAATTGCAGCAGCAGTAAAAGGCGAGAGGTGGAAGAGGGTTTAAAGTTCAGAATGGCAGCCACCCGCCTAGCAACCTGAGCCCTTACAGATACTTTGCACAACCCACTGCTGGGTTACAAAGTAATAGATAGCAAAACAGAAAGAACTTGCTGCACATTCAGCCACCATTACTCGTCTCAAAGAAACTCCACACCCTAGGAAAGCAAACAAACAAAGCCAGCACTCACTGCTAAGAAAAACAAAACCCTCCTAAATATGTAAATCACTTTTCTCCTCCTTTCCTTTCGGGTTTACTTCACTCAAGCAATTTCAAGCTCCGCTGAGGGCTTATTTGATAGGTGCACGATGCAAGATGTGCCAGGCAGAGGGAGCCGCTCCATGCATCAACTGCCTTTGCACATGGCTGCACACACACAATTGCTCTCCCAAGCACTGAGGAACTGAACTCCTGCACAGGGGCTGCCGTGCAGAACTGCGTGCCTGGACTTCAGCACCTGCACCTTTGCCTTCCTCAAACCGGACTTGTTGCTACGCTTTTGATACGATTTTATTAAAAAGACACAGCACTCACTGTAACAACGCTCATGCTTTAAGGAATGGGTTTTGCTGCTGGTGGTTTTGTTTGTTTGCTTAACTGCTTCTTTTCCCACTCCCTCACACTTCAGGAACCCTCCCACAGCCGGCTGTTACTCGCGTTTCCGTCCCATTGTCGCACCAAAGCCGAGCTCGCTCTGCCCCTCCGCTCACCCGGCCCACGAGCAGCGCACAGCCCAGAGCCGTGCCCCAGAGCGGCGCTTCGTCTCCCGTAGCCCGCAGGGCGCAGCCGTGCCCCGAGCCCCCGCTTTCCCTACCTTGTGCCGGAACTCGCGGGCGACTCGGCGCTCCATGCTGCGCTGCTACGCGGGGTGCGGACGCTGCGCGAAGCGGCTGCGCCTTCGAGGCCGCGCCCCGGCGGGGTGGGAGGTGCGCCCGCCCCAGCTCTCGGTGCCGGCCGCTGTAAGCGGGTAGCGGTGTGAGCAGATGGGACGGCTGCTTTAGGGCAAAACGAAAGAAAGCAAAGGAGAGAAAAGAGAAAAAAAGACACCCCCCTCTGCAGGCTGTTCCCCCAGCTCGCACTGACCTGCTGTCTGCGGGATGAATTTACAGCACGTTCTCACGCAGCAGGAGCTCAGACCCAGCCGCCTCCCTGGTCCTGCTAGGCAGGTGTGTCTCGATTTCTGTTTATTAAGCAAAGTGGAAGATATAAAATGTAAAGCATGCTAACACCTGAAAGGGGTGGGAGGCGAGTTTGTTTCGGTGAATTTTATATATATATGTATGTGTGTATATATTAAGGTAAACTGAATGAGTGTGATGTACTGTGGTTGGGTGTTCTAATCTGATTTCATTGCCACCAGGCTTTCTCATGAAAATAAACACCACTGCTTGCACCTTTAGCATGAAGTGACAGCGAGTGACTGGATAGGAGTCAAGCACAAAGCACCTGAAAGGGAACAACTTTCACACTAATCTCTTGTAGGTCATTTTGTCCTGGGCTCCTGCTCCTCCTCCTTTACCTGATCTAGTACCTGATAATAAAGTCTTTTACAATGAAGGCTAGCAGAAGTGCAGGGAAACAGCTTCCCCATGGCCCTGAGCCTCACAGCAGAATGAGTTTTACCTCCCTAGCTCCACAGGGAATGTTATTTACAGAAGCACTGGAAGCTTCATCGACAACAGGAACCTGCCAGAATGCAAAGAAAGACTTGATAAAAATAATTTAAAAATCCAAGCAACCAAATACAAACCGTATAGCAAATCTCTGATGTTATTTCAGTGCTAAGCGACACCAGCTCACTTGGAAATGCTCCTGCCCCTTTGAGAAGATAGCTTTGCTGTATACGAGCATTTCAGTGTCAGGAACAGGAAAGAGGAATGCACTGCAAACCTGTGTACAAACACACAGCTTTCAGAAAACAAACTTCTCTTAGTAGTACAACAAAGGGACAAATCACTTGTCTGCTGCCTACGGTAAGCTGCAGTACCACACGGGGCTGAAAAGCTGTTCTAACCAAGCATTTTACACACTGGGAAACAACTTCATCCCTGCATAAGTAACATAAAGTTTTGTATTTGCAGACAGTAGGAAGGAGATGCACAAATTTAAAGGACATTCCTTACTTTGTACGCTCCTTCAGTTTTACATTGAGCTCCGTGTCAGTGTTGTCTATCAATCACTATGAGAAATGGACCTTTCATCAGCTGAAAATTATGGGTATTTGAAAGAAAGCAACTTTTTAAACCTAATTTTCAGCTGATGAAGGAACTATTTTGGTCACGTCCCATGCTCCAAAGCAGTGAGCTTAATAATCAGAAAACTTATGAGACAGTTCTGAATAATCCATTACTTCAAATAGGCCAGATTAAAAGATGGTATGATTTTGATTTCTTATTAGTTTTGGTAATGAAATCCTTCATGTTGGGAAATCAAATTACACCTAAATCAGCTTCAAGCTCATTCCGGTTATTATTTTTAAACGCGTCCTTAAGAAAAAATGAATAAAGCGGGTGAACCCATTTGAGAGGCAAAGAAATGCATTCAAATGCTTGTTGTGCAAACTGACTCCTGTTGCTTTTGATGCACTCTGTCTGCTTCCATTAGCATGGTCTGGAACAGAGAAAGCATGCCAAAGCCAAGTGTGTGGTGTGCTCAGAGGAGTGGGGCTCCGTGCTGTGGGCAGAAAACAACTGTAAAACTCTGTGGTTATTTTAAAAAGTATCTTTTCTGTCTCCTCCTTTCATCTCTCATACACGTTATCCCTCTTAACTTTGACAGGAGAGAACAGAATCCTCGGTGAAAACATCGCTAGTTTTCCATCATTTCATTAGAAATGAAACACTTGTTGCAGCAAGAAATACAATCCTCAGGGACAAATTACAAAGGCAGAAAAGAGACCTTTTTAATGACTTTCTGTTAACAGACTTCCCAAAGCAGGCAGAAAAGGCCCCTTTTCATCCGAGGCAGTTTCTCACCCGGTGTGGGCAGCTTCTAAAGCTGCTGTTATAGGATATGCGCACCTGAAGAATGACTGGGGGAAAGGCAGCAGCAGATGGGAGAGAGAAAAGCACAGAACGAACAACAACAACAACAAAAAAGGCAACAGAGAGAGGAAGAGGGAAAGTGGGAAGAAAAAGAGAACAGGGAAGGTAGAAAGAGTAGCAAATTAAAGAAAAAAAAAAAAAAAAAAAAGCTAAAGAAAAGAACATAGAGAGCTCTAAATTCAGGACTGAGTGTGTAGCTGTGAGAAGCTGCAGAAATAATCGCTACAAGTCAGCTGCATGCTGCTCCTGCATGACTCCTGTGGTCAACCGAGTTCTGTCGGCTGCTTCAGCGAGCAGAGCGATGCTCAGCTTGTGAGGCACTGATGACGTACGCCCGCCCTATGCCCAGCAGCCAGTGCCGGGACCCGTGCGTGCCCAGCAGCAGTAGAGCAAGGCCCGGCCTGGCGGGCGTTACAGCACAAAGCCCGAACGCGCAGCCCCACCGCTGCTGAGGATCTGCGAGCAGCTGAAGCTCTGCGCGTGCCCCCCGCGTGCAGAAGATAAGGAGCACGCACGTGACGGGCCGGCACGGCTCAGGGAGCGTCGCTGCACGATGAGGGGCGGTGTTCGGGGTGGGGGCTCGGGGAAGGGACGGGGGCGGAGGCGGCAATATACGCCCCGGCCGCTGCGCCCGGGAGGGCGGGGTGGATTCAGGTAACGGTCGGTGCGAGGGGCTGTAGCTCTGCGGGATCACCGCTGCTCGCCCGCATGGAGGTCAGGCTGCTCCTCGGGGCGCTGCTGTGCGCCAGGCTGCCGACGGGTGAGCACCCAGCTCAGGTAGGAATGACACGACGGGGCAGTCCGGCCGCTACTAACACGGTGCTTTTGCTTTGCAGCTTGGTCTCCGCGAGGTGCCAGCGCGCAGCCTCTCGCGGATGGCGACCACCCCTTCCTCAGGTAAGAGCAGCTGGGGTGGAACGGGGTTCCTGCAGGGTGGGCTGCCCGAGCCGACCAAACTCTGTCGTGTTCTGCCCGCAGCCCAAGCAGCGCCGCGGGACTTCGGAGAGGAGACGAGCTCGGCGGGGCAGTGCAGGTAGGGAGAGCAGGTGGGCAGCGGGGGGTCTGCGCTCATCCTTTGGTGTGCCCGGCCTTTTTTTGGGGTGGACCGTCACCATGGGGTGAGCGGGGCTAAAGAGGCTCATTTTCTTTGATGAAATCTGTACTTTATTTCAGTTGCATGGTAGTTACTTCTATAACCATTGTAATGATGCAGCTGCAGCTCTTCAAAATTCCATGGTGAAATAGATGGAGACTTCAAGTGGGAACGGCTGTAGTGTTTGTTTCACTGCAGCAAATAAGCTATGTGAAGAGAAGTAAATGCATTTAGAGCAAGGCAGAAACTTATGATAAGTTTTAGGTTCTGAGGGTAGAAATGATCAAATTGATTTGAGAAACACTTTGCTTGCCTTAGATGCTGGCTATGCTGGAACAAAGATAGGAGGTTATTGTGAAGATAAGTAATGTGTTTTTAACACAGGTATGCTAATTATTCTAATCTATGGCTAATTGTTATTCAGAGAATTACATTACAGTATAGAGGCAGTTAACAGTTGGGGGTATAGGAGTATAGGTAGGCTATGCAAGAAAGTATTTAGTTGTCATTTTGGGATATTTGGGTTAACAGGCTGCAAATCTGTTTGCTGTATTCATGCCTATAGTGCCTGTCTTGTGTCTATTGATAGCTGCTTACGGGAGTCATAGAGTGATGATACATTTTAGCACGCAATATTGTTTTTTGGATAAATTTTTACTAAGTTAGATATGAAGCAGCGAGGTTAATAAATATGGTAAATTCATGGAGAGACTGGGAAGAGGTTTTGCTGCTCTTGGCTTTAGCTGCTTAAATAGCTTTCTTTTCCCTCCTGAAAGGAGTCTGGAGTGAGAGTTCATAATGCTTCGGCAACTACAATATCGTTGTCTCAAAGCAGAAGAATTCACAGTATGAAATGTGGGCCCTCCAGTAAGTTAAACTCTTTTTTTTTTTTTTTTTTTTTTTTTAATGGAAATAACTTCATTTGTCCCTTATATTCTGCGTGATTTAGTTATCACTATGAAGATAACAGAATAACTAATACAAATTTATTAATAATAATAAGGTATAAGTTGGTGCTGCAAAATTCTACTGAGATTTATTACCGCAATAATTGTAGTGCAGAATTTAGTTCTGTGTTTCTTGCAAGTGGTTTATTTATTTATTTATTTATTGTAATGGTACAAATGAATTTTGTGTCCTGCTTCAGGGAAACCAACTTGAGAAAGGGTTAAGATTCACTGTGCTACTTGTGCAGAACTATTGCAGAAAGTTCGTGACTTAAATCATTTCAGAGTAGGCCTAGTACTTAAGCAGAGGAAAAAATCTAGGATGAAGAATGAAAGTGTTTCAAGCTCATCATGTCTGTGCTTTTAGATGAGGATGTAGCTATCACGAAGGATTGTTTCATTGCCCTCAGTAGATGGAATAGGATGAACCTCCTAGAATCATAGAAAGGTTTGGGTTGAAATGGACTTCTGGGACTTCTATCCAGCTCCTTACCATAGGCCATCCAGCCTGGCCTTGAATGCCTTCAGGGAGGTGGCCATCACAACATCTCTGGGCAACCTGTTCCAGTGTCTCACCATCCTCACAGTAAAAAATTTCTGCCTAATATCTTATCTAAATCTATCCTCTTCTGCTTTAAAGCCATTTCCCCTTTTGCTGTCACTAACTGTCCCTATAAAAAGTCCCTCCCCAGCTTTCCTGTAGGTTCATTCAGGTACTGGAAGGACTGTTTTATTTCTCTACAATGCATTTCATAAGGGCTTTCTATTTCCAGTGTCCATGCTTTAGCAATATGAAGTTGTTGGGGACATGCTTTAAAAATAGATTGCTATCTGTACTTGAAGGTGGAATTTTTTTCCCCCTACCTTTTAGCAAGTTCAAATTCTAGACTCAGAAGTATCTTTCTAAAATCCCAGTGAACCCCCTGTGCAGGAAATGGAGTCCATTGTTGCCCATTTGTGAAAGGCACAAATGAAAAACAAAGCAGAAGAAAACCTGTTCTGTTTTCTGGAAGAGTTCAGATGAAATTTTCTAAATGCTTCAAGTAAAGTTTCATTTCAACCCTCTCTGTCTGGAGGGAGATGCAAGTGGCTGTTGTTCTGTCCATAAGTTTCACTTTGCACCAATCTGGGCATGTATAAAATACCGAAATCTTTTTATTATTCTTTTTAAGCCAGAAAGGGAAGCTATCAACTTCTTTCTCCTAGTTTAGTGCTGTCTCTCTAAATGTGTTGGAGTTGTTTTTCGAAACTAATTACCACAGATGTATTCCACACTGACTGTCGCAGTCATTCATTGTTACAGTGGTATTTTCTTTGCTTCCTATGAGTGTCTGCATAGATAAAACTGAACATGTTTGATATGAACTAAGAAGCTCAACCAAACATAACACACATAGGCATGTATGCACACACCTCAAAACATGCAAACAAAAATGACCAACCAACCAAACAAAAAAAACCTGGTCTGCTTGTTAAGAACTTGAGATGACCAAAACTGATTATTTCTGGATGTAACTTTCAAACTATTGCTGAAAATTCCTATCAAGTTAAATACTTCAAACATTCTTGTGTTGAAATGCTGTAGGAGGCATTAATGCTGAAGGTCATCATTTATGTAGATTCTACTAGACCTTCACAGTATGTGTGTCATGATTGTGTATAGCAGAAAATCTGTGGTTAACTTGAAGGCTGTGAGTGAAGGGTTAAAAGTAACATCATCTCATTCATCTCAGGAAAAAAAATAATGAAGTTTTACATCCTGAAGTAATGAGGTCTTTGTCCTCATTTCAAGGCTGAATTACAGCCTGCTGAAGCCTATATGTTACAGTAGACTTGTGTCATTACTGGCAGATTCTTTGAAAGACAGTTATTCCTGAAGGTTAAAGGATTATGCAAATAATATTTGTTGCATTAGTTCTCCCATAATCCAAGTGATAACTGAAAGTACTCTAAGGATAGTATGCAGTGGAAATTATGCTCTTAAAAAAAAAAAAAAGCAAAAAAAAGCAAACTTTCAGGAATCTTAATATTTAACGTGCTTAATTCTAAGCATGCTTCCTACTCTTATGAAATGAAAGTAGTCTAGTTGATGCTTCTTGCAGAGTTTGGTTTCAAAATGCCATGGTTTTGTTTCATATTACTTTTCCATTCTGAGATTAAAATTCACTACTTTTGAAGCAGAGAAGCTTTTTAATGCTTTGATAATTTTCAGGCCAATTGTCTATAATTGCTTAAAACTTTTTAAATAGCTTAGGTGAAACTTATTTGCTTTCAGATGTCCTCCAAATAAGTCTTCCATGCTTAACTTCTCTATCCAAGTGAATCTTAACCTGAACACCCTGAAAGCAAACCTGTCTTCAGTGATTTGCATGTAACAGGATTTTTGTGCTGTGTCTTGGAAATAACAGTAAAAGGCATTTGTAAGTATTGGAGTTCTGCCTTCTAATGCTTGGTAGAAAAATACCTAAATGAAAAGTCTGCGTGAACCAAAAAAATAAATCTTTCAAGCATTGATGCTGTATCGATGATAGTGGTGTATCACTGTTAAGCTGCTGGAGCCACTGGACTGACATTATGGTGAAAAATAAAGCACTCTGATATACATGGTAATGTGTGCATCAGACATGTTCTTGAATGTTTGCTTTTACATTTGTGCAACTTCTGAGTGTCTCCTTGACTTATCATCTTAACCTTTGTATGGGATGAAGATACTGGCTTCCTTTGCATTGAGCAATTTGTGGTGCACGAGGTCTGCAGTGCTTTAATGCCTGTATCCCACTTTCTGCTAGTGGGCTTTATATTGTATAAGTTATTTTCAGCTGTACTTTTTCCTTCTGTTAAGTATGTGAGCAAATTTGAAGGATGAGGTTTGGGTGAGGAAAACCAAACTTGCACTTGGCTGGCAACAAAATATGTTCATACCATAGATGCAGTGTACTTTATTATGCCTTCTTGCCCTACTGCTTCTCTGACTGAATACAGTGTCATATTTATAGAGACACAAAATATTGTGATATTCTCAAGTACATTTATTTTGATGAAGATGCAAGATTTTTTTGATCAGTTGCCATACAAAGTCAGCAAGATTTATGGTCAGAGCCCAGGTGTAGAACACCTGAGAAGCCAGCCAGAGTTGGGAGGGATTACTCTGTATGTCAGCATGGGTTTTAGAACTTCCTTTTCTCAAGTCTGGATGGTGTTATTCAAGCATCTCTACAAAAACAGCCTCCTCTGAGTCTTGGCCACTGATCTTCAGGAAACATTTGCAACAAAGTGCAAACAGACTGGGTTATGTTGTCTGAGGAGCTGTATTATCTTATTTAACATCTGTTCACTAGCTAAGAGATGTTTAGAGTTAATGAAAGAATAAGAGGAGCAGAGAAAAGCTCAGACCTTCTTTATAAGATAGTTCTAAATCTTTACCTTCCTTTAATGAAGGAGTTTCTGACACTTGGCTTTGTGATGAGGATGGTTACGTTATCAGGGTAACTTGCATAGTGTAAGGGTATGGAGCATATATTCCTTTCATGACAGAGATCTGTGTTCACCCTTTGTTATGGGATGTTTATTCTTGGTAGCTGAGAAATTTTTTCAATGTTACTTGAATAGAAATAGGTGGTCTGAGTTCCCGATTAAAGGAGTCTATGCTGTTGTAGTAAGATTATTGAATGTAATTGGAATTAACTCTATATTTAACTCTATATTCTTTTGGCTACCCAATGAAAAATTACTTTGGCTTTGCACACAAATTTTCCATGCTGTGGAAAGATGCTCTACAGTAATGTAAAAAGGGATACAAGCAGACACTACAGCTCAGTTTATCCTATTTTCTTAGAATCACATTTGTGGAAATAAAAGAGGATTTCATAAAGAAGAAAACACTCATCAAACTGAATTAACTGGCTTCTGGGATTTGATTTGCTGCTTTTCTTTCTAAGAGGAAGCAAGAGACTTGTTTCCCAGCTACTGCAAATGTCTCCAGATCAGCTGACTGTGTCCACAATTGAAATAGATGTAGATTCAGGCAAGTTACCTGAGCCATGCTTAAAGGGGAATCGTTCAACCTGAAACATCAAAAAGGAGCTAACTTTGTCTACAGTAAAGAGGAACATGACTTGCAGTCTAATTGCAGATTATTGTGGCTTGACAGGCAAGAGGACATAATCTCAGAGAAGCCAAGAACAGAGACCTGAGCTCTGATTACACAGGTCTCACAACTACCAAGATGAAAGAGGGCTATGTCTGTCTTTCTTGACGAGAGGGATTAGGTTCTTGTATTAGTGACAAGATTGATCACTGTGAGTATGTAAATGAGGTGGCTCAGTAGAGACCTTTCTACATGGTGCTTGCATTAGTGCATGAACTTGCTCATGCTGGCCAGGCAGGGGACACACTCTGGGTCAGCAGTTTTTGCAAATAAAAATGGCCATAGGAAACACCAACACTGTATTGACAAATTTGGTCAAGGTAATTTAGGAGATCAGAATGAAGCTGAAGTTTATAATGTTTTGTTTAAACACTGGGTGGTGGTTGCTGTCAAAAAATATCATTTCTGATTGTTGTTAGAAGTTTGGGTTTTCTCACAGGATGCAACTACATGCATCTTGCTTTCAGATTTAGTACATTTAAAGCTCTTAGTAAGTATGTCTCCCTGGTTCCTGTAATATTCTTTAATGCAGGCAAAGCAAACTAAGTATTTGCTGTTAAAATATGGTGATAGGAAACTACTATTGACAGCACATCAATAAAATGAGATTCTAAAACTGGAGGGAAAAGTTGCATTGCTTTTACTGGAGTGAGGAATTCAGCATCTGTTCAATAGTAGTAGGTTGTTAGTGTTCAACTCTTTACTTGTTTGTATGCATTTGTTAGCTTTATGGAATTAAACAGTTTATGGGGAAACCATCCCAACCATTCTATGAAAGAGTTTAGCATTTGTTTTTGGTACTTGCATTTTCCATGCATATTTAATGAATATCAGTGCTGAGAATAAAACCTGTAGGCGGTGTGACCCATGAAATCATAAAGCAGTGGTCTGTGTTGTGGGTTTTCCTCCTAAGACTAATTCTATTTAAATAAATTGCAGAGCTTGTATAGATTTTTTCAGAAGTAGAACTTGCATTAGTTTCCCTTCATCGACAAAGCTTCAAACCATATTTAATTACTATTTCTCAAAAGCTTACGGGCAGTCTAGCTGCTTTAGGGCTTCTGTGTACACCACTGATATTAACACATTTCGTATGTTAGGGTTTCACCAAAGTGGGGAAAAAAGGTCCTTTTCTGTAAATTCTGCTTTTTGGAATGGACAGTACTTTCACAATACACATTTTATTTTTCAAGAAAAACATATTTTCTAAAGGCAAAGGAAATAAAGAGGATTAAACACCTTTCTCTTCCTGCAATAATTTTTTCTTAACTTGTGTGTTTAGTTTCTGTCTTTTAAATATCAGTGAATTTATTCTTACACAACAAGTATTTTTTTCTCTAAACAACAGAAGCTGCTAGATTTTTGCACAGTAAGCAATTATTAAAAGACAAATCCTTTCCCAAGTGGACTTAAACTTTAGAAGGTCAAATGTTAGAAAAATAAGTGGTTATATCGTAAGAGTTAAAAAGGCATTTGACTACAATGGCTAAACTTGGTAGCAAGGAGCTCAGAAGTTATGGCGTGGAAGGGGAGCAGACAGGTGGAAGATTTATAGATGGGATCTCAGCATCTGTATGTCTGTGACAGAGTTGGTAGTGATTATACACCCAGTTTCATTTGCAATGTTCTTTTATAGAAGAACATAGGCACTGAGCTGTTTTGTCTTATAATGTGTTTACTTGATTTATTCACTAAATGAATGGACAGAATGTATGTCAGAACCTGTGGCCATTTTGATTTGGCCTCTAATTGTATAATATTTTTGTAGCATCTGTTTGTATTTCTTAATATGAAGGTTTTTTTCAGTATGTTTCCTGTTTGTGGCATTCTCTTGGGCTCAAGCAGAATCTAAATGCTAAGACATCATCTGTCAGAACAAGGTCTTAAGAATGAAGATCGTAATTTGTTTTTAATGTGCCTTGTTTTTCAACTCAGGTTCATTTATGTGTTTTAATGGAGGTGAATGTGTCTACAGGGAACTCTGCAACTGCAGTCGATTTAATGCATCTGGACCAAGATGTCAGACAGGTGTGTTGGGAAGAAACAGAATGGATTTCTGTAATTGAATGCAGGTTCCCACAGCTGCAAAAGTTGCTTTTGCCTGAGGGTTCCTTCATCTTCTGGTATTTTTCCCTCCCTCTCCTTTCTGTGGTGCTGTATCACATTTTTATGTTTCAATACAGATTAAATCCAAACAACAGCAGTACTTCTCAAGTGACTCTCCTTTTGTTAGTGCATAACACAGGTGCTGAAAGAGACCATATATGCAGAACATGGGGTCAATATCATTTTGAAACTTTCGATGGACTCTATTACTATTTTTCTGGGAAATCCACATACGCACTTGTGAGACATACTGAATTAGATGAGCAGAGTTTTTCTATACAGGTAGGGGACTGCCCTTCTATGTTTCCTTTTACTGTTGTTGGACGTGCTGATGCAATAATTTTAGGAGATTAAAAATAACTTGAGATGATAGTACAGGGGGCTCTAGAATGTAAACTACATGTAATTCTAATCGAATATACTACCAGCTAATCTTGGAAATAGCATGCGTGAGAAAACTGTTGTCTGTACTTTCTAAACCAACTGCTGTTGTGTAAGGACTGCTAATTGTACTCAGAGTTTTGGGAAGAGCAGAATTCCTTGTTCATGTGCTGATGGTGGGATTGTGAGTTTTAGTTGTGTAGCATATGGATTGTGAGGAATTCGATTATAGTCTTAACTTTGATACTTGTAATTTTGTTTGACAGGTGAATAATGATCCTGAATGCCATTCTTCTCCATACTCTTGCAAACGGTCTGTTAGTTTATTCTTTTCCGGAGATGAACAAATAAAAATGAGCAGTGAAGTCACCTATAAAGGATTTGGGTAATGGTACTCACCTTTCTGAGGCTGTAACAATAGTTGTAATTTCATGATTCACTTTTAATAACAGAGATATAAACAAGAATACTTACTTGTAGCTTAAAGAAAAAAAATATTCATACCACAGTTGTAACAAGCTCTCCTTGGCTACAGAGCAGTATCTGAGGGAGGAGCTATCTAAATAAGCACTATATAATGTCAAGAGTCGTTACAACAAGTAACTAGCAGCAATATTCCTTATTTGAGGTGTTTGGATGTTTTTTTCTGTTTTTCAATCCTGTCTTGCTTCACAGACTTCAGTTGCCTTCTGTTATTGGAAACTTACACATCCAGAAACTAGCTGGATACTTTCTAGTCAGGCACCAGTATGCCTTTACTCTGGCTTGGGATGGTATATCTGCAGTGTATATCAAAATGGCACCAGAGTACCTGGGCAAGACACATGGATTGTGTGGGAACAATAACGCTGTCCTGCAGGATGATCTTGAAACTAGTTATGGTGAGTACTTAAAATACTTTCAGTGGTGTAATACATTATTATTTTTTTTTTTTTTCCAGGGTAACTGTTAATTTCTTTAGCTTTTAATTGAAACACTAATTGAATTTAAATGTGCAATTTTTTGAAATGAAAAATGTTTAATGGAAACACTTTTTGTTGATGATACTATTAACAAACAGAACTGATTTCAGTATGAATGAGACCCTGGAGGGTTATTAGCTTTTAAAAAGCATAGCTAGTACCTGGGTTACTCCATTACTTACAATGGTATTTGCACTTCAGATTCCTGGAACCTAAACAATAGAACTGTACTTTTAAATGTTCACTGTCCTTTAAGCAGTTTTACTTTGGAACCTGTGGAAGCCTGAGGTATTACTGTTGGAAATGAATAGATAATTTTAATTAGTAAACCAATGAAGCCTGCCAATTCCCACTTGATACGGCATTTCATTTGTACTAATGATCTCAGAAGTGACCAGTTATTCTCAGAGTCCCAGTTCCTTGGATACCAACTTCAGATAGTTAACAATAGTCTTTGGCTTTCAGTAAATTCTAAGACCTCTATAAACTAAAAAGTACCAGGCTGGGGAGAAAAAGCGGATCTACTTAAAAGGTATCTCAGTTCAGGCAACAAAAACTTCTGGAAATTGTTGCTTTGGGCTGTTTAACTCTTTGCTCCTCTTCTATAAAGTAGGATATTTCCTTAGAATACTATTTCAAAGCTCAAAGTACAATATGTAATAGGTTTCCTCTGTTGCTAAGGCATGACACTCAATTTTGCGAAGCATCACCCTGCTCTAGGATCAGTCCATTAAACAGTTAGCTCACTAAATCAGAATGCTGAAGTTAATACCAAGATCAATAGCTCGTTGTGCTCATTGCCATCAAACATTTCCCTACCCTCTCAACTTTCTCATGGTATCTCAGTTGCATAAAGCTGCAATTGTAGCACAAATAGATGCACTGCATACTACTTTTATCTGAATATCTGGAGGAGCATTAATAAGGCAGGTAAGACATGATATGCATTTATGGGTAATCTGAGTAGTAATCAATGTCACCACATCTCTCTGACAGATTATACCATTCTCAGCTAGTTAAAAGCAGGCATGGATGTATCTACTCATGAAAAAACCATACTTGTAGATGTTTATATAGATAATGTAGATAATTATGTTGTACTCTTGCAGTGACCCAGGAGTGCCTTATTGTTCTTGAGTTTTAGGCTACCTGCTTAAAAGCATTTTAGAACTATGTGTATTGTTATAGATTTCTTTCCTGCTTTCATTCAAAGATGGTGGTAGACACAGTCCTACTCCCTTAAAGTCCTTCCTTTCTTTTGCCCTTCTAAAACCTTTTCTCTGTATTCCCTTTTAAAGGGCTTTCTATGTCTTAGAAGGACCAGTATGTTTCAGACTTAGACCTGATTCATTTTGTTGTGGGTGATTGTATGGGAACTGTTGAGTCAGGGCCTGAACTACTGATTGAGCATCTGGGGAAACAGGCAGGTAAGCCCTGGGAGCACAGATGAAGGCAGTTCACCTGTGTGACTGGAAGGGATGGAGCCTGGCTGCATCTCACTTAGACCCCATTTAAGGACTGACTGCTGTGAGGGAAGGATCTCTTTCTGGAGATCCCTCCCTGGTGGAGTTTTCCCCTGTGAACCTGGAATCTTCCAGTATGGGTAAGCAGTCTTCATTCCCTTATAGGTACCTTACTGTAGTGCTGATCTTCCCATCGTATTGATCTGTCCAATTGCTACAGTAGTATTTGGTTGTCTTGTCTTAACATGATTGCTCAGATGTTTCCGTAGTATAGAAATGCTGATTTGCCAAATCGCTCTATTGACTGTATCTGTGTCTTGTTTAGGGAAACTGACAGATGATATAACAGAGTTTGTGGAGAGTTGGCAGGAAAATCCTCCACAGGGACAACCCACCTGGGATAACACTTTTCTCAGTGAGCCACCTTGCCTGACACAAAGCCATGAATCTTTACAGGTTTGGATCCTCATGAAAGGATTATTACCATAGTCTGTGATTCTTACAAGAATTTGACTAAATATTCCTAATTCTCCCTTGTGGAGGTGGATTAAGAAGACTGCTGTAACAGCATTTAGAGTGAGAGCGTGTTTTATTACTAGCATAAACCAACAAGAAAATCCAAATTCTGTCACTTTTGGTTCATCACATCAAATTAGTTATCTTCTGTAAGTAATATTTTGAAGTGATAGCCCTGAAATGAAGTTCTTTGAAGCTAATGGTGTTGTGAGACATCTTATTTCTGTTGCCTTATACACTGGATAAAGGTTCAATGTTATGAGTACTCTGTCTAGCACTGTGTTGCTTGCCACAGCTTCTAGTTGATGAATGGGGAGGGATTAATGGTCGGTCTGAGAACTGTCTGTTCTGTTTTTGTTTAGTATGCTATTCTGCTTTGGTTTACTTTGTCAAACCTTCATAACAGCAGTCTCTTTAATTTCAGGGGGCGTATGCTCTGTGTAATGTTCTATTACATCTTCCGTTTGAACAATGTCATGAATATGTGAGCCCTCTTCCTTTTATGGCAAGCTGCACCAGTGATCTTTGCATGTAAGTAAATGAATCTTTGGGAAATTCCAAAGCTATTACAAAGAACATTGTCCTTTATTGTGAGAGTGAATTCTAACTAACTGGTAACAAAAGTAACGTGGTTCCTTTTCTGCATACAAATTGAAATCTGAAATTCTTCTGAGCAGTTAGAATGTGTTGCTTTTCTCACTCTTTCTTTGTACCCAGGTTTCTGTTGGAATTGTTTGTTTGGTGTAAGGATGACAAAATATAGGCCCAGTTATTAGTTTATTAGTAATAGTAAATGTAATGTATTAGTTTACCTTCAGTATGGCATTTATTTTCATGCTGAATATATGATGTTGTTAGTATTTTGGATCTTAATGAAAGGTAATTGTGAACAGATCAATTAGGCATCCATAAGCAGTAAACATTAATTTAACCAAAACTTGAAATTGATTACCTGCATGCTCACAAACTATTCGAGTCTACATTGTTATTTAAAAATCTCATCTCAAAGCAGCTTTGACTGTTTAATAGGCAGGGCAGGAAACAATCTCCATTTCCTGGAGCATGGCAACACTCTGGTGGAAATCTTGTGTGTTCCTCTAAGAGTTTTATTGGATACAGTTTCTCTTGTAAAAACCAAGGCTTCTATTCACGTATCTATTGCTGTATCACTGGCATCAATGGATTCAATGTCAGGTCTCCAATACACCGATCTTCCATCTCCAAGCATAGTAGAATGATATATCCAGTTAAGGGTTTAAAGCTGTATTAATGTAAATTCAGACTGTACTTGTGTATGCAGTGTAGGAATAGTCATGAGATTGAGTGTGTGTTTGAAGGTAGGAGAAAAATAATGTGTCAATTTTTGTTTGTTGTAAGGTCAGCAGTTGATAATGCAACTTGGTGTCGAGCATTAACTGAATATGCCAGAGCATGTGCCCAAGCAGGAAAACCTCTTCATGGGTGGAGGAGGCACTTTCAGCCGTGTGGTATGCAGATATCTCAGTACTTGGAAATACTGTACAGTAGTTGATTGCTCTTCATAATTTCTTTCCTTCCATTGTGAATTAATATAGTTATCAGTGAAAGCACAACTATGGACTTCAATGCTATGTACGAGTTGAGAATATTTTTAATATGTGTAATCCATACTGAGTGTATTAAGCATGTTTTTATAAGCTTAGTCTTTCTTAAAGAGTCCCTGATATTTCAGTAAGATGATTAATTTTTATTTTTATTTTTTTTCATGGAGCTACTCTTTCAAATATTGACCAAAACTTCATAGATTTCTGATGCATAAAATAAATCATGACTGTTAAAAATCAACTTGAATTACACTTGAGTAAGTTTTCACATTAGAAGTCACAGAATGCAAGTTTGAAAGAGGTCATCTAATTTGTCCATCTGTCTGGAAAACAAGAACAACATTGCTTTGTCATTTGTGACAGAAACATTTCCCATGTGCTTCCAGAAATGTTGGTTAATGAATATTCTACTGTTTGCTATGCTGATCTCACAGCTCTGCTGTGATAGTTTCCCTACATGTCCTGTGATTTAATTTAAGGTTTATTGCTTAATGCACCTGCAATAGACAGACTATGGATATATGTATATACTGTTTGGATGTTAGAAAATCATTGTTTCATTGATACAGACAGCATATATTTGGTTGTCTTACCAAAGAGTAATTACCTGGAATCAATGTGTGCATCTATTCACATTGTGGGCCAGTAGCCCAAGAGCTCCTTGTTTCTCTATCTTTTGTGTTGTAGTGATTACCTGTCTTGAACCATTAACCTACAATGAGTGCATCAGCTGTTGCCCTGTTTCATGTCATCAGCAATCACAGTGTATTGACAGTGAGCTTCCCTGCATTGATGGATGCTATTGTCCAGATGGTAATTGTTTTGCTTCTCAGATATGTATTAGCTGATGCTACTCTATTTTTGGATTGCTTTCCCCTAGGTTTACATGGCCTGTAAAATATTCTTTATAAACACCATGCAAAGAGGTTGTGGATAAGTGGCATTGTTATCATTTGGTGGCAAGAGGCCTTTCCTCAGTCTAGCAAGAAGGAATAGTTTCAGCACAGATCCAAATTCCAGGTGTAGAGTTCTGCAGTTGAGTTAAAAATGTTCTTTGTTCTGTTGATTGTTTATGTAAAGTGGAGCCAGCCTCCCAATTCTTGCAGTCGCTGCTTGGTTTTATTTTATTTTTTACTCACAAAGGATATCTGCAGTTTCAGATGTTTATAAGAGCATGAGTAAAAATCATTCATGTGGCTAGAAACAAGTATTACTCTGAGATATTTACTGTTGCATGGTTCTAGCAAGTGAGATATTTGCTAATTTGGCCTATAGCAGAACTCTGCACTTAATATTAAAGGATATTTTTTTTTGTCTAGTATTGATCTTGTTACTGACTTATGTATATAATGCTATCTGATCATTACAGAAATGATGTGCTGTAGAAACTTGAAAGTTTTCTGCTTTAATTATGATCTTCTTTGTCATATGCTTCATCTTATATGGATTCCCTTTTGGTTTCTGGATCTCTAATATCTGAATAATAGAAAAACAAAACAGCCCCTTCCCCCCTTGAAAAAACAACAAGTACTGATACATCTCAAGCAATTTAGGAATAGAATATAAAATGACTTCCAACTTGATATCCTACAACTTTGTACTCAGTGGAATCATTTGTTGCTTTCAGTTCTCTGTTGATATTTAAGAATGTTTCTATTTTTCTTCCTTGTTTGTTTCTTCTAGGTTTAATTTATGAAAATGAATCGTGTGTCAAACCTATGGACTGTCCTTGTGATTACCATGGAAGTTCTTTTGAAACAGGTTCTGTGGTTTATGAGGAATGTAATAATTGGTTAGTAGTTTTTCTTTTAATACTGTAGGCTTTATCCTTCCATCATTATGAGTGAGACAGCACTTAAGGCCTACTGGATAAAGCTGACAAGTCATTACAGTTTCTACATACAGAAGTTGTTATTCCATAGCCAACTAGTTGCTAAGAAAAGAAACTATAGGTTTATTAATGGAGAACAAGAGCAAGTCATGGATACTTCAGGGAGTAAGGAAATGTAAACTGTTGTGTTGTTTTTTTTTCCCCTTGAACTCTGTCTAAAAGCAATCTGGAATTAAAAATCATAGTAGGAGAATTACTTTGACTTTTCTTTCTTCTCTTGTTGCCCTTGGAATCCAGGAAAAGCAACTGAGCATAGCTATGTAGTTTACAAAGTAAAATCTTGTTATGAAACTTTTTGCTTTTATTTCAGCACTTGCATTGGAGGAAAATGGATTTGTACCAATCTTACATGTCCCGGTATGTTTAAAAAAAACAAAGTCTTGGTTACTTAACTTTTTTCAGTAACTGAATTTTTGAGGTAGAATATTGATGCTCGTTTAAACTTTTCTCCCCCACTGTTTTTTCTATACAGTTGTTTGTTTGTTTGTTTTTGGTTTGTATCTGTTTGTTAACATATATTTACACACAGATTAAATGAATAAGTGCTCTAAATAGCAGACAACTACCTTTTGACTTAGCTCAGTAATGCATCTCCCCCTAGGTCGCTATAGTGTCTCTCATAGATGGCATTACCTGGTTGTTCCTGACATTCATCTAAAGTTTCCTCTGCAGTCTTCAGTTGACAGACTTACAGATACATTTCATAGAAGAGTTTCCAAGTGCAAGATGACTATTTCATGGTTGTTTTGCTTTTCCTCATGGTATTCATGGCCATTAATGTTGTAGCTAGGAATTAGATAAATGTCTGTTAATTGTTTTCCCAAGTTGCCTGTCAAATGAGCGGTGTTATTCTCACTTCACTCATAAGCAACAATGCTACAGAGATTAGTTAAAAGCATTTTGCATGATAGAGGGTACTCATAGCCTCATGGTTTATACAGCTATTAATAGTATCAAGCACTGATCTAAGAGTTATGAAAGTGGATGTTTCTGGAAATGGGTTTTTAGAGCCACACATCACACCCAGAAGGCAAGGAGCACACATTATTGTCTCATTGCAGTTTTTTATTTAAAAAAGAAAAAAAGTGAGGCTAGGGTTCAGTTCCCAACTATTTTCCTAGAACATGGTTATAATGTAAGCACAGTTTTATAAATTATAGCATATATCAGCAATAACTGATAGTAGTTCTTTTCTGCATACTTAATTACATTATTTGTTGTATTTCTCAGCTGAATGTTCAGTTTCAGGAGACATTCATTTTATGACATTTGATGGGCGTGGATACACTTTTCAAGCCACTTGCCAGTATATTCTAGCAAAAAGTCGTACATCTGGAGAGTTTACTGTTTCCTTGCAGAATACTCCCTGTGGACAGGTAAGGCTTAGAACTATGTCGTTATGTTTATATCTTGAAGGAAAAAATGTGTATTAAGGAGGGAAAAATATCAAAGCTATTGAATATATTAAAATTATTAGCAACAATTGCCCTTAATGGTGAAGTAGTTAAATGCTTTTGCTTGCATTAATAGGAAGGATGATGCCAGTGTTCTGATCCGGTATTCAGTGAGGTCATTCAATAGTACCTTGTGATTTCTGTGGCAAATCCTGGATGATGACTTGTTTTCTTCAGCTTTCTGGGTCTCTGTGGATTTGCAGTGAGCACAAAACAATCTTACTGCTTATTACTACTAGAAAGAAGAATGAGGATGTTGGGTTTTTTTGTTTGTTTGTTTTGTGCATTTTGAGTATAGATTTCTCTTTTGGCTTTGTTCTCGCAGCTAGAAATTCACTTTGGCTTATGTCGATATAGGAAATTTTAGGTAGATTTGAACAACTCTCTTGGCTTTAGGTACAGTTATGTGTCTGTGTCTACTGTTGAGAGTATGTTGACTGTACAGCCAAACATGTGTACGTATAGCTTATGCTGTGGATGTTACTTCATTAGAGAAGTTCTAATACTAAATACTGAAGTCAAAAATAAGTTCCATTTACTTTGTGTTGAAGACCTCATCTCTTGCTCTGTGTGTGGATTTCTAAACACATATTATACTGTTGTGCTTGTGAGGTGAAGAACACTGAGATTTTCACTGAAATTACACAGTGTGGTTCTTCTGAGGTATAACCAGGTACAGTATTTTATTCTATGTATTTCTATATGTCATGTTGTAATTGTGAAGCTTCTCTGCAACTTATACTGTTTATACACTTGCGATTCCATTGGGAAGAAAAATGGTCATGCCAAATTTTCTAGACTCATGTTTCAGTAAGATCTATTTGTTCTAGTGATATTTCTTCTGAGTGACAGAGAAGACCTTTATGTAGAAGGAAGTCATATGAAACTCTTGCTGAAAGTTCACTAATACAGATTTTACAGTATTCAGTAGAATAAAATAGAGTAAGTAGAATTATAGTAAAAACAAAATGGTAGTAATAATAGAATTAAATAGTAATCTGGACACAGATACAGAATGGGAGATGAGTGACTAGAGTACAACTTTGCAGAAAGGGATCTCACAGTCAAAAGCACTGACTGTAATGTGGGGCATGTAAAACGCAGTGTGTAGACATCAAGTCAGAAGAGGTGATTCACATGCTATATTTAGTGTTGATGCTACTTTACCTTGAATACTGTGTGCAGTTCTGGGCTTTACAATATAAAAACAATGTTAACGTCCTTAAAGGCAATCTTTGGGTTTGGAAAACCATGGTGATCCTGCTTGTATTTCATGTTTGTAGAAAGGAGGAGACCTCTTGATGATGATATGGGAATTGTAGAAACTATCATATAGATTGCAAGTACATGTGGATTATTTCAGTTCAGTGTTCTTTTCCTTTACCCTGGATTCATCCCATACTAACCCTGACTTCCTGAAGAGTAAGTCAGTATCCTGACCAAGAAGAAATACAAAAGCTGTGAAACAGAATATAAACATAGGTATAATCCTCTTCTATCAATACAGTATTCTCAATTTTTTTGCAGTCCATGAAGCTTGTGAAAACCTCTTGTATGTTTAAATTGTCCTGTACTACACCATTACTAAAACTGGCAGAAAATTGCTTTTTGGTTCAGTTGTACTGTTTTTATTGAGGAAGTTGGCAGACAAATTAGTTAACTTTCTGTAGCACTCCTGACACTGCAAAGTGCCTTCTATATTCTTTCCCCTGGCTGAGGAATTGTGCTTAAGGCATCCAGGAGACTTGTAGGTGGGGGTGGGGAAAAGATACTGACTTCATGTGGGCTTCCTATTTTGCTTTGCAGTTAACAAATTTAGTTTGATCAGTCCCTAATAAGTATAGACATCTACAGGGCTTTGAATGGAGTATTCTGAACATAATGGCTGGGTGGTTGAGCTGAGTCTTGTGTGATCTGTTCCAGAGTTAAATGCTGCTAAATTGGTTATCAGTAGGAAAATAATGAGAGGATAGCAAGAACAGTTTGTGTATACTGTAATTTGGAAGTCTGGGGCTTCAGTGCAGCTGTTTGTGTGCCTAACTACCAAAAGGGTACCACTTGGCAGAAGAACTGCTTCACCGTTCTGTAGGCAGGGTCTGTGGTGGTAGAACAATGGGAAATGGTTTCAAGCTTGAAGAGGGTAGATGTAGCTTAGATATAAGGAAGAAATCTTATACAGTGAGGATGAGGCACTGGAACAGGTTGCCCAGTGATGTGGTTGATGCCCCATTCCTGGAGACTTTCAAAGTGAGGCTGACAATGGCCCTGGGCAACCTGATCTAGCTGTGGTGTCACAGTTCATTGCAGGGGAGTTGGACTAGATGGCCTTCAGATGTCCCTTCTAACTGTAAGGATTCTATGATTATTGCTTTCCATTTATAAAAATGAATGAATTGAAATGGGAAGCTAAAAGGTTTGCTATGTAGAACCTAATTTCTCAATAGTTGAGGCTTGTATGCTTTTAAAATTCTGACTTTCTTTAAGTTATCAGTCCCATTGCATTCAAACAGATTAAAAAGTGTAGAAAGAAAATACCTGAGGAGATTTCTCCAAGTCACAAAGAGCTCAGTCATCTCATGCTTTAGAGCTGATGATATTAACAGTCATCAGGCAACAAGTGATTTGAAAATGATGTGGAATTTTGTTTAAGCACTTTTTGGAATGAGGGTCAGTCAAGATCAGTACAGCTTAACATTATCTAGGTTTCAGGTGACAATCTCACAGTTTTTGTAGTCTGTATGATGAGAAAGAAGTCTGAATATAGGATTTTTTTAGAGTGTTGAGTGAGAGAAATGGCCATTCCTGTGAAAACACCTGCTGAAAGTTGGCAAGGGCAGTGCATGTGAAAGAAGCAGTCAATTGAAACAGGAATAATTGTCAAACAGCATTTCTTCAGTTTTGAGTATGAAGGAATAATGAAGCTTTTGTCAATATTGTGTAGCAATGTATATATTATGGAGAGTTCTTCCCTTGGCTCTGCTCTGTGGGTAGGAGCTTGTATGTTTTATTTTCAGCTTCTTAGAAGATAGGCAAAATTCTGAATCTATAGCTGCTACTGCTGAATGATATGTACAGAAACCACATTTCATAGTGAAGAAGCTGGAGAACAAAATAAATGGCAGGAATGTTGTTTCACGATTCAGATGTCCTTGTTTGTCAGCAGTCTAGGAGATGTGGTTGAACCGTCTGTACTGCAAGCAGTGGGACTGGGTAGCACAGCCCCCAGCAACTCTACTGGAGGTTTCATTGTAGCAACTCAGGATTGGAATCCAATCAAGGAAAGATATGCCCCAGGAAGACCTAGGTCCCACTTGAGTGATTTTGGATACATCTGTGTATGTTTATCACAAGACTTAAAAGGTACATAATCAAGAACAGAGTAAAATGAGCTAATACAGTATACCAGAAGTGACTAGCCTTGTGCTTCAATATCTTAAATGGATACAAGATCTTGCAGTGATGGAGCTGGAACAGAAGAAACTGCAGTTAGGTGCTGACCTCTTTTCTCAGTAGAAATAGGCAGACTGAAATTTATTCACCCCAAGCACACTTAGTGTAAATAAGCTGATGCCTTGGTATCTAGAGCAAAGAGGTAAAAGAATAACAAGAGTGGCAGGAATTTATTTCCTTCCTGAAGCAAGGAGAATGTAATCCCTGCTGTTTTTGAGAAAGGAAGATGTGGGGAACTACAGGCTGGTGAGATCCGTGTGTGACAGGGAAGATCATGGAGCACATTCTCCTGTAAGCTTTGTTAAAGCACATGGAAGAGAAGGAGATGGTTTGAGACAGTCAGCATGGCTTCATCAAGGGCAGATTGTTCCTGACCTATTTGATGGCTTGCTACAATGGAATGACAGCATCAGTGGACAAAGGAAGGGCAATAGTTGTTGTCTACCTGGACTTGTGCAAGGCCTTTGATATGGCCCTGCACCACATCCTTATCTCTAAATAGGAGAAATATTGATTTGAAGGTTGAATTATTAGATGGATAAAGAATTGGTTGGATGGTTGCATCTAGAGCGTTGTGATCAATGTCAAGGTGGAGGCCAGTCATGAGTGCTGCCCCCCAGGGTTCTGTCTTGGAACTGGTGCTTTTCAACATCTTTGTCAATGACAAAAACAATGGGACTGAGTATAGTTTTGCAGATGACACCAAGGTGAGTGGTACAGCTAACAGGGCAAAAGAGAAGGATGCTATCCAAACAGACCTGGACAGTCTTGAGAAGTGGGTCTAGAAGAACTGAATGAGATTCAACAGGGCCAGCTGCAAGATGTTGTACTTGGATTGGAACAATCTCAGGTGTATGTACAGACTAGGAGAAGAACTCATTGAGAGCAGCCCTACAGAGAAGGACATGAGAATCCTGGTGGACAAAAAACTGGATAAAATCCATTAGGGTGCTCTTGTAACTCCAAAAGGTCAATTGTATCCTGGGCTGCATTTAAAGAGGAGCTGTCAGCAATGCAAGAGAGGGGATTGTCCCCGCTTTACTCTGCCCTTGTGAAGCCACATCTGGAGTACTGCATCCAAGTCTCATGTCCCCACCACAGGAAAGACTTGAAGCTGTTGGAGAGGGTCCAGAGGAGGGTCATATGTATGATCATAGGGCTGGAGCAACCTCACACAAGGGTTGATGGAGCTGGGCTTGTTTATCATGGAGAAAAGAAGGCTCTGGAGAGATCTTGTTTTACTTAAAAGCAGCTTATAAACAGGAGAGAGAGACTGACTTTTTACATGGATGGGTAGTAATAGGACAAAGAGGAATGGCTTTAAACTAGAAGAGGAGAGATTTAAGTTCAGAATCACAGAATCAAGCTAACTTTTTCTTCAGAGTGTGTGAGGCACTGGCAGAGGCTGCCCGGAGAGACTGTAGGTGCCCTATCATTGGAGGCATTCAAGACGAAGTTGGATTGGGTCCTGGGCAGCCTGGCAACCCTGCTAGATGAAGATCACTCATGTAATGTGAACTGTGCAGGAATATAAGTAGCTTGGGACTTTATTTAGGCATCATAGTTTCAGGACTTTTAGGATTTCTCTTAGACTATCTCACAAGCAATTCTATCTGCTTATTTGGATTTTTCTTCCTGCTGGTTTATAAATTGTTGGCTGTATTTGGTTTTCATGTCTTGGTCTGATTCTGGGAATTGTCCATCTCTGACAGTGATCTGATTTTTAGGTTCAAGTGCTCTCTTTTTGAAGTTCAAGCCTTCAGTCATTTCTTTTAAAGTAAACACATCTATCTGAAATTTGGCTTAGGCACTAAAGAAGTTCCTTTGAAATACAAAAATAATGGATCAAAATCAGAAATGGAAAAAAACAAACAAACAAACTGATCTAGTTTCACATAGAACTCGCACTGTAGTTGATTTCAGTTTTGATGGAATCGGTTAACTTGTATTAGACTCCTCAGCTTTAAGTTGATGTGAATTTTTCTTATGTCGGCCATGTGTTTTCTTTTTGTTGTGAGACTTCAGCAACGTAAATCTTGATACTTTGCTTTTAGGATTTCAGTTTATTAGATTTTGGTAATGTTGACAGTTGAGTGCCAATGAGTAAAATGGATGTTGGTATGACAGATGAAGTTAATCCAAAATATTTTTTTCAGTATATTTCCTACTGAGTGAAATACAATGTTTATTTATGGTTTTCCTAAATGATATTTTGACTGAATTAGAGAATTGAAATGATGGTAAGGGATAAGCAATGCAACGATAATAAAAATAAGCAAGTCAGGCTGGATGGGTGCTGTAATATGCTGCTGCATTTTTAAAATCAGTCTTAATTTAGGAAGCTTATGAACATATTCCACAATTCCTTTCTTAAAAATAATGAAATTAACTGAGGTTTATTTTTTATTTTTTTTATTTTTTTTTCAGTAAGTTGCAAGATGGTTTTATCTTTCAATATCTTGAAGAAGTGATGTACCTTGAATATGCTTTAAGGGAACCTGGGTATATCAGAATACTTTTTGAAGATGAAAAGAATTCAGTATCAGATTTGTGTCCTGCTGTGTGGATAATGCAGCTTTCTTTGTGTACAGGAACTCAGCCACAGTGTGTTTCGGATCAGTGGATCTCATGAATTGCACATGTCTTTGTAGTAAGCCTTGGAAGAGCTGTTTACATTTCTCTTTTCATAACCCACTTTTGAGCTGTTAGCTTAATGTGGTAGAGTTGTGTCTAAACATACATTTGAAATCATTAAAAAATTAGTTTTAACAATTATATTGTACATTTTTAAAGTGCAGTCTGCCAGGAAGCCACATAAAGCTGATAATTTTCAGTTTCTCCCTATTAACTTGAAGTCTTATGTAACATTCATCCTGCTTGAAAACAAGTGTATTTTTTAATTGCTCTCTTTTGTAGAACCAGGATGGATCATGTATCCAATCAATCAGCATTATTCTTAAGCAGGACCCCAAGAGGCAAGTGACTCTGACTCATTCAGGAGATGTTTTAATATACGACCAGTACAAAATTAACCTGCCTTATGCAGATGGTAAGGAAGAATAAATGAGTGTACAATGCTTATCAAGTGCTGAAGCAGTGCTTTAGTGCTGTATGTGTATGTTGTGATATCATGAGTATTGTTAACATACTAATGCTAAGTGATAGATTGTTGATATTAGTGCTGTTCTTTTTTTATTAAATATTTCACAGTTTAGCTGCTAGCGTATGTTGTGCTCTGATGTTAGGAGCTGTACTGTGCTAGTGCCTCATGTTAAGATAAAGTATGTTGTGTCCTTAACAAACACAAATACCATCCTTCATATTCATGAGGCTGGTTAGTTATTTTCTAAGGGAAAATGTTTTTGTCTAATTAATGACTGAATAATTTTTCTTTTTGCTTCAATGAAGTTTTTAAGTGTCTCCCTGTGAAGATACTAGCAGGTGTATTTTACATATGAATATATGACTGTGTTCTGTGAGGGTCAGTGTTAGCTTTAGTGAGAGGGTGATATGCAAGCCAGGAGTTCATTTGATGGCTGGGGGAACTTGGCTGTTTGGGAATTCCCAAAAGGGACTTCAATGCCGGAAGAGCATTACCACTACTAGAAATAGATTCACTGAAAGAAGTGAATAGGAATACTATCTCCAATGTTGACATCTTTAAATTGATGTACTTTTTTAGTTAATCTGTATGAATATTGTAGTGGACTCTAGATTTGTTATTACTAAGTTCAACTGTCATTAATTTCTCTCTCTCTCTCCTTTTTTTTTTTTTTTTTTTTCTTTTAAAAAATAACCTTATGTAATAAATCAAGAGTTTGGGGACAACAGGGCAGGAGTAGGAAAACAGTCACTTATATAAAAGACAGTAAAAAAAAAAAAAAGAAAAGTGAAATGACAAGAAGCAAAATTCAACTTATAGGCTGTTTTCCTTTGCCCTTCAACAAGCTCTATTCTTATTCACTAGATTTATTTGAAATACGGAAACCCTCCTCTGTATTTCTTCAAGTAAAGACACGCATTGGATTACAGATACTGTATGACAGAGAAGGACTGAGGCTTTATCTTCAAGCTGATGGACGGTGGAAGGATGATACTGTTGGACTTTGTGGAACCTTCAATGGAAATACGGAGGATGACTTTTTGTATGAGTACATGAATATTTACAATTAGAATGGTGAATCAAGTGTACTCAGCTAAATAGAAACATACATAAGTATGTTTTAAGATTTAGTGTTAGTGGGCTGGATAGTAGGTTTTGGTTAGCAGACAGAAACTGTCCTTCAACTACAGAATTTCAGAACGAGTTCTGCATAGATAATTTTAATGTACAAACACGGTGAAATATATACCATTACTAAGGGCTACTTTATCTGAACATTTGTCCAAAAGGTGGGCTTGCCTATATAAGGGACTTTATCCCTCCCCACAGTCCTTTGTCTGTTCAGCTCTTCTTCTCTGCTTCAGGTTCTAATCTGCTTTTGCCAATAAAGCCTTCTTTGTTCAGTGCCTGCAGGTCAGTGATAGGAATTGGCTGTTGCCTGAACATCACCTGTGGTATTACAGAGAAAGATGGTCAGAGCTGCCTGAGCATCAGAGTAAATGGACTATTTAGGCTAAATAATTGGCCTTCAGGTGGTGAAGTAGCCTCATGTAAGAGGGGAAGGGAAATGGGACTTTAGAACACATCAGAAGGCTTGGTTAATGAAGGAAAAATAAGTATAAAAAAAAATTTAAAAAAACAAACAAACAACAAAACAACAGGAGAATTACTACCTCAGGTTAGGAATATGAGTCAGAATTGATTGAAAAATAGCAAATCCTTGCCTAACAGTTCCCATATTTTAAAAAAGAAGTAGAAAAGTAGGAAAAAAATGCACTGGATTTTCAAAGAATTTATTCTTTTAAGGTTAGTAGAATTTCCACAGATATTGCTGTCTTTTGCAACGCATCCACCAGAAGTATTACTAGTTGTTTGCCTATACAGTCTTTTACTTAGTGTACAACACACAATGTTTAAGAGCATAGTTTTGATTATTATCCCTGCATGATGTGTACAGAGTTACTTTGATCAAAATCTGTCTTTTGGTTTCTGCTGCACCTCTTCTTAATGAAGCTTCCTGGATATCCAATTGTTTTTGCACTTATATCTCTGGCCTATTGGATTTCTATTCCCTGCTCCTTCTGTCAGAGAACTGGGAGTCAGAAAAGTCAGCTACTCAGGGTCAGTAGTGAAATTATAGGCAGAGGAGAGATCAGAATGGATCAAGTATCACTGGGGAGGCAGAAGTATGAATAAGAGAGTGCAGACTTTCTGGACAGCGATGCGCCTTGCTCTCCTGTGAAAATGGAGCTTGGTCTGTTTTGATCTGTCCTTTCATACAGAATACCTAATAATCCTGGATCACACAATCTTTTTCTTTTCTGGGCCTTTGCCTGGAAAGAGAGAGATCTGAAACTTTACCTGATAGTTTAGTGCTTTGGGGATGAGTGGAAGGGGAACTTGAATTAACTCTGTTGAAGGATTTAGTAGAGCTGAGATTACTCTGTAAATTCACTCTCTTGTGACTGATTTGTATTTTGTACAAGATCTCCAGTTGGAGTAACTGAAAGCACTCCACAGCTCTTTGGAAATGCATGGAAAACATCATCAGCATGCATTCTTATGCATGATAGTTCACAAGTGGATCCGTGTGATATTCATCTACAGTCAGGTGGGCAGTCAATTTTTATTGACAAATACATTTTTACTTATTACATCTGTGCTGTTTTCCTAATTGTATGAGAGAAATGAAACAAACCAGTCCTCCCCACTGACAAAATGTAGTGAGATTTATTAAGCTCAGTCCCCTAACTAACCACATAGAGTGTTGTGTAAGTATATTTTGGGATGTGCATAAGCACATGGAATACTCTATTTCTAGTAGTAACATTTTTATTTTTTGACCACTAATGAGCAAACATTAAACATGTTCCGAAGTAAGATAACATGATTTGTATTGGAGTTTATGTAACAGTTCTTTAACGCTCTCATCTCCTCTGTGGAAGTGTCACTCCAAGCTTCCAGCTCTAAGTGTGGCTGCAGCCTTACCTAGTGTGTGAAACAGTGCATGACAACAGGTTTCCTTTACAATACTGAAATAGTTTGTGAGTATGACTTAAACTGTGGAAATACATACTCCTCTGTTTGTATGAAAAGGAGTGGATAGAGTTTGGTATCTTGTACCTAACCTACATCAATGAACAAAGATGGATGACTGCCTAGGCACTGTCTGCATTTTGTACTTTTCCAAATACCTTCAAATGATTTTAAGAGCAAGCTCTAAGTGATGAGTATCTAACTTTTCTATCCTTCAGTACAGTCGTGTTGATATGAAAAATAGTAAGACATATTTAACAATAGTATTTAACTGTGATCAATAGCAAAGATTTTTTTTTTTTAAACTCTTTTTGAACTCCCCAACTGAAAGTGTTTAATCTGTTATTTGTGTAGCCTCTTATGCAGCGGAAGCTTGTAGCATCCTTACGAAAGACCTTTTTGCTCCATGCTACCCTTATTTGAGTCCCATTCCCTATTTTGAGCAGTGCAGAAGAGACACTTGCAAATGTGGACAGAATTGTTTTTGCTCTGCTCTGGCCCACTATGCTCATCATTGCAAAAGATTTGGAGTAGTAATAGATTTCAGAAGAAGTGTCCCAGACTGTGGTGAGTTGTCTTGAACTTCTAGTTGTAATAATTACTCTTTGAGGACTTGAGAATTAATCCACTTCTGTCACTTAAAAACTGATATTCATTTGGCTTTTTTTCTGATTGTCATTCTATCACAGTACTCAGGACAAGGATCTTTTTCTTGGTAGGAAAAATGTGACTTGAATGTCTTATCATACCTACGTTACTATTATTCATTGGCTGTGTAAATACATTTATTCCTTTCTTCACAGACATAAGTTTAATCTAGTTCTTTAAACGAGCCCTTGACAGAGATGAAAAATGTTGTTACTATGTGTAGCAATTTTATTTTGATCGTCATCAACTTCCACTCTACCTGACAATCTCCAAGAGCTTATGTTCTTACTGTCAGTAGTACAAACATGCATAATGACTGCTGGCATAGATACAGTTAATTAATATCGCTGATATTTCAGTTAAGATGAATGGAAGAACATACATTCCATAGAAATAGCTAAAGCTAACTTCTGTTATCTGATTTGTGCTATTTCACCTGTAGAGGAGTGGCTAATGTTACTTAAATCTTCATTTTACACAAACTTTTTGTGGTGTCATCATGCATTTTTGAAAGTTTTAGAGTTAGGGATCCATAAAACAACACTTAATTGACACCCATATTGTGTTAGTAGGCTTGGCTCCATAAGCAAGGCTGAAAATCTTATCTAAAGAACATTCACAAATTCCACATTGGGTAACTCACCATATCATGTGGTTATCCATGTCATAATGCACAATAAAGAGGATTTCTGAAAGTTCATCCTGCTGAAGTATCTCAAGCCAGATTATCTGCATATGTACCTGGAAAAAACCAGCTTGATTAAACTCTGTGGCACAAATGGTGGTGCCCGCTGTTACTGAGTAAAGCTGTTTCAAAATATTTAATATCCTTTTGCTTTAAAAAAGCAAGTGTAGATTTACTAGAGCATATGTAAAAAAATCATGCCTGTAGGGTTTAAAATATTAATCTTTCTAATTTAATGAGCACTTCAAATCTGTTTTTAAGTAGAACTTAATGGAATATATAAGAAAAGATGGTATTGTGCAAGAGCTGCAAAGTGCACGTGTTCCATTTATAGTTTCTAATATTTCTGTTAAGATGCTGTGTGTTTTCCAAAGGCCACATGGAAGAGCCACACGTTTTGGAGTTAAAAGAAAAAATCTGAACAGTTTTCCCAGTATAAATCTGGATTAACTGCACAGACTTTATTGTATTTGTTATTACTGTGGGTTTACATCTGTGTGGTTTATACAGCACAGTGCCAAGATAGCAATTTTAGTGGAATTTAATGTAATTGGGAATGAAAGAATGGAGATGTTTATCAGAAAACTGTTGGGAGGTACTTGAGTTTCTTGCATGGTAATTTGAGAGGTTTGTTTCATTTGGACAGCTCTTTCATGTGAAGATACAAAGGAGTACAGTACTTGTGTATCTACCTGTGGCAGAACCTGCCAAGCACTGTCTGTGCCAGAGACATGCAGCAATGATTGTGTTGAAGGCTGTGCTTGTCCCTTTGGAACATACTTGAATTCCAAGACTGAAAGATGTGTGGAAAGGTAGGTAAAGTTGCAGTTCTGATAGTTACACTCACTGCCTTACACCTCTGCCTTTACATGATATATTTAAACATTAACAAACATGAAGCCTGTAGATACCATGCATTTCAGGATCTTAGGAGTACACAGAACCTGCATGTTGATCAAAAATAGTTTGAGTACTTAAATTCATCAGACACTGACAAGGATGATTGTCACACACTGTTTCTGGCATATGAGAAACACAAAAGGTCTCCATTGCTATATGAAGGTTCTGCTTTGTTGCTGATTTCACATAGAATGCAATTATTTTTTTCCCGTCTTCAGTTTCTGAGGTAACCACAATCACTTTTACTTTCTTCTCCCCTAGAGATGAATGCCCCTGTTATTTTCAAGGAATTGACTATCCACCTGGAGACAACGTCATCACGTCTTTGGGCAAATGGTAAGAGAAATTAACTTTTTTTTTTTTTTCATCTGACAAAATCTGCTCTCTCTCTCTGTTTTGGAAACTCTAGGAAATCATTCGTTCTACCCCGTTTTTATTGTTGCTGTTAATATGGAACATACAGGATAATCCTGCATTCGTTTCTATGCATACTTGTATGGAGCTTCTTTAGAACTTAGGTTTTCAGGTTGCTGTGCTTGCACTTCTTTATGCTGAAGTACAGATTAGAATGAAAAGCTGCTGTCATTAGATAGATCCACACTAACACACAGTGCTCTGGAAAACCCTGTCTTTTTCTGATTTATATGTGCCAAGCACTGTGCTAAATAGTTGACTGAGTCACATTGTTGGTGTGGTTGTCCAAAAACGGATTTCTTTTTAAAGGGATGACAGCACATGAAAAACATCTTTCTGTTGATTTCAGTAGAGTTTTATTGGAATTTGGCAGCTGGGATTTAAGACAAAATAAGAAATCCATCTCCCATTTGGTTATGATTTTTGCTTGCAACGTTTTTGACAGTGGCTATCAAATTTCCTTACATTATGCAAGCTCACTAGACCATTGTGGCTGGGATTTTCAGACAGATACTTTGTTAATGTCTCATGATAGGAATGGGTGAAAGAAGTATCAGTCTACTCTTATGTGTTTTGCTCGTGGAAAGGTCACTGTGGTTTAGTACAAAAAAGTCTTAATAGCTTATGTTTGTACTGTATTCAGCCCTGGAGCTTACCTGCAACTGCGGGATAATGTGTGGTTGCTCATATTGTCAAACTCTTCACATAAGCTAATAGCTTGCTTTCCAGCAGTTCTAAGCTCTAAGTGAAGAAAAAAAAAAGAACACTTGAAATAATGATATGAATGTTTGTGTAAGATTGCATACACGGATCAGAGTAGCTTGCTGTAACTGTATATGTGTTTAAGATCATGTTTTATTTTGCTGCTGTTACTGCATTTTCTTAGATGATGATGATCCTATTTACAGTGCTTGGTTTGCTATTCCTGCACTGCTGTCTTTAGGAGCAATATAGTGGTATACTTCTGGAGATGTTTTTGTGTCAACCCAGGTACTTCTTAGAATAATACTTGTACTATTCAGCAGTTGTTTGTAGGGATTATTTTACATCTCATATTACATAGGAAGCAAAAGATTGGAGTTTAATACACTTTGAGAATATATGCTTTTATCATAGTTCTAATTTTCAATACAAATACTTATGCAGTAATTTAATTGATTTGTACTGTACATTTCATTATTGAACAGAAAACAGTAATATTTGACACCTTCCTGGTTCTCATTATATCTTTTATTTTTCTTCCAGCCACTGCAATAGTGGAGTCATGAGTTGTGATAACAACATAATTGGTGAGTGAAGCAGTACAGGGAGAATATACTCAAAGTCAAATCAATATGTGCTCTCTAATCCCTGTGAAATTTTGTATTTGTTACAGGATGGTGCTAAATGTAGAAATGAATGATATGCCAGATAGAATCCCTGACAACTGTCTAAAATGTTTTAAATCTGAGCAACTTTTTCCCCCAATGCTTTAAAGTACTCTTATGTATTTTCCTTTTTACTGGGAAGTTAACTATGCCCAGGAGAGAAAGTTGTTCAGAAGTTATAGAGTCAGTACCTTTGTAGTTTTATTTAAACAGTGTATTGCAGACCTCTATTGGATACAAAATTTGAAGTGCGAAGAACTAATTTGTCAATTTGTTTCCCCCCAGAACACAGTTGCCCACTTGGGCAGATTTATATTAACTGCAGCAACTCAAAAGTTGATGCTGAGCTCAGCAGAGAGAGAACTTGTGAGAATCAACTGCTAAACCTCACTTTCTCAGCACACCTTCCTTGTGTTTCAGGTTGTGTCTGCCCACCAGGGTGAGTAGCATTTTGTATTGTATTTTGCTGCGCAATCATAGTTTACTAGCTTAACTAAATCTAGTAGTGCTTGAGTAGCTATGACTACTGAAGATATACTGTGTCATTACTTTGAGTTCTTAAGCTGACTGATACCCTCCAAACCCAGTGGCTACTTTCAGCAGCACTGTGTGGCTGAGAACGTGGAAGAGAAGAAAGTTTGTGATGATGTACTTCTTTGCTATGTCTGGCTTTAGGATTATGAACTTTTCCCACTGCATCCTGAAGCAAGTTAGTTCTTGCATTTAAGCAGAAAAAAGCCATGTCAAGAACTGCTGACCTCAAAGATCTTGTAGCGTATTTGAATGGTTACAAGAGGGAGAGACTCTCTCTCTCTCTCTCTCTCTCTCTCTCTGTCTTTCTCTCTCTCTCTTTCTCTCTCTCTTAAGCTTAGTGTGCATTCTAGTGCAACTTCTATGAAATAGCAGTTAAATACAAAGTAAGTAAATCATAGTGAAATGTAGCAGTTTTCTTTGCAGGTGTTACTTGACTCTGTTTTCAGCCTACAGACACAAGTAACTGTGCTCTAAATACTTCATGGGAGATCATTCTCATTCTGAGTTACAGTTTGTACAGTATAAAAGTTACGATCATACGGTATCCCTCTAGCTAAGAAGCAACCATTAAATTGCCTAGAATAACATTGTAATATTTCTCAGTTCTGACACTTTTAAAGCTACTGTGATTTTAAGGTAAGCACTTTGTCTGTTTCTCAGTGTTTCTCGTATCACTGTGTAAGTAACTTTTTCTTCTTCCTTGCTGCATTTCAGAAAAATAAGTAATACCTGGTTTACAACACAGCTTGCAACACTGCAAGGTCACTCTTTGGATTGCATTTTCTGCTTCTGTGTTGCTATGATTCAGGTGATTTGTCCTCCTTACTTGAAGACTGAGTCTTCATTTGGACTGTAAAGAGTTAAAAACAGTAGTATCTTTGCATATTTCTGCATACTACTTAAAGGAAATTTTCTATCTTCCTCATATGCAAGTTTTAGTTACTAATATTATTTCTTAATAGATAGTTGGATATCTTAAATACCTCCTTCTAATTTTCTGACCAGGAGAAAAAACTGACCATTAGAAGTTCACCTGCTGCATGTTCTTGTTATCCCCAAATGCAAACATTAATTCACTACTTCTGTTACTTTGTTACTACTTTTTTGTTCTGTAGTTTCAGGAAAGAAAACCCCACAAATCATGAGTTTTCCTTTCCCCAACTTTGTGATCATGAATTTATCTAGACTTGGTTTGTGATTGGTACTCCCAAAAGTGGCAAAGTTGATTCATGTTTTAATTCTTTTGGTGCAAGAGTATGTGCTTTATAAAATTACGTACACCTCAGGGCTGGCAACTGTATTATAGTTGTTAAGATATAGATATAGAGTGTTCGTTTTCTCTCTTGAATGAGTGTTGTAGCATTACACAGACTTCCCAGGTTGGTTGTGACGTTCTCTGCCTCTGTATGCATCTGTTAACTATGCCAGAGAATAATCTTCTGTTAGATGAACTTGGGCAGTATTACACTTGATCTCTCATTAGGTTAGAACAGCTTTTTTTAGGTCTGCTCCTTTTTCCTTTGCTTGCTCTTGTGAAATGGAGCTTTAAAAATACAGTGAACGAGAGGCAGAAATAACCTGTAGTTGTAATGAAGAAAGATATTGAATCAGTTTTTCTCAAAAAGTATATCTGATTTATGACTATGTTTCTAAGGTGATGTACTGCATCAAATAACATGTAAGGAGCTTAAATATGTTCTTGGAATGCTTTCTTGAAACTGAAAAAGTTCTTATTCAGCTCCAATGTTGCAGCATTCTTTCCAAAACAGGAATTAGGTTTTGCTTTTACAGGGGTTTGGGAGGAGGCAGAGGCAGCTGGGTGAGCCAAATACTCAGAAGACTCTTGGGAGAGCTGGAGGAAATGCAGAGGAAGAGCGAATAGTCTATAAAAGAGGTTTCAGAGTATGGGAGCCTAGAAGAACATTAACCATTCCACTTCATTATTTTCCTTGCTCTCTCCTACCTCTTGTATTTAAGTCGATGCTGCTGTCCTATGAGTTTTATTTTTTCTGACCCATGCTGCTTAGCACTGGTACTATGCTGGTGATAAAAGTGAGTGCAGGGATTCTACTGTTACAAGATGAAACAGGAGTGCAGCTGTCTCTGTTGAGTTGGTAGTCAGAGGGGTACACAAAGGGTACTATAAAACCACTCAAGCATTATTTAAAATGCCAGGTACTTGGCAAAGTTATGTAATATTTATTGATAAAGTATGACAGAGAAAGGAATGGGTATGCTTTCAAAAGCTCCCCAAACAATTAGGAAAACATTCAGCAGGATTACAGTAACTCTTCCCAGCCAGACAGTGAGTGAACCAAAATGAAACCATCAGGAACTATCCTAAGATTATAATCATCTCTTGCTTTAAAAAATATATATATAAAACAATAATAATAGAATGGTTTACCTGTTTTCTTGTTAGGTAAGTTGTGTGCAATGGTGACATTCTGGTACTGGAAATGTGTTGCATATTTTATTCGTTTATCTCTTTTATACTCTTAAAGGTCTTTACAGGAAATGTGCAGAAACATGTGGATGTGGCACTTAAGGACATGGTGTAGTGGGCATGGTGGTGATGGGTTGATGGTGGACTTGATCTTAGAGATCTTTTTTAGCCTTAATGATTCCATGAGTCTATGGTTTGTGGGAATCTTGGACAGCAGAATTGTTGGTAGGTCAAAAGTGTCCATGGCTGCATGTATCTGTTGGCAGTAGGCTGCTACTCAAGGGTAAAAGCTGGTGATTCACAAACAATTAATAACTGCTCTGGTAGAGGTTGTAGGAGACTTTATTATTCTGCTTCAGATCTGTGGGCTTTGCAAAAGCAATGGATTTGCTCACAGGACACATTTATTCTAATGATAATGTTACCACCCATATTTAAGTATGTGTTTGTATGAATGAGAAAAACTGTAGTCAATAATAGAACAGTAATGAAACTGAATATTGGTTAAGCACAATGAAATACAATAGCTATCCTTGTATCTTTGCAGTTCATTGTGAGCTGGACGGTAAAGTATAGGTGTCAAGAAAAATGTTTGATACTTCAAAGGGGAACAGTGCAAGGCCTGTAATGTACTTGGGGTGAATAGTGATATCTATCCACTTGTTTGGCTTCACAAGAGAGAAAGCTGTTATCACCTGTTTTAGCCACTCTGAGGAAAAAGAACTGCATTTAATATTGCCTTGACAGTCTGATGTTCTTCATGTCTGAATGTGCTCTCTTCAGTTCTGAGCTTTAAGCCAGTGGGAATTTCAGTCTTCTAGCTGATTGTCTTCAGGTGGCACAATACTTGTAATAAGTATGGATTACAAACATGTCACGTACCCTGGGGTAACATAGCAATTTTCCAGTTTAATTTAACTTTTTTGCTGATGTCTGCACATTCCCATTAAGAGTTATAGAGTTGTAAGTTCCCATCTGAAATAACCACACGGAAGAAGCATCTCAGTCAGTTTACAAAGGAGTAATTCATTAACATGAGTAAATAAAGAAGTTCTGTGCTGAGTGCAGTGACTAGATCTTTGCTCCAGGACACCAAGGGAAAAAAAATGTCCCTATCATTCTGTAAAGATGTCTCGTACCTCTTATCTGTTGTCCTTGGTGCAGTGTCTTGCTGAAATTGCAGTGCTAAATAACAGAAAGAAAGCTATAACTTCAGAAAGCTATAGAAACAAAAGGAAACTGGTATAAAATTTGTACTGTTACAGAAATGCACTGTAACAAACAAACTCATTTGGAAAAAAAGATTATCAACCCAGTAGTAAGATTTTGTTAATATTTCAATACATGTACATTTCGAAGCTTGTAGTGCAAAAACAAGGGTAGCTTTAGATTTTGTGAGCTTTAAGAAATCTTTTTTCCTGTGTAACTAGCATGGTATGTGTCATGTTACTTCAGATTTTTATGTTGTGTCAAATGGTATCCTGTATGCAGACAGAACAGCTGGACCTGTAGGAGCTGGAATTACTGCTGTAGCCTATCAAGAGTTCAGATTTACAGAAGTCTCATGTCATTTGACTGATTGATTTGTCATCAAAGGTGTTCTATCAGTTATTAGACTAGTAGGTTCTGTGTATAGTAACTGTTGAATCACGGCCTGAACCACTGGTTGGACATCTGGGGAAAAGACCCAGTCAGCCCTGGGAGCAGCACTGGTGGAAGCAGTTCACCTGCACAACTGGGGAGAGGTGGAGCTAGTATTTACTTACTAAAGGTACAACATATAGCTGCTTTGAAAGTAAATGGCCAAATTACACGTATACAAATATTAATAAAACTGTACCTACTCAATGTGAGATTTAAAATGTTTTTCAATAATAACATAAAAGGTTTTCAGTTTTGGAGAATGTTTTTGTATATAGGTATCCGGTTTGGATGTACTTCTACTGAATGTGTATTTTTTTTATTTTTAATAGTCTTGTTAAGCATGGGGATGTATGCTTGGAAATGGATGAATGTCCATGTTTGTGGAAAGGAAAGGAGTATTTCCCAGGTGACAAAGTGATTTCATCCTGTCATACATGGTAAGCACAGATCTGTTTGTTATTTTTCATTTTAGTTTTTAATTATGTCTTGACTGCTCCTCTGTTTTTTACCTGAACCTTGCTAATTTGTAAGTTCACACTAGATTCTTACTATCCACCCAAAACTTTGTGTGTTTCTATGAGAAGAACTTTTGGAATTACATTATTTATTTATTTTTTTAAAAGAGTTTCTTGTTTCAAGGAACTTTTACATAATGTAACAGCAGTATATTGTTTGGGAATATAAGTAACTGGATTTGGACAAAAGCTTGATTTAGAAAAGTCACATTCTTTATTATTAGCATATCAAAATTCTCTAAATACTCCTTGGAAAATATTTCTAGAGTACAGGGAAAAAGTCTTTCAAATAATATATCAGTATAGCATTTGTTAAATTGAAGCTTTCTACTTTATTTTAACATTCATGATGGCATTTGGACACTGAGTGCTTAAAATGTAACCCATAGTCTTCTATGACTTTAGAATCATAGAATGGTTTGGGTTGAAAGGGACCTCAAAGACAATCTAGTTCCAACCCTCCTGTCATTGGCCAGGTTGCCTGCCAGGGCCCCATTCAACATGACCTTCAGTGCCTCCAGGATTGGGGCATTCACTGCTTCTCTTGGCAGCCTGTTCCAGTGCCTCATGACCTTGAGTAAAGGATTTCCTGCTAATAGCTAATCTAAATCTCCTTTCTTTTTAGTTTAAAACCATTCCTTTTTCTTGTATCACTATCTGTCCATGTGTAAAGCTGGACTCTTTCCTGTTTGCAAGCTCTCTTCAAATATTGTAAGGCCACAATTAGGTCTCCACAGAGCGTTCTCCTTCTGCAGGCTGAACAAGCTCAGCTCCCTCAACCGTTATTTGCTGTAGAGGTTCTCCAGTCCTTTGATCATCTTCATGATGATAGATTAGAGTACTGTGCTGAGCATAGTTGCAGTTAAATTATTTATTTGTGGGTGAGATAATAGATGAATAAATTGGATTTTACAGGAATTGGTGTAAATAGGTGATGGTCGATAGGATCACTTGGTGACCTGCAGAAAGCTAGTTGTTGACTGTCCAGTGTTGCCCTTGTGTATGGTGCCTGCCCTGTAGCTAGGTTACTCTGTGGAGCTCCCTTCAGTGCCCTCAGTGGAAAGCAGTACTCTACCATTTCATTGAGCTTCACTAGAGCTAGGATATGAGAACATACCTGACTGATGGACGTGTCTGTTTTGATCTTTGTCTACTGTTGAATTTTGCAAGCTGGCACAAAGAATCTTATCAGAGCCTCAGAAAAATCAACTATGCTGTCATGTACCAAGATACTGTGGTAGTGCTGTAGCCTCCAGCCTCTCAGCAGAGTAATTCTGCCCTTTTGTCCCCTTCTTCTATGCTAACCAGGAGCATTTAACAGATGTCACCTGGTAAACTACTACTTCTGGCCTGTGCAGCTCAGTATAGCCTTGTACAGTGAAGGCTTATCCAGTCAGCACTAGACATTGCCTTGTCTTGGATATCAGTGCCCCCTCCAGCCTTGTGCTGACTGCCTACCTCTGCCTCTCGTCAGGTTCTCAGTATCTGCTCTAGAAGATATTTGTAGCCTTTTGGTCGACTGGTGAAGCATCTTAGAAGCCATCTCCACTGGGCAGGCAGGTAAAGTTACCCAGGTTATTCACCCCATTATTTCACAAGCCATCTTCAAGTTGGACCTGGTGTGCTATTGCTTATGTCAGAAAGAACTACTATATCTTACCTAATCTGTGTCAGACAAAGGCAGCAGGAATGCAGGTGGAAGTTCTCTGGATTTTTAGACTAGTAATTTTTCTGAGGCCAGGCCCATTAATTCCTTCAGGTTGTCATGGTTTTTCAATTCTTCCATGTCCAGGAAGCAAAGAGTTGCAAAATGATTATGTCTTTTTGGCAATCAGTTGATCAATTATGAGAAATCTGCAGCCAGCTCTGCTTCCCTCAGAAGTGACAAATTTGATAAAAGGTGGAGAAAGTCTTTGAGAATGCTGTGTGTGTACACATAGATGTGTTTTGTACTGCAAGGGAAAGATTCATTTTTGAGAATGAGAATACTCAACAAGCCCATTAAACGCTCTTAGTAGTGACAATGACATCTATGTAATTTAGCGTACAGAAATAGTGTGCACTGGTATTACTGGTATTACTATTTTTAGAGTGCCGGGAATGTTCAAATCTAGTTCTGGTGTCTGACTGAACTGCTATTTGATATTTCCCTTGTTTTGAGATGGATTAGTTTTGTTTCCAGTGCAACTGCTTGAATAATATGCTGGCTAGATTAAACAAAAAAGGTGATGGTAGCAGCTGAACTTACTGAAGCAGCATTTCAGTGCTGTGTTGTGCAAGGTAATATGGATGATGGAGTTAACTGCGCAGGTTTGCTGTTGTACGTTGAGACTATAGAGAAAATGCTGTTTAGCTGCTGGGGGATGCTGAATTGGGCTTTCTGTGTTCTTAAACAAATACTTGAATACGTATTTCAAAGAAAGCTAGTCAGTCTGAAAGCAGCCTGTAGCTCTGCTTTTTCAACTAGGACTCTCTGGACTCTGTTAAGTGTTGATTTACTTGATATGCAAGAGATGTGGAGCATAGGACATACAAGACATAATGTACCTTTAAAGCCCTTCCTTCTGACTGCGACTGTGTTAGGATGCCTGAAAGGGAACTCCCCATTCTTTGCATGTTAAGAATTGTTTCTGCACAAGAGTATATCTGAATCCTAATGTCTCTGAGAGAACATTAAAAGCATCAGTTGCTTTTTCTGCCCAAGTGTGCTTTCATCGTTTTTCCTTTCTCTCTCCATTAGCTTTGGTAGGTTCCTGCCTTAGGCACTGCCTCAGAATGACATTAGAAGCTGGGTTACAGCCTAAACCTTTCACATATATTGCTTCAAACTTACACGTATACATAAACTAAGCACTTGTCATTATAAAAAACACGAGTAGGGTCCAAGTAATTGATGTTTTCAAGTAGAGCCTTTGAAAATCTGGAAAATTATGCTAGGTTGGTACAAGTAACTTTGTAAGGGAACAGAAGAAAACATGGAGCGTTTAGTACTAGAAGTTGCCTTCATTTTATTCTAGTTACTGTTCTTTTATAAACAGCAGTGTCATAACCCTGTAACACCTGATAGCTGTTCATTTTCTAATCATATTGCTATAATGATGTGGAACTTCATATTATTTCATGCTTTAGCATATGAGATGCGGAACATTAGTTATTTACCTAACATTTCCCAAAGTCGGGCTCATATGTAGTTGTAATATACAGAATGTTCATTTAATCAGGATATAGAAACCTGTCATGATTTTATCCATTACTTATAAATGCTTATGTTATTTCCAAAAATTATATTCAAATACTAAAAGGATGATGCACAGGGAGATGCTGATTCATAAGGTATCTGGAGATAGAACCTGAACTACTCTTAGGCTAAACTTAAGGGATAATACTGATGTATAAGAAAAAAAGAAAACAAATAGCCCAAAACACAGTTCTTTAAAGGAGCCCAATGGAATAGGACACACTCTCTCTCTCTCTCTCTGTATGTGTGTGTGTGTGTGTATATATATATATATATATATATATATAAATTTATTCAAAACTTCAGTCAGGAAGTGGATAAGGACTGTAGTAACAGGACTCATTGCCTTTTGATTCTAAGAAACAGCTAGTGTGTAAACAAAGGTACTGATAGAGAGAGCTTCATCCTTGAAATGCATCACTGATGTGAGTATGGAATAAACTGTATTACACTGGGTGGTATTTTTCTTGCTTCAGCAAAATAAATGCCCTTTCTTTGTCTATAGTGTCTGTATATTCTGAAACCAGTAGATTCTAACAAGAAGTAACACATGCTGTGTGAGTCAATTCCGTAAAAAACAGGAATTCTTGGAAATCAATTTGTTTAAGCTTTTTTAAGATGAAATTTCAAAATGCTTCTATCCTCAGTTATCATTCTTATGCATCCTAGGTAGTTTTGCTTCAATAGCAGCAATTGTCTGTGGTTACAGTTGATATTACCATTGTTGATCATATGTTTTTCAGCATTTGCCAGCATGGATCATTTCAATGCACCTTCCATCCATGCCCATCCATGTGTACTGCCTATGGGGATCGGCATTACAGGACATTCGATGGACTTACGTATGACTTTGTTGGAACCTGTAAAGCTTATCTAGTTAAGGTAAGACATTTTATGAAGTCTCAGTAAAACCTGGTATAAGATCTTCTACTTCAGTGCCATATACCACATCCAACATATTTTTTAAGCTTTCTTTGTCTTAGTTATTGAGTCAACAACATGCTGAAGTTTCTGCTAATATATCTGTGCAATATATGTAGTTACATAAGTATATTTATAAGTGCACATTTTTTTTCTCTGCAGAGTACTTCTTCAGCAAGTTTCTCAGTAGTTATACAGAATATTAACTGCTTTAATACTGGAATCATTTGCAGAAAAGACATTCTCATTAACGTTGGAAAATCTTCTCTAATATTTGATGATGAAACTGGGAATCCTGTAAGTGTCAGTATTGAACGTGCCAAAAAGGTAGCAAGTATACATCTCTAAGTATTTTTTTTCTGTCTTGTTGGCTAGAAAATGGCTGTACCACTTAAGTAGCCTAGATGTAAATGTCTTTTCATTGAATGCTGATTGCATCAGTATTGTTGAATGAAAACCATAAGCAAAATCTTGGCTACAAACTTTATTGCTGTAAATATTTAGTATTTATAGTAATTTTAGTATAAGTAGTACTATTTATAATTTACAAACCAACTACACAAAGAAGTGATTTTTTTTTTTTTTTTTTTTTTTTTTTATGAAGCTTGATGAAGCTTTGTGTGAAGCTGTAGTTAAACCAGGCATCTTATTCCGTGGTACAAATAATTTGGCATCAGAGTGATGCAGGTTAAAGAAACTTTGTGTAAAGATGTCTCTGAAGATACTTAAACAGTTATTTCTAGTGTGTTCCATGCACACTTACTCCTATCTGTATTCAAAAGAAGCATGTGGTTCTGTGGTTAAGACCTTATGAATGTAATGCTGTGTATTTAAGTTAAAATCATAGCTAGGGACTCTCTGAATTTTGAACCTTCCTGATGACCCATTAACATTTTCACCTTAACTTCACTTGTCACTACCCATCCTGTGAATTTGATATAAAATGAACTTTTAAAGTAATCCAACACTATTTACAGTCAAAATCCAGAGCATTTCAGTTTAAGCATTTATTCCTGTATGACCTTCTGTCAGTTTTGGGACTTGTAATCATCTGTGTTATTTGTCTTATTGTAAGTTTCAGTTACTCTGAAACGAATATTTTGTGAGGATGTTACATTTTAAGCTGCCTTTTCTTAATTTTGATCAGAGCTCATCTAGTTACATGGACAAACTACAGAAAATACAGTTATGGAAAGCTGGATTTTTCACTGTTGTTCATTTTCCTGATGAACACATCACTATTCTTTGGGATCAGAGAACAACAGTTCACATACAGATGGGTCATCAGTGGCAGGTAAGGGAAAGTCACTACTCTTAATGCCATTTCTTTGTGGTATTTGTGTTAGTCTTAAATTTATGCTACAATTGTTTGTAGAATAGACAACATGTCATGAATCCTATAGGAACTCAGTAGCAGAGTAAAGGAGAAAAATATTCAACTGCCTTGTCAATTATATTAATAATTCTCATTTGCAATCTTTTATTCACTTCTTACTGTCTAACTTCAGTAACAACAGAAACAAATATCTTGGGGGTAACATTCTTCTTAAGTACTCATTTCCTATGTGACTGGAGCAGATGTTATTTTGCTGCAAGTTGCTACCAAACAGGTCACTTCTCTGAACAAAAGATCAGCTCTGTTCTCAGAGGCTCAGTGGCACTTAGTCTAAAAGAAATAATACTGATGTTACTGACGTAAAATATTTCCCACAGTTTTATTATCACAAATAGCTCAACTTCTTAGGCTCGGAAAGTGGTGAGAACATGTTGAGTCCTGACAAATGTCGATGGAGCAACTGAAGACAAAAACATAAAAAGCATGTTTTGAAAACAGTTCTGACTGATAGTGTTATATATCATGTAGGACAATGATTGCTTTTGTTTTTGTTTTCCAGGGTGAATTGACTGGGTTGTGTGGAAATTTTGATTTGAAAACAGTAAATGAATTGAGGACTCCAGATAATTTTGAATTGACAAACTCACAAGAATTCGGAAACAGTTGGACAGCTGTAGAGGTACATACTAAAACAAATGTATTTGCTTATAGATTTTGGACATTTGAATCATACTGTTTGTCTAGAATGAAATCAGAAGTTGCTGGAAATCTCAGTGAAGCAGTAGTGCAAAAATTCACAGGCTGTGGTTCTTAAAGATATCATAATCCATTAAGCAATCACACTTTTTTTACAGAATACCAAAGTGTAGAGAAGAATGTGATGTAGTATTCTTCATATACAGCTGTTTTTTTAAGAGGCTTTTTGAACAGCAATATAAACAGTTCCACAGTCATTCTATGTATATCTGTTATTTAACTTACAGTTCCTATGTTGTAAAGTTAAATACTGAACTTCTTCCATATGTCCAGTGGTATTCACAGAGATTTTCCTTCCTGGTAGTTAGGGTAAAAAGACCTGATTTCTAACCTTTCTAATGCAAGTTATCCATGTGATCTTTGTCCCCTATGTGAACGGGGCAGTTCAAGTGAGTATAGACAACAGATTAGGACTGCCTAGAAGCTCCGTTTAGAACTGTGTGTGTGTGAATGTATCAGATACATGAAACATTTCTTCAGAATGTGTATTTTTCCTTTTCTTATGTGTATTTTTCATTTTCTTTGCATTAGCATATTAGCCTCTTCTAATTCTTTATCTTGATCTCTTAATTTTCCCTAATGATGTGGGTTTTTTGTTTTACATCTCTTCAAACACCCACAAAACAAACCCATTTTTTAGCTCAAACACAAAGTACTAATAAAACAAGTTTCTTCCCTTGATTTTACTTTCTTGTTTAGTGTGTTGACAGATCTGATATTCAGAATCCATGCAGTCTGAATCCACTGAGAGAGCCATTTGCAAAGAAGGAATGTGGAATACTGTTTAGTGAAGCGTTTGAAGCTTGCCATCCAGTGGTGAGTTTGTAGTCACATGTAGAAAGATGTGAAAGTCATTGTCTTAGAAACTGCTTTGCAGCTCCAATTGCTTTACATCTTCTCCTTATTTCCCATGCCAGAATCTTTTTTTAACTACAGCAATAAAGAACACAAAGGAAGTCTGAGCCATCCCTATTTCACCCTAAAATGGTAATGTCATCATAAGAACTGTCTACAATTAGCTGACTTAGACAGAAATGTGTTTGTTAGTGCCACAGAGTACCACTTTGGCATCACCTAGCATTCAGCTATGTGGTTATACCCTTTAAAATTAATGGAAAAAAAATTACATGCAATTTGTTACTTATTTTTTCATCCAGAGCATAATTTGAATAATTGAGTAATATAAAGCAAGTCATTACAAATGTGTTACATAACACACGTGTCTTACATGCAGGTTTAAATAAATTCTCAGCATCTTCTAGGCAGTATCACATGTGGAGAAACTCATTCCCAGAAATTACATGCATCTCCTCACTTAAGCAACTATGTAATGAAAATAAATAAGCCACGCAACTTGTTCTGATAGTCAGCAGGTTTGGGTTTAGTTCAAGAATAATGAGAACTGATTTTACAAAGCTAAGTGTTATGTGAAAAATAACATATTCCAGGATATTCAGAGGTCAAGACTTAAGTGCATGCCCTAAAAACTTAAGAGTGATTTCTAAGGAGGAGGGAAATTCTGTATGAAAGATTATCAGGAATCTTGCAGAGTTTTCCTGCGTAATATTATTTTGGAGGAAAAATGGAAGCCGATGTTTAAGTCGTGCTGATGTAACACTGGATTAGTCAGCTGTGTAAGATACCAACTGAATTCATCATAAGCATATAAATATTATGGTGTAAATCCATGTAGAATGTATTGCAATTCAATCATCAAATTAACATTGACAGTTTTCTTTGAAATTTTGTCCCTTAAGACAATATGCCAAAGTAATCTGAGGAGGAAAGCAATGACTAATTGTCCCAGGAAGTTTTCTAATTATATTAAGAGAATGAACCACTCATGAAGAGTTTTCCACCTACTTTAGTATTTCTTATGTTTTATGCATATTTAACTTTGTTAATGCTTCTAAGATATATTTTCTTGTTGTCAGTTGAGTCTTATTTAATATGATTCAGTGTATCTTATTATTAAGTAGTACAAAACCATGCAAAAGCATCTCATATAAGCATCTGAGTGTCAATTTTGTGTTCTAATAATCTCTCTTGTATTTAATGCAAACATTTCAATTAAAGCCTTTGATGCTTACAAGTGTGATGTTAAAATCTTGAAGGAATCACAGCTTTGTGTTGAGATGATTATTGCCTGTGTCTAAATGAATATTTTCTTATGTATTTCTAGATTGATGTCACTTGGTTTTACTCAAACTGCTTGGCAGATACATGTGGTTGTAACCAAGGAGGAGACTGTGAATGTTTCTGTACAAGTGTATCAGCATATGCCCATCAGTGCTGCCAGCATGGAGTTTCTGTAGATTGGAGGACTCCTAGAGTGTGTCGTAAGTTTACTTAACTGGTACAGCCACTGCTGTTGTATTTATGAGGTCTAGAACCGAGAAATCAAACATACTGAGTTGCCTGGGGATGTGAATTGCTAAGCCACACTATCATAACTCATGTGAGAATGAGCTGCTTGGGGCACAGGAGAACAAGTGAGTGCCTCTTACTGATCTCAGTGTTCATTTTTTGTCTAGTTAGATTGCATGCTTTTTTCATATTCCTTACTTAGTTTTTCTTCTTTGCCCCCTAATGTGAAAGAATAAGTCATGGAAAATCAATGTGTATGGATAATAGTATGCAAGGCATCCCTCAGACCAAAGTTAGGCAGTTAACAGCTTGTGTAACTTTTATCTTCAGCATAACCATACTTATTAAGTAGGTCTTGATAACGTTGATGTGGCTTAGTGCTGCCTCTGGAGTATGTGTGGAAGATGAGTTTTCTGAATGAAGACAAATAGGATTTTAAACAGGACTTTGCTAGTATGCTAGTATCCCCATTCAACAATGCTGAGAGGTAAAACACATCTGAGGCCTTTTTTCTATGGCTCCTGAGTCACATGCTTGGCAGAAAAGAGTCACTACCTGTAAATTGTAATGGAAAAGGGCAAGAAAGGAAAAAATCAAAGGAAAAAAACAATCATTTTTCTAATTTCACAGCAGCTCAAAGAGAGCATGCAGTTTGATAGAAGTTACACAAGAAGTGTGCTGTAGAGCAAGAGGTATACTCAATGTTTTTAATAGAAATCATGAATTTTTATAGAAATGAGAATGGAAAGACAGCAAAGCTTAGTCTTAAACACTAGAGGTCGCAAAAGGACAACTATGGGAAAGTGAGCTTACTATTTCTTGCTAGAAAATAATATTTAGATCAGTATAATTTAAACAAGAGATTCATTAAAGTAGTCAAATAAAAATTTGGCAATAAATGTTAGAAGAAATTGTTATGCATGATCTGACTTGACCAAGCAGTTGGCTTTGACCTTAACCAGTAAAGGGTAGTGGACAAGTTCTTAATATGCAGAATGCCCACAATTTTTTTTCCTTTCTTTCTATTTTTCAGCTTATGATTGTGAATATTTCAACAAAGGTAAGTCCTAAAGGACCTGATGAAATGTCAGTATAATCTTTGGCTTCTTTATTCCAAAGATACCTTAATATTACTTGTTGTGTTTTGTATAAAAATGCTGTTGATGAAACCAGTTGCAAATGATAAATTATTTAAATAACCAAAATTCTGCTTTAAGGTTCACTTTTTTTCTAATAGCTTGTAATTTCATGATCGTATTGATGTTGATTGTGTGTCTTTCCCAAAAGTCTGTTTAATTCAATTGCTTTGCATTTCTGATATGGTAATGATTAAATAATGAAATCTTTCAGTAATTTATATAATATTTCATTCAATAGTACTATTGGCAGTGTGCTTAAAGGCTTACTGCAGTCCAGAATTGATAACCACTTTCTGTCAAACCAATCAACTCCTGTGCAGCCTCCAGAGGGAGCTAGTTACGTAGGTAATTCAACTTCCTATGGTATGGGATAACTATCGGTTAGGGTTGTCTGACCTAGCTTTGTATTTTTGAGCGACAAGTTCTGTTGCTTATTAGAATTTATCTCAGAGAGAGGTGCAAATCTGGTATAAAGTGCTTGAGTAAAAAACATCAGTTGCTCACTTGTGATGGGTGCTGTACTACTGTGTAAGTGCTGGGATCTCTATGCAGACTGTTTCAAAGTTAATGTCTGCATTGTTAGATGTGGCAAAGATCTAAGCACTGAAAGCCAACCTGATGTGAAGAGCAAATGGGATTCCTGCTTTTTATTCTATAATTTCTTCTGTCAAGCTTCAAATACACAAGGATAAGCTGTGAATTTAGATGGCCTGTGATGTTTTGGTCTTCTGTTAGACTTCATATTGTAACAACTTGCCCTGAGAAAGATCTTGGGGAGGAACGGAGACTTTAATTGACCTTTTCTGATGCACAGACAGCTGAAAAGTTTTTGAATTGATAAAAAATTGATAGTTTAGTGAGATTTAAGCTAAATCACTAATTAAGCCCTTAAATAAAGTGCAGTTCAATGAGATGATTAAAGTTCTAAGTTTTTGTACTGCTTTGTCTCATAAATGCAATCTGAAACTAAGTGATCTTGCAGTTATAACAGACTGGAAGTGCAGTGCCTCTAACATCTGGGGCCGTAGTGTGTGCTAGTAGTGAAAAGAAGTTGGATGGTAACAGATTCAAAGTGTGGTATTAGTTTTCTTACTGAGTTCTTATTGATGGAAATTTGTTGACATACTGGAGAGCTGTACATGTGACAAGCTTGCAGTAAACATGGTTATCATATACTTCTTCCTGCTGTTTGCTTATCCAGCTCATCAGTTCTCACCATAGGATTTTCCAGAGTGACCAATGATGGGGGAAAGCTATCTCTATGCTAAATATTTTCTACCTGAAATGCATTAGCACTGCCAAAAATTGCTTATTTTTGGGAACAGGAAGGTTAAGAAATGGTCTTAGATCAGGGAGAAGTTTTGTCATCAATTCAGAGTGAAGTAGTTCAGTCTGTTTCACTTTGGTAAGGGGACATTCTGATTACTGTGGCTTCTCAAGTTTTGAATGGGGTAGGGACCTAAAATTTATCTGTACAATAATATTTCCAGAATAATAATGCTTTAAGTCATTTAAAAAATGCTTCTCAGCTCCTTGTAATGAAGGTAAATCTTGTGTCCTAATGGGCCATGCATTCATACCATCTGCAGCCTCCTTAGGATTTCTGAAGTCTTAGTAACTTTTACTACCAGGAAGTGCCAGAATACAAGAGGAAGCTTCAGGCTGCTGTTCCTATTTCTAACCTGTTTGAACTAATTTTGATGTTTAGTGGTCTTAGCAGCAGTTGAGAAGTTCTGGGAGAGTTCTAGCTTAGATGGATGCTTGCCATGTGCTGGTTTGTGGGTAAAACAGCAGTGAGATAAAATGCTTAGGTATGGTTTTTAACAGGAGTTTATAAAAACCATCTTAAAATACTGTGAATTTTGAACTAACTGATGCAGTGCAGCTCTTTGAGGTTTGTCAAATTATTTCACAATTTTGGCTTTTTTACTTACAGGTAAAATTTGTCCTTTCCTTTTCTAGTGATGCTGATTTCTTCCTGTCATGCTTTCCAGTACTATGCTTCTATCTATATTGTTCACAGAGTCATTTGAAACTTGATTGCAGCAAGCTGTTTCTTGTAGAATGCCTCACGGTATAGACACCAACGCAAGTGGTTTTAAACAGCAATAAGAAGTGGCTGAAACATACAAATAAACAATTTGTGTCTCAGGATAATCTGTAAAAACACTCTTTATTTCTGAAGTGAATAACTGAGCTCTCAGCTAACTTAGAAACTGAAGTGGGTAGGAACAAGGGAAAGGAGAAGCTGATGACGATTCTCTAGAATTGAAGATAAGTAGTTCTGAGAGCAAATATTTTCTAAAAGAGTGTGATTTTGTTTGTCATTAACAAATGGCACCTGGAGTCTTCAGCTGTAGTTTCTCTATATTGTAATTTTTAGGGCTCAAACGTGAAAGGTGATTCTGACTTCTTTTTCTCAACAGCTTTGGGAAAGGGCCCGTACAAACTTCTCAGCTACGTCAATGGAGAATTTGTAATGGCAGCAGAACTGGTGAATGGCTTTGTTTTCCCAGTGAGAGAAGATGATATTATTCCTGGACATGTAGTGAGCTTTATGCTTACTTCAGGACTTTATAAACCCAAAGCACATGGTAAAGTGATTGTAATGTATGTGGAGGCTTAAGCCAAAGCATATTCTATCCTTTAATACTTGCCTTACATCTAAGTATAGACCTGTGTTTTTAAAAAAAAATAAAAATAAATCTTTTCTCTTTATCTAACTCAGCACCTAAAAATGTCTGCTAAAATTTCCATTTGACTAATTTTAATTGCATGATTTTAGTTTTATGAACAGGTACTTTTATTTGATAAACAACAGTCCCTCCCTAACTACAACTTCCACAAACGTCACAATCAGTATTGTAGCCAGTGCCTCAGATATGTGTTGCCCCCTCCACTTTTCCTCTGGCAGAACTGGGAGGGATGATGTAAGAAAAGTACTCCCTAATTCACTTAATTAATCACCATCATGTACTTTCTGCTGTTGTGTACAGAGATGGCCACATAACCTAAGCTAAGGGTATGTGCTATGAATTTGTCTACATCACGTCCTGAATTAGGTTTCGCAGTGAATGAATCTTGTTTATTCAGCAGACAAAATAAATCTTGCACACCTTCAGACAGGTGTAAAAGGCCTACAAGAATATATTCAGCACTTTGTGACAATGATTAAATGCTATAGTAGCCTGCATACCCAGTTTTACTGCCCCCTGAGTGCTCAAGCCTCAATAAAATTTTACTACAGATCAGGAATTTGGACAGTCTAGTGTGGCTGTCTTTTGTACAATCAGAAATAATGAATGTAGGTCAGTTGAAAAAGCAAGCATTTGATTAACTGTTGTCTGTGGAAGTGACACGGGAGTTCATGTAATAGAGTATCCAGGGCCAGACTGCTTTTATTAGTTATAGTTTTGAGATACTTTTACTCTGTATTTGTTGTAGGTTTGGAAAGTGAAGGTCATTCCCAGTGTTCTACTCATATAAAATCTCTACCTCAAAATAGAACTTAACAAGTGGATTTTGTGCCTTATAGTCCAAATTAGGAGAATGGAATTTCATTTTATTGTTTTTCAAATAAGTCATAGATTTTATGCTCAGAAAACAATCAACTCTTCCAGAATTGTTATACAGGAATATAAAGTATCTGTTTAATAGAGATCATTTATTTTCTGTGCCTCTTATTTATTTATTTTTTCCCCTAGAAATGCTATCTGGGCCTGGCAGGTTAGTTGATTTTACAGTAGTTTAATGTCTGCTTTCAGCAGAAGAACAGAATTAACAGCAAAGCAGAATGAAGTAATTCTGTGTGTAGCAGATGCCTGTAACAGGCTCAAAATCTGCCACTCTGCACTTGATCGTACAGGGGCTTGTTTGAAATCAACAGCACTGTTTTAAGGGTAAGGTATCATGTGTGGGTATGTTTGCCAGAAGACAGACTTCTCTGTTAACACTGGAGAGCTGTCTGCTTAGAGCTGCAGGCACAAAGCTGCAAGCTGAATACAAAATAACATTTTTGAACTTATTTTTAATGCAAGGCTGAGCTCTTGAGCTATACGCTTCTGACTGCAAACATTACAAAAACATTATCTTGTAATTTGTAGTGAATTTAGAAAAATAAACATCAGTCTAGGATTCTGTAATACATGTATAGAATATTTCCTTACAAGATTCTGACTATTTTTATTGATAAGGCCAATGCTGTTTACATTGCTCATGCTACTGATAGCAGTGATGTTAAATTTGAATGAGTTTAGTTTATTAAAGCACGTAAATGAGTCCTCTGTGTTTTTCAGATTCCAACCTGGTTTCGTTTGAAGCAGCCGAGAGACCTAATTATTTTCTCCAGTTGTCCTCCAGTAATACCCTCGTTCTTTCTAAATGGGAAAAAAGTGAAGTGTTTCACAATAAATCAACGTTTGTTATCCACAAGAATACATGGCTTTCAGGATATAGTTCCTTTGAGTCATTTGCAAAACCAGGATACTTCATCCACATTTCAATGTCTTCAGTTGAGCTTTTGAAGTACCATCATTCAGAGGAGTTTAGACTGTCAGTACTTCTGAAACTTGTAGGTAGGTGATTAAGTTTATATTTTATTAAGAGCGGCTTGCTCCCTATGGAAATACAGGCCAAATGCTATTGGTATTTTAAGAGGTGATGAAATTACTTACTTTTCCTAAGCATCATTGGAAGCTGTTCTTAATCTGTTTGTGAAACTCTTCCTCAAATTCTCCTTTAAGCTTTGTAATAAGGATATGATTGTTTTCTTGTCACAAGCCATTAAGTATCCTCATGATTTCACTGTATTTGCCAATGGTTTTGGGTATTAATAGACAAGTACAAAGTTTCTGGGCCATATATACTTTGTGGTTTGTGAGGAAATTCTTAAGGAACTGAAAATTCATTCAGATGGATGATTTCATAAAGAGAATGAAAAAAAATGAATACTTGTCTAAAAGGCAAGGTCTGTGCATGATGTTTTCTCCTTTTTTCCCTCTGATTGTCACTGAAAGAGTTTTCAGTGCATTGAGTTCTCATTGTGGACTTTGTGGCCACCTTGTTAGAGGTCATGCCATCTGGTACAAAAGACAGTGCCTGATGATTGCCTTCCTCATATCTTGTGTTTCCCCTGAAAAGTTGCTTTAGCTTTATCAACGTTCCCACTCTTGAAAGCTCTGCCCTTTCAGATATTAACTGCTAGCATTTCAAGTGCAGTGGAAATAGAGGCCTCATCTTCGGGATCTAGTTGTCTGTTTCCCTTGAGTTTATTGGACTGCTACAGCTCCTGAATAGGCAGTGGAGATTGCTGTGAGACTGTTTGGTTTCTGCCTTCTGGAGAGATTCCCATTCCTATAACAGTAGTCAGGCTCTACTGAAGTGTTAAGATCAGAAATGTAGACAACATTCTTAGGACTCTTTGTCCTAAGCTGGATGCAGAAATTGCTCCAATAAGAACCAGTGACTAACACCATAAATTTAGGAGTCCATAATTTGTCAAACTGCCATTTTTAGATTAGTAATAAAAACATACCCAAACTCTAGAGAATGATGTCCTGGAGTGAAGATGGTGTTAAAGATGTTGCAAACTTTAAATGTAATGGCAGTTAATTTGTTGGGATAGCAGAAGTACTTTAAAGGTGTTCTTGGTAACATGATTTTCTTAAATCAGTTCTTCATTCTCTAAAAACAAAGAACAAAAGTGAAATATTTTAACAAATGAACCATTGCCTGGCTGTGTTTTATAGTGATCCGTTTGAGTCTCTTGGCACAGGCAAGTCTGTAACAAGCACTGACTTCTGTGACAGAAGAGGCCAACTGTATGCCTTGTGGAGCTTCTTGTTATCAAAACATTGAATTAAAGTGTTAATGGTAGCATTGTGAATCTGCCGCTGTTTTGTGGTGCGTTATGATGGCAGCCTAATGCAGCTGTTGACTGGCACACTCCAACTTCTGAAAAAATGACAGATTTTGTCATTGCCAAATGCCTGTCGTCTCTTAACAAATGCTTGTAATTGCAGAGCTGTTGCGGTTTTTGAACAGCAGAATTACAGAGCTGAGCCTGTTACCAGGACATTCATACAGTATTTAAAGCAAATAACTTTTTTTGGATGTAACAAAAATATCTCCTTTAAGTCTTTTATCTTTGAGACAGGAATGAAGAAGGTTAAAACATGTTCCAATTCTCAGTGGTCATCCATTAACACAGAGTGGTATATCTTTTCAAGTGTGAAGTCTTTACCATTCAGTCATTATAGCAAAAAAATCCTATCTATGCTAGTGGAAAACTAAAACAATTCACCTCAGCAAGTGGGATCAGATCAAATGATCAAGAGGCATTTCATTAATCACCACATCCGAGGGCTTGGGTTTCAGAATTTTATAAGCAGAGAAACACAGGGCTTGAGTCTTTCTCCAGTGTACGTTCACAAGGCCCAGCCTGCTGATGTAGGGTAATTACATGGTCTAAAAATACAGCAGCATTTGTTTTAGTTAATGGAAAAGTTACACCAGCTCCAGAGTGCACAGGCAAAAGCATATTGGGTTTCCTGCTGACTGTTGTAAATGCTTTGCATATTAGATCAGAAACTCTTGAACCGGGAACAGCTATTCCTCTGGAATCAGAGGATAAATATCGGGAGCAGAATAATAGGCCCAGTAAATCCCCTTGGCCAGAAAGTTCCTCATGAGACTTCTTCATGCTCTGTGACGCACGTTCAAAAGGAAGAATTTTAAATGACCTGATCATCACAGCAATAGATACATGGTCACTGAAAGTCAGCTGACGAGTCACTTTTATCGGTTTCATAGCAATAAATATTGTCGCATTCAGATACCATGACTATAAATGGCTGAGATAGGATGGGCTAAAACTGGAAAGTGTTTTCTAGGTATAGTCACTTCAGTTTTTAAATTGTTTTCATTATAATCAGATTTTTTTTTTGCACTCCTCTTTTCACAAATATTGGAGAGTTTGAGTTAACTGAATTTGACTATCTAGAGTATGTGTATCACAAGAAAATACTTATTTTCACAAGAAAACACATTTTCATTCTGTGTGGGGTGTTGTTGGTTTTTTTTAACCATCAATGGATTATTACATATTCAGCTGAAAGAATACACTTAGTCTTACCAAAAGAACAGAGATAGAAACGTCGTGTAATAGCTGTCAATTCACATTTGAAATCATTAGTCAGAGGAAGACAGGAGGAAGTAGGAAACTGATGGTTTTTTTTATGCATATACCTATAGTTTCCTCACCTTTTTTAATCATATGATCATGCTAGTTGACTTTTACCATTCATAGAGAGATAATAACATTCTTTACATTTTAATATCAATGTGGGTTAGTATTATGAAAATGTGACTTGTTTTACACATGATTCTGTGGCAAAGTTCTTAGTTTCTAAAGCACGTAGTTAGCATTACTAGGTTGGTGTATATGATGGTTTGTCTCTGAAAATTTTCAACAAGAATTAAAATCTCAAGATGTAAGTGTGTATATGCACACTGCACACAGGGATCTATCAGTGTCTGTGCTTGACACAGGACATTTTGGTTCTTCTTAGCATTTGTATCTTAACTGAAATATTCAGACACTGTGCAAAACTGGAAATGAAAATATATACTTTTTTTAACAAGAGCCTCTTCCATCTTAAGTCAGGATTTATGTATAATGTAGTTGACTGGCTTAACTTCAACATAGTCTTACACATTTACATTAATAGATTTTTTTTTTTTTTAACCCATTGTATTTTAATTACAATGCATTGCTTTTAAGTTCAGTTTGAGCTCAAATGTTTTTCCAGCACCAAAAATCATGAGCTGGACTTGGTACTGGATAATGCTGAGCAACTCTTGTTGTACCTGCAAATTCCAGCTATGTCCATTAACACACCTTCTATGTAGCTCTTGGAATTGAACCGAGGTTCCCTGTAATTATAACATTTTTTCCTTCTTATACCACTAACACAAACATCTGACCTCCTGGCTTTTGAGTGAGTAAATAGGAAGATATTAGATAATTACATTAATAGGATTTATATTAATCTAACAGTATAATAGCAAATTACAGCTTAAGTATTTGAGGGGTCAGCAATTATATTTTGCTTTCAATTATGTTTTTGCTAGGTACAAAATTCCTTTTTTTTTTTCTGTGATATTTCCTTACATTTCTCATTGCAGAAACTTGAAAGTCATGAGCAGAGTTTGTTGGTAGTTTGTATGTGTTAAGTGGCTAGATAGGATTTCATGTTTCTAAACTCGTAGCTGAGGATGGCAATCTGAGTTACTAAGCAGAGTTTTGCTGCTGTTATAAATAGAGGTAACTCTGAATCAGGTTTTCTTCCTTCCAAATTATTTGAAGTCTGAGGAAAAACAACAAAAAGAAGTGTCAGATAAGAATGAAAGTTGAAGTATTTTCTCATGTTTTTAAAAACTTTTATTCTGTATACAACCTTTATAGTTTAATTTTTAGGTTCCCTCTATTTTTTTTTTTTAAAGTAAATGGGAGTTTGAGTATACCAGAAATTGCAAATATACCAAAACTGTGATAGTGGCAAATGTTGTCCTTGTGGTAGGAGTCAATATAAAAAATGTCAGGATGGACTTGTGATCTAGTAGTTGTGTCAAAGCACACAAAAACTGTGGCCGTAGTTGTTGTAACTCAATGTCACTAGCACACTGTGGTGTTATGAAAAATAATATTCTTTATTAGATCATAGAATCACAGAATGGCTTTGGTTGGAAGGCACCTCAAGCTCCAGTTCTCCTGCTGCATGCAGGACTGCCAGCCACCATATCTAATACTAGACCTGGCTGCCCAGGGCCCCATCCAACCTGACCTTGAACGCTTTTCTGGGCAGCCTGTTCCAGCACCTCACCACTCTTGGTAAAGAACTTCACTTGATATCCAGTGTATGTCTTCCCTCCTCCAACTTAAAATCATTTCCCCTTTGGAGTTTGGTTGTCCTGCCATTATCTACCCTTTCAGAGAGTTGACAGCCCTCCTGTTTATAGGCTACTTTTGAGTACTGGAAGGCTGCAATGAGGTCACCCTGCTGCCTTCTCTTCTCCAGCCTGAACAATACCAGCTTCTTCAGCTTGTCTTCATAGGGGAGGTGGGAAATTTTTATTTGGGAAATATTTTTTAATATATGGTCTTTGATAGAGTTTGTACTTGTATTGATATGAAAGCTTTCTACAGCACCATAACATGTTTATATGTTTAGCTCCTAGTAGACAAAATAAACGAGGGCATATTGAGTGGAATGATTGCTGTGTAAGGTGCACTTTACCATTTTATTCAGGATTTGCTATGTCACCAAATAGAAGATAAATGCTGATAGACTTCAGTGGGATGCACATGGTTATCTCCAAATGATGTGACAAATCCTTTTGAGGAGCATATGCCTGATTTAAGAGCCTTGACTTGTTATCTGGGTATCATTTTTTTGTTGTGAGAGTACAGCAAGCTCCTATTACTGTTTGCTGGTGGGGGAATTTAAATAGTATAAAAATGGAAAGCATGTGTTGGAGGTGGCTGATTAGCTTCCTGGGTAGCAGTAAGGTTTTCATGCCATTACACTGGTGAAATTTCACCAGTAATCACAATTACTTAGCTACAGTATTTTCTGTAATTGGGATAGCAGTACTCTAGGTCTGACTGGCATGAAAGTTAACGTCTAAAATCAATAGAGAAAGGCATGTTTCCTTCAGTTTAGAGAGGGAGAGGGAGCTTTAAATAGCTTTACAGCATATTTTTGCAATTTTTCCTTATACCCTATGTGTATTAAAATCATAATTTATATGCAAAGGTAGTGAAAAGAGGCAAAAATATCTATTATGTTAACTAGGTTTAGAAATACTTTACTATTTTCTTGGCTTGGTTTTGATTTCATTGTAGTTCAGAACAAGGTTCTGTGCCTGTTTAAATTGCCATTTGTTTTTTGCCAGATCTCCATTTGGGTTAAGCTTTTCAAGCAGAAACTACTTTTTAATTATATTTTTATTTTTATGGTAACTAGCGAAGTTCCTCAGCTTGGTCCTTAAGTTGCTTAGGGATTTCAGGAGTGATGCTGTCAACAACGAAAAGTTAAAATATGATGAATAATTAAATTGAAATTTGCATTATGCTGTAAAGGCATTCTCTCATAGTTGATATTAATGCATATGTTTCAATATACTTGATAAATTTACTGAGATGTACTGAAAACTTTTGAGACACTGCAAACCAATTCATGGAATATATTCAAATCTTGCTGTGGTGATCTGGGCTTGTATGTAATTTATACACTAGAGAAAAACAAACACATCTTCAATTCTTTTGAATCTTCAGACTTGAAAATTAAATGTCCATCTACAGCTCTCCTTTGAAAATAGTTTCTATGATGAGGTTCCCAATTTCATTTCTTGCCTGTCTTGTATTCTGCAAGACAAAATTTGCAGAAAAGCATGATTTTATTAGTTCCTTAGTGAAAGGGGTATTAGTGAGCAACAAATTATGTGCAAGTTCTCTCTATTCCCTCCCAAGTCATACAGCACCTGCAAACTCCATGAACTTAATCAGCAGGAGTATTTGAGGGAAATGCAGCAATCATTTCACAGAATCACAGAATGACCCGGGTTGGAAGGGACTCAAGGATCATGAAGTTCCAACCCCCCTGCCTGGCAGAGCCACTAAACTTCCACATTTACTAGATCAGGTTGCCCAGAGCCCCATCCAACCTGGCCTTGAACACCTCCAAGGACGGGGCATCCACAACCTCCCTGGGCAGCCTGTTCCAGGACCTTACCAGTCTCCTAGTAAAGAACTTCCCCCTAAGATCCAACCTAAATCTACCTTCTTTCAACTTAAATCCATTTCCCCTTGTCCTGCTATTATCAGCCCTTTTGAAGAGTTTACTTCCCTCCTGGATATAGGTTCCCTTCAGGTACTGAATGGCTGCAATGAGGTCACCCCGCAGCCTTCTTTTCTCCAGGCTGAACAAGCCCAGCTCCCTCAGCCTGTCTTCGTAGGGCTGATCATCTTTGTTGCTCTCCTCTGGACTCATTCCAACAGCTCCACGTCTTTCTTGTACTGAGGGCTCCATACCTGGACACAGTACTCCAGATGGGGCCTCACAAGAGCAGAGTAAAGAGGGAGAATCACTTCACTGTCCCTGCTGGCCACCCCTCTCCTGATGGAGCCCAGGATACAGTTTGCCTTCCGAGCTGCAAGAGTGCACTGCTGGCTCATGTTAAGTTTCTTGTCCATCAGGACCTCCAGGTCCTTCTCTGCTGAGAACTTTTATTTCATAAAAGTCTAAGCTCCTGTGAAGAACAGGAAGAAGTATGTCAATTTGACACATGTTAATTCAAGATCATTCTACCTCTAAACTCAGAATCTGACATTCTTCATGAGGTTTATGTATGTTCTCTACAGAGCTTGTGCCTTTGTTGTTCGGAACTTTTTTTTTTTTTTTTTGCTGTTAGTGGTGAGGTTTATGGCATGAGTTAGAAGTTACGGGTCTGTCTGTGTACTTACCTTCTGGTAGTCTGATGAATGAGATTTCCTAGGTTGCACTAGAACTTTCTGTGATTGCTGGTCCACATTAAGGTGATGATCACCTGTTCCCGTATATCTTAGTTATATTGTCTTTTTGTTATACATCCGCTTCATGTGTTATTAAACCTTCTCACTTTAACCTGTGCTTTTATGCAAGGCTCCATACATCTGTCAGCAAAATGTGCAGAAATAATTCCCTTCCTCCATTAAATATATATGTAATTTAAGTTGGTTTCACTGGAAGGACTCAAAGATTAATTCAGTGAAGTGTACTTACTTTTACATAGGAATGTAATTATATAAATGCATTTGTTACTGTCATTAAAGTCATGTTTTTTAAAATTGTGACAGTTTAAATCCTTGGATAGAACGCCACTGTTGAAAGGATAACACTAGATGGCAACATGCACACTCTGACTATAAGAAGGATGTAGATGGCTGAGTTTGAGTTAGGCTTCAGATTTAAGAGAATGATTTTTACTAAGAAAGATATTGATGGTTAATGATGGCAGAGAACTAGCTACCCATGAGATCAGTTGTCCTAAATTTGCAGGAAAAATCAATTTCTTAGGATCTTCAGGGAAGGATGAATGTTTTCAGGAAGATCTGAAAGAGCTAGCCTCTTTGCATCAATAAAGATCCACAAAACTTAAAAGTAAAAAGACTTAAGAAGACCAAAATTGGAAATTCTTTGTAAGTAGTAATCATTTTCTTTCTGAAAATTAACATAAACGTTGTTCATATGCAGTTAGTCTTCACAGACATTTAAGCACGTAGGTCTAAAATCGGTCTTCCTAGTCTGTTGTATATCATTGTAGTGGTCTTCTCTATGTGTAGACATAAAGAAACTGTCACTGCCTTGCTTTGGCTGCTCCAGGAGGGAGCTAAAGTCAGTTGTCGTAGTTTAGGTATCAAAATCCAGATGGATTGCTTAAGCCACACAGACGTGGAAGAGCCTCTTGACTGTCATCTAGCCTTGATGTGGGAGCCATCCTGCACACAGATGGGATGGGGTTGTAGTGAAAAAGAAAACATGGTAATGCATTTGAACATGCAAGTGCATACACCCACGTATGCTATCCATACTATTACTGAGAATTTGTTTCTCTGAGGTTTTATATTCAACCTATAACTAATTCTGTTTGTTTTTCTCCTTTATGTTCATTCTGAATAAATTAATAAGCATTAGAACTGTAGCTGATCCTTACTTCCATTTATTTCCACTTTGAAATTTAACTCTTCCTCTATCTGAACTTGCGCTTAGAGTTTCAGTTATCTGGGCCTGAGGCATTTCAATAAACTGTATCTGCCTGCTATAGATAATCTGAAGACAAGTTGGGTAGGTGCATGTGATTTTGGGGGGGAGGGAGGGGAGGGGCATGTGTATTTGTGTGTTTTTTTTTTTTCATTTGTCATAGTGTTTGATTTTTTTGAAGTATTTTGTTTTGAGAAATGTTTTCATTTTTTCAGACCTATGTATGTGATCATGTCTGTGTTGCTTTGATTGCTGTAGCAGTGATTAGGTATTTCAAGAGAACAGTTCAAACCTCAAATCATTTTGAGTCTGAAATTTGATCTTATACCGCTTCTGAAAAGATGAACTGTTAAGAGACATTGTGGTAAAGAGTCTAAATTGGCCTCATACCAGACAATTTTATTTGGCTTGTTGCTTGTTTTGGTTTTTAAAATGTAGTTGCATACAGGGTTACGTGCCTTTCGTCACCTGATTTTACACAGCAGGCAAACCACTTTTATGATAAACAGTGTTAAAAAGTGTATTGGTGTGATGCTGGTGCTCTTAATTTTGATTGTAATGGCAATAATTGTTCAGAGTCTCTATCTTAGTTTTTCATCTTGTTTGAATAACCCAAAATACAGATTCATTGTTGATATAGTTTTTTTAAAACATAAGTAGGCAGCTCTGACTTACCTGGCTTTATTTTCAGGTGATTGTAATATACAATACCTGTGAAAAATTCAGTGGTGTGTTTTATAACTGCTCAGAGCAAAACAGGCTGCGGAGTACTCTGTGCATAAAAGTCAACTGTGTGTAAAAGACCTTCCCAGTCTGAAAAATGCTAATACTAATGTTTGTAGAGAATGCTGGTAGAAACAGCGAGTGTTCTAGAGCTGCAGTGAACTTCAGCTACCTTTCTTAGTGATGTGTGTTTGTTTCCAGAAATAAATGAGATTAACAGAGTTTGATTGTTTTGCAGATGTAAAATTTCTATCACGTTCTGCATGTGAATGGCGTTATGATGCCTGTGCAAGCCCTTGTTTCAAAACCTGCAGGGATCCTCTGGGAAAAAACTGTCAGGCAGTACCAAAGTAAGTTGTTGTAAATGTAAAACTATGTAATTTGTGTAATAATAAGCATGTGAGTAACCAGACATAGGGTCAGTACAGAAGGACTGTGTTAATTTGTGAGCTGAGTAAAGGAGGAAAGAACTGAAACTTGTAGCAGCTACATGAAAGTGAAGTTTTTAGACATCTCCAGTATTAAATATTGAAGTATTGATCTGTGAGAATGTATTCCACGTAAGTGACATTTTGAAGAAGTACACTGAGGTGATGAGAGCAAGGATGTCTGCTAAAAAAGATTGTATAAATAAACAGTGTTTGCCTAAAATTTAATTACTTGATCTAGAAGGTAGAAGGTTCAACTAATTGATATTGTTTTCTTTTAGAGTGGAAGGATGCATTCCTGCATGTCCTCTCAATATGTTGCTGGATGAAGTCACTCAAAGATGCGTGTATTTTGAAGACTGTATGTTTGAAAAACTGTATATATTATGTATAATAATATTTAGCTTATTAATGCGAGGTGGTATTTTAGTCAAACTTTAAGAGTGCTTAAATTGGTACAACTCTGATCTTAGTTATGCAAATCTTAAGATTTCACCTAACATGCAATTTAATTAAAATAGTTTAAGTCTTCACAAATCTAACATATTTTACAGAGGGGCCAATTACTTCCTTTCTCCTGGTAGCAATGCTATTTCTGATACAAGCCAGGATGCCATTGGCCTTCTTCACCACCTGGGCACTCTGCTGGCTCACATTCAGCTGAGCATCAACCAATTTTAGAAGTTTAAAGGCAGTTGAAAAGATCAGAGCTATGTGAATTGTTATATACTCTTTCTAGCTTCACTAGCTTTGTCTGTAATTTAGTATGAATGTCAGATTACCATTTATTTGTGTCTGATTTCAGGCATTGAACCTGCAGATGGTACATCACCTTTGCCCCCCAGCATTCGAACACCAGCAGTTTCCCACTTAACGTTTAGTACAACTTCGGCAGGCATCAGTGAAGTGGTAACTTCATTTCCCTTGCCTGAAACAAAGGACATGAAGACAACACTTGCTTCAGCATTGAAACTCCCTGCAACTACAGAGAAAACTAAATTTTCAGTTACAGCATCTAATACAACACTTCCAGCCATAACTTTATCATCACATGTTTCTTCACAGCCAAGAGAAATGACATCAGTTGAGAGAAGAATTATAACAATGCCTGAGACAGCAAAATCTAATGTAAGCTTGTCTACTCCTGATGTTTCTCTGTTGTTTCCATCTCCTGTCACTTCAGAAAGCTCCACAAAAATACAAATGACCAGTAGTGGTTCCACTAAGCTTCTGAGATCTACAGAACCTCTGATAGTAACTGCTCCATATGTGGTGTCTGGAAGCTCAGAATTAGAAGGTCAACCAATTCCAACTTTCGTTTTTACTGGGACACCAATTACATTTAAAACAACAGAAATGCCAGTCAAAACTAAAATAATGGAAATATCAGAAATAGCCACAATGGCACTTCTCACAAAGGAAGCACAAGTAAAACCAGAAGGACTTACAACATTTACATCGTCTTCATTTGAATCAAGAACAGAAAAAACTACTGTGTATCAGCCCCAGGATTCCACATTATCACCTCTGGCTGTACGTTCATACACATCATCAGCAAACTTAACATCAACTTCAGAAAGCCAGTTGTCTACCACAGTACCTAATGTTACAGTAACATCATTTTCTCCTGTGACCACTACTTCATTTTTGCTAAAACCAGCATCTTCAGAAATGACAAAAACAGCAGTTGTTTCAACTGAACAAAGCACTAAGACTATACTTTCACCAGCATCCGCACTGCCTGTATCATTAGGAGAGGCAATTACAGAACCTCCCATTGAAAAGGTTCATCATCTGACAGATACTGTGGGGGTACCTTTCACTACAACTCTAGGTCCAAAGACAACAGCTCTGCAAACTCAGGAGAGATCATTAGAAACGACTCTGTTGCCATTTACAAAGGAAAAAGAAACTCCCAAAGTAACATCTCGTGTGGAGCATACATCCAGCTCCCATTTCCTTCCATATTCACTGCATCCTGGTTCTACAGTTGGAAAACCCATCAGTCCTTCTGCAGGAAGGCCTTCAGGCTCAGTTTCTACTCCTGCTTCTCCAGCTTCGGCTGAATTAAAAAAAACATTTGAAACTGAGTCAACTACAGCATATCCATCATACACGGTTCTAAATTCAACAGAGTTCTTGACTACATTATACACTAAATATCCTGTTTTGCCTGAGAGTACCAGAATACCACCTTTATTTGTTAAGGTAACTTCTAAATTAACATCACCTTTTGAATTAGAAGCAAAATCAACTGGAAAAACATTTACTGATTACAAGTCACCTCTGGTTTTAAGTACAGTGAAGAAAAGCACATCAGCGTACTCAGGTAGCTTTGCCACATCTGCAATGAAAACCTTTATCTCATCAAAAGAAACTGCTACGGTTCCTTCCATATCTACAAAAAGAGAATCAGCTCAAACAACGTCCTTTGCTGGGTCTCCACATATTCTCCTTACATCTGAAACCACATTGCTACCAACACAGCCCGATGAGTCAGAAGAAGAAAGAATTATTAGCATCTCCACTACAAAGGCATCTGTTTTTCCTTCTTCACCATCAAGCTCTCTAATCTTGATAAATGTTTCTCTTCCTTCACTGTCCATATATGGAAAAGAAACATCAGTTACAGCCCTCAGTCCTGTGCATACATCCCCTGCTGTACTTGCAGTAACAAAGTCTTCTCAGTCTTTCTCTACCTCTCAGCATCTGGAAGATCAATCAGTTTCTTCACCTTTTTTAACACAAACAACACAGAGAGTAACAACCACACCAAAATATCCAGTAGTAGAAACTAAAGTAGTACCTACAGCACCACCACAGTATACTGTTGAAAGTATAACAGTTATGGTAAAACCTACCACTGCTACAGCTCAGACGCCTTTTACTCCATCTTCAGGAGATGAAGTTCCAGCACAGACCTCAAAGGCTGTGACTGTACCACATCTTTCTCCTACAACGTCAGTGGAACTTGCTCATCAGACATCTAAGCCTTCCTTGATGAGCAAAAGCAGTATCTCAGTTTACCACCATCCTGAAGAAGCTCTAACAAAACCCACTGATGAACCACAAATTCTGTTAAGCACAACTAAAGGTACAGTAGAGTCAACTTTCTCATCCTCCTTAACTACCTCACTACCCAAAGGTATTCATTCAAATGTATTATCTATCTCGCCAGATTCTACACAAGTTATTTTACCTACTGAAAAAGAGTTAATTTTAACTGATTCAGTTACACAGCCATATATACCAAGAACTACTGTTTTGCAGTCCACAGTCCCAGCTAGAAAAACAGCTGGCATTACTTTTGGAACCAGTATTCTCCCTTCCTCACCAGAGTTATTTGCAGTTTCCTCTTCTTCAGCAACCATTGAAAAAGATGCCTTTCCTTCTGTTTCCACACAGAAGGCAGGTGCTGGTCTAAAATCCACATGGCAGACCCCAGTTACCGAATCACTTGTTTCAAGCCAGTCACCTGAAACAACTACAACTTCCTCTGTTTTATTACCTGAAACAACAGAAATTCCCATCGCGATGGAACGTGAGCCATCCATAGGTGCCTTTTTAACACCTGTGATTTCAACAGCATCAGTGTCAATGGTTAAAACTACTACAGAGAAAACTGCTGTGCTGCCAGAGCAAGTCACACCTTCAACTGCTGCCACTTTTCTGGCAACTACAGTACTCTCAGCTACCATCCATTCATCACACGCAGCATCAGCATCTTCAGCAGTAAGAGGTATGGGGCAAAGCATTACTGCTCCATCAGCAGCATCTGACAAAACAGAAATTGTAACAAAATCCACCACAACCTTGGTGAAACCCACCTATTTTTCTGTTACTTCAAAATCAAAAGAACTTATGTTCCCTGATACAGAAAAGTCAGAAGAGCTGGATATCAAACCTGTCCATGCTCAAGGTGTTGCCATTACCTCAGAAATACCTCAGAGATTTTATTCTCCGTATTTCACAAACACAACTGAAGCTCCTTCTAATGTAAGTGTATTGATACCATTCACCATACATTCATCCTCTGAAACAAACCCTTTTTCTTCTATAGCTGCTGCATCATCGGCCACTCAAACTTCCAAACATGGAATAACATCTGAAGTACAGACACCCTCAGAGAGTTCACTGTTAATGATATCTGACCATCCAAATGATACAACAGCTCCATCAGTTTCCTCCTTTGCCTCTTTATCTTCCAAACCACTTTATGGTTTGCCTACAGCAATTGCTGATGGATTGGCAACAGCTGAAGCCATGCCAGGAGTCACACAGCCAGCTTCAGTGCTGCCTACAGAGACAGCAACTCTCCAAACCTGTACAGTGAGTAACATTATAACATTATTGCATTTGGTTTTAATAAATTCAGGTTACTTTAACATGCTGATAAAACTGTCATTTGTGAGACATAATTTTATCTTTATGATTTAAATGTCTGTGTTAAGTAGGGCTATTTGTTATTTTCACAGTTATAAGTCTGAATAACTTCAGTTGTGCATAATGGTTTTGGTAAGGGTTTTAATTCACTGTGTTTTGCACCTCAGTTTTCTGAGTATGACTGTTAAAGAATGTTTGGAGTTGTTTTGGTAAAATTCAGGGCTTCATGTAGTTCATGTACTTTGTATTATTTGTTGTGTAGCCTTCCTGCCTACGCATCCATGTTATTTTATTCCCAAATTCTTTAAATTAAAAGTAAACAAACAAACAAAAATGTTCTGCCCTTTACATCAGGACAGAATTTTAAACTGTCCTCAGAAGGGTCAGATTTTCAAAGATGCTCTTTGCTTAAATCTTCCACTATTGTTGTCATGAGGATTTATAAGTATTCAGTGCCTGAAGAATGTAAGCCTCTTTATTGAGCAAATATTATGCATTATTGTGATATTACTCGTGTCTTTTAAATATGCCTTAGCCAATCACAGAGAATGAGTGCATAAAATACATTTGCTTGGATGGACAACTGATTCAAGTAAACAAGTCACAGAACTGCCCATACAATGCAACTCAACCTAGCTGTGGAGTTTTAGGATACGCTGCTCAAATAAATGGGGACAAATGCTGCCCAAAGTGGGAATGTGCATGTAAGTTTTAATTATATGGTTCTTCTGAAGTGAATTTGAGTAACAGTTTAATGAATGTTTAAGAAGGCAAAGAACTAACAGTCCTATGGTGAAGAAAAGAAAGATCTGTAAAATACAGATTGTTATCTAATTTAATTTATAATTCTAGTTCTGCATCTAGTAAAGTGAAATAAAAATGCTTCTTTAATGTGGAATAAATATCTTAACTAGCTTCAGGAAACATTAGCAGACTTGTCTAGATCTGTCTTAGAGCCATCTTCTGATTAATCAGATGAGACCCAGTGGATATAGCCAGTGGATTTTGTGGGATATCTTCTATCTACCTCAGGGTGAGAAGTTAACTGTTAACAATTAACAGACTCAAGAAGCCTAGCTGCACTGTAGTCACTCCTACCAATTACGCAGAATTAGGCAGGATAAATCCTAACCTTCAAGAAAATTAAATTTAGTCCATAATGGCAAAACAGTTGTGCAGAGATAAGCAATGCAAATTTCTATTTATGAACTCCGGTCTCTGAAACGGAGCAGTAAAATGGAAAGAGGAGAACTTGAAACAAGATGTCCCTCCTTATGAACGACACTGGAGGGAAACTGAAGATCTGGCATGAGCCGCTGTCATCTGTGTTTTTGCTGGTTTAGGGTTTGTAAAAATGATAAATCTATGCTGCTAAAAATTGTAGGAATGTAACAGATAGCAGAGCACTGTGGATTGTCCCATTGGACTATGCAGTATTTGACTATGCATTTAGATGGATGCAATAGCTATAAAATACATCCAAAAGCATGCTAAATATCTGTAACTGTACAACAAAGAAGTTAGTCTTACATAGTTCATTGCTTTATCTTCACGTTCTGTTATATTTACAGAAACTCTAAAATAAGTGAGCAAATGTATTTTTTTTTCCTTAGGTCGTTGCACAATTTTTTCTGATCTGAGTGTTGTAACATATGATGGAAATCGTTTGGCTTTATTCAAAGAAGCGTCGTACGTTGTTAGTCAGACTCAAGATGAAACTATAACCATCCATGTCCTTGACTGTAGAATGGTAATTAACTTTTATCAACTAACAAAGGATGTTGATTACTGCTAATAAGATGTATCTTGGGAATGAGTTACGTATATATTCCTCTAACGCACATCCATGTCAATAAAATAACTAGTATGTAATTGCGGTAAATTATTCACTCCTTTGCAATGTCTATGAATTGTACTTGCATGCACTTTTCAGCATTTAAGAGTTGGAAATAGTTTCTTTGGAAGCAGCTGAAAGGTGGGAGGTGTATCCGTATTACCTTGTTTTACGTGTAAAATAGACAATGTTGTAAGAGATTAAGTGGATGATATTTATTAGCCACTTAGTGTCCAAACAGATATTTTCCTGTATCTTTTCTTTATCTGAATGAAATAACGGATGATACAACACAGTTCATGAATGCAGTAATATCGTGTTTGTATATTTTGCAAGAATGCTATCCAGATTAATTTCATAGTCTCTACTTGAAAGAACAGTCATCAGCAACTCTCCTCTCTTTAAAATATATGCAAACAGTCCTTAATGTCCCAGTACCTAAAAATATTAGACAGCTAATGAATACATTTTTATATGTTACAACTATGGTTAATATATTTTTGCTTTCTCCATAGAACAATTCAAATTCCACTTCCTTGTGCCTGGCAATGTTGAATTTAACCTATGTATCAAACCAAATTATTATCAACCGTTTAAGTAGAAAAGTGAGTATTTTGAGTCTTTGTTTTCCTCTGCAAATTAGATAGCATCTTACTTCTGTAATCATCAGCTGCCTTCTGTGTACTGAAGATCATAGTAGGGCATAATAGGAAATATTTCATTGTTAGCTCTTAGGAATTTAGCAAACTGCTTGTAAATTCAGAGTCAAATTATGATAAAAGGACCATTAATGTGGTAAGTCACAAAGCAAGGCATTTAAAATGACCACTGGTCCCTTTAATGTCTTGATAGCTTTGTGGAGATGAGCCTGACTTCTTTTGAAATTAGTTATAAGTTAGTTTCCTACACTGTTGGAAATCCAGCTATGGTTCTTCTGCAGCTTTTGGTGACTGACATTTAAAATCTTCTCTGTGTGTTTTAGATAACAGTAAATTCAAGATTTGCTTGGCCTACTGTTAGAAAATATGGATACAAAGTAGAGGATTCAGGCTTCAAGTATGCAGTTGAGACCCCAACAAAAATCAAAATTCAGTGGTTTCACAGCACAGGTGTGATGATTATAGAGTTTAATACGACCAGAGAACCAAAAGCTTTGGGACTATGTGGTAAGTATGGAGAACTGCAAAATTAAAGACATTCAGATGCTTTTCTAGGGAGGCACATTTTCCTAACTGTATCTTTTGCTGAATATTGCTTAGAAGAGGTATTGTAGGTCACTGCAAATTCTTTAGGTACTATTAAATGAAATGATTCATAATTTTGTTAGTTGCTGACATAAAGCTTGATACCTATTGGTGTCATCACTTTTTAATGACAGTTCTGCTTTTAACTGTAGCCTGTTTGAATCACAAGCATGATTGCTGTAACCAAACCCAAATAAGTCAAGCATAAATCTGTAATGTCAAATAAGGTCATTTACAGATTTAGTGTTTGCTATCCATCTGATAGGAAGCGATATGTGCTATTTTCAGCATCTAAAGGTCAGAATTCACAGGAACTGTTAACTTGAGATAAGCTATTTTAGTTTATCTGTTAGAAGAAATAGTTTAGGAGGAATTTTTATAATTGTAATGTGTTGAATAACCCTAATGCTGCATTCTCTCAAGTCTGCTGAATCATCTCGTGTGGTTATTCTCTTTAAAAACCGTGAACTTGAATAGTCTGATAGAGCAGTAGCTTTTGTAAGCATGTTTTTCTGTTGTTCTAAATCTTTACTGTGACACCTGAATCTGTAAATTTATCTGCTGCAATTTGTAGCTGGAAAACAAGGTTACAGAGTTCATAATTACAGTGGAAATCTTGCCAGTTTCAGAAAGGGCAAATGCCTGTAGCTCAGTATCAAATACCAGTGATGGCTTGGGTGAGTTCCAAGTCCTGCAGACAGTAATGTGCTTCTTGTAAAGGAAGAGAGCTTAAATTTATTGCCATTTTGAAATTGGATTATTATCTGTAATTGCTCTGGTCTTTTTTAACATCACTCATTTTCTATGTGGCTAATTGTTAGTGTAATTAGATCAAACAGAAACAAGAATGTAAAGATAATATTTATCAGTACATCTGATTCAAGCTATTCTTCAGAGTCTCTTTTACCTTTACCTATTTGATTATTGTAATAGGGAGAATTAGAGACATTACATTCCTGGTATATGGGGCCCATTAACAACATGACATCACGCCTCTCTGGCTTCTTTGGAGAATATGCTGTGTTTTTCTAGTATCTATCTCTAATTAGGATTCTCTGCATAAATCTGTCTGCACAGTGCTGCCCACTGGGACTTAGCAGAACCTGCTTTGAATGAGATTGTTGCTCTGCACCTTTTCAGGGTAAATTAATCTATCTGAAGCTCCTCTGCTTGCTATGTTATTCTGCTTCTTGTATTTGAGCTTTCTTGGAATGTCTTTAGGCTGCAGTATTCATATATCCCAATATCTCAGTCTCATAGAAATGAAGGCACCATTACAGTTTTGTAGCATCAAGTATCCTTTGGAAGGGTCTTTTTCTGACAGCAGTGTATTTTACAGTGGCTGGATCAGTCAAAGATGGCAACTAGCGAAGAGCTGATGTGGGAGATGGGGGATGTCACAAGGGATCACAGATTTCTCTGTAGCAACACTTGTGAAGCAGAGTGCAAGTGTGCCAGTGTTGTAGGTGCAATCAGATACAGACAAGCCAAATGCGAAACTTTAGTTTTGCTGTGTTAAATCTTGTCAGTGTACAAGAACTGTGCAAAAAGTCAGACATGGTGGCAGTCCCCTTAAGCCAAGTAATTTCTCTTTGTGTTGTATAGACTCACAACCTCAGAGTATTCAAGCAGAAAAGTTCTGGGTTGATTAATATTTCCAGCTTCAAAAGCTGTTTTACTCTCAGAATGATTACTATTCTCCCTGAATGTCAGTGGCTTGCTGATAATGACAGATGCTCAAACAGACCCATAATTATTGAACAGATATCCTTAGAGTTGCCATGAAAGTCTGTGCAAACATCAGAAGAATGCTTTCTAGAAGTCCATTACAAAAATATCAGTAATTGGGATGAGGCAGAAAGAATGGGAGACTGTTCTGTTATTCTGTTTTTGTGTAACTACTGGCTCTCAAAGGACTTTCTGTGAGATACTGTTGTAGTTCCTGGATGTTCTGTGTTGACCAAATTACTCTCTTTGTGTGAGGATTCTTCCTTCATTCCAGAGTCTTTTGAAATTGCCAACTACCTTAATTAAAAAAAAAAAAAAAAAAACACATAACACAACAAAATCTGATACTGCCTTGTGTGAATCAAATACTGAAAAGATTGCTTTCTTCCTGCTGCATGCTAATATGTGTTAGACTGGACGTGACGAAAGTTACACTTTTAATTTAGCTCTTATGCCATTAAATGAAAGCACAACAGTGCCCAGAAGTGTAAGTAGAAGAGGGTATTGAATTTTTGAATTACAATTTCAGATAAGCATCTTTTTTGTCAATCTTAATTGGTATTTAATGAGAATTGCCTTTTCTGATAACATTTTTCATTTATTGCTACACATGGTTGTGCTTAGTAACCTTCTTTTATCTTTTTATTTGTTTTTTTAATATATATATATATATATATGTATATATATATATATTGTCCTCATGCAACTGAGTGGTGAAGTTTGCATGCCACTGTGGAATCTCTGAACCTCTCTGACATGTGATAGATCTTGTTTCATGCATGTGCAATTCACAGATGTGTCTTCACTTTCACTTTGTGTCATTTGTGTGCAGTTTGTGTATTTTGATCCTACCAGACTTTCCACATCTGTTGTGTTTTATGACACTGTCATGTAGCATATAATTTTTGGAAGTTCCTTACTGATTATAAGTTTCTTAAAGGAATTTACTTTTTGAATAAGGTAGTTCAAACATATTCAGAATAAACATGAACTGTGCAGCATTAACCTTCTTTTTTCTTCTGTTAATGCATAGGTTTTTGTGATAGAAGCTTGGAAAATGACCTGATGCTACCCAACAGGACAGTGTTAAGCAAAAGCGATGCTCCATCAACATTTATAGACAGCTGGCAAGTGCCAGACACATTAAAGTATGTTGGAGAAGACAGGCATCAGGAAACTAATTGTTCAGTCATGGACTGCTCAGAATGCTTAAGACTGGTGTTGAACCAGACCTTCAGCAGCTGTCATCCTTATGTATGTTAACTATTTTGGTAGCTTACATTTTGGGAGAGATGCAGTTCTGATATACTTTTGTACACTTGATAATTTAATTAATGTGGAACTACATGTAACCACATCTGTGGAAAGAGAAATGTACTTTTCTGTATCCACAGTTGCAAGATAAAAAGAATTGAAGAGTGTAGCAGCTTGATAGGAGAGTTGCAGTAAGCAGCTGACAACTTCAAAATTACTAATAAGACTTTATTAGTTTTGGCAATAGCATCTAATTTATAAATCAGTCCCAGAAAATTTACTTGGATCAATAGGATGTACAGCAAAATAAAGTAATTTTAGTATTTAGGTCTTAATTAAACATTCAGTAATTTAACAAATTCCAAAACACATTAAGTAACATAAAGGCCTGAATTCTCAAAGGCTGTAAAGAGCAGGAGCTCCAGCTCAGAGTGATGAGAGGGTAGAACAGACTCTTTATTGCAAACTTAAAGCAAAAAACAAAGTGTAAAAACAGGATATTTATTTGTGCTCGTGCAAGCACATTTATCATTTTAACTTTTATATAAATTTGTATATATTTGAGTTTGATGGACAGGAGGCCAAAAACAGACAAAAGCATAGAGGAAGGAAGAACAGAGTGCAGTGAGTAATTGTGTCTTCTGTTGGAAAAATTGTATAATCACAGAATCACAGAATCACAGAATTATAGGGGTTGGAAGGGACCTCTAGAGATCATCGAGTCCAACCCCCCTGCCAAAGCAGGCTCCCTACACCACGTCGCACAGGTAGGCGTCCAGGCGAGTCTTGAATATCTCCAGAGAAGGAGACTCCACCACCTCCCTGGGCAGCCTGTTCCAGTGCTCCGTCACCCTCACTGTAAAGAAGTTCTTGCGCACATTCGTGCGGAACTTCCTATGCTGGAGTTTCAGCCCATTGCCCCTAGTCCTGTCCCCACGCACTACTGAAAAGAGACCAGCCTCGCCACTATAGCTCCCACACCTCAGGTATTTATAAACCTGGATCAAATATAAGCTATTGCTTTGGCAATTATAATACATGAAACAGAAGAATATAGGGATGTCTCCCTTTTTTAATTCTCATGTTTAGGAAGCCTTACTTTTAAATACCAGTAGACTCTCTTTGTAGACCAAAAAGGGCTAGTGATCTGTTTTCTTACTGTCAGCCAAGAACTCTGTACTTGGAAAATATCAGGTAAAAACAACAAAGTTCAATCTTTTTTGTTACGTACTGTGGTCTCTATGAAAATGTTTTTCATTTTTTTCCTTTTTAGGTTCCACCTGAGATATTTTGTGATATCTGGGTTCAAGATACTGAGTACATTCAAAACCCATGCGTCTCACTAGCTGCCTACGTGGCAATGTGCAACAAATTTAATATCTGTATAGAATGGAGGAGCAGCGATTACTGCCGTAAGTATTCTGCATGTATGTGTACCTATAGTGTTTGCTGAGACAAACCCACCTAGCAATAAGAGTTAGTGTAAATTGAAAATATCTGTGCTCCCTGAGTTCCCAGCTACTTTGGAAGTCATTATTGAGATTATAAGGTCAGCAGCTTTTATCATATAATTTGAAGTAGCACGTAGAAGGAATCACGCTCATTACATCCATTTCACAGATGGAAAAGTTAAGCTGAAGAGACTTGCTCATGGGCCTGTCTCTGGCTTGTAATGTATTTAATTGCGGAAACTGAATTTTCTCCCATGCAATACAGTGTTCATTTCTCCTAGTCACTTTTCATTAATGAAGCCAGAACAAAAGAGAATTGATTGTGGAAAGGAGGAAGCCACAGAAACTTCATCAGTACTTTAAGTTGTCACTTTGAATCTGCTTGATGCTGCTCCAGAAAGCTGAGTCTTGACGGGAGAAAGCATTATAGGAATCAGAAAATTTTATGATTAACCAGAAAGTAGGGAGTAAAACCCAAAGAGCTTGAGGATCCCCTCAGAATCCATTTCCCAAAGGAAAAATGGAATCCACAGTTGTCAGTGATTCCCTAGGAAAAGCTGTATTCAGTGATAATCCAGGGAGGTCTGCAGTTTCAGTGCTCTGAAAGACCTGTTGGTCAACTGTGATCACCAACTAACTGATTGTGCATAGTAATCTTGTTAAAAGTGATTTCAGGTGAATACCTGCATCCAGGCTTCATGTGGGCATGTCATAATAAGCTGTAAGTTAAACCAGTAGTTACGGAGTCTAAAGCTAAAAAATGATCAGATTTAAAACAAGACAAAACCAACAACCAACAAACCGACCTCTTCACCTCTTCAGTTTGTTTTTTTACTAGCAAACACCATTTTAAAACGAATCCTTGCAGTATATATCTGTATATACAGTTAAGTACTGCACCCACTGTGAGGTGGTTGCATGCTCTCTTATTTTTATACCACAGTGACCTCTGGTGGTGCATGCCTACAAAGGAAGAACCATGAAGTCACATCTGGATTTTGTGATCCCTGTGTATTGATGTGCTGTGGACTGATTTTTAAAAGCCCAAGCTTCTCTATTACAGGGCTGTACTGAGCATTTCCTGTAAGGCATTATGGTCAATACTGGTAGGGAGGATCTGAACAGAACTGACCTCCACTTTAATACATAAACTGGAACCTTCTTTACTAGAAGGTTCACATAGGAGACTATTGTCTCATTTACCCTCATTCTAGATTGTGTTACTGGGTGACTTACATATCCATACGAGATAAAGATCCTATTGGCTGTTCATAGAGTGATATCGTTGGCATTTGTAGTCATTTTCCTTTTGTCATATTTATGTAGCTTGTCTGCTACTAGCATTTAAACACTATTTTGAACTAATAAAGTATCATAATTCTCAAAAAGTTATTCTGACATGTACCCACTAGATACCAAAGAATTTACATTGAAATTATAATGAATCTTAAATTTAATTCTATTGATTGACTTTAAAGCAACAAATCTCATCTATGAGAGTAATTTATGTGGATATTTGCTTAATATAATAATGAATTCATCTCATTATTTATTATTTCAGATAAAACAATGCTGCACTAGACTTTACATTTACCTTTTTTAGTAATAGACTAGGCTTTGTCATTTAGCAATCACTGCTTTATTCATCCACTGAAAAGCACTTTGAATGTTTAAAAACTCTCTATTACCAAATTTAGGCAGACCAAAGTCTAAGAAAAATGAAGTAGAGGTGCTTGCAAAATGTTCTTATGTTTGGATTCATGTAGAAGGTCTGTGTCAGTGCCTTAGGTTGGCAGATCCTACTGAGTTGGCAAACATCACAAGTTGACAAGGAGACAACAGTGTCTTTCTTTAGGTAGCACACACTCATGAGAGTGCATCTTCAGATGAGTGATTTCTTTCCCTTCTAGCCTTTGCCTGCTCTGAAAACTTCTCCTATCAGGCATGTATAGCTGCCTGTGAGGTTGCAGAGAGTTGTCAGAATAACGAGGTTGCTGCTTTGGACTCAGACACCTGCTTGGTGTTGACAGAAGGCTGTGTCTGTGCTGGAGGGACCATCCTTCACCGAGCCCACACTGCTGTCTGTATTCCTGAAGAAAAATGTGGTATGTTTTGATGTGATTTTATTGTCTACGAGCTGGCAGTCAGGTTCTTCACAATTAATAAATTCACACCTGGCCTGATGTTGTGTAGGTTTTGCACATGTTACTCAGTTGAGGATTCAGGGGTGTCAGTAAATATTAGCTCTACAAGGAAGCATTAAGCGTCCTTGTGACATATCACGTTACTTACTTCTCTCAGCTGTAAGATGTTCAGAATGGTTGTGTTTGCTTATGCACTCCATTATTTGAAATGTTTTTACCTAGTCCTTTGCCAGGGAGTATTGATATTCAATGGCAATCAAAAGCTTTGCAGCAGTTAACTATATGTTTTGAATTACTTACTTCCCGTGTTCTTTTTGTCATCGTTTATGTTTATTCTCATTACAATTCTGCTTGAAGACACCATATCATGGGCTAATACTTAATGCAAATCTTAAAGGCGCCATTTATTATAAATAAAATTACATAAAGCACTGTAAATTATCAATAGCTTTATCATGTGTGAATTACAAAAGCAAGTTATTTTCCGATCACAGCTTTAAAAGCAAAGGATTGCATTGGAATCTGTAGTACCTAGCTTTGCAAGGGAGGCAAAAAGCAGAGTGTGGGCCCTGATCCTCAGCAGGGTATTGATTACCTTGCTTTCCCACTCAAACTTGCTCTCAAACTTTTCTATAGTGTAATAAGTGATGTCTTAAAAGCTCTCTTTCCTGCTGTGGATGAAAATGGCGATCAAAGTTGGAAATAAAAAGGCATTACTTCAATTTTCTGTTCTCATTATCTAGCTTGTACAGACAGCTCAGGAGCACCTCATGCAGTAGGTGATGTCTGGAAAACATCTTTGAGTGGATGCTGCATGGAAAAGTGCATTGACACTGAGACTATTATTCCAGTGGAGTACAACTGTTCAGATCCCCACAGTTTTGACTGTCAGCGATTTGCAGAAGTGGTCCTGCTTGTTCCTGGTGATCAGACATGCTGTCCTCAGAAGATCTGTAGTAAGTATTCTCTAATGGTTATGATTAATGCTCGCTGAAATATGTAGATAATCTTTCCTGTGGTTTGTTGTCCTGTTACTCAGATTATTTTTGAAATGAATGGTAATTATCTGAGTTCTTAGGTTGTGTAGAAAACTGGAAACTTCATACATTTGGCTCAGAATGTGATGAGATTTGTCAGGGGGGTAGGAGGAGGGGACAAATGTTAAAAGGAATTAAATAGCTCTGTGATTATTTGGTACGAATTTATTTATTTCAGCTATATCTAGACTGTCGTCTAGTGATACACTTTTAACATCCAAATGCAAATCAATGATATAAGTAATTACCAGGGGGAAAAAAATCAGATTATTGTGTATGTGCTTTACAAATTCAGCAGTAAAAAAAGGATATAAAACCTTTTATTCGTATTGAGGTTAGAAAGTCTTCAGGACAAGTTGCAAGAAGTTTTCCTGTTTTTGCCATCTGGGTTGATATTGTTGTGGTGAATTTTCCACTGGAAAGGCAGTTTATAAGTGGACTTTCCAAGACAACTCAGCTGTAGTTTTATTTTGCCTCACAGAGAGTGAGACTGGACAATTCTGAACATAGTCTGAGGGGGTTTTGCTAATTTGTTGTGGTTACTCAGAGATTTGTGGTATCAGGGTGAAAATACTCCTTGTTACTACTCCGTTTATAAATGCATTAAGTAGTTTAGACGTTTCTTTTTTCTTTTTTCTCTCTTTCCCTATATGAAATAGTTTGTAATCAGAGCCTATGTGAACCCCTAATCCCAGAGTGTAATGGCTTGGAAAAACTGGTTACTTATTACAATGAAGAATCCTGTTGTCCTAACTACGTTTGTGGTAGGTTTCTTTTGAAAAGGTAAAAAAGTTCATTGGGTAAAAGACAGTAAACTAAATAGATCAATGTTTAAGCAAAAAGGAACTTACTATAGAAACCATTTTGAAAATGTCAGTTTACAGAATTTTCTTTCATCTAAAAGCTCATAGTTGGAATATGCCTCCATTGGTGCAGACATAATGGAATCCTGAGTTCAAGGATCAGGCGAGAATGAGTACAACACTTTGTCATAGAAAGTTCTGTAGCATTTCAGTTCTCTCTCATTTCTTACTGATGTAGCATTACAAAACAGGAATGATGTACTTCACATAAATAAATAAATCTGTTGTGCTTGTTTCAGAATGTGATCCAGCAAAATGTGAACCAATGGAGCACATGCCAAGCTGTCAAGAAGATCAAACACTTATTGCTGCTCGGGTGGAGAATACGTGCTGCATATCCTACATATGTGGTATGGAATCCTGGCTGGTTGAATCTCTTAGTGTTTTCACACATTCAGTGACATCTGCTAAAACTCAGCAATTAAGATTACTCATACTTTCTTGACCTCTCCCAGCATAGTAAGGCCTGAAAGCGGTTTAGGAAATGGGCATTAAGTTTATAGGAGATAGGTAATGGCAACAACCATCAGGAGTCATAGAGTGGCTTTGTGTAGCTGAGTAGTATTTTTAGGTCAAGTAGAGGATTGATGGTGTATTACATGAATAATAAAGGTTTGCCTTTGATCTCAGCCTTTGAGAGACTGACCACGCACAGTATGTGACTATGGCTGTTTGACTATTTCCTCTAAAGAAAGACTGAAGTTATAGATGCTCTGAGTCTCTGTATCCTGTTGTTTTATCATATGTGGCCTATCTTAACTTGATGGCAAATATCCTACATACAAGTATTATGCAGATTTGTTCAGTTTTCTTGGGATTTGGCACATGCTAACTTAATACAGTAATAAAATTGCACTTTTGATATCAGTTTAGCATTTCTATTTGCTATCAAATAGTTGTTTTCTTTGTGATAATAACATCATAATTATACATCCCATATGTTTTTCTTGAATGGGTTCTGTTTTTGAACATAGATTTCTGTGAATCACAGACTGATTCATCTTGATTAGCATTGCCATGTGCAAAGTTTGACCCTTAAAAGAGACCTTTGAAATTCACTTCTGTCATTTACAGTATTTGGGAAGCACTTTGAAAATGTGACAGCAGCTTTCTATCTTTGACTTTTCTGCCTATCCATGCAACATCCTTCTGTTTCTTTTTTCTCTTTAATATATAATGAATCTTTGAACTGCTATTTCCACAGAGTATATCTACTGTGATTTTGCTGTGTGTTTAAGTGGGAGGATAAAGCTGGGATCCCCTTTAATTACCTTTAATTCAGGATCAACGATACTATATTTCTAGCAGAGGAAGCATTCCTGAAATGGTTCAGCTTGGTTGGAGAGAAAAGCCAGCAAAACTTTTCACAACAAAAGAGATGGAGAGAAAGTCCTGTTAATTATGATCTGACTCACATTTTTTATATATATATATATATATAATTATATATATATTATATATATATAATTTTTTTAAGCAGATGACAAATATAAGGCAAGCTGCACTGAAATTTAGCATCTTCTGTATAGAAGGCACAACTTTACAGTACCTCTGCTCTTTTTAATGTGTCTGTGATGAACTTAATGGGTGTGTGTTTCCTAGGCAGCGATAGGATTTCCTATGTTTTAGATTTAATTGTGGGTTTTTTTTCTAGCATGTGGGGCTTGCTCTGATCAAATACCCAAATGTCAAGAAGGAGAAGTTCTTATTGTGAATGACAGCACTACAGAAAGATGTTGCCCTACCTACCAGTGTAGTAAGTTTGACTTGATTTTGTTATTTTAGGTAATAGAGAACATGGCAAATGTTGTAGTGTGGATGTTCAGTGCAAAAACAAACAAACAAACAAGAAAAAAGGTGGATTAGAGGTACAGCTTCATTGTGCGCATGAGCAAGCTATCATCTCTTTTAAAACTTTGTGTGTCTGAAGTATAATCTGAACATCTGTATCATTGGAGACAAACTTCCTAACCCAAATTCTGGAAATATTTTATTTTGGCTGTTTTATATATTCCTTTAGGATAGCCGTGCTTTACACTGCTATGACCTGATGGCTAACGCATTTCAATCATCAGTCTGTTGCAGTAAGGCGTTTTTTAAGGGTATTCATTAAAATGCCATTTAGTATCTCTTGATTCATATTATTACTCATCAAAATATGACAACCTTGTTTTTACTGGATGTTCTTTTCTTTAATTTCAGTTTGTGAAATACATCGTTGTCCTGAATTTAGATGCATGCTAGGCATGTCTTTGGTGGAGGTATGGAGTCCAGAGAAGTGCTGCCCCTTTCGGACATGTGGTAAAATGACTTATCTTCATTTTAGTTGCCTTAAACAAAAAACACGCGAGCTTTGGCTACTTTAAATACAAGTCTAAAAATTTACTAAGTAGATGTGCAAACAATTATGTGATGTGCATACAAGCCAGCTCTATAAGGGTGACTTACTCATGAACAGATGAGACTGCAAATCATCTCATGGTAAAGAGCTTGAATCCGCCTGTTTTGTTTTCTTCCTACTTCATGAGGATGATAGCATACTGTAGAACTTCTCATCTCGGCAGTTTCTTAACAGTTAGTAAATTATTCATGGCTTAAAAGGAAAAAAAGGGTGAAGTGTTCATGGGTCAGGAACTTGCCAGTTTACAAAGGTGGCAGTGCAGCTGTTTATTATGCCCTAGACACAATTCTCTATTGCTTTGTATTGTTCATAAACATGAGTTATCAACACTGCAAGGGAGCAAAAGGCTACAACAGTCGTATTTTTATCAATATATTCAGACAGACTGTAGATGATAAAGCACTGCAATTTGTTCTAAATGGGTAAAGGTGGTCACAGAAACTGGAATTTGGTTTTATGATGGATTAGAAAGCAGACATAATTCTGGACTCCCCAAGTTATGTATTTCAAATACCTGCAAGGCTTCTTTAGTGGTGACTCAAATGTGGAACTTCTGTTTTCTCTGATGCTCTGTTTTGAAGGAACGGTATATAGATTTTTAAAGCTTTGTTTCTCTAATTGTGTTTTGTTTTAGAATGTGCATGTGAAATGATCCCCAAACCTCAGTGCAAACTGGTATGGAATCTATCTTATCTGTCAGAATTCTTATATAAGTTTCTCATGGAATAAATCAGTATTTTATTAAAAGCTAAATATGGAATGCTGTGTCATTCTCTTTTATCTAAATTGTTTTAGTAAAAGCTAGATCACTTTTTAAGAAGTCACATTTAAATGTCCTGTAGAATAAAATGTCTGTATGACACTGATATTTCTGCAGATTTTTTACTGCCAAATGCCACCCTGAGTATTCATGGAATAGAACTACTTTCATGCTGTTGTAGACACAGTTTTGTTCTTTAATTGGCAGTACAGCTCATCAGTGTTTTGCTAATACTATTTGTCATAGTGACAAATAGTCAAGTCAGTACATGCTTATCTGTAGCATGTACTCAAATCATTGCCTCACAAGTGCTTTTTAAGTTGTATTCTACTGTGACTTGTTCAGCACTACAGAAATGTTTGTTAGCATTACTGGGTTAGGTTCTCAGTCAATATCAGATATTTTATCCAGAAAACAAAGCTGCAAAGGGAATAATTTAAAAATAATAATAATAATAATAATAAAAAATTGAATTGGAAACTCTGTGGATATAGTACTTAGATTTTATTGCCAATTTTTAGTCAGTAAACTTCAAAAGGCTTTGCAAATGATGTTGCTGGTTGTACTTCCATCTTGTAGATGAAGAAACTTAGGCACAAGATATTACAGTGTATTAGAAATGGGAGGAAAGTCTTGATTTTCATATATGTAAACTATTAAAAAGTACAGCTGTACAAGCATAATACTACTTGCATCCATTAAGTTAATCCATGCAAAAATATACTTCTATTGCTTGGAGAATTCTGTATAAAGGCAAAATACTTTTTTTTTTTTTTTAATTTTTTTTTGTCTTAAATATTTCCTGTACTCAAACAAACAAACAAAAACAAAACAAACAAACAGAAAAAAGCTCCTATTTTTCAGATAATAATAACAAATATAGTATTTGCTTTTTATTACTAAATCAAATATCACTGTGGAACAGCAAAGTGAACTCCGAAGTAGTTATAGGGTGTCAGGAGATACTGCTACTTGAATCCCAGAGGAAAGGAGTTTAAAGTAAAAAGATGAAGATGAGCAAACTGTCATTTCACTTCTCTTTTCTCTGCTTTTATATCCATAGGGACAGAAACTTCAGATAGATGAACAGTTTCAGAACAGCTCAGAAAATATATGCAACTGTGTTAAATACAAATGCGGTAAGTCCAGAAATAATCTAATTGAAAGAAATATCCTTTCAAGTGTAAAGAAAAGTTAGTAGTTACAAACTGGATGTTTGAGCTTTGAACATGGTACATAGGAGGAAAGAATTGACAGACATAATTCACGAATAGCATAGGAAAGGGCAAGAGAATAGGATCACTCACTAAATACTTGGTTGATTATAGCCTGTCCTTGGATTCTGTTAGTTCCTGCAGTAAAATCTGTGCACAGAAATAGTAGACAGAATTTGGGAAATGTTGGGTGGTGTTCACTGAGCAGTCTTTGCATTAATGAGCTGGATGGAGAGCTCCAGCAAGAAACTAAAATCCATACTTGATGTCTAGGAGGAGCCCCATTAGCCCATTATGAGGTTATTCAGGAGCTGGTTAGATATACTTATGTGTTTTATGTGAATAAGGAGATGGCGTTCAGTGCCATGCAGAACTCATCTTGGAGCATGCCCAGGAGTGCCTGAGAAAACTAATTCTGTGAGGCACTCAGCTGGCTGATGGTTGAGATCGTCTTTGCATAGATTTATGCAACAAGGATACGTACTTCTGAGCTAATTGTGCTCTGCTCACTCCATAATCAGTGGGGAAAAATAGATGTTTCTCAGGCACAATTCTTCTTACCACAAAGTAGAATTAAAACAGTTGAAGTCTGCACTGTTATTTTTTATGGCGCTGCTGATAAGATGTTAAGCTCATGAGGAGTTATGTTTTAAGTAATTTGGCAACCGTAGTGAAAAATTAGACTATTATTATTAGCAGTTTATATTTGAAAATCTAACCCATAATTCTTGAAGAGGTAGAGTGGATTTTTCCATGCCTATTTTACTCTTTAAAGCATTTTTAATTAATGTTTTGATACCAAGATAATTGTCCTGAGTTTGCTTTTTTTTTTTTTTTCCCCTTATTTTTTTTCTTGTAGTGAGAGACAAAGTCTGCCTGAGTAATGAGAGAGGCGTGCTGCTACCTGGACAGACAATTGTGGAACACAGTCTAGATGGCATTTGCCATATTTCTTACTGTACAAATGTGATCGATCCTTCCACTAAATATTACAGAATAAACACTTCTTCAGTAGCCTGTGCTGTCAAGTGCAAAGCTGTAAGAAATTCAGGATTTTAGACATGTATATTGTGACTGGTATCCTTAATTACTTTTCTTTGGTTTTTTTGAGTAGATTATAGTCATGTGAACAAGATGGAAAGAGTAACTATCAGACCCCCTTTCCTTGAGCGATTTACTACTTATCTTGGTTAGAACTTGATTGAAATCTCTCTCCCTTCACTTTTTCCCCAGAATATAGATGATCTGTTTATGCTGTAAAGTCTTTGTTTCTGTATGCTGAATGTCATAAATTCATGAAGTGATTTACTCTCTCCATAAATTACCCATTTTGATGGGTAGTAAATACCAGAGATGTATAAAATCACAGAATCACAGAATCACAGAATTATAGGGGTTGGAAGGGACCTCTAGAGATCATCGAGTCCAACCCCCCTGCCAAAGCAGGCTCCCTACACCACGTCGCACAGGTAGGCGTCCAGGCGTGTCTTGAATATCTCCAGAGAAGGAGACTCCACCACCTCCCTGGGCAGCCTGTTCCAGTGCTCCGTCACCCTCACCGTAAAGAAGTTCTTGCGCACATTCGTGCGGAACTTCCTATGCTGGAGTTTCAGCCCGTTGCCCCTAGTCCTGTCCCCACGCACTACTGAAAAGAGACCAGCCTCACCACTATAGCTCCCACACCCCAGGTATTTATAAACCTGGATCAAGTCCCCTCTCAGCCTTCTTTTCTCAAGGCTAAACAGACCCAGTTCCCTAAGTCTCTCCTCGTAGGGGAGATGGTCCAGGCCCTTCACCATCTTTGTGGCCCTCCGCTGGACTCTTTCCAAGAGATCCCTGTCTTTTTTGTACTGGGGAGCCCAGAACTGGACACAGTATTCCAGATGAGGCCTCACCAGGGCAGAGAAGAGGGGGAGGATCACCTCCCTTGACCTGCTGGCTACGCTCTTTTTAATGCACCCCAGAATGCCATTGGCCTTTTTGGCTACAAGGGCACACTGCTGGCTCATGGCCAACCTGTCGTCCACCAGGACGCCCAGGTCCCTCTCAGCAGAGCTCCTTTCCAGCAGGTCTTCCCCCAACCTGTACTGGTGTATGCAATTATTTCTACCGAGATGCAAGACTCTACACTTGCTTATGTTAAACCTCATCCGGTTTCTTAGTGCCCAGCTCTCCAGCCTGTCCAGGTCTCTCTGAATGGCCGCACAGCCTTCAGGCGTGTCAGCCAATCCTCCCAGCTTCGTGTCATCAGCAAACTTGCTGAGGGTGGCCACTATCCCCTCATCAAGGTCGTTGATGAAGATGTTGAACAAGACTGGACCCAGCACAGACCCCTGGGGGACACCACTAGTCACAGGCCTCCAGCCAGACACCGCACCGCCAACGACAACCCTCTGCACTCTGCCAGTCAGCCAATTCTCGATCCACTTCACCGTCCACTCATCTATCCCATACTTCCTCAGCTTTGTTATAAGGATGTCATGGGGGACCGTATCAAAAGCCTTACTGAAATCAAGGTAGACTACATCTACCGCTCTCCCCCCGTCCACCCAGCTAGTGACATCTTCATAAAAGGCCACCAGGTTGGTCGAGCACAACCTCCCCTTGGTGAACCCATGCTGAGTACTCCTGATAACCTCCTTTTCTCCCAGTTGTCTGGAGATGGCATCCAGCACAAGCTGTTCCATCACCTTCCCTGGGACAGAGGTGAGGCTGACTGGCCTATAATTACCCGGGTCAATACCAGGTGGATTTGTCTGGCTGAGGCACAGAACGGGTAGAATTAAGTCATTAATAACCGTACTATTGCTCCCTTTTAGAAAGTCAAGTGGACCTTATTTGATCTTAATTTTCTTAAAACTGCAATTGTATTTAGGGAGAGTTGAGCACTAGCCTGATGGAGAGATGTCTTGAGGGTTTGGATAGATTTATTCTCTCTGAGAATACAGAAAGTGACAAATTCTATTACCATCTGATGTATTTGAACGAGCTACTGCAGAGACCCAGTACTCAGTGGGGTCCTGTATAGAGCAGCAGTGGACTAAAGGACTAATAACATACTGCCGCTGTGCATCTTTAGCTTTAGCTATGTTGTGCTGGCACAAATCGCCAGACATAGCAGCCATTAGGTCAATAAGAACTGGGAAGAGAATAATTAGAAGAATTTTAAATGTAATCTGTTTACTTTGGCAGAACCAAGTCTATCAATCTCCAAAAGATTTAACAACTTGCTGTGGTAGCTGTAAGAACATATCATGTCTCCACACTTTCAACAACGGCACAGTTTCAAATTTTAAGGTAGGTTTATAAATGTCTTACTCCCTCAAAGTGTTCAGAAGTGAAGAAGAAAAATAATCAGATAATACTATACACGCATTCCCAAGTATATTGCACAGAGATACTTTTGGCTAAATAATAGAAATAGTTTTGCATTTACCCAACATTATTTTTTGGAGAGTCAATTGTATAGCTGTCTACAAGGATTAAGGAATTTTGATACATTGGAGAAAATAGCTTTACAATTGTAGAACCTCTCTATGTGATTTAATAGACTTTAACAGAACTTTAATGTGTATGTAAATCATATTTTGCTGTATTACTTTTGTTTCAGACAAAGCTGGATTCAGTGGCATTGTATAATGGGTATTTGTAGTACTGTTTTTGCTGAGTTGCTGAGTAAAGATTCTGCTTTACCATTTTTAACAGCCCGGTACTACTTGGATTTCAAACTGCATGAGATATGAATGCATAAATACAGCAATCGGATCGGTTCTAGTTGCATCTTCAGTTGGCTGCCCACCCTTTAATGAAACCGAATGTGTAAAGGTCAGTGCTTAATGCATTGTTTACATTCCACCTATGATTCATGATTGCATGTAAAGATTAACATTGACAAAGGATTCTCTGACCTCAAGAAGGGAGACATATGTAAGCTCTTGTAGCGCCTGCAGTTTTGTCCAGATATTTGAAGATGAAAAACTCTTAACTATACATGCACAGCATGCCATCAGACTCCCCAGTTACACAGCTGGAGATGCCACGTTCTCAGAAAATATCTTCCCTTCTCTTGGAGGTTTGTAATATCAAACTCGTTTTTCATGCAGCTGTCTGAACTTGGATGATTTTCTGGGTTGAATAACTTTTATAATTGACTTTGTGTGTAGCAATTTGATTCATCACGGTGGTAAGGAACGTTGAAGAAAATGAAAGATCGTCCAAATATCATTACAGTTTTCAACACTGAGACATAAGGCTTTTTGGACTAGATCTGCAGGGGAAGCAAAAGTTCTAATCTGTGAAATTATTTTAGACTAAGTAAATGTATGCAGGGAACAATTCCATTTCACTCTCATTCTACGTTTACATGGTACACAAGCAGGGAGCGGTCCCAGAATAACTAGGTGGTTATAGCTCTTTCTCACTGATAACAATGGTTTGGTTCTTCAGAGAGTCTTTTGCCCATATAAGGTTATAAGGATATAATGGTGAATTTCTAGAGCTTTATCCAGAAGATTTTCCTATTAGCGAGGGCATGCAGATATATATGAACAAACGTTTGAAAAAATGACTTTTTTTTCCCCACCATCTCTCTTGACCAGGTTGGAGGCTATGTCGTACCATTCCTGGACGGATGTTGCAAAACATGTAAGTGATTAATGAAACACACAAATTTCCACTCATTGAGACTCACCAGTATGTCTGATCTGTTGTTATTTTAGAAGTTTGATTCTTTACTGCATGGAAGCTTGATTCTGATCTCAAAAGATGCATGTGTTCTTCCCAATCTCTTTTATGTGAATACTAGTGAAGCTAGTGGAATTAAACCAGAAAAAAAGGGGTCTAGCACTGAAGGATTTACTACAGTGACACAGACGGTGGCTGGCCAAGTCACTAATTTGCAATCTTGAGTACTTTATTCTTCTCATGTAAAACTCTTAAAAATAATAATTACTGCATCTAATGCTACTGTATTTTGGAATGCACCTTAAAAAATGCTTCAGCTACACTCACGTCTTCATACCTGGTTAAAAATAATAATAATAATTGATTTATGCTGTTTGTAAGTTAATGCTGTAAGTAATTAACTAATTGTAATATAGTCCTGGATTCTGTTAATAAGACATATTACAAAGAGGTTTCAAGCAATGAATTTTTAAAATAACCTGCAAAGAAAAAAAACCCACTCTTATCTGGAACCAAGGTCTGTTTTGGTGTCTATGAGAGCTTGTAAAGGGGTTCTGGAAAAAATAACAAAATTCTCTACAGAATATGTTCTAAATTTGCTAATTCTCAACTATAGATCTTAAGCTACGTACTCTCTTTCTTCATATACTGGTATCACTGACTCAATGAGCCAAACACCTGACCTGAAGCATTTAAGTTGTAATACCTGACATTGACAACCTTAAATGCAATGTAAAAGGAGATTTTTTTTTTTTTTCTTTTACAGGACAGTGTCATATTATCTTTTAAAAATACAACATTCTCTTGCATAAGTAGGTAGAAAAGTGACCTAAAAGCTAAGGATAGGATATAAACTGTAGGAGAGAGTTGGAGAAATGTGCAGGTATTTCCTACTGGTTGGGATGGGACTTGATCATGACTACTAGATATGACATCATGTGCAGTTACTGCAATGGGATACATTTTGTGAGTCAGGACACACTTTTTCATTTAATTCGTTATGTATTACATGCTGTGGTAAAGAGCTTCTTGAAACTGTTGATCTGCTTTTTTTCTGCTCCCAGTCACAGTAAGGTAATAGTACTACATCTTCATGATTTTTCATTGTAATGGGCCTGTGCTTTAAGCACTTGTTCCTAGCTCTTTAGCTCACTCTCCATTGGCTCTTTGAGATTAGTTTTTGAGATTATCTGACATTACTGTTCAGTGCCTTACTAACCATACAAGCCAGTTTCTGAACAAAACAGTTATTAAGGCAGCTAAAAATCTATTAATCTGGTTTTGATTTTCAGCAAAGCAGAAGATACTACTTATATATTTAGGGAGGGATCATGACCACACTCTTAATTATTTAAGACAAAATGAAGTTTTTTAATGTAGGGCATGCATCACAACAAATAAATTAATAAATAAACCACTTAAAAAGTAGCCATTGACTTTGGAGATTTGCATTTAAAAGTATGTCCGTGTCGTTGATTTCACAGCTGTTTATAGATAGCATGGCCAGTGAATCATTTAGTTAAGTCCGACTCAGAACAAATCTGGCATGAGAGCTATCAGTCAGTTGTTACTGTGTGAGACATTTTATGAAAAGGGTTATCAGCATGTCATTTTCTTTTGAAATACTTTATGATTAGAAACTGTTGCGATATTTGCTTTCATTTTAAGAAATGAAGTTCTCTGTGTAAGCCTGAAGAGTTCCATGAAAATTCAAAGAGTTTTTACCAGTATGGCTCAGAGAAGAAAATACACTATTTCTTTCTTGCAGCCCCAAAGAACAACTTAAATCTGGGATACTAGATAGTCTTAGTTTTACTGACATAGATCAGAAACAAATTTTTTTGAAGACATCTGGGCTTGAACCAGTTAAACAAATAAAAGTAACGGATCCATGTTGTAATACAGCATCCTATGTTTGAATTGTTCCTGGTTTTGACATTATGCAATGCAAGTAACACACAGACCTCTTAATGTTAAATTCTTTTCTCAAATATGTTGAAATCTAATAGCTTCAAAGTGTTTCATATTGATAAGGAATCCGTTATAACATATAAGCTGTTCAACGTGTAATATTCTTACCAGGTTCCGTGTCAGTGTTCCTCCCATTCCCTGTTAGCCCAGTCACTTCTACAGCCTATGCTAGCTGTAATAAAGGTACATTTTCCTGAAATTAGTAGAATCAACCCAAACAGCATCATTGTTGATTCCCAACAATGTACTCCCTGATAGGAGCATCAGGCCTTATGTTATCCGGTTATACCAAAAGCTGCAGTGTAGTAGAGCTGCTTACAGTTCAGAATGGCTCACGTTGTGGTTTGGTTTTGTTTTTCATTTTGCACTGCATGGGCAGTGCATTGTTGTTAGCCAACAATATACTGTTGGTAGTAAGCACTCGCATAGTTTTTAGCTTTGCTGCATGTGTAAATTATTGTGTTTGAAAAATGGTACCCTATTTTTGTTCTGTGTGCAGTGCTGTAGAACATAGACACTAACGGCTTTGCTTGTTAAGGTTAGCTTAATAAATAACTTATTTGCACATGCTGTTTCAAATAGCTTTGCCTACAGTGGCATATTAGTAGAAGTATCTCATTTCTTTCCCTGCTGTAGTAAGGACAGTTTACTGGAAATTGCTTACTCCGTGAAAATTGGAGATTTTATTTATGTTTAATAGAGAATGATAACTTCTAGAGTTGTAACACAGTATGAATGCAGTTAGCTTGGCATTTGTGTTGTGAAAACATCTCTTCATGTTTCTGTAAGAGAAATGATGTTGACTGTAATTTTGTACACTGCTGAGTGACACATATTTCATTAAACTACGCTTCTCACTCTAGGAACACTACATTGAAGTCTGTATTACTCCTTTATGTTGACATCACTTTAAGTGACAAAGCTGTTGAATCAACTCAAAAACAAGGAAGGAGTTTTGACCATAAAGAACATGAAAAAGAAATTCATTAACACGACCCATATAAGAAAATTTTCACATGTTTTGAAAGGCTCTTCAGAGAAAAGTATACCACAGTTAGAGCTCATTAAAAGCCACTGGACATTAACATACATACATGGAAATACTTTATATATTTATTTCTTTGTGAAATGTGATGCAGTTTTGCTGTAGCCAAGATGAAGCCATAGCCACAGCTGCACTGAATTCCCCATCCTATACACCATGTGTAATGTAAGAGAAGAAAGTACATGAAGAAGACTGAGAAACATAAAACAATGGTGAGTTATTTCATATTCAAAAGTATTTTATTCTTCTTTTCTCAATTTCTTTTTTTTTTTTTTTCTTTCTTTTTTTTTTTTTTTTTTAACCTAAGCAGCAACTATAACTCAATAATAGTTGAGCACTAGCAGCTGTTTCTGATAGTAGATGTTAATTTCCTTCCAGGAAAGTTCATTGCTGTTCTTTCTTTCAGTCCTTCTCTTGTTTTTAAAGTGGAGGGGGGAAGCCCCCTTCACCCCCCAAATTTACAAAAATGTTTCTCTTTTGGAAGCAGTTTAACCTGATTTGACAGTGATTAGAGCAGGAAACTGAATGTTGGGCATTAAGATGCAATAAAACTCTGTCACACTTCAGTATTAGACACTGGTAAAACCAACGAGTCTTTAATTGCCCTTGCTTTTCTGGAGGTAACACCTTTGGTTTGCTTGGCTGAAAGAAAATGTAGTTTTCTAAGTAAAGTGTTGTGTGAGCACATGCTGTGTAAAATCTGCTAAAGTGTGGAAGCATTTATAGTGGAATGAACTAATTGTTTTTCTTGCAGACCTTCGATGTGATGTGATTTCTTCAACATGAAGAGGATCATCTTGAGAAAATACTGCGCTTTCTGATTTCAGACAACTCAATTTTAGACTGAACTTTTCTTGCTTTTCTTCAAAATGCCCAGAATTCTCTCCTTAAGTAAATTTAACTGCTTTTAATTCATTTATTTCTTTTTTTTTTATTATTTCATCACATACTTTGTAAACAATTTTGTGAGATAAAATGTGAAGAGTGCAAATGTAAATAAAATATATAATTTATTCTCCTATCTTGTTTTTCTTATTTAATAAACATATACAGAATTCCTCCCTTCCCGCTCCCTCTGCTGAGCCCTGGTTACTTTCAGATCCCGGCGTTGTGTTCATTTTAAAACTTATCTATATTGCTGGAATTTGGTTATTACTCTTAAGGTTTGATTTATGCATTTTCTGTTAAATGTTATGCATCTTTCACAAGCCATCTCACAGGAGGAATTTATCATTTTACAAAATTTTGTGAAATACAGCATAGACTTGCTCTGTAAAAGGCTTCTGAGCGAAGAATAAAACTTTCAGAGATACAAGATACTGGAGACACAAGGAGATGAATTTTAAGGAGTGAACTAGAAAGTTTTAAAAGCAGTGACTTCAATGCAAAGCATAGCTAATGTCACAAGGACTATTGTGGAGATGTATTGGGTACATTCATTGCCTCTTGACACCATAAAACATTCAGGAATGTTCTTATCTCTGAAATGTTAAGGAGTTAAGGAGCTCATATTTTTTCAATCAATGCCCATTTTTGCAGGTAAGGAAGATGGGAAATTCTGTAAAAAGGTGACTGTTAGGATGACCATTCGCAAGAATGACTGCAGGAGTAACACACCCGTAAGTAAATAACTATGAAATTTTCTTTTAATATGATAATAATAAGAGGGTAAAAGAAAACAAAAATCTCATGGTGCTACTGTTCAAATCTCTGTTTCACAGCTATGGAAGTTTGTGTTTCTTTAAGTTATCAGCAATCATCTTCTCAATTAAGAAGAAAAATGAGGATGTCTTCCCCACTTTTGAACATTTTTAGGCTCAAGTTAATTTAGTGCAAATCCTAGCTCTCATTTTACCCTGCAGTGCAATTAGTAGTTGCGAATTAATGTTGATGTAACAGACACTTGCCAGTGATGTACTGCAGTTGAAACTACTGCAGATGTGTTTAATTTTCCATCTGTCCTGGAAAAGTGTTTCAATGCCATCTTAAATGCCAACAAAGAAAGAGTCCTGAAGTTCGTTTTAGACAGCAGCATGAGCATATTGTGATATATATAGGAAGAATGAGGCGCTATCTATATGTCTGCTGAATGATTTATGGTTGGAAGACACCAACCTCTTGCTGGGCAGTAAGGCAATGTGAGCAGTAACAAGAGTGCAGATGTCTTGTGTGAGATGTGTAAGAGCACCTGAAAAAGCTGTCATAGAAGAGTATAGTGTAACAGCTGTAACCCCCAAACTGACACTGAGTACATTTTGTAGACTGAACTGTTGCACAGCCGGAAAATTTAGTCTCAGTGTTAAGAAATGCATCAAAGAGCAATGCAAAACCTGATTACTGAACTTGAAAAAATTATGAGTTTGGTGTCTGTTTCTGTCACAGGGTGTCTTCCTGTTCTAACATAGTAATGATTGTTGGCTTTTTCCTTACGTTCCTCCTTACTGTTGCCAGCACATTAACACCAAATGAGTATATTGCTGAAAATAATGCTGTAAGAAGTTGCTGGGAACATTCAGTGCCATGTTCAAGCCACAGTTGCTATGATTACTTTTAAATTCAAAACTGAAGTTGTTTCTTTGTGTACTAATAGCCAACCCATGCTGTTCCTGAAATCAACAGGAAAGTCACCATTAAGCTCAATGAGATAAAATTTGAGACATATTTAGGCAACTTGCTTTAGTGTTTATTTATTACTCAATTGCAGTGATTCCATAAGAGGATAAAATAAATCCCTACTTTTTCATTGCTTTGCAGTTGGCTTTGGGTGCCAATTTTTTTAGACTGGTTTTAATTTATTATTATTATTATTATTATTTTTAATTTTTTTTAGAAACTCCTAACATTATTTCCTAAATGCTTCAATTTGCTGATATCTTTATATTTTTTACCAGGTGAACATTGTTTCATGTGATGGAAAGTGCCCATCCGCAAGTATATATAACTACAACATCAACACATATGCAAGATTCTGCAAATGCTGCAGGGAGCTTGGACTGCAGAGACGAACAGTGCAATTATATTGCACTAGTAATTCAACCTGGGTCAGCTATTCAATCCAAGAGCCTACAGACTGTTCTTGCCAGTGGTCTTAAGAATAAATAAATACAAGGAAAGTAAACAGTCCAGCTGCTGCTAGCATGAGATAATTTGACTGTCTGTAAAAAAAAAAATTACCAGTTTAATGTTAAACAAAAACATTTTTGGACTTTTCTATATTTCTAAAGAATGGGGTTTGCATCATTTGTGTTGGGATTTATCTTCACTTCACAGGCATTATTTTAAGAGTTCTTGTGATATGTGCCAACTTAAAAGGTGATTTATATTTGAAACACCTCAAGGGAAAGAATGTCACCTGTTTTGTTCTCTGAGGCTGACCGAGTGCTCTGAGGCACCCATTCCTGTTTTAAATTGTTGATATGTGGGTGTATCTAGCAGCAGTCTATTACTCTAAATGCATTGCAATGGTACAAATAGATTCAGTGTCTACTAAGAAAAAATGTTTGGACAATATGAGAAGACCTTTTCAGTTCAAATCATCTTCCTAATGCAAAATAGAGTATGAATGGGAAATGAAGATGCAGATATTATTTTTAAATCAGGGGAAAATTCTCGCTTTTAATAACAGTAGATACTATTCCCTGGTAATAATTACAATTTTTTTAGTGTTTTTTATATTGTAGTAAAAAATAGTATTGCTGGCATGTAATGCATAGCACAGACTGTTTTAGGTTAGTCATTAGCAGTAACGTTTTCTTTTTTCTAAACAATAGAACATAAACTGAAAATACAGAGATTGAACAAATAAAAACCATTTTACATTCATTTATATAGCTAATACTTTAAATGAAAATGGGTATCTTACAAAACATTTAAACTATTCCTTTAGCAGAACAAACTGTTTTACACCAATATTAGAGATGTGAAAATTCATTAGGGAATTAAAAAACGGGATTATTGATCTGTCTAAGAGAAAAATGTAAGTAGAAATACTTTGTCATCAATATATGTCAAGTGTTTGATATTGAAAATGGACCACTATAAGACTTGGAATTTCAAAAGCAATTCTGTTAATGAATTTGAACAATTAACATTTTGTTGTAACAACCATCCCCTCTAAGCTGATGTTACTGACTTGCTCATTCCTGACTAATGCCACCAAGATGCTGCAGAAATTTAGTTGTTTTAATTTTGTAGATCAAACTGTAGATAGTGCAGTGATACGCTTAAAATTAGAAAATATAAAAATGGATCTCAGCATAATTTGTTAGAAGGCTGCTTGTGTAGTTAATCCAAAAGAAAATGTGCTGTCAAAACCAATTGTGCACAGTTTTGATATTAATTTTTATACTGTACATTTTATTCTTACAATATCTAATAAACAACAAGGAGTCTTATTTTGTTACAATTAATTTTGCTGTCATTGTTGAAGCTCCTTGCTATGTGATTCAACATGCAGCGTTTACTGATTTGTTTTTCAGCAGTGCATGTGCTTCAGAAAACTACAAACTGAGGAGAAGGAAAATGCAGTTTACGGGATGCTGAGCCAAGTCTTCAGTTGCCTAAAATTCAAACTTGCAAAGAGGAACTTCAGCCACTCTTTATACCAACTGGCAGATGTCATCCTAGAGGGTAGGAACTAAAAGAAAGCTGCTTCTTTTGCTCTCAAGTAAGGTGTGCAAAGTGCCAACTACCTAAATAAGGGACCGAACAAAACAAGAGTTAGCCCAGACACCATGCTTCTGTGGGCCCTTCTCATGCTGCTCAAGCTAATGGTAAAATGCTCATTGCTTCCAGCAGCACAAGACAGTTACTTCGAAAGCCGTTTGAGAGGCAGACATTTGTCTGCTGCTTTTAAGAGCAAGTAAATACTGGCTTCTGTCAGCAAGAGTAGGAAGTAGTATGTGGTGTCCAGAAACCATAATCGGACACTCGGATTTGTTTCCACTTAGGAGTGAAATAATAAACATTGTGTTAAGTCCCTACTTCTGATTTTGTAAACATTAGGCTTATGCTGAGAGAAACAGGAGGAAAGATCCATACTGCTTGTGGCATGACAGAGGAAGCCCCTTTTACCCCTTGATTAGCGTTAAATTCCTTCACAGATGCTTAGCCTGTCTGTCTGTGGTTAGTTCAAAGCAATCCAAGCCCTTCTTGTGTATTTACCTTACTCAGTGTTTGCACAAAGCAACTCAGCTGGAAAAAGATTTGGCTTTATTTGTACTTCAGTATCTTCAGAAGCAAAGGCGACCCTAACTGACTGTGGAGTTTATCTGACCCTTGCTTAAAGAAGGCACTTGGACTGCAACAAAATCAAACAGCTTTAATTTTCATGTGCTAATACATATTTACTTTTGTTTGGTTATGTAGATGAAGTAGCAAAAGTAGGCAGAATTGAAGCTGTGCTCTACTGTTCTAACATAATGAATGTTAACTCCTGTTTTCTGTGAGTGGAGCAGGGCCCCAGCACCCTGATGACTGTGCTGCCTCAGCTGTGTGCAAATCTGCACAGCTCTGTCAGGAAGGGAGTTAGGGAGCTACACCTGTGTCTCCTGGGCTCTCTCTGCAAATGGTGCCCTGCTTTCCACGCTAGCCAGGCATGCCATTGAGCTGCCTTGCTTCTGAGAGGGACTAGCACCATACATTGGTACTGGGTGGTTCTCCAGAGATGGGCACAGTGCCTCAGAAATTAACAAAGAAAGCAGAACTTGGGTGCTAGTCCTGCTGATACTGGGTTGTTTTGGCACCACCTGTTCTAGGGTAGAAATGGAGCTGAAGGCTAGAGCAGAGCATGCCACCACGGGGAAGGAAGGAAAGATTAACTAAGCATAAAGCAGGAGAATATGTTTGTGCTGCTCTCATGGTCTAACTACGTTTCTGAGAGGGAAAGGTGGGCACTGGTGGCCATAGCCTGGAAGGGGTTAAGGTGCAGCTTCCTCACCTGCATTGGCCTGAAGCTGACGAGCCTGGCCTGAAGCTGACGAGCCACAGCTGGAGCCTGTTTGTTTCCCCACATAAAGGCTGGAGAAAGGGAGTAGGTGCCATGAGGCTGAATCAAAAGAAGCATGGAGAGTGTCCTGTGAGGTTGTGGTGAGTCTTGTTTTCCTAAATTGGTCTTTGTTTTGGGAGTGAGGATGGGGTGGAACTTGTGAGTTTTAGAACCCAAGAGGGGAATGTGAGCTTTCTTCAGGCTCGCCCCAGTGGATCTGTGGGCAAGGATTGGAGATGTGACCATTTTTGTTACAAAAGCTGAGTTCAAGTGGTGAAAACAACAGGAGATTAGATACAAGTGCTGTTGGTGGAGCAAACTCTTTCCTTTCAAAGCTGTACTGAATTTTAGTAGCTTGCTGGTGTAGCCACCAGGTTAAATCTGCTGGTGGTGGGAGAGAGATTTACCTGAGTTTTGTAAATCTGCTCCCATGGTAATTGCTGTAGGAAGGTAAGGTTGCTAGCTGCTAATGCCCTCTGGTTTTCTTGTAGTTGTCTTTAAGGAAGCCTGCAGAAATGAACTTTCAGGAGTCAGATTAATCAGATTGCATAAACGAATGGCTTGTTAGTGCTTCTCTGGCTTCTGGCAGGTGTGGCAGTGTGCACTGTGAAGTTGTTTCTCCTGAACAAACAAAACCAAATCTAAATGTTGAAGCTCCCTCTTGAGAAGCTAGGCAACAAACTTTTTTTTTTTTTTCTCTGCCCCCTTGAAGTAGACCAGGGAGGGAATAAAAATCTGCACAAGTGTTTTTCTTTCTTTCTTGATCTCTGACATCGCAATCAACAACTTTTGGTTTAACGTGAAATTAGATTCTGTCTGAACAAACCTCAGTGTTCTGGAAACCAAGGCTCGGTATGTGTTCTTCACAAGCCTCAGAGTTTTACTCCACTGCTGAAGGTTGTATTCTTCTCACAAACTTTTCTATGTGTGGATTTCTCTCCAGAAGTCACTCCTAGTGCAGATATGAAAATACTTATGTTAAAATTAGGACTTTAGATCTTTCTAATGCTAGGCTGTTTTACATCATCTGTAATTAACATATTCATTAACTGATTTGTGTATGAAAATGTTAGTTCTTTGTTATGGTTCTAATATCTAATTGGTACCTCCTTTAAAAAATGCTTCACTTATGTGGCTTCAAGTAAGCTTACACAGCTGTGATTCGTGGGACAATAGAAATGATTTGGTAGCTGGAACTTTGCAGTGAATATTGGCTGTTAAGGAAGACCTTTAAAAAGCACAATTTATATTGCTATATTTCCATCTAAACTCATACTGTCTAGCTTGTTGGTACGTTATTTGGCCTCAGACTAACAGTCGGTTGAGTAATGCTGTATGTAATTAATGCTACTACTGTCCAGTAAATTAACTGACAGTATTGGCATCTGTTAGTCTAGAATTTAAAGTGAACTATTAATCACACGTTAACTAACTTGCATCTCCTTACAATGGTATGAAGTCAGACAAATAACACTCAAAGAAATTTCATCCTCCTTTTTACCTCTACCCACACCACTTTCTTTATTCCCAGTACAAGTCTAGACATGAATAATTAAAATGAGGAAACAGCTGCTATGCAGAGGGTGATTTTGGGGGTAAAAGGGTAAAAATCCCCTCTTGGTGTGATGATAACAACTAACCTCTTTGGAAATAATACCTAACAGACTGCCATCCTCTCAGGTCTGCTTTCTGGGCAGATTTTGACCAAGGTTTTGATCAGGTAACTCAGACCTCTCAATTAACTCTGAGGAAAAAAAAAAAAAAATGGCACCCGCTGAGATTCATCGGTGCTTGCTGAACATTTCTAAGAGACAGCGGGAACAAACCCAGGGAGAGAAGGAACAAAATACCTCCCCTCTCTAACGGCGTGGGGCGGCGCGGCCACGTGCGCTCCGAGAGAGGGGAGGGGGAGGGAGATTGCGAATGGGGCTAGGAGGGAAAGAATGGGAGCAAAAAAAAAAGAACGATCTGAGAACGACCGGCAGTTTAATGAACCCAATGACGCTAAACAACAACGAGAGAGTTTCAACAAGGAGAAAAACAAGTCCAAATCTCACCAACGGGCTGTGGCAGGTGGGAAGCTCCAACCACCGCATCTCCTTGCAGGGAACCCCATCCCGTTTCCGACCTCCCCTCCGGTGCCGCTACCCACCCACCATGCCTATTTAAGGCAGTTCGCAGATAAAGAAAAGAAAGAAAAAAACTTGTCTCTTTAACTGCCATTATCCCACGTGATGTTCTGATGTGGAATAGCAACACCAACCAAATTACAGAACCACGACAGTGGTGCATTTCAGCAGTGATGACAGTGGGTCACCTCTGTTGGAGCAGATGTCTACAAGGATGGTGAGGTTGTGGATGCACCCTCCCTGGAGGTGTTCAAGGCCAGGCTGGATGGGGCTTTGAGCTACCTGCTGTGGTGGGAGGTGTCCCTGTTTATAGCAGGGATTTGGAACTAGATGATCTTAAAAGTTCTTTCCAACCCAAACCATTCTATGGTTGTTTCAGAGCAACCCAGTATAATTTGCCTTCTGTAGTTTTTCCTGTGTGCCTTAAAGAAAACTCATTTATTATGACAACTGTGCTGAAATTGTTTCTGTATCTCCAGAGCTAAAGAAAGTTGCCATCATCTGCCAAATCCTCAAGCAGGGAAGGTGCAGCTAGCTGCATTCATTACCTGTCCAGCTGAATTTGGGAAGATGCGATGCATTTATCACCATTACTAGCTGAAAAAATATCTGGTCAGTGAAATTTAAAGTACTTCTGCTTTATAGACTTTTATAATGTAAACATTGTCTTGAAATATTAGAATCCTGGAGCCCTTGCATTGGGCCCAATTGTCACCCACCAGCTCAGGCTGCCAAGGGCCCCATCCAGCCTGGCTTTGAACACCTCCAGGGATTGGGTATGCACAGCTGTTCTGGGCAGCCTGTGCCATGGTGTTACTGCCCTCTTAGTAAAGAATTGCATATAACATCACACCTAGTTCTACCCTCCTTTAGTTTTAAACCATTCCTCATTTGTCCTATCACTATAAGACCATGTAAAAAATTGGTATCCTTCCTTCTTATAAGATCCCTTCAAATCCAAAAAGGCCACAGTGAGGTCTTCCTGGAGCCTTCTCATGTCTAGGCTGAAGAATCCCAGTTACCTCACCCTTTCTTGCTCAAGAGGTGCCCTAAGGAACTCCATCCATTAGCTGCATGCACTAATTGTGAGTGTCATCTGAACCCATAGACTTTACATGTTTTGGTTTTGCTGCTTTTCTTTCAAAATACAGTTTTAAAACATTACTATTTTAAGTAGTTGTAGGTAGTCTTTCTACTCTGTCTCAGACCTGTGTTGGGGTCCTACATAAGGAGCATGTGTCCTTCAGGTAGGCTTTGTAGTAGGAGTCCTATAATTACCTACAATGTAAATGCATCCCTAAACCTAATGCTCTGTGAATTCTGTACTTAATGTAATCTCTGGAATTAAATTCATAGCACTGTTCCACATTTGTTTCTCTGGTCTATGACCAGTGTGAGAGAAGAGGGGGAAAGAGGGAAGGTAATGTTCTTAGGCTTTGTTTGGCTGTGTTGCAGCACTTCTAAATCTTCTGTCAACACTGGCATGATGTTGCATTCGTTAAAAATGCACAACCTTTTTAAAGATCCATCTGTTACATAAATATAAATAATGCAGCCCTATATTTTTATGGTATGCTAATCCTGCATAGCCATGGTCTAATTATCAAATGATTTCATGCTACCCTGGTGGCAGGCAACGTCCAGACCACTGAACACTTGCTATGGATCTCTTATTAAATCCCTCTTGCACAGTTTCATTCATAAATTTACCACGGCTTTTAAAACAAAATAGTTTGATGCTTATACAGCAATATCAAATAAAGCAGTATGTTTCCAGAGCACAGCAGCATTTTTCAGATGCTCTGCTTCATGCATGACTGAGTAATTGGTGGCAAACTAAGTTATTGCTTTCTTCTACCTTAAGTGGAAGCCATACTGTGTGACAGATAATGCATGCTGTTGTGTTCAAAGGCGAGTTTAGAGGCCTTGTGTGCAACTTGGCCATACCATGTTGTGAAGCTTGAACATTTGACTATCTAGTCAAGTTTCATGTTGATGACTTGCATGTTCTAGTTCAAGCTGCCTGGAACAGGCAAAACATATTTTTGTTAACCTTTTCTGTTTGCCCAAATAAATCTGCTTCATGTAAATCAGAGCACCACAGGAATGTTTTTCACCCACATGTTACCAGCATCCTTGATCTCCTGTGTGCACTTAATAAAGTAATTTCCATCTTCTCTGACACAGCTAATTCTGATGTAAGCATTTGTAATAAGCTGGAAATTTCAGTGAGTTGAGTGCTGACTCACAGAAGTGTGACTTGCTGGTTGCTCACTGGATCTGTTACCACGCCATTTGAAGCTTGAAGTAGTTAATGTTTGCCATATACTGTTCTGTGTAAGAAAATCCAGAACCCTTTAAGAAGTTTTTATAGGATGTGGAATTCAAGCAAAATCTTGGCTGGGGACCACTTTGGAAATTGTGCTGGCAGTGCCAGTGCTAAGGTCTGCTTAAATAGTGGGTCAGGTCCCCAGGTGGCTTGAGTGCTGCTGTCAGCAGAGGCTATAAAAATGTAGGGAAGGCAGAGCAGATCTCTTCTTTTTACTTATATATGTGTGTCCATGGTGCCCCAGTGTGCCAGTCTCCTCGTGAACTGTCCAAAAGCTGTGGCAATACAGACAATAAAAAACTTTCTAGAATTTCAACACTCACAGGTATTTTCTCCTTGTACCCATTGGATAGTTCATGGAAACACCTTTCATTTTATGTACGTGCCTGTTTACACAAGCAGGTAAAACTAGATATTACTGTATGACATGTGGAAAAGATACTATTTTTGAATTCAAAGCACAAGTACTAATCAGATTTTCAGTTCACTGACATTGTCCCATCCCTGGTGGGTTTCAAAATGATAAGAATATTTTCCAAATGGCCAAATCTCGTATTTAAAATTCTGATGTATTTTACATAACATAAGAGATTTTTAGTACCAGAAAAATTCCATTTTCCTCAGCCCAGTTTCAGGTTCCTAACCTGATTTTCTGGGCTTAGTCTTCTTCCTGTTGAAATCAATAAGTACATTGTAATATAATGATTCACGTTCAAGGTTCAACCATAGAAAATTAAGACTACATGCTGATTTTACTGCCATTGTTGAAAGATGATCCCTAAAAATGTGTAAATGCACAATAAACTCCTTAACTCTTTCAGCCCTATTCTTTTTCTCTTTTCACTGGGCCTAAGCACACAAAAATGGATTTTTGCTGAAGACTTAACGATGGCAGAAATATTTATGCTGAGATGTTGTTGAGACACAAATATCTTTTGTGGTTTCAAGTACATTGTAGTGGATCCTCAAATGCAAAGGTCCTGACTGTCACTTGGGCAGCATGGATCATGGTGAGGTGCCAGGGAAACCGCAGCCTACTCTGTGCATCTTGTTTCTGTAATCTCCAGCACAGTTTTCTGACGGAACTTTCTGTGCTGGATGCTGACGTTCTGGTACTTTGTGGCTCCTTCCTGGGGTTAAATGCCCACACTCATCCTATAGCTTCTGTTCCCTAAATCATAAGCCAGTTAACGAGGTAAATGTACCTGCAGCGTGAACTTTGGGCTCTTCAGCATCTCAGCTGAACTCCTCTTGTTTTCTTCTTACCTCACAGTTTTCTAGGAAAGAAGGAAAATCATCTCTTTCTCTTACCTCCCTGACCTGCAAGTCATTCCAAAGAAACCAAAGCCTTCCTGCTAGGTTTGCCAGTCTCATTCGGGCTCAGAGATTTCCCTGCAGCTGCTGAGCTCTCCTCCCTTTCTGGCTCAGGTGAAGGAAATGCTGCTGAAATGTGGCCTTTTTCTGTCCTGCAGGAGCACTCAGGCAGTCCTGCCCTCTCTATGGCTTTAGGGCCCCAGAAGGAGACATGGAGATCTGTACAGAAAAGTCTGTGTCTGCAATGGGGGGGAACCCTTTCGTGTGCAGAAAGGATGGGGAAAACAAATGACGTTTTCATGTGTTCCAGCTGGCAGAATTACATGCTCTTGTTTCCTGAGATGAGGGATGAGTGGGTGGCTTTTGATTTTTGTTTCTTTTCTTTATTTGCTTTAAGCCCCCAAGCTTGTGGAAAATTGTGGACTGAATATTTCCAGCGCTTGTAAAGCCATGTCTTCTCCTAAGCATGGTAGTCATAAAAGCTTAGTCTGAAACTATATGCTACCTACAAAGTACACTTGCTTTGGAAGTCCATCTTGATTCTAGTTCAAATATATCCATAATAATACAATACTGTTTTCTTCTACTTTTTGCCTTTTTTTTTTTTTTTTTTTTTTTTTTCCCCTGGTGACTTTCCCGATAGACCAGAGACCAGTGTAGCTCCACTGAGGAGAAAAAGGCTTTAAAAAGTGAAAATCAAAATAGGATAGAGTTTGCTGTCTTGTGGGGTGTTCTGCTTTATTAGCGAAAGAAGTGAGTTGTCAGGTTTGGCAAGGGGCGGTAGGGGTGTGTGCATGAGGCCAGAAGAACCAGTGTTAGAAACTCCTCAGTAAAAAGGAAGCTATTAATAAGAACCAATTGCAAGGCCAAGAGCTACTGATGTCTTGGACTCCACTGAGTGCCATAGTGGAAATGAATGATAAGAAAAACTGGAGACTTTTCTCCCACTCATGTTAGTGAAGAGTACTTTGGTACAAATACTCTTGTCTTGGTGTCTTTTTTTGTGGGGGTGGGGGACTGCTCTATTTTCTCTTTGCTTGCCACAGTGTATCTCCTAAGGTTGAGTCTTAGGTGCAGTTCAGAGACACTGTGAGGTGGGTCTTGCTTCATTCCAGGGTTGCTTTGACCATAGTGATTCTGTGATTCCACTATTTGCTAAGAGTGGAAGTAAGATGGTTTCAAGGAGCCAGTGTTGCTACTCTACTTTCTGGACCAGAGCAAATTAGCTTATTTTTAGAATGGTCTTGGTGTGGCTGTGGGCTGCTAGTACGCTTTAGGAATTCATGTTGCATAGTTTTCCCAGCAGTATCTAACCCTTGACTTCTAGAAATGTAATACAATATACATCCTTGATAAAAGCCTCATGGTGATAATGCTACTTGGATTCGGAGTGAAAATTTTGGCACAGGTGGGAATATTTCTTAGAAAGATGCTGCAGGAAGTACTTGGAAAAGCTCTGATCAATTTGTAATACGTAGAGATGTTCTTTATATGCTTTTTAGAGAAGATCTGGAAACAATATGATTTATATGTTAATAGCTTGAGGTTTTTGCTACTGCCTATTGTGAAAGGAAAGGTTGCATAAAACAGCAATGAGAAAATACATGGTTATCAGCATCTTGGAAGCATTTGGCTCTGGATATGACAGCTAGCATACTGGCAGATCATATTGAAGGTGGAGGCTTGCAGTTCTGTCAGGGCAGGTTTTGATTAAAAGTACATTTGAAAAAGGTATTAAAGTGCTTATTCCATTGATGAGAAGCTGGGTGCCATTATAAAACAAACAAGAAACATGAACACTAAAAAAAAAAAGAATCACAACAAATATTCTAAAGCAACTCAATGAAAAAAAAATAACAAAAAACCAAACAGAACTTATGATTAAATTTTACAGACTGGTGGAGTCTGATTTCTAAGTTAGTTGAGGCCATTGCTGTAATTTCCACCTGTGGTTGATGGTTGAAGAATAGTCTGTATCTGACTGTTTTATCTGCACATGAGCCAGCCACTGAGATGTGAACAGGCTGCCTCCAGTGCTGTGCTGGGTGGCAGCTGGGCTTTACAAAGTTGTGACTCTTTAAAATGCTTGTGAGAAAACACTTATAGGTTGCAGTGTGCTTTTTATGTTTTTTTGTTTTGTTTTTAAATGCTTTAATTTTCACGTTATGTCTGTTAGCTCAGGTTTTTGACTGACATGACAAACCTCATAGTTGGCATCAAGTTACAAATGAAGAGCTGGGGAACGGGCAGAATTTTCATTTGGTGGGTCCTGTTTGAAGTTAGATTGCAAACTCATTTGAGTTGCACAAATGTTTGCATTGTTGATGTCAGAATGGAACTCTATATAAGGGGTCTCATTAAGCTCCATTTCTAATTTATTTTTCATTCTTGTTCTAACTTCATTACTTGCAAACTGTCATTTTGTGAAACAGATGTCTCTGTGTTGAATATGATAAGCTCTTATCTATTGTGAACCTTTAAATAGCCAGCAGAGGAGCTCTGAATTGGCAGGGGAGTGAGCCAAGGCCTCTGTTGATGGAAATAGATAGGGCTTCGCTGGGGCTATTTGCAGTACCAGAGAATTTGCTGCAGTGTCATAGTGCAGGTATTAGTATTAGAGCAGGAGTTGAGAGGCAGCACACTGACCCCAGCCTGAGAGGATAAACATTTTTATGTGAAGTGAATGTAAAAAAGTTACCTTATATAAAATGTTTTTATATTAATGGAAAACATAAGAAAAGTGAAGCAAAGGGTGAAAAAATACATATTTTAAGTAGTCAGGACGTTGTTACTTCTTGGAGGTCCTTGTAGCTACATTTTCATTATTACTCAGATTTGTCAGAAGTCGTCAGTCTCTTTGGGTTCATATCGATGCCTTTCTTTTTTCACTGCCCTTTGTCTGGTTTTTCACCTGAGACACTGTAGTACCAGCTGATGACAGGGCAGGCTGCCTTACGTTAAGATTATCTATTAGGTACATTTAGATTATCTGCATATAGTTTATCATTATAGGGTTGCCGAAATGATGCATACGTATTTAGAACTGGAAATATTGCTTTGGATTTAATCATAGTATCATTTAATGACACTACTTCTGCTCCTGAGGTCCTTGTGTGGTTCCAGCGGTAAATGCCAAAATCAGGTGTGCTGGGAGTTGAGACTGGCAGAACTGCTATAGATGTATTGCTCAGGAAGGGTTGTGGAAAAGCTCAGGCAGATTGCTGTAATGTGGCTATTCCCGTAAAGTGGCAAAGAGGGGCCAAAGTCTGCAGACCAAAGAGGTGCATGTTGTCTCCCCCATATACAGGGTGCTAGCAGAAGTCTTCATTTACAAGAGAAAGCTGAGAAAGCAGACAAGGAATTCAGCCCTTGAGCACAGGCTGATGGCCAGTCCTAAAAATTACCACCAGGCAGAATTGATTAGTGATATAAAAACTCAGTTTATAAGCACTTCTGGTAAATAAGAGGTTAATAACTCTGTTTATAGTAAGAAAAGACCCCTGCCCTTCAGTACACACTCTTCACTGTACCCAGATAATCCCTGGAGCAAGGAGGTTTAAGGTAATTTGTGGTGCAGCTGTCCTTTTCTGGAACATGAGCAAATTCTCCTGCACATGGTCAGCTGCAAGAACAAATGTCTATAGCAAATGAAAAAACAAGATGTTCAGCCTCAGCCTCCTGCACTTGCAAAAGGGGCACGTGAGCTGGGCTGTTCGTCCTGCCCGAATCAACTCCACGGCACGAAGGGGTTTAGTGCACAGCTTACGGCCAAGTGGAAGCAACGTGTCAGTGGTGAGGGAGGAATGCTGGTGATGGAAACCCGACTGATTGACAGACGGTGGCCATAAAGCCATAGGCAATCTATTGTTTCACCAGAAGGAAGCAGGATTAGAAAATGTATAATTGTTACAATCCCCAATATAAAGCTTCAAGTGATGGTTGCTTTGCCGTTGCTGGTGTGGCTTATACTTGGCCTAATCCCACCAAGCCTGTACTCGAGCAAAATCTTCACGTGCTCATGTGGCTCGTGCCCTGTTCACTGCATGTCTTGCTGATAAACACCTCTGTGGCACTGCAGAAAAGAGCTCTGTAATTTCCAGGATTTACTTCCTCCCTTGGTGTTGCTGCAGAGTGCTACTACAGTGCACACAGCGAGTTCACAAATTATGTTCTGGGAAGAAATTCTCACTGTTAACAAAAATCTGATTAATCAATAAGAGCAAAATTCATTGCGCTGAAACAGATATCAGTTATCCTCAAAAATATATAAATAAAAGTAACACAGTAAATTGGCAAAGAAAAGTAATTGGCCAAGAAGGCCACCAGCATCCTGGTTTATATCAGAGGCAGTGTTGCCAACAGGAGCAAGAGGTGATTGTCTCTGTACTCAGCTTTGGTGAGGCTGTGCCTCAAGTGCTGTGTTCAGTTCTGGGCCCCTCACTACAAGAAAGGCATCAAGGCCCTGGAGCGTGTCCAGAGAAGGGCAGTGAAGCTGTGAAGCCCAAGCCTCGTGACAAGCAGCTGAGAGAGCTGAGATTGTTTAGTCTGGAGAGGAGGAGGCTCAGAGACACATTATCATTCTCTACAATAAGCTGAAAGGAGGTTGTAGTGAGATGGGGGTGGGCATCTTTTTGTGGGTAACAGTGATAGAATGAAAGGTGATGGCTCAAGGTGTGCCAGGGGAGGTTCAGGTTAGGTTCAGGATAAAATTATAGTTAATGTTTTTTTGCAATATTTCTCTGTGTTACCATTTCTTGTTTGAACTGTATTGTGATTGAGCTATGGCCTGCTTCCTGCCTGAATGCTGGCACTCTGTTTTCAGCCAAAACAGTGTTGACTGGTTGGTACAGTAGTTCTGCTCATTTAAAAGTGCTGAATAGTGTTCAATACTACTGGTAAAATTTTCTGGAACTCTCCCTAACATGGTCATAACATCAGACCTGTCCTTCACCACGGTTATGCTTGGTAACAGTAATGTTTCTAGCAGGAGCTCATAAACACAGCGATAGTCTGTTCTGTGTATAGGACAAAAATAGTTATTGGGAGCAAATAAAAGCAAATTAAAATGTGCAGCAGAACTGCTGGAGTACAGTGTGTAGGTGCTCAGGAACTACTCTACAAGAGAAATAATGATGCTTGAATCTCATTTGCTAGAGGAGGTGGAGAAGTTTGATAATTACAGGCAAAAACAGTGACATAGCAGATGATGAAGCAATTCCATATTCACTTCTTTTTATTTTAATAGAGATGTCTTTCTTAACTAGAATATCAAAAGCGCAAACCGTGTTTAGTTACCACAAGCTGTATGTAGAAGAATGTTCTGCTGGATGTGGTCAGTGCTGCCCTTTTGCACAAGCGAGACTGGACTGTCAGAGATCTTGTATAGAGCGCATATGGTTGGGGCTTTTTGCATAGGATCTAAAGAGCTGGCAAAATCACTCTGTTTAGAGTGAAATAATTACACTCTCTGTGAAGGAGAATTTTCAATGCTATACTAAAGCCATTTTGTTTTAGCAGACCAAACCAAAAAATCCCAATGCTCCAAGTGAATGGAGTTTCAGCATCTTGCCTTCACTCTGTTTTGGGTAAGATTCTCCTCAAATTGCAACTTCAAAATGGCTGAATTCAAATGGGAGATAGGCAAGCTGAAGTTTTTTGAATAAATTTTAGTAATATTTGTGGGGGTTTTGTTTGTAGCTTTTTGGAGTGAGAAGTGACAACATGAACAGTGCATAATGGGTGTCTCCTGAAGTTATACGTACCTGTTTGTTGGGTGGGAATGCCTGTCCAGAAACTAAAGGGGCAATATCTTTTGACTTAGGATAGAGCTTACTTTTGCAGTCAATGGCTGCTCCTTGTGTGTCCTAGCTCATTACTGAGGTTTATTCTCCTTGTTTGTTTGCTGTTGCTGATGTCAGCCTGCCTGTCATAGCATGGAATAAGGAAGCTTTGTTTAAATGTTTCATTATCTGTCGGGCTGAATTTGATGACTGATTGAAACCTAGAGCAACTCCTTGTTTGGAGTGAGTTCTGCTGGGTGTATGTCAGTGTAAATCTCATCCCGGTCTTCTGGAGGACACTGTTCCTCTCCCTTATGTAAAGTGGAGGGAGGGCTACCTGCACTCCCAAAAGATTTGATCACAATAGGGGCTGTTAAAATCCTTGACTGGAAGGTGAGAGGGAGGAATTGGGCTTCAAATTTATTTTCCTGGTATGTGTGAAAGTCCTAAAATGAATGGGGGGGGGGAAATAAATAGAGGTGCGGTGGGATGTGGAAATAACTGTAATTCATCCTTGGATTTTGCAAGTCGCTGAGCCCCACTGAGGTGATCTCGTGAAGGGTTAACGTAGCAGCAGCTGGCCACAGGGCTTGGTCCTTATCTCACTCTTATCCTCTGCTATTAACTGGCCACAATTACGGGCTGTATCGGTTACTGCCATCTGTTTTTTTCGTGAGGCACTCATCGGATCGCGGCCAGCAAAGGGGATTAGGTGGAGAAAGGCTGAAATGCCAAAACGGTTCCGCAGCACCGAGCTCCCGCATGTGCCCACGGCCGCTGCGCGCCGCCTGCCCAACAGCTGCAAGAAGTGAGCGTAAAGATAAACTGTGAAGGCTGGTTCAAAGCCCTGCAAGGGAAACACATTTCTGCCTGCAGTTGTTGTAATGCAGGGTTGTGCAGAGAGAATTGAAGTGTGGAACAGGAGTGTTCAGCACCAGAGGGGAGATTTTAGTTTCCAGTGTGGGTTGCTGCTGGTAGGGTTAAAGTCCAGCATCAGCCGTGTGCAAATGGCAGCAAAAGGTGGGCACTGGATGCATTGAATATGGGGACAAACGGCCACAGGCAGTGGGTCGAAATGAGCCTTCAGCTCTCCATGTTGCACTAGGGGTTGCTGTCTGTGTGCTTGCTAAAGACTGGGTCAAACTGGGCTGAGGTGCATGACCAGGCAGAGCAGTGTGTTCCAGTCCTGATCATCAGCATTTTAAAGAGCACTGAGACTTTTGATGAGTACTGACTGCAGTGGTTGTTTTATTGTTTACACTTTGAAATGTCAGACCAACTTGCAGTAATGCAAGAAAGGAAAAGGTTCCAGTGTGATACCAGGGATTCAGGAATCATTATGGCTCAACAGCTGTACTTTGATTCTAGGTTTTACTAAGTCCAGATTAATTAAATTATTCCAAAGTATGGTATACTGCCAAAAGAAGGCTCTTTGGATTTTATTATTTTGAGTAAATTAAATTAAGGATAATAGAGATTTTATTGTTAGAAAATTAATACTTAACTAATATTTAATATCCTTTCATAATTTTTAATTAATACATGTTAGTCAATATCCTAAGGATTAACATCAGTGGAGGAACAAATCTAATTCTTTATAACACACAAGTTAAAGGAATAACTGGAGGTGCCCTGCACTATTCCTTCCCTTCTACCCTTTCCTGACAGACATGAATGGCAAACTGGAGAAACGATGCCTTTGGTGTTTTCATCTTTTCAGATGAGTTGAAGCTTTTTGGGTCGGGCAGTGGTGCACCCATGCTCCTATCATGGTGCTGACGGAACTCAGGTGGTTGCTTTCCATTGGAAATGTCACTTCAGCCTCTGTGCCAGAGGACCATCTTCCAGCTCTTACAGAGAGAAGCCTTTTTCAGCTTTGTGTGTGAGGGCTGGTAGTGTTGAGCTTTGTGCCCTCTTCTTCAGTCAAGGTTAATCTTCCAATGGAAGTCACAACTAAATGTTAATATATTCGACCTGGTCAAACCAGTTTACTGTTTCGTACTTTCTTTTCTTGACTCACAGAAATAGCATGCTCTTCATTTGCCAAAAAGCTCAGTGGGGCACACTGGTAGACACGTTACTAGAATACGGGTAGTCTATGCACACATAACCGCATATCAGGCTGTGTTGTATTTGAGGACTTGGATAAAGTATTTGCTAGCCTGACAATAGCTCTTATTGGAATTCCCTTTTCTTTTTTTCCTCAGTGAAAATTTGTACCTCCTTTATAGCTGCTTCAGATCCTCCCAGGTCTCCTTTCTTAGCATCAGGTAACTTGTGGCTTCCAAGTTGTTGTTATAAACCTCTTATCAAGCCACACTATCCAGAGATCTAAGGACAGAAAAAGCCTCCGTTTTTTGCCTGAAGCTTTTAATGGTGTCTATTTACTATGTAAACATTTGCAAAATGATGTGGATTTTGTTCTTCTTTAAAGAAGATGGGACATTGTGAGCACTAGTTCAAAGCATAGATATTTCTTCACCGTTGTGCTCCAGCAATGATGCCTTGGAAAGAAAAGAATAAGTTCTGGTGTATGTTGCCATGTGGACCCTCTGGGTTGGAGTTTTGGAAGGTGTTTGCTTCTGAAGGGATCTGGTCGTGTTTGTCACACATTCCTGGGGGATGTGGCTGCCCACCTTGGCTGCAGTACTGCTGGTTGGCGGACACAGGAGCGACCAGCCTGGGCAGATGGGACCCCAGCACACTTGGTTTGGGATTACACAGGGCTGCCTGCAGAGCAGAGCAGAAGGAAGGGAGGTCAGGTCATGGCAGCCGCTGGCTGTCAGGGTGGTGAGCTGTGCACCTCCCCTCCAAGCAGGGCAGAATGGCGTGGAGGTGCAGCTCAGCGTGCAGAACAGAAAGCAGCTGGTGGCCCCAGCGTGGAAGGCCAGGCCGTGCTATCGGTGCTCCCCTGCTATGGGTTAGAACTAATGAATGCCCGTGCTGCTTCGTGGGTGGCAGTGTCTTACAGCCAGGGCTCTCTGGTAGCACTGCAGGAGAGAAATGATTTGTGAGTGACCCGGGTTCACGGCTATCATGGCCTCCCTAACGAGATGTCTCCTCACCTCGCGGTGTGAATGGGGCTGCAGCCCACCCAGCAGCTCTGCCCAAAGTGAGTGGAGGAACTTGGTAGTGGTGAATGTATTTGTAGAGCTCTTTCTATTTATCAGAAGCATTATCTCCCTTGGTCTGGAGCAGTGGAGGGGAGAACATTTGCTGCAGCAAGCTCTATTAACAGAGGGTTAATATACTTACAGGCTTGAATGAATTCTGAGCTGTCATGGGGAGTGTATTGGAGGAGAAAGGGAGCTGCAATTATGTTCCATAAATTATTCTTCTTGGTAGGCACACAGGGCATTGCTGGCCCCTGCACAGCACTACTCATAGGTCAAGCCCTGCCCTTGACCCTGCACAGCCTTACAGGGGATCTGCCTCCCCGTGGGGCTGGGTGATGGCTGCAGCTCTGTGTGAGTCAAGGGGGAGATGCCTGCAGTCGGTGCAGCACTCAGAGCACTCAGTGCCAGCTAGCCTCCTCTTGCTGGGAGGGAGGATCAGCTCTTTCACACATCCTGCGGCATGAAACTGGATCTCCTTGCCCCAGTAGGGGTAGGAGGTCACTTCTCCAGCAGGTGACTTGGCCTTGTGTTGCACTTTGCTAAATAGATGGGGCTGAGCTTGATTTCTGTTCGTTTATTTATTTTCCACAAAAATAATCATAGCGATTTAATAGAATATAGTGATTTAAAATCTCTTCTGTAGTGGAAAAATAAAGGTACATGGGGGAAACACAGCTAATATGGGGAGATGGTGGTAATTTTATGAAAAGCTGAGCAGAGGTAAATGATGTTTAAACAATGAAGGCAGCACTTTGAGTTCAATAGGAAACCCAAAACTAGTTTCACTGAGGTCATGTTTTAATCTATTCCAATAATTCACTTTCTTTAGATTGAAGGAGAAAAATAGCCATGTTCCAGTTTTTGCCATCCAAAGAACTGATAGCAACTGCAGCAATGGATTTACTTCATGACCCCTATCCCTGGGAGTTAAGCAGCTTCAGAAAAACCACTGGTAAAGTTAGGTTGTTTGTTTGAATAGGTGTGTTTCATCTTTATTGTTTTGTTTGCTTATTCTGTGTGATGCTGTTGTTGTTTTTGCTGTCGCAGTGAGGAATGATGGAGGTGAAATGTTGTATTGCAATACTAAGAGGTTTACTTAGCCCAGGAATTGGGATCCAAATGCAGGGACTGAGAGAAGTCAGTGTGGAGTCCTTCCTGTCCTGTTTGGATCAGTCTGGAGGGGCAAGTGTAAGTTTTGGAGCAGAAGCTTGTGTCATTCAAACATATTACTCCATTTTATAGCATTTTAAGTAGCCAAACTGCTATATTGGAAGAAAATAAAATCCTTTTTAAAATAGAAGTTATTTAAATTTTAAAACCTGAAAAGGAATCTCTTCTTTTGTTCACTGAATGTTGACAACTCCAAGAGTGTAATTGTATCCTTATGATGGGCAGAAGAATATATGTTAGACCAAGTTAGGCACAGTTTGCTCTCTCAGTAATAAGACTTTTCATCCTTTACATAGTATGTAACCCAAAGCTTCGCTAAAGTATGTAGAGAGATTTTATAATATATATAAATATGCTTATAATTGTACAATACCAACAATCAAGCCGTATTTCTCAGCCAGGTGTCCATTTCAGTCTGATCATGTATTTACAGAGAACTAGCTCCCCTGGGCTCAAGTGCCGGCAGATGACAACAGAGCCCAGACATGACTGCGGTGCTTGCCATGACTTCTTTTGCACAGCCGCTTGGCACAGATGAAGGTAGGATGAAATACTGGCTCAAAAAGCAACTCAGGCCCTGTTTTTATGGCATCTGTGCTATGTGCTAGGTTAGAGAATAACTGCAGGACAGGAGGAGAAACTCAGTTGAAGTTGTTTGGCAGCAGTTTTCTGACTGATGACAATCCAGCTTCACCCAAGGATTGTGCCACATGCCGTTAAAGAACAGGTCACATATGACTGTGCTTGGTGTTAATGCTGCCAAGCACTCTGGATGTCTTCTGTGCTTCAAAATGCCCTGTGGGGCCTAAAAGGCTTCATTTTGCACGTCTTCCCAGATAGAGAAAAGGAAACCTTCAGAATGAAAAGGAGATGTCTTTTAAGGAACGTATTCTTCCCTCTGCATTACTGAAAAGCAGAAATTGTTTTAAGCAGAACAAAAGCAATACCAGAAAGAAATGCATGCAATATTTAGTGTTCAACATTTACACTTTCAAAAGATGTGTTTCCTTGCAGAGCCAAGCAGTTGACTCCCTGCCACTAATACCATTATTTATAGTGTGGCACAGGCAAAGGGACTTAATCCAGCAGACCCCAAATAGGTGGGTAATATTTTTACACTCTGATGTTTCAGTGGAAAGTAACCAAAGAGGGACTCGCATTAGTCACGGTGCAAGCAGTTTAAAAAAATAATCCTCCAACTCTTTTCTCTATTTCATCACTTCTATGTGCAACACATTTCTGTGGATAGAGTTATAGTTTTTTCCTTCCAAAGATGTCGCATAACTTTCAAAGAGCCCAGTGTTCGGCCTAACAGCTGCTCTTGCTTTTTTTAAACAGGGCTTCTTCATTCATAAGAAATATAAGGAAAGTGTGTCTGTATAGCGTCTGGCAAAGTAGTCCCCTGATCCCTTGCTGGATAGGGAGGAGCCGCCAGCATTAAGGTATGTTTTGATGGAGCTGGGGAACAGCTTGATTTATGCTTTCAAGAAGAAGGGTTTTCTCCTCTGTGACCTTTTGAAACACTCATATTTATTGTTCCTCCATTAAAAGCAGAAGTTAAAAAATTTCAGCTGGCACATAGGGGCGACAATCCAAAAATATTACACACAGCACATGGACAGCAAAAGGACTGCGTGCTGTTATACTAAACATCTGTCTAGAGCTGTGCGCTTTGCTTTTCTGCTGGCAGCATTTTAGTGTTTGCCTTTGACTGATACCTGAATGTGGTGGATGCTGGACTGAGAGGAGAAAGCTGCTTATGTGTCAAGACTTCTAGCACCTAAAAGCAATACATGGGAAAACTACCCTAAAAATTACTAAAAGCTTAGTTTGGTGTGTTACTGTCTTAACTTGCCTCTAACCATGCCTTCAATGCAGTCAATGACAGAGAGGCACGCTGTTAATGACAATATTTGAAAATACCTTCTCCTGTTGGTTATTGCTGGTATTTCTGCCTTGCTTGTTATCTCTAAGGCTAAGTTGAAATGGAGCTATTCTAGATTTGAATAAGAACAGTATTATGTGTATGTAGCAACATTTTCACATCATCACAGTATATGTGTTTCTCAACAACCTGAACATACCACAGTGCTTCTGTTCTTTGCCACTATTTTTGTGAGTGAATCTCCTGCCTTGTGTGTTCGGCATCATGTCAGCATTTCAAAAGAGGGGGGTAAAAATGATATTCCTCATTTCTGGTGTGACTGCATAATCTTTAGGTCCGTTCTTCCAGAAATTGACAGTGAGCTAAAGTTGTCAATGGGAATACAAGTTTATCCCTGTCAAATGGAAGGAAAAAGCTTTATCCACTATTCTGAACTGCATTGTATTAGCCAAATACCTATTAAACCACAGCAGTGTCACTGCTTCTCCACAGTATTCCAGAATTTGCCTGATTTCCTTATATTTTTTTCTAATTATAATTTTTTTTAAGACTGGGAACAGTATCGAGCAAAGATAAAATCCTTCCACTGAGTTCTGCATCCTAGTCTAACAGATAGGGCTGTTTTTAAGGGCAAGTGCTCAGATGGTGCGTCTTGCCACGGTTCCATGTTTTCAGTGGATTTCTGACAGCTTATCCTAGCAAAGGGCCTGCCCTTTCCTCCACAACTATCAGATTACATTGACGAAGCATTCTGTTTGCAACAGAAAAGTACAGCAAATCATGATTAGTAATGTCAACTGAACGCAGCTAAGAAAAAAGCTTCAGCTGTATTTTTACATGACTTATTTTCAGTGAATGAGAAATGTATTTAATCAGGTATTTTGGGATATCTGTTAAAGAAACTAGTAGGGTAGGACAGAGGACTGTGAAGATCACTTACTTGGAATATTGAACAAGGGCTGAATGTGCCAGTAACTCATGACGCAGGAGGGTAAAATTGCATTTTAAATCAGTAAGAAGGATGGAAAAAGAGACCGGGCACAAAAAGACACAGTTTTGTGCCAGCTACATGCTCAAAGTGGTCTTGTAGTCAGAGACCTCTATAGTCCAGGGCTTGTGACATGAGTGGAACAGGCAAAGTGCTGGGGTCAAGAGCTGCACATCTGGGCTTGCGCTAGGGATCTGGGATCTTGAAGTTCCTTCAGGTGCTGGGGCTCTATGCAGCTTCTCTGTTGCTGTCTGTCCTCTACTGAGCTGTCAGATGAGATGCTCTACTTTTCTGGCTGTGTGGCAATGCCAGTGATGGGGGAAAAAAGGTCTGCTGCTGTGTGGCACTTGGATGCTGGGTGTGTCATGATGAAGCAAAGGGTAGTTTTGTTTGTAGTTTTTTTCCCTCTTAGTCATGCCTCCAGCCTGATACTAACACCAGTTTTCCAGTTCTGTGATGGTTTAGCTAAAGTTAGAGTAATGCATCAGAGTTGGGATGATCCGCATTGCCTGTGATCAAGTTGTTAGCAGCTTTCTGGGAAGGGAAAGATTACTGGTGGGTAAACTCTACAGGCATTGAACATTTCTTGGTAGAGTTTTCTCACTGCTTATGTAGAATGCTGAAGGAAATATCAGCAATCATTAAAGATACTTTTTTCTCATTTATTGCTGGCTTAGTTGAATTTAATATGCCAGAAGGAATCCTGCTATTCTACATAGAGCTTTGACTCAAACCGAATCAACAGCACTCTTAGGCCCTGAATTTTGTACTAGAGAGATTGTAGGCTGTATTTCTACAGATATTTACTATGGCAGAGCATTTTCTTCCCTGGCTTGTCTGCTGGACTGTGTAGAGCAGCCAGGAGTGCTGCCCATATGTTGTGACTGTGTGTACTGCTTTTGTGCACACAATGGTGGATCTTCAAATGGAGGCATGAGAACTCGCCCTGCTTTTGAATCCTCAAGCAGTAAAGATATATATGTCCGGGTTGCTGTTGCTGTGGTTAGATGTATTTTTATTTATTAATTTATTGAAATAGTAAGCTATGAGATACAGGACCAAACTTTTACTGGCTTACAGCTTGAGAGCAATTCCAGAGCTGAGTTTATAAGCCTCTGGGAAGGATTTTGCAATAGCATTTATTTATTTTTTTTCCGAGGGGGGTTTAGGCATCTCAGTTATGACAGGACTGAATTTCATGCTCCTCCAGTATCAGACACCATTACTTAAAATAGTTCTACCCTGCTGTGGGCTGAGCTGGTTTCCCTTACTTTGCAGCGGATGGCAGCTCCCTGGGAGAAGGGCAGTGCAGGGACATGCCTGAACTGCTCAGGAAAAATTCACTCAAACAGTGATCTGTAGATGAAAGTGAGGGATTACTAATCGGAAAGATCAGTTGCTAAACTTTTAATAGTACTGGTGGAGCATCTTTGTAAGAGACAGCCACGTGCCTTTGGGTATTTCTAGCTAGAGCAGCCCCTGATGAGAATTCGGGTGGTTTCTGCGGGCTTTTTCCTTGGGAAGCCCATATGGGTTGGTACTGGTGGGATGTCCTTTGGAGCAGGTTGTCAGAGATAACAGTCACCGATGCACCTTAGTGAAGCTCAGGTTATTTCATTGGTTGAAGTTTCTGCTTTAATGCTGCTTGGTGTTGCTGTAAGAGTGTAGTAAATAGTACCTGGTGAGTATTGGGTGGTTGTACCTGCTGTTCTTGCAACCATTTGTCTTCCCTAGAAAGGTTTGCCTTTGAAAAGTGTGGATTGTTTGGAGCACTGGATGGGAAATGGCATCAGTGTGAAAGAGCAAGCTGGAGGAGTGTGAAATCATCTTCCATGTGTAGGGATGGAAGGATAGCATCCTTCAGTATTCACTAATCTGGCTGGAAGGATTGAGTTAGAAATGAGACAAGAATGTGGATTTGTGCACAGCCTGCTGGTCTTGTCAGGCATATGCTATTTGCCAGGTATATTGACTTTGCTGATAGAGGAGTCTTGAACATCAGAAAAGTGCTACTTTGACATTCAGGGCCTCTTCAGGCTTGACCTGTGGAGAGTAGAAATGAGAAGATAAAAGAATTCATTAGAAGAAATATTCCTAGCTGGCTGATGCCCACAGCACTGCTTTTAAACATTGTGTATGTAGCTGCTGAGGAAGACAGTAGTTTTATCTGACCTACAGTGAGCTAAAATATCTCAAATGTTTCCCATACAGCTTCTTTTCAAAGAAAATATTTGTAGATTCTGGAAGAGCCACAAAACACACTGCTTTGAGGCCCCTGACAACAGCAGAGCGCTTTCAATCTGTATACTGCTGCCTACATCCTTAGCAGAGGATAGTAATGGAGCTTTTAAGAATTTGCTTGTTGGATTAAAGAGAAGCTGCTATTGTCTGCAGCACTGACAGTAGCCAATTTATGTGCAAGAGGTCGCAGTGAAATGTGCCAGGGACCCATAAAAGAGCAGCACCTTGGTTTACAGATAAGGTCACAGCATTGGCAGTGTTCAGAGTTTAGTTGCTTAAATTATCAAGAGGATTTTTTGACCTGGTGACTGCGAAGAAGAGTAAACTTAAGGAAAATGTTGCAAGAAAGTAATGCTGTGTGTTGGAAAGGCAAGCAGTTGGTTGGTTGTGCAGTACAGAGTATCTGTGTGCAACACTGTAGTGCTTGTTGAGAAGAAATTGTTTGAAGTTCAGGAGCTTTTAAGAGCAAATCCATATATATAAATTGATGGATACCTCACTACTCGATTTTTTTGCAATTATCAAAGTGTACAAATACATGTTAAATGTACATAAGGCAGTCATGCACTGAAGAAAAATCCAAGTCAAGCATTTTTGTCTTGAAAAGATCAGTCCAAGTTTACTTTTTGGACACTGAAGCCTTTCAGAAAGTTTTAAATCCTTAAAACATAAGCAAAAAAAATCTCTCTTAAGAATGGTCAGTCCTACGTGAGCTCACTTTTTGTGAAAGCCAGGTGAAAGCAGAAGTTTTGCATTTGGCAAATGTTATCCCGGCCCTGAGCAATACATGGCAAGCAGTTTGAAAGGATCCATCTGCTTCTGGTGACTATGAGAAGTCTGTTAGCCCAGCTCAGCACATGAACCATTACTGCTGGCCTGGAGTAGGGCATTCAGTGCTTGTTTAGAGGAGCCTGTGGAGCAGAACCTTCTGAGGATAGGAGGGCAAAGCTTCACTGGGAAGGTGACTGCAAAGCCACAGAGAGCAGTGATTTCAGCGTGCTGCTGCCTGGCTTAGCCAAGTGGGTACATCTAGAAAATCTTCAAGTTATGTTTGCTGCTGTGGTCAGTGACATTATCAGATTTCCTGGTGCAAATACTTTTGAGAGGAGCAAGCATTCAGTTTTTCTTCTTAGGATCACTTAATGAGTCATTATTTACTTTTGTCTCACAGCAACAAGAAACGGGATTTCTGGGAGAAAAAAAATCTAATCAGGGTTGGTGCTGAGTGGGAGCTCTTGTAATGGAGTATCAGCTCATCATCTCTGAAGTTTCCAGATATAACTTGTGTTGTGTTTTCATATTCTCCACTATAATGCCCAGGGACAGTAGCCTCCTTTCTGATACGGTTTACTCTGTGAGGAGCTTAGAAAGCTCTCTCTGCTTGGAAAAGAGAAATCCATTAACAACATGTAGCAGAAAATGTAGCATAAAAGTAGCATAAAATGTTAGGGTGCAGAGTTGAGAACAGTCAATTTTTTGTTATGGCAGCAGAAATTTTCAGCTGATCAGATGCATAGTTTGCAAGGAGGATGAGGGAGCACTCTCCAGTTGTGATTTTGGGTTGGCGTTTCACTCTGATTCTTGAAGCCAAGAAGTTATGGGAGTCTGAGCTTTTGGTGTCTTGATGGTTTCTGGGGAGTAAGAGGGAGAAAAATTTACTTGTTTGCCTTGAACTCCATTAGTCTGTTTTTCCTCATACAAACTGTGGTTGGATTTTTGTTTTTGGTTTCATTCTGTTTGTTTGGTGTTTTTTTTGTTTTTGTTTTGTTTTTTATAGCCAAATAATAAAACAAACGTGCTAAGCAAATTTACAGGGCACTCTCAGGTCTGAAAAAAGGTGAGCAGGCTTATCCTGTGCCCAGCTAAGCTCTGGAGTGATGGAGGACAAGCGCTCATGTTCATAGCCAAACACACATCAGATGAGAGCCTATCTTCCTACTGCTGGACAACAGTAATCGTTAATCTTCATTCAGAAGTTGCTTATAAAATCTCCCAGCCAGCAGGCCGGCTGTGTGAGAAAGGAAAAGGTGGTTTAATATTAATATAGGAAGTTGTTTAGGAAGAAGTAGGGAACAGTGTTTGACACCGTGACAGCATGCAGTGTTTGCCTCCTGTCTCCTTCTTGGCTGCAAACTGAGTAGGAGCTGCCTACATACAAAGCAGCTCTTCTGTATGACTACAGGGCCAGACTCCGACCCGTTATAAATAGATGCTGACTTCTGCAAAGCTACTGATTTGTGCCTGTTGGGGATTTGGCCCAAGATGGCAGGCTGAAATGTTGGTAGGAAGTCTCTCCGGTTTTTATTTTCAAAGACTCTTAGATTCAGCAGCTCTGAATTCCTGTTAAGGCTACCTCTTCCCCCCCCCCCCCCCCCCCCTCCCCAATCTCTCTTGCTGCTCTTGTATGTTTTGTTTCTCAGCTTTGAAATTGCATCAAATTAAATCACAGATTTTGTTGTTGTTTTTTGTTTTTGTTCCTAACTTGTTCTCCTTTTGAATGTCAACTCCTGTGGTAATACAATAAGTTTTGGCTCAGCTCCTGAGGAATGAACTGACAGTAGTCTGTTTCTAAGATGTCTTTCTCTTAACCAAAGTATGTAATAGATACCTTGCAGCACACAGCCACAAGAAACTCCTTGCAGCTTTCTTTAAAATAGATCTAGGAGAGCAGTCAGCAATCTTATATGTGGGTCTCCGCAGCTCTTGAGCTGGTTGGACACAAACCGGGTTGTTTGCAGAAGTCCATTAGCAGTTACTACTGGAGCACAAATCATGACATGAAAAATATGGAAGACGAATCTCTCTTCACAGAGTGAGACTGCTAAATTTTGCAAACTGATAAGGGAGTTCTTGACATGCTTACAGGGATGCTTCCTAGCTGAAGACTTGACTAGAGCTTGCAAGTGCCACCATGAAATCTTGACTCTTTGCCCAAATCCTATTATCATTCAGGAAGTTTGTGATGAGTAGATTTAAGCTCTAATCATGCAAAGCATAGGAAAGTATGTGAGAATACCCACCTTTTATGGCATAGCATTTGTTGGCAGTATCATCTTGGTTGTAGCAGATAAGATTAAAGGATTAGGAAGTAAGCCAGATACCAAACCGCTGCTGCTAAAGTTGTAATTTGCCACTATATTGATTACAGTGGATTTTTCTTAAGCCTCCAGCACAGCATCCTGTATCCTTATTTCTCTGCTAGCTTGTAACTGTATATCTTTAATAAAATGGAGCCCATATTTCATAAGAAATGTGAGGTCTCCTATTGCTGGTGTGTAACCCATTCGTTTGGTCTATTTTTGTAGCTGTGTGCATGAATTCTTTTTTTTTTTTTTTCCTTTCTCCCCTGCAGCATTTGCTGTGAGGGCAAAAACTAGACTTTGTAAGTGTTAATATGAGCTGGGAGACTTGAGCTAAGTCTCTTCTTTCTGATACTGGGGGGAGAACAAACTTCTCCATCTCCTTTGCTGAGAATCCTGGAGGTACTTCCTGTCTGTGATCCAAATTGATTCCTAGGAGACTTTACAGAAGAGATCCCTGAGGTTTGTCCTCCCAGTCCGTGACTGATTTGCTTGTTTTATTATTATTGTTTTTTAAATTAACAATGTAAATGTGAGGAATTAAATGTTAAGCTCCAGACGTTCCATTCTGTGTAACATTATGTTTAGTCGGAAGCATTTCTGCTGGACTCTCTGTCTGGGAGTGTTTTTTTAATAGCACCTCGGGAGCAAGCTGATAGGAAACACATCTGACCTATTGAGGTGGCACGAAGGTAGGCTTAAGTGCAACCCTGGTGAAGGGGAAATTCAGAGAAACTGCTCCATCAAGTGTTGAAAGGTAAAACTGGCACTTCAGGACAAGAGTCTTCCTTGAGGCCAGGAGCAAAGCGCTCTATTCATGTCTCATGCAAGTGAGACCTGCAAAATCCCTACTAAGTTTCCTAGGGACAGATTTCAGTCTGAACTGCAGAGCATTTTATGGGTGGCCTTCTTTTTAATCTGATGTTCATTCCACTTTAAATATCCACTGGAGCATTCGACTCCAACAGTTGTAATAAAAGCAAATATCTTGAATGCATATCTTGTACGCACACAAACATGTTCAAGTGCATTAATTAGAGGTAAAAAATTATATGCTTTGTAATTATGCAATAACACTTGCAAGATTTGTAGGGAGACAAAAGCAACCAGTTATTTCACCTTGGATTTTAAGAGTATTCTGCTAAATGTTGAAAGATATATGTACAAGATTCCCTGAAATAATGCATAGCCTTAGATTATTGCAGGCTTCTTTGCTTCCTTCCATCATGGAAATCAGTGAACCGATGTTACACTTATTCATTGAGGATATTTGCACTGCTCAGCTCCAAGGAAAAGTTCAGCATCTTTGCATAGCCCATGGTTTCTATCAGAGTGCATTAAAAATGTGAAAAGAACTCTTAATGGTTGTTTCTTCAAAACATTGTTATTATTTAGCTTTAAAAACTATTGCTATTGGAGATTTTTAGCTGTGTGCTAGATAATATATGAGTGGTTTCTTCTAGTATTTTCAGTTAAAGTCTAGGGCCTCCTGCCTTTAATGGGATGCAGAAGTGTGCAAAGGAAAGACTTCAGGTGCCTCCCTGCATTTAGGTGAGAATTTCTGTTGTTTTTTAATTTTATTTTTTGTAAATGGTGGATTTTTCAACACTGTTGAAAACCAGGCTGGAAGGGAAAGAAGTAATTGCTGGGAGGCCTATCAACCAAGAGTAAAGGAAAGAAAACTCTTTGAAAGGGTGGATAACTGCAGAAGAAGGGGAAATGGTTTTAAGTTGAAGGAGGGAAGATTTAGGTTGGATGTTAGGGGGAAGTTCTTTACTATGAGAGAGGTGAGGTGGTGGCACAGGCTGCCCAGAGAGGTTGTGGATACCCCCATCCCTGAAGGTGTTCAAGGCCAGGTTGGATGGGGCCCTGGGCAGCCTGGTCTAGTAAACGGGGAGGTTGGTGGCCCTGCCTGGCAAGGGGGTTGGATATTCATGATCCCTGAGGTCTCTTCCAACCTGGGCCATTCTGTGATTCTCTGAGGCTGAGTCAGAACACAGTGATACTCTTTTTTCTCTTTCTTTTTCTTTTTTTCTTTCTTTTTTTTTTTTTTTTTTTTTTTTTTTTTTTTTTAAATTTTATTATTATTTTGTCTAAAACCCTCCAAACCCCCTCCGCTACTGTGCAGCATAACAGGTGTAACCGCAGGCTTTCCCTGCTGCCACCCCCAGCCCAAACTAATTTAGATTTCTAAGCCTATGGAATGAATACAACGTGATGGAGCCAAAACTTACAAAAAAATATCCGTGCTAATACAGACTGTAAAATAAATGTAAGCTAAAGCTAAAGCAAAACAGCCTTTATTCACGTGAAAAAATAAACCTGTTAGCTCTGATAATCGATTAAAATATTATACAATCAGGCAATCACAGATGTAGAAGCTTATCCTCCTTAAAGTCATTATAAATCACATCCTTTCCTAAATCTCTCTATTCCCTCTTATTGCTTATATTATAATCCCTGCCCGGGTATCATTTTCATTTCTAAACATGGTGTTTGCCAGTCAGTTTATTAAGGTTTGTCTTGATAGTGCCAAAACAAATGCTCTTGTTCAAAGATAAAAGGAAGCCTAATATTAAAATAATAATTTCACTTCTTTGCTTACGGAGCTTAATTATTGCAGAAATTGGCACATGAAATCTCTGAGGTGATACGGTATTAATACATCAACAGGAGCGTGCTTTGAAGTTGACCTGTCCTCCTCTCAGTGGTGTTGGATGTAGGGGATCTTCTGGGATGTCATGTTGGGAAAGAAAACCTTTCTTTTTTTTGCTCTTTTTTTGGGGGGAGGTTGTATGATGGGGTGGGTGGGAAAACAATGGAACTCGAGGTTGCCTTACCTTTGCCTTATACTGAATGCCGTTTAGTCCACTAATTATACAGGCTTTGCTTAAGTCTGCAACTGTTTTTTCCTCGGTGTTTTTGAGCCACTTGAACTTCTTCCTGGGTGAGGAAAAAAAAATAAACATGTATCAGTTGAACATTCAAGTGTCCTCCGATAGAACTGCATTTCACTCAGCATTGAATGAAAAATGTTATGTACCTTTAAACATTAAAGGAGCAAGAAACTATTGATGGTTCATTATTTTCATTGAGTTGTATGTTACCTCAGTAGCTTTATGTGAACTTACCCTGGTTGGCTGTCTGGATCCTACTTCCACAAAGACTGACAGTATGGCAGCTTAGAGACAGGCAGGTGTTTTTTGAGTAAGGTGAGGAGCTGTGGTTGAGCTTTATGCTTGCACTAATATAAATCCTGATCTATATTAAGTTTTCAGCTTTGTTTTGTTTTCTGAAATGGTTTTGTCAGAGAGGAGCCAGGCTGGTGATGGGCCATGCATAGCCAACTTCAAAAATATGCTCTGCTCCTTCCCTGGCACATCTGCTCTGGACAGAAAGAGATTCTGACAGTTTTAATGTGATGTGGAAACACGGATATGCTCCCCTGATATACAATAAACTTAAATCTTTTATTTCACTCTGCTTTGAAAAAGAAGATGGACTGAAGATGGACAGTACTTCTAAACACCATTAGTCCTTTTTGTTTCCATTGGTGTGGAGCACAACCTACCTGCCCCACCTGCACAGAGAGGTACTGGGAAAGCAGAGGCATTGTCTGTGCATAAGGCTGCATTAGTATTTTCTGTCTCTGCAAATGTTCAGTGAACACTTGTACCTTAAGATCATTGGGAAAAGTTTATGAGAGAGCTTTCAAGTTTTTATATAAAAAAAGAAAGCGGGGGGGGGGGGGGGGGGGTAAAACTAGGTTGCTGTACATAAAGTGAGGCTTTGGATCAAACAGGAATCCCTTCATGAGTCCCTCAAAAATATGTGGTGTTTATTAAGGTATGTTGTTGCTGTCAAGTCCTAACAGGATTTTAACTTCTAATAATTGTTCTCTGTTGACCAAAACTGAATTTCAGTATTGAGCAGCAGTGGTGTGGTTGAATTTATTTTGCATTTTAAAAGTGGTGCAATGTGAGCTGAGGCAAAGAGGCACAGCAGTAACAGGAGTGTCTCCAGGGCAGTGAGAAGATGTGCCTGTGGGAGGCTACTGGCAGAGACTCGGATGCTCCTGATTGTCAGGGCATAGCCAAGGTATGAGGACCACAGCATGGCCATGGGAATGGGGACAGCCAGCAGGGTGGGGGCTCCTTGTGGACATGTGCTCTGATGGAGCATTTTTCTGGGCTTTCATCATGTAATGTCAGTAGTGAAGGTGACTTACTTTGGGTAGCATGTGCACTTCAAGTGCTGGGTAACAAGCACACCAACATTGCTGGGTCTTCAGACCTGAAGGCAGAACTGATGGCTGGAGGAGAGCAACAGGGGGAATAGGGCTTTTCCAGCCCTTGGGGAAAAGCACTTCCCCAAAGCCCTGTGGAAGGGGTGAGCTCCTCCATACTGGGCTCAGCTTGCCCAAGCCACAAAGCCTTTTGCAGCCATTAGTGTTGTCCCATGCTGCAAGCTGACTGCAAGGAGGATATCAACATCTCTGCAACGTGCTCAGATTTCAAAGGCGGTCCTCCAAACCAGCTGCATCTAAAAAAATGGAGTATTTTTTCTTATGATTTTTTTTGAAGATACCATGCCAAGCCTTTTGAAATGAAAGCTGGGGCAGGCCTAGTGGAGATTAATGTAGGAAAAATGCTGCTGGCTTGATAAGCCGCAGATGTCTGTGAGATTTGCTGAGGCTGTTGACAGCTCATGACGACTCACAGCTTGCAAAGTCCTCCATCCATGGCTTGTGTGCCGGGTACATGGCTGCTGGTGTGGGGCAGGAGTTGGTGGAAATCGGCACGAAAAATAATGTGAATTTTAGACCTAATCTGGACCTGTTTTCGTAATAGGCATTTCTTGCAGCTATTTAGGCAAAAAGAGTGATGTTTTTTGACAATATAGTGTTGCTACAGGCAACCATGGTTGTAACATTGTAATGGGAAGATGTAAACTGGTGAAATTCTCTGAAAGTATGAGATAACGGAAATATAGCTTGTTACAGTGAAGTATTTATTGTTATTATTTTAGAGAAGACCTTTGTTGGGTCTTAACAAATCAGCAGCATCTCATATGACTTCCTTTCCTTTTTTAATAGCATCCTATCATCACAATGTCACTGTGCTGAGCATGACAGCAGGTCCTCATGCACCCCATTAGGGGACAGGATTCAAGAAAAGATTTCACGTTTCTATGAAGAAAAGCTAAATTATACATCAGTCTCAAAATAAGGCAATTATCTCCTGCTGGTTCACATACATATGACCTTATTTTTAGCACGATTCTACTAGTTAGACTATTTATGAATCAAACTGTTGTTTTTGCAGTATTGATGTTTTCACTGACTCTTAAGATGTAGATGTGAAATTATCCTCTGCACACTGTCAGTGACCTTTCCTGCAGAAATCCCATGGGTATCTCATCCTCTGCTTGGATTAATGTTCTTCCAAGCCTGCACTCTTGAATGCCCTGATATCATATGTTCAGGTTTATTTTAGACAAACATCGAATTTAATTAAATTTGATGTTAGTTTTAATTTAAGTGATGCTTGTTTTCAATCACCTTTGCAGATGCTGGTGTTCACATTGCACCTTCTTGGTCCCAGTACTTTGAGCATCTGGATAATGGGTTGGAATTAGTACAGCCACAGTGCTCAACAAGTCTCAAACAAATGCAGAAAGCTGCTTTTCCAAAATATTTTAAAGCAAAGTCTTCTTTGCATCATTCACTGGAATGGCAGAGTTCCCTATTAAATTGCGATAAATATCAGGCCAGGAAGGATATCTGCACAATTCTGAAAGGGATTTAGCAATTCAAGAGCAGATTTGATTTTAATATGAATCTCTACAAGTGTATGGTAAGACAAAGATGAGTTTAAGGCTCTAGAAAGGAATACATTTGATGAGTAGTCCATGTGTTCATGTACTTTTTGACCAACAACTGTGCTGTATCTGAGCTTTGAATTCCAAGTGGTTCCAAGTGCCTTCAATCTCATGCTCTTATTGGTTTTAATTTAATTCCGTTATATGTTGGGAGTAATGAGTCTATAATGTGAAAATGTTTTAACAAAATGGGTATCTGAATAAAATGGTGGTGCTACATAAAACCCCAGCAGGACGTTTTGTTAAAAGAGAAGTAATTTATGCCTAGATAATTAATAGTGTTTTACCACTAATTTTACTGAAACGTACACCACTTGGAGGAATAGTCTCTGGAGCCTTTCACACCTGCATGGGATATGAAATCCCAATCAATTAAAGCAATTAATATTTCCTTCTGTTAAGAAGGTGTCCATTGTGCATTAGCTAAAAGTGTGTTGCAGGAACAAAAACAATTGTGGTAAAGCAGAATGTGTGATCAGTGGAAAATGTACTGCTGGAGATTTTCTGACACATCTTGTCATTCCAGAAATAAAGGGTGATTTTGTGAGCGAGTGGCATCCACAAGGCCGAATTTATCGTAATGCTCCTGGTGCAAGGCTTTGCTTTTAAAGAATGGTTACAGAGAGTTGTGTGTTTTCCTAATAAGAATTGAATGATGTTTGGTCTTTTGGTTGAAAACTGTACAAGTAGTATGTGGGGTTACAAGTCATCTTAAAAATCATAGAATGGCCTGGGTTGAAAATGACCGCAGTGATCATCTGGTTTCAATCCCCCTGCTCTGTGCAGGGTTGCCAACCACCAGACCAGCCTGCCCTGTATTTCCACTTACAGTCTAGGTCCCAGCCAGGTGAATATTCAGTGTATACTTGACTTTGTCCTGTCCTTGCTGTATAAATGTTTACTCTGTTTATCCAAAGAGGGAAGAGTACTGCTCTGTACTGACTACTTCATTTTCACACTTGATTATCATTATGTCCTACATCTTATGTTAAACAAAGCTGCAAAAAACAAGCACACACACAAAAAAGAAAAACAAAGGTAAGTTTATTTGTACCTCAAGGAAGTAAAAATGGAAAAAGAAGGATCCTTGAGTCGACAGTTCCGAATGTCATTCCTGAGTGCTTGTGGAATCAAATCAAAGTGATTCCTTTGGAAGACAAAAATGAATGGCGTTGTTTGACTGAAAAGGCCACATTTGACTTCCATGCGTTGGTGTTTTTTGTGGTCATCTTAGCAAAGAAGAGGAAAACTGAAATCCCCTTCTGCGTTTCCTGTGTAAAGCGGGTGCAGTCTGTGGGCACTCGGAGCCGTCCCTCTCCTGGTTCCCTATTTTTGGAAGCCTGTAGAAGGTCAGTGAGAAACATAACCCCCAGTTCCTAAGGCAAAAGCAGCCTGGATTATCATTCACAAGAAACTAAAGACGGAGTGCTATTAGAGAGCGAACAGCTACTCCTAATAGTATTTCCTAGATGAACGCAAGCAGCTTAAATTTCGGTGGTTCAAAATTAGTTGCTGAATTAGAAAAATGTTCGGGTCAATTTTTTTTTCCTTAATTACTGCCGCTGTCTAACTTTTGAAATCTAACTGTTGCTGCTGAGAAAAGACTTCAGCAACCTACCCACAAGAAGCCTTTTAATATTAAGAGCACAGTCATTTATCAAATTGCTAAGAAAAATAAATACTATAGCATGTATTCCTAATTGTTTTGTACTGCTTTAACGTGCAGTTGCAGCACTTGCATTAAGAAGCCTGGGATTGGGTGTAACCAGTATTTTGTGCATTTTATTAGAAAACAGGCATTGAAAACTACATGAAATGCTTTGTTTCCCTGATGGCTGTCTCGTGTTGGAGCTCCATGGATGTAATTTCTGCTCTGAGCAGGATGTGCAGGACAGAAAGGTACTTACTGTCTGCGAGCCTTTGTCTTTAAGAAAAAAGCCAAACCAAAAGTAAAAAATAGAGAAGGAATAATGATAAAAGAAACAAAAAGGTGAGTGTCTAGGATGAGTGTGATGCGTGGTGGGAGAGAAATTTTCTACACCTGTATTTTTAATGCCTTCTGTCCCAGGAGAGCATTGCAGATCTGTGTGCTGGAGGTGGGAGGAAAAGCATTCTTCCCCATCTCGTTCAGTGAGGCATGGGGAGGGTTTGTGGTCCTGGCACACACAGTTGCTGTGATACTCGAGCTCAGCTGCCCAGCCAGTGTGGCAATGCTGGGAAGCAGCTGTGTTAAGGCCATGGGGGATTCTGGCTTCCATCCTCTTGTGCCTGTTGGTGACTGTGAGTCTCTTCAGGGACGGACACATCTTCTCCAAGAAAGCTAAAAAAAAAAAAAAAAAAAAAAAAAAAAAAAAGATCTTTTAGATATTAATTAATTACTGTATGCTTTGATTTCACATTTTAAAGTTGTCATCCCTCAGAAGGCGAGAAAGCACCAAATTCGTTGTTTGGCAAACAGCAGAAGTTGATTTATATCTCCTCTTGACTCAGTCATGCAGCAGAGGAGCAGCTGGTAATGCAACCAGATAAAGAAAGTTAATGTAAAGAGGAGGAAATGCTACATAGCAGAAGCAAAGGGGTATTATTAGCTCCTGCACTCTCTGCTAGTGAAGATCCAGGGAATGAGAGAAGCTCGTTAGGAGGCCAAGGAAGCTTCCCTGCAACTCCCATTCCCCTCTTCTGCAGGCTGGCTCCCAGGGCTGTGTTTGCAGCTGTGTCTGCAGCAGGCAGCGTGTACCTGGCTGTGCTGTGCTGGGGGCAGAGAGGTGCTGGCAGTCCTGTGGTGGAGTTTGGCACTTGTGTGTTTCTGTTGAGAGGGATTTCTGCATCGTGCTTAGCTGTGCTGTGCTGTCAGAGGCAAAAATGTCATGAACTGGAGCAGCTTTGAGGATAGAAAACAGACATTTTCTATGTGTTGTTTTGATCAAATTGGGCAGGAGAGAATTGACTGTTTGAAGTTGTGTGGCAAGGTACAGACCTGCTGGATGGGCAGTGAAGCAGTTGCTCTGCTCAGAAGATGCCATGTTAGTAGCGCGATCCTATACAGACCTATTATGTATACACAGGACAGGCATTACCTTAAACTACCTGAGCTTCATCTTAGAGTGCTGAAGCTTTTGCTCATATTCTGCTCAGGGAGACCTTTCTTGTCTTTGCTTGCTCTGACAGAACAACCTTGTTGTCTTATTTGACTGCTTGTTCCCTAATGCCATAATGCAAGCTGTGAGCTCAGCAGGCCAGCTGTGAGATACTGCAGTGTGCTCCAATTCCTACAAGGGGTGAAAAGGAAAATCAACATCAGTGATTTTCAACTTAAAAATGCAAACCCGCAAGGCTCTTCACCAACTTCATTAAAATGACAAGTTGTTCATATAGGAAACTGTAGAACAAACAAAAAGAATTAAAACTCTGGAAAATGTGCACATGAGACCATCTGAGGCCAGGTGTGGCTCAGGATTATTTTTGTGACTGTGCTCTGTGTGCATTTCAGATTAAATCCGTCTTTCATAAATAGTGAGAGAGCTGAAGCTTGCACCATATATGGCAGGAGATATCACTGATGCTTGCATAGCAGTATGAACACCTCCTTGTTTCTGTTTGAGGATGTCTTCAGAGATACTCTGCTGGATTGCATTCACTGTTGTCCTAAGTGTGTCACATGGATGCTGACAGGTATTGCAGGATCACCTCAGGTCCACAATAACCCCATTTTTACATCTTTAAATGAGGTATCAAATTGTAAAGTCAATCCTTGCAATTACTCTCATGCTTACAGCATTTTACATTATGAAAAGGTCATTCTCTTTTGCATATTTTTTTCTTTAACTCAACCAGTTCCTTCCATACAGTAGTTCCCAGTTTCTTTGTGTTACAATGCTCTTCAGCTTATTTCATTGGACTAGTTTGGTTTTGTGTCTCAAGGTCCTGAACAACAATATTTAGACCCTTTGCCCCGTACCTATTCATGACAATTTCTGCTAGTGAGTTTTCTCCAGCTTGATACCAAACTTCTCAAAAATACTCATTTCCATTTTGTCTTCCCTCACTTCTCATTCAACTTACAGTTTCTCTGCTAAACTTTAGTGTTCTTCAGAGTAATGTTTTTCCTAAGTCCCCATTTCAGGTAGCGTATTAATATCTAGTGAGACGTTTTATTTAAATGTAGTAATAAAGAGTGTAAAAAAGAGCAACAGCTCCCAATCTCCAGGCTGAAAATTAGTTTGTCCTTAGCAAGTGAGATGGTTTTGGCAGCAATCACACTAAACAGGGATTTTCCAATCTTGGCTGCTAACATGAGATTCCTTGTTTAGGATCACGTTGCTTGTAGATTACAGAATTGGCCACAGAATAGACACACTGCTCAAATGACAGATTTGTCCAACCTGTGCCGTGTTACAGGAAACGGGGCCATGTTTTGTAAACCAGAGCTAATATTTTCCATCTGTAACCAAGTACAAGACTGATGAAGGATATAAAGAATATTATGCAATGGAGAATGACTGAAAGGAGAAATCTCAAGCCTTAAGATATTGTGTTTCACTTATTTGCTTCTCTCATTAATTTTCAGGACACTTCAAATAATAATACAATTCTTACCTAGCTAAGTGTATCTTAAACAATCCAAAGCAGCAATAATCAGATACTCCAGAGAAACTTTCACAGCTACCATGGGCTTTAAGACAAAATGTTTCCATTTAGTAGCTGACTTTGTAACATCTCCACGAAAATACATTGTGCCTATTACTGGGCAAAATATTTTGCTTGTGCTTTTTGCCCCCCTCCTTCCTAAAGGACTAAACTGGCTCTGCTGAATTTCTGGCGTACTCAAACAGATACGGTATGAGAAATGCAGGACTCCCATTTCTATCCTGGCTATCCCCCCGAAGATGACAAATTTAGAAATGAAGTGCCAGATATTAGGTGCAGAGATCTTTCTATTTCTAGTTAGAAGAACAATAGAGTCTGTAATGCACATCTATGCATGCCGTAGTATTCAAGGATAGTCGATTTCTGTTATCTGTTAATTGGATATTTGCTTATAGTGGTGCTAAAAAAGCTCTTCCCATTTAGGTGTGTGAATGGTGGGGAAGGAGGGAACTCTCATAAACAATTCAAAAGATACCTACATCAGGGCTACTTGGCAGTCAGTAGACTGAAATAAAAAACAATCTATTCCTGAAACAAGTATTTCTGGTAGGTTGGATGATGCATTACAGGCTCCAGAAATGGATTAATGACAGATGGATGACCCCACATCTCTGGATAGGTGCAGGCTTGTGTGCCACTTCTTGGTTGTTGGATTGTTGGTTTTTTAATGGTGACCATTTCCTCAAAGGTTTTCCTGTTTGGTTTCTTTCCTCTCTACAGGACAGCTCCCTCTCAGGCAGCATTTTATTACCAGAATTCACTTCATGGGAATTGAATCTTGAGGGAAGGGAAACTGGTTTCCTGGTTCTCTTGGAAGAGCTCTTGCTGACACTTCATCACGTGAGCACCAAGTGTGTACAGACAAGATTTCAAACGTGCAAGACTGGAATCGTATTTTGTAAGACAGTGTCTGGAAGCACCAGTGTGAAAGTGTGGGCTGAGCAAAGGAGACTGAGAACTTAAAATACATAGATAAATAAAAATTGTAGTAGACCAGTGCAGGGTATAAAGGGGCAATTACTGCCAGGCTGGGTCTTCCAGGGAGCTGGGATAGAGAACCTAGCAGGTTTTGTGCTGAACAGATGGCCACAAAAATGTCATGCTCATAGAAGGGGATTTCCAAAAGGGCAGAATTTGGCTCCATTTCTCCTAGCTTGTGGTGTCTGCAGCAGTCGTGGGGCTGTGTTTTAACTGCAGAAAGAAAATGCTCTGTCTGTAAGGGAAATAGTCCTCTGCTAGCTTTTATTTAATAGAGGATGAATGTGTAAAGACTATGAGTGGCGTGAGTATTTTTTGCCTTTCCTACTATAAACCATTTCACCTACTTCTGCCCTAATTTCCATCTACCTCCAGAGTACCCTTTGACCAGTCTATGACCAGGACTATGGTGATGCTGTATAAATATTTTTAAGTGCTTCTAGAAAGCAAGTTTTCTGTACAAAACTATGGGAAAAAATCCAAGAGAAATAAAGTAGCATAGCACAGAATACTTTCTTTTATTGGACAATAAACCCCAACATAAAATCTGGGGTTTTTAATAATATATTTTAGATATAAATATGCTTATAGAACATGTTTTCAAGCAAAGTTTAGTATGGTTTTCTTATGCTGAGCAACAAACATTTCCAGGTGCAAACAGCTTGCAATGATGCTGGAGTCTACGGTAAGATGTGGCTGCATAAGGGAGGGAAATGCTGGTATACCTTTGTGTGGTAATATTGTCATGGGCTGCTGCTTCAAAGAAGTTGTCATCCTATCTCAAGCAGTCAGAGGTGGAAAAAATGAAAGGTCAGTCTTCAAAAGAACACCCCTAAACTCCTTGCTGGTTGACATGACAGGGGGTGTGTGTTTTAGGGGTAGGTATGCTCCAAAAAGTTATCGTGAATAGATGAAATATGGGGCTTCTGCCTGAAATCAGCTCCTGCCCATTGCATCTTCCCCTCTAACCCACATGCTCCCCTTGCACCTCGTTCTCTCAGCAGTAGGATTTGTACAGTTTGTTTTGATATTTTAGCATTCTCTGAAGGATGGAAGATTAATAGGTGCGCAAATATCCAAATTCAGTGTGGTAAACTACTTGTGCCCGCTGCTAGATAAGGACACAATTGCTTTCATAGCACCATCACAATCTCTGCACATGAGATGAAGCAGTGATGGGGCTGGGCAGGACTCAGGGTTTGTTTCTGCTAGTATTCTCCAAAGAATGTAGGATGAATAACAACTGTGTTGTCAGTGTTCTCCTGTTACGGGAAGTGTGTATGCTCAGAGCTGAAGTTTGGAATTGGTTTTCTCTCAGTTGTTAGTTTGTGGGATTTTCTGTTGTTGTTGTTGTTGTTTTGTTTTGATTATTATTATTATTATTTATCCAAAAGTAATTCATTTATTAATTGCTGCTAAATATAATTAATTATTCTCAGATGTATGTTTGTCTCTGACCTCTTCTACCTTCCTGTCATATATTTAACCCTGTCAATGCGGTTCTTTATCATCTTTATCACTACAGCTTCTCCAAGTAATGGAAAAAAATAGACTGTATTGGGTAGTCCTTTAGTCCTTTCTGCTTGAGAACGTATTATTTTGGCAAAACGGGACCTTTGACTCCAAAACCAATCCCTCTTGGCAAAATCAGATTCAAACGCTGGTGGTCTGATCACAGTTCACAGTGAAAAATTAAAGGTGAGTAGCAGTGCCCTCAGGCCTCACGCTTCTCTTCAGAAAAAAAACAGCTCATAAATAGTGCAGGCTCTCCCACTCTGCTCTTTAGCAATCCTCGCACATAGCCATAGACCTACTCGCATTTGTCACAGCATGTCCCGAGAGCTCAGCCAAGGCAGGAATTCAGCTTTACTAATCCCGAGCAGCTTCCTGCAAGATCAAGTATCGGGAAAAGAAATACGTTCTTTTATAGCAAAACTAAATTTCTAACCCCTCGCCTCATGCCAGAACCAATGCTGCCACTCGCTCCAGTCTCAGTGGTGAGTCAAAGGTGGCAGATGTCCCTGCTGCCTTCAACCTTCCTCCCCCATCTGATCTGGAGCCTGTGAGTTGTTACTGGTAATTCATGCCTATAGGTTTCCCAGCCATAACCTGTGCTGTATACAGCACAGAGCCCATCAGAAGTCATTCAGATGCAGAGAGGGAATTGTCTTTATGCTTTCTGGAAGTGCTGACTTTACCAAATGCTGTTCCTTCTCTCCTAGAAACGATCTGAGGCTGGAACTGTTTGAGTTTGCCTTACATTAGAGTTCAAAGTAAGAATTCACCTTTCACTTTTGTCCAAGAAGTAGATGTATTCTGTATTTGGTGACACTAATTCTTCTACATGCTGATACTGTTGTAAGGTAAGACCTTCTTCACCTTGTAAAGCTCTAACTGTTGATATTTGGTATTGTTTTTTAAGGGTAAGCCTATGCTTCAGGCTCTACTTAGGTCTGATTTGAGAAATAGAGACTTTAGAGAAATAGAGGCAATAGATACCTGTTCATTTTAGCCTCTGGGAGTTGGGACAGCAGAGCTGAGTGCTATTTCCCACTTGTGTAGAACTTTGGTCATTGTTTGGAGAAAAAGTTAGGTTTGGAACTGGAGTTCTTAATCTGATAAATAACAGGGACACATGATAAAGCCAATCCTTCCCAAATGAGAGCTGCTGCTGGAATCGCTAAGTGCCTCCTTGCTGCTTCAGATCAGGCTGGGATAAACTGGCTGTCTATTCTCAGGCCTGGGCTCAGTTAGGGTGGTTGTCTGGCTCAGCCAGGTGTGGGTCTGCTGCCTTGGAACAGTTCTGAGGCAGTTTAAGGATAGATGTTAGTTGCTGCATGCATGGACTGTACCTCTCATCTTATTTTAAGATGAGTAGCAAAGATAGGCAATAAAGTTGCTGCAGAAAATTGGTGTCAGTGAGACTCTATAACTAGCTGACCTCCTGACATTTGCATCAACAAGCTAAAGGCCAGCAGCAGCAAAGGAATGTTTTCCTGTCCAGTGTTTGCTAGAAATACCGGTGATGATTGTGATTAGGCCTAGCACTGAGATAGAGAATAGGACTGGGGAAAGGAAATCATTTAAGCTTGTTTATGGGGATCCTGTTGATTGTAGTTTTGTTTGTAAATGGCTGTTGATACAGAGGATTGCAGGAACCCACTCCTCCTTAAGGCACAGTTAAGTGTAAGTCTTCCTAAACTGATTAAATATTTTCATAGTTGTAAGGCAGTGGTTTGCACTTGACATGGAGGCTCCTGCTCAGGAAAGCCCTGACTGTTGATTCAGGTCTTGGATCCTCCATCTAATTTGGATGAAGAAAAGGAGAATACTTCACTATTTTCATTGCCATAATGAATTAAACACCTTATTTGTTCAGTGGTTCCCATTGTTTCCCATTTGGGGAAATTTACTCTTCAGTCTGCGTCCAACTTGCTCGAAAGCCTCATGTGTGTGTGATACATGGATCTCTGAGAACAGCTCTGACCCATTACATTTCTTTTCAGTGCTAAAATGTTATTTATAGTAAGGAGTTTGACCGAGGCTATGGAGCTATTGGCTGTATGTCTTACAAGGCAAGCCAAATAGGGAACCAAAATAATTTTGATTCAAGTTTCTCTAAGCGCAAGCCCTGCTGCTATTTGTGGGATCTGTAAAAAAAATCTCATTAAAGCCTTTCTGATCTGTTCGGTTCCTTCTTTATCTTGCAGAATGTGGACCTCTCATCCAATTAAAGCACTGAAAAACAAGAGTTACGTATAGCTGGGAATTTGGGGGGAACAATTTATAAAGCTATGCTCTCCTTCTGTGAGGAAGGTTTATTGTACCTTTTGCTGGTTTTCTCCCTAGTTGTGAAATGAAGGCACATGGATACCTGGATCTACATAATGGAGAAGTGGAGGCATTGGGGAGACTTGTGTCTTTTAACCTAGGAAACTGCAGATGTAAGATGCCTCAAAGGGCAAAGGATGCTGCAACGGGAGGATAAAATTTGGTATTTTACTATTTCAGATGCTCGAGTGGGCTGGGTTCTGTTTTTTGAAGTCTCATCTCTGTCCCTACTTTGATTACTTGCTTTCCGATGAGTATTTCCCTTTACTTTTACATCTGTAATGGAACAATTATATGACAAGAAGTCCTGGATTTCTTCTCATCAGTTCTGATAATGCAGGTTTTAATTAAATGCCACGGCAGCAGTTCATAGAAGAGCAAAGGTGATGCTTTGTTGGATTCCTCTTTGCCTGGGTAGCAAGCTGGCATTGGGACTGGGCCAGCCATGGTTTACCAGGTAAGAGCTGCCTGTTTTCCTGCTCCCCAGGCATTGCGCTCCATTCGCACTTCCCTCCCCACAGGGCACATCCCTGAAGGCTGATATTTCATATCACCACATTGCCACAGCCCTCCATGACAGGGAGAAAATTTCAGTCGTTTGCCTCATTTACTTGCAAACCTTTATAAATACCGCAACTAATAGCCCGGGTAAGTGGAAGATTAATTTCCATACCACCTGGCAGCAAGCTGTGGATTAGGCTGCTGTCCCTCTTGTGGGTTTAATGTTCGAGGAGCAAAGCACTCAAGTACCCAGACAATCGGCCTCTTGTTTAAACAATGAGCTTATAGGTCTTGTTAGCCAGCGCTCTTAAATTTTCATTTTATTCCGGTATGCAGGCTTGTGTGATGTGGAGAATTGCTTCAGCGCAGAAAGACTGTAAACCTGTTCAATTAAAGGAAGTGCTCAGATCCAGCTGTTGGCGTCCCGTGAATGCCAGTGGTCCTAGCAAAGTAAATAAGGCAGACACACTCCGCCCTTGGAACAGATACAAAGATTTGCGCCTTAATTCTCCTGAAAGAAGAGTCTTTGTTTGGAAAAGACCGTTAGCAAAAGTAAGAGGAATGTAAAACTTGATGCATAAAATACCGGGTTAGACAAAGTCTTCTGCCGATAACAGAGAGGGCTCTATAGTAGGGGTCTAGTAAAATAAATAAATAAATAAAAATCTGTTAATATCACGTACAGTACAAGATCCTGTTACAGAATTTTCTTCTAAATACTGAATGCCTTCCTCTCTTATGGGGAGACATATGTTGCAGATGAATTTATCCTATACTTTCACTTCCAAGAAAGAGACTAACAGGCATAGGTGTGGTGTGTGCACACTTGCAGCGTGTGCAAGAACACGCTCTACGCTGTTTGCATGCACTTTGGGAGAGATCTTTGTGCCATTTCCCTGTGGGGCTTTCCAGTTGCCTTGCTTTTGGTGACAGTGGAGCACTTACACTTACTCATGGGTGGCAGAAGGTTTTTTGGAGGTCAGCTGGTCTTTGTAGGGGTCAGAATATGTGTATTTGTTTTTATGTACATACGTGGGCTGCTTCGAAAGTAGCGCCTCTTGTTTTATTGTTAGCCCACAACCTAAGAGGTGGGTGGTGGTGGTATGGCAGTAGAGTTGAACCTTCCTGACAGTATTCTGTTACGTGTTGTTGCAGTATGGCAGAGAGCAGCAGAAGGGCAGCATGACACTGAAGTGTAGAGGAAACAAAGGTGTGTCATTGAATTCCTCTGTACAGAAAAAAAATAGTGGTACCACTGAGATTCGTCAATACTTACCAAACATTTGTGGAGACCAACCTGTGGATGTGAGCACAGCAAGGCAGTGGGTCACCTCTGCTGGAGCAGGTTTTGATGAGCGCTCATGTTTGTCACTGGGGAAAATACATAGCTAATGGTGATGACTATGCTGCAATGCAGTGCTTTGGAGTGCGGACTTGGCTCCATCCAACTGTGTTACTCTGTTCTCTACATCTTCATTACACAGAAGTAAATGTGAAGTGGCCTACATGCAAATATACTAAAAAAATAAAACAACACAAAATCAAAAGAAAAATAAACAGAAAAAACAATAAACAAAGAAAGCAAAGTAAAAAAGAAAATGAGGTAAATGTAAACAAAGAAAAACGTGCAAGTAAACAAAGTAAACATAAAAAATGTAAAAGTGAGTGTGAACAAAGCAAGCAGAAACAAAGCAAGCGAAGTAAATGTAAAGGAAACCATAAATGTAAAGCAAATATAAAGGTAATGTAAAGATAAAGAAAGTAAATGAAAAGAAAGTGAACATAAACAAACTACATGTCAATATAACATAAAAGTAAATGAAGTTAAGGTAAACATTATGAATGTAAACATAAATAAACAAACCTAAAAGTAAAGAAAGTAAATGTAAATATGAAGTAAATATAAAGTAAATGTAAACAAAGAAAATGTAAACATAATAAACTATAAATAAGTAATAAAGAAAATGAAGTATAACAACTAGTTTTTTATTGTTTGTATTTATTTTATAGTTTACTGTTTATTTTTGTTTATTGCTTCTTTTGTTTCATTTTTATATTTGTTCATGTTCTTGTTGTTTATTGTTTTATTGTTTGTGTTTATTGTCTATGTTTATCATTTCTATTTATCATTTATGTTTATGGTCTATTTTGTATTGTTCATAGTTTACTTTGTTTACTGTGTAAACAATATGAACATAATAAACACACCGGAAACATAAACAACGTAAACAATGTAAACAACAAAATAATACACAGAATGAAACAAGTAAACAATATAAACATAATAAAGCAAGCAATCAACAAAATATGCAATGAGATATAAAGTAAATAGACTTTTTCTGAACCTTTTAGCTGTTGTAGCAGTTGCTCAATGCTCCAGAAAATTCTAAGAGAAAAGATGATGGCGTGCAGATTGAGAAGGCTCAACAACATTGAAAGCACGTTTGAAAGTTGTGCTGAGTTCCTCTGATAGTCGGTCAAATGCTCTGGAGCAGGAGCACAGCTGGAAGTGGTGGAAACACACTGCCTTGTAGATGTGAAGTAAAACGTTCCTGCTTTTAAAGCTGTTATTTTCTATAGTAAGTAGTACAGCCTTCCTTACAAGAGAGGGAATCTTTCACTTATAAACAGATTTCTTTTTTCTTTCTGTTAAAAGAAAACATGACAAGATACTTGTGGGAATCTGAAGATGATTCTTTACAGAAAGGATAAGTGATTGACTAGAAGCAGATATTCAAGGTGAATGTGTGCTCATGTGCAGTAGATTGGCAATGTAGGAAGCTTTCTCATATCTGGCTGTATAATCATTGGAAATAGGTGGGAAGGGTGATGTGGATTATTGTTTTTGGTTATTGCATGTTTGTTGGTGTATATTCTTTATATTAATAAGGCAATCAACCAAGTGCTTGTTGTTCAAACTAACAAAGAAGGGGGTGATTATGAACAAAAGACCTTGCAAATAAATAAACAAGCTTGGTAGCTACATGTGCCAGACATAAACACTCACAAGGCGCCTGGTTCATATATGTGACTAAGGAGTTACTGCGTGGGTATAAGAGGTTGTGAGCACCTGCAATAAAGGTCTTTATTCTGCACCAGCAATGGAGTCCATGACTCTCCTGACAAAACTGAGTGTTTCCCAAAGATGTGCCTTTGTGTTTTCACCAACAGTTACTGTTATAGGAACCAGAGGGTCAATAACTCTTGGCTCTTGACTGAGAAGTCTTCCGACTTCTCCCCCTGCTAGCTGACAGATTAACATTGCTATTATAAAACTATTTACAGAACATGAGTACATTCTGCTTGTTATTCTTAAAAAAGTATTATTTCTCTGACATAAGTGAGTGACCAGGAAGCAGCGGCGGCCTCCACACCCTGACAGGACAGTGACAGCTGTGCAGCTGGTGGCTTTTGCGTCACTTGCTGCATCTAGCAGCATAACTGTTCTGGTGATGGAAGGCTGCAGCCACTACCCTTCTTCTGGCTTTGGCAGACACGCTGCCATCATGCTGCTCTCTGGACAAGGCAACCCCATCCCAGCATCCTCTACTGCTGAGCTCCTGCTCACCAAACTCTTGACAGGAATTATGCACGCTCCTACAGTTAGTGCCAGCTTCAGCACAACACTGGCAAGTTGTACACAAGCAATTTTTCCTTCTAGCACCTTAGGTTTCAGGATTATGGCTGACAGTGTGGGTCACGCTGTGCAAAAACAAGTGTTCATGTGCGTGGATGAGGCATTTGCAAGGTAGGGCCTTACCCAATCCACTGAGGACTCTCAGCTCCGTGCTGCTGTGCGGTACAATGGTGGGGGGTGGAGACACGCGACAAAAGTCCAGTCTTCCAAAAAGCCACCACGGATCCTGGCAGTCTCCTGTTGCAAAGCAGTCAGACTGGCTGGCACCCCAACAGGGGCTTCTTCATCCCCAGACAGCTGCAGTGAGGATATGACGATGTACTGCACCAGTCAGGAGCGAGCTGGATGAAATCTGTCAGAGCACGCATAGAGTGCACGGATACCAGCGCCAAAGAGCCAGCTGCTGGGGGACAGTAAACACCATTCCGGCTGCTGGAGGACAAGCAGCACACCCAGGCAGCCATAGGAGCCAGCAGCTTTGTGCCTCAGCCTCTTCCACACGTGCTCAGGGGAGAGGGCTGCCGAGGGGAAGTGATACAGAGACCACAGGACCAGAGGAAGACAGAACAGGGAGGAAAGAAGTTACTGCATCACACAGCCCTGCAGTAGCCACAAACAAACCCCACGAACAGGACATACACAGCACATGTGTACCACCTCCGGGCTGTGTCACATGTGAGATGTGCAACATCCACAGCACAAATAACACATGCTTTGCAGACTCATTCCAATACACTGCACAGCACATTCACACTCCTTTGCCTCTCCCCCCTTCACTGGTGAGTACCAAACCCACTGCAAACTGTTGCCACCCACTCCCAGCAACCTTTGTGCCCTGCTGCTACAGAAGGGTGCACTCAACACCACTGCCAAACCCCAAACCAGTTACAAAATGAAACCACAGGGTGAGTGCTGCCGTGCATGAAGTACAACCATTGCAGATAAGGATGCAATACGCTGATTCTGTTAGGCTACATTTCTTCCAAGGAAACACTGCCTACAGCTTATGCCAGACATTGCAACCAAGAATTTTGCAACCAAGAATTTTACTTCTATGTACACACTGCACACCGCTTGAACAAGTGGCACAGCTTTTTACGTTCAACCATTTAGAACCGTAGCATGTTTTTAGAATGACCAAAACCAAACCAAATTTCATCCACAAAAGCAGTCAACCTCCTTTTTAACAACAAAGAAATCACATAAAAACCCACAACTTTGCTCTGCCACTGTATCCAGCACATATTTGACACCTTAATGATTATCACAGCATCTTCCAGCACATCACACCACGGTGCCATGAAATCCCAACACCTGCTAAGCTGCCACAACCATCAGTTAAGGTTATAAGCTCCTTCCACTAGCACTGCATGGTGTGTGCACCTCAGGAGTGTGCACTTAAACCCTGCTCTCCAGGTCCCCAGCTCATGTAGAAAGCCCCTAGTGAGGGCTGAAGGTAAAACCATCATCATAGACTCATAGAATTGCTCAGGTTGGAAAGGACCTTAAAGACAAAATCTTGGTTCAGTGCTATTTGTTTTATTGTCTAAACAGTTCTTTCTTTGCACCGCTACATTTCATCTGGCAGGGTCTTTTTGAGGACATGAAGTAGTGTGTGTTGTCCCCCCCCAAGTATCACATTTTCAAGGCTCAGTTATTGAAAATACAACAGCCAAAAGCCAGAGAAAGGCCAGAGAAAGCAACGATTTCCTCCATCTGTGTATAATGACTGAAGTCAAGCAGCAAATCCTCTTAAAACAGTAACTTTTACAGTGTGACATTTTTGTGACATTTCTGTCACAACTCAGGCAATATTTCTGGAGCAAGAAGCAAAATACCATTTGCTGGAGGCCACACCCTTGGAAAGGTTTCCTGTTCATCACCACACCTACCAAGGGCAAAAACAAGCTGTACTCATGTCTTATATATGTCTTAATATATTTTCTATACTGTTGAGACCAGAAGTGAACACAATAGTCAAGGTAAGGCCACACAAACACTAAACAGCAGGAGAACCAATCAACTTTTGACCAGACAGCTATGCTGTATTCAGTGTACCCCAAAAAGCAGCTTTCTCTCTTGGCAGCCAGGGCACATTTCCAGCTCATGTTGAGACTGCTGCTACTAACAAACCCACCTCCAGGTTCCTTCCTGCTGAGCTGCTCTTCAGCCACTTGTCTCCCATCTGTCCTATGTCTGGCATTACCCCACCACAGGTGCAGCACCCAGCACTCACCTTTGTTGAGCTTTATGCCACTGCTGATTGTCCACTGCTCTAATTGAGATCACTCCACAAGGCTTCTCATGCCTCCAGAGGGGAAACAGCACTTTTATTATAGCACAGGTGTATTCTCATTTCCATCAGGCAAAACAACCACTGGTCCTCAGCCTCCAACTCAGAGGACAAAATGAAGGTGACCTGTTGACCCCATTATCATGTCAGGCAGTGACATGCATCCATGTTACACCAGACACACAGAGCCAGCTTTCAGAGCTTTACACACACCCCTCTTTCCCAGCATCTAGAGAAGTTCTGCTAGTCAGTCCAATGAAGCAGCAACCACTGAGCAAGCTAAGTGCAAAGCCATGTTTAGTCCATCACTTTGCACCAAAGCACCACTGCTTGTAAAGGACCAAACCAGAAAACAGCACTGCAAAGCATCGGCCTTCACTAAAAGAAAGGCCAGAAGGTTTGCTTTGCCCTCCTCCTTCCCAGCGCATGGATACATATGTTCTGGAGACCATGAGCATCTGAAACAAGAGATAGTCATTTGTCTTTACGGGCTGCATCAAATGGCAGATTTAAAACAGTTGGAAGTGTGCAGAGCAAGGACAGGAATGAGGAAACTTCACTTGCTCCCTTGGTAACAAAATCTACAGCACAGCAGGAGAATGGAGCATGGTAATTAGGGAATTACAGCTGTTAGTCACAGAAAATATGCTGCAGTTGCAGGTCAGAGCTCTGAGGTCGTGGCACAGGAAGCAAAACTGTCACTTAGAGTTTGTGAGGAACTCCCTGCAAGCATTTGGGGTCCGTGCTACTTATAGCAGCTCTACACCTGCTTTCCAGGATAGCAGTCAAACTGACAAGAATGTCTATTAGACATCAAGGAAACGGACTGCAGAAGGAGAGCTGCAGACAAGAACCACTCCCCTAAGAGTCATTAAAATAACCAAAGAAACAAAAAATTGAAAACCCATACCCAGAAGTTGAGGTTTCACCACAGGCTTCGAGAAGGAAGTAGTGCAAAGGTTTTTTTTCAACACTGCTTAGCATGCAGCCCTGTGCTTTGATCTTGATTGCCTTTATAAAACAATCAGGGAACAGACTGGCACTTTCCTGTTAGGTCTCATGCAAACTAAAGCAGAGGCACATCCCTTTACAGCTTGGGACAAGCTGACACACACCATGCAGGCCAGGCACTCCCCGTCCTACCTGGGAGACAGCAGCAGCTCTCACTTGAAGATCTGCTGGGCCTTCTCTGATACTCAGGGACTCTGACACATCATCACGGCCTTAAAGAAGGCTGGAAAAGAGTACAGAATTGAGGCCCCTCAAAGCACAAAGTCAGTATTCAGCCATCCCTAATTTCTCATCCCTAAGGATGAGAGAACAGAACGCTATCGGCAGTGCCTTCCATGCTGCGGGCATACCAGGGCAAGAGCTGCAACTGGAATAGCAAAGTACTGCTATTGCCCAGAAACACTGCAGCTCTGGACACGATAGGAAGAGCAGAAGCGTGAGCTGACCACCATGGCCTCTGTAGAGAGAAGACTGCAGTCAAACCAGGCAGGACTTCTGCTATCCCCCTGGCCTCTCCCAGAAGAGGAGCACAGGCTCTGAAGCCCATATCTGAAGCCCCAGAGGGAGCCCTGAGCACATCCTGAGCAGCATCCCGATGTTACATGTGAGGGATTATAAACCCCACAAACATTACTTTATGGGAGCTTTAGAGAACAGCTTAAAAGGGGAAGGTCACTTGAAGGGGAGAAGCTGTTACCCAACTGCTGTTAAGAGAGTTATCTAACAGAGGAGATGGATGACCTGAAGAGAACGTTGCAGTTCATAGCAAAATTCCACTGCAATTATTGTTAGGTGTGTCCAATTATTTCCAGTAGCCAGGTACCAAGCTGCTGAAAGCAGGTTTGAAGGAAGCGAATTTAACAGTATTAGGACAAGTAAAGATTTGTTTCCCATCTGTAGAAGTCTACAGCCACTTTGGAGCTCACACCTTGCACAGCCCTTCAGATTTCTCCCTGCTAAGATCCAGCTCACCCGTGATGGCACCTGATGGTTCAGTTTGGGAATACAGAGCAAGTCGTGTTGCACAAAACCACTACAACTCACTTCAAGGCACATCTCTGGCTGCTGAGCGATGAGATTCAACCCAGCTAACATCTTGCTGGTAGAGTCATGGAACTGATGTGACATCCCACCCTCCTCCAAAGCCCTACTGCGGGTTCAGTGACCACTCATGCCACCAAGACAGCCTCAGCTCCTTTGTGAGGCCAGAAGGCAAATCTGCACTTGGCCACTCAGACTCAGGTGGAAGCACTGCAGGCGGCTGTGTGTGATGGAGATGGGAAGCGACACAGCTCCAACCCCCCGGGCTGTCCCAGAGCATCCTGTCACCCAGCATAAGGATCACAGAGCAAAGAGCTGTCTTACCTGAGCTGGGCATGAAAATGGGTTGTCAAGCACCAATGTTAATTTAACAAGTGCGTGCTGGAGCAGAAGTCAGTAGCACAGAGGTAGGCCAGGTGGTTCCTGTATAAGCACCCAATATCAACAGGAAAGAGCGGGCAAGACCAGAGAAATGAGTCGGCTGTGCTGCACCATTATCAAGCTGGAGCTCTGCTAGGGAAAGTTTGTACTGCTTTGTTCAAGGCAGAGTTTCAACTGCTGAAAGAGGCACTAAGAGCACATTATTTCATGGCAGGACTCCTCTTCAAAGTAACAGCTCTTGCCAGTTGCAAAACTATCAAAATACTGATCCTCTGCTGCAAAACACTTCCAATAGCGGAGCTAAAGGTTGCGATATTTGATATGGTAGTCTATGACACTTTATCAGAAACAGGTGATAGCTGGAGCTAAAACTGGTAATGCTATCTTGACTAGACAAAAAACACTCAAAATGACTAAGAAATCCTACTATTGCTCCCCACTGCAGGGAGAGGGAGGCCTCCCTGCCCCCAGCACCAGGCGCTGCAGCAGCAGCAGCCTGAGGAGCTCAGCCATCCCCAGGAAGGCAGCTCCCACCATGGCTCTTGGAAGCAGCCACAACAAACCCCGTAGCAGAAAGCAGTTTTCACCTGCAATCTGATTTACACACATATCAAACCTTCCCTCTCCTGCATCCAGACAGGAGAAGCAGCCAACCGCCATAAATCCCACATACAACAGTGAGCTGATGTGGGTCATGAGAGACCCACAAAGCAGCAGGGCTGAAGTAAGTGAGTTGCACTGATGACACAACAGGCTTGAATAGGGAATCCCAGACAGGACTGATGAGGAGGTGATGAGTGCTGAAGAGGCTCCTCTATAAAATAAACTGCCAGAGAATGAGAAGAAACATGCCCTGATCACTGATTAGCCCTCATGCATTGTGGGAAAGCAGTGGAGGTGGAAGGCTGCTGTATGGAGTTCTACACGATTTGCTGCAGAAGCTACTAAAGGAAATGGTAAATCAAGCCAAGTTGCAGAAGTGAAGGCCATTCATTCACCTGAGTGACTGGAAGGGATGGAGCCTGGCTGCACCTTTCTTAGATCCCCATTTAAGGGCTGACTGCCGCTGGGGAGGATTGCTTTCTGGAGAACCCTCCTTTGTAGAGTCTTCCATTGTGAGCCTGAATCTTCATATGTGGGTGAGCATTCCTTCTCTGTTTGTTTCTTTCCACTTCTCCATGATATTCTCTCTAACTGTAACAGCTGGCCAAAGAGGTCATGGAGTCTCCCGGTTATGGCTTTATGATTTTGGTAATTGGTATTCCACATCATGCAGTGCACTGGGAGTTAAAGAGTTAATGCTTCAGTTTCAGGCACCTGTATGGAAGAGAAGAACAACTCCATTCCCCAGAAGAGTGTTGGCTGTTTTGTTTTCATTCTTGCTCAGGGGGAACACATGCAAGGCCTCAGTAGGTCACCCAATGTCCCTCTTTGGGATCATCAGCCTCTCTGCTGCTGCTCATCCCAGCCACGCACCATTAGTGTAAGGCTGTCAGATTTTTTGGACACTCTTTGTCATTATATTTCATTTATTAGCTCCAATTCTATTTATACTGCATTATATTGCATTATCGTGCTTCATCTTGCATTCTGATATCTTATTTAGCAAATTAATTTGTTTCTCCTCAAATCATTGCTGCTGTTTTTAATTATTTCAGGGTCCCGTTTCCCCTTTCCAGAGGTGCAGATCAGTGGATCCTTCTACCCCACCGGTCACAGAACTGGGCTGAACCAGCCTGCAAACCATCAACACCTCCTCCAGAGATACTCAAAATCTGCCTGGTTTCCTGTGCAACCTATTTAGGGAACCTGTAGGGATACTGCTTCGGTAGTGGGATGGACTAAATGATCTGCTGAGGTCCCTTCCAACCCCTACAGCTCCGTGACTCTGAAAACTGAGGGGGGTTGGGCAGGAGGCAGCTGCTGCTTGGGGCCTGGTTGGGCATCAGTCAGCAAGGAATTGCTTTATGTTTTGCTTGTTTTGTACATACAATAATTATTACCATTACTTTTATTTCTCTCTTCCCTTTCCATCCTAGTAAAGGTTCTGTCTTAACCTATGAGTTCTACTACCTTCCCTTCCCCCTCTATTCTCTCTCTAATCCCGCTGACAGATGAGAGTGGGAGGGGGAGTGAGCAAAGTGCTGTGTGGTGTTCATCTGCAGCCATGTTAAACCACAACACTACTGCTTCACTATTCTCACATTTCTGCCAGTGAAGGAGAAACGAGGGGATGGAGGGGCTGCTCACTTGGTGACTTTGCTCACTGCCTGCTTCCATGCTGCAGTGACATCCTAAAGAGTACCAAAGCTTTAGTGGACTTTTTGGAAGTTGCAAGAGACCTCACAACACCCCCGTGCAACTAAGAAAAGTCTATTGGCTCATGCCACCCACCACTGAAACAGACACCTCTGCGCTGGAACGAAGCAGCTGTATGACACCATGCAGCAATACTTCACAGCATTTTAGGGTAGACTGCAATTAACCTTTGGCTGAATCTCCTTCACCCCAAGCCACAAAAAAGTGTTTGTTCTGTTTTCTTCTCTGCCCCACCTCCGCAGTCTCACAGCTCTGGTGTTCTCATTAGCTGGCTGCCCAGGTTGCATTCCGGATTCTGGTACTGGGAAATAACAGTCCTCAAATGAATGAGCTGTTTATTCAGATACTAGTTTTGGTTCTTTGTGACTGACCCGGAGCAGAGACAGCTGATTCCAATGAAATCAAAGGGAAGCTGTACAGCACTGTGCATGTTTTCTAAGAGTCAAAACACTGAAGGCAAGGTTTGAGTCTTCAAGTTGAAGGCGTTAGCTTAGGGAAATACCTTCTCCTCACAAGCCTGAAATGAGCCACTGCTTCTGCTCAAGGAACGCATCTGTTTATGACAATGAAAACTCAGCAATTGAAACTCCCACAAAAGCTTCATCCCCAGGACCTCACCCACCCAGAGCATAGTTTCCCAGGATTCAGATCTGTCTGGTACATTTTGAAAGCCCAGAAATTCCAGAGACAGATATCTCTTAGGTTTTGAAGTCCAAATGAGCATCTTATGCAGCACAGGCAAAGGTCAAGTGCCTTTGAGAAAGTGAGGAGGCAGGGAAGCGATGAGTTCAAGTGGGTCTGACCCATCATGTCAGCTTCCTTCCAGTTCAGTGTATCTCCAGCTTCACCTGGCCCATACCCAGGGGATCAGCTCATCTTATGTTAAGACTGCCACCTAAGACAGGCCTGGCAAATCCTGACATGAAAAACCAGTACCACCATAGCTCACTTTGGTCAACTGAGCTCATAGACAATCCCCATGCTGCACAAGGGCCGCCCAGTCCTTCCCACAGCTCTACACTTCTGCACAGACAGGGACCGTGTTGTCCTAAAAGCAGCAAATAAAGCTCCACAGTTTTCACCAATTAATGACTTGCAAGCCATGAAATCCAATTGGTTCCCAGTCAGCATCAAGGAGTGGCATTAAGTGGCCTTAGAGAGTCACTTCACACCAAGAAAAGATGACGTAAGGACTGCTTCAAGTGATGCATTAATGAGAGCACACTTGGACATCCTCACTTTGGTGCAAGCCACTCTTTGTGTTGGGCCTCACAGGAGCAACAAAGGCAGGAAGAGCCCAGGCAGGGCAGTGTGCTGCTGGGGGGCTTGTGGGAGGAGGCACCAGAACGCATTCCAGGAGGCTGAGGACCCAGGATCATATTCACAGTTTAGGAAACAGTTTCACTACAGCCCCCGCAAACTGACCTTGGCAGAACACAGTTTGCACATAACAGCCATGTTTCTGCTGTGAGTAATGCCGTACCTCCAGTTAACACTGCGTTGTTGGTGGAACAAACATCTCGTTATCAAGTGCATACGGCATAGGATGGCAGAGGGGATGAATCAAACCATATTAGTATTATGATATTGATGAAAACATATGAAGTTCAGAGTGACACGATCCTTCTGCCCACGCAATTCCATCATTTCATGCATTTTCTTTCTGACAGAAATCCCAATTGTACACCTCCCCACCTTTCCCAGTAAGCCAGAAGCAAAGCTCATATTTCTCAGGCTGAAACAATGCACACAGGGCAGCTTGGTGGGAAGCATCTTCATCAGAGCAATCTGCATGAACCCCATGGTTGCCCACAGTTCAAATAAGGGGGAAAGGGGAGGTAGCTCTACACTTAAGAGACAGTATGCATTGCTTTACACTATCTCGCCTCCTATTTCACCAAACCTATTGCATGCACTCAAAGATAACCCCACTGGGCTCCATAGCAGAGGCTGAAGACCCACTGTGAGCACAACAGGCATCTACTGCCTGCTAATGCCTGCAGGGAAAGGAAGAGCACACCTGGACAGCCAACATGGGAAACATTGCTCACACCCATCCTAACAGGCAGCTCAGGCAGAAATTAGAAAGCTGTATTTAATGATCTGTAGCTAAATAAATTGCATTTGTATTATTCATCTCACCTCCTAACTCAACCAGTTACAGACTATGGCACACGGAGAGGAAAAGTTAAGAGTCATCTCTGTGTCCTGGAAATGCATCAGGATTGCAAATCTCCACCTGCAGGGCTTGCTTCCATCCCATGAGAAGGCAGCAGCTTTAGCAAGGAACCTGGGCTGACCACAATAAAATCAGGTCAGGTGCCTCACCTCCAGCACAGACACGCTATAGCTGGCTCAGATGCTCCAGACACAGGGTTTGGGAAGAACTAAGATTTGGCCACATAAGCCATGACTTGGTGGGTGGGGGCAGAGAAGTACCTCCACGTTGATAAGGAGCTGAAATTCAAATGAAGAAGTGCCTGCTTTGCTAATAAATGCCCATTTCATGATTGTTTTATAACTGCTTTTTAAAAGCCTGAATCCAGAGCCACTGACAGGATTGCTTTGCCACAGCAAGATATTAACATTCAAGCCACAGCACATCTTGGGCCACAGAACATGTTGGGCTGTTCTCTGCACACAGGAGAAATAACGCACCAAGCAGAATAGTATCTAAATTCATACAGCTCACAGCTTCACACATTCTCACAGAATCAGCACATCACGCACATTAAAGGGGGATGAATACATTCACCTTATCTTTGGCTGTATTATTGCCATGCTTATTAGTACTAATGGCATTCATAGGCAACCCTTGTCTCCCATGTTTTCCATAGGGTAATACTCAAAGCTGTATTATGATTTATTCCATAGGCAGATGCTTCCAAAGGAATAGTGTGAACTTGTCCCTTTGAAAACCCACTGAGAGGGGCAGTTCCAGATGCAGGCAAACAGCATTTCTGCTGTTTGAATAGGAGGGAAGCAAAGCAAGGAGAAACGTCCAGCGTTACTTGACAAGGCTTGAAACAAGAAAACAGGTATAAAGACATTAACTCAGAACTTTCATATAAGGCACTCTGACAGACGCTTGGAGGACCTCCCAAACTCTCCTTCCTTCTTGCATGCCCCAAGAGGGGCAGCTGCAGGCACAAGGCAGGAGTGTGGAAAGAAACTCTTAGCCCTCCAGACAGTACTGTCTCCGGAGCTGATGTTATGGCCAAGCAGAGTGGCCCATAAAGCAGCCTCTTCCCATCTGTCATCGTTCCTGCTTGATTGTGCTGGGCTTAGCTCGGCGCGCAGCACGCTCCACTCACAGCACATGGCAGCAGGCAGGCTGGCACGCCGCCCACCCCCAGCACCACGCAGGCAGGATGGCGCCGCCTGTACTTAAACCAATAGTTACTGTTTTACATCATCGAGGGCCCGCAGATTATGTTCTAAATCCATGAAGTAACAACAGATCAGCGTGCATTTCGCTAATGCCGCGCTAGGAAATAATGCATGAGGGGGGAAGGGACTAGCGCACAGCACATGGGGATGTATTGGCATTAGCTGGAGAACGGTGTATAGCATGCAACAGCCTGCACATCCCAGGCTCCACTGGACAGCCAACAGCGCTCCAACAAGTACTCATGGAGGAAGGCCACACAAGCACGATGCTGTTGTGCCGTTCCTGCTTTGCCCTCTCCAAAGTCCTTGAAGAAAACTTTCTCTAGAAACTACCACTTGGGTGCTGCCTACCAGTATGGACATTCCAGCAGAGGGGATGCAAGTTCAAAACCCAGGAAACAAGCCTGCTTCACGTACATGATGAAGCTCAAAGGCACATGGCGAAGGCTCCAGGGACACCTCATTGTGGCCTTCCAATACTTGAAGGGAGCATATAGGAAGGAGGGGGAGCAGCTGTTTATAAGGGGGGATAGTGATAGGACAAGGGGGAATGGTTTTAAACTGAGACAGGGGAGGTTTAGGTTATATGTTAGGAGAAAGTTTTTCCACTGAGAAGGTGGTGACGCACTGGAACAGGTTGTCCAGGAGGCTGTAGATGCCCCATCCCTGGAGGCATTCAAGGCCAGGCTGGATGTGTCAATGAGCAGCCTGGTCTGGTGGTTAGTGACTCTGCACGTAGCAGGGGGTTGGAACTGCATGATCATTGTGGTCCTTTTCAACCCATTCTATGATTCTATGGTGAATTATACCCTCAGGTTAATATGTACAACTGACCCTTCTGCTAGCCTCAGTTCATGCTTACCGAGTACTGATAGGTTTGTTTTCTGACACTGCTCATGGCCCAAGCCCACATCATGGCACTAAACTGATAAATACAGTCAAAAATTTTTAATAATTCTAATAAATTTGGTGTTTGTTAATAGGAAACATTTGCCACAAGATATCTTGCATCATCTAAACACTGGAATAGGCTCCCCAGGGAGGTGGTTGAGTCACCGTCCCTGGATGTGTTTAAAAGCCATTTGGATGTGGTGCTCAGAGATATGATTTAGCAGAGGGTTGTTAGACTTAGGGTACTATGGTTAGGCTGCAGTTGGACTTGATGATCTTTGAGGTCTTTTCCAACCTGAGTAATTCTATAATTCTATGATCCTGTCATCTTCCCAGCTACATTTGCTCATTCAGTGATCAGCACTGCTCCGAAATTCATTTGAAAGGAGCAGAGAGAAATCCCATTTGGTGGCCCCAGTGTCACTGAGGAAGGAGGCAGCAAGGCACATTTTCCAAGCAGGGGTTTGATAACAGAAGTCTGTCTGAGACAGTGAGACCTGCTGACCTCAAGGTCAAGTTCAACCCTAAGCACTCCAATTAAATAAGCTATTGTGGATGTGTGCAGTAACTCCTCAGCATTTACTTTAATGTGTGCCCAGCAGCAGTGAGACATGGCCACAAACACCAAGATCAAGTGGGAGGGCAGAATGCTCCCCTGGCAGGAGACACCAACAACAAAACAGCTTTTCATTGCAGTTCTAAAACTCATTAAACTCACCTCAACCCAAACGCTGCGGGGCAGAAGCCCTCCCTGGCTCTGCAAGAGCTTCCCTGCATCTTTGGGATTTCTCCCCTTTAGCAAGGACTACTTCTTATTTACAATGCAGCAACAAAATGTACTTTGGAAGACACCTTTATCACAGTTAGCACCACCACCCCATGCGCTGCCATTGTTGGCCTCTCTGCACTCTGCTAATGGCATTCTTCTATTACGTCTAAGTGTTTCCATCCATAGCTGGACACTAAGTGCATCTAAACCAGTTGTGTGCTGGAGATACACTCTTGCCCTACTATCACAACATTTTCCTCTAAAATTTGGTAGGGAGATGTGTGCTGCTTTGCAGTATGATCCATGTCAACTGTGTTCCAGTGAGGCAGGTAATCCTACACTGCTTGGTTTTATAAGAATCCAGACAATCTGAATTAATAGCATTAGCACAGCACTTGCCATAAACATGGAACAGTTGCTTTATTGCACTTGTCAAATGCATTCTTCTCTTTGGTCACAGCTATGGTCAAACCAAGAATTTAACAAAAAATTAACAAGTAATTCACAATAAAAAGGAATTCAGAAAGTTGCAAAAACAGGGAGCTATGGAAAGCATCAAATTCCTACCCTTTCCAACCAGTTTTCACTCTTACTTCAGCATGTTTCTGACCAGCTTAATCCACTGCCCAACACCACTCCACTTTGCACTTCTGTTTGGGGGACACTACTTAAGGGGAGCTTATAAAGAGGAAGGAGGTAAGACAATGGGAAGGGTCTTTAAACTAAAGGAGGGGAGAAATTAGGTGAGAAGTCAGACAGAAACTCTTCACTCAGAGAGTGGTGAGGCCCTGGTAAAGGCTGCCTAGTGAAGCTGTGAATGCCACATCCCTGGAGATGCTCAAGACCAGGCTGGATAGGGCCCTGGGCAGCCTAAGCTGGTGGGGGGCAGCCCTACCCACTGCAGGGCTGGGTCTGAGTGGGCTGTCAGGTCTTCCCTGCCAGCCTAAGCCATTCTGTGATTATCAGTTTCATAGTACTCAAACTGAGCTAGAAGCAACCTCATGTTTGCTGTGGTAGAGGTAAACAGCTTGGCAGACCCATGGTAAAGCAAACACCTGACCATTTTGATGTGGTATAGAGTTGTGTTTTCTGCCACTGCTGTCTGCTTTTCCTGCAGTGACCCCTGAACCCCAGCAGTACCAGCTGTGCTTGACTCAGGACACCCCAGTGTGCCTCAGCCCCAGGCAGGCACAGAAGTGTCAGTGGGGGGAAGCAGCCCAGTCTGGGGACCCGGTGTCCTCACCCCAGCAGGTGCTCAGTGCTGTCATGTTCTCAGTACATGTCAGAGCTGACTGTTGTCAGTAATCTGTAAGTGCAATGCTGACCCACAAGAGCCCCCAGTGGGTTGGTTTTAGCATCACAATTGCTCCCTTCTCAGGCTTACTTTCTCCCAGCAGTGTAACAGAAAGCCTTGAAAACAAGGTGCTGGGATCAGAGCAGAAGATACCAAAGCACATGCTCTTGAACAGAAGAGAAAGTAACCTATAAAAGCTAAGGATGTCAACCATAAAAGAAGATGTTTCTGTCAAGCCTTCATACAAGAATAATCCTCAACTAGTCCCTGGCAGAGCACAAAGCTCACAGCACAGCCAAACATCTCAGGCTCATTACAGCGAGACTGTCTGACACTTAGCACCCAGCGCTCATCAGTCACAGCTCTGTCAGTAGCCCCACAGCTTGATGGCCCACCGAGGGTCCTGAGCACCACTAGTTATTTGAGAGCACTAGGGCACCCCAGCTGCAAGCACTGGGTCCTGATCCAAGAAAGCACTCAAGCACATGCTTAACTTTAAGCACACAAATATGCTCCCAGACACATAAAAAAACCCACTTAGTGAAAATTAAGCATCTGCAGAAATACTTTATCAGCTTCTGCATTGAGCATCTTACAGGATTACAGGATTCCTGAGTGGAAGAAGCAAAACAAAGAGTAGGATTGCTACCCTGGACTTTAGGAGAGCCAACAAGGGGAAACAGGCAGAAACTGGAGCACAGGAAGTTCTGCACGTATGTGCACAAGAACTTCTTTATGGTGAGGGTGACGGAGCACTGGAACAGGCTGCCCAGGGGGTTGCGGAGTCTCCTTCCCTGGAGATATTCAAGACCTGCCTGGATGCCTACCCATGCGACCTGGTGTAGGGAACCTGCTTTGGCAGGGAGGTTGGACTCAATGAATTCTGGAGGTCCCTTCCAACCCCTACAATTCTGTGATTACACCCTATCAAGTGATGCTCAGAGAGGGAACTCCCCATGAACCAAAGCAACACCCAAGTGAGATTGCTGGGGGCTGGGTCAGGCTCCTAACACCTGGGAGCACCAGCAGAAGGCCTGGAGAAGGGCAAGAGCAGCCCAGAACTCATCTCCAAGTATCCATCATGTCCACATTTAACTATTTCACATCAAAAGGAACATGACCTAGCATGAGCTGTTTCCCTCCCACAGGTGCCTGGTAGGGACAGACACCAAGAGCTCTTCCTTTCCCCTACTTAACAGCTCTTGAATTTGTGTGGCCCCTTGGTGGCAGCGTGCTGTTTGTTCCCTGCGTGGCCCTGCTTTAAAGCTGGACATGTTTGTTTAAGGCTCTGATGGCGAGCACAGGCCCAGCGCAGTAGGGCACCAAGGAGCTGTCAGGGAGGAATGCCCGGCCCTGATTGACGAGCACACTGTAGTTACTCAGGTGGAGCCCAGGACCCCGCAGCCAGCACTGCTGCATGGATCAGATGTGCTCTGAGTTCACAGATCAGCCTGATGTGCAGCTCATCCCCACTGGGCTGTGGCAGGGGAACTTGCCCTCTATTCTTAAAGTGAAAAAGCAGTCTGAAGGAGAGAAGCCACCCTCCTCCTTAAACATGAAGGACCAAGATCCTATACCATCCTTATGGACATTGTTCTACAGCTTGATGACAGCACATGTGCAGATTCAGAGCCAGGGATGGCTGTGCTCAACCACAAGCTTGACTTGTTACATCATTCTTTAGACCCCATTCACACACTGTTTCTAGTCGCTCTATCCAACAATGTACAAAGATCCTGCCACTTCCTCCCATGTTATTTATGACAAGTACATGAAAAAGCAACGTTCCTTAGAGCCCTTTTCAAGGTGAAAGCTCCAAAGCCCACTCACGCTCCTGCAGCCCCCAACAAAACATGAGCTTTGAGGCACCACCCCACTGCCAGCCCCATCCCCAGCCTTGGGCCAGACCCTCCTGTGCAGGCTCTCTTCACTGAGAGCTGAAGATGCAAAGAGTTCCCCTCATTTCCTTCATAGTGTGAACAGTTTTGCAGCTTGTTCACAGCTGAAGCTTGCACCTTCAATTAGGAGGAACTTGACACCACACTTCATCTAAGAGCCCAGGCCAAATTAACATGCCTGCTACAAAACCACAGGAGAGCACACTTTGTGAGGAGGAGGGGCAGAAAATTTCTTTTCCTTTCCCATACAAAAGCTCCTGAAATTAATTTAAATGAAGCCATTTAAGAAACATGTGACTCTGGAAAAAGGGCACAAGACTCCAAAACCAGCTCACTTAGGCAAGGTTTATGCTACCATTCTCCCAGATTAAGTCAGTAGTCCATCTCTACACAGCAAGCACACAATGAACACTTATTAAGTCCTTATTATTCCTGTTGTAATAACAGACCCACAAGTACCATCCTCTGGGAGGAAAAAGAGAAACAAAAAACCAACACAAAACAACAGCAGCCCCCTACGTTAGGAGCAACACAAAGGCAGTTCAGGTCAACATGCGGAGCCCCACCCAGCAACAAATTGAAGCAGCAGTCCCCGAGACCATAATGAATTTGTACCCACCAGAAAAACCCCACACTTACCAGTCGTTGCTTTAGGAGAACGTAGCTTTTAGACACTGATCTTCCTTCCACCAGAGCCAGCTTTACTCTGTCCTGCTGAGGAGGGTGCTGTGCCCTCTCATTGCAGCCATCAAGCCCAAGAGCCTGCAGCTGTGCAGCTGGGTGGGGCAGTGCTGGGCCCCGTGCTCAGCCCTGCACCCACCACAAGAACCAAGGGCCTGTGCTGGGCTCCAAGCAAGCACCCAGCTACATGCCTGGCTTCCACCTTCTTCTGTGAAAGCCTTGGATGCACAAAGCTGACTGAGATACTAAATGCCATATTTGGGTATGGCCTCAGGCTGCTGCTCCTCGGGGGCTGGATGGGGAGCGAGGGCTCAGGTGAATCTCATCAGTGACACGGCTGGGAAAGAACCAAAGGAGCCACCTGCAGCCAGTTTTGCTACTGAAGTCCTTCAACCTCTGCTACTTTTTTTTACTTTTTTTCTGGTGCTGTTATTACTTATCACACCATAAGCCAAATGTCTAAGAGGTAAGCATACAAAATACAAGCCTGGTCATTGCCCCAGAATATTCTCCTGGGAACAAGAGAATAACTTACAAAAAGCTTGAGGGGCAACAAAATGTACCAGGTGGTGGGGGCTGCTTGGCACTGAAGTGTGCTACCCCAGCTGTGCTGAGAACAGGGACTTCTGGGGGCTTGTTCTGCTTTTGTTTGGTCCCCAGAGATACTAATTGCAAATGGAAAGGCTGGTCTGCAACTGAGATCTTGCAAATGTTATTTACCAGCAGAGTACAAGAGTAATCAAATGCTAAGAGGTCAATGAGTAAGAGAGCCTCTTGAAATACAGAATTCCAAAGCTTTTTTCTCTTAGCTACTCTTTAAAAGAGCCGTGTTTGGAGTTAGGCAATTTTTTACTATACATTTTTATGATTATCTGAAAAGCCTGGGCTACTGGAAAGTACAATGAGATATGTTAATTAACTACCATTACAGTGATTCCACCTCCTCTCTGGGCTCCTGCTCCAAATCCTAGCATGCCCTGAGGAATATTTTTCTCAAGCTTCCAGCTGGAAACTCCCTTGCTCCAACTGGGCTGGGTTCATTCCCTCTCCCTCTGTGTGAGCCCAGCCCTTACCTGCTGTGTACCCCCCAGCAATTGGCTGCAGGCAGTAGTAGACAAGATGTCTGCTTTGCCTTCTCTTCTCTAGGCTGAACAGGCCCAGCTCTGGGTGTTGCATGTACCCCAGCCCCTCTCCACAATGGTAGCCTGTTCCAGCACAACCATGTCTGTCTTGCACCAGGAAGACCACGACACTTCAGCTGCCATCTCTCAGGGGTTGTGTGGAGGGTAATAACTGCTCTTCAGCTGCTGCTCCTGCTGGTTTGGTGCGGGATGATGCAGTATGGATTAGATAACTGACTATAGACTACTTGTATAGTGAACTCTGAAAAAGTGCCCATAGAAGTTGTCCATACAAGTCACTATTTGGGTGTCAAGCTAGGTAATTGGTAAGCACATGCAGATTACATGGATTTTTTCCATTTAATTCTAATAATTTGTTGGTGTGCAAAACTAAAAATGGAATTGTGTACCCAAGCCTGAGGTTCTTGTACTCAAATGTTCATCTCTCGTTTAGAAAAGACCTGTAGGCAATGATGTGTTTTGTGTTTTATCTTAGTACCAAAGATAATACAACAGACTTTGTGGCACATCAGACTGTGGTTGGCATCACAGGGTCCTTGGACCACCACGACTTTCACTGCTGGACAAACTCAGGGTATTAGTCATGTTCTTCCTTTATATATTCCTCTATGAGAAGTACAGTTGCAATCTTCTCCATGATGCTGATCCTCAGATGGTAAATAGAGACATAAACATCCAAGTGAAAACTGTAACATAAAACCTAGGTTGGATGGATTTCACAGGAGCTTGATATAAAATGATGTGAACCAGAATTAGGGGACTGTTTCCTTTCTGAGTACAGAATAATTCAAGCTGAGATGTCATAGTCCAACCTCCTGCTCAAATCAGGGCCAGCATCAAAGTCCAAAACCAAGAGGGGCTGCCTCTCAGTCACAGTCTTTTTGAAGTAGCTTTTTCAATTCCAGGGCCATCAACTCCTCCATAACCCTGCATTGCCATGTGAAATACCTGCTTCTTTTGAGGTATCAACTGGAAATAATGCAGACAATGTATGTCAGTTTACCATTTAAATGACGGAATTATCTTAAGAAAAATCACTGGTACACGATTCCTTCAGAATCTCATGATCTGAGTTAGCGCTGCAAGGGCTTTAGTAAGAACATACATACACAGCATTTGAAATCTACAGTGACAAATCTGTTCTGCAAAAATTAAATGGGAGCAAAAAACACCCCACCCTGATGGTGCCTATTAGATGGAGGCAGACAGATCTTTCTCTAGCCCGAGCATACTTCAGCATTTACAAGTGTGGAGCAGCCTGATGAGCTGGTGCCTCTGTAGGACTCACAGCTTCTTTGAGCATTCCACTCACGGTGACCAGAGGGTGCTGGCATGGTACGAAGCATGGCTGTGTAAGCCTAGCTGACAGTCCTGCTTTGATTCCAGGCTATGCGAAGGAAATAAAAGCTTCCTTTTTGTTTTTATCAACTGAAATGCTTTTAGCTCCTTTCAGATTTGTCATAATAACAATAAACTTAAGGAATAATCTAACATTGGATTCAACCTGTGTTTGGTACAGACTGCTAAAAATGACTTTCTCAATTTGATATGCTACACTGATGTATTGCACCTTTACATATCTGTTTCATTCCCTTATGGTGGATGTAATTGAAAGGTATTACACAAAGTAATAGCTAGCCCCAAGTGAGTGAGCTAAACCTACAAATCTGGATGTATAATGAATATGATGTAGTCAAAGATCATTAATTGTTCCACATTCAACATCATTCTGCCGTTAAAATGTTCCTTCCCCTTCCTCTCATGGGCTTTTCTCCTTCACTCCATACCATTTCTGTCTTCTTTCCACCGGTGTCCAAAACTCTGAGGCACTCGTAAATAACACAGGCTTCTCCCCCAAGCCTAATGACACAATTCCCATGCACATTTGTCTGAATTTCCAGCTTTATTTCCTTCCAAAGGTCTTTAGTCTTGAAGATCTGAGTAACACAAGTCATTTGTGCCTTCTGAACGTGGCTCTGTAGCACCATCTCCTCTCCTCCTGTGCCAGAAGAGCAATGACTAGGCACGGAGCAGATCCTCAGATGCTCACAGTCTGTTGGAGCAGCGGCTGAGGCGCACCCACAGAGAGGCTGGCAGCTGGCACTGTCCATCTCCCAGCAGCAGAGCATTAATAACCACTGACAAAATGCTATACAGTTCCAGCATGATGTCAGTGGTGTTAACCTCTGTCAATCCTGTACCAGCACTGGTGAATGACTGTTTTTCATTGTTCTTTAAAACATACCTTTGAAATATTCCACGTTGAACAAAACAGTAGAACAATTCTGTATTTCTCTGTTTCTCTGTTTTTGAAAGCAAACCATCAGTAATCCATACTGACTGTATTGAACAGTAGTGAATCATCCCGTGTATGACTTTTTATTGAGCTTTAGAAAAAAACAAAACAACAAAAATCAACCAACCCAAACCAACTTCTACCTGTCACACACAGTTGTCAGCACCTTTTGGGAGGTACTGGTAATTTTCCACCTAGCTGAAAGAATTTGAGGGATTTTCTGGAACTTGCAGTGTGGGAACACATTACTCTGAACTGGTGCATTATAGTAAATCTGCTACTGCTTTTAGGAATATGAAATATAAATGGTTTTGTTGGTTTTTTTTTCTCAGCTCCAACTAGAGAACACAAAGAAAATTATTTTTAAGTGGCCTAACCAGAAAGCCCCTTTTACAGTCGTACAGTACTTTGGAATTGCTTGCATCCCAGCTCAAAAAGGAAAAATGCCAACACTATAAACAGATGAGAGAAAGTCTAGAGGGAGAGACAGTATTGTTTATTACAGTAGCAAAGAATACCAGAAGAAAACAGTTTTCCACGTATGCAATCAGATCTGTATTCTTAGTCCACTAGTAGGAACAGCCCTGTTGAATTTCACTGTGATGATACAGGGTCAGTATGCCTTCAGATTATTTGGAAGGTAAGGATTTTTTAAAAAAGATGGGATTTTTTTAATTATTTTTTTGTACTTGCAGATTAATTAGTCCTATTTTCATTTATCAGCTACTTCATTATTTACTGGCAAACTTCAAGCTAGCTGCAGAATCACAGACGTACCCAGTCAAGTGCAGTCACATCTTTCTACCTCCTACAGTGCTTTAAGATGTCAGCTTTACCATAGGGGAATCTTTGGTTCTAGAAAACTGGGTAAGTCTGTAAGGGAAAATGTCTGGCATTGCAAACTACTCCTGCCCATCTCTGTGCCTACACTTGTGCCAGTAGCTGTCACATTTAGTATGTGTAGGGACTGGAAGCACAAGATCAGATGGAATGCGAATGCTCTGCACTCCCAACTACAACATGTGATGCAGTTGTTTCTCCTGTTTGGGTTTAACCTAATTTTCTGAAAACAATAAAACTCAACCTCTCCAAAAAACCAAAGTGGTTGATGTGGCATAGACTTTCCACTGAAAATTGGAAGAGGATGTAAGAGGATTTGCCACCTTTAGTTCCTGGGTGTAGAGCAACTAGTCCCAGTGGAATCAAAGCAAGAATAAACCCAAAGAATATTGTTATCACACGTGAAGTCTTCTGTGCCAGCTCTGTACTTACTTCCATCACAAGGAGCATTTGCAGGGTGAGACGAGAGCACAGCACAGGCTCTGCAGTCACGTGGGAGCAGATGACAAGAGGGAAAGAATGCAATATTTCCAACTCTTCGGACCTGTTGTGGACCTCCTGTAAAAGGACATACTTTGGGTTAAATCAGCTCTTAGGGACACCCACCACCAGGCAGTAAACAAGCCAGCAGCACCTCAGTATGAGAGGTAAACTGCACAACTTTTGCATCCATGTAGAAATGGCAGAAGACTGATTTGTTTAATCCCATGCCCTTTCTAACAGAAGACAGCAAGAGACAGTGATGGGCGAAGTTCATCTGAATGCACCAGCGCCGCCTTCCTTCTTTGGCAGAGAAAAGGAGGAGCAGAGTTTACATGTCCACCCCTCCCCAAATCATAGCAGGCGGTCGAAGCAGGGGGGAGAAGGGGTTTTCTGCAAAGCCTGTGCCTTTGAGGCAGCAGAAGGGCAGAGCTCAGTTTTATGACTGCTGGCCCCAACACAATTTACCATTTACAAACTAATCCTCCTCCCTTCGAGAGCACAAGGCCTGCTAAAGCTCTCATGTCCACTTCTCTGATTCTTCATTGTCCACACTGATAGAGAGAAGCCCAAGACCTAATCAGTGTGTAATTCAATCGCTGTCCAGGCTGTGTCACAGCACAATGCTCTGCTTGTAGAGCCATGGGTTAACTCAGCCAGCTACTGTTATGCACCACAGCAGGTGTGAAGAATGTCCCTCAGCCTAACTGTGTGTTGCCACTCTGTCAGGGTCCATTTCTGATACTACTTTCACTCACCACTTAATGATTGTTTTTCTTACTGGCAGCAAACTAATTGTCAGCTGTATGGTAAAAGGGCACTTACTTACAGTATTTTTGATCTGGAATTGCAAATTCCTCAACAGCATAGTATGGGCCTCATGTGACGTCTTCCAGATGTCCAAAATGTAGAGGGCTGCTAAAAATCTTTTTCCTTCATCTTAATCCAGCAATTAATAAATTAAGACATCTAAAATGCTTCACTCTGTTGTTTCTCACACCAGGCTTTCCAACACATCCTTTTGGTAATGGCTCGGATCTGCAAAGCTAATTTCATTTAAATCAGCATTAGGAAGGTGCTCCAAAAAATTCTATCCATGTGTAAGCGGTTAACAATCTCTGGAAAGTGAGATTATATGTACTGCCATATTGAAATGCAGATATCTGGCTTTTGGTGTGGGTTTTTTTTTAGTGGGGAGTTTTTGTTTTTGTTTTTTTTCATATCTACCACACTAAAAGGAGTAGAAAGTAGCGCTTCTACTAGAAGAAGCTACTCTTCAGAAGAGCTAGCTTCTGATATTATTTCTCTAAGCTTTTAATTTTAATGTGGAAGCAATACATACAGGAGGAATACCTGATGGAAGAACTACACTGGGAAAGAAACTCTACAGGTCTGTATCAGGACAAGCAGTTTTTAGTTAAAAAGAACAAACAACTGAAGTCAGCTGGATAATTTAACTAATCCAAGTAGTAAGTAAAACAAAATGACAGTAATTTCCCTGCCACCACACAGAGGATCTCAAATCAATGTATCGGACTATCTGAAGTTTTACAATGTAATTCCATATGAGCATTACAGTTACTAAGCTTACCCAGCCCTGTGAAGTGATGAAATATTTTGTTACTCTTTCAAATCCTGGCATGGCAGAAAGGGGCTGTTGAACTTCTTACCACTGCTGCAGAAAAAGTCATATTATTATACATATATGTATTATTATACTATTCAAACTGTGAATCTGTACTTACAGTGTTCAACAAGTCTTGCTCAGTGCTGAAGCCAAGCTGCTCATTTCACCCATACTTGTCTAGTGCCATCACTGAGGGCTGACTTCCAAACTTGGGCGGACAACAGTTTACATGGCAGGGGCCACGAGACATTCTTGCATCCTGAATCAGGATTTAGCAATGCCATATGCCAAGCCTTAGAAGCATGCACAGTATTTGCAAATGAGCATCTGCGGAAATCCCATTTCCTGACAAAGAGAGGCCTCAATATTCTTGTTTTTCTCCTGGGCTTGCGCCATACTGTAATGAAAAAATGAAATATGGAGGTTCACTGAGAGCTTGCTTGAGCAATTAGCAAAGGCATGCAGAATGAGAAGCCTGGCTGATGGGATCTGACTGAAACCATATGCAATGTAGAAAGAAGAAACCTTCATCCCTTCTCTGTAGCCCTCCCTGGGTTACCACTGCTCTGCTTTTGGTGTAACCTTTCTATACTCCTTCCTCAAATTCTGACTGCTGCCTTCAAACCTTCCCTAACTCTGAACGCCCATGTCTCCTCACCCTCCACTGACCTGGCACAGTCCCCTGCACTTCTGTGGCTGCATCTTAACCCATTTCCCTCTGCTTTTGTCATCTTCCCTTGCTGCTGGTTTCAGCTGTTACACCTCACAGATATCATCCTGCACGCTGCTCTGTGCCTATCTCACCTCTGCCAGGCAGCTCTTTAAAGCTTTGAACCAGTGGCTGAAAACACTAAGTAACTGTTAGATGCCAGCAGCCCTCTGAATGTCTCACACAAGGCCACGTAACTGACAAGAGAGATTCAGCATCTTACGGATCCAGCATTTGTCAGGTTCCTGCTGGTATTTTATAGGTCTCAGCATCATTTTGGGAACAAGCATCCATCACTGGGTCATGTGGGCTTGTTGCATGCAAAATACCAGCCACTGTTTCCCATTTCCACCATGCTACACTAGAACACTGTCTCCCTGCTAAATGCTGGGTATAAGAAACACAACTCTGTGGTGCAGTGCCCTTCCCTTCCCTCCTGCTGACCAGCTCTTCCCCTGGTAGTTCAGAGGACTCACCCCGCCTATTGGCCACAACAGCGTGCATTCAAACAGCTGCTCAGGCTGGATGAAGCACCTGCTCTGGGTAACAGCAGCTGGAGTTCATTTTGGGTCCAAAGGGCCTAGGCCAAGTGGGCTGACTGCATGTGCACTAATCCAGTATCATCACCAGCTCCTCCAACAACAGGTGCCTCTTTGAAGAGAGAAGGAAAAACTATTTGGGGAGGAATCAGACCTTTATAAAGAACATTATGGGCCAGGCTCTCAGCTGGTACATGCTCAGTTCAATCATGTACTCTCTTGAAGTTGTATGAGTAATGCCCATCTACAACAGTGAAAGGTTTGGCCCACTCTGCCAGTTAGTGCTGCTTCTCTTCTCTGTTTAGTTTTCCTTAGAACTTCTCACCTATCTTTGCTGCACACCGATCTTCTTTTAAAAAGGAAAATAAATCTTCCTGTCTCCTGCTTCAAAGCAGACAGCTACAAGTCAAAAGCTACACACGGCAAACTTCACTACCCTCCCTCTGCCCACATACCATGGCCTTACTGCTGCCTCACAAGATGTGTCCCTCAGCCCTGTTTGCATCCCAGATTCTAGACCACAAGCATCCTTTCAAAGAAACATGGATGATCCCATTCTGGGACACATCAGACAAAACCACTCAGAGCCCCTTAAGAGATGTCTGTTGGCCCAGGCATCACAAGAATGGCCATGTACTTGATCTGGCCAGTGGTCCATGTAGCCCAGTGCATTATTCCAATCAATGGCCATGATAAAATGATCTGGGAAGTGTGCAGGAAACCCTGCCAGAAGCAGCTACCAGCTCAGCTGGTTCCAAGGAAAATTTCCTTTTTATCTCGTTTTGCTGCAATCTGTACAATTCTCTTTTTATCCTCTCAGCATCTTACTGATTGGTTTGGACTAATGAAAGCCTCCAAGATTTCTCCTTCCTGAGTGCTGCCATGCCAAGCTCTATACAACAGTTCCACACATCTAGTCTCAGTCCTGGCAGTGACCCTAGTGCCTGTTTCAGGAGAATTGAGGGGCTCTCTCCAGCCTGAGCACAGAGCAAGACTCGCACAAGTGGCCCTGCAGCACACTGCCAGGAGCACTCTGCCCATAAAACATGAGCAAAAGTAGGCTTTCCAAAGTGCTCACAAAGCAGTGTTAGGGGAAAACATGACCTTGCTACAAGCTGCTCATATTCACCGGTCACAACTTCCCTAACTTTGTATTCTAACATGTATTTCCCTGAACTGCACCTCTTTTCATTTGTGACCTTCTGAGGTTTGATTAGTTTTTGAGTCACTTTCCACTTGGGACCATGTCCCAGATGGGTTATATTACAGAAAGAAGCAAAGCAGAGTCACTTCAAGGAGCAGAGCTGGTAGCCAGAATGGCACAGGCAGAAAAAAAAAACAACAGTCTAAAATCCATCACAGTTATTGACCTCACTACAAATACACACAAGTGTCAGTGCTACTGTGTTGGCTTTAACATTTAAACAAGACTCAGAGAATTTTCCTTGACAAACACTGCAGTTCAGGATCACGGACACCATTTGCTTACCACATTCACAGCACAGCACAGGAACGCCCTGTGCTAGGAACACAGGCTCAGCTGCTGTGGACTCCTGAATTCCCTTTGAGGCTTTAACCACAGCTCCAAAGTTGGAAAATATCAAAGCATATCTAAATATACAAAAGAAGGCAATGTGGCCCAGTTATGCATCTGTTTTGCCCACACATATGTCTGAGGGAGCCACATAGTGACCACACACTTAATGCTGAGCAGTCTGATACCGCTCTGTCACTGCCCTGCACAGCACAAGCAGTGAGACCCTCCCAGCATCCAAGAGACCCAGAGCTTTCCCTAAAGCTTGGAATCCTCTCTGCGACGTGCTGTCACTGGGCACATTTCACACAGACCAGCTGCACAGGATTTATGCAGCCCATTTTGGAGTATCAAAGCTAAGGTTTTTTGTCTTTGCCTCAGGCAGGTGCTTGGTGTGTATAATTTCAAGAAGAGAACGAACCATTCTGTGAGAGCATTAAATGCTCAGCACAGTAATTTCTGAATTATACAAATGATAGCAATAGGAGATAGTGCTTTAAAAATCAAGAAGGAAAGCCCTTCACTGCATCACTGCAGGCAATGCCACAGAGTCCTACAGACCAGAGTAACTTTCCAAGAGCACCAGTTAATGTCGCTGGCTGCCTTAAGTGATACAAGCCAGATCCACCCTATGTTATACCTCATAATTATGAGGAAATCAGGCTAACGCCCAAATCAGTGGATCCTCTGCACAAAGATAATGAAATAAAAATCAATCTGTCTGAGCTGGCACAGAAAGGCTTGACACGAACAGACAACAATCTAACAGCTACCACTGTAAGAACCTTATAATATATTGAAAATCATTAAAATCGAGCAGAACATGATAGGGAAATGGACATCCTAACAATCTGCACCTTCACTTCACTGGAGTTTAGCATAGTCTTTAAGATCTGTGATGTTTGAAGGAAGTTATTCACTTCTGCTTTTTCTGACTCACCTCCATTAAACCAGAAAATCATAGAATCATAGAATGGTTTGGGTTGGAAGGGATCTTAAAGATCATCTAGTTCCAAATCCATTGCCGTGGGCAGGGCTGCCCCCCACCAGCTCAGGCTGCCCAGGGCCCCCTCCAGCCTGGCCTTGTACACCTCTAGTGATGGGGTATCCGCACCAGGGCCTAACCAGCTGATTAAAAAAATTATTCTTAATGTCTAACCTAAATCTCACCTCTTTTGCTTTTAAGCCATTTCACCTTGCCCTGTCACTAGCAGACCATGTAAAAAGTTGGTCCCCTTTCTGCTTGTATGCTTCCTTCATGTACTGGAAGGCATAATGAGGTGCTCTCAGAGCATTCTCTTCTCCAAGCTAAACAAGCCCTCAACTCAACCTTTCTTCATAGCAGAGGTGCTTCAGCTTTGATCACCTTCGTGGCACTCTTCTGGACTCACTCCCAACAGCTCCACATCTTCCTTGTGCTGGGGGCTCCAGGTCTGGATGTGGTATTCCAGACGGGGCCTCACAAGGGCAGAACAGAGGGGGACGATCCTCCCCCTCTACCTGCTACCACACCTTCATTGATGCGGCCCACGATACAGTTGGCCTTCTGGGCTGCATGAGTGCAGTGCTAGCTCACATCCAGCTTTCTGTCTATCAAGACCCCCCGGTCTCTCTCCACAGGGCTGCTCTCATACACATCCATATGAATCCCAAATTTAATACATTTACCTGATGAACGTACACTTTAAAGCTTCAAAAAAAACCCAAAACACTGTAATTATTTTTTGCTCAACTTCTTATAAACTTTGAAAGGGTTCTTCCTCAAATAAAAACTGTGAATATAGCTCGCTCTCAACTTTTTGGTGAATTCAAAACCTAAAACATTTGGAATCATTTCCCCTTAATCTGCAACATCTTGCACACTCCTCACCACAGCTGCAGCCTCAGTGCCTTCCCTCTTTAGCCAAGCAGTAACGGGCATCAGTCAAACCATTCAACTCCCTGAAGTACCTGCATTTTGGAAGCAGGTGCTCCTGGTACCAGCAGGGGACTCTACGAACACTGATTGTCAGTGACATAGAGCAGCAAGACAATAAAAAGTTCCTGGACTTCCATCAGAAGATTCTGTTTACTACTGACAAATACTACTGCAGCCTCCAACATTGTGAACAAGTACAGAGTGCATCTGCTCATGCTCATCTCAAAGATGTCTGATGCTCTTTCAAGGGCTGCTGAGCACAGAGCGCACCTACCAGAGTTCACACTGCCTGGAAGGCATAACCTGCAGCCACTGACTTCAGTGGCACAAACTGTACCAGAAAAGGGCAGTGCCTTTTCCAAAACGTCAAGTCTTATTTTCTCATTTGTCCGAAAACAAGCACAGATTCTTATTCATATTTGTGGAAAGGAAGGCAGAACAAGAAGGGCAAGGAATACAAACCGTGAGAGACTCCAGGCAGTTGGGATTGCACAGACCCCTTATGTAATGCATTGCCTGGGGCACACCACATGTTTTCAGAAATTCCTGAGAATCCCTTTATACTTGCTCCAGCTGTAAGACCCAGTAGCTCCAACCTCCAATAAGTGACTGGAATTACAATGTACCATGGACAGATCGCACTGACCAGCCTCAAGTTTGCCGTCCAGTGCTTCTTTAAAATATAACTTGAAATAACAATTGCAGTATCTCAGAGGAGGAGGGACTGGGGATGAAACTTGGTGTAGGTAAATTGCCAAAATGTAACAATACTTTGGAAAGAGCCACATGTGCTTAAGAGAAAATGGAGCTATAGGGCTGGTAGTCACAAGTTTGTAGTGTCTGCGGTGCAGTTTTACCAGAGAAGCCAGCATGAAGGAGCCTATGAGCATGCACAGTCACAGAGGTTCCAACATGGCCTGTGCTCAGCCTGCCAGACACAAGCTAAGGCTGTCTCATCTTCACCCCAAGCCACCCAAAGTGAACTATTCTGCAGGAAGGGAAAAGACAGCATTAATTACAGAGAGCCTGATTTAGATACTGCAAAGAGGAAGCAGCATGAATTAAGAAGCCCTTCTAGACCTGCTCTGATACACAAAGTTAAAGATAAGGACAGATTTTAATCAGCAAAGTTTCGAAGATTTCTCTAAATAACACAGTGGTTTCAATTATCCAGAATTTGAAAGTTCTTTAAGAAAGAACTTCACTGCAAAAGAAGAAAGAGGGATCAGCCAAATTCTCATGCACCTCAGCTGGCTTCTAGCACTGCAATAATTGGTGGTTTGCATATGCAAAAATATCAGTGAACAGAAGAAAACAGAGCTCTAACTCTCTAGAAAAAGAAAGCAATGGAAAACAAAGCTTTGGAGTATTTGAGGCAAGCTCCAGAAAAATTCACTTCAAAAATGACTTCAAAATGAATCCAAGTATTTGCATACAGGATTTCAGTGTGATACCTGGCTTTAGTAAATGGAATACATAAATAGCAGGTGCTGCACAGTCACACAGTGATGTTCAGTACATACAAGCCCCCAAAATAGGCTCCTGTCTGCTCTGTTTGACATCAAGGACAAGACAGTCACTTCAGAGGAACTACATTCTAGCTTGTACTTTTGAGAAGCTCTTATCTTGTATCACTAAAGCATACTGATTTCACAGCACTGCAGCAAAGCGGGCCTTCCTGAGCACTTTATATTCGCTCAGAGACACAGAAAGAGAAAATATATCTCAGAATAACCACCTCACAGCCACAGGGCTACAATCATCCCAGGGCCACCCCACATTTTGCTAATGACTGTAAGACCGGTTTTAAGAAAGCCCAGGTTTCAGGCTGCTTTTTTAACTCTATGAGTCACACAGAACAAAAAAAGCAAAGAAATAACACAGAAGTCTTGCTGGCTTTTCTTCCATGGAAAGCGGGAAATAAAACAGAGTGGGATAAGACAAAACAGTGAAATGAAGCACCTGTTGAGCATAGCAAAGCATATGGATAAATGGGTAAAGTGACTTCACGTCCAATAGAAGAGATTGTGAATTCACGGGTGCTCATATGAATCATTCTCCATTTCCTGCCAGAGAGCTTAGGTTTCACTTAATTATGAAATAAAATCGTGAATGGAGAAGGCTAATTTACAGGCATACATATAATACATTTATTTACAGCTCTTTCCTCATGTAGCCTTCAGTCTTCATTACTGCTATTGATGGCCACTGAATGATCACATATGAAAAATATCTGGTAGCATTTGATAGATCACTTACAAAGCACACAGCTAGAAAGCAGCTAACAGATGGTGGCTGGACAGAAGCAACAGCCACAATTTTTGTTACCTGTGGTTACAGAACAGACAATGTGATCTCCAGACAACAAAACACAGCTTTAAATGACAGAGAATCAAGGCAGAAAGCAGCCAGATTCAATTAAATATTTGCAAAGCACTCTCAGCAGAAAAAACATTTTCAGACGACTTCTGAAGCCCTTTGACAATAACTCCGTCCTCTCTGTTACACTCAGCCAACAAATACACAGGAGAGGTGTGTTGTACAAGAGCTTCTTTCTCTGGAACGTGAACTGCACTCCTCATACCATGCTGTGGTTGCCTGGGCTCCCACTCTGGCATACCACTTTGATCACTTTAAAATCATCCCAAACCATAGAAATAAACTGAGGCATGTGCCTAACCTTACACATTTAAATAATGCTGGATTATGGGAATAAGGAGGGCTAATCTTGTCACCAATCCTGTTTACAGAACCCTTGTGTTCAATGGCTTGCACAGAACTATCTGCTCTTCCTCTCCCTCAGCATCCAGCCCCACCACACCATTGGTGTCTGTTCATTCAGGAATCTAGTATGGCACCTTTATACTCCAGGACATGTGGGAATAAAGTTCTGAACCTGATTCACTGATTTAAGTCATATGAGGACACTGTTATCCAAGTGACTAATAACTTTTCTAAAGCATAGAGTTTGGAAGAGATTCCTAAAGCTTTCCCCTCAGGTTAGTGCAGTTGACCAGTTAGTGCAGTTAAAAGCCCCCACCTGACAGCAGACAGTTGCCCTTACTCCAGGCCATGCTGCAATGTTGTAACTAACAACTAAGAAACTGAACAAAGCGTTTGTCTCCTAGGATACAAAATTACTTAAAAACCAAGATTTGATCACATGTTTTTGGAACAGATGGTACAGTCCACAGTGCAGATACTATCAGCGTGTGACACGCCTCACCCTGTGTAGCAAGAACCCCTGCGTTACTTTGTATGGATTTTCTCCATAATAAATATAATTGCAGTAGAAATGGCATGTGTTTCCTTTAGTTCTATGAGGCAGAATGGAAAACAAACTGAATGGTGTTCTCATGGGAAAAAAACAAAACAAAACAAAACAAACAAAAACAACAAACAAACAAACAAAAAAAGGAGTTAAGGAATATCTAGAATTAAGGAAATCTGGAGTGAGTCAGATCAGGCTCATGCTTCATATACTGCCATGCGATAACTAAGACATGAACTTCCAAAAGAAAGCATGTGATCAAGTCTTTTATGCTCAGAAATTGAACGTAAAGACCCACCAAACAAAATAAACTGTAAGTTTCTCCAGAGATACTAGCTGGCTTTCTATTTTGATTTCACACTTCATATTATAGAATCATAGAAACGTGAGTTGGAATGGACCCTTAAAGGCCATCTAGTCCAACTCCCCTGCAATGAACAGAATGAACAGGGACACCTACAGCTTACATCAGGTGCTCAGAGCCCCATCCAGCCTGACCTTCAGTGTCTCCAGGGGCAGGGCATCCAACAACTCTTGGGACAACCTATTCCAGTGCCTCAATACCCTAATTGTGAAAAAACCCTGTTTCCTTACATCCAGTCTAAATCTCCTCTTTTAGCTTTGAAACCATTTCCTCTCATCCTATCACAACAGGTGCTGCTAAAGAGTTTATTCCTCTTCTTTCTTATAGACCTCCTCTAGATTCTGAAAGGCTGCTCTCAGGTCTCCCCAGAGCCTTCTCTTCTCCAGGCCAAACAGCTCAAGCTCTCTCAGCCTGTCCTCATAGGGAACATCATAGATGTGTTCCATCCCTTGGATCATTTTCGTGGCCCTCTTTATTCAGAGGGTGATGAGGTCCTGGCACAGCTGCCCAGAGAAGCTGTAGGTGCCCCATCCCTGGAGGGGCTCAAGGTCAGGCTGGATGGGGCCCTAGGCAGCCAATCTATGTGATAGAAATCAGCACTGCACACAGCAGGGGTTGGGGCTGGGTGGGCTTTAGGATCCCCACCAACCCAAACCATTCTAAACATTAAAACATGATAAGTTGCATTAAACAATGAGGGCAGAATACAGCAAAAGAATGAGGCACCCAAGTGGAAATAAGCAGGTTTCTGCCCAGCAGCTCTCTCACCCCCATTGCACCAGCTCTCTGGTGATGGGCAGTCAGATCCGATCACAATTACAGCGTGCAACAGGCTAACAACGCTCCCCTTAGTCCTCAGGAACATGTCTGTGGGGGAGCAGAGCGATCTGCTAAAATATACGGCACAGAGCAGCACGCAGGGCTGAGCTGACTCAGCAGAAGGTCACTGAACAGAAAATTATCCCATCACATCAGCCACATTTCCACTCCAGCGACTTCTATGCATTGAAGGCAAGCGCTCAAAGAACAGCAGGCGGAGCTGCACCTACGTGACATGGCGGCTGACGGAGCCAGGAGCCCGACTTTAGCAGCCACCGTGCACACCGAGCAGTGCCACTAAGACACCTGACGTGACCCCGCCGCCAGCAGCAGGCGGAGCGGCCGAGGCCCGCCGGGCTCGAGTCGATCCGCCCATGGGCACTCAGGAAATGGCGGCGCCGCGGCTCCCTCCTCCCCCGGTCGGGCGGGAGGCGGGCGGAGGCGAGGTGCGGCCCAGGTGCCCGCCGCTATATCAGGCGTTGCGGCGAGGCGGAGCGGCTGCCCCATGGCGGCACCGGCCATGGCCGAGCCGCGCTCTAAGCGGCCTCGCGTCACGCTGCCCGCCTGCCCGGCCCACCGCCCGCTGCCTAGCAGCCGCGTGAGGCAGAGTTTCCCGGCCGCCGTGGAGGAGGGCCTGTGCGGGGTGACCGGCGCCCTGCTGGAGCTCGCCTACAGCCTGCAGGCGCTGGTAAGGCAGCGGGAGGGCCGGGGGCGCGGGGCATGGCGGTGGGTGATGCTGGTGGCTCGTAGGGGCTCGGGGTGGGTGCTGCTCAGTTAGGAACGGACGGTGGGCAAATGAAACTTAAAAGCGTGAACATCTTAAAAGTACTTAATAACGTATATAAAAGATTTACCTTAGCAGTTAAGCAGGTGTGGTAACTTTCCCTCCGTGGCTGCAAAACGTGGAATCTCAGCGCTTCTGTGAACGGCAAGGTGAAAGTAAGCGCAGGAAAAGCATCCTGCACGTATCGCAATGAATGTTGTTAATACGACATTTCAGCATGGCCCTGCTCTCGAATGCTTTACTGTCATGCACAAGTTGGTTATCACAGTAATAAACACCGTCTTGTGCGCGTCAATTTTCTGCAAATTCTTCTAAATAATAAAAGCAACACAGAGGAAGCATTTACTTCATGTTTACACAGAGCAACAGATCAAAGTGAGCAGGACAGTAAGAAGCAGGAAAGCCTATGGAATTATACAAGTGCAGAACGGCTTAGTTGGAAGTAACCTCACAACCCTTTGCCATGGGCAGGGCTGCCCCCTGCCAGATCGGGCTGCCCAGGGCTCCATCCAGCTTCCTTCTGTCCTTCCTAGGCTATAAGTATACAGCAGAGCTTCAGTCCAGTGCACATCCCAGAGGCAAAAGCTATGCTGTGCTGTATATGCGTACTTAGGGGATTAGCAGATCACGAGGTTGTAGCTCCCTTAGTTCCACTGAGGCACGCTTCCTATGAAGAAAGGCTGAGGTGGAGGCTTTAAACTAAAAGAGGGGAAAATTAGGTTAGAAAGAAACTTAGAAAGTGGTGATGGCCTGGCACAGGCTGCCCAGAGAAGCCACAGGTGCCCCATCCCTGGAGGGGCTCAAGGCCAGGTTGGATGGGGCCCTGGGCAGCCTGAGCTGGTGGGGGGGTTGGAACTAGGTGAAAATGCAAAACTGTGCTTGTTGTCTTTTGCATTTGCCTCATCTTAATAGCTTTGAAAGCTCATTTTTCACCTATGTTCCCTGTTCTGGGACTATGCCTTAAAAATTATTTGTATTCCAAGGATCCTTTTTAACAAGAAAGAACAGCAGTACTGGAGAAAGACAATGGTACTATATCAGTTCTACTAGAATCGTAGAATCACCAAGGTTGGAAAAGACCTAAAAGATCATCCAGTCCAATTGTTCACCTATTACCAATAGCTCCCACTAAACCATGTCCAATTAAAAGCCAGAAGGATTTACATGAAGATCTTCGATGTGATTGTACTGGTCAATAAAGCTGCAATGGAAAAGCCTCCTTGATTGTCACAAAGCCATGCTTCTAGCGAATCTTAACATTCTGGGTGTTGTTTTGTTTTTCTTTGGTTTGGTTTTTTAGGGTGAATATTTTGATCAGTCACATGTGGCTCTACCAAACGTTTCAAAGTTCTTCCTGCATCAAGCTCTGGAAGAGAGAAAAGCCGCAGAGGCTTTGATGAAGTATCAGCAAGAAAGAGGGGGCCATTACTGTTCTAAAACCATCCAGGTATGTAGCAAGCAACGAGCTTTCGAGTATTTGCAATGATCAGTACTGATTGTTTGCATTATATTGTTGGTACTTCAGATCTCTGCATTCATCCCCTTAGATTTCCAGGTATAATTTTCTAGGAGTTATAAAATCCTAAACGAAATGCTCCAGACTAGGAGTTTCAAATCTTAATGTGATTTCTTTAGAGGAAGCTGCAGGAAAATAGTAAATACGGTCAGATGAGCTATTCTTCTGAATAAACTGAATAAACGTATTCTGTCTTTGTTTCCAGAAACCAAACTGTGACTATGCTGTCGGTCTGATGAAAGCTCTGGAACTAGCTATGGTGCAGTGGAAAACTCTGACACGGTACTTTGAAGAGCTTTATGCCCTAAGCATTGAAAATGCAGACCCTCATAGCGCAAGCACCATCAAGAAACAGTTTATCGAGCCCAAAATACGGAAGATCAAGATGATGGGAGATCTCCTGACCAATGCTCGCAGGCTTGATTGTTCCCAAGATGGCAGAAATAGTCTTGGGGATTACTTTATGGACCGGTTGCAGAAAGAGTTCAGAACAAGCATAGAGCCAGAGTCTAGTCAGCAGTGCAGCCCCTGTCCGCCTCTCCAGCAGTGTGCAGGAGCTTCAGAGGGTCTGAAGCGACCACAGAAAGAATTTTCCCAGCATGGGAACAGCATAGGGCCAATATATGCAACCATACACTGCACTGCCACGCTGCCACAGTGTAATAATGATGGGATAGGAGCAAAAATGAAACAGGGGAGGGAGGTACTTTAATGCTGTGGCTGTTATGACTGTGCTCCAGCTCTGAAGGCAGACCTGTACAGAGGAGGCTGGCCTGGAGACTGGAACTTGGGAGACACGATGCTTTATCACTTCTCCCTCTTTGCACCCTGTCCTTCATCCTCATTAGAGCCACAGCTCAAAATCCAGCCCATTCCATTGTCTTCTTTAAATGCGAGCAAGGTTGCTAGTTACCAAAGCTGACAGAATTCAATGCATTTTTATCTATGCAATTCTTCCTAGAAACCAAAAGCTTCTAGGCCTCTTCTGTCTTAAACGGTAGGATTAGCTAAAGCAAATTATTTTAGCAATATATACAACTTTTATTGAAAACAAAAAGAACTTTAGTAAGAAGAAGTGTCTATATGGGAGAAAACCCAAAGGTTTAGTTTTATAATATCAGATATTTTATATTAGAAATTTTGTATCAGTATACTAACACAATGTAATGAATTTTTTAAAAGACTTGCTTTAAAACAAGGCTTTTGTTGCTTATTTCTATCATAGTAGCAGTTAAAATAAGTAGTTCAATTCATTCACTTATAACCCAGCTGTTTCTTTTGTTGTATACTTCTCCAAGATGAAGGATGCAAACACTTCCTATACGGCAGGAATAAGACCAATGATCTTAGGCACGTGGTTTAACTCTTACATTGTCCTGTGTGGAGTCAGGAGTTGGACTCAATGATCCCTGTGGGTCTTTACCAACCCTGGACATTCTGTGATTCTAAATTCCTTCCATTCACCTCCTACACGAGTGCCTCTCTTTCTCTATACTGGCTACCAAGGGTCACCTAGGAAGAGCAGCTGGCTAGCTCAGCTGCCTGCAGCTAGGTTGTGCATTGGGTTTTTTCTGTTATATAACACATTTTTATGCAATTGGGGTTTGCTTCCTTGAAAGATTCTTACTCTTATGTAACATTGCAGACAATGTTCCTACGATGCTTGAAAATAAATTCAGTTCCATAATAAAAAATGGTACTTTGCGTTTACACTGTATTCCTCATTTTATATTACAAGTGTGACAGTACTTTCCAAGAGATTTTACATGCGTCTATGAAATGACACCAGTACTTAGCTGTGATCAAGAAAGTTGCATGGATGAATTTAAAGATGAAAGCAGTAGACCACAGAATGAAAATAAATGCTAGAAGACTGTACTAAGGTGACAAGAAAGCACAATGAAACACTTTCAGTAAGTGCTTTGTGACTCCCTTACACAGCTGCAGTTAAGAACCCATTTCTGTAAAGCTGTGAGACCACTTAATTTCTGTTAGTGTTGCAACATGACAGATGATTACAGCACTGATGCTTTCTCCACCTTTCTAGTGCAATGACTTAAAAATCACTTTAAAACATCTCCTGTATTCTCCAGCAAAAATACTGCACTGTGCCACAAGAATGGTTTGAAATGCTTTTAGCAACATGCTGGATTTGTCTGTTTGGGGCGGCTGCTCTCAAATACAGCAGTAGTTTAACAGCTATTTCCATCTGGGCTGGATTCCAACACCCACCCTCACGCTGAGCATACCTTATTCAACAATTAGTTCCACTGACTGCAACTCAACGTGAATAAGAGCAATGGAATCCATTCTTCTCAGTATTAATACATAGCTCGCTAAGTATGAATGGAGAAAAACTGCTAGTCGAGTTATATACTAGTGCCACATAGCTAGTACAGGCAACGTTTGATATACAGCAGTCTCCTTTAAGGTTGCTAGCCTACGATACAGGCACTGGTTTCAAGCACTGAAGAACTTAAATGAATTCAAACAGAACAAGGAGCCCAACATTTAAACTTTTCAATGTAAGACTTACTTGCTGCTTCTTTTCCCCTGAAATACTGCCATATGTGCTTCTTAGAGGCTCTTCTCATCTTTATCTTTGTAGCCAAACATGCCAGTACTTCTTCAGATTTTAGGCCTTTTTCTCTCTCTCTTCCAAAATACCTTCTGGACTCTGCCTGAAGAGACAGTTCTATTAATTCTAGGTAATCTCACAGTCAGCTGTTTTCCCAGTCTATGCTCTGAAAAAGAAAAGATCAGTTACTGTAGATAACCAAAGCTTTTCTTGTCCACGTGACGCTTGTGCTGTGGGGCATGTGTGCCTGTGATCTCTGTCAGCAGAACCCGTCCACTGTGTACAGGATGATCCTCTCCATGCTTTGCAGTGCAGGAAGTACAACCTGCCACTCTCTTCTCAGCTTCATTTCAACCATGCCCTGAGAAAGTGAGATGAAAGATCAGTGTGAAACAGGTATAAAGTCAACAGCATTTAAAGCAACTGTACAGATATCTTCCACTGCTGAATGCTGTCATACATGTATGACAACATTCCGTATATGTTCTTACAAAGCCAAGCCCAAATAATACAGAACAGTTGCAGAAACATCACTGCAGTAAATATAGCATTCAAACCGGAAGCTCTGAAGAGACCTATTCTTTACTTAAAATGATGAGTCAAGGCAACAGAGGCTTCGAAACAGGAATAAAAAATGGTGCATTTCTAAATGCTGCCATAAGAAATTCCTGCGGTTGTATGGAAAGGGAGCTTGCTGCTGTCTGCAATCAGAGTGAGGAATTCACTTCAAGTATCTTGGTGGAGTTCATGCCATATCCTTCCTCTTCTCCTCTCTGACCGCACAACATTGAGAAGAGCATCTCGGAATACTGTTCTTCACAAAGACTTGTTTCTGGCCCATAACATCTTTATGGACAAAACTATCCTTGGGCAAAATGCTAGAAAGACAATTTGAGTTTTGGTGCCAGCTGCAAGGAATGCATCCTTGAAGAATCAGAGGCCAGAAGGGGCCTCTGGAGATGATCTAGTCCAGCCCCCTGCTAAAGCAGGTTGAAGCTGCTCAAGGGCAGCTTCACTGAAAGATAATTCTGAGCAGAACTCACCAGCTGGTCATGGCTTTCTCCTAACTTTTCCACTTAGGTGAGCTCATGCACTTCCGAGCATTCATAGGCAATTACTGGCAGACTCTCAGTATTGCCTGTCCAAGTCTCACCATCTGTTGCCTCTGCCCAAATTAACCACTACGCGTGCCAGTCCTCAAATGCCTTTTCCTGGGGTCAGATACAACCTAGATGCACATTCACAGTGGCAGATGACGCTGTACCTTTAGGTAAATGTTAGTAATATTAGCATTTCCACTAATTAAACCAATGACCTGAGGAAAGTTCCCATGTTTTGAGTGGGTCAGCAAGGCCAGCACCAATGCTCGACACCCAATGCACAGCTGTTAAACCATGTAACTGTTTCTCATTTCTACTTGTTTTGTCTTATTGTATACAAAACATTGTTCTGAATACAAATTATTTTTACGTTAGCTGTTCTGTAAAGGTTAAAACAAACATTCTGTTCTCTCCTTCTGGATCAAAGAGCCTCTACAATAACAGTGGTGTGTTTCCATGAGCTTGCTGCTCTGCCTCAGAACAGCTGGGAGATACACTTCTGCATGCGTAGGGCTGATCAATAGCTGCTCTCCTTGGGGCAGATCATTTTTCAGCACTGGATACAGTGAAAGAACAAACTAGTACAGAGCCCAAAACATCTACTTAAATAAATAAATACATAATCTTTGGGTAATGACAGAATGGGACTAACAATTCTCAGCTCAAGCGATAGTCCTAACCCAGACTCCGGCAGCCTTGAGAGATGTTACCAAAGCCATCCTGCTCTTCCACGTCCCCAACTCTGCCACAGCTTTCTGCCCAAGGTAACACACTCTTATTGCACAAGCAATTGGACAGCAGCACGGTTACACGTGCAGCACAATACCACTCACGACGTCACGTCAATCTCTTCAAAGGCTTTGGAATTAAGGTAAGCTGAGGCTCGAGTTCAAAGGGGAACCTGAAACGCAAACGTACACATCTGAGCCGAGGTGCAACGAGTCACTTACTGTAACTCAGGTGGGTCACAGCAGAACCACGGCCGCGCGGCTCAGCTGAGGAGCCGCGCGCTTCCCGCAGTCGCCGTGCCCGCAGCGCGCTCCCGCCGGCTGCTCGGCCAGGCCTCGCTGTCCCGCTCAGCCCCGTGCCTCAGGCCAAGCTCCGCTAACCGTGCCCGAGCCCCGCCCGACACCTCGCAGCTCCGGGGCCCGACCCGCCGACGGCGGCCCCGGTCCCCAGCCGCACATCCCGTGGTGCGGGCTCTCCGCTGGGGTTCTGACAGAACAGCTCCCGGCCGGCGTCACGCGCCCGTGTGCCGACGGAAAGCACGCGGCAGCAGTCCCGGCGCGTCGCTGCGGGGCGAAGGACGCAGCGCTCCGCCAGCCGCCCGTCGGGCCCGGAGCCTCTTCCCGCAGCTCCGACGGGGCGGTTCGCTCCCGTTCCCTTCGCTTCACCGAGCTCCGCCGACGGCCGCGGGCCGCTACTCCCCCCTGCAGGCGGCCGCGCCGCGCCGCAGCCCCGACCCCGTCGCTGCCCTCGCCCCGTCGCCCCGGCTCGTCGCTCTGCCCCGCGCTCCCGGTTCCTTCGCGGACGCCCCCGCGGTTACCGTGCGGCCGCGGCCGTCCCTCCGGGCGAGGCGCGGGGTTCCGACACCCGAGGGCCGCTCGGCCCTCCCCGCGCCGCCGCGCGCAACTCCCCCTTCCCCCCCGCAGGGGGCCGAGGCTCCGGGGGCTCCGTTAGCCGCGGCCCCCTCCCCGCCCCGCCGCGCCCCGCCCCGGCCCGCCGGGGGCTCCGGCATAAATACGGCCCCGAGCGGCGCTCCCGAGGCGGTGCGGCTGGGGAGGGGTCGGCGGTGGTGGTGCCAGCAGTTACAACCCGCGCCGGTGGCCTCGCCTGGGACAGGGTGCGAGGACCCCGCTCCCTGCCTGCCTTGCACAGCCACCCTCGGGACCCCCCACGTACCCCCCGACCACCGACTCGCCCTGCTCCGCATTCCCGATCGCCCCCATGGACTTACTGGGCCCCATGGAAATGACGGAGGGCTCCCTCTGCTCCTTCACGGCCGCTGACGACTTCTACGATGACCCGTGCTTCAACACATCGGACATGCACTTCTTCGAGGACCTGGACCCCCGGCTGGTGCACGTGGGAGGGCTGCTGAAGCCTGAGGAGCACCCGCACCACCACGGGCACCACCACGGGCACCCACACGAGGAGGAACATGTGCGGGCACCCAGTGGGCACCACCAGGCCGGCCGCTGCCTGCTGTGGGCATGCAAGGCCTGCAAGAGGAAAACCACCAACGCTGACCGCCGCAAAGCTGCCACCATGAGGGAGCGGCGGCGGCTCAGCAAGGTCAATGAGGCCTTCGAGACCCTCAAGCGCTGCACCTCCACCAACCCCAACCAGCGTCTGCCCAAAGTGGAGATTCTGCGCAACGCCATCCGCTACATCGAGAGCCTGCAGGCCCTGCTCCGCGAGCAGGAGGATGCATACTACCCAGTACTGGAGCACTACAGTGGGGAGTCAGATGCCTCCAGCCCTCGCTCCAACTGCTCCGACGGCATGGTGAGTGCCCCGGGTAGGAAATGAGGTCCTTCCTCCTTGTAGTTCAGCAGCGGAGGGAAGCAGGGTCCCCACATGCCAGGTCTCTGGGAAGAAAAGGGAAGTCTGTTAGATTCCTGGGAGGAAGGTTAGGCAGTCCCCTGTGTGCCTGCAAACACAATGGCCTCCGGGCACCTCTGATTTCATGCTCTGCTGTCTGTCCCTTGAAGGACAGCAGTGAGGCAGGTCCCCTTGGGTGTGGGAATTGCAGGGGAAAACGTGCAGGGCAACTGGTCAAGCATAGCGTTTGCTTTCTATCATTCATTGGGATAACAGAAGGATGGCCCAAGTAATGGGCGTTGTTTTCCTTGACCCTTAAGAAGGCCAGCTCTCCTCTCACTTGACCCCACTGCAGACATTTACCAGCAAGAAAAAGAGGCCAGGCTTAGAGCCTTGGGTTATGGGGAGGGGACAAGGGTGGCTGCAGGACTGCTGCCGAGAACGGGACCACAAGGACACTTCTGCAGTTTTTTTCTAGTGGGGATAATAATCACTGAGCTGAGTTCTTGGGACTGTGAAATAGTTGGAAGGTGGGAGAGTTACACAAAGGTCCCCTCCTCAAAATACAGCCTTTTCATTGTAGATTCACATACTGAACAGAAATATGGTGGTCAGGGTTTGGCAGTTTGTCTTTACAAAACCAAGTAAGAAGAGAAACTGCAGGAAATCCAAAGGTAGAGTAGTGGCTTTCTCAGAGGAACTCATGTTCGGAGAAGTCTTCCAAAGTTAGATCAAAAGAATTCCTCTCCTGAGTTGCCTTTCCTAAACTGACTGTACATGTAGGGCAGTACTGATGAGTTTGCTGGAAAACCTCATCTCTGGTAAAGCCACAGCTTCTGTCATAGCGATGGTGGTAATTTGCCTTTGGAACGGACATGGATTTACACATTCTGGTGTAAATCCATTCCTTTTTTTGGCAAGTTAATTCTGTCTGCTTCATTCTATGACATGAACTTGACAGCATTTCAGCTGAGAGCGATGGCACAGATTAGCTACTGAAATACAAGATCAGATGGTTCCTGGACCTGTGGAAAAGGCAGTCCTCCAGCCTCACTCAGATTATTCTCCTTTCCAGATGGAGTACAGCGGGCCGCCTTGCAGCTCTCGCAGGAGAAACAGTTATGACAGCAGCTACTACACGGAATCACCAAATGGTGAGTATCTGCTGTTGAGAATATGGCTGTGTGAAGCACAGAGGATGGGGACAGCAGCAATTGCCATAGCCTCCCTGTGGCCTTCTCCATCCCTAGTCACTTAGCCAGGCTGGGGAAGCAGCCTGCCTGTCCAGCCAGTGAGCTGCTGATGCTGGCAGAAGCACTGGATTTCATGTAAATGTATTTGCAAGTGCAGTGGATATGTTATAGCTGCATTTCCCGTTTGCAAATAGAGCATCTAGGTACATATTCTTCTCTGCCGCTGATTTTCAGTCTTAACCCCATTTTGCCTGAAGCCTTTTCTAACCAGTTATCATTGATCCAAACTGGAGAGATGCCTGATAGAATTCCAATCTTCCATTCCTTTTCTGAGGACTGAAGTAGAGCCCTGGATCCACCCTCCCTGAATAGCAGACTGTTTCACTCAGGTCTCTCCTCTGTTTCACAGATTACAATCCCTTTCCTGATAACTGGCATCCTTCACTCTTACTCATTTCCTCTGATTCTTTGCATGCTCTCAGATGTGCACTTCAGCCGCTTGGTGGGCTTTTCATTTCTTTATGAAAGAACTACATCCTACGATATAAGTACACAGCAGGTAAATGGATCATGTTTGTCTTTGTTTTTAGACCCAAAGCATGGGAAGAGTTCTGTTGTTTCCAGCCTCGACTGCCTTTCAAGCATTGTGGAGAGGATTTCCACAGACAACTCCACATGTCCCATACTGCCTCCAGCTGAAGCTGTTGCTGAAGGGAGTCCCTGTTCCCCCCAGGAAGGAGCAAGCCTGAACGACAGTGGAGCTCAGATTCCTTCCCCCACCAACTGCACCCCGCTTCCTCAGGACAGCAGCAGCAGCAGCAATCCAATCTACCAAGTGCTATAAAGGCAAGTCCAGCCGGACTGCGCAGAGAACAAATTGCTCCGTTCAGCCAAGCTCCAAGACCTGCCTTCTAAAACAGAAAGGACTTCACGGCTTGTTCCAGTTTTAAAGTATCACACAAAATTCCTTCTATAACTTCTCAAACCTGTATAACTGCAAAATACACTTAGTTATTTATTGGTTGTTAAACTAAGGTTATTTAATATGTCTAGAGATAAAAGCGTATACGGGGAAATGGCCAATGTTTAATTTGGGCTTTGGAGAATAGGAACCCGGCTCTTGAATACGGAGGAGAAGAGAAATCTACAACAGCAGTGGCATGACAGACCCTTCTTCTTATTACCCCTGTTCTGGCCAAAATAAGGTTGTGGACCATTTTTTATAAAACTTTTTGTATAATTGTAAATAAGAGTTGCTTTGGAAAAAAAAAAGAAAAAAAGAAAAAAAAAAGAAAAAAAAGAAGAAAAAGGGAAAAAAATGAAACAAAAGCTAAAATTAAAAACAAAAAACAAAAATAGGAAAAATTAAAAATATATATATTTAATGTTGCTTGGTTTGTTGTGCCAAACTTTAACTTTATATATTTATACGATGTGATTGCCAAGAATGTTTTCAACAGTATTCTAAATAAAGACCCTTATTTATAAAATCTGTGGCATTATCTTGACTTTCATTAGAGCCTCTAGAGTTACTGGTGCATTTAGGAGCAGTGTTAAGATCGCTGCCTTGGCAGGAAGAAGATACAGGCTCTGATTCAGCAAAGAAATCAAGTGCTTGCTTCAGCTGCGCTACTTTCAGTTACTTTGTGCAAAGGCATCGCTGAAAAGGGGTCTACTTTCTTCCTGTGGTATCCCAGTGATTTCTGAACCAAATCTTATGTGTCAGTGGTCTTCACTAAGAAGGTCTGTGAGGTAAACAAGCATATTTGTCTTGTTCCCCCAAGTTCACTATTACATGACTAGAGCTTACAAAGCTGTGATAGAAGTGGGAGTCCTAATAAATTAGACTCTCCAGATTCCATTGTAGCTACTATAAATTAAAGCCTTACGATGACATTTTGCAAGATCAGGTACTACATATGCAGATTTTCCATTCAAGACATAATTTTAAGTGCCTACACCATATCCATATACACTCAGGTATTAGAAAAGACTTAGAAGTCACTTTCTGTCACAAAGTTCAAGGTACAGATCAGAGTTTTCCTCAAGTTCAGGTTGGAATTTAAGCCCAAGATTGGCAGTTTTAATTTGGATTTGAACTTTAAGCATCTCTGGCAGCACTGCTCCAGGGATTTGCTTCTTGTTTAGAGCCTCTCTAAAAATAACCGGTGGGGTATGTTTCATTCAGTATATACATGTAACCTTGCAAGCTTGCCACAAAACTGAAAAACATGAAGCTCCAAGCAAATAGTCATTGATAAGAAAGTACCAGGGTGTTTGTGTACATTTGGACTAGAACAGCCAGTTGCTGGAGCCCACATACAACAACCTGCTCCTTGTCACATTGCTGTGGTTCTTGTTTAAAGAACAGCCAAACAAATAAACAACAGATACCATCATCAGCTCTAAACGTTTGATGACAGATCAGTCACTGTATTCTCCCTTAGGTGATTAGTACTGAAGGAATTTGTGCAGCTTGTACCTCTTCAACAGGAGGAGCAACTCCTCAAAGAGAGAAGCAACTCATGGGCTCCCTCGTGGTGCGCGGCGGTGACCACGGTGGATGATGAATGAGGGCACAGAGGACACAGGGCTGCTGTGCAGGCATGTCGAGCTTGGCTGGTCATAGAGGCTGGGGCAGGACTGCCCCCTCAGCACCTTAACCAACATCCAGCTTTGTAAGGGTCTCCTGTTGGCTTCGCTGTGGGCAGAAAACACAGTCCAGCTTGTAAATGTTCATCTTTTCCTTTTTTTATTCCCCTTATTTACGTTCATTTTTCCCCCCCTTAAAACTAAGAATTAAATGAATTTTGGTGTTATAATTCATACTAGCATGAATCAGGAGCAACTGCTAAGATCAGAAAAAATGTCCCACTTTAGTCTGATTGGAGGTAGTGTCATTAACTCACAAAAACTAAACACAGTCAGATCCTCACAAACCAAATCTTTCCATACAGACGATAATTCCATTGCCTCCAGTGAACAATCAGGCCCATATGCAAAAGATGCTTTTGAGAAGTACTACAGACCTTGCCATCCCTGTGCTCTGAGGCTGCTTACTTACTTCAAATCTACAGGTACAGTAATGGCAATCAAAAAACATTTTGCTGGATCAGGAACTAAGAAGACCCAACTAAGAAGACCCTTAGCACAAAGCTCTCCCCTGCCTCGCTGTGAGACCCCATGGGGCACAATAGGAAGCACCCTGGGTCCAGCTGGCATGGCACAGCGGACACAGAGTGCTTGTGCTCAACAATGTACATGCAGTTCTATGTGAAGTCATGTATATTGCATTTCACTGATTTATTTTAGCAACCCAAGTTTCCACATACTGATGTTAATGTTACAACAGAGAGCAAGCATTTAGCACATCCCAAAATAGATGGATGGATAAAGAAGAAAAAAATATTCCTAGATTTACTGTGCAGAGCCCATATTTTTCCCACTGATGTCAGTGAGAGAAATCCACTGGAGTAAGGCCAAGGTGCATCAGTGCTGATAAACATACCTTTAGATCACAGCTGTATTTATTTTTCAACTTAAGCAAGGAAAATGTGCGCATTTTTTCCTGTCTGTTCCTAAGGTGGTATATTCAAAATAAATACCGGAAGTTACTCTATGCATCAAGGGGATGGTGCATTGCTGACACAGTCCTGCCCACATGGAAACATTTCAAAGCTGGACATCATTTGGATTCAGAACTTTGCTTTGTCAGTGACATGGGACATAGGCAGAGCAGAAGAATGAGCACAAGGCTGACCCAACATTTGCAGACACTGCTTCTTAAATCGGGACGATCCCAATAACCATCCCAGTTGGGATCATGTAGGGATCATCCTGCAAGACAGACTGCAGTCCAGCTTGGCCTACAGGAATGCACAAGCGTGCACTACACACACCAATAGTCTGAAGTCATCAACTTATACTATAATTCTGAATCAATGTAGGATGCAGGATGGGAAAGTTGTTATCTTATTATATATTATTTCCCAGATTACAATTGAAACTGATACAGAAATGTCCACACACTAAAAATTCAATTTTAGGTATAAGAGAAATATGAGCTATTCCTGATAAATATTTTTTCTTCTTAAAGTATTTTCTCATCTGTATCCAACACTATTAAATAAATACAAAGTGGGTAGTTGCCTTGTACCAGTGCTGCTCTTTCAGAATGACCTGTTATTTCAAATACAAGACAAAGACCTGGTAGGCATTGCTGAATGTGAAAGGGAAAAGAGTTTTCATTTTACAGATTGCATTTTGCAGAGATACTTGAAAGGGTCAAATATTGCGAAGGGGACAGCTTGCTCACTCTACTCATAGAATTGGTATTGACACCTCCAGAAGAACATCATCCAAAGGCGAACCTTCGGATCATGCATTCTCCACAGCCAAGACCTTCCCTCAATGGTCTGTGCAGAGCCTGTTGTACACCTGGGAATGCTGTTAAGTAGAAGCTTGTGGTTTGACAGTCAGTAGTTGAGATTCAGGGCTAGCAGGGTACAAAATGAGCCCTAATGTCACACAGAAAAGCCTCCTTTGTCCTTTCCCACCTTGGTCTCATCAGGAGTTAGCAATGTCTGACATAAAGCTTTCTGAGCCAGCAGAAGGAACCTAGAGACATCCCTATGGGCAAGACCCAGAAATACATCTCTCACATACATAGACACTTCTGAATAACATCTTAACAATACAAGTTAATGAATGCTGATCTACCCTACTAGTTACAAAAATCCTCAGGATCTTCCCACTGACACAACTGGCATGACACTGAACTCATTTCTTTCTAAAACATCACCAAATTATCTTCCACGTGACTCTGAGCAACATCAGATAAGACTCAATAAAAAATTCCATATTAATCAACAGGAAGGAAAATGCTGCACGTGAAGTGAAGCTTTCCATTATTGATATGCAAATGCATTAAAAACTGACAACCAGTAACCCACTTCATCAGAGAGAAGGAGAGAAACTGTAACGGCAGTGGGTTTGGTGCTTTGGTTGGGTTATTTTGTTTGTATTTACTTTTTTTTTGCTTGGAATCAGGAATTCAGAGTTCTGGGACTCAGCACAGTCACCTAATGTTGCAATCACATGGCTGTGAGATGCGTCTCCCAGTCTCTACAAACCACATCTGAGGTGCTGAATAACAACCTGGAACTGCAGTAGCCCTCTGAAGCTCAGGTTCTCCCTAATCCACTGAAACTGACCTTGAGCCTTTTGGCTTTTTTTTTTTTTTCTGTCCAACAGCAGCATCTGCTGGACAACTTTCATATTGCAGTTATTTCCGAAATTCCTTTGGGTGAGTTCAACGTGTAGGAAACAACAGGTATAGGAAATAGCAAAAACGGTCATAGCTTTCATTTAGCACCTGGAGCTTCATACACCAAGAAAAACATGTTGGAAAAGTCAAGCATTTCGTTGCCAAAGAGGCTTCTAAGGAGAGGGAGAAAAAAAAATGAATGAATAGTTAGATTTTTGTCTGTTAAGGCCCAAATTCAGCAGCCTATTTTCATTTGGTTTACCTATGTGAAAAAGAAGACAAAAGGAAAGAGAAAAGGTTTGAACTCACCGTCCAGCTGCGATGTTAGAAGTGGTGCTGGGGGAGACTGGTTACATACCAGAAAGCACATGCACAAGAGCAGGAGATGGCAGAAGGATTGCAGTGCTATTCTCTGGTGGCAGAGCCCTTCAGCCTTTCAGGGTGTGAATCTTCCTGGTACACAGTCAGTCACCTCCACCTAAAATGCAGGTGTAGAAATGGACAAGCTGAGAAATGGTCTCATGTTTGGAAAGAACATTTCAAGCCATGCAAGGAAGTGTAGAGGCAACACATCTAGAGATCGATCTACCTTACACTTTGGTCATACAACATTCCTTCACATTCATGCTTTACTAAATCAATCGTAAGACTGGCTTGCCATAACCAAAAAACAAAATCCGAATGACTTGTGCTTTATGTGTGGCTCAGGATTTATACTCTGAGAATGGTCTCCTTTGTTGACTGACAGCCACTGAGTGCTGCACTCAGTTCAGAGAATCCATCATGTTTGAGAACAAATGCCCTTGTTCGTCCAACTCATAACTATTTCCTCACCTGTGGTTCTATTTGAAGTCAGCAGAGTTGACTATCACTGAGTGGCAGAGCATTACGATTCTGCCTTTAATGAGAAAGAATTTATTTTCAGTTGATCATTCACAGAAGAGAGCTAGTAGGCAATACTGGTAAAGCAATACCCCGTTGTTACAACGGCCTTCACCTTGCTTTATGCCACCTGTGGGCTTCCTGAGGCTGGAGCCTGGACAATCCAAGTGATACTGAGAGGTACAATTTATTTCTACCCGCCACAATGTGAGCAGAAACTACATTACTGCAATCAATAAGCATTGCATTTACCAGTTGTTTGTTTTTTTGGTGTTGGTTTGTTGTTTTTTTTCCAGACCACTGGAGGGCAGCATTTGTATATAAAAAAAAGAGACCATTTCTCCAAGGCATATATCTATTGTTTTTCCTAAACTTTTATACTGCTTCAGTTCAGATACAGAATATCATCTCATACCAACACGACTGAAATTAATGGGTTGAATGTCTGTCTAGTGTAACTCCATTAGTCTTTCTTGGCAGTTGACACAACTTTGGTACCCTTATCTGTAGGAATTCATAGCTTGTAAGATTCACTTCTATGTGAAAAATCACAGGATTTTATGTCTATATGGCAGCGTATCCCCATGAGTTGCATACTGGTGGTTAGGACAAAGACTACAGTATAGGCAAACATTATCAAGCAGCTTGTAGATGAAGTTCTCTTCCTCAAACAGGACAGCTAATGCTCCCATTACAAGCATAATGCCATAGAAATACAAACGTACATGGGGTAGAACATGTGTCACACCAGTCATTTCCTTCATTTTGGAAAGGAAGCATGGGATGTACTTAGCACAGATGTTCTAAGCTCTGAAGGTGGTCTTCTTGAGAACTAGACACTTGAAATAGCTTGCAGTTCAGAGCCAGCTGTACAAAATGTAGGCCCAAACATGGCTTTAAAAAGCTGCACAAATGCCAATTACGCTAAACAATATGAAAAAAAAAAGCAACAAAGTAATGTGCCTAATTAACAAAGCTAGAATGGAGTCAGCCATTTGGTTTAGAAGTACTCCCAAGAGAGACGTTAAATCCAACAGCCAGGGCAACTCTGGAGAAAATAAATTAACATGCTGGGGGAATATTTCAAGCTCTGCGGGAGCGAGCAGTGTGTTTGGTGAGGAGAAGCAAAGGTAAAAATATCACAGGGTGCTACGTTGTTTGTTTGTTTGCCAAGGACACTTTAGCTTTTGCCATTTATTTATTCTTCATGGTGTGCTAGAAAATATGCAAGACAACATAAAATTATCAGCATTACGTCACTGAATTTCCTAAATTTATCTTTTTGCCACCTGTTAAATCTTATCTCAAGGTCAAGAGAAACCACTGTTTTGAGTGAATGAATTATGGCACAGGCATATTCACAAAAAATACATTAGCAGTGTTCTTTTAATTTTAGTACTATGTACAACCACAGCTTAAAGAAGCCTTTTACCTTAGGACTTCCCTGAGAAATAAGCTCAGGTGGCTTGCTTCTGTCCAGGCAAAACTCACTTATAAGCATTACAGGCCTTCCGTGGGGCGTTTTGACTTCATCCTGGGCATGAAAGAGGAAGACACTGTTCTGCCAAAAGCACTGTTTGCTCCAAGCTCAGAGAAAAGGTCATCAGGGCTCAGTTTTCCAACATCTCTCTTGGTATCTTCTTCTGTAAGAAAGACATCTGGATTAAAAAATTGCAAGCTTCTATTAGTTAAATGCAACCCACCTGAACTCTCTATGCAGAAGTGTAAGCAAGACTCTACAGACCCATCAGCTCGGATCTGTTTTGTCTAGGAGCATGAAGGAATACGATTTTCTGCTGGAAGATAGACAAATTTGTTCTGAAGCACTGTGGTTAGGGAGGTATTTCACTTTCTCATACCGGAATTACAAAGAGATCAGGGAATGTCCTGTAGACGGCTTTCGTTTCACGACAGCTTTTTCTGGTCTCATAACTAAGGACTGACTGACAGCTGTCTGGTTCAAAATCTTAAGTACCTGCCATCAGGTAAGGTCAGGCCTCTAACTCCTGAGTTGCAGTGAATACTGTGGCTTGAATCCTTTCCAGTATTCGTTTGTTGGCAGCTGTTTCCATCTGTTCTTTCTAAGGCAGTTCTGCCCTATCCCCAGGGAAGAGCAGGACTGGCACGCACTGCACTTGCTTGTTGTGAGCCGGCTGCTCATGTTTTACCTGAATCTGTCATTTTGCCTCATCTGCTCTCTGGCCTCTTTTTGCAGCCAGAATTCAGAGTTCTGCTGCACATCAATGACAAAAAAAAAATCCTGTTTCTCAGATATGAATGACAAAATAATGCTCTCTCTTTTAAATGCAAGTTATTGAATAGACAGGAAAGACTGATCAGTTTGTTTAACCCTCATAGCTCCTAGGTATGTAGTGATTCCTGTGTGTATGTTTTGTAGCTAAAGCAAAGTACCCTTGGCATACCTTTCCTTTGTTGTGACTTAAGGCACATGCTCTTTGAGCAATTCTTGACCACCACCATTACATGTGGCTCCAGTTTGTTTGTTAGTTGGATTTTGTGTGTGCTTTTTTGTTTTTCCTTCTGGTACAGCACACAATATGGGAGAAAAAAAAAACAACAAAACCCCCCCAAAAACCCAACTTCTGTTTCCATATCTTCTATTTTAGACACCAGTGGTTACATTTCCAGACATGAAGCTGATCTTTTGGGAATCTTGGTTGGCTGAGCAGATGTCTAGGTACGTAGGACCCATCTGTTAAGTCTTACCATCACTACTTATGTGCTTGTTAACCCGCTGTCTATGGTCTATCGGCTGGAGTGAATTAAAAGACTGTACTTTTTTTTTTAGCCAAGGTAATTAGCTCTATATTTTCAACACCGAAAGTTTTAATTCATATTTTGATACATCATCCCTTGCCTGATTTCCAACTGGATTAAATGCTCTTCAAACCTCTTGGACTTCTGACGTGTGTGGCAAAAAAACCAAAAGCCTTTATGTCTAAACCTTTTTTTCTTCCAAAGTACTTCAAAATATCTCTCAAAACATTAGATGCATTCCACAGTTCTCACGCAGACTTAGTGGGGATGGGTGGGGGAAATAATCAGTAGGATAAGAGATGTAACGTGGAAATGAAGCTGAAAAAGAACCCATTAGCAATCCAAATGTACTCATCCAGGTTTTGTCCCAGTGAGTTTTATACATATTTTTGTACATACAGACAAACACGCCTGCTAACAACTGTGTATATGTACACCCAGGAGAATGGACAGTGATTTCATTGAATTCCCACACCACCTTTTCTGGGATGCACTGCTCTTTTCTGGGTATATTTCTCTGTTTGCTTTATGCGATGGTCAAACTGGGCTACAGAAGCACAGCACCTCTGAGCATGTCTGCATGGAGATCTCTTAATCTTCTGAAGGGCTCTTAAGGGGATTAACGCAATAAAGCAAATAAAAAGCTAAAATATTTTAAAATCAATTTTAGAAAGCAATATTTTTCTCCATGTTTTAAATAGGCTGGACGTCTGTAAGCTGGAGAACAATTTTAACAGAACTTGTAGTAATATGTTTCATTTTTAATTACAGGCTGAAAATTTCACAGGAGACTGGCCTTTATGGATTTGGGTACCCCTTTTCTCTCATCCCTTCATAGGAAACCCAGTAAGTACGCTCCTGCAGGCTCCATTGCAGGACAGGCATCCATCCTAAAAGCACAGAGAGGTCCAGCTTTGCATGAGAACACAGCCTAAATTAGGAAGACCCACTTCTGAATGTTGGCCAACTATGAGCAATTTGTGCCACCATGATATTTCTTTGCTTCCCTGTTATTCCCCAGTCATCTTTACTTCAAGGATACCTACAGGCTGGGAATACATCTGCAAAGCCTGGCAGAATCCACCCATGAATCAGTCCATGAGTAAACAATGACTAAACATGCGGTGTCTTAGGAACAAGCATAGCACTGTGCTTTGTAAGCCATCCATTTAAATACAGCCCTTCTGCACTGCGATATCTAGAGAAGGCTTTTTCCCATATCCAGGAAACTATAGGTAGAGCATCTTCCTGTTCCCTAGAGCACACAGCTACAGCACATCCTGGCGCTATTCACTCTGATTTAGCTCTCACTGGAACAACAGACTGCTGGTGCTGAGCCACAGGTTCAAAAACAAACAAAAATCAGGAAACCTGCATGCCCAACAGCTGGCTGAAGATTTGTTGTCATAAGGTGGATTTTGCTTTCCATTTACTCACACTTGTATTATACAAATCCTGTTTACTTACAGAAGAAACACAGTGCATTTTACCCTTAGTGCCAATTATTGAACCATGATCATATACAGCATGTAAGAATTATTTCAACAGGATTAAATATCGTATTTCATGGCACCGTCCACATACATAATCACAAAGCTAGAGAAAAGCAAAGACATCTCAATTATCGATTTGTGTCAAATATTGAGGAGCTGGGTTAATCAAGAGACTTAAGCAATGCTTTAAACATGGGAGTCAGAACTGTTCAGATTTATTTCAACTGTGCTTACCTTTCAACACCCAGCTTTAGGAGCCGCTTATGCCAATGAAGATATACAGGTCATTTTCTTCCTTGTTTGTCTCAGAACATTTCAGTTGTTGATGTAGACTCAGAGTAAGCCTGAGAAATAATAACAGTTGTGAAAAGTGAATCATTCAACAAAAGTAAATCTCTCATTTCAATTTAAAAACAGAGAAAGACATGTTCTAATTATTTTGATGTATTAGAGAAATAGTCAGCTGTTAGGCAAGCATGTGCTTTGTGCATAACGCAGCATGTTCTGTGCTCCTCCATTAGAAAGAGACCCTAATTTTTGCTTGTGCGTGGTTAAATGAAAAGGGTGCACTTGAGGCACCCAGGGCTGCACATCTTGCTCAAGAAAAGGCCAGTGCCTCCTGTTCTGTGTACTGTAAATAGTCTGTGTGAAATATTCACGCCTGTATCGATGGGTTTGTGCCTGTTGCTATGCTCCTGCACCTGCAAATTGGCTGAGATTTTAAAAACATCACCCAGCATTAGCAGACTTTCATTTTCAGTAGAAAAGTTGATTGGGTCAATCTCAGAAAGTCAAGGACCTCGAAGGACTCCCCAAAACAGATCAACTACAAATAAAGCAAAGCCAAATCACTAGCCACTTTTGGAACTGTAGTGGTAGCATGTGGTAGGAGCTACACAGATCAGCTATATACGTGCTGCATTTACTCTTTTGAACATGCAGACTTAGAGCCTTCAGGATTCCTGAACTCAGCTCCTAGTAACACATATTTAGCAGCTTCTATAAGCATATTTTCGTTATGCGCTGACACAAAGCTTCCAATATTGTAAGTTGACTTTTCCTCATCACCAGATGCTTGTTTTGCTGGATCTCGCCTAGATCAGCAACAGAAAGACAGAGACAAATCTATACCCTTCATAGAACAAAACATCACATTAGCAAAGCTGTGTGCCTTATTTCAGTTACTGAAAGCAGATTTTTGCTGTAATTTAGCTCCATGATTTCTTGAGGATGATTTTTGTGTTAGGGAATGTTCATACAAGGTAAATTCTGACACTTTTACTATGGTCTTGAGTAAAGTATATCTTGAAAATTGTACCATTTGAGGTTAATGTGTACTCCAAGAGAAGCACAGTGCCTGGCCCAGTCCAGCTACGAGCTGCTTTCAGGCAGGTGCTGGCTCTAAGGCAGATAACAGCCATTTGCAGTGTTCACTGCCCTTCTCTCTCACTATGAGAAACAGGGTCTGGAAACCATCCCAGCCCTTCAGGAAGCAACAGAACATTCCTGCCACCTTGCCTTGTGTGCACAGTTCTGCTCCTATTTACTCAGTTCCACCTCCCAATAATTTTCAGTGGAATCAAGTCATTGCAGGTGGGAGTTCCACTAAGTTAATGGAATGAGTAAGAACCTGTGATGATCTCTAACATAATACAATATCACTTTCATTTTTCCCCCCAGAACAACTTTCATTTATCTCACAGTTTGATATGCATCTGTTCAATACTGACAATTCTACACCAGCACTCTTCTTTAAGGATCCTAAAGGGATTCTTAAAACAACCTTCACTCACAATCAAATACAGCCCAGTACGAATAGATGGAGAACAAAATGCAGTCAGCAGGTGCAGCACAGCAAATGTTTCTCAGCTCATAGCAAAGCCAAGCAATATTTGAAGAACACGGATGAAAATGAAGTACATATTTAAGCAAAATGTGGTTAATAATATGAAAATAACCTCCAAAGCACTGGAACAAGATGCCTAGAGAGGTTGTTGTGGAGATTCAGTCTCTGGAGATACTCAAAATTCATCTGGATGCTTCCCTGTTCAACCTACTGTAGGGAACCTGCTGTAGCAGAGAGGATTGGACTAAATGATCTTCTGAGGTTCCTTCCAACCCCAATAATTCTGTTATTCTGTGAATAAAGGGGGAAAAAATGCCCAAATCTAGCCAGGTAAGTGCACAGGAGCTAGCTTTCAGTCTATCAAACTTCTATCTCTGTGACTACAGAAATATCTATCAAAAAATCAGGCTTTGTGATTGTGATGGGAGCCCTTCAGGCATGCAGCACCTCTATGGCTCCCTCAGTCAACATCAAGCAACAATAAATGATTTTCTCCCTTGTTCTCATATTTTCCATGGAAGGCTTTCATCCAACTATTGACAGTCCAAAGGGGTAAATCTCACCTTGCAGAAAAGTAATATAATCTTTGCAAGTGCAGCTTTGTTTGTTTTAAAATCAGTTTCAAGGACAGAGTGAGTACATTGCATGTTGAAGTGCATCACAGCTTTCCATTTGATTCCAAATGATTTACAGAGATCAATATTAACAGACAGAAATTCACAGTATGATGTAATCTAGAACTGATAAAGAACTGCAGTGGAATACCGTTGAACTGTCATGAATTTAATATAAGACAGCACAGACTGAGTTATAGCATTTGAGAATTGCAAAGCTGGTGCTCCAACCCTGGCTGCTTTTCGTTTTGAGATGACAACCCTTAGAAATAAATCTCTCCCTCTCAGCTTCCCCCAGCTTTAAAACATTTTAAATGTGCTCTCCAGTTGCATTCAGAGTTGCACATAAAGTCATAGGTTTTATAAATGTCTCTTTTCCCTCTTTATATTGTTGCTTTTCTTAGAATTGGTCAGCAAGTTTTTATAAGGACCTGTGCCTTTGAGTACAAACTGGTTGATGAACTCAGAATGGCAGGCTTAAATTTAAGGACTGAGTATTTCATTAGTTATCACCATAGTTGGTATATCCTTGTTGGAAGCAAAGTGTCCCTGTGTGTTTCTTGTGCCTATACAGCACTCTATAATTTTGATCTCTCAATTCATCTTCCGTAACGAAAAGAAAACGAAGATATAATTTTGCTCAAAGGTAATTACTTACTAAATACAGAAATATTAGGGAATATATGCTCAGTCATTCCCCCGTCCATTGAAAACTCCTTTGGAGATATGATTAGAAATCACTGCAATTCTCAGCTGAATTATTAGGTAGAGGCTTCTTTCTGGAAGACAACCTACCTTTCATTGTATCCTGTTACCCTGGGGATGCTGAAGCATAGGTCATCAAAGGTGATGCCAGGACTCCAGACACAGAAGCAAAAGAAAGACTTCCTCTGCCTGTGTCATCACAACACAAGAGGCAGTAGGGTGACCTAGCACAGAGGATAAAATTAGTAAGGGGACAGATGATCTTTTGCATAGGAGTTTAAAAAATAAAACAGCCCAAAGCAGCATTTCCACTGTCACCACTAAAAACGTTGATTCAGATGAACAGCAAAGGTTGTAAGCACTCCCAGTGACTCTAATGGGGCTGCTCAAAGGGCATATATTCTCCCTTGAACAGCAGCTGTGCAGCTCCTGCCTCTCAGAAGGCTCCCACATTAAAAAGTCTTCCTGAACTCTACAGCTGTCTTTCTCCTACTCACGCCAGGCTTTGGTTAGCCACAGCCCAAAGCAGATGACCATCAAGATCTGCCACCAGTACCAGCCAGGGAAATAAAATACAATTCTGAGGCCAACATCATTTGGGATTTCATGCTAACATTACCTCCTGCTGCTGCTGCTTTAACAGAATCCTTTTCTAGACTGTGATCTCCTTGCTCAAGCTACCAAATCTGTGCCTCCCACACAGGTCTCCCAGCACTCTTAAAACTGTTTTCATTCCTTTTTAGCAAGTAAATCTTAGTAAGGTTAACTGCTAGCTTACTTAACTTAAATATGACAAGAGTTAGAAGAGAAAAATAAGGTTATTCTTGGACATGTACATTCACTTCTTATGAAGTCCTCCCTGTACAACTTCTCTTTCCTGGGTAGAGAAGACACCCACCAGGGATGTGCAGACAGGACTGATTTCAGGTTGTTGACACAAGACCCAAGCTTTTACTCTTACATTCATTCTTTAACTGAAGTTGGTGGAGTTAAATGGGCAATGCTGCTTCCACAAGCGAGTGCATTGTCTGTAACACAAGTCTGAAAGTACAGAAGAGGAGCCACTGCTATTTTGAAACTGAAAAGGCTGAATGCTTGTATGCCTGACTGTGACAAATATACACATATGTTCATCTTGTGAACACGCTGGATTACAGAACCTCATTACAGCCCTGAAACCACTGCAGAGTTAGGGGAGATCCTTCAGCATCCCAGCAAATGGAGGCCTGTAGAGTGAGGCAGAGTAAGAAACAGTTATAGCACCATTATGGTTCAGTGGGGCAAGAGAGGCAGGATGCCACGATGCAGTTTGTTATTTAAGAAGCCTCTGTGGAATACGTTCTGTCCTTAAGTTTGAAGATCTTTGGAAATGATTTGGTTTCTTTTATCTACTGTAGTCCAAACCTTCCCATTCATGGGAAAATGTTTTGTTAAACAAAACCAGAATTTCATATTGCTACCAGGCAGGCTGTAATCAGCAAAGGTTTTTTTTTTTGTCAGTATGCTGTTACAGTCTGCTACATTCCTTGTTTAATAAAGATCTTATTTTCTGATACTTTGCCTCCCAAACTGCAAGATAAGCTTTGGAAATGATGCTATCTTTCATTTTCCCCATGAAAATAACGTATAAACATAGACTCATTTTTCCAATGTATATTTTTAAGATGGTTTCCTGTTTCTGCAGCTGTCTTGCTTCAATCCTTCTGCTCCCCTTCACCCACAGGCCTCTGATTTGGAGCCCTCTCACGCTCTTTTTGAAATACCCAGCTCATCTGTGGCTGCCAACTCTCCTTTATCAATTGCAGCCTTTGTATCTTCAAAGAAACCTCGCAGGTCACTTAAGCGTGGCCTCCCCACCTGAGCTCATGAAAACTATCTTTGAGCAAACTTCCAGTTTTTTAATGCACGCTTTGAGGTTCTTCTGAGGTCCTGCAGCACCCTCCTAGCAATGCCCAGGCCAGAGAGGAAGATGGAGCTCCAGAAGCCACAAGGGGCTCCTTTCATCCTCACTGATGCCCGAGAGCTCAACACTGATGTTCCTACAGAGGAAATGATGATATGGGCAATGGAAGGCAAGACTAACAGGCTGGGAAAGGACTTAGAATCTCTTCTGGATTAACCCCCATGGCCCTGAGAACGTGCCCTGCATCGCTTTCCCTTGGCCCCTGGATCCATCACCATCAGAAATAACAGATGAACGGGACCACAAAACAATTACCATTATTTTATCAACAAACTATAATCTTCATTTCCTTTCCCTTTCCAAATTTCAGTCTCAGGTCACTGCTCTCCTCTCATTCTACGCTTTCCTTCTGGTAACTCTCAAGGACTTTGGATGGCCTTTCTGTGCTGGGGTTTCTCAGACCCTTCCCTGCATCTCAGCCTCTCACTGTTCAACCCCAGAACTCAGCTGCTGCCTGGCTGCACTTCTTGGACATTCTGTCAATCAGCTGAGGGTGGCTGCAGTACAGCATGGCCTTAGTTCAGCCTCATGTTCCCTTAACTTCACTACGCTCCAGATTTCCATGCTCCCTTTTCCCACAAGTCAGGCAGACAAAAGCACCGAGCTCCTCGGCCTTCCTTCTGCCCCGCCAGCCTCGTAACCAACCCGCTGCCATTCACGCAGGCAAAGCAGGCGTTCAGGGCTCTCTGTTGCATCCTGCCACTGCTCCTGCAACCCTTCCCTCCACACCCCAGGTGCTGCCATGCCCGTCGCTCTCCCCTGCACACCACACGGGACACGTGCACTTGGGCAGACGGGGCGTTTCGCCACTTTGCTCAAGGGAGAGAGGCGGAGATTCACTTCAGCACCGCCGGAGACGTCGCGGAGCCACCATTCGGTTGGGCTCGGGGGCCGGGGCAGAGCGCACCGCTCCCGCTGTCGGGCAGCTCCGGACCCTCACCGCGGGGCGGGCGCGGCGCCCTCGGGGCGCGGCCGGCGCTAGGACCCGGCGCGCGGCGGCGGGCGGGAGCGGCGCGCCTGCGCGAGCGGGCGGGCGGGCTGCACCGAGCCGCCGGGCAGCGGCGGCGGCAGCGGGAGGAGCAGCGGCGGCGTCGCGGGTCCCCGCCGCCCGCACCGGCCCCGACCCCCGGCGAGGCAGCGCGCTCGGCGCAGCCAGCCGCGCAGGAGGAGGAAGCGGCGGCGCGGCGCTGTCCGTTCAGCACCAGCGGGGCCCCGCCGCCCCCGTCGGGCGGGGCGGGCGCAACCCGCCGCCCCCGGCTGCCGCCGGCTCCAGCCCCGCAACCGAGCGCCGGAGGGCACCGCCGCTGCCGCGATTTTTCTTTTTTTCCTTATTATTTTTTTTTTCTTCCCCTCCCTCCCTCCTGGGTGTCTTGGCTACATCCAACCGGCAGGGACCTCCCCCTCCGCCCCGTCCCCGCTCCCCAAGCCTCCGCAGCGGCCGCGCTCCCGGAGCATGTCCCCGCCGCCCCTTCCCGCCCCACCGCCGCGGCCGCAGCCCCCGCGGCCCCCGCGCCCCTGACTGAGCCGACGGCGGCGCGGCCCCGGCAGCCCCGGGGCGCGGGCGCCGAAAGGGAGCGGGCCCTGACCCGGAGCGGGGCTCGGCTTCGCAGCGCCTGCCGCCGAGCAGCCGTCCCCTTGCGGGCTCGCCGCCCTCCGTGCTCGCTTGGATGAGGCTGCGACATGCCTGATAAGAGACGAGATGGGCCAGGGCGACGAGAGCGACCGCATTGTGATCAACGTGGGAGGGACTAGGCACCAGACTTACCGCAGCACCCTGCGCACCCTGCCCGGCACGCGGCTGGCCTGGATCGCCGAGCCCGATGCCCACAGCCACTTCGACTATGACCCCCGCACGGATGAGTTTTTCTTTGACCGGCACCCGGGCGTCTTCGCCCACATCCTGAATTACTACCGCACTGGCAAGCTGCACTGCCCCGCCGACGTGTGCGGGCCCCTGTACGAGGAGGAGCTGGCCTTCTGGGGCATCGATGAGACCGATGTGGAGCCCTGCTGCTGGATGACCTACCGGCAGCACCGTGACGCCGAAGAGGCTCTGGACAGCTTTGGTGGGGCGCCCCTGGATAGCAGCGCCGAGGATGGAGACATAGATGGCACCGGAGACTCTGGCGATGGCGAAGAGGAGCTGGAGATGACAAAACGCCTCGCGCTCAGTGACTCACCGGATGGCAGGTCTGGGGGCTTCTGGAGACGGTGGCAGCCCCGCATCTGGGCGCTCTTTGAGGACCCCTACTCCTCCAGATATGCAAGGGTAAGCTACGCAACCAGCACCCTCACAAAATGCTTCCCCCCCTCGGTCCCACCTCCACCCAGTGGCACCGAGCTTAGTGCCACAGGCAGAGTAGAGCGGGCATCCCAACAACTGTGTGCAGGGCTTGGGGATGTAGGCCACACTCTCAAGAAAGTCCCGTGTGCAGGGCCCAAGTGAACATTGTGATATGAGCTCATGTACTCACGTGTGGGCTTCTGAGACCCTTGTTCTCCAGCGAACTCCTAGTAACACACAGCCTGGGGCAGCTCCCATTCATAGGCCAAGCACTCCTGTGAGAGAAGGGAGATCTCCGTTACACCAGGTATTTCCCTCTGTGCACAGGTTTCCACAGTCAGCTATGCCCCCAGCAGAGAGGCATCTACTCCAGCCCTCTTAGGAGCTAACTGCTCTCCTTGTATGTGATGGAAAAGGAATCATGGAAGCAGGGAGCTTAGAGAGCTGCTTAGTTTAGACTGGAGAGGCTGTCTGTTCTCTTCTCTTTTCTCATACGTATCATGTTAAATATTTATGATCCTGCTTCTCTGAGAATGGATAATTCAGTTGCTCACTTACCTCCCCACTCTGTCTTTTCCCTTGAGGGAAATGCAAAGTATTAATCAGAGGAGAGGGTTCATTCATGGTGAAGGGACACTGTCTGATAGGCTTCTCACCTGGCTACTGAAGGACAGCCTCTCCCTTCTGGTGCTGGCAGTTTTGGAAACGGAATGCACACTGGTGCAGTTCACCACATAGATGGCAATAAAGATGGCCCTAAATAGGCACCCAGCTCCTCTAAGGGGTACCTTGGTGCTGTTGCATATGGGGACGGTGACACTGATTAGGGCCTGATTCTGTATATGAAGGTAAAAAAAAGATTAAGTTCAGAGAGCGAGAGCAGGATTAACTCCCCAAGGCATCTGTTTTGGTAAGCAGGAGGAATAGGTGGAGGACAATGCATTCACAAAGGCATCAGCTTGGCCAGGTGTCCTAAACATACCTTTCTGGAGGCATAAAATTGCTGCCGGCCCTCCATGGTGATGGCTGGTGCTCCGGTGTGGGAGGAGGTTTGACTGTTCCTGAGGAGGATCGATGGAGTCAGAGCAGATTAAGAAGCAAAGAGGATGGATGGAGGGAAGAAGTGGAAACGCAGGGCACAGAGATAGGGAAGCTGGCTGGGCATGAATGGGGGGCACAGTGTCTGCTGGAGGCTGCTGGGCTGAGCAGAGATCGGCTGGGAGCCGCCAGGTCTGCAGCCTGAATGAATGGGGAAAGCTGGAGCAGAGCCTGCACTTACATCTTGGTGCATTTCTAAACGCTCTTGTTTGCATACCCTTTGGAGGTTTCCTCCTTGAACAAAGAAGTAAATATTTTAAATGAATTCCTTTAAACAGCATGCAGGGTAAAGGAATAATAAAATATTTACCACGACATGAAAGGATGATGCCGTTGAATTGCAGCTTTCAAATCCCTGATTTCTGCCAAGGGAACATGGAAACAGAGAGGGAAGGCTGGAGGGCATCCTTCAAATGGCTTCATTAGCTTCCTTTAATCAAGCCCAACATTAGCAGGCGTTAATTTAAAGAGCAGATCTCTGGTGGCCAGGAAACTGTTGGTAAACAGATCTCAGGTCAAAGCAGTGTTCTTGTCCAAGATGTTGTGGAATGGCCCAAAGGCTAAATGGATACAGCTGCCCCAGTGGAAAGGCTACGGAGACTAAAACACCCTTTTTTCTTGGAAGCACTCCAGTATTTTAGTTTGGAGGGCAAAAGATATAACCGAGTCTTTCTTTATGATGTACAGGCTGGAATCCTAGGAGGATATACATTCCATTTCCTTATTCTCTATGGGGGTGGGGTATTTCCATTTAGAAACAGGCATTTTATAGAGAGATTTTTTTTTTCAGTGGTTGCCATATCATTTTTTCACAGTTACATACGCATGCCCGGTAGAATTCAACCCTTGATTTACCTTTAACTTGTTCCTTCCCTAAAGGATTGCTAATTATAGAAAATACAGATTCTGAACTTAACGTGTGTAATGAATATTTCATAGATTAAATATCATTCCTTAACTTGTATCTATGGAGACACAGGCTATACGCATTAATATTTCGTATAAAGGAAGATGGCTTTCATCATCAACACATGCACACGCTGTCCATTAAGGAGACATTAAAAGACACTTAACATTTTCTAATAAAAGCCATACGTTATGATTATGGATGTAGAAAGAGATGGGAGTCTGATTTATGCTCCTGTAACCTAATGACAGACGCTGCAAAAAGATCTCAAGCTCACAATAGCTAATTTACAGTAAAATAATTGATAGCATCATTAACAAGTGAATGGTATATTAAAGCAATCCTTAGTATAGTCAGGCAACAAATGGTGTTACCTCCCTTATACATAATACACTGCTTTTATTTGCTAACTGTATTCTAGCCTTGCAAAAATTTAGGTTCACACTGCCATTTTGTCAAAAGTTTACATCACAAAACCTGTCATCCTAATTCATCTTAGACCTGTAATAGTGACGCTTACTGTAAACATATATATTGGACACCAAATGGTACGTCTAAGTAACATCTTAATATAAGCACTGATTTACATAATCCTTATACTATCACACTTGGGCAAGTACTAGTACTAGGGATATGGTACGTGAATGTTAAGGTTAAGTGAAAACCTGCAGAGAAGCGACATTTCTCCAGACTGTATGTGGCACATGAATGCAGTGAACATTCAGGAACTGTCTGTGGAAGGCTCAGCATTCACTCAGACCCAGCCATTCCTGGAGCCCTGTGGTGAACATTGTTTACATATACAAGATCCTACGACTACCTTGCCTCACCAGCATCCATCTCTTTCTAAATATCTGATCTCATTGTAGATCTCGATGTAGGTGGCCAGAGGAGAAGGAAGAGCACTTACGTGTTGCAGGCAAAATCAGCTAACTGCACATTTTGTCTGTTCACAAACTTTAGGGAAGCATAAGATCCCAGCTGCAAGCAGTTTGTACTGGCTGGGTTTAATTACATTCATGTTTTCTAAATACTAATTTCTTAAATACTGTAGTTCTTTCTGAAAAGATCAAACACGTAATAAAACTGCTGCATGGGCTTCTAAATCTTAAGAGAAGGTGGCTTGTTTCACATGACACCTTGCCTTAGACACCCACCTTAATAAAGGCGTAACACGCTGCTCCATAACAGAAAGACTCTTGAGTTTTAGGTAACAGAGGCCAAGGCAGGTACCTGGAGGTCAGAACAGAGCAGCAGATAAGGAGGTGGAAAAGATCAGCTTTACAAAGATACTGGGTACATATGCAGACAGGTAAACATCCAGGCAGATTATCAAAAGCATCTCCTCAGGCAGCCAAGTACTGCCTCACATCCCGGGCACCCAAACTGGTGAGCCATTTCTTCAAAGCTTATTAGAAATCTTTTCACATCTTCAGGCAACTTTATAAATGTATTTTCCGCAAGTAGATGCAAAGGGAAAACCCTGCTCAGAGCTGCGCAGAAAGCTGCACAGGCACTGGAGCAGAGCGTCTGAGAGTTATGTTGTAATAGTTGCTGCCTCCTGCACTCGTTAGACGTCGCAGGCCGCTCTGCACACACACAGTGCATGGAAAATATTTTCCTAGCACCCCGTCTCCTTCATTTTTACGTCTGGGAATGCTGTTTGTACACAAGCAAAGCTCCCACTGACTTCACAGGGAGTCTGGCCAGCATGTATCTAACATCTCTGCCCCCTTCCTCCTCCTCCCCAGCAGGATAAGATGGTGCTGGTGTTCAAGCACAGCTGCTAGGTTAGTCAGTGGTTGGGAATTCGAAGCTCTCAGATGAGATTCCATGTCAGCGCTTACATTCAGATTGGACAGTTAAGCTTCATTAATGGACCCTAAGGAAAGCTTTGTAGTCCTTCCAGATAAACACTTTAACTGTTTTTAAATAAAAGCTGGTTGGGGTCCTATGGAAAGTCCTCAACAGCTTGTTTTCCTGGCATATGCTATATGGCTCTAATCTGGAACAGGATAATCTTATGGCAAACCTCACTCTTCCCTCCTCTCTCCCTACAGAGGAATCTGCTTTCCTCAGTGGGGGATTTTTGATAGACAAATTTCTGTCATAAGGAAGGAGGTAGTAAAAGGATAACAGGGAAGAGATGAGAAAAAGGTGGTTCTCAGGGACTTATTCCAGCTTTCTTTTGAACGTCCAAGAGTGTTCCCACCTTGTTGTGATCATTCCTCCATACAGACTACATTCTATAGGTATGAAAAGGTCTATGGGTCCCAGCTCCTGATAACCATATACTGTCTTGATGCTGAGAGGCTATAGGGATATTCCTGCTCATCCCTTAACCTGCCCAAGCTCAGGAGAGCATCACTCTGCACGAGGAAAGCTTCTCCTGCTGCCATTCCACAGGGACTTGCTCAGCCTAGGGATATTTCAAGGATGGGTGCCTCAGGTGGTCCCACCACATGTGAGTAGGTAGGGAGGAAGAGGAGATCCATCCCCCCCACCTCCCTTCTGCACAGGCACCCCTCTCCTGAGGGGGTTTCTTCCAAGGGGCCCTGGTGGAGCCGCTGTCCCTCCCTGGGCCCTTCTGCAAAGCCCCCCTGCAGAGGCATGTCTAATCCTGCACTGAAGCGATTCTCACTGCACACTGACAACCGCATGCTGCATTACAGCTCTGAGAATCCTCCATAAAATGAAGTTTCCCCTGTGCTAGTAGTATAATGGAATTACAGATAGACATCTATTAACCACCATTCTGTCATTCATTATTAACACAACTCCTAAAATCCCATCTTGTTCCTATTTTCTCCCATTAAGGGAAACGCTACTACAAATCCTTACATAACCCATGAGGAAGCCGGGTATTGGCTCCTCTGCATGCTGTCCAAAGCAGCCTCTGCCATCCCAGCTGGAAAGCACTGGCCACCTCCCAGGCTCTGTCCCTGCTGAGTTAGCCAAGGTGGGAACAAGCACACTCACAAATAACTCCTGTGAATTGTTCCTCTGGCTTCAGAAGTAATAAATTGTAAAGCCACCGCCAAGAAAAAAAAAGCCTGGTTGTGGCAGCTGTGCAGAATCAAGACTTCATTGGTTCAAGTAGTTCAGAAACACACAGGAAGATAGTCTTATAGTCTTTGAAGTCACAACCTCACAGGGAGATTAGAGGGATGATGCTATCCACCTGACAGATCTCTGGCTGCATAGTGCGCACTTAGCAGTTCTAATTCATGGAAGGATTGTTTTCTAATCCATTTACCCATTTCCAATTTTATTTCTATTATTTTGAAACCTTAAAAAAGAATGGCATCTGTTGCCATTTTCATGATATTTTTTTTTAAATCTTACTTAATTATAATGTTTCTAGGTTACAAAATTTACTCGATTTAGCCAAGGCTAAGACTGCACGGATCATGCAATCAGATGCATACACATATATATGGCTTCCTACCACCACCACCTCCCACAGTGCTGAGTGGGATTTCCACATGAGGAAGGACTTCAGAATTAAACGATCCCAGAATATTTCTAGAAATGTAACCTCGGTGCCACTGAAATCAATGCGAATTCAGTGACTGGTTTCAGGATGGTATTTGGTCTCTCCTGTCTTTAATCCACCCCTATGTGTCTTCAGTTATTTTCCTTGCCCTTCTCCTGACATTCGCTAGTTTGGTTTTGGTTAGGAAGGAAAGGCAACAGAATACTGTATTCTGTGTTGGTGCATCGTGAGTCAAAGGATAAAAAGATTACTGGATCACTTATACTATTTCTGTGTTAGAACTGCTCATGAAAAAATGTGATGCATTAGACTAGACCTAGGAAAAATGTTTTCCTCATTTGTTTTTCCTTACTTTGCATGGTCTAGCATTGAGTGGTACTCATCTTTTTGGCTTTTTTAAAATACACGACTGATCTGTGTATATTTATGGTACTACTTCATTAGAGTCTATACATACTGCCTTTCTTTTAACATAAGGAGAGATGGTAGCAAATCAGCAGAGAGGGTGCAGCCTTACTGTTGTTGAAATTCAGTGCCAGCACTACCAGCAGCTTCAAGGATAGAACTGCATTTTCCTGCAGTGTGGTTCAAGATAACAGATTAATTGCAGTGTTACTGCCTTTTTAATAAATGCGTCACATGTTTCCATTCCAAAGCACTGAGGTGTGATGGATGTTAGCAATTTATTAGGAACGTTCATATTTAAATGCGTGTTTTCATAATCTGTCCTGAGAATCTTTAGCACATCATTGCATCAAAACACAGAGCTCTGGTATCGACAAGGCTCTTCATAATCTTAATGGCATTTTTCACTGCAAAGGGCTATAGAATACATCCCCATTCAAGCCACGTGACTTCAATTAATACTCAATCAAATCGTATCCAAGTGCTGTATTTCATAATAAGAAGGGCAAGAGGGGTATTCAGTTTGAAAAATTGAGCTCTAATTGATAATCAAGTAAGTAATTCTTTCTCATGCAAATACAGATGGCAAAGCTGAGTTTCCATTTTGTATAGGCTTGATTTTATGAAATTTCAGTGCATTCTCACGGAATCACACTAACAGAACAGCCATTTTGAGATCTTTGCAACTGTATTGTAATTAGCTTAGTTGCTATATGCTGAATTTGATCTGAGGAAAGAACAGTATTAGAAGGCTGACTGGGTTTTCTCTGCTGAATGCTGCGTTATATAAATATGTGATTCACTCCAAATGGTACCCAGGAGGTACAGTGCTAGGATCGCATGAAATCAGTGATATCTCTCAAGCTATGGAGAACCACCCCCTCCCCCAAGAAGATCAACAAAGAGCTGTCATTTCTCAGATAATTTGTACGTTTCCCTCCTGTGCTCAGTAAGGACCCAGATTTGGCTGTCTGTATTCCTCGTCTCATAGCGATCCCTTACATCAGGAACGTCCCTGTTTCCTGCAGGCTGAGCACAACGCACTACCCAGCATGGGTAAAGGTGAAAGGACCAGGCCCTAATTGATTTTTATTTCTTTCAGATATGAATTATAAGATATAATGGGGGCTCTAATAAATCATGCTATAAAAATGAAGAATAAATCTCAGTCGGAGGCTTTTTACAGCGATTGCTTATGATGTAAGACCCTTTAATGACAGTAAGTTAAAATTGCATTGTAATGGCCCTTTGTAAATGCAATAAATCTCTGCTTTCAGTGCACTGCGGACAGCCAGCGATGTGTGTGCTGCACATGATCCACCAGCACAGGCACTGGCTGCTGGCACACACTTATGTAATTATGCTGGTACTTGAGGAGCAGCTGCAAACCTCAGCGCTGCTAGATTTACATTGAGAAAATGCTCAATCAAGACCGTCATCGTGTCTTGACAGTGTGAAACAGTTTAAATTATCCAACTGGCTTTTTTATTTGAAAACCTGGGAAAGAATGCCCCTTTTAAAAAGCAGGGAGATGGATTGTTTGCTTTTAAATAACAAAAGGCAAAGCCTATTCCTACTGAATCTCAGGATTTCCCCAAGACAAATATGAGCTAAGTCAGGCATTTTGATCTGCACAACATCTTCTTTACTCAGTTTCCTGGATCATCTAACTCCACATACATACACACAGACACACACGTCAGAACGTGCACAGAAGTACACCAATAGAATAACAGCTTGCTTTTCTGCAGCAGAATCCCTAATCCTGCCCATCTTTGCACTCTGAAGCATTACCTTCATTACTCCATTTAAATACAGAAAGATCTAGTCAGTTCAGATTGCTTATTATTTCACATGCATCAGAAATTCAGCAGTGGATTTCACCTTGAAAAACTCATTCCATTAACCCTATTCTGTTTTTCTCCTTGGATTCTTGCACTGTCTTCATTATGCCAGAGCAGTTGACAGGTATGGATGGTGAAGGCCGGTGTTGTGATTTGTCTGGCCACAAATTAAATGAAAAAGTTCAGTCAGAACGTTCTGAATTTATAGCAGACTTCAGGAAAACATATAAGGAGAAATCTCTAAAAATGCTGAGCACCTACAACCTCCAATGGAATGGAGGTCATGTCTACAGCAGTAAAGGACACAGACGAGGAGCTAAGAGACCTTCAGCCAAATCCAACCCCACTGGGTGGGGAGATGAACCCAGCTACCACTGACGTTAATAGAATCCAGCCAGAGTCCCTTGTCTCTGCCAAAACTTTTCAGGACAAGAACAATTGTGAAATTGCCTCAACACTAAACGCAAAAGGACTCGTCTTCATAGCAGCCTTTGATCTCTACTCCAAAAACAAAACAACACATCGGCTACACTGTGCTGTTCCTCTTTCTTTTCTTAGCACGGATCTCCCCGTTGCTTGTAGTGTGGAGTTTTGCAGGGAACCTAGTGACAATACATCTTAGCACTTCTTGGCAGTGTGTCCCGCTTACTGCAGAACTATTTTAAATCAAGTTCTTTCAGTAGAGCACTTGTCAGGACAAACCTAACAACCTAACTATACTACAACTCAACCATTACCAGGTTGAGTCAATTGCTGTTGTTTTTGTTGTTGTCTGGGAGGAAAGGGAGGTAGCAGCTAACTTTTATCTGAGTTTTGCGTAAGCAATGTTGAAATAGCATATTCAGCTGGTAAGAGTTCGGTGTTCATCCTGCCAAGGAGTCCCACAGGTGCTATGATTTTATTAAAAGACCTAAGGTAAATTTTAATCATGTATAGATCTCCTGAAATGTTAGTTATGTCTATGCAGCAGGAAATCAATACTGCAAAAGTGCATTTGCTGTTGGAAAAAAAAAAAAAAAAACAAAACATCTTTTGGAGAACCTGCTCCACTAAGAAAAGCTCATTTTACCTTATAAGTGTCAGCATGACATGGACTGAAGGCAAACGTTTGAATTTCAGGAGCATTTCTATGCTATCTTCAAACCACATCTTTACCTTCACACTTACACAATCATTAGCTATAATAATTCCTAACTAGCCCAATGACTATCTTCAAAGGATATCTGGGCTAGGACAACAGTGTAAACCTTTGTTCTGATAGGGCATCTTTTGCGTTCATGCAGAACTGCCCACACACTGCACTTTCAAGACCTCATTTCAAACAGAAATTTGGACAGATGATTGAGATGATTGCAAGCAATTGAATTAACGCAGATTATCAAGAGAGCATTTGTTAGCAGTTCTAACTAACGTCATTATATATGTGCCCTGTGTGCTTGTGCCTGTTAGTTCTGAAGGAACCACTCTGGGGTTTTGGCTAGCATTTACAGCACAGTGGCTCTACGAGGAAAGGCCGCACTCATATAGCTCAGTGGAGGAACATTTGTGGTGGGGCACAAACACACAATCAGCACTTGGTATTAGCTCATTAATCCACGTCATTTGGTTATATCTCAGCTCTCCTCAATTTCTATCAGTTTTACCCACAAGACATTGAATCTTAGTACGTCCTTTTAAAAACAGAACTTTTCCTGGGTTACTTGCGTTCTTTGGCTTCCCCTTACAGTGCATGTGTTGCAGTAACTAGCACAACAGGTTTCTAATTTCCATTGAGACCTCAAGATGCTATTGCCATAAAAACACCAACAATAACCATCTGTGGGAAGCCTTTATACTATGCTCAGATATAATTTCCCAAACAAACCTGGACTGGTGGATTACACCTAAAACTAGGATCCTTCTCAGTGTACAGCATGCATATGAGACGTGCCAACCAGTGCATGGACAGCAGGGGTGGGCACCCTCATCCCTCCTGCATCATGGGGATTTAGCACTCAGTTCCTGCATCCTCACTTCCAAAGCCAGGCTTGTGAAAGGATGTAGCCATGTGAGTTCTAATTTACAATTCTCAAAGCGCAAGCCTTGCAGACTTAATTTTTTCAGATGTGCATTAAAACTTCCCAGCGCCTATAATTCTGTTTCTGCATGTGCTCAAAATTACCTTAGTATTATTAATAGCTACCTTCTATCCAAGTCTCATTAATGCTGACAATTTTTCGTCACTAACAGGCACAGTCCTTTAAATGTACTTGAGCATGCCAACTACACACAGAACATAAGCTGCTTTCAAAAATGTGCCGAAATGAAAACACTAGAGGATACTGGTTTGTGTGCAAGTTTCCCTTGCGCACTAATCCACAGGCTATGGAGGGTTGTGGGTTGTTTGTTTTTTTTTGCTAGGAATATGTAATTTAAAGTTTAGTAAATTCCTATAACTGAAGGATTTCATATTTTCATCTGTCTCTGCTCAAGAGACTTCCCGACTTAGAAAGCTGCATCATCCAGACAGTGAAATCGATGGCTTGTACAGCTTGAGGAATTCACAAAATAATACACTGGGTAAGTGACAGAGCAGCATTTCCCAATAAGACAGAGCTAAGAAGCTGTCTCGTGTGATAAATAATTCTGCACTACTGACTTCAGCAAGGTTAACGGCAGATAACAGATATAGGTAGTAACGTTGCTAGACCGCTCAGCTTAAGCTTTGTAGTTCTTTACATTCAATTACTCCCTAGTTCAGAATTGGTACCTGTTAGAAAGTGACCCAATGTCAGCAGGTGGCTTACTACAGAGTGAACTTTAGGGATCTCTGCACGGCCTCTATGGAGAAGAAGGTACAAAGTGTACAGAAAGTATCATCTCAATGGACATAGAGAGAACTGCTGTTACCCCAGAGCCAAGGCGGTTCTGCCACACTGGAATGCAAGCTCCCAAGTCAACATAAGGACACACTGCATGATTTGTTCTGAACAGACCTATATTTCCCAGGGCTATCAGTCACCTTTCAGTCATGCCGTGTAAATACAAGTATTCTCAAAATCTCCAAAGGCTGCATTTTCATCAATATTTTAACATAAACATTCTTTTCATTTAAACTGATATTGATCTTTCACATTTTATTACTTTTTAATGTTTCGATGTGCACTGAAGAAAAGCAAGCTCAATTAAACTACTGCCAGGATAAGTTTAACTTGGAAAAGCACTGGAGCAAGCCCTTGCAAAGTTAGCGCCTTTTACAGCACACATGCCTTAGGTCTGGCATGAACAAACAACATGGAAATAAGTGATCAATAATTATTCCAGCTATTACATTCACTGCCTTCAAGATACACACAAAACCTGTTCACAATCTTAGTGGAAACTATGAAAAGTAAATAGTTAAGTCTCTCCCTACTGTAATTTACCTTGTATAGGAGTCTTGCAAAGCGCTCTCATGAAGCAGAGGCAGTTCTTCAGTTTGACTATACATTATCAAATCTTCTGTTGCTGTAATAGAAAGAATTGTGTTAGAATTCAAAAGTGACAAATACTGGAAAAACAAATCAGTGCTTCAATAGCAGTCAAGACAGAAAAGCATTGCCACAATAAAACATCTTTAAAATGGATTTAATTAAAACAAGAGATAGCAAAGGAATAAACACAATGGTAAGAATTGTTCTATGTAACCACAGCACCAAAAAGAGGTATAAATAAGAAATGACGTTTTAATCCACAGAGCTCAGATATAGGATTTAATTCCGTGTAACACCTTATTTTTATACCCTGATGAAGAAAAATAAAAGAAGAAAAGGTTTTGAAATGTGAACACCATCAAACACTTTAAAACCACCACATTTATCCCATTTAATGTACGGACATAAAGCCAAATTGCAAAGTATTCTTGTAAAGGAATCTGCCTGTCCCATTTCCCAGACCTAAGTAAAGACCTGCAGGGTAAAATTCCAAAGAACATTACAGTTTAGCTTCACTTATGTGCAGTGGACTAAAAATGAATACTTAATATTTATATGAATCATTGTCAGTGTCAAGTAAGATGAAGTTTTTAAAAATAGAACCAAATCAGGGAAAGAGATGTAAGACTCGGTGGGTAAATGCCTCTTTATGTACGGTATTATTTATAGGCATTTTTCTAATCTGTTCTGTCATCTTGTCTCTTAGATTATTAGAAAGGGAGAAACCAGGAACTACAAAAGGCAAAAAGAACACAAGTGGCACAAATATAAGCAAAAGCTGGGAAGTGTGGAGCTGTGATCCTTGGTCTTTTATTGTTTGCGTGTATTACAAGAAAACCATTTCAGCCTATTTTGTATATATGATCACCTGCTTCACGTACTTACCTGCACTTCCTTCATCCAAGTAGTATTTCATAGTAGCTATATGCTGGGAGTGGAGTAGCACACACACTTGTTCATTGATTTTATGGCATTTCTTGCAAACATAAAGTTAACTAGCTCTTGACTTCAGCAGCAAGGCCTGATTCAGAGCATTGAGGATTTTAATCTTCTCACTTTTTAGCAAGACATTCCTAAAAGTATTTTAGTGGGAAGGTGCACATGTTTATAGGTGTGAGAACTGTGGTCAATTAAAGCAGAGATCCTAGACATAAACGTGAGGAACAATGGCTCTTTTTTTAGCCACCAGGGTATCCTGTTTGTGGTGTTCATCCCAGGAGCCCAGCAGGTTTCTGCCAGCCTAGCAGGCGATTTCCACTTGTGGCGGCTGTGGGCACGCCACCAGTTCTTGTAGCTGCAAAACTTTTAGTAGAAATCCCTTTCTGTGGCATCCCTGGCTCCTTGTTTTAACAAGTTGAGCAAAAGAACAAAAACCAAGATTTCTACTTCGTGGCTGTGCGCGACTTTGTCCAGGTACAGCAGAAGTTTGCCTGGCTTTGTATTTCTGTAGCTCTTCCTGGAAACGAAGCTACTCTACCTTTAGAGGGATCAACATCTTGTCCTTCTGGCTGTTCCCCTTTCACCCAGTCTGCGGCACCAGTTATGTTTTTAGGCACAGTTTGTCAGTGGATAACTGACCAGCTGCACAGAGAGCACAGGCTTGTGCAGGAGGAACAGAGGTCATCAACAGACATTCAAAGGACATTGTGTTGAAGCAGAAGTACTGAAAATAGCAGGTCCAGTGTAAGCAACGAGGAAGAAAATGTAGGAAACCAGACAAAGCAACAGCAAGAGACTTCAGAATTAGAAGAGCAAATGACTGTGAGGATGGGGAAGTCTTGCTCTTCAATGTCCACTGAAGAAGAACAGTGCTGAGACACTGGAAGGGGAAAACAGGATGACAGATCACTTGCCTAGAAGCAGAGGAACAAGACAGTCAAGAGCTTGAAATCTCAGACTGTGTTAGCTTAGTGCAAATCCCCCCCTCCTTTTCCAGCAAGGTGAGAATGACCTAATCAGAGTAATTCAAATGACAGCAATATGCCAGTACATTCTGCATGTGCCGCAAGCAAGAAAGCAGCCCTCACAAGAGGCCAGGAAGAAAGAAATTTGCAGTAATATGTTCTGTGGTCAAAAGAGCACATTTTGCTGTTGCAAATTTACCAATGAATTAACAAAAAAAAAAAAAAGGGTTAGGTCCCACAGAGAAAAACCTCATGTATTATCACCAGTACTTACACAGGAGAAGCCTTTGCTGTAAGGACATTTGAGGATTTGGGACAGTGTGTTCTGATACACTCGTTTTTTACTGTGGCATGTGAAGGTCAAACATGTTGATGGCTGGCACAAGGGCTTGGCAGAAAGAAAAAGGGGAAAAAAAAGCCAATTTCATCTCTTTAAGAGCTCTACAGCAGAGGTGTCACCTTTCCAACCTGTCCAAAAAGCTTTTCCTCTTAGGAGTCCAGCACAAGCATTATGGCTGTTGCCATGCACACACACACATTCACTACTTTTCAGCTGTGATCCAACACCAAATGGGATTCAGTAGAAAAACAAAACAAAACAAAAAACCCTGGCATAACAACTATATTAGAGTATTTATGGACAGAAGGACAAAAAGGAGCCATAGGCTCTTGCCCTGTCAGATCAAAGGATGCAAATGCGAGTTTTAAACCCCATAGGTATTATTCTAGGGATGACTCTCATGGCACATTAAATCTAGGGACAGCTCTCAGCCCTTTAACCACACTACTCAAAAAGAAGGCACGGAATAAATAGGCAGTCTGAGGATATGTGCTGTCTAATGAAAAGCTGTGGCTTCTTATAAGTCTTTCACTGAGGACTCCAATATGAATATGCCTAGGATTCAGCAACAGGCACAGCAATGGAGCTGAAACAACAGAGAAGAGGCACAGTAGCATAGAGAAGCAATACCATCTCATGTAGGAGACATAGGAATGCACCAAGTCTTGATCTGACTTCAGAAGTGACCTCTGGCAACTCCCAGCTTCTAGCAAGTGATATTTCAGCTATAATCAAGATAATAGAACATTATTTATCTACCTTTCCTGGGTATCGTGGGGACTAATTAGCTAATGTGTGCACAGTAATTTGGAGATAAAGTTTTCTGAATTTTCAGATTGTGTTTGAACAGGTGAAGCGAGGACATCTTTTTGACAGCAGAAAGATCTTCTCAAAATAAAATTCTTATCAAAATAAATCAGGCGGATCAGAAGGTAATCTTATCTTTGCTCTGTTCTGATTATTCAGCATTCCTTGGTAAGATTGACAAAAAATGAGAAAGCAAAGCTTTGATGATTCAAGAAGGTAGAATTTAGGACAAGTTAAGGCCATATCTATAAAACTTATGCCAACATTTAAAAATTCAGAAGATTTTTTTGCACTGTCAGATGAAAAATTAAGTCAGAATCTTAACATATTACTGATAGAATTGACTACTAAATAATATTTAAGTAATGATAGAGTTTAAAAATGGAATATATATGCCCCCAAATAGATATTTTAACACAAAGTATACAGAATTCAAGCTCTAGGTGACTTATTCATACCCTACATTTTAACTGGCCTCAGTTTGTAGGAACCCTATAAAGCCAGAAAACAGTCTAAGCGACAGTCTCTTACTTTCATAACCTTCGTGATCTAAGCAGAGATTTCAAACTGAGGGAGGAAGTGGCTACAGGATGAGCCCTTGACTTTCATCCTGCTTGCTACTGGGAAACATACAACCTTCTCAGAACAGGCAGACTTAGTAGGAGCTGAGGGCTGCGTTTAGCAAAGTGGGTCTCTTCCAAGAAGCCCAACACCCTACAGAACGAGATGTCAGAGCAATAATGTACATACTGAAGCCTGACGTATGCTGATGCTCCCTGAGCAATCACAGGAAGGCAGAAAGCACAATGGGATCAGACGCATTTTTCTCAGCTGGGGCGGCCTCATCTCCAGGAAAATCTTTAGTATTATATGCCCTTTGACATGAAGACAGCAGACAGATACTGAGGATAAACTAAGAGCTTCTTGAGGAAACATTCAGCCGGAGGTGGCAGAGGTGCTACTACAGATCAAGACAAGAGGCAAATCAGTCAGGAGGGACACAAAGGAATGATGCTTGGACCTTTTCTGCTACTTGCAGTGTGCTGGAACAAGCACTAACCTGGTTATTCCCCATAAGACTCAAGGAGTGAGGCAGACAACACAAAAGTTGCTCATCTTCTTCAGAGATACACAGACCACAGAATATGTTAGAGGTGCATGGGACCTCCTTCCAATGGTAACCCAGTAAGTCTTGTTATAGGCAAGCAGAAAGTGGCTAGCGGTCTGATGCTGCTCAGGGGACATTGTATTCTTCAAAAACAACAACAACAACAACAACAACAACAACCAAACATGCACTGACTGAAAAGAGTTTACTCTCACAATTTGGTTTTCCTTTATGAGATACAGGGATGGTCTGTAATTGCCTTTATCCTGGTTGTCTCATTCAAGGGATGTAAAATGGCAAATTTGACCTCCCTGCTTGTTTTCTAGAGTGGTCTCTGAAGGTATCAGGAAATAACTCATTTTCTAAATGGAATAATGAGGGAAAGCAGCTGGAAGTTTAACAAAAAAATAAAAAAAACTTTCTTCTCCAGTGCTCAGTGATTAAAATTAATGCAAAGTTAATCAAAACTCGCAGTGAAACAACAACAAAAAAAAAAGGTCAGGAAGAAATTATATTAGAAATATGTTCCCCAGTCAATTGCTTGCTGCTCAGGCTTCAGCAGTGTTGTAATTTCAATACTTATGCAACCACCACAGAATTTTCTAGCTCTGAATTTTGCTTCGAAGGCACCCATGAGCAGAAACTTCTCAATCAGCTCCTTCATGTCTAAGCCTAAAAAAAAAAATATATTTTTCCTAAGAAAAAAATTAAAGGAATAAAATTCCTTTAAAGTCTCTTTCTCATTTTCATCTTCCTCAGATGGCAGTGCTGCATCAGAGAAAAAAAACACCAGGCACCTTCCTTCCTGCTTACTGCAGATCAAGTCAAGGGCACTTTGATTCGCACAGGAGACACTGCCTCATAGCACGCAGCTCTTGCAGAATGAAATCCACTGGGTGAATCAGTTTGTAGCAGACTTCATACTGTGCCAGGTTAACAACATGTGCATCCCTGTCCTTGTAGCACAGACTAGAGAAAAAAAAATGGTATTTGCTAGAACTATGTAGCCAGAAACATTTTAAACGTATACACAAATGTCTGTGTGTAACATTTACGACTTGGCAAATTAACTTGCACATCAGGCACACGTTTTGATGGTTAATTTTGAGCCCTAATGCAGCAGAGCAGCCTTCTATCTGGCTGGTGTCTATCCTTTTCAAAAGGCAAAGGAGTGCATAAATTATGTTTTAAAAGAGGTAGGCATTTTCTGCCCACGGTGTAGAGTCACCGTAGGTGGATTATTACCCAGGAATACCAATGAGGTAGGAAGTCTGTGATTTAACCCATTCTTTGTACTGTCTCCTTGCCTGCTGACAGCCTGAAATTACCCATATGACAAGATCGTTCAGGTAGTGCAGCAGCACCATAGCTACATTTCAAAGAGTCAGCAGGAGTTAAAGCCCTAAAGCCAGGATTTTGTTCTGAAATAATACCAGGTAAGCCCTGCAGGAGCATCCAGTTGCCTCTGCTGATGTTGGCAACTATGAGGTTGTTTAAGTATACCCTTGTTAATATTTTCTCCACCAGACCCTGCAATAAAGTTACTATTCATTAGCAGGACAAGATGGACTCTGAACCATCCTACAGATAACCAGCAGGATTTTGGAGACTATTTCTTCTGCAGGTTGAAAGCAAGAATAGTAAATCCACGAGGAGCTCTCAGCACTTAGTTTGAAAGAACACTGCTCTAAAATGTAGTGCTGCTTCTCACTGAGAATGCGAGACAAGACTGAGTATTTTCCAAGCTAACTGACATCTTCCATGCTACCTTGGGCTTACCCGAATACTCTTTTTCTCCAGAAAATAAAGCATCTTATTACAAAGGTGTGGGCTGGGACATAGGCCTGCCCAGTCCCCTCCCGTCACAGTGAGGATGCAGACAGCTGCTGGCCAGCTCGGTCTCCATGAGAAAGACTAAGGCAGACTTGCCTTATGAGAGAGGAAAGGTATTTTTCTCTTGCAATGAAAATAATAGCTACACCGTGTTAGTCCACAGATCCAGTCATGCTTGAGGACACCACTGGGGAAGAACCACACTCCCCCAAGGGGACCCCAGGAACATTTCACCCCTGGGTGGCAGCAGCATAGCAGCTGCCCTTGCTAGCTTTCTTGCCCTCCTTGGTATCAAGCTGTCACCAACAGGCTGAAATTCTCATTTTTCACTCTGAACCTCAGGGGGCATTTGGCAGAGTTTCGATCACAGTCAGAGATTTCCTACCTAATAAAAAAGGATGCTAAATAGCACCACACCACCTTTCCTTCCTCCAGCGGCCTGCACAAGGGATTGCTTAAGGGACCCGTTTTAAATCCCCTGTGAAATTTTCCCTTCGTATCCCAGTTTCTGCTCACAGTGTTTACAGAACACAAAGTTATTTCAATTAACCTGCTGAAATCAGTCATCACGTATAGAGCATTAGAGTCAAGCTCCTTACTAAACTGAAATGTGGGCAATGCTTTCTGACCACAGTAAGCTCCTCAGCTCACCTCTTCTTCTTGAAGTTGTATTTTGTTCAATAATTGACCCTGTCACCCTGCATGTGCTGGTACAGCTGAGTTGAAATTCTCATCTGACATCTTGTTAGGGCTGAAATTTCTACTTTGCAACTGTTTCCACTCAAGGTAGAGAGAATGCATACCACAGCTTTTACCACTTCATTGCCCTGAATGTTACTTAGTATTTGTTTACTGGAACAGTCAGAGGCCCTGGTGAAGAACAAGGTCAAGCTGTGCTTGCTCACTGATTGAGAAGACTGAAATTTCTTTCATTTTATATTATATTAATATAATTAATATGATGTAAGTAATATGAGCAAAAGAACCTTAATTTATATTAATCTGTATGCATGCATGCACATGTACCTGTATATATGTGTGCATGTGTGTGCGTGTGTGTATTTAAACTGAGAAACACTTTTCTTTTAACCTACAAATATGGAATTATTCTGCACTAACAACACATTAGATGGAGACGAGAAAATATGTATTTCTACACAAGATAGAACAGAGATTTTCTAGAATTAACCTCTGGGAGCTTAAATCAGTTTGTGTTTTAGTTTAGGAAAATTACTGGGAATTTTACAAAGTTCTCATACTCCTCTTAATGCCTGAAAAGATGAACTGATAGCAGCCAAGTTTTTTATATAGGTGTGACTAGTTAATTATTAACTAATCCTCACACATTTCTCCAGCATTCGTGAAGTAGTTGTGTAATACAGAGCCACCTGAGGTAAAGCTATTGACTTCCTGTGTCAGCCTTCTAATTATTCTAGATTTCCCTTCATTTGTTCCCAAGTTTGTGCCCCTCTGCATGAAAGGGATATCACCAATGGAAATAGATGATTAAATGCCACTGCTCATTACCTGTAGCTGCGGTTTTTTACTGGCTACATTCTGTACCTTTTTCTCAGCAGAACAGTTTCCCATCATAATAAGACAAAAAAGTAACACAGTACATTAATACCTATGTATCCAATTTTAAATCCCATACTACAGCCTATCAAAACCAGCTTCCCTGGGGTGATGGATATTTTCCTCAAGGATGGCCACCATCAGTCCTCACTGGAATTGCACTTTCAGCTTCCTTAGCTGAGCACTTTCTACAGGTACTTCAATTATTGTTTTTAAAGCCATCTTTTGGCAAGGACCATCCCAAAGGAAAACAGATTCAGAAGCTTCTGGTTAGAGAAACTTAACACAGAGAGGCTCAGAGCACTGCTGAGTGCTTGCTAAGACACCTAATGAAGTCAAGCACATGGTGCTTCTGTATTACCTTCAAAACATTAGATACCATATTGCTTATATCCTGTATGCAGTTCTAATAGCTTTCTCAGGAGGTTGATTTTGCACACCTTCAACTTGCACCCACTGTTAATGAAACCGAATGAGGAAGCACAGCTGTAGGTTTTATCCTACTGAAGCAGGATGTGTTAGCAGCCACAATACTGGGAGCTCATGGATCCAGCACAGCAGCCTGGATGTTATCCATCTCATTTCAGTATCTAATCTCTCTAGACACTTATAATATGCCACTCACTGGTGTGCTCCATCTTAGCTGATAGTGAAATCATTTAATAGAAGTGGGTAGTGAGGTAGGTGACAGGCTGATTGATGGCAGCGTCTTCATTTAAAGCTATACAACAATGCCAGACAGAGGTCTAGAGCAGCTCAGGATTACAGCTCTGCCTAAAGTTGCCAGTATCCATGCAAGTTTGTCATGCCAACTGTGGCCTATACCATCTAGCAAAGCATTTTCCTAAAAAACAAGCTGAGCTACTTCAAATTCATTTCTTAAAATAAAGAGCATTGCACCTCACAGGACAGCAAACGGTAAGATGATGGTGAGAATAGTCATTTCTTCCTCCTGACAGTGAGAATCTGCCTTTCTACTTCCTTAGGGAAACAAGAAAAAGTTCCGGCCTCTTGAAGCTACCTCTGATTTCACTGATCTCTAATATCTCATTGGCAAAATCAAACATGTACATACACCTCAAGACTATTTGCCCTCGGTGTCACATCTTTGTCCTGCATAGCATGCACACTGAAATCATACAGATCCCTTGGGGCAAATTTATTTCCTACAAATAGAGGAGGGAAGCCATCAAGCACCAGAAATACAGATGCTAATACAGAGGGGATCCTATAGAGAGCGGTTCCTGCACAATAACACTTATTATCACAGCTCTGGAAAGCCTTTGCCTCTCTGTCTCTTCATGGTGCTCCTTCTTAGAGCTCCTGTGAGTACAGCAGAGCCCACAGGGATTGCCACAGAAAGCCCTTTCTTACTTGATGTGCCTCCAGCCAAAGCCTAAAGACAGGTTTTCTCATCAAGGAAAAAGGGGCTGTATTTGAGTTAAGGAGCAAAAAAAGTTTGTTCTTTTCCTTTCTTAAGAGCCTTATGCACATCAGGTTAATCATTCATGGTTACCTCTTCCCTGTTCCTTAAAGCCAGCTGGTACTAGGGAAATCAAAGGCAGAGGAGTCCCTGCCCACCCTTGTACTTTAATGGTGACATAGTCTGACTTCAGTCTCTGTTGCTACGGATTCCCTTGGATCCAACAGCTTTTCAATCCATAGCCAACCTCTTGTTCTGCCTTAAGGAATCAGATAAAGATGAATCTGGACCTTTTCACCTCCACCAGTGTTCTCACAGAAACCCTAAGCACACAGTAGTTAAGCTCAAGAGCATCTGAATGTGTATTTATTTAGGCCTTGTGGAAAAAAAAATAAAATAAAATCAAAGCATATCCCACTTAATTTATAAAAGAATATCTGGAGGTGGTGGCTAATTCTATCCCAATTATTCCATGCTCCATTCAATCTCTACCTTGCGGGACTGTTTCCAATCCAACAGCTGCACAAAGACAAGATTTCAGTGAAAATAGTATTGTCCAAGGTGTTCAAATGGGCATAACTGAAAATATTTCCTTACCAGAGGCTCATTTGCAATGAGGCTGCGCCATACCAGGTGTTTTACCTCCTTCAAATGGCAGCGATAAGATGGAGAGAATTTGTTTCCCTGTGATCGACTTTCTTAATGAAGGAGCTTTATCTCGCCCGGTGCCATGTGTTGTTGCAGTTTCTGTGGTAACGACTGACTGCAGAGAGCAAGAAGTGGTGGCACAGAAATCACTGTGAGCTGCTAGCATGTAAACAAAGGCTACCTTTGGGTATGTTTTACATTCATACATTTTTTATTCACTTTATGTTCATTTTCTGGAAGGCAATTGTTAATGTCTGTGATACTTATTACTTGTATTTTGGAAGTCGCTGACTAAATGTCCTATATGACGTATTTTATATGCCATCATTTGCCAGTACGTAAATGCAACTTCTAATTTAAGATAAAGCCCATTTGATTTTTGCCCATATAGTCAAAATTCAGTCTTCAATCCAGCTTAGAAAATCAGATGAAAATCTCTCAATGAAAATCATAAGCTATTAAATATAAATGCATACAAGTATAAAAGTATATACGTACATAAACATATACGATCTAACCAAAACAAACAAAAGCTGACCTGAAATGAAAATTCGAGCAGGTAAAGCTATTTTCTATTCTGTTTTCTGGGAAGCTACTGATGCACGTTAATCTCAGGAGTGAGCTCAGGTCAGAGCACCAAAAGTGGCTGAAATGAAATGCTGAGGAAGACCAGGCTGAATATCTTTCATTTAAAAAGACAATTAATATTCTGAGATAAGATTCCAGCAGCCATACGCAAGACCTTTAAAATAACTCAGGAAATGCCTTCAGAAATCAAGACTGCAATGGTTGGTGCCATTTCTTTCACTACCCACATTTACTCACACCCTACTTCTCTAGAAACACATTCTCAAAATGGAAGCAAAATCTCGAGCACCAAGACAAGATTCCAGTTTACTAAATTCTTGCAGAGTACCAAAGTTTCATTGAATAGAAACTAAGGCATCTAGATCAGTTTGTTTAGTCATGAAAATACCAGAAGAATGGAAGACAAACAAGTTGCAGGAATGGAAACTCCTGAACTAGTTTCCTACCAGCTTCTCACAGACCACATATGTTTTATGAAATGTGTTTGTGTTGGCTAGGAGACAGGATGAGCTGCTTAAAAATGGGGCAGCTATTCCATTCTCACAGTCCAGATCTCTCCAGAGTGCTCTTACACAGAGATTTCAGGCTGCCATAACCACAGTAGTAACTGAATTATTTTCTTACCAGATGGGTAATAGCAATATTAAACACCCCATAAAAATATTTTGACATATACTAACTGCTTTGAAGCCTAAATCCTTTGTAGTCAATGGCTGATGGATGCTCACAGAAGCGAGACTGAGCTAATTATGGACGTCACCATGTGTAAGGGTTACATGGCCAAAATCAAACAGCATTAACACAAGATACTGTGCTTGAAGCCTCCAGTTGTTCTGCTGTGAGATCACACCACAGCAGAGTCAACTTCATTCAACTGCCAGCTGCAGACCCTATAATTCAAGGTGCCATAATGGAGGTTTCCAGTTCATTCTGTGGCACTCAGCCTGAGCAGTGCTACAGCTGCATCTCCAGCTGGTACAGCACGTTCTTTAATATTACATTACCTCAGCTTCTGAGCAGAGGTGGGCCTTGTGTTGCTTTTCACAAGGGAGTCCTCCTAGGTAGTGCTGCTCTTTGGCTTTTAGCATTTACTTTCACAATGGGCATGAGCTATTCCTGTCACCCTCTGCCTGTTTGTCACTGCTCTCCACGATGTCAGCCTGTCACCACCACCAGGACTGCCACTGAGCTGAAAACATACCGCAGTCCATGTAGCTTTGCACCAAGGGAGGTGGCCACAACAACCCTTCTCATTCAGCTCAACAGCTGCTCCACTGGGGACAGCCTCAAGTCACCCAGAGCCACTCTCATAACACCCAGTCAGTGCAAAAGAGAGCAACAAAGCAAAGTCCCAAAGGCCACGTTAAAGAAGTCCCCCATGGATTAACTTTATTTCAGCCAATTGAAATTACACAGCTGCTGCGTGTCCATGTAGCCTTCACTCCTCACTGTTCCTTCTCCTTGGTCTCTCAGCACTATCACGTAATCTCCCTCATCTGGCTCAGAACACCAAAGCTGGGCCAAAACCAGCTTTCAGTTTAGGCCTCTTCCTCCTCCTCATTTTTAGAAAAAAAATGCATTTGAAGGCAACTGGAAGCTTGATTCTGAACAAAGAATTCACTGCTCAGTTCAGGCTGTCATTCTGAGGGAACGTTTTACCTGTTGGATGCTCTAAGGCAGCGCTTAAGGTAATAGATGGATACTGAATGAGGGCTTTAAAGCATTCTAGAAGTACTGGATAACTCAACTTTCCCAAATTTAAATAATAAAGAATGATTTCAAGAGGGGCAGGTACCTAAACTAATTAACAAATCCCATTATGGATTTCTCCTTTTGAAAAATGATCCTCTGGTTTAGTTTTTTAATCGTAGAACAACTCCAATAGTTGACATTTTCTAAACAAAGAAGACAAAAGATGAATAACCATTCTTGTACAAATTGCTCTCATTTTACTGAAGGTAATAAGATTTTTTTTTTTTGAATGAAAATGAATGTAATTTGCAAGCTAACTACAGGTTTTTTATTTATTTGGCCATCTATCTAGAGAAACATCATTCCCAGCTTTAATCCAGGGTAAATATATCTCATTGCTTCAGCACATAAACCATCATCTACCCTTTGGTTTATGAGATAACAGCTTTTAAATTATGATCAGCTAATATTTATCCTAGAATTAAAACGTGGTAATATCTATGCCATCCCTTGGACCTAACAAATCAGATGGTTATCCCCATGCAAGCAGAAAGAAGATGCAAGTTACATGCAAAACGATCAAGCATTTCAAGTTAGTAATGAATATTTCAACATGCCACGGGTTGAAACCCATGACATCCCCAGATTTTAACTACATTGCCCTTGTAGATCTCTAAACATTTCATTATCTACCGCAATTTGGAGCAGAAGCTCACCTATATTCTGCTCCCCATACTCAACCCAACACTTCATCTGGTATTGACAGATGTCTAGGACAGCAAGACTTTTATGCTGCACTGACACTAAATAAAGCAGTTGGCAGTGATCTCTCTGGCCAAATGAATTTGGGCCATCAGAGATAGCTCCTAAACTGAATGACAAGTTGGTGCCAGTATTTCTTTATGGTTTTGTTCAGAATCACTTAGCAGCCTATTTTTAAGGAAAAGGCAGATGATCTTCATGATTTCCTGTGATATATGAAGAAGCCAATATATCACTAGCCTAAAATCCTCCAAATCTTTCAAGACAGTGTCCTCCTCCCACAACTTTTATTATTGGAGCGTTATAAGGAAGAAGGGTCCTCAGACCAGTGCCAGCCAGGAGCAGGCTGCTGCCACCACTACTATTTTTTTAGCTCAAAGTCCGTTTCTCACATGCTTGGATGTCACCATGAGAAAACATGAGACTGCTTCAGGCTTCTGCTCACCCTGCTCTACCATGGATGATGCTAAGGCACGTGGGGATACACCGTGCTTATTTAGGCAGAATAGTAAGGTCGATAAGAAACAGGCACCTCAGGTGATCTAAACACATGCAGTCCACCTGTTCTGCCCATATGGAAGGGCACTGGTCAGAGTGCAGCCTTATCTTCTGCTTCTGGCTTAGCTTTGGGGGGAACAAAAACTATCAGGAGAACAGTATAGTAATGATCAAGGTTTCATGTTTCTGTTTAGCTGGGAGGGTTATGGCTAGAAGCAAGCCTTAGATGCCAAGAGATCTATATGAAGAGCATAGCCTCAGTGTTTAAGTCCTAAGATGTGGGATGCAAAACAAAAACAAACAAACAAGGGAAGAAAAAAAGATCTAGATTTATGACCCAAACCAAGAAGCCAAGAAGACCTGGGGAGACTTCCACAGCAAAGGAAGAGCAATGAGAGAGAACACAAAGCACTACAGAATTATCAGTTATTTAAGGCAGAACTGGTAAAAATGAATTGGAAAGTTTCCAGAGGATGCCTTTTTGCTCTATTATTTATAATGGCAACTGCTTTGTATAAACTACCTTACACAATTGTTTTTGCCTTCACCCTGATTTATCTTGCTTTCCTTGACAGATTCTGCCAGAATTCTTTAAATAATAATTTGATGTGCTGCATGCAGATTTTCCCTCATCTGCTCTCTGCCCAAACACGCACTCAATCCAGCAGCCTTACTGCAAATTGCACAGGGATCAGCTATACAGTTTCTCTACATGAAAGAGACCACTAATTTCAGGCAGAAGAGCCTTGACTTTCCCCTAAAACATCCAGAGACCCTGGAAATTAGAGCAGAGGGGAGATGTTACCACTATGATACTAAAGACATTTGTCTCGTTAGGGATATATCATGCTTCCCATTTATATATTCCTCTTCACCTACGTGCAGAGCTTTTAGCAACACTAGAAAAAAGAGCCAGAGAGTGAAACACAACTGAAACACAAAACCGGATGGTTAACAAAGTAGATTTTTGCCTTCTGCATACTCTGTCCAGTTAAAAAAATAACTCAGTCAATTTATTTGGCATGGATTCTTTAACTCAACAAAGCAGTTTAATTTCTAAAATCAAAGATCAGTAAAGTAAATACACAGAAGAGGATTAAAGTGGCGGGAGCTGCAGGAGCTAATAGCAGTGGATGACGTGGAACTGCTAAGACTTGAGACCACTTTGGGACAACCAAAGTGCAGGCAGACAGAATTTGCTGGATGGGTTAAAGTAAGACACGAGACAGCTCACAACAAGCCAGATGTTTAAAAAAAAAAATAAAAAATTGCAACTGAATTTGTTTTGTCAAAGTAATTTTCTGGTAGTTGACAGTAGTAAGTTGCAACCATGTTCTTCTGAGCAGGGGGAGCATGCTCAAACATTAGGTTCAGTTTTTTTCAGTTGTGTTCAAATCAAACATGAGCTCCCCCAGTTAACTAAATGCAATGGCAGCATTCCAGACCATGTGGCTGATTTTGCATGGATTCTATATGCTGAGTTCAGATTTTCTAGGATGGAAGGAAATAAAATAGTCACCAGATCTTGATGAGGTGCTAACTAGAGTAGGAGCAAAGCGGTGCTTTCATATACAGAGCCTGTACACAGCCTGTTAGCTAACGTCACTTAAACTTACAGTTAAGCGTTAGCAGCCAGGCTGTTAACTTCTAGTGGTGCTTTACAACAGAAATCTTTCTTCCCTGTTTTGCCTCTGTGAAGCCATGACTTGCAGATATCTGTCAAGTTTTTTCAAACAAACGCTAAGAGCTTCAAGCATACTTGAGACCACAGCACACTTCAAAGGTCATTACTTATCACTATTCATCAAACAGGAAGCAATTAATTTTTAATGGAAAATCAAGTCAATACACAATGGCGGTGGCGGTTGTTTTTCAGCTTTATGAACTGCTGGGAGAAAATAGCCCATAGGGCAGCAGGAAACATTTAGTTACTTGCCAGGAGAATCCCTCGAGGTTGGGATCAGGGAAGCAAATTCCCTTCCACTGTAAGAGGCAGAACAAATCCAAGACCACCTCACAAGACTGAACATGTACAAGTCTGCAAGGCATGATGATATGCACCCCAGGGTCTTGAAGGAACTGGCTGATGTGGTTGCCAAGACACTCTCCGTTATATTTGAAAAGTCACGGCTGTCAGGAGAAGTCCCCAAGGACTGGAAAGAGGGAAACGTCGTTCCCATTTTTAACAAAGGCAGAAAGGAAGACCTGGGGAACTACAGGACAGTGAGCCAGTTGTCCAGCTGCAAAGCAGATAATGCTCAACACTAGTTGAGTGCCTAAGTGAACAGGAGTGAGACTTACTTGTGATGGCTATCATACACTCGTGGCTGGGGCTTGCACACTCAACAGCTCCTGACTGGTGCCAACTGAAAACTTCATTTAAAAAACAAAACAAAACAAAAACCTAACAAACAAACAAACAAAAAAAAACACACCACAACCCAAACATCATGGACTCTGAGATAGTTAGAAAAAAAAAATAATTAACTATAAGTGAAGATGAACAAAATGATTATTTTTCCACTCCAGCTTTCCTAGCACTTTTAATAAGCCTGTTTCTCCAAAAAAATAATATTGTTGGGACAAGGTGGAAAAACATGCTACAGTATTCTATATCAACAAGGATAAACAGGATGCTAAACTCAGATTATCTCTCAGTAGGGTCATCCAACAAAAACACAAGAGCAATGAAACATTCCTTAGACCTTCTACGTATGTTATTGCTCCAAAATTGCAGAGCATCTAAATCAGGTCGTGACACTAAGCTCAGCGTTAACCATTTTGCCATGAAGATCGCGGAGAGAATTTCAGACCTTGCTCAGACCTTGCTTTGTGAAGGAAATCCTTGTGTTAATGATGATTTTTTGACACTAACAGGAAAGAAATTGGAGGGAGACTTCTCTTAATTTGAATCTAACAGGTAGCAATGCTTTGGAAAAAAGGAAGTGGAAAGCAATTCCACTGCCACCAGGATATCATCTTTATTTTACAACTGCCACTCTGCAGTACTGCATAAACTCTCTGAATACTTAAGGCAGGTGGAAAGTCAAGTAGGCAGGCAAGTATGGAGGAATGAGTAGTGATGTGCTGGCTGGACCAGCTGGGTATGAACCACAGCAACAATGCATTTCACAGTGATTTGAGAAAACACTACAGTCTCAGCCCTTCCACAGTGACTGGAATTAGGAGATAATGGATCTGAGTACATTCTCACATCGCTATTACCACTGCTACTGCATTAATTTTAGATTGGCTTACTGATTTATGGAAGTCCCAAGAGATCAAAACCAAACCACTAATCTCCCCACTCCTTCCCTTCTTTTATCTTACTGCCAGAGAATCCATAACAGAGCTGCTCAGATTTGGTCTGAGCATAATTCTAACTTCAATCCAAAAGCTCTACTGTAATGTGAAATTTGCTCTTATTTACTGTACTTAAAGTTCTAAAGAGATTATGGTAAGCTTAGTATAAATCACTATGAAGGAAAGTCTGCATGCAAGAGCGGGGATTTATAGGCTACTTAATGACTTATCTCTACTCTCTATTTCGTTTTAATGAAATAACTAGAGTTCTCTGACCCTGTGAAATATCTCCAGTACCAAAGAATCTTTATTAAAGATACATAACTGTGATGTTAGCAAAAAATAAATAAATAAATAAAAATCTCACAACCTTGTATCCCTTGTTCTGTAGTTCTAAAACTAACGTAACTTTAATGTAGTCCATAAGCAAGACAAAATATTGAAAGTCTGCCAAAGTCTGCAGGAAGATTAGTGCTAATTGGTAGTGATCTTTGAAAAGAAATCAGTTTGGGAATGTTAAAAGGGAAATATAAAGTGGTGACTTACCATTAAGTCATGGGAAATATCTTTGCTAAGCAGTTGCACTAATTAGTGGGGGTAGGGGCTGGGAAGTGACCCCAATCAAGCAAAGAACTCAAATAACTTGAAACCATGTGAACTGGACATCAAAGTTACTTGCTCTTAAGAATTAATTCATGTTTTTGCCTAGCTGGACAAGGGCCCAGAAGTAGGAAACATAATGTAATTGAAGCAGTTTTCAGAATGAAAGGGAGAATTATGTGCTGGTGATCTAAGTAAGAATTAACCCCCAGCCCTTTGGGAGCGGCCTTCAAGTTCTGCAATTCTCAGCCTACCCAGCTTTAGGTTCATAGGAAAAAGCATTATGCTGGGTACTTGCAAATGGCCCAGGTGCCACCCTCCCCAGGCCAAGTGCTTCCAGCCATCAGCCTGCCCCTCACTGAGAGCCACACAAAGCCCAGACATCCTGTGGCCCAGTTCTGCTCCATCTCACTAGCCTTGTGCCTCACAGTAACCAACCCCATTTCCTGCAACTCCTCCCTATTGCAATTAATGTTTTTATAGATTCTAAAAGGTGTGTCTGTTCTCCTCCAGCTCTGAGACTTTAGTTAAAGGGGAAAAGCCTGGGAGTAGGGTCCTTCTCCCATTAAAGAGCTAGTGACAGGTATTTAAGATCATTTTCTGACCCAGGAAGATGGGAAGATGCTCAAAAGCTTTGAAAAATGGCTCCATTCTTAGCTATACAATCATCTACATCTTTAAAAGCCCAAGAAGCCAAATTAAAGGAAATGTTCCCTGAAATGGCAACCCATTCTACACTCCTGATTTAAAAGGCAAGTATTCAGGATCAATGCAATGAATGCCTTTGTCATTTTGCAATGAAGAGAGAGGTTTTCACACCATCTTCATTTTATTTTTCTCTGATCAGAAGGCCTACAGTGAAAAACAACTTTCACTGAAGTCCTGTCTACCTGAGTGTGGTACTGAAAGCTGGACCAGAATTTCATTTCACATTTCTTGCTGTAAGGCTAGTTTAAAGATGTGTGGAAGAACAGCAGGATAGTATGGCTTCTTCATGAAAACGTGATTATCCCAGGCTATCAGCAGGCCAAGAACTCTGCTTGTGCCCTGATCAATCACTTTCACAGATAACACAGATTACAGCCTCATCTTTGGCACAGAAGTATGGCCAGCACCACCCATCTGCCTATTCTCAGGTGCAGAAATAGTGGTATTATTGGTTGGGCATATGATTCCTATATATTATCACCTATACATTATCACACCCTAAAACTCTCTGAAATACAATAACATTGTTGAACAATTATTGCTTTTAACCAACTGTAAAAACTAAAATGTAAGCTTTGTTTCCCTCCTGGGAGAATGCCAACCCTTACTCCACAAAGTGTTATTTGCAAAGTGTTCCTGCCTTGCCAAACCATTAGATGTAAACCTTTTTAAACAGTGCACAGGATATCATAAACCCCAGATAGGCTTTGAATGACTTTCCATCTCCATTCTTTCCCTTCAGTGTCATACAAGTGCTATTTAAACACAATACATGATTTAATACACCATCGTTACTTCATATCTTTAGTCAATTACTTCCCAAGCACAACCAAAGCAATCCTTCCTGCTTAGCATTAAGGACTTACTGACAGAGCTGTTAAGGAGAAGGAAGGCCTGCCTTAAGGACAGACAGATTCCCTAGATAAAAAACCATGGAGGAGGGATGACGTGAGGAGCGGGGTCTACAAGTCAACTCAACCGCTGTAAATCCTTGATTGTGTCTTAAGTCTAACATCATCTGTGCATTAACTCAATTGGCCTTAGCAGTCAGCTCTTCCTTTGTAGTTACTGTGACTTTATCACTTTAATTAAAAAAAAAAAAAAAAAGGAGAACTTCAAATCCAGCATCTAGTAGCAAGCTTGAAACCTGCCACTCAAAAGAAGCAGCAATGACAAAAACTTCATTCCAAAGAAGATTAGAAAAAATATCTGACCGGTAATATTTTCTTGGCTTTCAGAGAGAACGCTTTACTGCTTGAAATCCGCTCACATGGCAGACCAGAATTGCCTAGATGCAGTTCGCTTTTGCATAAACTTTACATTTTTAGTCTCTTTTAATTACTTTGATTTAGATGAAATGAAGCCACTTAAGACCTGGCAGGAAATAACCCAATTATTATTTCCCTTCTCATCAAGTCTGAAGATTAATTATGCATTCTAATAAAGGCTTAAGGACTTGTTTCTAACAGCTGCTGACCATTTTCATCTTAAACCAACAATGCCTTTAAACACATCCTTAACTTAATTGCTTAAATACTCCTTTCAGAGTAAATGGCTTTGAAGTTAGGCAACTGAGATGGCCAGAACTTGAGAGCTCAGAACCTGTTCAACAAATAAAAAACCAAAAAACCACATATCTCAAAATATATCCTTTTTCTCAGCACCACTAAGAAAGTCAATTAATCAAATATTCCATGTGAAGGATGATAAAGAAATATCATTGTCTTGTTGGTTGGAAGAGGGTTGGAAGAGGGTTGAAAGAGATCCTCAAAGAACTGGCCTGAGAGATGACATAGTATAAATCTCCTGTCATGGGCATGGAGACCTTCCACTAGATCAGGCTGCTCAAAGCCCCAGCTATCCTGGCCTACGAAGTCTCCTCATGAAATTTTTCTTGGCCACTAAAGTAATTCTGTATTTGATAATTGGTTATCATTCTGGGAGAAAGGTCTCAGTATGAACCCAGGATTACCTAATAACTGCTCATTACTAGCTCCAGTACAGCTAGCACTGCCCTGATAAAAGCAAAAACAAAGTGACTCGGAATTTGATTTCAACTCTGCCAATGTAATCAAACAAAGCCATTACTGAAGAAATATTTTGTAGTTTCTCAATCCAGCCTTATGCTTCCGGTGTTTGCAATGGATTACTTTTTAATTAGAAATGAAATAGCTTTCCCTCCTCGCCCTCCTACACTGTACTAAGCTCACTGAAGTTCAACACTGAATGGGCTAAATACAAGGCTCTTCATTTATGCCCTAGAATTTCCATTTGGTATGGAGCCACTGCTGTCAGGTCATTACTTGTTTTCATTCTGTGCTCCAAATGCTGCTGACAGGATACAATCTGAATGAAAAACAGTGGGAGCCTGAGATGCAATAGCAGAAGTTCACATAGGCACTGAAAGGGAAAAAAATTAGTGCTCGGTTATCCTTTAAGAATCCTAAAACCAAGAACAATAAGACCTACATTACATTGTCCACTGCTCTTAGGAACGGCTGAATATCTGTTAGACTTCCAGTAGAAAACTTGCTGGTCAGAAAGCTCAGCTCCAGTTTTGAACTGCTGAAATTCAGTATTGCAGCTTAGGACCCATATGGGTGTCTCCATACTTAACTGCTTGGAGAAAATCTTCATGTGAATAAAATTATTCTGTCACATGGCTGGATGCAATTGAAACTACTTTCCTGGGTACAGAAAATAAGATCTGCACAGGAAAGAAAAATCATCTGAATTCACTGTAGTGGCTGAGTCTGGGCTGAGTTCCAGTCTCATTAAAATCAGAGAATCATGGACCAGTCCAGTATGATGGCACAGACACACAAGCAATAGAGAAGTCCCTCCCTGCTTTCCTGATGTTGACATTCACAGATGAGGACAAGGACGAGAGCTGGTATCACCCCAAGCATTAACGCAGTGGACTGTACAAATGAGTTGGAACTGAAGTTTTTGATTGATGGCTAGATAAAATTGGCAAGTAGCTTTTCTGAGGGAAAATCTAGTGAAAAGGTAGCTTTGAATCTATAGTTTGCTATTCATAGAATCACAGAATGGCTTGAGCAGAAATGGACCTCAATGCCCACCCAGTTCTTCCCCTGCCATGGGCAGGGCTGCCCCCCACCAGCTCAGCTGCCCATCCAGCCTGGCCTTGATCTTTTCCAGGGATGGGGCACCACAGCTTCTCTGGGAAGCTGTGCCAGTACCTCACGACTCTCTTCCTCAGTCACCTGTTCTGGAGATGCATTCTGTTTCATCCACATACCCAACTTCAGCCTTTTGGAAATTTGAAGGAATTCTTCTTTCGACTTAGATAACCAGGAAACAGTGGGGAAGTGGGGACAGAGTACGTGGAAAATGTCAGCCTGTAAGGTACAGTTTCTTTCTCAGCTCTGCTCAGGTACAGGCTGCTACATACACTGTGGCTGCTTGCGAAGTCTAGCATTGCCTCTTAGACAGCAGTGTAGAGAACGTCTTTCTCCATTTGTGGAGAGTAATAAATGAACTTCAAATTAATGTGATCATTTGATCAGTAGCTAGTTTTCCTCCACACACACACACAACACAAAAACCACCAGCACAGATGGACTGAGGAAAGATAACAGCATTTGAAAGTTGGGTGCATTTTGTGCTATTCTAACATAATTGCTCCTCTCTGAGAGAACATCCCCACTGAATTAGAGGTAGTCACTTTCTTTCTGACAGATCAATGCTGCTGCAACTAGACTGGTCGTGAAGTTGCTATGGAATATTGTAACTTCAAAGAACCTAATACAATTACTATCGCTACCCTAATTTGTTTTCTTATGACGCAGATTTCTAATGGAGAAGAGCTTTTGATGGCTGATCCTTAACTGATATGAAGGAAAAAGGAGTTTGCCTTGTCCTTGAAGCAGCTCCTTCTTTCATCTAACATTCAGAGCCATTCTCCAACTGGAAAGAATCCTTAAAAGAAAAAAAAAAAAAACAACCAAACAAGCCTCAAAACATTATGATGTCAAAGAGTTTTGATACAAGCGAAAAGATTGCTTTGAAAGACAATCATTAAAGATGTACCCTGCACAGAGCACTTGTCGTTAATAACATCATAAACTTGAATCTGAAATTGGGAGCAGTTTTAAAATGCAAAAAAGAATCCGTAGATCAAACACTACAAAGGAGGAGAACATAATGTAGCTTTCACACAGACGCAGATGGAGCTGATGGGGAGAGGTTAACTTGGGTTAGAAACATTTTCTGAGGGGAAGAAAGTTCAGGGCATGTAACTCAATTTTATTGTTAATTTATTTGACTGGGCCTTACTTAAGTGATTTGTCTCATTTAGATATTTTTACTGCGGCTTTCCTGTCCTTTTAAAAGTGCTAGTGCTGGAGTGAGAGCACGAGAGAGGAAAAGGGGGAAGGGGTGTAGCCACCATGGAAACACAATCTAGAATAAAACTCAATTTACGTTAAATTATCCTGCTGAAATTCTTAAATTGCTTTCAGATGTATAAATTAATGGCTAGAGTCTGTGAAAATAATAAGAGATATTAAACCAATGTTATTATTAAAAGGAGATTACAACTTGTTAGAAACTCAGTGGCAGAGTTGAGATTTAAAGGAATAACCTCTCTCTGGAACAGGGGAACTGGTCAAAACCAGCAGTTTGTCAGCAGCATTTGGTCTTAGCCTGAGAGGTGCTCTCATTCTGCTCTCCAGATCAGTTGTAATTTTTACCTTTAAGTTCTGGGGAGGAACATCCCCACCTCTCATTTTCTCCAGTAATGAGATATCCCTCATAGGAATTACAGGGTTGTTTGCTGTGGTTACAATCAAGAAGCAGTTTTACCCACAAAAGGGTATAGTCTCACCTCAACACGTGAGTTGCAGAAGCTCACCATACAGCAAAACAAGAGTGGGGGCAAAAGCATCAAGATAAAGATGAGAACATTAAGAATAGATTATACGCTTATCAAAAAGTCAAACATTTACTGGGAAAATAGATGCATTCTCTGTTCCTACGAAATGATTAATTTCTGAATTTACAGTGACTTTTCTGCAGATCAGCTCCTGTACTGCTAGGACCAACAACAAAGCTGAAAACTGCTAGACTAGGGGGATGTTGGTAGAGACTCTAACCCAATAAAATACAGCTGCGTTAAAATTCTAAGGAAATAATTCTGCAGGTATTTTGCATAAAACTTGTTTGCTAATTACCCACTTTGCTCAAGTTTCCATTGCTATCCTTTCTTCAGAACAGCTGTACAGGCTCTCAACCTCTAGTTATTTGTAGGCTGATTGCTGACTATGCCATATCACATGGCAGCAAACCCACTCATCATGCACCAACATCTGCAGTCTGTGTGCTGCTATGACTGATCCTTCTGCCACAGCCACCACCCATACCAGTACCAAGGGCATGGTTACAAAATGCTGGGAGCATGATTACACAGTGCTGGAAGAAAAGCCTGAGGAAGAAAACACCTCTGACAGAAAAGAGTTCCTGCTTTCAGTGCTCCTCTTTGCTTCTCCCTCTGCATTCCAGGGGTGCAGCAGGGAGCACTGCTAAAAAGTCAATGCAGAGCAACACAACCATGAGCTAAACAGCATTCCTGGTCATTTCTACCCCAGTTCTGAGAGTAAAAACGTCTTAGTAAGCCACATTCTCTACCACAATGCCAAAGATCTAAATTAAGGTACGTACCAAGAAGCATGGTGAAGACTTAGGGCATGTCCTCCTCTCCCAGAATACAATGAAGAGGACTCTGGTGAAGCTGATACACAGCAATTTTATTTTGCCCCAAATTAAGAAAGAACTAATGTGGATTATAGCAACTCATGGAACAGTTTGGTTAAAGGAAGATTGTTCTGTGTCATGGGAGAAACAATGTGAGCTCTCTAAGTAGACTGTAAAAGCAAGAGTCAAAGGAAGTAGCAGAATTCCCACCAAGCACTGAACTTTCACCATATGAAGTCTGATTCATTTTGAACAGATCACAAGCGCTATAACTTCAATTGCTGTTTCTCTGAGAGAAGATTAAAATACTTCAACTGAATTGAAGTTTTCTGAGGTAATACAAAAGGGAATAAAAATCAGATGTTCCAGAACATGCAAATTTAATTAACCGAAATCTATCTCTATGGAAAGTTCCCAAATGCTACCACCTAGTCCAGAAGGACAGACCGTCCCCCACCACTGCCACTATACAGCTATGCTTCGTGCTAAGGGGTGCAAGAAGCAAGGATGACTGTCGAGCTCTGACTGCCACTTCCCAGGTCTGTCCCCAGGGCTCAAACATGCCAGACCTTTCTTCCTCTCTCTCACACCATACTTCAGTCGAGAACTGCAGAGCTGGAAATGAGAAGAAATCATCAGCTAACTCTCAACTGATTGTCCTAAGCAGCAGCAGGCCTCTAAGACATCTTATCAATTGTTTTTGGTAAGGAGAATATTATTTTGTTCCTCCATTATGAGGAATAATGTGAGACAATAGACAAATGCATTTTCTTTTCAAAAATAAAAACTAAATGATAAAATGCATTTCTTTGTCAAGTGATCCCAAGAGGCACGTGTCTCTATAAAACAGTTACAGAAACGCTGCTGACTTGCATTCGGTGAAAACTCATCTGAAGATGATTAATTCTGTTTTAAGTCTTCCAGACCCACAGACAGCAAGGAGAGAAATTCAATTTCTTGGAAAAACTTCCTATTTGGAAGATTAAGAGGTGGAATCTGTGATACGTGACAATGAAATTTTAATTGTCAGAAGTTTGGCACAGCAGTAGCTTTTGCTGCACTGCTTTGCCAGTAGACGCTGTTCCAGAGCCCCAACTTCACACCCAGCCTCGAGCTCTGTCTAGTTTGTTCCAATTGAAGCCTGACTCTCTCCAAGGTGCTCCTTTTTGGAACTGCTGATGGAGGAAACAGTCACGTGCTATTGATAAAGGCCTCAGGGTAGCTTACTCACTGCAGTCATATTGGCTCTCTTGCAGTCACAGGGGAGAGAAATTTCTGCACCTGATTCTGAGGGCCAGTCACACTTGGAAAAGGCTTCTGCAGCACAAAGCAAGATCTACAGAACACTCTCTCTGTGCTGACAGCATTATCATTGCATGCACCCTTGCTCTCCAAATTCCCTCTGCACTGAAAAGCAGTGGGACAGCTAGTGCAGTAACAGCTCCGTGAGCTCTGTGCCAGCTCATCACTCCTTTTTGCCAGGTAAATATCCAGGTGGCCCTCAGTACCCAGCTATCAGCTTTATACTTTCAAAAGCTCACAACACAGTGTCTGCACTCATGTCAGATTCCCATAGGGAATACCATACCATGCTCACTGCAGCTCCTCCAGCAGTTTTGTTTGGATGCGGAGCACACCTTCAGTCCATGCTTACTGTCAGTAAACAAACTCCATGTTCATCCCCCATTCATTCCAGAAGCGAGCAAACTCACTTTCATATTTTATATACATATGCTGTGTATGGCTTTTCATATTTGTGAGAGTAGGATTCTCATTTGAGTTAAACCAGAGTAGCTTAAGAAATACACTGACTTATGGCAAAAGAATTCTTGCAGATAGAGGCTTTAGGATAAAAGGCAGTACAGGAGAGATGCACATTCTTAGTAGGCTCTGCTTTAGCCCTCCTACATAAAAGCAAAAATTCAGTGATGTGAAAGCAGCTTGGGAGAGAACACTGCCTTGATAGTAAAGGCTAGAGATTAAGTAAGCTGTTATTAACTACATACTCTCTGCATGGTCTTTTAGAGACTACTGTCCTATTCATGATCACTTTGTCTATTTACAATAAAGTTCTCCCTGGGGTCCTCATCCAAGAGTAAACAGAGTTACTTGAAGAATTAAAATAGATTGCTGGAAGTATAACACGCTTTATGGCAATTGCAGTTTTTCTCTCAAGTATGAATCACAGAGGCAAAGCAAAGAGCTGCAGTAGGAGTGGGACTGGAAAGGGACAGACCTCAGAGCAGATAGGCTGTCAAAAACACTGTCTCTTAAGAAGTTCTTCTTCCAAATCAGATCAACCTTCCTGATACTTCTCGGCTCAGCCCAAGTTGATACTTGGGGCTAGGTTTGGGACAGGGAAAGTGCCAAGAGCTGCTTTTGGAGCAGGGCTGGAAAAGGGCTGCAAACTCTGCTATTGAACTTCATTTTTAGTGGAGGTAACTTGAAAGAAAGAAAGAAATGCATATTCCCTCTTAGGGGGATCTCAGAAAGGATAGATGTCAAGAAAGGACCTTGGTAAGCTCAAGACCTTATAAGGTTAAGACCTTGATCTGAAAGGAAGGTACAGCTTTCTGAAGCTAAGCAGAGCTGAGGAAATTCAAGCACTCTTTCCAGATTGCTAGGAGTGAAGAAAAATAGCTTGCTATATTAGTAAAGAAAGGCAAGTAACCAGAGGGACTCACAGAATCACACCCACTCACCTGCAAGGAAGGACAATTTCACATATAAAGAAAGAACTAAATGTAATTGTTGTTGATCTCCATAAGAGCTGGAAATAGAATAAGTCAAGTGGATCTGATTGTGGCTTTACAATCTATATAAAGAAAACCTTTCCTATTTATTTATTTTAAATAACATGCTTATATTTAGGATCCTAAATCTGTATTTGGAAATGTAAGGAACTGACCTGATTTTCTGAAGTGTTCAGCACCCACTGAATGAGTGGAAACATTTGAAAGTGGCTTCTGTGAGAACTGCTGGATTCAAGACCTTTGGATGGGGAGAAGGAAATCAAAGTTTCTCTGTATTTCTTAATTTAATTTCTTGGCTTAAAAATTTAAGCCAAGATTTGCATTTTCAGAATTCATCACTCTGCTCTAATGTCTTTTTTTACTCTAAAGATTGCACACCTAGAACTGAGTGTGTGATCTTTTAAAGAAAGCTTTCAGACTTTGCTGCAGCGCTAGTTAGAAATCTAGATAAAATAACCCTACAGCAAAAGCAAAGTCATGTGTAAAAGCCATAACAAAGCCCAAAGCAAAACCATGTGAAAGCTGGTAGCAAACCAAATCTGGGAACAATTATATTAAGCAAAAATAAATATCTAATATATCGGCTGAGCATGAAAGTAGTGGTTAATTATTAGGCAAACTCTGCAGGACTCTCTTTCCCCGGAAATGGCCTTTTCTCACCAGATTCTTAGTTATTTTTTGAGACAATTTTGTTCATACACTGGAAAGAGTGCTGGTATCAGTCTCTCTTCCATTCACAAACTTTCTTTTATCCTCTCAAGACCACAACAGTACTTGAAAACAGACTGCACAATTCTAAGGCCTAGCCAATCCATATCAAAGCGCAGGGCACATCATGAATTACTACTGACCCCCTATTTCCACTATCAGCGTGGTTACATGAAAATGCAAGAGTTCTCTCATAATATTTGCAAATGCTAACGTTTTTCAAGTGCTTTTCTTTAGAAGTTCTGCAAAATGGGAGAAGAAAAATGCACCGCTTTCTTCTTTTTAATTTCACAGTGATTAATTCAAAGTTTCAATCAGTTTAAATTAAGAATTGAATTAAATCCCACCAAATGTGTCACAGAAGTAATGGAGTCTACAAATCTCATAAAAACATGTCTGATAACAACCTGTACACCAAAGCCACTAACGCAGGCACTCTAAATTAGGCAACTTTCTACAGAGAGTTTTACAGTTTCACATACTCCTTGTATTATAAATATCATTATCGGTAGTTGTGAAGCAACTGGAGCCTTACGTTGTTCTCAATGCGGTAATGCAACTACATGGAACAAGAATAATGTCAAGACTGTTATTTTAGGCATAGAAAGGTCTACAGGCCGCAAGCAAGGTTGGCAACCTGTTCTGGTAGGCTGCACAAACACCAGCTAAAGGCGGTCTTTACATTTGTAAGCTGACAGACAAAAGACAAAGAGGAGCAGACAAACAGAGAGAGACATCCATCGTGTCAGACCAGCAAGGAATTAAACAGATCCCTCAGGTCAGCCCTCCTTCTGTACCAGCAGCTTTAACAGGCCTGCTTTACCCCCAGACAGTACTGACATTTCTTCAGTGTGCTTTAACACTAACTGTAACTAAAGCAAAGAACAACTCATTTTTCTACATCAAAACCTTCTTCTGAAGCCTTATCATCTGATTCCAAATTCCCTATTGATTGTGGACCGCCACTATACCCAGGCAAACCATTTGCCACACTCTTCAATAATTTAGTGGCGTACAGATCGCAAATTCAGGCTCTCTGCTGTCTGAAAGCTTTTATATCACTCTGGGGCAGAATTTCAAGGCAAGATTTCCAAAGCACTGCAGAATATAATCACTCCATGCTATTTTCAGTGGAAGACATATGAAACAATGCCTAGGAACCCTCAAAGAGCTTAGGACAAGCTTTCTGTCTAACTCCTGCCCAAGTCTTCACTGGGCAGTCCTTCAGTCTCAAACTTGAATCTATACTGGGTTTACTGTTCATAAAATGACTTTCAATAATCATTTCTTACATTTCTTTTTACTTTATATTTTAGACAACCCTTAAAGCATCCCTTGAAGCATCACCAGATGAAATACGCAATCATTATAAGTGAACTGGTCTGTAGATATAAAGTCAATTGATAAGTGACAAGGGACAGCTAGAATAAAATTTTCTGCATTTCCAGCAGATACCACCGGTGCTCAAGGACTGACACAGCTCCAGAGGTGCAGGCACACTGGAATAGGAGCTTGTAAAGGAAAGGGAGGGGACAGAAAGGAAGCATTAACTCCTCAGTTTAAAGCTGGTTACAAGAAGCCTCCACGAATCTCAGCATTACCTTCAGCATAGCAAGCAGTATCACAGCTTATCCTAATTCCATCCCACCAAGTCACTGTACAGCCCAAGCCACTCTTGTCTCCAAGATTTATAGTCCATGCTACAGAATGAAAGTGGTCTTATGGGTGTCAGGAAGTCACATGCCCAAAGCCCAGAGGAAATGCAATAGACTGCTGTTTATAAAGCTTGTGCAGAACTGATTTGTCCACTGAAAAGCAGCAAAGTTTTCCATTAAACTGTTGGCTCAACTGCTAGAAGCCTTATCATCTGATTCCAAAGGAAAAGAATTTCCCATTAGGAAGGAAATAGATTTCACCGTTAAAAGTTGAAAAAGTTAAATGACAAAGGTGCTTAGCTACAGGAATAAAAGGGACAATACTTGAAGCCAAAAGAGGAGAGTTCACACAGCAATGCCCATTCCATCCCTTGCAGAACATATATAGCAAAAAGTATGGAAATAACTTCTATAGTCAGAATTCCAGTGAAATAATAATGTTCAAAGCTTTAAGTGTCAGCTGCTCATAACTGTCCCTTGCATTTTAAGTGAACTGTTTCCAAATGGACTTCTAAACTCAAGCTCACAAATCTCAGTACAGAAAGAGGACCAGCACAATCTATGGATAGCAACCTGCTCACAGCTGGTAAACAACTGCATAGCCCAATGTTCTCTGCTCTGGAGAGGGGCAGCTGATGGTGTTTAAAACGATTCAGTAAGCCACAGCGTTTCAGACTGAATCTTCAAATACTCAGCAATTTCCTCCTGAAGTTGCCTCAGTAACATCAAAGAGAATTCATGGAATAGGCAGCCAAGTGCTGTTTCCTGCTGGGGTGTGTCTGCCCAGCCAGTTCTGTAGGGCACAAGTACGATTGGCAAAGTCTACAGAGAATCAGCTGACAGCAAGACATTAGTCAGGGGAATGCACAGATGTTACAAACACCTACACTGCATTCCAAAATTAACTTTTCTATTAGCAAACATTTGACAGTCTCAGGTCTGCCTTAGAAAATGCAAAGAACAGGCTGCTCTTGAACATGGATTGGGAAAACAGTACCTATTAGTTCAGGTAATATAATCCTAGAAGATAGATGTATAATATTAAACTTGAACCAATAGGCAAAGAAACAGTGCTATTTAGTAATTAAAACAGTAAATAAAACAATAAATAAATAAAGCAATAATAATAAATAAAGCAATAAATAAAACAATAAAACAGTGCTATTTAACCATATCCTCAGCACCACTCATTATTTCTCCCTAGTCTGCTACCACTGGTTAAGCCATTTACTGTACGCTGCAATGTGTTTTGCATGGTTCAGATGCATGATTATGGTGATGGAGACATTTCTAGTTAAGTTTTCAGGGCAGCTTTCCTGCCAGATTTAGTATTCTCCTGTCCCAAAGTTCAGACTCCCATATACCGATTTTCTATGTGAACTTCACTGTCTTCCAGGACGTTTGGTCAGACTCTGATCTGATGTAAGTGAGCCTGGCAGCACTGCAGGGAAGAGAGTGATTTCCACTTCCACCAGCTGAGTGCCTGGCACATACTTTCTTTTAATTATTATTCATCTTTAGGTCTGTCGAATTTGTGGGAGGGAATTTGCTGCCCATGGAAGCACTAATTGTTTAGAAGCTTGGACAGTTTTCCTCGTAGGTTTCCCTGCAACCTTTGCTGAGAGCACTTTAATTATTTAAAACAAACAAACAAACAAAAAAAAAAACCACTATTATATCAACTGTACTCAGTAAACTGAGGATATGCAAAATAACATAGATCTTAACAAGTATTTGGGAGATCTTTCACCCTCACACCTCACCTAATTTAGCGCCTAGGCAAAAAGCAATACTATAAATGAAAGATCTTCAAAGTGCCTTTCCACACACCCAATACAGCATGTCAAAACTCACATGAAAGAAAAATGTGGAACACAAGCCTCCAGGAAACTAAAGATCTAGATAGCTTCATGGCTTTAGATAATCCTCTACATGTACTAATTTATGCCTCAAAGGAGTTTATCAAGCTAGATAGAAAGCTTAAAAAGAATTAAAGATCTTGAGTGCAGGAGATAGAAGAAAAAATGGTGAAAGAAATCTCTGAGGTACTTCTAAGTTCTGTTCTCACACTCCATAATTCTCAACAGAGGCAAGGCAGTAACTGAGGGGGCAGTGCCTGCTGCCCAGGTTTGCTTCTCAACAGAAACAGATTAATCCAAATAAAACATACCTTCTACAGCCTCAGGTCATTTCTAGGTGCAAGAAAATTTTAACCATATCCAGATAAAATTCTTTTTCATTTGAAGAATTTTGTGGGGGAAATTATGGCAACTTGGGGTGGAAAAGTAGTCCTGAAACGATTTAGAATGTTTTCTAGAAGCACTACTGTAATGGACAAGCCCAAGTTGATTTTATCAAAAAGCAACAGACTTCAAATCCCACAGATATTCAAAGAAATATAGCTCAAATCTGGCTGAAAGTGCCCTCAGACTAAGTCATTTGGGTACACTGACCATTTTAAAATTAGATACACACACACACACAATACTCTAGACTTTGAAAATCACAAGGGGAAACATTCATGAATGAAGAAAAGTTACAGGGAAACTCAGGAAGGCTATCTGTTCTCTCCAGCCTCCCATTAACATCATCATGCAGTGTGGTTAATATCACAGGAGAGCTATAGCATTAACCTATATTTTTAATCACTTTTCAATAGGGATATTCCTGGCCTTTCAAAATGATAGTCTCAGTCTGAATGAACTCATCAAATACCACTGCAAAATAGCACTGGTTTTTCAAACTCTGAATAGATTTCATTTAATTGCAAAGAGTTAAAGACACATGCAACGCAAATCATAGTTCTATGACAAAATCTCTGATGCTTCTTTAATCTTGGACACAACCACACATAACCTCACCTAAAAATATGCACATTCTTTGTTTGACAATAATATGCCTGGAAGAAAAAATTAGAAGGCAATAGCTTCCATCAAGGACTACCTTCATTAAACTCAAGTTGTCGGTTCATACAGGAAAATTGCAATGATTTGTGTGAAATTTTCTTCTGCAAATGACAACTGAGTTCTACTGTATACTTTCCTGGGAGAAACAATGGCTGTAACCTTATAGTTAGGTCCAATTTAAAGCTTTTGATTCTGGACATCTCTGAACAGAAGCCTACGTGCTTTAAATAAAAAATAAAAATAAAAAAATAAAAAATGCAGAGCTTTCATGAACACAGTCCTAGATATGGCAAAGCTCCAGACCTGGCACAGGATGCTAATTAATGGCTCCTTAGCTGATCATTACAACCATGTGCATTAAGTTTTACAATTAGTATTTCATTTTGGGCTAAAAAACTTACAGTTAATTATACTGAATGCCTAATAATAAGAATTTCATTTGATCTCTCTGACCAAACTTGCACTCCAGGAATCAATGTACATGACACGCGGCAACGCTTGAAAAAAAGGCAGTAAAGAATAAATGTGGACATTCGAGTGCAGAAAAATGTAAAAAAAAAAAAAAAATAATAATAAAAAGTAAAATTGTTTGTTTTCCTTTATAAAGAAAATCTCAGTTGAAATCTTAGCAGCTACCTTGATTTTTGACCAGATCATCTTCCTCTCACTCTCCCAAACATCATCTCAGCTCTTTGTTTTGACCTAAACTCCCTGAGGATAGGGACTGCATCTAGATACCATGCTAGGATGATTCCTAGCAAAACAAGGCTCCAGACCTGAACAGAAAAGGAGATTTTCCATTGGCAGACCAGTCATACACAGAACTCTGAGCTTTCCAGCTGGGAACAACCAGATTCCCATCAGGGACAAACCATGCAGCCCATAGCTTGTCACTAGACCTATGTGATGAAGGAGAGACCAGAGTGCACAGAGGACACTTGGCAGATGAGGAAGATGATACGGTTCATTAAGTCAAGAGCCTGGTGTCACCGGCAATGCAGCAATACCCTTTTATTACAGGAACAATCCATTCCACAACAGAAAGTAACATTTCCTATTTTCTCCCATAAAACAACCAAAGGCTCATTATGAACTACTCAAAATGACAGCAGAATTTTTCCTTTGAATGATTTGTAGCCTGATATTGCTTCAGTGAGGAGCAAGGAGGATGTTGTCAAACTGAGTCCTCCAGAAGAGAGTTCCTTCAAAGCACTCTATAACAAACAATTATGTTTTGCATCTGTTTGTTTCCCCACTCCCCCTCACACTTAAGAGAGAACTTTTAAGCAGAAGGCAATTTGATACATCTACATTTTGGATATTTGCAATTAATCTATGAGGATGTATTTTTTTCCATCAGAGAAAAATTATTTTAATAGCCATAATCAACACAATCAAATATAATCAGTCTGTCAAGTTAATCACGATTTAGAATCACTTACAATAATTTTGTACCTTGCTAGCTCACATCTATATGAAGATGATTACATCTAGAAAAGATACACAGCTCCGAAGTCCTCCACCTCTATTGAAATAACAGCGCTGTTACATATTTTGATTTTTGTTCCTTCTGTATCGTCATCCCACCCTTTCCCACTCTGATTTTAACTTGTTGAGACTTGTACTCTTGGCCTTTTCTTCCTCTTTCTGCACTCTTTATGCATATCTATGCCTATATGCAAACGATTAGGATAATCAGTGGAGATTTTCCAAGAACCTCAAGGAATGTATTAGCTTTGTTTCCTAAACTTATTTCTCCTTATTTTTCCCCTAGATCAGTGCACATACATGGCCATTTCCAACGATGCCCAAGACATACTCTGTTGTATTGGCCAACTTCTCCTTTTAAATTTTATTCCAAATATCCCTCCGGTGCTCTTACTCTGAATCTGCCACAACACAGATATCACCTCAATCCTATCCTACAGCAACGCAGTATTTGTTCACGTGCCTTGTTGTCATTGTAATTTTTCACTGCAGTCTTCCAGTCTTGATTCTCACTTCCTTCTCATGTCAAAGGGGAGGGGGGAGTTGGAACTCAATGCCCTTCCAACCCAAGTCATTCTGTGATTGATTCTATGATTCCTATTCCTTCTTCAACATTAAAAAAAATAAAAATAATAAAAAAGTAATTCTGAAGAGTTCCATTCCACTACTTCAATCCCTTTATTTCTGCCCTATACATTTAGCTGCCTCTGTTTAGCACTGACAACTATCAATATTAAATTGAAGCTTACACCTTTGATTCTCATCTTGAATATGCTGCACTCCGCGCAGACTTCCCTGACTGCAGCTCAGATCCTTGCCTATACTCAGTTTCTTCTAAGCTCCTCATCTTTGCTCTTGATCTCTCAAGTCCTTTCTCTCTATCCCTGCTTTCCACCTCATGTTCTTAACTAGAACAGCTTGAATTTCCTTAGTCAAGAAGAGTTTCCCCTTTTTTTTCTTCCAAAGAAGTCTCTGGATGCCCACCATCACTTTTCAACAAAAAGCCTTTATGTTTTCCATTTAACAGACTCTTTGCAAGAAGATAATTTGCAATGCAATTTGAGCAGAGATAACTACAGCAGGTAAAATTCTCTGTATATGAATATAGGTCCATCTGCAATAGTTCATGTTAATATAAGACACAAAATACACTGTGCTTATTATTAATACAGTTACAGCTTTGATCTCCTACATTTTCATTGCTTTATCAGAGGTACAGTGGGCTTCATGGACAGATGGTCTTCCAATAAGAAAAGGAACTACAAACTGAAGTTAGACAGTGCACTGGAATCCCTCTACATCAGGACAGCCTCCAGGTTTCTACTTCTGTGTTTATACTTCTTTCATTAATGAAATTGATGATTTTGATTATCAAGTCAACAGCTTCCTAGTGCAGGAATTAAACTGACTTAATTAGGAGAAAATATCGTATTTTACAGAGATAGGTGAAAAAGAGCAAGACAATACAACATACCAGACACATTTCTCCCTCCTTGAAACCACTGTCTTAACTTCAAGAACCAAACGAGGAACTTGGCTTTCAGGACAGCAGCATATCTGAGCACTCACTAGATTTAGTGACAGAAAGTGAAAGAGGAAAAGCCTTTTGCCCAGGTTTAAATTATTGTGATAGATTAAGAAAGCGAAGTTAGGTTGATTTGTAACACTGGGGAAACTATTCTTTCGTTACTGCAGTCTGCAGATAGCAACAAAAATTGCAGCTGTTGTTTATCCAGATGCCTCAGTATCTGAATAAAACAATCCTGTTCAAAAGCATACAGTGTAGACCCACAGTAGTTGAAAGTATCATACTGAACTCACAGACATAATAGAAAAGGGAAAAGACAGGAAGGAAGCAAGAGTACGCAAAACCTATGCTGGAGGCTGATGTAGCTGTTCTTTGAGCACCTTATCTGCTGAATCTATTTCCTACAAGCATACAAATAATTTTATAAAATTAAGTGGGGGGAAAAAAATCACAGGTTACTGTGCGCCCATGTTATATTCATGTGTTTTTGGAGGTTTTTTGTGATTTTTATTCTGTGGATTTTTTTTTGTTTTGTTTTTCTTTCAAACACAGAATATCTAGAACCAGTTCGAGAAATGTGGGCAGTCCTATGGAGATGCCTGTTATTCTTTATTATTATAGTCTTCTTTCCTAGTCATTTGATATGCAAACAAACAAACATCAAACTTAAGATGCTTGCAAACACTAACACTTACTGATAGTTATTGATTCTCTTTTATGATGAAATGGAAGGAAGCCACATTCCAATGAGCATTATAGAAAATGCCCACATATAAGAAGTGATGACAGCACAATCACAAACCTTGGCCATAGTTCCTTTCTTGCTAGAAGGAAGCATTGAGCTCTTTCTGAAATTCTGTTGCCAAAAGCAGACCCACGCTATTCCCTTCAGCTGATTTTAATGTACAGGAGCATTTGTCCTAAAAACTCAACGCCCTGAAAACTAGAAAGGTCTGGACTGTATTTTTGAGGGATGTTATATCATGAGAGTGTAACAAAGAGCTTCAGGTGTAAATAACTTCTCAGTATGCAATTCACCAGCATGTAATATAGATTTCCCTTTGCTATTCTCCCAGTTTGCAGTTGGCCTTATTTAGGACACAAACCATCCTGTCCTGAGAGACATGGCTGAGGCATTTTATTGCCATGGCAATCTCAACAGCTTCTGCTTTCACTGTTAACAGTGTATGGTTCTGAGTATAGTATGGCACAAGACACAAACTACATCTAGATTTTACAGTCTGTCTGGGACTGTCAAAAGCTACAAAAAAAACCAAACCAAAACAAAAAAAAACCTGTAGTATGAATTGTGTTTTACCTGTAACTACCAAAAAGGACTAAGTGAGACACTGCCAGAATGAAGTTTGCTGCAGAGCTATGAAAAAGCTCTGACATCATTACAGTCTTCACCAAGCACTTTGTCTGATTCTGGGTTCTTACTGCTACATCAGAGTCATTTGCAGGGAGGTGGATCCGGGAGTGAGTAGGTGAGTAAATCATGGGAAGAAGGAAAGGAGATGCCTTCAAGTTTGTTTTCTTGTTTAAGGAACCCATTGTCAGTGTTCTAGGACAGTTTGTTACCAAGGTCAATGCAGTCAGTCTGGAGATGAAACAAGACAAATTTCTGTGAAGCAGAATGGCTTCACACTAATAACTTTTTGAAACGCAACCTTCCTGTGCATATACTAACAAGAATACCATGTAAGGACCCCAAAATCTATTCCAAATTGTAAGAATTAAACTGATCAGTTAAGATGAAAGCTGTCAATGCTAGCCTGAATTGTTAGTATTAGTGTAGAATGTAACACACCTTGTAAAACATGAAGGTTACATATTTACTATCAAACTCATTCTTTGCTATCATCTAGACTGCCCAGCATAGCACGTGGCTCCTAATTAGAAAGGCATTTAGGTATTGTCAGCACCAGCTTTACATTACAGGTTCTGAAATGTTTAGCAGAGTGTTAACTAGGTGTTGAAAGCCAGGTGAAATCACAGCACTGCTGAACCTTAAATTAAGCAGCAGGGACAGCTTTTGCCACAATGCTTTCTCAGAGCAGAGGGAAGGCTGGCAAGGCTGACCGGGAGCACTGGGGAAAGCAACACTACGATTAGCAGACCCAGGGGACTGGCACAAAGACCAGAAGGAACCCAGGAAATATAAGGACGGGAAGAGGATAACAAATAAAGGGTATTTGTACCTCCGTGCAAGAAAGAGCCCAAGTTCTAGAATAAGAAGAGTGAGAGAGGGGAACAAAGGATGTTGGTATCACTTGAAGATACCCCACACTCTGGATCAATGTTAAAATTGCCATATACGACAGCTAAAAATTAGAAAAACAACATAAGAATTATGTAATTTCCTTTTCCAGAAAAGGAAACACCACAATAATGAATGCTGACTTTCCTACCTTTGGTTTCATAGCAAAAGAACCGTTCTAATTTTCAACGGAAAACATACATAGCCTATATACTTCTCAGCAACATCTTCTATATGTTTCAATAACTTTTAAAAAAGCTTAAAAACAAATAAGAAGTTTCTAAAGTTTAAAAAAACAAAAAACAAAAAACACTTAAATTTTCAAAATGGAATCTGCATTATTAAAAATATCTCCTGTTGATCAAGTGTTATAAAAATCTACCTGTGGAGGTCGACAACACACTACCAGGGAGAATAACTTCACATGATGTGAACAATGAATGTGTACTAAAAAGGACAATTACATCTAAAATGATTTGCACCGGTCCCTAGTTGGCACACTGAAGTGAGACGCATTGACCTTCTGCCTTATTAGCAGTTAGAATGTTTTGACCACAAGCTGGAAAAGTCTTTATATGTTGTGTGTGCTCTGTATGATAAATCCACGGTGAGGAGAACCTCACGTTTTTGACAGTGCTACACATATTCTTTCTGTCAGTTGGGGGTGACTCATCTTGCTGTACATAAAATCCAGTGCACTGGTCTTGGTCTTTTATGCATACTACAGCACAGTGATTTTATAGGTAGTTTTCTACTATATGAACATCTTGTTAGAAATGGAAACACCTGCCATGCAGCATTGCTGGTCGATTTTCAATGACGTGTACGGTTGGCAACAACGTGAAGAACTGAGTTTCTGGTGCTGATCTTACATGTTCCTTTATTGTTTAAATATACCAGACTCATTTTTACATGTAAAAATAGTATCTCTGCTTGGGAGCTGAAAATGCAAACGAATAGCTGAACAGTCAAGTCCTTGTTCTGCCTGAGCAAGCGTCAGTTTTGGGAAAGCAACTGAATGTTCGTATTCCCCTGCAACAGCTTTAGGCAACTGAATATGAAAATCTGCTCCTAAAATGGAACAGATTTGCTAATTATGTGAAAAGGGTTACTATAAATACAGGAGAGAAGAAGAGTTTAAGTCCAAAACGTGTTCTGTAGATGAGTATTTGCTCAGTTCTGCCCTTATCAACCTGAGGAAGTCTTTAATACTGATATGGAATATCAGAGCTGGTTGGATAGAACAGAAATAAACACGAAACTAATCAGAAAACATACTTAGCATTCTTCATCCACTCTCTAGTAGCAGCTGCTTTGAGATACTGCTATAAGGATGATCCCACTGCAATTCTGGCTTTTGAAAGCGTTCCAAATCCTGTAAAATGTATTAATTTGCAACACTGATATGAATAGCATGGACAAATGAAAGCAATTACTTTCTCCTCTTCATTCTGATTTGTTATCTCTGTTTGATACGGATAGTCCAGGCCAAACATTTATCAGTGATACTTTCATGATCTGGTTGAAGGGTCTTTTTGTGTTCATTTTTTTGATTTGTTTGGCTTTTTTTTTTAATTTTTAAAAAAACATTTAGTCTATTTTTAGGCTTTAAATAATAAGAGAGGAAAATGGAATAGCCGTACTACATAATAAAATAGATGACTGATTCCCTTCAGTTCTCCCTCAAGTACCTCAGATTTGGAAGCCTTTGTTAAGCTGGCTTTTAGAACTTAAAAATAATAAAAGAGGAGTGGGAAGGAATGGGAGGGAAGATCATTTTCCCAACTACTGCACAATCTGCTGCCATCAGCAGATCTCTACAAAAAGAGTCTGAGGAGAAGGAGAAATTACTGCAAATCATAACAGAGAAACATTTTTAGAAAGCTGCAGAAGGGCAGCAGTGAGCCTCACTGCAGGATTCCTGGGCTAAGCTACAGGTTGCTCAGTCAGTGGTTTTTCTTCCATTGATTAAACACAAACCAAGAAGGAAGAGGCCCTTCTGTCTGTCCTGAAGACACAACACAAACAGTAGCAGCTGCCTGGATATGGGGGGCAAAAGGAAATGGCACCACCAGCTCCTCCTGCTGCTGGCACTCAGGATACTCTCAGAGCTGTTTGGAAAACGTGGCCAGCCCCAGACCACCCCACTGCAAATTGCTAATGCTCAGTAAAAGGCTACAGGAAACGTTTGAAATCCCCAGAAGGCCTGTTAATATAGAGCTATCACCTAAGGGTGTCAGTGAGCTCAGTGGGGAAGAAAAGGGGCAGAAACAAAGTCCCACCTCACAGTGCCAAGGTCACGGAGGCTACACATCAGAGCTCCGAGGTTTGGCTTTCCATCCCAAAGCAATGAGATCTTAACTCTTTGGGAAGCACCTGGAAAATCCCAAGAAAGGCCAGAGGCCATATTTTGAAATAACAGAAGACAGAACCATTTTCTAATAAACAAAACATAGGGAACTGAAAAGAGGACTGTCATAAGGAAAAACTAGAGGAAGATAAGGGAATCACAAGCTTGGAGGGCACTCTTTAACATCCCAGAGTAGCAGGCTCCTGCTTTCATAGAATCATTTGAGTTGGAAGGGACCCTTAAAGGCCATCTAGTCCAAGTCCCCTTCAATGAACAGGGACACCTACAACTGCATCAGGCGCTCACAGCCCCATCCAGCCTCACCTTGAGTGCCTGCAAGGATGAGGCTGCTACCACCTCTCTGTTTTACTGATTCTTTTCTACTTTCTAAAGCAGTCATGTTAGCTAGGATGTAATTGATTTTCACCCCTGCAATGCACAATTTGTTAAGAAAAAGGATGAAAGGGGAGAGAATTCTCCTTGACGAGGCTAAAATGCTTGAGAGATTACTGCCATCACAGCTACATATACCAGTACTTTGTTGAAACAAATAAATTGGTGACCTGAAGCCAAGCTTGCTCAGCACAGAGTCCTCAGCCTTGCTGCCAGTTTTTTTAAACAAAAAGACAGGATGCTGCCAGTTTTTTAAAACAAAAAGACAGGATCCAAAAGCCCAAATGGCTTTGGATCACACCCTAAGCCCGCAGCATAGCTTATGTCCCTGGCATTGCTGAAGCAGCATGTGAGGGCAAGGCTTCCAACTGCCCTGGATCAAAACTCAACCAAATGGCAGAAAGGGAAGGGGCAGTCCAGGACAGGAAAACCTGACAGATGCAAGCCAGTCGGGAGTGCTGCTCTCAATGGGCCCGGCAAGGGGACAGGAAAGAAGGGGCCATGAGCCAGGGGCGGAAAGGATGGTATAAGAAATATAAATAGTTCTGTCGCATATTGTGTACAAGGATTAAAGATTAGAGTTTGCTCCTGACTGTGGTTTTATGGAGGCTTTTTTTTTTTCTTTTCTTTTTTTTTTTTTTGTTATGGCCTCTTTTTTCGATATTTTTTTCTAAATGCATACATCACATTACCCCAAACTGACAACTCAAGTCAACCGTTATGGCAGAGCAGCAACCCTGCAGATCCCCTTCTGTGCATTCTGCTTGCCTGGGCACCCTGATGCCTCCTTCCTGACAGCTCTGGAGACCTTAAGACACTCTCCCTCTAATGCACGGACATAGCTCCCAGGAATGCTGATCATCACCACTACCCAGGATAATTGAGCTTCTTTTTTCCAGTCCCCAGCAGGTGTCCTTTCATGGGAAACCCATGTTGGTAGGTCACACAGTCTTTCACTGCGTGCCACGGAGGACGGATGTCTGATGTTTGTCTCCTATTGCTACTCCTGGCCCAGTTTTTTTGCAGATCCTTAAGAAAATGACATCCGAGAAGTAGCTGTTTGTAGTCTGCCACAGAAGGCAAGAGCAGATATAGAGGAATAAAATGCATGATTGGCTTCTCAAATTAGACTCCAGTAATTATTTCTAAAGACCTGAATGCATCCATTTGTATCTTATAAAGGGATATACAGTCAGCTTTCTGCAAGAAATCCTTGGAAACTGCAGGTCTCATTCCATTCACTCGAGAACAGAGCTGGGTTCCCCATGTACTTTGGTTCACTTAGGAAAATCCCAGCTCCTGCAGCTAACACCCTCAAATCTGTATTCTATTCCTGGCACTGTCACCACCTGTAAATTTGGACAAAGCCAGAATTTTCTGAATGACTCATCCCTAACAACTGGGAGCAGCAAAACCTGAGCTCCCATTGCAGTAGAAAAGCTAACAGTACCCCCTAGTGTTCTGGGTACAACCTCAAAATTTGGCCAGGTTCAAACAGGAGACAAACTCTTTTTATACAGGCTTTCATCTTCCTCTGGCAAAGGACAGTTGCACTGCAGCAAGTATCCAAACCTGCCTCCAAACCTTTACACTGCTATGGTTTAGTTCATTATTGCTAGCAAGCAGTCATTGGTATCCACCTCTATGATTTAAATTAACTCCAGCGGATTTATACCTCTGAACCCTTCTTTGCATTGGCAATGGAATAAGGGCAATCCCTGTCACCTAGAGCTGCTCAGACGACATTCAAAACTCATTAGGGTACAGTATGTCAATAGCTTTTTATGCACTACAGATCTCCTATGAGAGTTGTATGTCTTAATTAATCTTTCAAGTGCTTCAAAATCCATGGAGAGGAGGCAGACTATAACGCAAGAGATTGTAATTTATAACTCCCTATCCTTTCTGCACAAAAAGGCACGTTATCTCTGATTAAATTCTACTTTGAATGACAACAAGGTTGAAGAAATTGTGTAACTTCTGTTAACTGAAAGCAGTCCAGACGCCTCAGCTTCTTGCCCTGGCAGGTCAGCAGACCAGCAGGTTCTGCCATTAACCTCCTGCTGTGCAAGCATGCCACCTCTTGGAACACCTCTGGGCTTTTATTTCTCTTTCAGCTCATCTCCGGAGGAGGTTTGTCAGGGTTTGCGGCCACGTGCATCTAATAGCAGTAGTTATTTAATCAATAACAAAGGAAATCTGCCATGGATATTAGCAATAGCCTTAACGCACTTTGTCTTAATTCCTTTTCTGGAGAAACTGGAGGGCAAGTGTAATTTAAATCCAGGGAGGCACACATGTAGTGCAGCACCTTGCAGTAGGTATGCAGCTGATACCATGCTTGAGCAGTCTGATCAACGAGGTACTTGTAGTAGCTCATTTATCAAGCCTATGTTCTAGCAGATGATGTAAATTTAAAGATTAAACGTAAAACCTTAAAAGGCAGCTAGTAGCAGGTGCTTATGGTGCAAAAAAAGTCATGAAAGCTCATCACCTAAACTTCATGCCATATTGAAAAATACCTTCCTGTAGCAAGGCAAGCACATTAATAATGCAGCAGCAGTAGCTGAGGAAAATGGCTGGTTTATAAAAGCAATTCCAACTCTAAGGGTCCAGGAAATGGAATCTCAACAGGATAAGCAACACTTACAGGCTCCTGCTATGACTCCTTCTGCAAGCCAGAAAATAACTTACAAACAGTTCACAGTTTGCACTTCTGCAGTACTTTGCGCATGTTTCAAGAGTCCAGTTTGGAGGAAGAAACATTGCAATTATAGAAACACTGTAAATTATGCAGGCAAGGCTCCACAAGAGGCCCGTCGTGGGTCTTTCAGAGCTTTAAGATTTACAAGAGGTGACATTAACACAAAGCTCAGGGTGGTTTTCGCTGCAGACACTGTAAGGCATGCTGACACTTCACCTTCTGTGATTTCTGTAAGTACCCATCTTTGAGATGTTAACTTTTTGGAATAGCCAGTTTTGCAGCTTTTCTGGGATAGCAGATAGTCCCAAGATGTTTTGTGATTATTAAGTTATCCAATTGTCTATGCTTAAAACTCTAAATTAGTTCATCAATACCCACTTAAATCCATGTAAATGGCTTTGAGCATAGGAAGCACTGAGATGCTGAGCAGCTTTACTGTGTGGTACCTCATTATATTCTTGAAGTGTCTCGCCAGTTTGCAAAGAGGCAGAAAGGGTTAAAGCTCTGTTGGTTGTTTTTTGTTTGTTTTCTTAATGGACCACATAAAAACTGTTCACACTTCACAGTGTGCACAAAGACTCCTGGAAAAATAAAATCTCTATCCCTAAACATCCTCAAGTAAAACTCACCACTCCATTGTACTATTGCACCACCTAAATAGCCTGCTATGGTTGCACCACATCATTATGAACTGCAAAAAAAATGAGAAGGAAGAGAAAATCAGTGCAAACACGGAAGACCTCTCACTACACCTACCACGTGGCAATTTGTTTACTGTGGATTTCTTAGCATGCTAGATCACTTTATTTTTACTACTCCATCATTTGCTGAGTTCACTTCTCATTCTATTTGGCTTGCTCACTGCCTTATTACATGCGAGGAGGCTTTTTTTAAGTGTGCGTGTTGTCATACACCCTATAGCTTAGCAGCAGAGAACAGCTTCTCAAAGAACAATGCGAGCACGGCACGCGGGCCATTGGGTGTACACACCACAGCGCCTAAATGCGTTTGTCACTGTTCAGAATTACACAGCCCTGAGCAAAACACAGTTCAGCCACTGTGCTTATTTTCCTGTCAAGAAGCTGAACTGAAAATAAACACAAAACTGCCATAAAAAGATAATGCAGTTTTCCTAGCTATATGAAAAACAAAAGAGCAAATGGGATATGTCCCACCACTTATATACACTCCAGTTCACCCATGTATGTATACCCACTGTTCTACAGCACATTCACAGATAGCCCACCTTTTTCTGCTGACCCCCTCCTACCACATGCTGCACAGATATCATCAGTCAAATTCTGCACTGAGCCACCTCTCTGCACTCCCATGCTGAACTCTGCTTCACTGGAAATTCTGCTGCAGCTTCAAGGAAAATTATGGAGAGCATTTTTGTTAAATAGAGTCACACAACTATTTAGCTAATACAGAGCTTCTCACATTGCTGCAAAACATCAGTGTGCCACGCCAACAACTCCCTTAAGGTAGATAGTGTCAGGCAGAAGGCACGCAGTATGAGAAGGTGGGGAACAGGCAGGAGGAGGCTGAACCTCTTTGTTGAGAACTGAGGTCTGAGGACTGTAGAGAGGCTGCTTCCACTGTCAAGTATTCATTCTTGTGCATACAACTGCGGCTGTTCTGGTCCTGTTCCAATGACCCCTCTTCCCCACCATTTCCAATTCCAATTTAACAAGGATTAACAAGGCTACAGCATGCTGGAGAAACACAGGACTGCTAATAGCTGCGAAGGGTGACTTGCATCAGACTGGGTAGGAGATCAGTGCACTGTTTTTCTGATGCCTCATAAGTAAAAAGATATACGTGAGTTCGGACAGAGCTATTAAGCCTGGATATTCCTGCTAGTTTCTTGAAATGATCAGCACACAGGCAAAGCATTAGGAATGATGTTTCTGCCTTTTTCCACCTGCTGTCAAATGCTCTCATTTTGGCCAGTAAGAAAACAATAGCAACTGTAACTTAATAAAGGAAAAAGCCTTGGATTTTGCACACATAACCAATACTTACCACACTAACGCTATAACCCTGCTGTTGCAGGGCTTGTGTACTCAAGGATATACAGCTGAGCATAAAATGAAGTATGAAAGAGGAATATACAGGTATCTTTTCTGCACAGACCTACGAACACACGCAACCCAATATTTGAAGCTGAAGCCAATAACGTCAACTTGATATATGAATTTTGAAGTGAGATTTGCTTAGCACTTACTGTATATGTATTTTTGCTTTAACTCAGCCTCTTTCTCTCCTGACAAAAAAAAAGATCAACAACTGCCAATCTCTCACCTCCTTCCTACTGGGAACTGGCTGCTTTCCTCCATCACTGGCACTAGCCAGCCCTGAGCGTGCCCAGGAATCTCACTGCCTGCATCACTGATGGTATTTCTTGGCAGTCCCTCATAAGTATGGGACATCATGTTCTGCCCTCAGGAGACCCACGCTGCTTGAGTCAGGAACCTAGTTTAGTTTAAAAAAATAGGTATTCCCCTACCACGAGGGACCAGTATTTTGGGCCACTTTAATTTGGGTGCACATTCTCTGGCAAAATTTGGGGACAAAGCAGTGGAGAAGGGGAGAAAGCTTTATTTATGTTCTCATCCAAGTATTTTACAGCTGCTCTTCAGAAGAGAAGGAACTGATCAAACTGCTGGGTTTGGGTAGTGGTTTAGAAGGATATTTCTGTAATCTCATTATCCAACCCAAACTAATAACAAACAACATCCACTAGTTCTGTCCTCACAGTTCTGTCCTCACAGGATATCAAACTTTCATTTCAGGTCTTTAGTGTTCTTTGTTGTATTTGCAGATTCAAGAGCTTTGGCTCTGTTATGGAGCAGGTGTTTGTTTATCCCAGATGAAATGCCCAACCTTTTTACTCCTCACCTACATGCTCCCAATACATCAGACAAAGATGTCTCTCCATCAAACCCAGCAACTCAGATTTTTGGTATCATTTCAACACCTGCTACAAAACATAGGTAACCCATTATAGGTAAAAAGGATGAACTTTTCCATCCACCACAAGCTCAAAATCAAATTCATGGCAAGAAACTGAGAAAGGAAAAAAGCTCTAGACTGAGTTTTTATGAGCCTGGCTCATAAATGAAAGGTTCACAACTAATCTAGTGACTGCAAACAGCTTTGGACAGAGCATGCAGTTTACTGCTCCACAGACACCAGAAGCTGAATTTTCCACTCACTGAAACAAGCCACAGAATATCTACCAATTTCAGCCACAGCATGATTCTGGCATAGCTGGATGTTCTCTCTGAAAGAAGGAAATTATGACCAAAGAAATAGTCTTGCAGTTGAAGCACTGAACTCCAAAGACTCACATATAACCCCTTACTCTTGAACAGCGTTCTTAAAGATATTGAGGAAAGTTGCTTCAGAGTAAAGTCATCTCCTCTGGGGTGTAAATGGCAAAAATGTTGACATACATTGCTTTCTTATTTCTGCTTACAAAAGAGAATTAAATGACCACAAAAGAAAGCATTCCTTCCACTTTATATGCTGCTAAACATGTAGTCCTGTGCAACGAGCAGACAAACTCCATAACCTGTGTTCTTCCTTTGACCACTTTAGAAAGAATGGCTTACTTCTTTTCCCAGATTAAAAAAAATAATGCATGCACTATTTTGAAATATAACCTTCTGTGACAAAGAAGTCTATTATGAATATCTTGATGCCCAAGTTAAAAGGACAGCCTGCCAAGAAAATTGTGATCATCCATTCAGTCTGTGAAGTTCTACTTTTTCCACTAGACCTATTCTGTATACCAAATACAAGCAGAATTTGTATGAATTTTCCCCAAATAAAAACAGAAAGCAGACTTGAAAGGTAGATTGTATGCATGTACAGTTTGTCCTTGCTCTCCCACCAGTCTCACTGCTCTGTAATAGCTACTTGGGAATTGATTTCCCAAGGGGCTCATTACCTTCAATTGTGATATTCCTGTTATCTCACTAACCTCCTTTGTTACCACAATTTGGTCTGATGTGGACATTGGGGAGATAAAAAAAACACACTCTGTATATGATTTTAAGCCTATGGTTGAGAGCCATAGCCTGAACACAGCCTTAAACATAATAAAGTACTTTCTTGAAAACTGCTGCCATAATAAGGATTAGAAAAAAACAACCCATCAGCTAACAAAGTGATGTCTCAATCAACTTCATTATTCTTCTATGTTATGTTCTTTTAAATAAGTTACAAGTCCAAAATGCCATTGTAAAATGAAGCCCATATCATTTACCAGTTTCACTAGCTCTTTAATTAATGAATCAGAGGAAAAATAAGTCGTCAAGTGGTATCATTTTTTTGGAGACACAACATCCTTGAATTTGTGGAAGAATGTTCTTCCTTAAAAGCAGAATGAGATGGGCTACAAACCATGGTTTTCTAAACAGTCTTAGAATCATAGTCTTAGATTCAAGTCATGTTGAACAAGGTAAAGACATTGTGGATGAATGCTTGCATTTCCTTTTGCTGTTGTATTGTTAATGCAGTAAATGAATACAAGTGCCATAAGTCCTAGTGCTCTGCTATATCAGAAGTTGGCTGGCTCCTGCCTCACTTTTAGCACAATTTTCAAAGAAACGGACTTAATGAATCCTGCTTAGTCAAGCCTTAATGCTCACTGCCACCATAGCTTAAAAGCAACACCAGCTCTCCAGGGGCACTTTTGCTGTACCTGTGATCCACACGAAGTCTAGCGTTGTATTTATTTAGCTCCTATGAAAATATACATTTCACTAGAGGAAAAAAAAACAAAAAACAAACAGTTTCATCCTTGCTGCATAGTTCTCCCCATCTACTAATAGGGAATTTAATGCTAGTCTACCACTTTCATAAGTCATTTCAAGATATGGGAAAAACTGCTTAATACAAAACAACTGCTGTTTGCTATTGGTTGGTATGGAAGGAGGAGGAAGACAGTGACTATTTTTCCAACTACCTCTTTCTTTCCTCCTTAACCTAGTTCAAAAACCTGCAAATGCAGGTAATGGAACTAAGGCAAGCTCTGCAGTTTGACTCCACCGTTACATTAAGTTCCGCTGCACTGAGGTTTGGGAGCAGCTGTGTTTGCTGGATCAGAACCTATCTAACTAACTATCTATCTCTAAGCAAGAGAGAAGGTAAAAAGAATCGGTAATATAAAAATCAATACACACCGCTATCAAAATTTCAGACTCAGTGTATCATATTGGGCTTTTACTCAGGAATCCTGCTGCCTCACTACATCTTCTTTCAGGTCCAGAAACCAACAGCAAGAGCAAAACCTTCAGTGCCAGCAGAAAAATGGCCCAAAAGCCACTGGAGTGGTTTCTGCTGCATATGCTGCTCTGAAAAGCTGATCTTCAGAGATGATCAGCTAAATACCAAAACCTAACACTAGTGTGAAGAGCTTTCACAAGTAGTAGTAGTAGAAACTTAGACTAATTCACTGGTTTCCAACCATTATGCAGTTTTCTATCATTTTAGTGTAGTTTGGATGCATTGATGTTCTTTTCACAAAAAAAACATACACCTCACTCATGCTTTAAAGCAACAAAGCTCATCATAACAGATAAAAAAAAGCCACTACCTTCCGACACATGGTAGGCAGCCTCATACATCTGAAATCCTACACACTGACTGCAGATTAACATCAAAAACTGCCAGGAGCGGACCTTACGCAAAAGCTTTTTAGCTGCCTGAAAATTAATGTGCCACTTGCAAACAGTAAAGGCATAAAAAGTGACTGATCTAATTTTGTGGTGAAAGGAACAACTGGAGCAGCTGAGGGCAAGGGGTGTGAAGGGAGAGCCAGCTGTGTCCTTTGCTGGGGCACTGCGGAGGAGGTGGGCTGAGGAACAGCTCAGGGCATCCCAGCAAATGATGCAGATGCCATTGGGCACAAACCTGGCTGCACGCAATCTCTGTAATTTCAATGTTATTTTCTAGGTTATTACATGAAATGTGGCTTGTGAAGTGATTACAGTGAAGATTTTATTTTAATATACTTTCTATACTGACAATTTCTTTCCAAGCCAGTTATATCCATAGTAATTATATTTCATTTTTTTGTTCTTTCCCCAGAGCAGCAGAGCACGTGGTCATTTTTATCCTGAGCTTGCTAATTTGAGGAGAAGAAAGTTTTTCTTCCTCAATTCAGCTACGTGCTCCTCTTTTCAGTATTCCTCCTGTCACTCCCAGTATGTCCCAGTTGCCAAGCAGCAGAGAGCTAATTAATGCAATGTCATGTTTCCTTGTTTTTATCACTTGCTCCCTCCCTGCTTTATGCACACTGCTCCTCACTTCAGCTTTACAGGATGAAATCCCAGATCTAGAGAAAGGAAGACTAGCAGCAAGAAACAAGACACTGAAAGCACAGTCTTGCACTCATCCTATGCAAATGCCTCACTCCCTCAAAGAACTTACTTTTGTGAGTAAAATCACTCCTTACACTTTGGCCACGGAAGTGGTATTAAAACCTCTCACCGAGCAGCTGGCAGGCTTGTGCTGTGCTGCTATGCCAAACCAGGCAGCTGGAAGCTACAGCAGGCAACCTCTCGAGAGACAGTCACTGCAGTACTGGTGAAGCTCCTGTTGAGGGCAATTCATAGAATTCAGTATTTGTGCTGCAGCACACATTGGAAAAAAGGCTGCCAGATAATCTAACAACAGCTTCTGTCAATCAATATGCTAGAATGAAAGGAAAGTCTTATTTTAAAGCTACCCACTATGAACCATTTAGACACACCACCTTCTCTCCATTTTGTCTTTCTTTGCTTCCTCGCAATAATAATCTTCTTCAGAGTGGGAGAGAACAAAAACATTTTTATCTTCCAAGACACAGTCTAGTTTTGTATCAGCAGTTTATTTTTTCTCCCTTTTAATACAGCAATATACGTCCCTGGTGTTTTAAGAAGAACTCGCTGCCTTCTCAGAAGGCTCCAGTGTATTTCTCTTTTTGAAACAGCAGAAGGAGTTAGGAAGAAATATCCCTCCCCTTTCAAACACTCAAGCACAGATGAGAAAAGGATCCCACAACAAAGAAGCTGACTGAGCATTCAAAAAAGAATAATAATATCAAGGGAAGAGAAAGGGTTTAGAAGGTCAAAATAAGGCAGCCATGGCAGTGCCAAGCACAAACCGGCTGCACTGCAGACTGAGTTCACCCAAGTGTAGCAAAACAAAGCAAGATGTTCTCTAGCTCCCACTGCCACCATACCTGACCGCTGCCCACAGGCTGTACTTTTCCGCATTGCTTCCTACTCCAGCACTTCTGCCTAATGCTATCAAGTTATGGTGAAACGGAGGCTTGATCTGAGATTCTGCTTATAAGACCACTGCCTGAAGAGTCAACCCAAACTTCATTTATACCTTAGGAAAACGAGTTAATGAAATTAATTGTGTCCGGAGCAGAAGGAATCCCCAGCATGGGGATTCCCCTTCCAGCAGGAGAGCAACAGTTAACTCCTCTTTTTCATAACTGCAGACACAGCACCTTCCACTACAAGAGGAAAATAAGGCAGATGTTACAAAAAAAGGAATACCTCTCTCCATCCCCATCTTTGACCCAATTATCTTCTGTTTTAGCCCTACTGGATAGATGAAAGCAAGCAATTCCCAAATCTCTTAAGCAACAGTGCCAGCTGGCATTTTCAAAGCCCAGAGTGGGAAGTCCAGCCATGTGGCTGCCATTAATTTTAATGAGAGCTGGAAAGAGAAGCCCCCTAATCATTGTTGAAAAATATTCAACCTCAGAGAGCGAACCAGCCAGGAATTCAAGTCCACCGATTAGGCCGTGACACTAACAAATGCATCACACGATACTTCTTGAACCCATGTGCCACTGAATCAGTTGAGATACTCTTTATGTTCAGGCAGCTCAGCTATCTCCATACAGATCCCTGTCTGGCAGGCGATGGGGGAGGGCTGGGGAAGTGCAGTGGATCTGTCAGTTGCAGCAGACAAGAACATCTTGTACTTGAGCTGCTTGTTGAGTAGGTTTGAGAGGCAGACAAACCGGCAGACTAATTAGATTTTTTAACCACAGTATTCAAAAGTAAAATCCTCCTAACATGCTATAAACTTACACATGCCTGCTTGTGATATCAGATCATCCCCTTCAACCATATCTAAGCTTCAACAGGAATATCAAGGAAAGGGTTAATACTCGAATGAAAAATATTCCAATTTAAACTGAGCCTTGAAGAGATTTCTGCATTCCCCTCCTTTATTTCTTAGGCTAAAAGCGAAATATACCTCTGCAGGCTGGAACTGAGACAGGAGGCTGAACCAGTTGAATACATCCAGCTTTGCTGAGCGTTGACTGAAAAGGTAACAGAGTGGTATGCAATGACCTGAAGGGCACTTGACAAAGGAGGGAAAAGGAGAGCAAAACATAAATAGGAATTGAGGGTTTAAAAAAAGGGGTGAGGCTACAAAACATTCCGCTCTGGAATTCTGCCTCAAAGAAAGAGATGTTCATCTCACATAATCCCCTAAATAACCCTGGAAAGGCCTCCCAACTGCAGCCGGAAGTATAAAATACACCTTTTATCACTTCTAGATTTCAAGATTTGTAAGAATGGTGAGTCATCTGATATGCCAGAGACCCAGGTTAAAGCAGCACCTATTAACAGATTGGCTCATCTTTGGTACTAACGGAAGTTTTGTATTCATGTGAAGAAAAGAATGAATGGGATTTTCTGAGTAAGCAGCAATGACTCACACTAGTGGTCATTGCACAAGGACACTGAGAGCCGTAACATCACACTCATAGGAAAGCTTATGTCGCACAGCAAAAATAAGCCAACCATCTTTAATGGCTATATTAAATCCTTTGACATCTGGCTAAATATTTATGGGTTTTTAAAGACATCTTCTTAGTCTAGCCAGTCCCCTACACCTGAGGGAACTGTGTGTGACTGAGCTGAGAAGCCACTGAAGGTTAAGAAAAAGGCACAGAGTATCAGCATAACACTCCACTTAGACCAAATAAAGCACTGACAGCTCATTATCCTACAAGGGCACTTCTTCCTTTGTGAGCATGGACAGAGAGCAGAGAAAGGGCAGAGGGAAGCACAGTGCATAGCCTTGCTGCACCCACCCTAAGCAGCACTGCAGGGTCAGAAGGCAGCTCCTGACCCTTGCTGCAGATCTGCTGTGGGACACAGGTGTGTGAGCCAGTCCCATCTCCTGCACTGAGTTATGTAGACTGTAAGCGTCCATTAACTACCAGATGCTATCACCAGCTATTAGCAAGAACAGTCTAACTAGGGGAATTCCTGAATAAACAGGATCTGTTTTAACAATATGCAAACCATGTGTTTGGCCAAGAAATCATGCACGTTATCCCCAAAATAAAAGTTACTGAGCTAAACAGAGACTACTAGTATTAGGAACTAGACACCTACGAGTATGCCTATTTGCATAAATTCTAGTTGATCTTATTTGGTAAGAATACAAATGTCCTAATTTGGTTTTAAAAATAAAATCAATTGTAAATTTATTTAGAGTTATTTACCTGCCTGCCTGTTATACATCACTGAGCCTGTATTGATTGTTTGAGATGGAACTCCTTCCAAACTGTATTGATTTAATTCATTAGCAAATTTTTAGCAGAACCTGCTTGCTAGTTCTAGGCCATTAGCGTGGAAGGCTTCATTTAGAGACTGTAGGGCTGGGGGGGGAAAGCATTGGCAAGGGGCTAGGACTTCTCCAGTGTAGAAGATTTACAGCCAGCAGTAATGTGAATTACCTGTTATGAACAGAAGAGTCATGTTCCAAACAATGAACGAGGAAAAACCAAGAGTGGAAAAAGCCTAGATATATTGACAGGGGAAAAGAAATCCAGCTGGGGAGGATGTGAACAGAGTGAATAATTCATAAATTGTACGGTGTATCAGTCATCTTAATAGACATTTATGTTTGTGAAATTAAGTGCCCAAAATAGCTCAGCAGTTTACAAAGCACCTTAAAACCAACAGCCCTGGAGCTGACCTGTGGACCTGCCTAACCCAGCACCCCACAGCTCACTTCTGTGGCTTCAGCTGGGAAACATCTCAGTACTGCTTCAGCTCCTGATGGAGACAACAGGTATGCCAAGCACAAATGTCCTCGGCCACAGGGCCACATGAAGAGCCAGCAGATGTTTCTGCTGCAAATCATTACCTGACTCAGCCTATGTGCCACAAGGAGCCAAATCTCCACGTACCCAAACAAGAGGAACTTTTCACATCTCAAACATTTCAAGCAAATCACTCTTCTTCTTAAATTCAGGATTTTAAGGCATATGTTTTGAAAGGTATCCCTCAATTTTGCCTCAACCAGAGACCTTATTACTGGTAGCCGTGCAGTCAAAATTAAGACAACATACTTGAAAAATATCTGCTGTAACTTCTGAGCCCCAGAATCACCTTCCCTATGAAACAGAAATAGAATCTACTTGTTTTGTCTTACAAAACAGTTGCAGACTGATTTTTAAATTAACATTTCAACAACACTTTCAAGGCATAAAGGGTTGCACAATGTTACACAGTGTCTTTGTAGCACAGGTAAATATATGATTCTCCAGCAAAGCTATTCCAAATAAAGAACATTTCCCTTATGGAAGAGGATAACATTATATACTGAGTTCTTCAGCCACAGCTCACATCATACCTGCACATGTGCTTGAATAAACCAAAGACAAGCAAATAGACCATGACTGATACCGCCAGAATGCAGCAAATAGAAAAGACGAGAGAATCAATCCTATTATCCCCCAAGATGTTCAGCATACTGCAGGACACAAGCTAAACACTTGCATAACACAGCTGGCATACTTCTCAAAACACTGCAAATTCCTTTCATCTTATGTAGAAAGCTCTGGGTTCAGCTTATGACTTACCTTGTGTTCATTTTCTAATATTTTCAGTGGTGTAATTTAACCTTGAATGCACAAGACATTGCTTTAAGTAGAAATGTTTTCTTTTTGCTTATGCGGTGTACCTCACAGTATGTGTTGAAAGGCCTCCCTCTCTCAGAAGCACTAAGCCTTTTACAACCCCAACCAAAAAGCCCTGACTATAGGAATTAATGGAGAGAGGTCCTTAGCTCAGCACCAGACAAGACAGTAACTCTTACAGTACTTACCTGCAAAGGGCTGCTGGAAAACCTTCTAAACAGCTGCAAACAGGTCAGCCATACCGTAACATTAATCCACAGTTCTGCAATACCCCTAGAAATTTTTTCTTTGCAAGAATTTCACAGCTAATACAGTTAACTAATGCCACAGGCATGGGAGAGAGTCACTGTTCATATCCCACAGCTGGGTTAGTATCACAGGTGTTGTAAATGTTTCTCATCAGTGCTCTTTGACCAGCAGGTGCCCACATTAGCTTGGGCTCTGGCTGATCACTTTCTGAAGCTCTCTATGGTCACAGTATGCCTTTAATGACTGAATGTCTTATACAGGCACATTACTTGCTATAGTATTTCAGAGGCTGCAGTAGCTTTGTGGGCAAAACCAAAAACCTACTAGAGCTTCAGTGCTAAGCTCAAAATAATTCTTTTTATGTAGGCAAATTCAAATTTCAAAAGGCATCTTTGAACTGTGATCTATTGCCTAAGCCATGAAAAGTTACTGGAACATCCTGAAAAATAGGCAAACTAACCAGTGCCATCGAGGTGTATAACAAAAGGATGTTTTCCTTGTTTTTCACCTATGGACATCTCAAGACAAGGGTCTAAATATTATTCGGCATTTGAGAAGACGCCCTAGGATATTTGAAACAGACTAAGGTGCTCCACTGTTGGGGAAAAAAAAAAAATTATGTGTCTTTCTCTAAATATCATAAATATTATAAATATCATCTGTTTGCAAAATGGTAGAACCTTGCCACAAAGAAAATGTGCCACTTCCCATGAGAAGTGAGAAAAATGAAATCTACCTGGGAATCAAAGTGCTTGGCCACTTGAACAGGTGACAGCATGACAAAGCTGCAAACTAGCATAAAATGGCCATCTTACTGGCTCCAGCTGTTTACTTCCAGCACATTTAAGATCTAAGCCACAGAAATATCAGCATGAAAACTCTCTTCTTCAAAGAGATAGATAGAAGAATGGATGCTGACAAAAGAGTGTGATGGAATACCAGATATTATCACCATGACATCTTCATTCCCTGGACTGATAAATATGAAAACACAGAAGAGGAGGGTTCTGCAGGTAGGAAGCTATCGCAAGTCTAAATTGTACTTGGGAACAAGTGAAGCAGAACACCATAAATTTTTGGTATCATCATACAAATATCAACTGCCTCGGCAGCAAAAGCTGAGATAGAAGTTTGTAATGCAGAGGACTCATGGTCAGTTTTTGGAGTAGGAATCAGATGGTGTCACACAACTACATTGCATACATCAACTTGCATTCAGGTAGTAGATGCTACCTCCTATCCATAGTGCCCATGTCTCTCTACTAAGCAAATACCTGGAAGTCCATGTTGCATCAAGAGCACTGGGAGTAAGAAGAGCAGTCACCTTGGCTGTCCCCAGGTCTGTCCTCTTGGTGAAGCCTCATTCCAGAGAGCAGTGTTTCCGGCAAGCTGACTTTTCCTGGGATGAGTAGCCTTAGCAGACCTGGAAGGGAAAAGAGGGGCTGTGTCTGGCAGAAGGAGAGACAGCATAGAACAGAAGTCAAAGGGTAGAACAAGCCCTTCCTCTATTTGCTTAGAAGAGGAAAAGCCCAGGAAACAGTGCTGTGAAAAGTCACAGTACAAATTTGAGGCTGTAATGATTTCATGATAGCAGGTACATTTTCCATAAGGTCTCTGGTCCCCCTGAGATGGCCTCTGCCTTCCTCTGGGTAGCATGTCCTTCCTGTTTAGAGGGTTCTCCTAAACCCAAAGGCTCTTTTAGTAATTACTGCTACAGCAGGGCTGTGCATAAATGAGAGAACAGGCCCTCTATGTGCTATAGCCAGGCATCTCCACAGTTCTTGAGACAGGCGTTAGATACTTAGCATACAAGGGCTCTCCAAAAGTAATGCCTCTTATTTTACTATTGAAGCCTATAACCTAAGAGACAAATGTTGGTGGTATGGCAGTAGAGGCTGAACCTTCCTACCTATATTCTGTTACATTTTCTTGTGTGACAGATGGCAGCAGAGGGGCAGTCTGACAAAATGACATCTGATATGGAAGTTTCCATTCTTCCACATGGAAAAAATGGCACCCATGTTAATTATTAATTAACTCACATAGTGTTATTGCGCTCTTTGTGTGTGTTCTTGGAAATAAATAGTTGGCATTACTTTCAGAGTGACCTACTTATAAACATATATTTAGCATATTTCTCTATGTTTTAACATATAAGAGTTTATATATAGATATAACAGCATAATGTTTACAGCACATACTACATATCATTGTATCTATAATATAAGTAAGTTGTAGGACATTACAACAAAGAGTCTAGGATGCACATAATCCAGAAAATAAAAGTTGATGACAAAAGGTTTTCACCAAACAATGTGAATTTATCTAAGATGAAACAATAATTGAAATGCCTGGCTTTGGACACCTAGTTGCCATCCATTTTGCTAAGAAGCCTGGCTTTTCAAGGACTACATTGCCTGCCGCATTTTTCCATAAAAAATACAGTGAAAACAGGAAACCCTGAGCTTAACATTTTGTGGCATCCAGAGGGAACTTGGGGCTTTCAGTTTTTCAGTGATGAGTTATTTTAAGTGCTTCAGTTCTGATGTGCTCAGCTCAATTGCTCAGATGGTAAAAACTCATCCGCTCCTTGAATTTAAAACTCAGGAACATCTCTTGTGGAGCAGTCAGAAATTGATGTTGCAAAAATCCATGGTCAAATATAAAAAAGTTTGGTCTGTGTCTCCAACAAGGAATTTTATAACTACTTTTGCTACAGTATTATTTTGGTGGAGAAAATGCAGTAGGGACCCGATTTGTGCAGGTTCTGCTCACCTCTGTATGCTGATATTTTCTGAATCTTTTCCTTACTCTTACCTAGGAACCACCAGCATTCTACTGACTGACCCTGTCTGTCTGCTTGTGGAAGACAAGCAGGTAGATTTCACACCTTTTTCAAGGGTGGTTACATAGCCAACCTAGCCACATTTTAAACTATTAAAGATCTGAGAGATGCTTATTCTAATTTGTCTCAAAGCAAAAGCATCACTGTCTGAATACAAGCACGATCTGGCACATACTCCAAATACACTGGCTCCAAATCTACAAGAAGTAAACTCTGCCTTGTTTATTATGTTAGGGTGTTCTGCATTCAGAGCAAGTACCCGCTGCATATTTCAAGTGTGTCCTTGTGGAGTTTTGCATTCAGTACTTCCACACAATGGCGTGTTCTTGCAAAAAATAGGTAAATCAGGTGTGCTCTTTCTATGGAGCTGAAGGCCAACAGGTGTTCTGCCTGATCCACACTTGTAAAAACTTCATTCCTTGAGTACACTTGTACATCTGATGTTGGTGAATCAGCCCTCACTTGGGGTGGGCTTGAGAGGCTACAGAACTATTTTCTCTGTGCTCTGAAAGCCTTCTGGCGCCCCAGTAATGAGATGCAGGTATGAGGGAGGCTATGCTTCTTAGAAGCATGAGTGTGTGAATTTAGCCTGTTTTAGGCAAGTCACGATGCAGAAACTGTAGCAAAAATGTAAGTAGAAGGGATTCCTTAGTTAACAGCTGAAGAATTTGTGTGAGTGCTTATATGAGAGTAAAACTTGTCAACCAATCATATTTCTATTTTCACATTTCTGAATTCCAAACGTGAGTCTTAGGCAGAGATACATACCTAGATTCATTTGGCTATGCAGGATCATTACCATGAGTACATGCAATTTCTATTCAGTCTGGAAGAAGAAAGACAAAAACAACTCCTATGCCATAGGAAACCTTAAAACTAAGCATATTTTGCAAAATCTTTGAGTTTTCCCAGTTGGATTCTGCCAAGCACTAGTCAGGAATTCCCTTTTCTTGTTAAGGTGTTGCATAAGAAACGGCTTTTCCTACAACGGATTAGCAGTGAGTTAGGGAGGAAGTGTGATATTCTCAAGAGATAAAATAGCATCTAGTACAAAGGTAGTGAGGCAAGATCCTAAAAATCATAACTCCTGACACTGCCACCAGGCATTGCTACAAAACTCTTCAGCTGAGTACAGGAAGTGTGCCTAGCTCATAGTGTACGAAGTTGCCTACTGCCTAACAGAAAAGACTGAAAAACCTACTAATAATGAACAGTTGCAGAAAAAGTTGCCTAGTTTCATTTGTCATGCTCCAATGTATGAGATTAAATGACTTCTCAGTTTCTTTAATTTTAGAACATCTGACAGAACTGACAGCACGAATGTATGTAGCATCATCTGAAAATTAGATTAATAATTATATTGATTTTATGCAGCGATGTATGAGAATATGAGAACATAAGTCTAGGACTCGTGGAAAATTTGAATGATTAGCGGCTGTTAGCTTAGAAAAAAAGGAAAACATCTGCAAATTTCCAAATGCATGGCTGTGTGTGACAGATAAGACAAAAGCAAACACACTTAAAATGTAGCAGAGATAATTTATGTTAGGCATTAGGAAGGAATAATTACAAATAAAGTATAGTGAAGTACTGGGATAAATTCCTTGCAGAATGTTTAGAATACGCACCACTGGAGATCCTTAAAAACAGCCTATTTAGCTATCTTTAGAGAATGAACAAAGACTGCTCTGGGACAAGGGCTTGGCCAGATCACATTTGGAGGTCCCTTTAAAACAAGTTTCTACAGTCCATTGAAGAAATGGAGCACTTCCTTCCAACACTTGCAGCTCTTTCTATAGTGTCCCATTTATGTAGGTGCAGAATTCTTGGGGCACTTTTGGATCAGGACTTTATATTTGTTAAGATGACAATTTCCTGTTGAGCTGTTGCTGAGCAATATGAAACATTTCTTACTCCCACCATACTATCTTCATACAGTACTCACTAGCCAGGCTAGGCAGCTAGCAAGAAAGCTTACAGAATAAATTCACATCCCTGCTTTGACCATGCGTAGTGTTCCCACTAACTCACAAGATTTAATCTGTCCTAGATAAGACTGGAAAACTTGCCTGTGACCTACAAAGAACCATTCCAAACTTTGCCTGGTGACCAGCTGGCTGGCCATGTGGTCACAGAGAAATACTGTATGTACTACACTTCCAGTTCTGATTCAGTCTTGCTTATCCCTGTAACTACCTTGTCAAAGCACATGGCTGCCTGCTAGGACTAACATTTGAGAGATCTGCTTCTAATTTACTTAATGCAATGTCAACACCGAATAACTTAAGCATATTTTCCACAGATGACTGCACATTTTTTTTAACACGCTGTTTCATGTCTGCGTGCCACTAAGCATTCCAAGATTTTTCTGCAAGCTGTCATATATTTTTGGGGGACATTACATAATAGTTTCATCCATGAGCTGCTAGTTGGACTAGCAACTTATCTGACACCGGAGCAAGCTCTGTTTATCTGTAAGCTTACTTCTTTCATTAACCTCAGCTAAGACACATGACTTCGAACAATCTCATGACTGAACCAGTGTGTTCACTGAAGTGAACTGTATTGATCGTCTTATACCACTGACAGAAGGAAGACTGACAGATGGACTGCTAAGGTGGTCATCTATCCCTTCAGAGACAAAGGCTTGGCAATTACATCTGGTTGTGCTCTTGTATACTTATTTCACACCTTCAAAACACAAACGGATTTTCCCCCTTTCAAACACTTCCAATGTCATAATTGTCACTCCAAAGATCTGCAAACATCTGATATTAGGATTCTTAAGGAAGTGTTGCCCAAGTGGCTTTTTGACAAAGTCCTTGCTTTTGCTCACTCTCACAGCATTAGCTGGTTGCTAGTATCATGTGCCTACATTTATCATTTCATCAGTCATACGGATTCAACATTTCTTTCAAAAATTCAGCAAAATTACTTAGACATTCAAAATGAATCATTTGCTTGAATCAGGACCCATATCTCTAAGTGAGGCTGGAAAATTGACAGATAACAGAGTTGTTACAAAGCTAAGTATTTTAAAGTAGCTTTCATTTAACTCAAGCTTTTGCTGAGCTATGGTGAAAAGATTTCTCTGTTGTACATTTTGTTAATATCTGGGCTAAGTTTTAAGTGCAGAATGTTTAAAATATAGTTTTAAAAATAAGGTAAAAAGACAAAGCTCAGTGATTCATGCCACAGACAGCCAAAGTTGACAACTTCAGACAGGTTTAACAGGAGTTTTAGATACAAACCTTAAACAGATGAATACTGATGAATACTTTGTACAAAGCAAGCTCATGAGTTACCCGCACTGATCTGAATACTAGACTTGGGATTCTTTTCAGTTGAGAGAAAAAGAATAGAAAGATAAAGCACGTAGGATCTCAGTAGTGTCATAACTTTCTTTTATGTAAGTACTGCAGTACTAATGGCTCCACCATTTCTCCTCTGGAAATGAAGATGTCTGATCAGAATTTTGGTCTTGCAAAGTCCTTGGTTCTCCTATGGGAGAAGAACTTCATGCTCAGAGGCCTTGTTCATACTAACAAGACAACTTCTTATCTCCTGTGCTTTGTATGTTCAACAGAACCAGGATAATTATGATCTAGTGGATTAAGTATTTTTGTCCCTAAATCTCACCAGAATAGAACAGCAGAAAGTCAAGGTGCACTTCTATAGAAAATGTTCTGATGCTTCAAGAAGATGTAGTTCAAGCAAAATGCTGTCTTGCTCTGTCTTTCACTCAGAGGTAGGGAAGGATAGAATTTCATGAATTTCCCTGCAACATGAGAAGGATTAAGAATTGCTTTTTAGAAAACACTTCTGCTTGCAGTTGCAAAGTCTGGCAAATCTCCTGTGAGTGTCATCTGTTTCTTTTCTCCCCTCTAGCTCTAGTCAGAATTGTTATATGTTTCTGAGCAGTATCAAAGGAGAAGAGTCCCCATCTGCAGTGTGCAGTTTCTACCAGCTCACACTGAACACGTGATCTGGAATGAATTATGAATGGCATGTTGTGTAGATCACTGTTTCCCAGAAAACAAACTCACTCTGAGGTAACTGAAACTTGACTTGCAAAAGCAGGGCTGCTCATGCTGCCACCGCCACTTTCTCTTGCATATGGTCCAAGAGCAGTGTCTCTATTATAAAGGACTCAGACAAGGTTTCCCTTCACAGGTGCCTGCTGCACACACACACTGAGTGGACATCAGGCTACTGCCAAGCAGCAGACAGTCCCAAGCTTCAGGATGTTTACCGTTTCACTTTTAATAAGTAGCTAAACAATGGTACAAAATCATTTAAATCATTTAATTTCTATCCCAATGTTTTAAACACCAGCTTTCACTGCCTATTCTGCTTTGAAACCTGGTAATTCCAGGCACTATATTAATGAATCCTAGTGGGTTACTGGGCTTATTTCTTAAAGTGGAACATAAAAATATTTCTTATCTTCAAGATGAGAACTGTCTCCGAAATGCAAGATGAAGTACTGTTTTAAAAGTGATTCTCAGAAGCAGGCAGTCATGCTTAGGTATTTAATAGTATCTGGTCCAATCCTCAGACCTTTTCCTGAATCAACCTGGTCTCCTAATCCTCCTGTATTACAGGGTTTATCCATGTTTTTTATCAATCTGTTTCCTTTCCATGCTGAATGGAAATATACTGGCTAATTATTCATGAGAGGCTAGATCTGATTCTGTTATCTTGCACCTTTTACAGCAATACAAAGCCAGTGTGAAACACTACTATATGTCAATTAACTTCCTATTCACATGGCACTGACAAAAATGGCTAGATAAGATACATGGCAGTGGAGAAGCAGGCCATATAGAAATACACACATTTACAGTAAGATACTTATGTATGCTTTTTTATCATAGCATAGCTCGGGTTAGAAGGGACCTCAGAGATCATCTAGTTTCAAGACCCTGCCGTGGGCAGGGTAACCACTCACAAAATCAGGCACCAGCTCAGGTTGTCGAGGGCTCCATCCAACCTAGCCTAAAACACCTCCAGAGATGGCATCCACAGCTTCTCTGGGCAGCCTGTGCCAGCACCTCACCATCCTCTCAGGGAAAAATTTCCTCCTGACATCTAATCTAAATCTCCCCTTTCAGTTTAAAACTGCAATATAAATTAGATGGTGAAATTCTCCACTTCATGGGCATGATGCATTTCAGCATCTTTCAAAATAGCCTTGTTAAAAAAATAGAACCACTATTAGCAGAAATTATGTAGAAATGTAATTTTTTTTTCTCTTCATAATGAAGGCATTTTAAGATAATTTACATTTTAATCAAAACATCCCTTTAAATGTCTCCTCTCTGCCTTCTCATATGGCTTTTGCCATTCTGGACAATCTGAGAATTTTCTTTGTTGGTATTAGAGACAGAAAAAAGCTATGGAAGCACCATCTCCAGGCTAAGTAGGAATCATTCACATGTGTCAAAGCAGATAAAAGAGTTTTGATCACTTCAAACACATTACCTAGGTACTTTCTTTAATTATAGAAAATGTTAGCTGCCATTATGTAACTCAGCAGCACATGACATCACTTGGTAATATCCTCACTCTTTTTCCCCAGCAGATTCTGGTCCTAGAGATTCTGAGAGATTCTGTTGTAAAATGTAAGCAGAAGGAAAATTAAGAAATACTGATATCACAAGAACAATCTGACAGATCAATCTGGGCTTGGGCGGTTATTACTGAAATAAAGAGACAGCCTTATTTTCCAAGACAGACAACACATAAAAGTCCCTTCACTAGATTTTACCAGTTTTGCTCATCTCTGGATTTGACTAGCTATCATGTTAGGCATGATAGCTGATTTTCATTGGCCTTTTTAATAGAGGGATAATGATATATCATTAATGTATTTCTATGCCAATTACATACTACACTTTCATGTACAGAAGTCTTCTAAACCTCTGTATCCAGTCAGTTGTAGCGGGTAAATGCACCAGAGGTGTGTGCCAGTGAATGAACAATCAGGTGTAGTTCTCATTCATTTCTGCACTTCTTTGGATCAGCCAAGGGACTGGGAAACTCTAATGGGACCTTTATTAAGAGGCTGCTCAGTAGTTGCCCTGTGTGTAGTTTAGTAGAACTTTCTGGTCTTTTTAAAGTTCCTTTTGTGGGATGCTTTGCTAGGAAGAGCACCAAACACCATCTTAATTAGTGTGAGTTGATAAGTTTCCATCTTATAAGTGGCCTCGTGGCTATGGAGGCAGGAACCTTCTGCAAACAATCTATCTTATGTTATCAAGAGTTGTCACAAAACAATTGCCTCCTTTGCGACTGACAGGGCACATCTACTTTCCTTACCACTTAGGTGCTATATCTTGAGGATATTTCTGGATGACTGTACATTGCTGAAGTAATGTAATTTGCTTGTACTAAACAACCATACACTACAGAAGCTGCAAATTTCACAGAATCATGGAAACAGAGCCATAGGGTTTAGAAGGGACCTTTGGAGATTAACTAGACCTGCTAGAGCAGGTTCCCTGCCCTGGAAAGTTTCCAGGCAGGTTTTAAATATCTTACAGAGCTATGAAATATAGGCAGCACAAGACACATTATAGACATGGCAATATGTAAAAATATACATTGGGACATACTGGTATAACTGTTACATTTAAAATCAAGGGCCTTTCAATACTGAAGCATGGAATGGCTAAGGACTATTTTTTCTTCTCAAACACAAGATAGGCTATATGATTACATAGTAATTTGACAGTAGAAAAAAAAAAAGAAAAAAGAAAAAAGAAATTGGGATCCATCCTGTTAATAGCATTGCTGGGAGTCAGTTCTATGAAACCTCGAAAGCAGACCTACAGCTCCAAAGAAGCAAAGCCTTCAAGACCACTTCTGTACGTGTGAAGGAACTCTGCACGTTCTTAAATACAGACACAAGGATTCAAAAGCGTCATGCTCATTCAGCAGGTACTTCCCTGCTCTGCTGAACTGGAGACTAAAAGTTCTCAGTTCCTCAGAGAAGCCAAAGAGAACGTACACAAGAGATAATATTGAGAATGTGGTTGTGATGTTCTCTACGGGTAACACTGCTAGCATGTACCACTGCAGAGAATTTAAATATCCTGTCAGAATTGGCCATTTCCTCCCTTCGCTGCAGGAAAACAGCACTTTTTAACACAGTTGATGTGAAAGAGCAGCCAGACAGTTATCCTCAGCAAGAAAAACTCACTCAGGAGACTTATTCATATATGAGAAGAATCACATTTTGAGTCAGCATAAAAGGGCCTTTTCACAGATCCCTTAAAATGCAAAATGGTTCAAGTGCCCTCTCTGCTTCTTATCTTTGAGTGCTACCTGGTTTAATGAAGTGTCAGCATTTCCTTCTGCAGCTTGAATTCTCTACAGTAAAAATCTTCTCCAGGCTGAAATGGAGCAGCCACGCTCTAAGGCTGCTGGAAACATATTCCTGAATTCTTGCCGAAAAATGTTTTTTGTTTCCTGTTTTACTGATACTCAGAAAATCAGGCAACTAACCCTTGCTTCATTATGCTCTGAACATTAACAATATCATGCACAAACTGACTTTGACCACTCACAAGCCTCTTCGACTTATTTTACAGGAATACTGTTGAGAATTGGTGAAGTCAGTAACACTAAAATGAAAACTGGGCAACCTGATTCAGCTGTGCATGTCCCTGTTCATTGCAGGGGAGGTGGACTAGAAAACCTTTAAAAATCCTTTCCAACTCTAAGGATTCTGTGATTCTATGATTCTAATACGTATGGGACCTGTATATCTAGGATCACAAAGCACATACCATCACTTAACATTTTTTAACCTATTTTATAGATGAAGAAACTGTGACTGGAGAAATTTCCCTGTTTAATAGGACAATCCAATAAAAAGATACCAACAGTCCTACTTCTTAACTCCCCTAACCTCTAGTTTGTTTATCTTCCTAGACTACCATATTAAGCACTGATTTCAGCACATACTAACACGTGCATAGTACCACCACATAAGAATGCTCTGATAGACTGATGCAAGGGAAGGTACTTGGTTTTGTATCTGTGTCAGCGGGTAAGCTTCTCATCTGTTTGGCAGTGAGACTGGATTGAAAATGAAGAAAAGCCAGTTTGCTTCTGTATCTTTCCAAGATTATAAGCTCTTATTGGTTAAACACTGGTACAGGCTGCCCCCAGCTGTGGAGAAACCCAGGATCAAACAATGCCTTGGGCATGCTTGGTCCATTTTGAAATTGTCCCAAATGACCTTCAGAGGACCCTTCCAAACTAAACGATTCTGTGATCTCTCTCTGTTAAATAGTTCACCTTAAACTTGGCAAATACTTGCTTTTGATTTTGTTTGCTAATAGGGAAGGTCAAGTGCGGTTCCCTTCTTCAGTGCAGAAGAGCATTGGTAGCATGAAGCAGAAGTTATTTTAACTATTCTATTCCTTCCTTCCTTTGGCAGTGATTTGTTTCAGATTATTGCTCCGCATTTACTGGCAGCAGACAATTAAAAGAAACTCACTCGTTTTAAGCCCTGCTCTGGCTGCACTGCTGGAAAAGGGACAATACAGTTAATGGAACACTATGAGAATATCTAAATAATACTTTAATTTATACAGTTCCTCATGTTTATACATACAAAACTACTTGATTTATTAAAGGAGAATTGAGCAAAGAAAGTGTGGTCATTAGAGTTGCTAATTTCATCCTGACTGTTCTCCTCGATTATTATGGACTATAACCAAGGGATCTCCTTTAAGCTGAGGAGAGCAGGAGCTGAGGCAGAAAAAGCAAATAAACACTCACTGACTTTGGTGGCTGATTCCATCTTCAGCATAACTTCATTAACCAAACTGATGTCTAATAGCCTTACAAAAGAAAAAAGATTAGTCTGGCTCTCATATGACTCTGACATTGCAATGAGAATCTCCTGAAGAAAACTTCATTGGGTAAAATCTGGTAGATTTGTCTCATTTTGGATCAGCTGACAGGTATACTCAAAACCTCATACTCCTCCTCCCTGCTGGACTCTCCGCAATAAATAATTAAAATAAATAAATAAATAAATAAAATATTAAAAATAAAAAAAAATAAAAAGATGTGGAGAAAGGAGATGAGAACAGACATGTTTACTACAAGAGAGCTTGGTTTTGATAAGCACCTATTCCTTGAGCTGCCCCTGCGATTTGATAAGATAGCCTAACAATGCCAAACTGGACTCTGATCCATACTGTGGAGGCCACCTGAGACTGACTCTTGCATTTACCAGCACCTTACTAAGAAATCTGAAGTGCCACAGCTCTCACTTGGCTGGGAGCAAGAGGCAGCCACCAGACCTCCAGCACAATGCTGTGAAAGGACTCCTGCATACTGCTGTCCTGGGAGGTGTTCACTATCTTTAATACCAGAAAGACTCAGTTTAGGCAGGTACAATTTAAGTATGCTTTTAAACTGAAATACCAAAGAAATCTCTCAGATACAAAAGCTTGCTTAAATTCATACTCACACAGAAGTGCTATCCATATAGGAATGGACATTAGCATGTATTTGCGTGCTGCTCTCCCTCCAAGTTTGAATGTCAAGCTGTCTTTGCTGGTGAGACTTGGCATCTTCAGTCCGCAGAAAGAAGGCTTGGTATAATCTTCAGTTCTAGCACAGCTCTTGTCTCTCTTTTTTGTCAGAATCAAAGCTTCTGCGCTTCAGTTACTGTTTAACATTTCTCTCATATCTTTCTTTCCACAGTATGTGGCATTTGCCTCCCTCTTCTTCATTCTGGTCTCCATCACGACCTTCTGCCTCGAGACCCACGAGAGATTTAACCCCATTGTGAACAAGACAGAAACTGAATTCATCGGGAATGACACCCAGGTGCGGCACTACAGGGAAGCAGAGACTGAAGCCTTCCTCACCTACATCGAAGGTGTCTGTGTGGTCTGGTTTACATTTGAGTTCTTGATGAGAGTCACTTTCTGCCCAAACAAGGTGGAATTTATCAAAAACTCCTTGAACATCATTGACTTTGTGGCCATACTGCCTTTCTATCTAGAGGTTGGACTCAGTGGCCTGTCTTCCAAAGCTGCTAAGGATGTCCTGGGCTTCCTCCGCGTAGTCCGTTTCGTGCGAATCCTGCGAATTTTCAAGCTGACCCGCCACTTTGTTGGGTTACGGGTCTTGGGACACACCCTCCGTGCCAGCACAAACGAATTCTTGCTGCTCATCATATTTTTGGCATTGGGCGTCTTAATCTTTGCCACGATGATCTATTATGCCGAGAGAATAGGTGCTAAACCAAATGACCCTAGTGCCAGTGAACACACACACTTTAAAAACATCCCCATCGGCTTCTGGTGGGCTGTTGTCACCATGACGACCCTGGGCTACGGAGACATGTATCCTCAGACTTGGTCAGGCATGCTGGTGGGGGCCCTCTGCGCTCTCGCCGGCGTGCTGACCATTGCCATGCCTGTCCCTGTCATTGTGAACAATTTCGGAATGTATTACTCCTTAGCTATGGCTAAGCAGAAGCTACCAAAGAAAAAAAAGAAGCATATCCCGAGGCCACCCCAGCTGGGATCCCCCAATTATTGTAAATCTGTCGTAAACTCTCCACACCACAGTACTCAGAGCGACACTTGCCCACTGGCCCAAGAAGAAATTTTAGAAATTAACAGAGCAGGTAGGAAACCTCTTAGAGGAATGTCCATCTGACCGTTAACCTCCATCCCGCGTAGTGATTTAAGATTCAGCCAGACTGCTTTCTTAGAGCAATGGGTAGCGCATTTATCCATTCTAGTCCCACCATCACACAGTGAATAATATGTGTGAAATCTAGGTTGCAGGGACAAATGGTACAGTGGAGGCTGATCAGCAAAACTAAGCATGAGAGCACGCTCTAGGAGCCCAAACTTTGGTCCTGGTAAAGGGCATACAAGTCTCAAGATATTTTGAAGAGCTGTTACATCTAGTGGAAGAATTTTGAGAGTTCTACAGCTATTTTGCTGGACTGTGTAATGCATCTCAGAGGCTCCTGAGAGCTGAATGCTTCATAGAGCAGAGTAGGAGCCAAGTACTCAGCAATTACAGAGTTCTCTGACAAAACAGGGCTGGAATTCGAAACAGCCAGATGCTTTCTCATTTGTTCCCAATTGGGACCTTTCAGCTGTTTTAAATGGCAGATATTGTACATCTCATTACAGAAACTAGGTGCCTAGTAAGTTGAAGGGACAACTATACCATCATGCATATTCATGAGACAATCCGTCTCTTTCTGATGATTAACTGCAAAGTAGAACAACAGCTCAAATTCTTGACACTAATACAAAATGACTCACTCTGAGACAAGACTAGATGTAAGGATGTTTATTCCATGGCATGTTAACCAGTTATTCTATAATATTCCACTAGAAATTAGCATTTAGAACTATGAAGATTTTTGAACTACATTTTCTAAACCACACTCCTTCTTGGGTTGGTGAGTTAGAGCTCTCAACCTAGCGGCAAAGGCTGACTGGAAAAGGTCTGACTGGTCATTACTGCCTGGTTTGACCTGAACAGTGATCGCCTCACATTATGGTATTTTTACTTTTCATTATACTGATTTATGTCAGCAATAGGTGAAACCAGAGCAAAATTAATCACAGTAATTCTACCAGGGGGGAGGGAAATGGAAAAAATACTAGTCACCATGGAATATATTATAATATCCCATGGCTAGTGGTTAATTATGGGAATATCTCAGTTTTATGAGAATCCTCCTATAGCACATAAAGTAACGGGGCTCCAATTTGATTGTTTCAACCCCATAATCTACCTCTACCCACGGAATATCACTATTTATTCTATGGAGTAATTTCAAAGTAGATGATAATGTCAAAAACAAAGCCAACTGCATTTTCGGCAGATGTTCCAACCAAGTTGCATAGCAGACATTTTAAAACTTATTCAGAATATTCCCCTGCATTGTATTAGATAAAACAGATCTCCAATCAAGTGATTTTAACTGACATCTAGACGAGGGATGTTTGGAAAGAGCTAGAGTATACCTATGATGGTCTTGTGTTATCATTTTTTTTACTTTGTAGAAAATTCTAATTTGTTACTCATCCTGAGTGAGGTATTTTCTTGTCATCTCATAGCCATGCATGTTGATGTCATTGTGAGAAGCACAAAGAAAGTGAGACTTTCCTTTGTGTATAACTTCACCTATGCCAATGCTAATTTTGGAGGGGAAGAGCTGGTGGGAACTTTTCTCTTCTTCTTTTGTCGTTTTCCTTTTGTGCAAATGTGTAAAATCCATTCAGAAGGTAAAGAGCTTTCTTGCTTTCTTGCTTTCTTTTTTTCTTTTTCCCTTTTTTTTGTTCAAGACTTTTCCATTGCAACAGGCCAATCACAATTCACGTGACTGATAGACTGTCTCTTTCCTATTGTATATTTGGTGCATAAGCGTATGGTTTTATCATCCATTCCCTTCAGGTTGCAAATGCTTATCACAAGTCATGTCCAAGCAGCAAACTTCCTCATAAGTGATGCCTATGTGGCATCATATATCAAGAGGGAAAGAGTGCACAGACAATATGGTGCGTTTCCTACCACAAGCAATATGCCAACTACCCACTTGTAAAGTGTATAAGACATCTCACTTCTGAGTACTTTAGCAAACAGCTACAGAGTGACCTTCTCGGAAATCCTTTTCTTTATAAAGTTCCTTCCATTACATATCCTGGTCCACTCTGAGAACTAGAGGACTTAGAATTCTACAAGTTCAATGCAAATCCACACTGCTATCCTGAGAATACGTGTAATTTTGGTTCAATGTGGAACTGTTTCGCCACCACCAGTGCTCTAAAATCAGCTGTTACCACAATGTCCATGAAATATTGACAGTAACAGCAACTTATCTATTTTTGCAATAATTAATTAGAAGAGGCTATTTTTATATATGTGTACAAGCATATATATTTTGAGAAGTAACAAAGCACACTTGTATTTCAGCTAACAAAATGGACTTGGTAACACTGTTGCTGAAGACCTGTTTCTGTTTCATTATTATGCACCACTAGCAGCAAAAAAATATTGCCTGCATCTCTTAGAAGATAATTGCAAAATAATAAGATCAGAAGTAACTGCTAAAACAAGATCTGCACTGCCTTAGATGTTGAGGTTTACTTTATGTACATGAAGCTTTCATAGGCACTAACTTGTTCCTGAAACTATAACCACACATTATATAAAAACACAGACTTGCAAGTCATGGATGTTCCCCTTAATGTAAAATATTTGCAATAGTTAACCCCACCTAGCTGTAGACAACCAGTTAACATCATGCTAGGAACTCAGAATGGGTCCATCAGACCTAATGTTTCTGAAATAATGCTAAGTTGCTCAAGATATTTTTTGTAGTTTTAAAAGCAAAGGTTCAATGTGGCAGTATCTACGTGATATACAGCCACACTACATATATCTAACTACATTATTCACACACACAAAAAAAGCCTATTTAGCTGCTCAAGAGCAAAGGACATCACATGAAGTTACTAATTCCATATATTATTTACAGTGAAACGATTAAATTCTTCACAAAACAATGATGAGTATGAAATGGTCCTACGTATGATTACCTCTTCACAGCCAAGTGCCCCTAACCGTACTCAAGCAGTTCACAGGGCCAAGGGGTCTCTACGGAGAGCTCTGCACAGCCTTCTCACAGGCTAAGGAGCACTTTCCTGGCACAGACATGCAAACAGCAGAACTTTGCCCAGCGGCTGCACAGCTGCTGCCAATGATGCTATGGTCATTTGCATGCAAAGCAAAGATGTTTTAAATTGAAATTCGGTAGGTTTGAATTGAATTTTTAAATAGACCCCAAAACTCTCAGCAGCCCAAGTCCTGTGTAATCTACGTCTGGCAGGAGGGTATCTTTAAATAACTGCTCTTGGTTTTAATTTCCTAACGATCTCTATCATGCTTTTCCCTGTCTGCAACATCTCTGCACTGCTCTCCACTCCAGTGGGCACATGAGAGAGCAGAAGGGGAGGAAAGGCATTTCAGGCTGGAGGCCCTCACCAGTAAGCAAATATTACCCCTATAAAAACAAAAACAAAAACAAACAAACAAACAAACAAAAAGATCTCCAAGGTATATTTTGGTGTCTTTAAATTCTCAATATACTGTTTAGATAGTGCCAGGAAGAACTGGGCCTGTGATAGCACAAAGGAGCAGATTTCATCTGCCCCATCTCCTTTAATGTCCAAAGGAGGGCTACAAAAATGGTAAAGGGTCTGCAGGGCAAGATGTATGAGGATCAGCTGAGGTCACCAAAGCATAGGAGGCAGAGAGGAGGCTTCATGGCAGCCTACAGCTCTTCACAGGGAGCTGAAGGGCAGCACTGAGTTCTACTCTCTGGTGACAGCAACAGGACCTAAGGGAACAGCATGGAGCTGTGACAGGGGAGGGGCAGGTGGAGGTTAGGGAAAGGTTCTGCACCAGAGGGTGGAGGGCATGGAACAGCCTGCCCAGGGCAGTCTGCATGACCCCTAGCTGCTGTTGTTCAAGGAGCACCTGGACAATACTCTCAGACGTAGGGTTTGAATTTTCCATTGTCCTACATGGAGCCAAGATTTGGAATCAGTTGACTTTGTGGATCTCTTCCAAATTGGGATATTCTATGGTTCCAGTATTTTCATTTTACACATAATTTAACTGAGCAAGATCATTTGAAAGGTCTGTGACAAAGACATTAGTAGAACTTAACTACTAAGCAGCAGTCACAACCATAGTGCACTGTACTGCAGTGTCTTTCGTCTTTGTAAAAGAAGCAAAAGGAGAAGAGGGGGAAGGGAAGGCAAAATTAACTTCAAATAGAATCAGATCAAAAGAGGACAGTGTCAAACAATTAAACTCACATGATTTCTGCTTCAAACCACACACCATCCTACAGACACAATTAATTTATCTCAGTAAACAAACTGACTTTAAGGTTCAAGTTTGTAAGAAAAAAAACTTAAAACATACAAAACAAATATTGAAAGTTTTGCTATGAAAATGTTAAAACTCTTAAGGCTCACTCTTCTGTGAGCTGTGCACTTACCTGAAGTATAGGTTGTCTGCACAGTTACATCTCAAAGGTGACGTAGATGAAGAAATGAAAGTCATTTTCCAACACTGTAAAAGACATTAAAATATATATGGAATTATAACTTCATTTGATGTCTACAGCATTCTCTAGTGCCACAGAGTAATGGTCTTAAAAATGCATCCATAATACACAAGCAGAGATGGAGGTTACTTGGGTTTTTGTTAAGAAACCAATCGCAGCCTTCTATTGTTTCTGTACATATATTTAAAACATCTGCACACAAAATGCTTATGTTAATTTTAATATGGTCAAAATAAGGACTTGTCATAGAATCATAGAATTACCCAGGTTGGAAAAGACCTTGAAGATCATCAAGACCAACCACAGTCATCTCTCTGATCAACTCTGCACACAGCTTCACTTAAACTGTACTCCAAGAATATTGTATCTTTATGCAAATATGTTGTGCAGACACAGTTGGTAACTTTTTCACAGTGTACCGATAGCAAAATTACCTGCTTTATTGCATAGCTGAAAAATAAGGAAGAAATATTATTAGAATTAGGGAGTCTAAGAGGAAGTGAAAAATATCTGTCCTTACTAACGTATTCTTTAGCTTTAGAAAAACTTCTCTGGTTGTTTTACTTCCCTGCCCTGCAAACTTTTTCCAGAACCCACTCTGTAACTGTCCTGCTGTCTGAATAGTTAAGGCCATCCTGCCCCTGACAGAGGAGAACACTGTTATAGTGAATCCATTGTACCCCACGGGCAGATGAACTGGAGCAGGCTGTGACATTATAATTTCTCATTTCAATGCAATTTACTGAGATAGAGCTGATTTCTTTTAAAAGAAATAATGTAAAGTATTTCAACTTTATCAGTCATGTCTTCTGAAGGCACTGCTCTCTTCTCAGGGTTTCCTTTTTCTTCTCTTCTGTTGCTGTAACCTAAATAACCTGTATTTTTTGTGCAACACATTGGTTCTAACATCAGAAGTGTGCTGAGCATTGTAATTCCAGTGCCAGTGCTCAGTGGGAGCTGGGGACTCTTGGCAGATCTTGTCACAGGCCTATTATGCTGCCTAACACAGCTGTAGACTGTGAGCTTCAGGTTTTGGTTTTTTTTATGAATAGCAAACCACTGTTGAAGCACAGGTATTCAGTCACTGTGGTGGTCCTACAATCCACAGGAAAAAAAAAGGCTGCTAGATTTAGTATCATAAAACCTCTGACCCTCTCTATAGGAAGGACAGTAGATAGCAGTGTAACTGCAAAGAGTTAGGTCTGTTTCAGCTCAGACAGCTTTGATGTTTGTATACATTGCACACCAAATATACAAAAAGGCAGTGAATATAAGATAGCAGGAAGATGCTTTTCTCTCCTCCATGTACTTAATCTATTTAGCCTTTAGAACATCAGAATTCATCATTCAAAATAGCAAGCGAGGCAATGATTACATCTTAACATTACTGAAAATGGAGGCTGTTCCTCAGGGTCTAACACAGAAATGTTAACAACTCAAAACAGAAGTAATAACGCCCTTCCCTTCCAAATTAAAATGCGTTTGCCTGACATCCCCCACATGTTGAAGGAAGAGTTAGAAGTCTCAGAGAGTAATTCACTCATTTATGACCTGAACTGCTCTCCAGAGGTGGCTTCCTCAATAATTAATCTCAGGTGACTACAGCTCTAACTTAACTTTAGTTAAGTGCCTAAAGATAGATGAAAACAAATTGGGCCTTTTTCTTGCTCGCCAAGTGACACTTCTGCCACTTGGATCTGCCTGAATAACACACAAAGCAGAAATTATAACCAATACAATGTAATATTTTGTTGCACAATTATTCATTTATCATTTCCTGTAGAGATAAAATCAGTGGCTGTCAATTTTACCACAGTGCTTGTTTACACTAGGATTTGAGTAAGAATATCAGTCTCTGTACCATATCTATTGATAGCAAAAAGGAAGAGCAATCAACTCAAGTACAAAACTTCAGGTTTCCTTTTTTTTTTTCCTTTGGTCCAAGCACATGCCAAGTCCACAATGGCTGAAGAGTTTTGCCATCCAGTGAGTTAAATGAAAGTGTGCGGTAGCCACAGCCAAATCCCTACTGAGGATGCTTGGACAAAGCCCCAAGTATTTAATGAGAAGGTGAAAAGAGCCCCTTGCAGCTCAGAACTGGCTTCTGTCCCTCTGCCAGCAGAGTAGTCTGGGGATTTCCTTCAGCAGTGTTGTCCATTTGCTGTTGTTTCCCACAGCAGATACTTAGACACGTTTCTCTGGCACTATGTGAGAAACAAAGAAAAAAAAAGGAGAATCTTCTTAAACAGTCCCCTGTGGCCAGGCCACAGCCAGACATAATTATGTGGATGGACAGGACTACACTGAGCTGAAAAACAATCACAGAACTAAATCATAAGTTTTTGGACTTTTCATGCCTTACTAATTTAATGAGCACATGAGACACTTTTGGTGATGGGAAAACAGATACAAACGCTCTAGTCAAATAAGCCTAGCCAGTGCCAATCCTCCAGCATGAGGCAGCTGTAAATATGGTAAACCATCTTTCTTGAGTGTCCTTTCAAACACATCTGCCTGCCACCGTAGCTTCTATGCCATTCACCTCTGAATGAAATCCTGGAATAGGAAGGAGGTTGTCTTGGCATCTTTCCCTCCTGCTGGATTAAGTATGAATGATATTTGTACGATAGATACAACAAAAGGTACCTCTGCTGCAATAGCACTAGACAGATGGGGTGATTTATCTATTATTACAAAAGAACAGGGGAAAAATGGGCCTAGGGTAGTGCTGTGCTCAGCCCACTATCTTATATCCCTCTTACTCTGAACGTAATGGTCATTTTCTCCATCGGCTATTTGCTTGTCTGTTTATAAGGAAAAAGCTGAAATAACAAACAATCCACCATTCCCACTGTCATTGTTCACTGTATTCATCCATGTTCCATGTCTCAGTCACTCTCCATACTGTACAGATCATCATACTGTATTTCTCAGTCAGGGCGGTATTGTAAGAGTGCAGCATGACTCACTCAACTGCATTTTCCTGCAGCCTGTACCTGACCTGTCAAGGACTACAGAATTTGCTGTTGATAGGGTTCTCAGGAGGCCAGGATGAGTGCAAGTGAATCCACAGAAGGGTCAGGATACAACTAGGAAGGATCTTCCAGAGCTCTTTGCAATACAGCATTTCCAGGAGACACAGTTCTCAGCACTGCATTAAGCACATATCCAATAATAAATCTGTAATGGCAAAATGCACTGGACCTACTTAATTAGAGCTCCTGTATTTCCTCTAGCATACCAGTAGGTAGGCAGCCAACATACTGTCACCTCACTTCAAGAAGTAGTGCCTCTCAAATTTGATACTCTCTGGGAGTGACGTTACTATGTTGGTCAGTTAGTTCTGGGAGAGGTGGTCACCACTGTCACTGGAGTGCCTTTCCTGGGGGACACGGCTTCCTGGAGGAACCCAGGTCAACAAGGTGGTGAGTAAATGCTGAAGAGGTAGGTTGGGTCGGAAGGCCTCTGCGTATACATGTAGTGTACAAAATTCTGCTCTCGTTTGTGCCAGTTTAAAGTCCATCAGTGTGAAACTTACTCAGAAGAGCTTCCTAGTAACTTTCCAAAAGTGCCATAATTTAAAAATCAGGAAACCTTGATAAAGATACCTAGAACTAACAAACATTTCTGCATTTTAATGGCCTTAGAATATTGGGATAACTAAACTGAGTTGTTATATAGGAATCTATTAATTCTTTTACATGTTCCTCACCTTTTCTCTCTCTTTTTTCTCCTTCTCTCTTTCACTCTGTTTGTTAACATTTATTTGTTATTACTGTACGTTGCTTGCAACTTGTGTATGTTACAGACTGTCACTTTTTATTCTGTGAAGCTTTTCTCCAATTCCCATCAACCTGAGCTCCATGTTGGGCAGCCGAGGAGATTACAATACAGTTATTTAATGCAAAAGAACAAGGAATGTCACAGACTATAGGTAACTTCATTGAGGTTGTGACACAAAACCTGATGCAAGGTATTAATGCAGAGTAAGTACCTGGTATGACAACAGAACTACTTAGTTAAATTATCTTTTTTTTTTTCTTTTTCCTTTTTTTTTTTTTTCCAGATAGTCTCCATGGAAAAAATAATTTTAATTGCTCTCCAGCAGAAAAATCCCCAAGACTACCAATTTAGGATTTTTGTCACTGTCGTTTTGAAAACCAACGATGCCCACATTGATGCATCATGATTCATTTTCAGAGGCTTAAACCCATATATTCATTGTTCTCCTTTATGCTATACTTCCTTCCATACTGTCCAAGCCATCATTTCATCATCATTTGTCTGTGGTTTAATATATCTTCTTCATAATTCTTTTTTATAATTTAGTAAAGTTATATCCCTTTCACTCTAAGGACCTGCTTTAACAACAAAAATGAGCCTCTACCCATGGGATCTATGTTTCTTATTCCTTCATGAGGCTCTGGAGCCCATAAAAATTGATTTCTGCAGCCAAAGATGGTCTGGCACACAGGGGAAATTATTATTTTGCTGAATCAGGTCCTGACCAAAGTATTTTGTTACAATCTCCCCCAGTTACACAAACAATACTTTGAAAAAACAGTAAAAAAAAAACACGTGATAGATGTCTCTGACAATTTCTGGAGGGAGAACATCAAATCTATTGCTTCTAATTGTCTTCTTAAATGCTAATAAATTCCATGTTAACTCAGAAATCACTATAGAGAAATACTAAGTCAAGAAAAGCTTATTTTACTCAGATGGCAGTTTCCTTATTTCCTGATTGGCTATTAGGTTCTGAGCCTCCCTTAACCTGTGACAAACTTTAGATGGAGTCCACTATTAGAAAAAATGATTTATACTGATGCAACTGTTGAGCGGCCAATGAATATTAATGGCCAGTGATTACTATCCAGGCAGCCAAAAGAAAAACAACTTGATATCACAAGAGTGAAATCTGAATTAAAAAGATTTGAGAGAACAGGGAATTGAGCTGCGGTTACTGTCTTTCTACACATCTCAGAGAGAAATAGAATAATATGAAGTCAATGGAAAGTTTCTTATAGCTCTTAACCCCACCACAGATTAGACTGTGTCTTTGGATACTTGGATTCACACCCTAAGCTTCATTGTATATATGCTGAGCACTAGAAATATCATGCAAAAAAAAAAAAAATAAAAAAAAAAAATTGCACTACAGAAGCAGAATGCAAAAAAAAAGGAACACAAAATCTTCACATTTTGTCTATAGTAAAGATTGCTGGGAAATTCTCTGTTGTCCAGCAGCAGCTGTAGCAGCCTCACAACTGCTCTACTGTGCACTTTCAGTGAAAAGCCCTGTAGAGAAATCTAGAGCAGAACAGTTCTCCAACCTCACTTTTGCCATGCTGTCCCTTTTCCTATATTATTGTGTCAGCCTGAGACAGGAAAGGCCATCATACCAAGTATGCCATCTTCAGTATAGTATAACATTGTTAATGTTTGCCACATTAAAAGCCCTTAGACATGACCAGAAAAGTGTAAAAAGACTGAAAAACAAGAGAGCAAGTAGCTCACTAAATGAACAATATAACATTGCTTTCTTCAGAGATCCAGTTGGATTAAAGATCTCTGCTGAGAGGGACCTCACAGATTCTTCTTTGTGAGATACTTCAGGCAGCTACTGAATGATAGGAGCCATGAAGAGTGATGATGGTTGAAACTGAGCAGATGCTCAAGCTGCGAATGAGTACCAAAATATTCTCAATTGGTCAGGAGTGAGCTTATCTATAGACTGTAATAGTGGCAAAAATAGGTCTGGGATCAGGGCTATTAGAGTACAGCTCTCAGTAAGCAGTAGATTCATTTTTAGGTCTGCATAAGATGGCGGGATGGAATGTAACTTCAGTTAGATAATGTATATCTAGTAAAAAGATCTGCATCTTTCAAGCAGCTTTCACAGTTCTAGCACTGGTTTTTCACTTAACTGCTCCTACCTCCTGCCTGTGCATCAACTATATTCCCTGAAGGCCCTTCAAATCTCCTGAGTCTTTGTGAGATGGCAAATGGCTGCTCAGGGAAGTTGTAAATACTCAGCCTGGGTTTTTGTCTCAATCCTTAAACAAGTGTGGCTAGGAGGAAGACAGTCTGTTTCCTTCTGGAAGAGATTGCTAGTGACCTAATGGGACCAAAGAAAACAAATCTACCGAATTGCTGAGTTTCTGATCTGAAGCTCTGAAGGCCCCATCTTCTTTAGCGCAATGCCAATGAACCTGGAGTGATTCACAAAACCAGTTAGGTAAAGCCAGCAAGGTGACTGTGATAATCTGCTAGCTGTAATTGGTGAATTCGTAATTGTTTGTAGCCTATGCTATGAGCAAAGAGTTGTGCACTAGTGCATGGATGCTCTCTCCGGTGCTTCTATCACATCAAGGAAAAGAAGTTCTCCTAAGTTTTTCTCAGAACACCCCCAGTTTAAATTTAAATTCCTTTAAAATTTAAAATTCTTTGTCTGCTTGGAAATACCTGAGACATTTCAACCGTGGTTTTCTGCAAATGGAGGCAGAGAAAACAGGAAGGAGGAGGTTAAAAGAAACAGTCAAGTGGAAACCACACAAATGTGGCTGTGAAACAAACTACGCACCTGGGAGATCTGCTGAATACTTTCTTCAGACTCTAAGCCAAATCTCTGCAGGAGAATGTTTAAATGCTGGTGCAGTTAAGTAGGTATTCGCAGATAGATGATTATGGAGATAAGGTTCCATGCTGGGAGTCAGAAGATTCTGTTGTAAATAACTTCTTACATAGCAATAGGGTTGTCGTTTCACTGCATGGTAGTTTTACCCATCTGTAAAACAGAGATGATAACACTAGCTTTCCTTCATGAAATAGTACACGATATAAAAAGGAAAAATGTTATACAAGCCTACAAAAATGTTATATAAGCCTAGATCCAATTCTGCTAACAGGGATGGAAAGACTGTTGTAAATCTGATAGGACACAATCAAGTGTGTGAAGTTTTAAGTGCCTAGAATCATAGAATCATAGATTATTGTTGTCATTGGTATAACTCTGCTGATAGCCACCAGACAGTATGTATTCCAGGATCTTTGCCTTGTCTAGAGTCCTCTTAAAGCCCAGGTCAATCTTGGAAAGAACAGATATGCAAATCAAAGCTTAAGAAATCAACCTAAATAATATAATTTCACTCCATCTTTAGACTGTGCTGCAGAGAGTGGTTTGGAATAAAGCTACTCAACATCCGCTTACATGCACAGCTTTCTGTGCTGGTAATATAACTCTTTCCTAAGTATTCTGAAAAACTGCTCTTGAAGATGACCAGGGCTGTCCAGATTGTGGTCCCTATGGCACAGCCTGTGCATGGAATAACCCAGGGATGTTTGTGGTACAGTTTAATGATCTGTGCACATTGCTACTCTGTTCCCTTTCTGTTCAACAGAAATAAAAGAAAAAGGTGGCAGATTTTCAGCAGCAAACACAGAGAAAAATTCATCAGCATTAAAGGGCCCTGAGGAGGCTACAAGAGCAAATTACAGCTCAGGTTGCTAGGAATGTATGACACATCTTAAGAAATAAATTCCAAGGTCAACCTTCTTGTCATTGAGCACAATAGAGCCAGAAAGCTGCTTCCATAGGGACCAATGGCTGCCATTAGCAAGCAGCGTGACCCACAGCCAGCCTTCTCAGAGGTGTTTTGAGCTCCAGAAACAGACCAGTGCCCCCTCCATCACTAACCACTTAGTCTACAAACCCAGGCTCGAATGTGACAGTGGGGATTTCAAAGATGCCAGTGCCTCACTCCTCGTAGGATTAGAGCCATCTGCCTGTAGCAGCTGAAGCTTATGAAGAAGCCCAGTGCTTTGCTCATCCCCAAAAGGCCATCAGTTCTCCCAAAACACAGTTATGTGATATTGAAAGCAACAGTTCAGTACCTGCAGTGTCACAGTTACCATGGCAGCCGTGCCAGGCTTTTGTGCTGATAGTGGTACTTAATAGCAGTATTACAAACAGAAAGGAACTGCAATTCACTGCAAACATCTACAAATGACAGAATGCCCCTATAGCTCTTTTTCAGTTTTTTAGAACATATTAAGGGACAGAAAATGTTACTACCTCTCTCTGGGGAAATAATTGGCTAAGTCTACACCGAGAAGAAAGGAGGCAGAGGTGAGATATGCAGAAAAGACTATTTCTTTCTCTGTAGTGACAAACCAGTGACATCAAAATAAAAGTAAAGGCATATAATGCAATTACTGGCACAGGGATAGATGTATATAGCACATGTCATATACATCTGTGTGTGTGTGTGTGCACTCAAACGTTGTTTGAAAAGGCTTTTGCCTGTTACTCATCTGTCACGTCCATCTGACACCGCAGGATTAGAATTGTATCTCTGAACCCCACCTAATGCCATTTGTCTTTTGGTCTTGTGTTATTACTTCACTACAGAACCACTGAAAAATAAATAACAGTATCATGTAGCATTCAGGATGAGACAGTATGTAAATCTAGAAGAGGCACTGGAATTAAGTTTACTTATCGACTTTATCTTTCCTTAAAGAATTGCAGGACCACCCATTGCCTTACAGTCTTTAGTTAATAAGCATTGTGCAACCAAGGTTTAGGGTGCTGCCTACAGTTACTGGGTCTCAGGATTTGGAAAGCTTCAAAAAGCACATTTGGACTGTTTTTTCCTCCCTTCAACCAAAATACTCATAATGAGCTGTGCCATATTTCGAGTATATTCTCAATATACCAAATTGCACTTTTAACTCTAAAGTAAATCCTACACTAAATAGCACTTTAAATTGCTTTATAAACGTCATTCAAGTCACACAGAGAAAACATACTCTTCTCAGTCTATCTTCATGGGAATGTGTGGAGCAAAATGGGCAAATCTGACAACCTGTTTTCATTATTTACAGCCAAACACAAATTAATTTTCTAATTTCATGGCCTGCTGTAGTGTTTTCTATATGTAGTGTCCCATGCTGGCATTGCAAATACTGTGCATGCTTCAGATGAGAACATCAGAAAATTGATTTCTTTTTCCAAATCCACGTTCTGCTGTCTTACTCCCATACATAATGTACTCTGTGTGTCTAAAACGTGTACAGCCATTCTGCATGACTGGTGTCAGAAATGATATTTCAAACACCCAGAGTAAATTCAGAGAGGAAAAAAGCAAGAATTTTTCCCTCTGGGAATACTGCACAAAGGCATAAATCAGCATAAACAGAATATACTCAAATGCTCAAACACAACTCAGTCCACTGCCTCTCCCAAGCTCTGAGTGACAGTAGGCTTCATGACGAGCAGGTCATTCATGCACCATCTGACGTCATGCAATAACATGATCCGATCTCTAACCGTGGTCTTCTGCTCGCAGGACTAGGAACCACTGCAGGCCCGTTTCCGAAACTGCCCCTCTATGCGGAAGTACAGGCGGCGGCTGTCACACCTAACGCGATCACGTTTTGTTTCTCCTCCCACTTAACAGACTTTGTTTTATTTTGGTGCAGTGCACACAAACGCAGTGTCTAGGACAGATGTGCTACCTTTCATAGTGTTGCTATAGAACTCATTAGCCGTGAACCCTTAATTTGCAGCTGGAACTAATAAACAGTGCATAGTGTTTCAATAGCCTTCTGCTTATATGTTTGAAGATTCGAAACTGAATGGTGAGGTGGCCAAGGCGGCGCTGGCAAACGAAGACTGTCCCCACATAGACCAGGCTATTACGCCTGATGAGGGCCTGCCCTTTACCCGCTCTGGCACTCGGGAGAGATATGGACCCTGCTTCCTCTTATCAACCGGGGAATATCCCTGCCCGCCTGATGGAGGAATAAGAAAGGGTATGTAGCTGGGGTCCTGTAACTATGTAGTTAGCAACCATTTTAAATGGATAAGAAAAAGTCAGCTATAGCTCTAACACGCAGTAGTGCGCTTGCTGTAGAGATGCACGTTTGGGCTGGAAACCACCACCTGATGTCTGCATTTGGAGTTTCTAACCTATTTCTTTCAGAAAGAAAAGCCTGAGGAGCTGTAACTACCCCTTGCAGCTATGCTAGACAGTTGAGACTTCCACCCTAACTGGTGCAGTAAGCTTCAGTGCAGTGAGCTTCAGTGGAGAATGCTCTACAGTGTCCTCAAATTAGACCGTTCTCCAAGGAGAGGCCAGTTAGCACTTGACAGAAAATAAAGTTTGCCGCTTTAAAAAGCTCACAGATTTTACAGTCTCTGAGGAGCAAATACTTGGGAAGTAGCAGACAAAAAAAGTTAAAACACTGAATCAAAAGATCCTCAAGAAACACTAAATGATTATTCGGCTACCTCAACAGAGCACTAAAGGAAATTATTTGGATCTTCATTGCTGTTTTGCTCAATAGAGGAAGAGAAGCACACAAGAACATCTGTTAACACAGGTGTCTTCAATTGCAAAATAATTCACCTGAAATCACTTTCTTTTCATAAATTAATCATTACTAGTTAGTTTCTCTGACTTCTGACAGCTACAGGTCTCTCAGAAGTCATTTCATTTTAGTTTCATTATGGCCAGAATCATTTATTTAGTGACAAGAAGTCAAATTGAATGAAAAAAAAACAAAAACAAAAACAAAAACAAACCACCTTCCCTTCTTAAAACAGGCTACATTTTGTTTAAGTTACTTAAGCTGAGGAAACCATACAAACCAAAATCAGAATGACATAGATATGCATAGAAGTCATTAAGAAATGGGGAAATTGGAAAGGTCTGTCTCTTCAAATCAGTGTTTATCACTGGTGTACTGTATATAGTATATGATACAGTCAATATTTTAAAACTGCAAAGATTGTACCACGTAACCATACGCTGAGTATGGAGTATAGAATTCCCATGTGCCATTGTATGATGGGCAATAGTTATAGTAAATGCCAGTTATAGATAGCGTATGTATTTATAAGTTTAAAGCTTGTCATCAACAAAGATATAGTTGGACCACAACACTTTCATATGAAAGTATAACCTCTTAAACTTACCTTTGTAGCAAAGTGTTTTACTTGATTCTGTATTGGATAAGCATTGGCCGCGTTCATTCAGCCTGGGCGAGTTTGGGTGGTTCCAGTGGATCAGGGGAACACTCCAAATGGCACATCCTTTGGGATGAGGAATGTATGGTTTTCACGATGCACTGCAACTGCCTCTCGTTACTGAATGAAACAGAGGCTGGTTGGCTAAAGAGTAATATACGTCAGCATATTGTTGGCCTGTTTGAAACACGTTGAGAGCATCTTAATTGTTGTTCCAACAGAATTTCACCCATAGTTTGTGCAACTCTCTGTACACTTGCTGAGCTGTTTATGTGCATGTCTGAAAAAGGTGGGGGTGGGGGAGGGAGAAAAAAAAGCATGCTTTTCTTTTCTTTTTTAATGCTGAGAACAAAGGAGTAGTATCTCTATAGCAACAAAATAAATTACTCGGATTTTGCTGCCCTTTTTTTTTTTTTTTTTTTTTTTTTTTTTCTTTCTTTCTTTCTTTATCTATCCTGTCCTCCTTCCCCAAAGCTACCAGAAGTCTAAATTTTGCCTGAGGTCAAAATGCATGAGGTGACAGGGAATGGTATGTGTGAGTGTATGATCGAGATATCAAACATCCCGCTCCTACTGACTTTGTTTTAGGATACGACCACATCACTGCCTGTAGGATCAATTACACAGCCTGACTATCCTTGAAAAATGATTTTTTGTTGTCTTTTTAAAACTTGCTCTTTACTTCAGCGGCCAAGTGAGTCAAGTTGCAAGCGATACTACTCTAGCATGTCTGTGCATGCAGTTGCTATTGAAGTGGCTACAATGTTGACCTCATTCTTAGTCCATTCTGTCATTGATCCAATGCTGTACTTTGCATTTTTCTTTTAAATGAAGGTTACGAAATGTCACGGAGCCTTAACAGCATAGCTGGCATAAGTGGAAAAGCGATAGGATTATCCTCAGTGTCTGCGCCCTACAGCTCTCCTAGTCCAGTGAGACGTTCTTGGTCTCCCATCCCATCTATTTTGTAGCATGGATCAGTAGCAGAGAATGGTCTAAAAAGCTTTATTTTCAATTAGCCTATGCTATGTTGCATATAACCCAGGCGACTAAGTCTGAAGATGCAATGTCTCACAGTAGCACCTGCTGGGAATGGTGTTACTACTGATGCTAGGTGACAACACACTTAAATTGCACTCAGATGACAATAGGCAGGCCATTCACGTGGTACTGGTGGGCCATAATGTGCTGCATGGTATCAGTACATAGGATGAAGGGTAGATGCACCAGATAGCTTCCTTCCTGGTGCATCATGCTAGTCAATGCTTATTGTGGCTAATGGCGGATCTACTGGCTCGGTATGGAATGGGTTAGGCATATAGTCGATGCTGAAACATGCCAACGATGGAAGATTTTGCTTTTCTCAGGATATTTTTGAGCCATAGGAACCCTGCAGGAGTTTGAGCAAACAAGCACAGTAGGATGAAACTTTGCATGGGCGCCTATCTTAAGCTGAAAGCAATACTCAGACACACTGTAGAGAGGTCTCAGTCTGGCTGACTGCATGGAAAAAAAACCCTGTTGAAGAAGAATATGGCTGCCTCTGCATGTAGCTATTTCACCTTTTCCTCCTTCCTTTAAAACTAAGATGCCGAGCTTGATGTGAAAAGCACAGGGAAGAAGCTCAAGTACTGATTGTATTCTTTACATGCAGATCTTTGCAAAGAAAGTCCAGTCATTGCTAAATATATGCCAACAGAGGCAGTCAGAGTGACCTGACAAGGCAAGATGGAGATGAACATTGATGGCTAATAAACATCTGTGTGGAACTGTGCAGGCATAGAAGACCTTCTCATTTGGACAAAGTTAACTCGCTCCATGCAGGTTTTATGGATGATTCTTCGTGGTTCTGGAGTTGTACTAGAGATGCAGGCTTTTTCTACGGCCAAAATGTAACAAAACTGTAGAAGATCTCTTTTTTTTCCCTTAATCTATTTTTTTTTCTTTTTTTCTTTTTTCTTTTTTTGTTCCATAGCATGAATTGCATGAAGACAAAAAAATAAAAATAAAAAAAATAAAATAAAAATAAAAAAAGCAAGAAACACTGCAAATGTATGATTAACTTTAAGGAGGAAAAAAAAAAAAAAAAAAAAAAAAAAAAAAGCAAAAGTTATATATTTTCTTTCAAAGCTCTTTACTTTTACATACATTGTTGTAGCCAAAATGTAAAACATAAAACTGTACATTTCTTTGCTATGGATCGCTTCTTTTTGTATACAAGATACAGAGTAATGGTTTTAAAAAGTGCAATCAGGCAGTCATCGGTCATATTGACCACGCCTTCACTGATCATCACACCGACATGGGAATCAAGAACTTTTAATCCAACTAGACGTGTATAAAAATAAGAAACTATTTTCTGTCTGTTTTTGTTGGCATGCTTGTGACACATGGGACCTTCCTTCGGACCTGACAGTAACAGCTGGTCTAGATTTAATTTTCCAGCTCTGGTTATGTTGTATTTTATTGATGTATAGATCCAACGTAAAGACCCTTCATAAATTGTTCATATTAAGTAATCAGTATGAATTTTTAAAAAAAGAAAAAGGTGTTATTTTAAAACTGGGACTTATAGTACAAAAATCAGGAAAATACTCAAGTATAAATTGTCTCAAAGTTTAAGAAACAAGACAACAGCATTGTATGCAATTTAGTACTGAGTAAAAATGCATGCACAATGTTATGCAAAACAATTCTAGCATGAAATAAATTTTGTATCATGGTTTCAGTGCCTGCTGTATAGTGTAAAAGGGAATCCTTTTCAGAAGCGATCAGGGGTTTCCAGAGACTTGCTTCTAAAACCTTGAATAAATACAGTGTTCTCAACAGAACTGTAGGAGAAAAGCTTGGTATTGCTTTGGTTCTAAAATGCTAACTTGGGTTAGTAGATAATAAATGAAGCCTGCAAACACTTGATACAACCAATGTCTGAAGAATTCACATCATTAGTAATTTTAAGAGGAAAGATTAAAAAGCTCTATAATTATCTAGGTATCTTCCTTTTCCCTCCCCAAGAATAATAAAAGTTTGTCTTTTTAGCTGATGAAATGAATTCAGTTTCTTACTTTTTTGGACCTCATCCTTGTCTTGTTCTTCACTGAGCCACAACAGTCCACCTGATTCAAAACCCTGAAAGAAATCCAGGTGCCCAAGTAGTACTTTATTTGCTACACAAAACATGCAGCATTAAGAACCAAGAAACACAACAAGATTGGGTTTCATTTTAGATCCTGGAAATGAGAGCTATGGACTATGTGTCAACATATTGGAGAAGTACTTTCCATAAAGAAGGATACATCTTTATCCTCACATGAAGCTCTTTAAAAGAGTTAGAAACCTTCCAGACAGAAGCTACAGCGTCTGGGGCTGCAGAAGAGAATGAAAATGGAACAGTGTCCATAAAATTTGGAGAATGGAGAGATTAAAACAAAATAAAAACAGAAGAAACACTTGTGGCTCTGGTAAGTGCTGAAGTATTAACAACAACAACCACCAAATTCAGTTGGACTTTGTCTTCATAAAATTACTACAAAAGAAGAATGAAAGAGACCTCCAGCTGTGTTTCAGGAACAGAAGAAAGGCAGATGATCTGAATTTGAACATAATTAGATGAAGGACTACAGAGAAGCTTTCCAACAGTATGTACTCAATTTCTACTTCAGTCAACTATCCTCCCTTCTAAGAACTATTTTTCTCCTACTGTATTTAATCTGTTTTTCACAGCTGATGAATGGATGATTTTCCTACCTTCAGAGATAAGATCCAGGTTAATCCAGGATCCAGAAGTTGCCTAATGAACAACTTTCCCTCTCATAGCAAATTAAGAAGCCAGGAATAGATTTCTCGCATTTTTTTTATTTAATGCTAGAACTCAAGGGCCCAGTGTGAAGGCTGCTCAAATTCTCCATTACCATAATAAGGAACATGAACAATTCAGCCTTGTAAATCCCACATAGGTCTTCCCCTTCAGCAGTACTTTGCATATATATGAGCTTTAGCTATAATGAACAGGTTGGGTACACGTGGCCTAATTGTCATTCTGTGCTACTGTTTGCAGTACCACATCTACCAGCACCATTTTCCTTTCAGTATTCCTTTTTCTAATTCAAGGTACCTGTATCTTCAGCCACCTTCTGTAAACCCTTCAGAAACTCAATGGTACTTCCCACCTGCTGGTCCTCAGGAGATGCTCTGCAGCTTAAGGTCTCACAGACCCTACTGCTTCCCCTTGCACTACAGAAACAGCATTGACAACTGGAAAGTTTCAATAGGATCTGCTGCACCAAATCCCAACACTGAGTCCAATGGGAAACTTAATACAGCATACAAGCTGCTTTACATTTAAAGAAGTCTTCTGGGTTATTAAAACACAAACTCTTCAAACATGCTCATTCCCATCACAGGGGGTATATATTTTAATAAAAGAATTAAAACACGTGGCTGGATTCTGGCTCTCACACTTGCAATAATGCCACCAACTGCTTCTGATATCACCCACGGTAAAAGCAGCAGCACAGTCAGCAGCTGAGCTCCATTCTGCCCTTTTCCTGCTGGAAGCAAACGTCCAGGTTTCTTCCCCTGGAACCTCATCTCCCAGCAATGGACACCCAGCCAGCTGAGCCTGCCTCAACACTGACGCTCATATTGACTGGCACTCACTGTGGTTTATGGCCTCACAGGCAGCTCACCCCAGCCACATCTCCTACACGCACAGCCCCGTGCCCTTCCTTTCCCGGGCAATCCAGATGAGCAAAGCCCTCTCCACAGCTACTGCTTCAGGCAGCACAGACAGAAGAGCTGTTTCTGCTCTCCCACTCCAACAAAAAACCCAGCTACTACCACTGTGGTAACAGTCATGTGCAGCAGTCATTAATCTGGATAAAGTGATTCGTCACATAAATTGCCTTCTTTCTCCCTAAAGTTTCAGGTCCAAGAAGAAAATACATCACTGAAACAAATGTCTGCTAGGACAAATGAGAAGACTGAAATACAACAGAGAGCAAGCAGGGCTAAAGCAAGGACGCTCACAAGGAAACCAAGAACCCAGCCGCTTATGAAAGATATCCTGAGGCAATCCCACAGTTATTAGCCTGCCACTTTGCATATCCTCTTTATGGTTTCAAAGCACAGCAGCACCCTGTTCTGCTTTCCATATATACACTGAAAGCAACTTGGTCTGTCTGCTCACACAAACTAACTTCACTTCATGAAAATGTGCTTCAGTTATGTAGGTTATCTTGTAGTTGCTCATCTATTTGAGTTTGGGCATAAAACATCTGTCTGTTCAGAAGCCCCAAAGCCTCTGCACTCATCTAGGACTGCAGGTGCACCATTTCTCTCTCATGGGAATATGAACACTTGCTTGTGGTCAAGAGCAATATTTAAATTCAAATTCAACCACAAATTACAAAGTACATCCAGGAACTGCATCTCTTGACTTGCTTTGCTTATCACATAAAACACAGTAAGATGAGTTTCCTGGCCCTGGCTGACAAAGCCAGGCTTCCAGCCCCCAGCACTCACAAAACTATATGCAAGTATATAGGCCCAAGCGTCTCCATACAAAGAGCACGTGCTCCAAGTCTTTCACTAGCTTCTCTACTGCTCACCCTGGGGTTTGTCAGTCAGCCACAGGTAGAGTGTTGCAGTCATTTTGATACACTTACCATTGAGGTCACACATGTCTGCAAGTATGCAGCTCAGGCTGTGGCAGCGTGACACCAACAGCCGTGGAAAGAGGAAGGGGAAAGGATGGTGAGAAGATAGTGTGCAGGAAAGTGGGAGAACAGAAGGACACAGGATTGGTCTAAAGAGTGGGGTGAGCATGCAGCAGGATCGGGAGCAGGTGAGGAACCAGCCATGGGGGTGGTGGGGAGGATGAAGAAAGCAAGGTGAGAGGGAAGTAGGAGCATGAAGCTTACCTACAAACTTCAAGGACCACTGGCCTGAAGCAGAGTCCCGGTCTGGGCTTCATAAGACTGGAATTTTATTCTTGGTTCTGCTGTAGACATGCTGAGTTACCTTGGCTGGGACTTGTCAATTTTTTGTGCCTCATCGCCTGTTTCTGCCATATTACCCTCTTTTTAAAGTGTTCTGAGGTTAAAAGGTGAAAAGCACAATTTCAGTAGAAATAGTTTTTCATAATTAGGCACTCAGAATTAAGGCATCAGAGGCAAGCAGCAACTACATTATGCAAGAGACACCATGTTTCCTGGTCTGCAGAAGAACACAGTGCTCTTATAGGAATTCCTTTTCTTTAGTACTTTAAAGCAGAGTATTATTATGGAAAGTGATTAAGCACCCACACAGTTAAAATGACAGAGCATCTTCATTACTGATTGGCAACTCCTCTGCTGCCCTAATTTAAGTAACGCATGTCTTCATGCATTCAAATCAGTACAAACAAAACACAAGTGAAACTCATTTGTCATTTGAAGCAAAAGAAAAAAAAAAAACATTCCAGAACATGAAAAATCTCCCAATTCTTAATTCTACTTTCAAATAATAATAATAAGTGTAAAAACAGTCTTTTAGCAAAGTGTTCACATACACTTAAATGATGATGATCAGGGAACTGTCGTCATACTGATTGTATTGTGTATGAGTAACAAGTTGGTCTATAGACAAGGCAGTCTAGAAATAGAGGAGAAAGATGAAAATTAATTGAGAGGCTCACAAACGCAGGAACTGAACTTAGGACTTGTCCAACCTGCAAAGGCTTTGCCTGAAAGTGAATCAAAATCCGACATGTCACAGACCAAAAATGCCTGAAGAATATTTCAAAAAATAAACGCTCATCCCCATGGCCAGCTCGCATTCAGGAATTACTTCATTGCTCTTGATGCCAACTAAACTGAATAATGTCTTCCCCATAATCCCGCATATGCTTCCCCCCTCTCCCAAAACACAGCACAAGGTTCACCCAGGCCACAATTCCAGTACTCAAAGACCATCTTCACTGCTGACTGACTACTCTGCTGCATATTTTCTTTCAATGTTCCATAGAGACAGAAATGAGTAAAAACTGCATTAAAAATGAGTGAATGTAGAAATAACTGAAAGATGAATCTGTGAACAAAATTAGCAAACAGCTGAAAACTTCCTTTGGTTCATTCAACAGTTGACTAGCAGGGTTACAAAATAACAAAAGCAGCTTTACACACCCAGTTTCTCCCATCAAATTCAAAGGTACCAATGGAAAACACCTCCATTTACTGTTAAAAGTTTTAGTCCACTTCCATGCTTTCTAACCATTTCAATTTAGGACTACAAAACCATTCTTTCTAACATAGAGCAAGATGTCAGCGTTTATCAGGAATTAAGAAAAACACAAAAGCTATCAGAAAAAGAACAAAGCATGTTCTTCCAAGGTTAGTTTTGGAAATAAATTAAGAGTTTGATATGTCTAAAGTTCTAATCTCCAGCTATTTTTTGAGTCAGTTGTAGTCTTCTATCAGTTTGGCAAAAGCCCATTCTCTACTGTACATATTTTTAAACCACACCAGATGATTATCTCACATTTCCAGCCTTCAGGAAGCAAGGCATACATTTTCTTCTTAAGTATTTTTCTTCCCTTTTCAGCTGCTCTGAACTATAAGCCGGTAGTAAATAATACAAGCATGACTAAAAACTGGTGAAAAAATTTAGAGCCTTTTTAAAGAAAGCATCTAGCAATAAGAAAATGTATAAGGCTAATCAAAAAGGCCACAAAAATTACCAAAACTGATAAGAGAACTGAGAGGGCTATTTAGTGAAATAATAACCATGGTTTTAGTGAGAAAAATCTGCCATCTTGACAATAAAATTGACTTCAGTCTTGCAAAAGTCAGGTAAAACTTTCACCCAGAATTTGTGGGATCTAGTGGAAAAGTAGAAAGGATTAGACAGGTCTCAAAGGGCTCAATTAAAGATTTCCAAGATTGGAAGATGAGAACACATGATGCTGTTTCAACTGAAGAGAACTGGAAACTTCAAAATGCCCTGCGTATGAGAACAAAAACTCACTGCAAGTAAATAATTCATGTTCTTAACAAACAATGAGAGGGAGAGCTATAACATCCAGGAAACAGAACAGCTTGTGATTGTCCCCCAGCCCACTTGCATCATACCAGCAGACTGGAATACTGTACAAGGCCTTCATGTTAAATTCCCACCCTCCTCTTATCTGCTTTAGCTGATCATGCTAGGCTTTTTCTACTGCCCCTCATTTCAGTGTTTGTCCACAGCCTCCCTTCTCCTGTACATCCAAAACTTACCTCCTTTGTCTGTTTTCCATCCCCGACTTTAAGACTTATGTCTCCAAAATGTCACGTAAAAGAAAACCAAAGCACATTCCAAGCAGAAAAGCATAAACTCAATCAAAGAACTACACAAAGTCAAATAACACCAGTGACTGCTAAGTGGCCTGAACAAATCCTCCAAGAAAAAGAAACTTCTGAACCAAGCATCTTCCTACTCACAGCATTCTTTAAAATGGCACAGAGGTGTCTTGTACAGGTTCACACAGAGATTGGTTGTGTAGCAACTGAAGATGCTTGACTGCGAGCCTTCCACTGTGTGCTCCCCTCCTCAGGGCAGAAAGACTTTGCAGAATAAAACATTTTACAGTATCAGCAAGCAGAGCATGCTGATATACAAAACATAGCTTTCATTTCTGAGTGAATAACTTTTTTCCTCTTTCCATATTCAATTGCATACGGTCTACAATGAATTGTCATTCATTCTTCATACTACAACAGCATCTAGAGATCCTGACCAACTGCAAGGGTGTATGTAGTACATCAAGTTCTCAAGACAAGATATTACTTCCCAGCGTTCCTTCATATTTCCAAGAGCGAGCTTGTGTAGCAGACATGAAAGAATGACCAACAATTCAAACAACCAAGTCCCATTTATTTGTTACATCATTTGTTAGATTCCTCTGAAAGGAACTGCACCAACAGCTTTCTCAACCAAAACACACCGAATACAGCAAAACCTAGGGCCTATGGGTCACATACCAGCTGTCATTAAGAAAATTATTCTGAGTGTACTTCCCAGTTAAACAAGATAATGTTTATTCAGTACACAGATCTGAGGAAAACAAAAGAAGGAACTCCAGATAAAACTGCCCCAAAAGCACAAGCAACAGTTCAGTGCATGTCTCAGAGAGGCTGTTTTAGGTAGAAAATAGTACTGAGGAGTCAATGAATAGCAGTCCAGTCAGAGAAGTAAAAAGTGTCAGAAGTAGCAGTCCAGAACAGGGTATTACTGTGAAGAACCATAACTGACAGAGATGAGAAAATGATGGAAGATTGAATTTTGCACAGTTTCTTTTAGTATCTGCAATGCAGTTATAATAAGCTCCATGCTACAGATTTCTTCTCCATTGAATAGAAATAGAAAACATATGAAAATGAGGCCATGAACCGTAACCACTGGAAGAGCCAGGAGAAAAAGACTCACAGCCCATATACCACCACCTTATCTCCCTCCCCCCATGAGTTAGCTGACAGTCAAAGTTTTGCCATCCTATTTTCTAAGAGCCCTTCTCTTAGTATTTTGCAGTACTGTAAAGCTTCCTCCCTGGCAAGCCCTCATTTAAAAATTAAACCACTGTTTAGTAACAGTAGTTCTCATTAAAAGGTGTGTTTACCACACAGTAGTACTCCCTATATTTACAGCTTGAAATACATCAAATACCACAGCAAATTTAACTATTGTGGGTGGTTAAACATCTAGCTGAATGGCATCCACTGTATTTGTGTGAAAGAGTTCTATAAATAGCTTCCAAAATTCTGCTTACCATAGGAAGTTAATAGTATCCAAAGACAACTTACACTTTTCTCCCACCATAATTAGCGTAAGGCATATATTTCTCTACCCGGCACTCACCTGGGGCTAGTACTGTGGGCATGCTCTGATCAGTACCTCAGGTGGGCTGCCAAGCTGATGTGAAAGCTGACACTACCGGGAACATTCTGGTCTGCCTTTTAAGCTCGAGAACTTGCAAAAAGTTTCTGTTTATTTGGAAGTCTTCCTATTCAGCTATGCTGGATCAAACTGTCCTCAACAGCTACAACTGACTTACGCTCTTTGACAAGACCTCTTCTGTTGTTTCCAAGGGCTCTCTGAAGATTTTCTTTCCTATCAAAAACTTTAGGCTTGGTTTTCAAGTTAATAATAATTCATGTGGATCTGCAGCCCTGTGAATATATTTTGAATGGATGTCTGGCAAGGAAGATAATTCCTCAGAAATGCTATTCCTCTCGGTTTAATCAACATTATTATAGCTTATTTCAGAAGGGCCTCAGTTTCTCCTTCTGCCAGTCTTCTAAGTTACTTTTTTAAAATTTTGATCCTCTGTTTAAAACTTGTCTCTATTTATGTTCACTGGCATTTCTCTTTTCAACTGGATTTCTCAAGATGCTGGGAGCTCACAAGCAGGCAGGTGCAAAACATGCTCATAGTGACATATGGATACAATAATAAAAGACCAGAGTTGGCCCCACATTTCCACGTCTCATACTGTTTCCTCAGACTGAATTTTTACACTAACGATAAGTGGTTAGACAGGCAGTTTCTTCCTCAAAGACTTCTTAAAAAGACAGGGAAAAGTCATTCTTTCTTCAGTGATATTGCATCAAGGCAAAATGCCATTCTACCCGTGGGTACAAAAGTTGATTCCAGTGCAAAGAATCCATGATATAACTTTTTAAAATAACTGTCCGATTTTTATTTTTCCCAGACTTGTCTAAGCATGCTCATTCCTTTTAGTTCGGGAACAAACTTCTGCGTTTTCCAGCTGCTGTGTTAATCTTAGGCAATCTTCTGAGCAATGCAATCCAGTGATGTCCATCCACATCCATGTTGCTATGATTTCTGGTGTCCTGAGTCTAACATGGAGTTCTGACAAAGCGCCAAGGAGTGTCCTGCCCCACATCCAATTAAGATCTGTTCTGCATAACCAAGAGCTTTCACTGGCTTTGGTACATGAACATTTGCTTCTGTGCCATCACCACACATCCCGTGTTCGTTCCACCCCCAAGAGAAGCAACAGCCACCTACAAGAGAGGAAACAAAACACTGAATAAAGACCAAAATCACAACAGATTCTTATTTGTTTAAGGAGAGAGATTAGCCATGTTGTCTTCTAATTAGATTCTAATAAATTCTGCTAAGGTGAGAAAAAACATGTTCTCATTCTCCTGAAAACTTCAATAAAGCAACATGTTATTCTTTATCATTTCATATTGTTAATAGCATAAGAGATTAAAGTAATAAAGACATTTAAAAATCACTTAGTAAATACATTGTTCAGTATTTATCCAGAGCCCACAGGAATCACTCAACATTGTAATGCCCCTTCCTGAAATGGGATTCCTATCTTTCAAGTACACTTCAGTAAGCAAAATCTAGTTGGCACAAACTGAGTTTAGTGACTTTAATTCACACAGCACGGCCTGTAGGATTAAGGGACATACAGAGACACAGGGCAGCAAAACAACAGTTCATCCCTGCTTTCACAGTAAGTAGGAATTAAATCTCACCTTTTCCTGTAAATAGGCAACATACCTTACTCCCGAGCAGCATACCTCTTCTGTTTGCTTTGATACTACTACACTGCTGTTATCTTTATTTTCCTTATCTTTTTTTAATCTCCTCTTTTATATCCCAAATTATGATCCACGTATTAATATTATTCTACAGTACACTTTCTTAAAGCACAACATGTAAATTCTGTCCCATAAATAGCTAGCACAAGAAAAAGAAAAAAACAACACATAAACCCCCCTTTTATTCTCAAGAAGGGGTATTTCTTCCCAACTTCCTTTTCCTTATTTGGCCATCACAGAACTGCTTGTGAATTTCTGTAAGGAAAAAGGAATCCATGCTGTAAGAGAGTGATGTTTCTGATGCCACCGCTATTTCTGATATGCAGCAGATAATAACAGCATGAAGCCCCACTCCAGAGTACAAATAATTAGAAACAAAAAGCCAAAAAGCACAAAATTCCATCTCAGTCATATTTCTGGGATCCTTTTACTTTTCAAAATCGGCAAACCAATTGGAGGAATTCTCCTCCAAACTCCATTCTCGTCCTATGTCTCTACATATTACTCTATCAAAAGTTCTGTAGCTAATTGTAAACGTTACTAAAATCAGATAGAGTTAAAAGGAGAGTTTTTATTTTCTTGATGCTCTCTGAGGAAACAGACTACTGCAAAACACTGCTAGAATGCCACAGTAAGCTAGGTACAGCTCACCTCACCCAGCAGCAGTGGTTCTCATCCTAGAAGGCTCCAGATTCCCTCAATAGTGTGTATGTGCGATACCAACAGCCAAACATACAGCACAAAAGCACATGCTGTGGAAACGTACCAACTAAGCATGCAACAGACCACATGTAAAGAGCACTGAATAGAGCATCTAAGAGGTTAACATCTTTATTTTTGATAAGGGTACCGGGTAAGAATATTTATGTAGATATTAACAAGCAGCAAAAAGACATCGCTAACAAAGAGACTAAAACCCATCACATAAAAATTATTCAAGGAAACTGTCAAGAACAAAACCACCTGCATGTAAGGAAAGGCATTCTTCTGCACAGTCCACATTCTGCATGGATCCTGCAGAATAAGCCTACTGAGAATGGGAAAACTTCCAGATTTAATGAAAAGGGAATGTAACATGCTCTGACATTAACAAGATGACTACAGTAAGCCTTTTGTGATGAGGACATCAGCAATTAGTACAATGACTAAATGCAATGTGCTGATCTGCTGGTATGGGGACTCACTGCATCTGAATGGTTGTGGAGTTTTTTTCTTTTATCTTATTCCATGAGGACAAAAGAAAGGAAATCAAAGATTCTGACCACCTTCAATCACAAACTGCTCAACGAGGTATTCACGGCATAAGAAACATTTAAAGGAACAGATCCTATTCTCTTAAATTGATAAACAGATCTGAACATCCTTTAAAAAAAATTTTACAAGCTGGGAAAACCACCGACAAGAATATCTGCCAGATTCAGAAACACTGAATCTTTTACAGTACTCTCCAAGCATCCTCCCAGCATGCAAAAAGGCCAACAAACAGATCTCTGCATATGGCTCCTGCAAGCTTCACGTTAAATGCGACGGGCTGGGAGGGAAAGCTGGCAATAGAACATATATGAAGAGCAACTAGGATTTATGAACAGCACAATGCAAAAGGCCACACACAGATATATGGGGAGCCAGGCAGGAACCTAAAGGGGCAGCTGACAGATACAGGATGACAAGTCACAAAAATGGCTCTCATCAACACTGAGTCACATGGCCATAAAAGCTAAAAGGCAAAGAGTCTTTGTGGCAAAAATAAAAGGTGCGCAATACCATATCTGCCTGTGGAAAATGTTCTGAAAGGTTTGGGCACAATGAGGCCAGCTGCTAGATTTCTGCCAGAGAACGTGCAGAGAACACACCGAGGCCATTTTCTGCCTGCTCATTAATGAACCGTGCAGGGGGGCCAGCAATGTGGCTGTGGGCCACTGGCTGGGAGGGAATGTGCAGATTTGGGATTCACTGGCACAGAAGCCGAACTCAGTGAAGACCAAAAATAATGAAGCGCTACATAGAAGGAACAGATGCAGAGCTAAATGCCTTCATTAAAGGGAACTAATGGTTATCCTCTGGCCAAAGGAAGCCAGTTTCGTTTCAATCCCTTTTTCTTCTCATACACACACTTATTTATTTATTTATTTATTTATTTGAGGGCTGAGGGTGGCAGATGTTTTCCGCTCAGAACAGAAGAATTCATTTAGAAGGGACCTATTTTCACCAAGTCCAAATGCCTGATCAGCCTCAGGGCTAACCAAGAGTTCAAGCATTTTTGATTCTTTCTGTTATTGCTTTATTATTGATAAAAACGCACAAGTTTGTCAGCTTAGGTCACAAAGTCAAGAAGGGATTGCAGCCTTCCCCCTGCTCACAAGGACTACCAGGCTTTTCTCAACATAACTTCAGTGACAGCTGCAATCTACAGCTTGCTTCAGCTGGAGGAATGTATTCCTAGTTAAAAACAAGCTGCAGCATCTTGGATGGAATTTTGGGGCAGTGGAGCTTTAGTTCACTCCTTATCACTGAGTACTCTGTTCTTCAGATGAGAAGAATGAATGCTAAGAAATAAGCAGCTTTGGATGAGATTCAGTGCACTTCGACCACCTACGAGACAAATGACTTAGCTATAGGTACCTTCAAGACTTCTTCAACAGTCACTGGAAGCAATTCATCTTGCCTAAACACTGGTGTCAAAAGCAAATTTATCTCACAGTGGTGACTACAGGAAGAGTTCAGCCAATTGTCTTAGCCCAGGCAGATCATTTTTAAACAGCTGAAGATAGGTTATGACAAATCACATATTGCAATGAGTCTGAAGGTAAAGTAAAATCCCGTGGAAACAAGGAATCTACAAACACTGCTGCTGCCTAGTTTCAGGTTGTGATCTGTCTGTTTCTAACCCACTGTGCCCTGGAGAAGGATCACTGAAATCTTTAAAAGGCTCTCTCTTTTCTTTCTCTGTGCACCTACTCCTACTCTTCCAGCCACACATACACAGAAGGAAGCTGGCTTTAAAGACAGACCAAGTATCTTGAACTAAGGTATTCAGCAGACAAATCTGCATATTAGGGATACATCGAAGTATTTTAGCATAGCTCTACTGTATAAGCTCCGTACTCTTAGAAGTACTTCCAACATCTCAAAAAATATTCTCTTAACTTCCAATTAGTGCTACTCTACAGATGGTTATAGATACAGTTACGGTTGGCAAGAGACTAGCAATTTTCTAGGAGCGAGTCATAGAACTTCAAACAGAACCAGGGCAGAACCAACAACAAAATGCAGTGTCTCAGCAACCTCTTCTAACTACCAGAAAACACTTTAAACCTGATAAGTCACAATGTAATGTACGAAGGATTAAGGCTGTAACTCCCATAAGAAGTGGTAAAATACAAAGGAATAAAAAGTCTTCCTATGTTTTCATGAAACCTAGTATCCACGATTATCTTGCAAAAATACAAGTATAGAAATATCTCTCTAGCACTTATGCATTTTTGTTAACTAAAGTTATTCTGTCATTAGAGGAAAACATTTGCAATTTTAAAACATAAGAAACAGAGTTACTGTCAACTCTTTTCCACAGAAAGGCATGAAAACATAGCAATTAACTACAAGAACAGTCTAAGCATTCTACAAAGTCTTGTAACAGGCTAAATTTAGTAAGTGGAATATAAGACAACGTGACACCAGGGCATTTTATGTCACCTCCTAAAGTAGGAAGCAGCCCCGTGCTATGCAGCACCCGCTTCCTTGCAGAGCTGTACTCACACCCACCTCTCAAGAAGCGAGTTGGCATGGCCTCCAGGCAGCCCCACCAACTGCTGCTGAAGTTTCTCAGGACCACAATGTTCAGAAACATGCACCTGACTTCACTGTAAGTTAGAGCAAACCCACAGGCATTGCAGTGCTCAGTCAAGATGCAGATAAAAAACATCTTGATATCAAGCACAAACTCAAGTTGCTACAGACATGCTGACTTCCAAGTTGACCTCCAGACAGTTTACATCCAGAGTGACTTCACAGACACCAGACCAAGACCACTCATTCCCTCCCCAGCATTAGTGGTACCCAAGTGACAAGTCAGCTGCCTTCAGGTCAAGCACCTGTAGCTGAGCCTGGCACTTGAGAAGGATAGCTTCCCATGGCCATCCAACAGGGGCTCACAGCATGCACCTGAAGCAAGCACTACATGGATAGAAGAATACACATCTAATGGAAATTTCACTTGATAAAGCCCAGTTTATAGTTTCTCCTTAACTACCAGTATCCATTCCTCTGTAGAGAAATAGGGAAAGACACAGTAAAAACAGCCCTTATTAAAAATAAATAAATAAATAATAGTGTTCTCATATATGTGAGATGCTTCTCATACACATGATGCATTTGCCTTTACACCGTTTTTATGCATCAGACAAATAACTAGTCTCATTCACTAGTGGTAGAGCCATCTTGCTAATACACAACATGGAGATTCCTTTGTTTTCACAGAGCAAGCAAAAGAAGTAACTCGGTGGCTCACTGCACAAATTAATACACATCTATTGAAAAGAATCCTTCCACATTATATCAGACAAGCCCTGGCTTAGGTCCACCGCAGTTCTAGTTCACAAGGGATTTTATCTTCTCCTTCTTGGTTATGCATTGATATTCTGAAAAAATGCACAAAATTATATTCTAGGATTCAAAAACAATGTACTTGTAACTATAGATTCCTTGGGTTTCCACATCATCAGTTTCTGTGGAAGAACTGAAGCTCTGGAAGAGGGAGGTGTTTGCTTTGCTGTGAGTAGGTAGCAAGAAGGTGAATCTATTGCGGGCATTAATTGTTCACGTTTCTGTTTTCACAGGCAAACGCAAGTGGTACTTCTTATGACTAAGGCTCACGGGTGCTGCACAGGGTTTTCCGTTTGGTATTACTCAAACATTTCAATTCCTTCCAGCAGGAATGCATCTCCACCTCAACACCGAACAAAATGTGGGCTCACGACTTTGTGCAAGGCTGAACGTATCTGGTCCACTAACAATACATGAGGATTATATCATACATGAAAGTGCTGCAGTACAGAGAGGAATAAGCATTAAAGATGCTTGCTTTTTACACCTGTAGAAGATGAATCTTTACATTTTGCTCTCACAGCATAAGACAAAAACACCTTGCAAAGCAGTCAGTGAGGAGATTCGTCATAAGGCTCTGAATGCAGCACTACTGTCTGCTCCCTCAGAACATCAGGCATGGCAGTGACGTTCCTACCCGCAGCTTTCATCCCTGTCTCTCAGACTGACAGGCATGAGATGTGTCAGTGCTCTAACTCTGTATGACCAGCACTAGGCAACCATGACCTCAGCACTGAGACAGGGGCTGCAGTTCCATGACTATTTCTGTGTGATGTCAAGAAAAACAAATGGAAAATGCCTGCTACTAAATGCTTTGTAAGAAGACGCCCATGGAAAGTAAAACAGCCCAAGCAATATGTCAAAACACATCAAGAAGTGATGAGAGTCATTTAAGCGCCCCAGACCACATGGTGCCACAGCCATTTGTGCCAACATTGGTATAATGCACTCCTGTGTCAAACTTACATATGCTTTAAACAGAAATAAATGATTAAAGAAAAGGAAGGGACAGCTGCAACTTGTTCTGACCTAGAACACTACAGCCAAGTCCTAGAACCGAAGGAACTGAAAGCCATCTTCAGTACAGCCTAGGAAAAGTAACAGATAGTGAGAAGTGCAGAGACAAACACATGCAAGACTCTGACAAGCCCTTCAACCTGCGCTACAGCTACATGCAACTTACTGTGTACACAACACAAACCAGACTGGCAAAAGTTACAGACAGCAAGGTGAGCAGCAGCGTGCAAGTGAAATGGTGCTTCCTTATTTGGTTGAAATTAGAAGCAAGAGATCATGCTGGAGTCTCTTAGGAATCCTCTCCTCAAGCAAGAAGAGCTCAGTAGAAGAGCATTTTGGAATTGATTTAGCACTTGGTGGTTTTTATACAGCAGCTCTTTGTACCACACACCAATCAAGTTACAAGTCTGTTGTTTAAGGAGATCATGCATGCTAGGCTGCCAGCCCTTGGCAACTTATAAAAAATAAGTATGATAAAATAGAAGGTAAAAAGACATTGATATGGTCACATTTATCTCCAATTTCTTCTTGTCTGACTGCTATTCTCTTCCCCTGAAGGGCTGTTTGCACCAATAAAAGAGAGTGTTTTGTTCTGGGATTTGTTTCTGAACATGGCCTTTTCTGGAGAAAGCAATTCTCTCCAACTCAGAAGTAAGAGGTGACACACATAAACCTTCCGGCCATCTTCTGTAAAATAGCTTTGTGCTTAAACAGGCTTTAGTTTGGACGTTTCCCCTTTCATTTTCCTTCATCAACTGCAAGGCCACATTTTGGTCTAGTTTCAAGACACATTATATGAATGTGTGCTACTGTTGAGTAACGACTAAAAAACTGCTTGCAGATATTAAACAAGTGAGGGCTTTTTCATTTTTTCCCATGCTTAACAAGTAATCTGAGGTGAAGTCCAAAAGTCATGAGCAAAAGTGATAGAAATACAACAGCAAGGTTGAGGAAAGAAGCAGGCACTACGTTTCTCAGTTCCTTCCATACTGATTGTGCTGGCAGATTTGCTCACAGCTACACAAGTCTCATCAGCTTATATAAGCAGTTAAAACCCAGCAGTTAAATTATTAGGATGCCTTACTTTGACAGAGTTTCAAGCTGCAATGTTAGCGTAGCACAACGGCTCAGATAATAGTTCCCTGCAAGAGCAGCACTGCAGTTCTAACAGTGATAGCACTGCAGTGCATGTGTACATGTGAGAGCTTTAAAATACCTAGCTTGGTGCAAGCTATAGCATAGCTGGAGAAAAAGGGAATTGATGAGTTGATTTACCCTCCATTCTGGGCAGGATTTGTGGATTATATTTCTGTGCTGCAACTGTTGTTCTTGATTTAGCCTACTTGTATCTGGTTCAGACGTGCCTATACCACACTGTACTGTAGTGCAAGTGCACATCTAATAAATCTCCTACAGACCATGTGCCTTGCCGGTCTCTGTTTTTGTGTCTACTGTTAAAGGGATTCTTAAACTAGCCACCGTGTTGGGGGTCTAAAAGGGTTAACTTGGGATCTACTCAGAAGCAGAACAACAGCTGGGTCACTTAAGCACCTAAAATGAGCAAAAAGTAAATGACCTATGACAGTGTTAACATCAGGATGTTCACTCTGCTGCCACTTAAAACCATCATTTCCCTCACACAACACAGTCCTGGGAACTAATCACATCCCTTTCAAAGATGGAAACAGAGAGTGACTTTGACAGAGCTATGAAAAAAAGACTAAAGCAAGCAAGCAAAAAAAAAAAAAAAAAAAAAAAAAAGAAAAAAGAAAAAAGAATCCCATGATTCCCATGATTCAGACTTCATAGACCTTAAAGTGGTTTACTTCAAGTGCATGCACAAAAATAAGCTGCATTTGTTCAGTCACTGATAAAGCGCAATATGTTGATTTTTTTACCCTACAATGGCTCTGCTGGGCTGTGTTTGTGTTAACTTTGAATTGCAGGTAAAAGAGCAATTGGAGAAAAACACCTTAAAAAAATAAATAAAAAACCTCAATAATGAAATCCCACAAAGCAATCCCACCATAAGCTGCACCCTCAATCCCATCTATATGGTTTGGCCATTCTTCTGATTTCAGAGGCTGCCCTAAAATCAGAGAGTTTTCAAGGTCTACTCTAAAGCAGAACCCAAGTGCTCCAGCTCTCTCAGTTTCTTAAGAGGTAAGAAAAGTTTGGAGGCTTCAGCTGTATCATTCAGGTAAGCAAATTATGCCAGATAGTGTTTATCAGAGAAGACACACAAATTCTCTTTTCCAGGTATCCAATAGCTTGGAAGACCAGAAACCTAAAAATATAACCTCTATTTTTCTGCTGTAGCTTTTAGTATTTGAAATCCAAGTAAGAGTTCTGGAAAAACTAAGCAAATGATCAATAGCAGATGTAGAAGTAGTGGGAGAATAGGCTATCTCAGGTGTAGAGGGGCAAAAATGAGCATCACACCATAAGAATTAAAAAAAGCTCAGCAAGAGAATCAAAGCAGACAGCTTTGAAGAAGGCAGGATTGGATCTGTTTCTCCAAACATCACTTCAAAGCCATATATGACTGCTGAGTGAAGTCCAGAGGAATTGCATGCTGATATTAAGCACAGGAAATGCTCTGCCATCGATATCCATTAAAAGCAAAGCCTAGTCCAGTTACATAAGCATCAATTTTGACATACTTGTTTTCCTGGTGAACAACAGAGATTCTGGGCAAGATGTGAAGCATAGCTTACCAACTTTCACCTTTCTATATTTTTTATGGATTATATTGTGTTTCAACTACTTTTATCCAAACTATCTAACTTTTATCTAAACTATTTAATTTCAAATCCATTATTTAAAAGAAAATCAGAATCTTTTAAATCTTATTTAAAAGAAAAGCAGAAGTGCTTCAATACTGAGTTGGCAAAAAAAAAAAAAAAAAAAAGTCTTAGAAAAACACACTAAACTTTTGCCAGTATCACCACCACAGAGCAAGTTCTCCATATTTCTCCTTGCAGTGCTCCTTTTAGCCTCCTCTGCAAATCCCAAGTCCATACATATGCTTCCTCTTCACACCACTTCTCTCCAGCTTGACGGTAAGCAATACCGGGAAAGAAACATCAGAGAATTTGTGATGAAATGTGCCAGTGGCACCATTTGAGTCACTATGGTTAGGAAAGAATAAATATCTCTGTTGCAGAAGGCTCAAAGTGTGTTTCGGTGGCACATCATTGCTTTGCTTCCACAAGTGTTACAGACACCTGGATTCTGAACTGGGAACTGCTCCTTAAGTAGAGGGAGCAAGTAGAATTGGTCTTTGGAAGAAGGCAAGTGCTAAAAAGCATCCTGAGATGAAAATCTCTGCAGCGCTACAGGCAGGAGATGTCTTCTGAAAGTTCTCCTGTAGCACCATTTTCTGGACCCTGGCAGAAGAGCCACATCAAAAACAGCATTTATGTATCAGGTGCAGGGATCTGAGGATAGAAAATAAAATGTCTGGCATAGTGACAGGAAAGACAGCTGATGGGCAGAAGGATCCACAGGCTCCACGCCAGCTCCAGAAGGTCAGAGGATCAGAACAGAGAATGCAAGCTGAGCCCCTAAGACACTCTTTGGCTCTGTCCCATCCAATCCACTGCATAACCTCAGGGTGAAGAGGAAATCAGCTGGAATCGGGACAGGAGTATCTGGCACCATTTTAGAAGGACTTTCTCTGCCAGATAACTTTGTTATCTGGGATAACAAAGTATTCTTCAGAACAACAACAAACTATGAAAAGAATATTTGACCAAATAAACAATTCAAAGCTTTGTTCTCCTGTCTTGGGAGGAAATGGAAACACTGGAAATAGAGCATCTTCATAATTGGCCTCACTGTTCTTTCTCGTGTCAAAAAAGAAAGCCAACTTCTTCCCTCTCCCACTACAGCTTCACTAGGCTAATCACAGGTTAGGATCAGCTATATAAGCTTAACTGGAAATCATATAGAAAAAAATAGTGAAAACCTAAGGGCACATTTGGCACCATGACAAATAATCATCATTAACACCCAAAGAAAAAGCAATAGCACAAAAGATTTCTAAGCTATGGTTAATATTATTGCAAAAATAGCATAAAATACTAAAACCACAGATCAGTACCAACTCTTGGTGAAACAGCCACCTTCAGCTGGCAGCAAAGGAGGCCAGGCATGATATGCATGCACTTTGCATATAATATAAAAATAAATGAGTGCTATAGAAAGTAGTTGTCACTGACATGTCACGTGACTTCACGAGAAGCTTGTTTTACTCTTAAAGACGTTGGAAAACAGAACAACCATCCAGGAAAGCAACGATGTCAGACAATGCTGAGGTGTCTCATGAAGTTGGTTTTTTTTGACTCCACTTCAGAAGTCTTGTGATAACTTAAGATCTGCCGAATGGCAGTAAAGACAACATTTACCATACAGAATAGCCAAGATATCCTTATTATATAAGACCACTTGTTAACAGACCTGTCCTTGAGTAAACCAAGATGCTACTTCTCTCGACTCTGCCGGTTTCTTAAATATACTCAGGGACAGGAGACACCAGCACTAAGATTTTCAAGTGTCAAATCAACTTTGCAGAAACCTTTAATAGATGTGACCCATTCCCAAAGTATTTAAATACTTAAATATTCTATCTTACTCTAAATGAGAGCCTCTCTCTTCTTTGTTGCATCAGCATTTTAAAACTCTCTCCGAGGAATTACAACTGGCAGGTCCTACAGAATGTCTACATTGAAGCACAGACTTTGCGTATGCAAATAAAGAATATATGTATCTAGATCAGGTTTGTTCCCGGTATCTGCATAGGCAGAATAAACATGGAGGTAAGGCATCACATTTCAGTAACTGCTTAGGAAGCAGGATTGACTTTAAGTTGCAGCACTTTGTTGTTTAGAACTGTCTTTACATGGTTGTGCTGAAATGTGGTTCCATTAATTTCAGCAGCTCTGATTTTCAACACCTTCTCTGTGAGGCAAAGCCTCCTGCTGAAAGGCTGCTGATTGAGCTCAGTGTTTACTTTTCAACATGAAAGGCAGAGCTTTTCACAAATTTTGCAGCAGATCCTCCCAATTAATTAGTTCTCACAACACATTCTTTTCTTTTTTCCCCCAGAGCTGAGGGCTGTGAGGAGCAGGGTTTGTGTTTGTTTTAGAAAGCTCCTGGTGCTTCCACTGGCAAAAATCTTTCTTCCCATCTCCAAGAGATGCTTTTCAGACATTTTTGCTACCAAGAATTTTTCTGGCTCTCCAGAGAACAACTAAAAGATGATGACTTTGCATGTGTAATTCAACTTTTGAGGATTTAATTTGATTAACTGATACTTGACCTCAACCCTTCAGCCACAGGCAAGCCCAGTCCTTCCACGTCAGCCTGCAGGGGTCAGGCCCAGATCCCACACTCAGGTCCCAGGGATGCAGGACTGACTTCTCTGGTAATGCAATTAGGCACCCAGCCCTGCTGCAGGCTGGGTTCAACACTGCTTCCCCAGTTGGTCAAATGTAAAGGTCTAAACAGGATTTCAGCAGCAAAGGCAAGCCTCGATGGGAACAGCAAGGAGACCAATTGCTTCCCATTGAAATGAGAAAAGAAGCCATGAGCCTGCAGCTCAGAGCAAAAACCTGACTCATGACTAATTCCTTCATTTTCAGCTATCAGTTTCTCTAAAGCTCTGCGCCTCTTAGCCCCATGACTCTAAATCTTCTCATAATATATGGAGAATTCCGCCTCAGAAAGCCAAAACATAATCCTCCCATGAGCTCTGAAGAGATCAGTCAGATTTTGCCAGCAAACAGCAGAAACCATCACAAGAGTAAGCAGATACCAGGGGACTAAGCCAGTGAGCGTGGCAAAACTGCTTGGGTCCCAGGCGATTCACTGAGTGCTGCTTCTACATTTTCCCACCTGGTCTGGACTATTTTAGCTACTTATATTGCTGCCTCTTTAGGCCATGGAGCATCTTTCACCACCTCCTCCACATCATGGTGTGATCTCGCTTTGATCCCATGGATGTTAGTAATGAAAAATATAATGAAGCAACTGTAAAAGAACTCTGCTTTACTTATTCATCCACAGGATTAGATATACATTGTTCTTCAAGTCTGGAACTTTAAAAAGAGAAAGAAAACCCTGCGGAGAAGGTGTTACTGGGTCCTGGAATCTTGGCTCACTGTATATTTAGAACATACTTGAAAAAATGAACATTCAGATTTAATATAAGATGAGACATCATGCACTTACTTAACTGTCCTTTCTCACATGGTGACTGATATGAAATAAACCCGTCCTACTTCATTCAGTCATAAAAAGAACTCAAAGGGAATTTCGAAGGTAAAGATGCCTTTTACAAGCCTGCTTTATGGAGCAATTCTGTAGAAAAACAGTCCTTAATGCTTTTGTTTCCTCGTCTACAGACCAGGGACATTTGCCTAACCCAGAGTACATTTAAGGCCAATGGTTTATAGCATTAGCTCATACCAAACCGTACATTTAATGACCTTATAGGACAGACAGAAGAAAATAACACATAGGAAAAGCAGAATTGAGTTGAGTAAGTTCAGTACAGACAAGCCGCGTTCAATGACATTTTAGGCTTCCTGAAAGCATGAGACCTGCCGAGACGAAAATCTGCTCCTAAGAGTCAATATTCATTTCCACATTCACTCTGGTCAGACCCTGAGGATTAAGTTAAGCTCTGAATTCCTGCACCAGACTAGCAGCAGCACTTTGTGAGCGTGACATTTCTATCTGTACAGAGGGTTAAAACTTAGCAGGCTTTAAAAAGTTCCTCTTCTGCTTTTAGTTCAGTTTGGTACTTATTCCTTGTCTTCCACGTTCTGTGAGCAGACTAATTTCCCCCCCACACACAATGTCCAGTTCCCTCTCTGCCCTCTTCCCATCCACAAAGCATTTCTGCAGATCTGTGCACAAAGACAGCATTAGCTGCAAGGATGTCAGAGCAACCCAGAATCCCTGCAGCACCTGCACACCAGCACCATCTCTTTCAATTTCTCTCTGCCAATAAAGGATCTAAGGAATTGCAGGTGGTTTTGCTTTCTGAGCAGGAGGCAAAGAGCTGCACCACGTCACTATAGCAACAGCTGCCATGAAGGCTCTTCATTTCTATTGGCAGTGCTCGACGTGTCTCACGGAGCCTCGTGGAAAAATTTATACAAACGGAGAAACACAAAATGAAACATCCTGAGGGCCAAAGGAAAATATTGTGGAGATCTGCATCTTCCTGCATTGCTTAACTACTTCCCCCATGGCAATTTCCTTCTTTTCCTGCATAGTAATAACATTAAAATAGCATTTTAAAATTCACAGTTTAAGCAGTAATTGAAGCCTCCACAATGCCAAAAGAGAAGACATGGCTGCGATTGGCTCAGGAGACACTTTAGCACATTGCTGGATTTGACAAAGCTTCAGCACTGGGAAACTGACACTACACAAATGGAGAGAAAAATCAGGCTCATGCACATTTTTTCATGGAGCAATGCTCATTTGCATAGGGATGTACTGAATTATTCATGTCTCCCAGACAAGACAAAAGAAGCACCCTTCTAAGAGATTTCTTGTTACTGAAATGATGCATTTTTCTAAGGAGTTTTCTGCACCTCCAGGAGCTGAGACCTGTGTGAACACAGCACTGGGATGCTCTGCCCAAGTCACAGAAATCTATGACTTGATGGACAAGTTCAGCACCCCCGAACCAAGAAAACAGAGTTGAGCTCACAGCAAAATATGAATATACCACAGTCTGAGGTGGATTCAAGGATCCCGGAAAGCTACAAAATGGATGATGCTGAGCTGGAAAACACCTCTAAGTGCGCTTCCAAGGCTAAGATCCACTATGCAGGAAAACTGGTTCTTGCTGCTGGCCACCACTCAAGGCCTCCAGCTGTACTCCAGTTCCACACAATACAAATCAAAAACACTTCTACGGATTTTAGCAGTACCCCCTGGCCTGAGAACTATTGCTGCTAGAATCTTGCCTTACAGATGAGGAGCATTAACATGGTCACACCCTTTATTTCCCCCCATTTTCAACTCCGCTGCCACCATTTCTTTCTCAAAAAAAGCACAATCATCCCTACCACTGTTTTTTATTCTAACAATCATCTAAATAACTATAATTTAATAGCAAGGTTTAGCAAAAGCAGCTGCACTGTTAATGCAGCTCTTCTGAATGTAATACCCCTGCAGTACACAACGCGATCAATCTCTGCTGCCTTGAAAGGATGAAAATGATGTGCTGCCATGGAAACAGGAAGGCAAATGTTTAGGCTGCTCATCCCTGAAGAGCTGCCCCACCATGTCTTTAAAGCCTGCTAATAAAATTTTAATCAATGATTAGAATGAAGGGAATTTCACCTCCTGCTTGACACCACAATCTCAGCTCAGACAACGTCGAGTTCTTTTAATGTTCCCTGTATCCAGCTATGCCATGTAACATTAAGAATGAATTTATGCATAAACAGAAATGTCAACATGTGCTTATCTAGTTCAGCTACTCAAAACGATCATTCCACCCAGCAATAGACACCAGCTTCCTGAATTAAAGTTTTGTGAGTGTAGGAATGTGCTTTTTGATTTATTTATTGACTCTCTGTACCTCCACATAAAACAAAACAAAAATACACAACAAACAGCCAAATCAAGCAAATCCACCACTCACAACTGAAGGCCATTAATATGCCCACGGGCAATGTGACAGTCAGCCCAGCACTAAAGTGATCCCTCACCAGCTCCCCTAAACATCCACTGTTTCCTAGAAATGAGTTTCCATCTTAACCTGATTTACCTGCAGACAGATATTTCATGACACTGAGGCTTAGGAAGTAAAAACACATTTCCAGGCAGCCAAACAGAAAACAGGCCAAGCTGTTTGCTGACAAAATTCCACTTGTTTCACCATTACAATAGCAGAGAATTTGGCTCCAAACATGCATCCATCTATTAACTGTACAGCTAACTATGTCAGTAAATCTATTTGTTATTAGGCTGGGAAAATGATAAGCAAAACTTCATTAACCCTCTTTACTAGTCTATTAGCTCATTCATTGTAAATAACGAAGTGCGACGATAAGAATATCAGAGCACACTAATAAACCACTACAACTTGTATTCTCATCCATAGAATGGTAAGGTAAAGCAGAGAAGACAAAAAATCCATACCGTAAACAAAAGATACACATAATTTTTTAATGCAGTCACACACCATAAATGACTTATAAAATTTTCAATTAATTTCCACTAAAGTGTATGGTATTTATCTCAGATTCAATACTGCTGGCAGAAGGACTTCAGTAGTCCATTTGGGCACAAAGAAAAGCAGCCCCCAAGCCAACTAACTGCAGCAGAATACGATAAAGGCTGTTGTCATAGGTGATACAAGTGACAAGAGAAACAACACAGCCTTCACAAGAGGACCCAAACCACTGCTTTCAGCTTCAGAGACTTAGAATAACTTCTAAGAATACACTTCTCCCAGAAAATGCCAGTGATTGCAGGAACACGGGTGTCCTCTACCCACTGGTACGTTTGGCCTTCAGGTTTCCTAGAAAAACCACGACTTAATGGCCAAGGAGTATTAACATAATGGAAAAATCTGAGCCTCCCAGGCCAGTACACTTCAAGGAAATAAGGAATTGAATTTTGCCCACCTTGGGAATGCTTAACGCATTCAGATGTCTGCCTTCCTATACTATTTTGTTTTAGAACACATAATACCAGACAAATGCTAATTTAGGACAATTTACCCTTATAAATCTTCTTTAACTGGGACTTATAAGAACATATTCCATCAAAGCTCTTCCAAATAAACATGTTCCATCAAGAATGGATTGTTTATCTATAAGCTTAGTCGAACTGAAGTTGTTTTCATTTTTCACCACATAGAGCCTGCATTTTTTCAAGAGACGACAAAAATGACAAAATAAAAAAGATAAAATCTGGATTTCTGTTTAAAGGCTACACTGTTTTCCAGTTGCTTTCATTTCCAATGCATTTGTTTCTTCCCCAAGGTATCTGTCGCTGTGATATTTAAAAGGATTTATTTGCTCACAGCTAAGCAGATGATATTTACTCACATTACAAAACTCCTGTCATACAACACTAGCACTATTTAACCACCTTTTTGAAGGAGGACTCTTGTACTGGGAACAGCAGTTGGGACTACGATGAGCCGTCTGGACAGGCTCACCACACACAGTACATGGGTATTGTTCTTTCTCCAACTGAAAAAAAAAAGTCTGAAATGTCATTATTCAATTATTCAGTTACATCAGCAGGGCAAAATGCAATCAATGCTCTGTACGTTTTGCTGACTATAGTAATTTAGCCCTTTTGCAACAAAAAGCAGATATACAGCTCTACTTGGATCAGAGGGTTCATAGGACAGTGTTTCACTCCCTGTGGTTCTTAAGGGGCTGGCTGCTCCCTAGGCACCTGCACTGGCTACCAAACTGGTTTCATATGTCCTTCCATTCAGGCAGCAGCTCTCTACTGAGCAGTTACAGTCACGAATCACAAAATAAATGCTTCGGATGCAACGGTGCTAGCTCTGGCTTCCAATAGAAAATTTTGGAGACAAACATCTTACAGAAAGCAGAGAATGACACTGTGATATTTGGAGCACAGTTCCCCCAGCCTCACTTCCTCAGTGAGATTTCCTTCCAGTCATGATACTTCAGCTCCTTCACATGTAAGCTCCATGTTTGCTGGGCCCAACCAAGTTTCCCATGATTCCAAGCCTGTAGGACCTCGCTTTTCCACCCCTAAGCACTTCCCTGCAGCCAGCAGTCTTTTTCATTTACTGAGAAACCCAACGTGACTCTGCAAAAACAAAACGCTGTGCATTAGCCAGCCAGTTCCCAAGTTGTATCCTTTCCAAAGAAGGTTGGGTTTTCAGAATTATTTGTTTTTAAGAGTACATATGAAGCTAACTTCTGCAGATGGAGTAAGAAGAGTACTGTGTGAACAAGGCAGGCTGGTTTTCTCATTGGACACTGAAGGGTTGCTATGATTCACATATTACGCTTCATATATAAATTTCCACAAGCTGGAGAGGTGCTGACATAAGAACAAACGTCAGAAGGTTGATCTATTCTGAGATCCATCTCACAAGAAGGCAGACAGCACACTCCGAATTCAGGTTCTGTTTATGTCTATTAGAAATCGACACATTTCAGTCACTTGACTATGACAAGACTGCCAAAGAGGAATCCAACAATACACCCCAACCTTCAAGCAATCACGAGGAGACACGACACCATCATTTTTCTTTGCCCTTGGTAGAAGTCATAAGAAATAGTAAATGCCTTCATTTACAGATACTGGGGAACGACTGCCCTTATTTTCTTTCAAAAGTATCATTTTTAAACAGATTCACACTTATTTAAATGCATGTTGAATTTTGCAACAGTGCCATCACACATAACACACTATGCAGGAAACTTACTCTGTATTGTTCTTTTTGCCTTCTCTGAAGTTTGGCAGAGCTGCTGAGCAGGGAGATTTGGGATGACTCCTACAGCTTAGGCTATCAGAACTGGGAGGTTTCAAAATGTTCAGGTTTGGTTTGGGGTTGTATTTTCCCCTCCCATATTTTTTTCCTAAGGAAAGAAATCCTACACTGACCCTGATCTTAAGCATTGCATCTCAAACAGTGCGACAACTGGGGAAAACAAGATCTACAGTGTCAGCCACTTACATGTGTTCTCACGTAGTTACCATCTGCTTGGTAGTCCCAGAAGTCAGCAGCTCAGATCACAAAAAGCCCTGTCATATTAAACACCCTGCTGACACAGACTACGGAGTAAGAAACCAGTCCACAAGCTGCTGAGCCATCAGGTTACAGCCTCACAACATATCAGCAAAGAACCATGAAAAGATCATCCTTGAAGGGCTTTTCCTTCCTTTCTTTTCCCCAGCTGTGGGCTTCCCACTCATGACGAGATTGCTGCTGTTCACACTGCAATTGTTTAGCAAACATATCAAATTTTACAAATCTGAAAGTCCAGAAATGTCTCCTACTGCATGTGTTGGCAAGAATGAGTGTACGTGGAAAGAAAGAAAAGAAAAATGGAGGGATAACACTCCTTGTTAAAATCTACCCTTTGTTCAGGACAGTGACTAAGTGTTGCCTGAGCTGACCAGGACCCGAAACCACTGTGAATGCTGGATGGGTCACCTCCAGCGCTCCCAGGGAGAGACAATCCAGAGCTTTGCTGTGTTGTAGAGTGTAGTTTGCTTTCTCCAGCTTACTTAGCCTACTTTGCACTGGCACAACTGCCCAGAGAAACTGTGGTTATGCCATCCCTGTAGGCATTCAAGGTCAGTTTCGATGGGGACCTAGGCTGCCTGATCTACTAGGTGGCAACTCTGCTCATGGAAGGAGACTGGAACTAGATGATCTGTAAGGTCCCTTCCAACAAGCATTTCCCATTTTAAATGGGAAAAGGAACAAACTCAACGGGTAATCTATTCGCTCCTTCATACAGATACACACATTTCATATATGCAGCTTTAAATGAAAGCACTGATTAATCAAATAGTTATTGCTCAGTACAGTAGCCTATTTACCTTACAAGATGTTAGAAAACCTCCACATCTGCATATTTATGACATTTTAGGTTTCTACCTGGAAATGTTATCTCAGTTGGTTCCCCAGGAATAAGAGGGCCTGACAACCTTCAGCCTCACACTGTGGCTCATCTTGCCAGCAGAGATGATGATGAGCATTTACATTTCAACACTTCCCTCAGCAGATAAGCACATTTCTGCTTTTGCAGAAATACAACAATTGTATTTATGCTAAGTATATACACACTTATTTCCCTAATGCCAGTTCCAGAGCACCTGTACATAAAATTAGAATGAAATTTTTTTTAGGCGTGCAATTCCTTTTCTAGCAATTACTGTTCGCCAGCTGAACTGAGCAGCCTCCTCTTCCTCCTCCTCCTCCCTTTCCAGCCATGCAAAAAGACCAGAGCAGCTGACTCTGCTCCTTGGAGGGATCACCAAACATAACTGCTTCAGTAATGAGAACCTTGTTTCCCCCCAGAATAAGTAACTCAGCAATTTGCAGAAGTGTCGGCATGGAGACATAAGCAGATAATCCTGGAAAAGCCTCCAAATTTTTCTGCCAAGTTTTACATTCTGATCACTGAACTCTCAGCTCCTAAGCAGACCATGCTAACAGACGGAGCATATAGTCTGATCTTACAGAACCACAGAGGGGTCCAGGTGGGCAGGGCCCTATGCGTCCCTCTGGCCCAGCCCCTACTTCAGCAGGAAGACCCAAAGCAAGGCGCCCAGGCTCACATCCAGGCAGCTTTTAGACATCTCCAAGGTGGAGAACCTGTGAGAAGCCTGTGCCAGTGCCCTGGCACTTGCACAGCACAGCAGTGCTGCCTGGTGTTCAGAGGGAACCTCCTGTGCTCCAGTGTGTGCCCATCACCTCATGTCCTGGTAACAGGCACCACTGAGCAGCACCTGGCTCCATGTTCTTTGCCTCCTTCCCACAGGTATCCATTGCATGAGATCCCCATAAGCCTCTTCTTCTCCAGACAGGCTCTCTCAGCTTCTCCTGACAGAAGAGCTTTCCGGTGACATAGAGGCTCCCTCTATTAACCTGGAGGCTATTAGAACACTACCAATTATTTCTCTCATGGAGCAGTGTCCCTGAAGGGCTGCTGAGCACCATGGGATCCATCAGCTCCCAAGCACCAGTTCACACCACAGGCACTGCTGCCACTCTCCCAACTTCCCTTTCTACAGCAAATCTGAGCCTTTTGGGACTGCTTCCATGGCTATGCTGAGAATGTGCAAGCAAATATAGGCCCTGAAGGACAAGAGGCAGCCACAGCAGCCTCACAGTTAAGATTTCCCTGGCTGGAGACAGGCACATACAACAAGCAAAGAGAAGTTGAACAACACAGAATGAGCTGAGAGCAGCAGCAGGAGATGAGCAGGCTTTCTGCGCGCTGCAGGGGATCAGAGATAATTCAGAAAACAGAGACAAATTCAATTTAATACAGTAAATTAAGAAGAAACCAAGAGAAAAATTGGGGTCAATCCAGCATGCACATGGCATTCTCATTGATGAACAAGCAGACAACGAAGTTTTCACATTTCAGAGGTCTCCAGAAATGAGCAGCACCCAGAAGCTTAGCAGATGGCCCTAAAAAAAAATGGCCTGTTCTCTTCAGAGCCACAGTGGGAGCTGAACCCTTCCACAATCACAGAACCAGTCTCTAGCTAGAAAGCAAGCAACTACCAGCAGAAGTGAATTTGCTTTCACAGCATTTCCTCTGTTTTGTTCCAAGTTTTCCCTGCTCATTTCTGCATCTTCAGTGCAAATACCATTCATTTTTTTCCCCTCACTGGTCTTGCAGTTACTGGCAGTAGGGGAGGCAAGCAGTACAAACAAAGGCACTCAGTAATTCAAGCCCAGAAATGTACCTGAAGCTCTGGCTCCAAGGCTCTCACAACAACACTGAAAAAGCACGCTGCTCCCCTTGACATCCAAGGGTCCATCAGTCCATGCGCTCCCTGCCACTGCTCTGCCCCTTCTCCTCACTGCCCAACAGACAATGCTCCTCACTGGGAAGAGCACATGAGTAACCGCACTGCCACTGCCTGGCAGGGACAAGCCCAAGCCAGAGAGGTGACATGGGACAGAGCCATGTCTGATGTGATACACACAGCTCTTGACATGCCTGTCGCTGTGCCCACTGCACTGCAGTTGGAGCTCACCGGCAGACGCTTTCTGTCACAGCAAAGAAAAAGCCTTTGTCTCTGCTGTACGCACAGCATCAGAGTCCTGGGCTCTTCAAGAAATTACGAACAGAGAGATGATGCATCAGTCACAAAATATTTTCCTGTGCCTACCGCATATCTGGCATCTCTCAGTGGCTGTAAATATTGCAAAATATATATATCTGGGAGAGAGCAGATAAGGCTTTGCTAAGTTTCATTTCCATTTAGAAGCGGAGGGAGCCCTCATTGAGAAAAAAGGCAGAGGAGATAAAGCAAGATCAGAGATGGTGAAAAGACAACCATAAAGGGCACGGGAGGAAGAAATCAATCACAGATGCAGACAAGATCAAACAGCAGCACCACCAGTCACAGCCATATTTTCCTGGGGAAAAAAAGCTGCAGGATGGAGAGGCAGCACAGCACCATGCTGCAAGGAGCGCTGCTCTCTGCACCCTCTGCATAGCAGAGAGTCACTCGTTCTCCATAGCAACAAGATACTTAAAAGCCAATCTGGAAACCGAAAACCAACCTAAAAACAAAACACAACATGGATCGATTTATTATCTCTATTTTAAGCCTCAGCTGTGAAGTACACAGGGTAGCGTTTGCTTAGCTTGAGGGAGCATCTTCATGGAAAGCTCTCCTCTCCCATCACACCCCCATCCCAGAACAGACCCCCATTGTGAAGCACTGCACACACATACGTGTTCCCTGCCTTCACATAACACCAATGCCGCAGGCACAGGCCCAGTCCATGCAGCCAGAGCTGACCAGTCACTGCAGGAAGACACTGACACCTCCCAGCCCTTTCCAAAGGGTTCAGGAGGAAGAAAGTCATTGCCTTTCACTGCAAAAAATAAACAATAATCTTTCTGTTCAGTAGCCACCAGCTCAAGTCTCTGCTTACAAGAGCTCAGGACCTGCTCATATCCTGACCTTGATGTCTACTTATATTTGCTTGGAAACACCTCTCTTCAGGTACCTGAATGACTCCAATAAAGCCATTATGTTGACTTCATCAGCAGAGCTTTGGAAGTACTACAGAGCTTGTCTCCTCCTCAAAGGCAATGAGGGAGCCCCTGCACAGCACATTACAGAGTACACCAGGATTACTCAGAAGCTCATCAAGTGGAAGTGAATGGATCACATTGTAAAAGCTGCAGCACAATGAGGATTTCAGTCCCGGTCCCTATTCATCTCTGCTGCTGAGACTGGTTTCCTCATGGAAAGGGGCAAAAAAGAATGCTAGCAAATCACAGCTCCTTAACCGCAAATATCACAGCCATGTGTTGCAAGTTAATGACTCTACTCATCTAAAACTCTCTGCACGTCTGCACACCAGCTCCAAAGAAGAATCCTAATACAACAACAAACCTTCCTTTGCAACCTCCTCTATTTAAATTGCACAGCAAAGAAAAGAGCTGGAACAGAAGAGTTTACTCAGAGTGGTTACTGCCCAGTCCGGGCACCCCTCCAATAACTGGAAGTTCTGCTCTTCTGCAAGGAACAAGCTCGCAGCAGTGTTAAGAGTTATTCAGAACAAACACAGCTGGTTTGGTTCAATGGTGAACAGCACGGTTCCCAGCTGGAAGTGCATCACAAACAAGAAACATGACAGGGCTGCTGCAAGCAAGGCTGCTCTTGCTCATTCAGTGTCTCCCAGGGCACGACAGAGCCATGCAGAAGGAATGGGCTCACACAGCACCCAAGTAGGCAGGCTTCTGTCCAGTGGAAAATGAACAAAATGCGCAGAGGACTCAGAAGCACAAAGCTGAACCTCCTTACTGGCACTGGGCACTGAAGAGTTGGTGGGAACTGGGTGCAGCGAGGCACACAGAATAGAGGCTGGCAGTACTTAATTACATGCAAACATGTCAAAAAGAAGGTATGCTGTGCTAGTTCCATTTGTTTTATGGCTTCTCTGTCACTGCTACAAGGAGGGAAAGAAGAACCTGCTTCAGGATTAGGCAGAGATGTGTTTCCACTGTCTGCCATGAAAGCCATCTTCTGAAGCATTCACATTAATATTAAAGATAGTTGTAGCTTAGATTCATCCTCAACTTAATGAGTCATAAGTTTAAAAAGAAAGCACTGCACTCAGCAATTTTGCCTTGGCTCAGATTTGCTGTCTTACAGACTTTATCTGTATGTCTGTTAAATCAGGAATTCCAGAAACATTTGAACATTTGATCCACATACACAAAACATCCATCTGTCAGCTTCTTCTATGGCTAACGCATGTGAACGAGCCTTTGGACTTAAATGACAGACGTTTTTAATCAGCCAATCCTTTGCCACAGTATTTATGAGCAGAAAAAAAAAGACGCTGACAGTCTTCATTTCCTTCTGCAATCACTTATTCAAGTATAAAATATTAATTCTTAAGACACAGACCGAGTCTACCCTTATTTCTGAAGAAAATGATTTCAAGAAGTACTTTGTGGAAAGAATAATTTTCATCTGCATAGATTATGAGGCAGAAGGAAAAGTACCCTCATAAAAACAACTTCACTAGTCAAACTCTCTTTCCTATATGATTAGTTACAAAAAAGGAAATACTTCTTTTAATACGTTAGTTCAAAGGCTGTCAGGAGCAAACCTCTTTGTGGAAGTCATACAAAGTAGCTCTGGTTCCATTTACAGAAGATATCTCACTGACCTCAAAATTGAGGTACACTAAGAGCTTTTTAAGGGATGAGGAAACCACACAGCTCATGCAGATGTCATTTTTCTGACAATCAGCATAGAAGATAATGGCATTTAAGTTTTCAGCTCAGAGCTGACGGCAGCCCCAGGAAAGCCATCTCCCATCCAGCCAAGTTTTACCCTGACTATGAAAATTTCTCCTCAGTCAGAGAGACAGATGTCACCCCAACCTCTCACACACTACAAGGCCTGAATATTCTATATAACCCCCTGAATCTGCCTCAAAGTTCTGTGGGACTGCAATGCAGAGCTGTGGGCTGCCCTAAGTGCTGCATTACGTTGTCAGTGGCAGGCAGCTCTTGCACAGGGCCAACCCCAATGTCCTGCTATGTCCCACCACCCACAGTACAGCAACGACAAAGACAGCAGCATGGTGAGAAGACACTGTCCGAAGAGCTCCTAGGCAAAAACACTGTGTCCACAAACAAGCCAAAACCACAGTTACTTATGAACTGAAGGTCTGATCAGGTCCTGGAGCACGTTCTTAACAAGAGGAGTCTGCAGGACTCTTAGGACACTTACCCCTGCCTCTTGAGGCTGCACCTTCAGCCAGCACACATCAGAGAGTCTCTCCACACTGCTGGCACGCGTGTGCAGGTATCCAGCACAGCACAAAGTCACAAGGCATAGCCTGTGAATCACAAGGGCTTACTTGCTCCATCTTAGGAAGTTTAATTATCCCAATGATGTTATCTTAATTAAATGGAGTTTATATTTAAGTCTGAAATATGAATGTATTTTCAAAACTCTTGATGATAGCAAATCTAAAGAGACGATGGAAGGAAAGGAAAACTACCAGAGAAAGTACGGCTGGCTGAGTATGATAAATGCAACTGTATTTCTGAATGCAGGCAATTACAGCCCAGGTGGTTCTCTGTTCAGGGCCCTCTAGGTCAATCAGATTTCTAAAGGGGAAACGGGAGGGTCTAAAACAACACTACTTCACTAAAAAAGCAAAGATAAGCAAAACGTAAAAGGTAAAACTGACAGCAAGAGGAAAAAAAGTAACCCATCAAGTTGGAGGTTAGCAGATAATCTCTGAAGAGTCCTGCTGTGCACGTAATGATTTACACTTTCCTGGCTCACAGGAAACACTGCTGGTCTTGTAAAAATGTACAGCAATCTAGCAAGGTGCCACACATGCAGGCCAGAAGCCAGCTTGAGAGAGTAAATAGGAAACAGTAACCTTCCCAAAGGAGGAAGAAAAACAGCCTGCATTTAAAGAAATTGTTTCTGATTTATTCAAGAGTGAAGGAAAATTCAGTTTTTCCTCTATGTTATCCATGCTAAAGCCAAGAATTTCAGCTTGCTAAATGAAGGCATCATCTCTGCACCTGAGCAGTGACAGACACTTGGCACCCCAGTTCTTTACCTGACTCAATCTTAACAGCAGCTGGGATCCTCCAGGATTCTGGATCACAAGCCAAAACTCTGGTGACATCTGGTAAAGAATATTAAAAAGAAACACAGAAGAAATGGCAGGAAGAACTGACAGTGTCTGGTGGTACTAAGCCCCACTCCTTTCTCATTCCATCCTCCATTCTGACAAAGCCTTGCAAGCCCTGGTGACTCCAGGACATCTTTCCCCCCTTGCACTGATGGGAAGCACCAGAGCACTGTGCCCTGTGCTCTCCTGCTCACCACATCACACAGAACTTCTCCTTCTGAGCTAGGAAGACCTTCCCCCTGTTCTCACCTGCTTGTCAGTAAAACACACTGGGAGCATCACAAGGAAGCATCACTCCAAATTGAACAGCAGCCTTCCCATCAGAGAAGCAGATACACTCATCACCTCTGTAATTAAATTCACTGCCCATGCTAACTTTGGCAATTTCTCTAAAAGTTGAATCTGAAGAATTTAATAATTACTCCTGTTGGCCTTGGTTCTCTGATGAGCTTGAGACAGCAAGTTTTACTTCCAACCTGTGTCTGAAGCAGTTACTAAAAAAGAAATCTCTTGAAAAAAAGACTCGGTGAAAGCAATCATGTTACTGCCTTCCTCCTTCTTTGGAAACAGAAATGCAGAAACTAACAGGAAAGCAGACTAGAATAGAGTCATGCTAGAAAACAAACAGGTTCACCTCAGTGAGGAAGAATGATGGGTCAGCTGTGTAAACGCAGGCACAGGAATGACTTGCACTGATCCACATGTGAAAGCTGAGATGCCCGAAGGGAGTTCAGAACATAGAGCTATGGCCAAGTTAGTATTTTCAAAGCTATACTCCTGATGCTCAGTTTGGTGCTCAATGAAGAGACTGCAGCTTCAGGACAGGCCCTTCCAGCCCTCTGGAATCAGGCACCTCCATTACCTGTTATTGCTATCTCAGGTAACCAAGAACTGAGGACTTCCAAAAACCTTTAGTAGCCACTGCTGGGAACACTGAAAGAATAAAGTGAGCCAAACGAAGCTTGTAAGCAGGGAGCTCCTCATAATGTTAGCATGAATCATTATTATTATTATTTTGTTTTCTTGTTATTCTCATCCAGTTAAAGTCATTACCTTCAATTAAGAAGGCATATTTTTTTCCTGGAGGTAGAGCAACATTAAGTCATCATAGGTCTGTAAAAAGCTAGGATGTTTCTCTAGGAGCTTGCATTGAGTTCCTGAACCACCAACTTACTGGACAAAAAGATGGAAGGTGCCTGAGAAGGAGCAGCACAAGAGAGAAGAGGCAACTCCCAGCACAATGGTGATGATTAATATCCTGTGGCTGTTGAGATCCCAAGAGGCCACGTGTAAGCATAGCAAATGCACCTCAGTTTTAGATTCAAGGCTGGTAGAAAAATTAAGTGATAGTTAAAATATTTACGCTCACATATAGAAAATCAATTGTAAGACTGAGCACAATTACTGAGCAGACACTCACCGTTAACATCCTGTAAATATTAACTTGGGATATTTCATTATTATTGTATTGTGTTGTATCTCAGATGCTGAGCTTTTGCCAATTCAAGGAACTGCTGCTTATTTCAGCTGACTCGAAAACAATTCTAATCTTCTCCTTTACCCTCAAAATATTTGCAGGACAGAGTGGAAGACCACACCGCATTAAATCTTCATCATCCATTTTTAAATGCTGTTGGCAGTAACTATCCCATTTGATCAAGCTGAGTGCATTAGTTGAAGGATTGTCTTTTGTTCACAAGTCTGACTGTTCTGACCCAAGTGATATCAATTGCTGCTGTCATCTGCAGATGTTGGAAGTGCTTTGCCGCTAAGCAAACCTTTGTGCTGACTGTTCACTGATAACTTAACCACAGAGGCTTGAACAGGCCTTTAAGCATTGAAGTCTTCATGAAAACTGCATGGGAATCTATAATCAAGACATCTGAAAGCATATTCCAATTCCAATTTAAAAATAAAAATAAAAAAAATCCAAAGTATGTGGGAAGATAAAGCTTTAATGGTTTCACACTGGAGATGCAAGACAATAATGAGCACCTGAAATACAAAATGAGTGTAGACGGAGCTGGTTTGGGCTGGGGACACACCACCTTTTGACCTCACTCAGCATTTGTGGACAAATTTCATACAGGCCTCAGACCTGTCTGTACAAATGCAGAGGCTGCAGAAACTGTTTATATTTTTATTCCCATTGCTGGACCCTTCCAACGTTTAAGAATTTAAGGTAATTTCAGGCAATGGTCTCAACGCTTCCCTTTTCCTCATCTCTCTGATCCTCCTGTCCCTGTGCATAAGCTTCATAGATGATGCAAGCTGTGTCTTGAGCTTAGGGAACACAGTGTAAGCACTCACTTTGATCTTGTCCTGTAGGCAGTCACCATCCCGGCCTTACTACAAAGCAGCCCTGGCTGTAACCCAGTCCTCCTGGAGCACTTAGCATGTGGGCTTTGTGTTCCTACCTGTGGATGGGACAGACCCTATCATCAGCAGTTTTTCCAGAGAGAAATCCAGCAAATCACAAAGCCTGCAAGACCACACAAAGGGTGACCTCTCCGTTCTTCTTCCTATGTGAAAAAACATAGTATTGCAACAAAGGAACAGAAGGAATAGAAATGAGTTCTCCCTTTATAAAATGTCTCATTTGCAACATGGAGGGAAGGCTGCTTTTTTGTTTGTTTGTTCTGTTTAAATAAAGGGTACTTTTATTGGAGTGTAAGAAGAGAGAAACTCAGAAGAAACCTCAATTTTAAAAAAAAGTAAGATGATAAATCTGGCTTACCTCCCACAGAAACAAAGCAAACTGTCATTACGTTACCCCTCTCTGCACAGGAATTGAAGTTGAGCCCAGTCTCTCTCCTTTTCTCACACAGGATTAGGTGATAAGTTAGCCAGAAACAATCCGAAAGAGCTCCAAAACTATTCCTTATATGGCAGATACTTTTGAAAGTTCCATTCTGCCACTGATTTTTGGCAGTTGTGAAGAGAATCTGTCCCATTTTTCCGTATCACCTCTTTCCTTGCAGCGCACTGACTTTGAGGGGGTGCAGCTCTCCTGACATCATCGCACACTCTGGAAGCAAGATGTTACGACAAGGCCTGAATCTCTACCATTTCTGCAGTTCCCCAACGATGATGATTTAAAGAAAAAACCTGCAGAAGCAGTCTAACATTATAGAAACCATGACACAGTTCCAAACTGAATAAGTATTAAAGGAAAAAAAAAAGCAACTGACATCAAAACCTGCCCAACAGTAGAGAAATGTATGTAGTGACACACTGCGGATTCAGCATAGAAAAGAAAATAACAAAACTTCTGCTATCTTTAGTGCTGACTCACCAGATTCTGGCTGTGGGATCTGATATCCCTAAGGATGTTTGGGCATTGGAGGTGTCCCTAATGAATACACATGCCTCACTGCACAAATACATTGCCTAGAACTGAAATATAAATGTATGTTCTTGAGTTCTGAAGGTGGCTGATATCCTGCAGGGAGTGGAGACAGACAGTTATTAGGATGAGAGTGGGAAATAACGGGCATGAAATGGGGCTTTTCCTTGCTGAGGGTAAGTGAGGTCATATCAAGTCAGAGCTGCAGAAAATGATGAATGTGTCTAACTTTCTCATGTTCCGTCTTCCCTGAACTGAAAGCCGTTTTCTCCTACTAGCCTAAACCAGCCATCAAAGCACTTAGCAGCAAGTGAGCAGCCAAAGGCCTGGGCAAAGGAGGAAGTAGCTGGAGTGCAGCAAGGACATCTGCCCCTTGGTTCAGCACTGCAGCACTACCCCAAGCCAGATGCATCAGGAGGCAACAGGGACCTCATACGTTGCAAGCAAAAAATGTCAGGCTGGACAGAAAACTGCTGGAGTATTCTGCAGGAACTGAAGAGTATTTAGCCAAAATGAAGCCACAGGGAAAAAACAAAACAACAACCAAACAAACAAACAAAAAAGAGCTGAGCCCTCTTTAAAGGATATGCACAAATACTTCCCATTTAAATTACATGTATACACGCACTCTGCCACGCATGTTAAATATGTCCCCCAGAAGCACCTTTCCATTCTCAGCCTTCATCGCCCAGAATGGACCAAATTCCTTGATTATCAAGGCCAAATCATTGTCAGGGCTCATCCATTTCACTACGTTTTCTTGTTAGGCCTATCTGCCAAGAGGGCAACATTGCTTTTGACTCAGACTCACTCTGATGAGTCCTACGCTGGAGAGATTCATTCCCACCTCTGTCAAAATTAGTTTGCCTCTTAAATTATGGAGTGAAGGTCACTTACCTAACTCTGGAGTGGGATTAAACTCTGGATAAAAATAGGATGGCACCGTTCCTTTATTTATCAGCTACATTCAGATCAGTTTCATCCTTTATGTCTTTGCTACATTTTGCTCTCAAAGTATATGATTACCAAGATAAAACTTATTTAATCATCCTGAAATACAGTTTATAAATAACACAAATGATCAAAATGAAGACTTTTGAAACAAAATAATATAGAAATCTCAATTTTACTGCTACATAGTTGATTCCTGCATCTGTTTAATAAACTTTCCACAGACACACATATGTGGTATAATTGTATTTTACCAGACAGCCCTCTGCATTCTATATCCACAGAGCAATGGACAAAGGAGCACAGACCACTATTCCAGTTTTGGAATCCAGTAGATGTAAATAAGAGTTTGACATTGCAGATATGTATCTGCGAGGTGAAAGCAGAGAAAAAGCAGATCACACACAAGGGATTAGAAGCTACCACTGGCTGACATGAAATGGAAGCTGTGCCTGCCTCACTGCTGCAAGCAGGACCAATGCTTCCTATCCAGGCCCCTGCCTATCATGTCCATATGTTTCTTCTCTCACAAAACTCCTTTTGGTATCACTCAGGCAAAGGCAAAGCTTGTTCTCACAGAAAACAAAGTAATATTAGAAGTGTCAGAGCCCACAGGCAAGAACAGATTTATCAAAACATCACAGTAGCCTCCACTGCCACAAAGCTGACTTGGGGATTCACCCACCCCGTCTGCTATACAAGTGCAGGAACAGGGGTCAGCATAAGCCAAAACCGAGGGGGAGAGAAGGGATGACATCGTCCTCATCCTACAGTCTTTAACAGCTCTTTGTTCTACTTGCAGACACATGACCTAAAGACGTGGGCTAGGGAAAAAAAAAAAAAAAAGGAAACATGAGAATTTCTCAACACTCTCCTTTCTTCTCACTTGCAGGAACATCCCTCAGAAATCACCAGATTTCTAACACCAGTTTCTACACTGGTGTTCTCACAGTCCCTTGCAGGGACTGCTGCCCTCTGACCAGAAGGACCAGACAGGCTGCAACGCTTCTGCCCTGCAGCCTCCAGGGGACGACCATACCCCCTCAACAACATGTTTAATAAGCGTTTCTACTCCACACAGCTCTGATAGAGATCCTTGAAGAGAGGCATTTGCAGACCATACTGTTTGCAAGCTGTCCAGGAAATGAGTCTTTCCTATAAAAAACAGTGTTCCAACCACAAGCCAAGACATTCAGGATCTCTCCTACGCCATTTGATTTCTTGCAAATGCTATATATATATTCTTACTCACATTGATCTGGATATCATGACCTCTCATTCTACAAATGCAGACACAAGAGCATTTGAATGTCAAGTGTTTTATATATTCCTGAAGTGCTTCAGAAACAAGTCTCTGCCTCATCCTTTACCATTCAGGTAATAAAGTCTTTCAGTCCCACATTGCTATTTAGAAAGAAAATGTAACAAGGAACATGGCAAGTATTTTAATATTTTTTTAGTCCAAGTAATGTCCACAAGCTGATAAAACTTGGGTTTTTGCAATTTAAGTGAATTTTTCTGCAGTTTGTAAAAACCATGCTATGAAAAATATCGATGTAAGAAGGGAGTGCTGAGCCTCCCTATCATTTTCGTGTATTTAATTTTAAATAATAAGAACATCCCTAGGAAAAGCTCATCCAGTAATGAAATCTGTAATAAAAAATGACCACCCAGAAGTAAAAGCAGTTATACACAATTAATGAATTCATTCAGCCAGTCACTAAATCAAAACAGCAAACCAGACTCTCTTAATCATGCAGAGAAACAGTCTGCAGTGCTTCTTATATTGTACTTTGCTCAAGGCCTGTATTAGCAATTGGTTATTTCTGCCATTCTTAACCACTTACAGTATAAAGTTGTTTAAAATTTAAATGTCAGTCGATGATACTGTTTAAGAACATATTGTTCTTTCCAGGTTTCTAATTCTGAAGGAAATTAATATCAGATTTATTTTCTGGGTCAAAAAAAGACCGTGAATATTCAGTAAGTCAGCATGTTATTACTGCACTGTTAACTTCGGATTTCCAGAAAGGATCTCAACTCTTCCCTTTGAGGGTAGAAGCTTGGTGCAAACAGAACAGGCATTCAGAAAGCCATTACTGCCTGAGGCTCACAGGTTCCCTTTCCACTTGAGACAGGTGGGGCCCTTGGGTTATAGATAGCGTCTTCAAAATTTGGCAAAGACAGACATTTTTAAAGTTTTCACTTACTATTCAGCATTACACTCAACAATGGATATTAAAAGGAACAGTAACTCTGATAAAGCTCTGAGCGAGAAAATATTAAGAAACATTTGCTGGACTGGAAGCCAAGGAACAATCAGATGTCTTCTTCCTTTCCACCTCATTGCCACCACACTTCTTCCTGCTGAAATCTTAGGGTTTTTTTGTTTCTTTTTTTTTTTTTTTTTTCCCTTTGCATACAACTTCTATGCACCTGTGACTTAAACCAGCACCAACTGAGCACAAAATGCTGTACTGATTCTCCAGGCCTTTCCTAACAGCAGGGTCTAGCTACTGCCAATTTCCAGTGCCAGCTCAGTAATGGAAAGTCACAAATTCCTCTTCCAGGTTTCCACTTTTCTCAAGGACAGCAGTCAGGAGAGACCCTACAAGGTGACTCTTAATCAAAAATCTGCCTCCAATTACAATTATTGCAGTTATGATTCCTGAGTGAACCTATTAATCAAAGTCCCTGCACAGCAAGATCTTTAATCTGACATAAATCCTTTCAAGTCACCTCCAAACCTGGGAATAAAACCAATTTTCTTCCTCCCAAATAATTTCAACAATAGCCAAAACCCTCCCTGACTGCAACAAAACACGTGTGCTCTCATTCATAATTGATATACCATTTCAGGGCCAAACTTGCAATGCTTAGCTTCCACCTGTGCTGACACTGCTGCAATCAAGTCGCAAGACCACACTTACCCACATTTATCACTGTCATGTCAGCATCTACAAATTCAAACGTGAACCAGGATCTTGTCACTTACAGCCCCGTACAAATACAGGGGAAAGTAAAAGGCATATTGTCTGCCCCAAGAAGCCCATGACCTATATCTAGAAAGTGAACACTTGAGTATAAAGTCACATGGAACAGGTACACTCTGGGGTGTGCAGATTTAAACATCAAGGGAGGAAAACCAGGACTAAATGCAAACACAGCATCTTAGTGCTTCTTTAAAAATCTTGCCTGTGGTATTTGACATGGATCTTGCACTGAACACACACATACAGGATTTGAAACAACTTTTTTTTTTTTTTTTTTTTTTTTTTCCTCCAGGTGTCTTAAAATAGAGTGTGAATGAATAGAACCATCAAAGAAAACCAGATCAACAGAGCAGCTTCACATATGCTGGACAAAGACCTGAAAACTCACTAACTGAGATAAAGAACAGATTCCCTGGACAAGGATTACTTGTGTTGAACAAGCCAATACACTTGCTACTGCAGTAGGGTTTGCCCTGTATGTTTTCTGACCCTTAAAGAGGTCACCCCAGTGCAACCAGCCTGCTCTGCAGGCACTAAGTTATGCAATATGCAACTGATTTCTGAATTACTTAGTATCAGCAAATCCACCCACGCTTGCCTCGGAGTTCACCACATAATTTCCCAGCTTAGGCACAGCAAAAAGCATCAATTACAAGGATCGCCTCAGGACACCATGGTTTGGTATGGAGGACACAGTTGGCTACTCTTGTAGCCACACACTGCCGCTTGTCTGCCTTCTCAGACAAGTTGCCTCCTTTAGGCAATGCAGCTCAGAGTGACAGGCAACAACAGAAACACCCCGAGAAGCATCAGAGCCTGAAGGAAGAACAGGGGAAGCATTTTGTATTTTCCTGCAGCATATTAATTCTGCAAGTCTTCTCACACTCCTAGCAATGTGCAGAAGCCATCGCTTACCCCACACTGTGGGCCCACAGCCACCCTCTCTTCCAACAGAAACCTTAGCTTGGAAAAGTCAGACCACGGTTTTACCACTGATGTACATAGGATAATATTGATGAAAAGCATCAAACCACTTCCTTTAACCCCCCAGAGGAAACCACATACCACAGGCAAAAAGGGAGGAACCATAGTGGAAGCCTCACGTCACCTAAACACCAGCACCAGGAATGAGATCTGCTTCACACACACTTCAGCCCAGAGTTGATCCAACTGACCTCCTTCTTTGAAACCACCACAGCAGCCATTCACCTCACTGCACAGCTGCTCTGGTACTTTTTTTGACACAAGTGCCACAGCCAGAGCATTGTGGAACTGTACTTTGTCACGTGGTGTGACATACTGATACTGAGCTGCAGGAGGCACTGGAGATCTCATTTTTTTCTTTTTCTCGGGAGAAAATAAATCTTTAGGATCAAGCCTAACTCTGATTCCATATAAACAGCACAAGTATCAACATGCTCTGCTCTATGACTAGAGCTTCGCTTCCAAGAACTCTTCCATGCCACTAATTACTAATGAAATAGTTTATATCAGTGCATATAAGCTACCAGAAAGTGCTTTCACCTGCACTGAAATGCAATTTCAGAAAAAAACGAGTATGGAAATGCTATACAACATCATACTTCAGACTCATATTGCTCTGTTACACAAGAACTACTGGCCAACCAGATCCTTTGCGCACTTCCTTCAAATTTCCCAAAGACTGAAAGGTACAAAATAAAGCAGTGCCTCATCTTTGACACTCTGCAGGAAGACTCTAGAACTCATGTTAAGTGGTAGTGGAAATGAGAAAAAAAACCAACACATTAAAAGAGTTGGTAGAGAAAAGCAAAAACTGTTTGTTGCATGGCCAACACCACAACACGATGTTTCCAACAGTACAGAGACCATTTCCAGGGAATAGGCTCAGAACAACCAGCTCTCTATCCAGTTTTGCATTCCACGAATCCCTAAGCAAAGTAGTTCAAATACTGTATCGCTAAAATAAAATGAGGAGCTTTTCCTGGGATCGCTTCACAACAGAAGAATTCTAACACTGATCATGTGACAGCATCAAACCTCATTTTCCCCTCATCACAGAGCTGCTACTCTGGAGCACAAAAGCCCCCAAAGCAAAGGGGAAAACTGTTCATTTATCAGTTTGCACTACCACATCCCCTGACCTATTTTATCACTAAAAATAGTCCCTCTTAGGTCACTGCTGCAAATTGAATTCTGCTGCTTCATTGCCCACTGCAATCTCATGGAACCGCACGCTGCCTACACACAAAACACTAAGTAGGCTGACTTATTCACTGCCAAAGATGCAGCCAGTCTTCTCATTTTAACAGAAAGAAACAAATCATTTTCCGTGTTAAGTATGTTTCTCTGCAATGCAGTTTAAGCCCAAATCCAATTATTTATACTGCAACTGGAATACAAACAGGAATGCTTTTTTTTAAAAAAAAAAAAAATAAATAAATCAGTGATGGAATAGCAGCCTTAATGATATCTACTGACCAAAAAAAAAAACAAAACCCCACAGTAAAAAACACCAGGAACAACAGCCAAGTCTCTCTCATTAAATCCTTTCATTATGACAAGTCTAGGAAGGCATGAGACAAGAGGCAGTAAGTCAGAATGCACCAGGTTGAACACGTCTTCTTTCAAAAGACTGAGACACTGCATTTGTAATTGTCAATCCAAAGCACTGAACGATTATCACAACACAAAGAAAGCTGCTAAATTCTGACCCAACAAACACAATGCTATTTAAAAGAGGGAGAAGGAAGAAAGCATGAATTTAGCAAAGCAAGAACTTACTATACGATCCTGAAACGTAATACTGAGATAGGTATTACCAACCAAGCTTCCTGACCACAGTTAATGTCATATTGTCATAGTCAAAATTTAATATACATTTGCAAACCCATTACTTACCAAAAAAAAAACAAACCAACAAAACACCCCAAAGATGTCTAATGAAGCTCAAAGGTCTTCCAAGAGCTACCTGTGCTTGGATTATTAAGATGAAATCTGTTCAGCTTTCCAAGTACCTGGATATATTAAAATGTATTTAAAAGCGCTATGGAAGCTCATATCCATCAATTTTACAAAGTTTTGTGGGGGAAGAGTAGGAAATATATAATCTATTTTGTGCTAGAGATTAAAAACAGCATGAAATGAAGACATTTCAAAATATAGTTCAGTCCAAAACTCCGCAGTTTAATATTAAAAACTTCAACCAGCTCATCATTCAGGCTGGGTTCTGCATGTCACTCTCTTCTGACTGCGGGGAGTTCCAAAATCAAGTCTTTTGTGTTTCAGTATCCAAGAAAATGTAGGACTGTTACCAACCATCTGTTAAGCCCACACCACTCAGAGGTACTAATTAAATTAACTGCCATATCTTAACTTCTATCACAGTGAATTATAAATTAGAAAAACGTTGGCGCAAAGACAAAAGAAAAACTTCCTGGGACCTGAACAAGCACACAAGGTAGGTGAAGCAGCATGTGAGTGTCTAACTCAGTAAGGCGTTTTAACACCCACATCCTCACCTTCCATCCTTGGTCACTTTTGCAAGTGGTGGACTCCTAAGCTCGCCAACTCCAAAGCCCACGTAAAACCAAGCACAGGTCACTGCAGCACTGCAGGGTTCTGCAATTTGATCTTCAATTTTGAGCTGGGAAGTCAGTTCTAAAAAAAATAAATAAATCAGTCAGGGTTGAGCTGACCATGGAGTTGCTCCTCGTGGCCAAGAAGGCATACTACCTTTACAAGGAAAGAAACAGCTTCCAGCTAGATAACCCTCTGGAACTAGCACTGCCCAGAATACACAGGAAGTGCAGGGGGCAGTCAGTTCATAACCACACTCAGTGAAAAAGTAATTAGCTGCCATCTCATACTCCCATCTGAACATCTGTATGCAAATATTAAACCAGCGGGACACCTCTATCTGATAGTAATGTTTTGCTTCACATTTGCTCGCCCTGTCCACAGGAAACATCACTGCAGTCTGAAGAGACCCTTTGGAAACCCCTCACACTTCCTAACACCTATAAAAATACTTTCAAAGTAGCTGTGTGATAGAGATGCCAAATCATCAAAATCATTGCAAAACCATCTCATCAGCCTGTACATATTTCTGTAGCCTTCAGCAGCTGCAGAATTAAAAATAGATGTCACAGGCAAAGCCTCACTGAAAATCAGAATGTTGGTTCACTTATTCAGGGCTGATAATGGTGTCACTGTTGGCATGTTTGGGCTCTGAAAGGAACACTAATGAGGAAATGGACAAAATTAAAAAGGCAGGATAAGGAACATTCTAAAATAGGAGCATGAAAATTACCCTCCTTTTATTTTACATGGAAAATCTGACTAGTCATGACAAAATATGCTTATTTGGCTCTATTGGATAAATTACTCATTAACTACTAGCAGAGCCATCATTTAAAGTAGCACTGTCAACTCTTCAACATTGCTTCTCACCCTAACCATTACTATTTGATCAGGTATCAAAACTATACGTCATCGTTGCTTCCATGTGATTTCAGGAAGATACAGTTAATATGAAATGAAACAGTATTATTGTAGAATTTTCTATTCTGCTTTTGCTAAAAGCCTGGCAAACCTCAATGTTTGCACAAGATACTTTCAGTTCAGAGAAAAGGAGCCTTCTACAAGAATGAGAAATCATGTTTACATGTCTGAAAGCTGAATTATCTACACTTCATATACGTTTATCCTGTTACACTGCCTACAACACTTACCACAATATCATTCTTATTTTGAGAACCAGACATAGAAGGTGTGTATAAAGACTGCTCTGGAATCCACTCGCTCCATTCATAAAACATCAGTAGTTGCTATGTAGCTACATATTCCAAGGGAACTATTTCCCAAGGAGAAACACTGATTAGGTGTGTTAGACACATATGTCTGATTTTCTCTATTACTAATTAGCCATGTAGTCAGACCTTGGTTAACCCAAGGTCACAACTGTCTCTTGGGGAAAAAACAGGTTTCTTAAATCCTTGGCAAGTAGAAAGATTGGAATTTCCAAGTCATTTCTGAGCTACTACTGCTTTCCATCACTGTACCAAAGGGAACACTGATACCTCAGGAAGGGTCAGGTTCACTGAAAGGCTACCTGACATCCAGAGACAGGAAAATAGCCAACCATCTCCATCTGATTATGAAAGGTAACTCTGGAAGACTTTGCATAAACATGCTCCTAAAATATACAGAATTAAATGCTGCTAAACCAGCAAAAAGGCATCAGACAGTTAAAGTACACCTACACCTACAGGCACATTTAACTGCCCTTACAAGTCATTACATTTCAGCAAAAGGCTGGAACAGTTCTTACATGGCTGAGGAGCAGCCACTGACAATGTGCCCCATCAACACTGGACCCCTGCCAGAGCCACTAGGACAGTGGAGGGGAAGCTTCCTGCTGCTCTGCAGCCTGCAGTGACAGCCCCAGGGCTGTGCTGAGCTAACCCAGTGCAAGGACTGCTCAGCCCAAGCCAAAGCCATGAATATAAGCCGCAAATATGAAATCATATTAACACAAACACAGCTCATAGCCGGGATGCTCTTTGACATTTGGACCCAGCACAACACAGCCAATTGGCACCTTGCCACTTCTGAGAGGAAATCCTGACCAATATAATAGATTTTTTCTTTTCTATTTACTCACTATATTTAAATACTGTATTTTGAATAGTAGAAACATGTCTAAAACAGGTCAGAAATAAGCAGGATCAGTCAGAGATCTACTTGCTATGTGTTCAGTGTAGAAGGGGAATTTTGATTTAAGATGAGAAGTCCCTTAAGGTATAAGCATTCTGGTCTAGTTTGTGTCACTTGAATGTCAGGTACCTCCCTTCTCCTCTGGTGCAGCTGCTCTGAAGTAACAGGTTCACTGATGAGGATGGAGAATTTGCACATGCCAGAGACTAAAGCCTTTTTACTTAGCTACGGATCTAAAAACAGTCCTAAACTTCTCCAATGAGAAGCACATGAGCAGATCATCAATTGTGGACATATGTTTCCAAGGGATTAGGATGAAACTCAGCATATTCACTGCCACTCAACACAACTGTCAGGATTGAGCTCCAGCCCTGGAAACTTAAAAGAATGCACAAAATCACGTAACAATTACAGCTTTATTGTTCTTAGGCTTTAATTGCTCACGCTGAATTTGCAAACCAGCATCAAGGCAGAAGCAGAAGATATCTTGCAAAGGGAAGCAATTCTACAGGTTAGAAAGTGACAGCTTCACAAAGCACAAGTTCACAGTGTATTGAAATGGGGCAGCCTCTGAAGCAGGGCACTTCAACATGAGGTGCAACACATACTCCAAAATGGATCATCCATTTTAATTATGATACTTCAGCTAGTTACCACTGTTAGAGAAAAAATAGCTCATTTGTTTTCTGTCCTTTAATTTGCTTGCTGGGAAATCCCTTTGCTTTTCTGGCATATATGCTGATTTCCTTGCAAGAAACATGCTAGCATCAAGCACCAGCCAAGGAAACCAAAGGCCACTGTGGCCTCAATGAACAATTCTGCCTGCCTGCTTCCCTTTTCCAATTCAACATCCCTCACTGGAGAGACTGCATCTTACCACGTTAGCCTTAACCTTTTGCAAGGTATTCAGAGCACAGCTATAGTGACTAGTGATTACACAAATTTGTTTTGATTTCAATGAACAGCCTCATCCAAAACCTGCTCTTAAAAGCCTTTTCTCATTTTTCAGTGGCACTTGGCTTTGACAGAATGAAGTTTCCTTTCCTCAGAGTGAGAAGGTGGCAGATGGGAGAAGGAGGAGGACCCAAAGCAGACAGAGAAATATTACACAAGACTCAAGCTGAACTTGTCAACAGAACAGGGTTACTTTACTACAGTGCTTAAAAAAAAAAGTGGCTGCTGCTTTACTCAACAAACCGACATAGAAAATACAGTAGTATTTCAGCTTTCTTATTTTAGGGTATCCAGAATTTAGTTATGAACAGTCTCGCTTGGCAGTCAGTTTGATCAGCACTGTCCTGTGGAGACTGAGACCAAGTGTCATCACAGAGATAGCAAACTATCATACCACTCCTGTCACAAACTGCAGATTGTAGACTTGGATATAAGCAGAATGAATTTGCTTTGTGCCTCCTTTAATCAGTAGGTGGTGAAATGAGAAAGTATTAGGGCCAGAAAAAGCCTAAAAATAAGGTAAGTGGTAGAAAAGAAAGGGCATCAAACTCTGATTTCTTTAACTTTTTTTCCTCTTTCAGGCCAACAGAACATGTTCATGCAAACCTTAAGATTACGACCAGCAAGATGAGCCCCCGAAGAAGTGTGAACTGAGAACTACGCTTTTATCTCTAGGGACACTCACCCTCTTCCTGCCTGCTTCCTTTTTGTAGAACTGTACTGCTGGGAATGAAGGAATGCTCCAGATTAAATGGGCACGTCTAAGGGCTGCCTCCAGAACAAATCCTTTCACTACCCACCAGAACATCCTGTAACAGAGGAGACTGAAGTCATGTTCAGTGACAACAAATGAGACCGTGACAGAGCTGTCCAACAACTCATGGAAGGACACAGTGACTAGTGAGACTTTTCTCCTCCTCTCCACAAAAGAGAGGAATCAAATTGCTCATTTTCTTGCCCAAATACAAACTTTTATCTCTAGGAAAAGGACAAAATTACCCATGCAGTGAGCCTGCATCACAGAGAACAACTGAGTGCCCTAGATTTGTTATACCTGTTCAACATAAAGCATAAACATGTGAATACATATGCAACTATTTCTAAAATAATCCCATCCAGGGGGACTCAGTTACAGAAATGTCCTCAAAGTAAAGGTCACAGCTTTGATCTACTGTATTTCATCAGCAGAAACAGTACCAAACTATGAATTAGTCTTATCAAAACTAGGGGACAACTTTGAGGGTGCAAGTAAGCACCTACTATATCAGTATCACCAAAAATACACACGTTGGCAAAAGCAACAGCTACCAACTTTCTGGTTAATACAACCAAATTCAGCAGGCTACATTACAAAACTGTCCTTGCCCCTTGTGCATATGTATGCCTTTTACCAGCAGCACATCTCACAGTGATTTTCCCACATGTTCATTTAGAACTACAATGGGTTGGAAGGCCTTAAGAGATACACCTTTCATCTTATTCGGTTTAAAAAGACAACCTTGAAAATGTTCAGAACTGGAAAAACAGTACAAGAGAAACAGCTTATGGAAAAAAAAACATAAAAGGAAGTTGTAAGCTAAAGCAAATGCACCTTTCAAATCAAGTGAGCTCCTTACTCAGAACTGAAATATTATATGGATTTGTGTTGCTTGTCATCCTGCCCATTTTCTGAGATGTCTCAACTCAGCAAGAAAGCAGCTGGTGTCACTGAAAATCAAAAGCAAAGAGGAGATGACCTCTAAAAGAATATCTTCTACATCTACAGTAAAGCATCTGCTTCCTTGTTCTCTCTCTCGGTAACTCAGATTTGCCACCAAGATCATGACAGTAAAAACATTTTGAACACTATTAGCAAAATGCCTAAAGGAGGAGAAGGAGAGGCGATTAATGATGTACCTTAACAGAAAAAAAAAAAAATGTCAAGTTTTATTAAGTTAGTGTTCAGAATATCATTCACAAGGTAAAAAGAACAAGCTCATCAGGTTAAAATTTGAGTGACAGAAGTTCTTTCTCACTGAGAAAATAGAAACTGAAGTCTTCTAGCCATGCATGTCCTTCACTCATCAGAAAAAGACTGTCTTGCATTACAGAAAGTCTCATTGGCAGCAGTACACTGGGGAATAGAGAACAGCCTAATTCACTTTTACAAGGAGAGTAAGAGGAGATTTGAGAATAGCTTATGGATTTTTAAGTCACTAGTACCGAAGGTCATATAATACCAAAAAGGAGAATCTGCTATATTTTGCAAAGTTCCTCAGCAGAGTCTAGGTCTGAAAAAGCCAAAGGAAAGGTCATAAAGAACTTCAGCTGTCACTCCCGTGGCTGGTAGAAGGATTAGAAATTTCACTGCGGCAGACCATCATGTGAGCCAGCTGAAGATATTTTAGAAAAAAAGGGTTTAGAAATAGCGAATGTATCTGCTAGGCTCCCTCACACTCAGAGCAAGTGCATTTCATCAACCTGTAAGAGCAGAGTTGTACATGCAATTGTGTGTCTTTTTATCAGTTGATGCCGGAGTTTCAAATCTTCTACAGATTGCCTTAGGTTAGTGTTTTATAGCAATCTAGCAAACTAGTAGGAATCCCTACTAGTTAAGCAGTAGGGATGTAGTTAAGATGCTAAATCTGCACTAAGAGGAAGGACAAGCAAGCAAAGCTGAAACATGAACTCCTGGCATCATGCGAATGCCTTCCTAGAAAACATTCCATTTAGCAAATAAGTGCTGTAATATATGTAAGCAATGTTCAAGCCAAAAATCAATATATCACGTATCATCTTTTCAAGGTAATTAATCCATTAGATTTGTAGAGGAGAGGAGTATTTAGGCCAGAACACTTATTACGCTATGGAAAATGTCACTATCTGTACTGGGAAATCTATCAAAGAGAACTTGTCATACTATTTTTAAAATCATTAGGACTTGAGGGTGGTTTTTCTGTTGTTTTTGTTTTTTAAGTACACTGAGTGCCACCATCTTTAGCAAGTTTAAATGTATCACATAAATGCTGTATACAATACATGCAGTTTGCTCCTCAAAGACTGACAGGCACCAAGAGCTTCTGAAGTAGCAGCAGTCTCTCACTTCATTCAGCTTCTTGCTTTCTACAGTTCTGTTTGAGCTGTGCCATAAACAACTAGCACACTTGACCTGATTCCCTTTTAATTTACTTGCTTCACATAAATATATCAATCCTTCTTGTGGTTCCATAAGAAATCCTACATGTGTTGTGCTAAATGTCTCTTAAGGTCCCATTAAGCGTAGCTTTCTGTCATCACCTTCTCACTGCTCAAATAAACCCAACAACCCAAAGATAAAATAAGATACCTCCCAAAAATACTAAGTCATGGTTTAGCCTGGTCGCTCCTGAGAGACTCTTCAAAAAGTAGAGGAAAAAGCACTACAGAGATGAGTCTCAAAAGCATTTTGAATTTTAATTACTTTGTTACCTCCCTTCCATAAAGAAGCATTTGAGTGAAACAAGTTCAAAAAGAAAAGTCAAGTTGACCTAATTGTAAAAATCACCCTTTACTTTTCAGCTCTGGTTTGACTTTTCTGTCCTAATCCTTTATGAAATATTTCTCTAGAGCCAATCGGATCTAACCAAAGTGCTTTATTTTTACCCTGAAAGTTTGCTCCAGGCTCCCAAGCTTGAATGGTGGCTTTTTTTGTAGAAGAGCTGCATTATTAGTAAAACAATCGTGCTTGCCAGCTAATGCTTATGGATTTTCTCTACTACAATTTCCAGTACCTTCAAGTTCAAAGTCCTAACTCCCAAAGCAGGAAAAGAGAAAGAATCTACCCTTGTTGTGGAAAGCTGGAGGAACAATTCCCTGTCCACCTTGTTTTACAAGAGCATGCTTTGAGACATGCACTTAATCCTGTGCAATTACAGCCAGCTTTGTAAGCTGTGTCAGGGACATGTGTCCTGTCCCAGGAGCAGCTGTTTCATCACCAGCCTTGCTACGTCTCCTGTGAATTCATTCAGCAACATCTCTCAGACCTAGGTCACATATATTGGTGGGTGCACTGACAGAAAATACTCTTAGTGCTCCATAAAGGATCTGGTTAATGAGTACATGCAGTACATGCAGCAGCCTAAGCATTAAGGTCGCTGCACACACAGAACCCGGAATTATCAGTACAGCTCACTTGTGTGTGGCTCAGTACTGAAGCCTTCAACCGCTCTGCTGGCCTTGTGTTTTTACTTCAGTGAGCATCCCTCCTGCATGCTCTAGATAACTTCCTGAAGCTTGACATTAGTTCTTCCCCTTATTTCGTTATATAAATAACAAACTCTTAAATCTTTCTTCAGTGAGAAAGGTGACTTTTTGTTACTCCCATTTGCATCCTTAAGAATTAAGATAAATATGCCTTGGATATGCTGGATATATTTTTATTCTGTTTTAAAGTAATTGCTCCACTTAAAAGCCTCTGAGTGAACAAATATAATGAAATCTAATCTGCTTTCTAAATACTTATATCAATCCACTGAACCCTCTGACTGAGGAAGGATTGCATGCATCTGTTGTGTGGCTCCTTCTCTTCTGATTCTCCAACATTTTCAAAAATCAGGAGAACAACCATTCCTGTTCACCAATACCTGTAAGAAAGGCCTTCCCTCTTCCTGCTTTGATGAAATTCTTGCCTGGCATTTGTTGGTTGTTTCCAAGCTTCTCATGATAATTATCTTGTCTAACTGCTACTCATAGTTCCAGCTTGCTGGTTTTAGCTGTCACTAGAGGCTAACATTGTATGCTTACCTCTTATGGGGTTCTCGATGCAGCACAATTATCCCCATGGATGTGGCACGGTGTCTTGCAAGAAGCATAATGACAGCCATTGCACAGGAGCTTACCTCTATACAAACTGTGAGCTAGCACCAGATTGATATGTGAGGTTCAGTGAAGGCTTTTTACAACTGAGAGCTCTGTACATAGAAAAATATAATGGCTTTTTCTTTTCTGAACCTGTACCTAGTAACTACAGGAAATCATTCTGTGAGCAATATGACAAGCATTGCATTATTACCTGTTTATATGCTAAGTGCTATAAATTAAGATAGACGCATACAAACAAAGATTAATCATATTTTAAAACTGTCTCTCCGAGGGAAATCGATTCCAAGCATTATTAGTTATACGGCAGTATAAAAAAAGAAAAAAATAGATCAGATCCTGTTATGGGAGGTAATGCTAAAATACAATCAGAGGCAGCTTTTCTTCCGAAGATTTCACAACTGAAACTGACAAGACACACAGAGAAGAGAGGAAGGAAAACAAAGCTTTCTGCTGAGTCAGACAGCCCCAAATCATGGAGCACTAGGATGACAAAGCCTAGAGCAGATGGCAGCTCTCAAGCCCAGGCTTTAATTCAGACAGTGGAAGATGCAGCGCAGGCAGATCTTGTTCTAAGCTCTAGAATTTTCTTGCAGTCTGAAACCATTTTTATCTGGTGGATCTAATTAGCTTTCTCCAGCAAAGCATCCTCCCTTGCCTATAGTGAGTGGCCGTATCCACTGACTTCAGACAGTTTAGTGGATACAAAACTTATTTTAGTCTGATCCAATGTTTTTCCAAACTCTCAAGTTAGTGTATCTCCACACTTCTCTCCTTGTCACCTATGCCCACAAATTAATAAAATAGCTGGCAGCTTGGTTTACCATTAACCTTGGAAAAGAAGCTCAGGAATCAGACCCATGAGTGTAACCTTCTTTCCTACCAGAAAACAACTCATTTACCTGGACTATGAAATATGCTGTGAATAACTATCACCAAGTGAAAGATATTTGAACAGATTTCTTTGGGCAGACTGAATCTAAATGCAACAGCAGAACTGTGGTGTCAGACCTATGCTTAGGTAGGCAGAAAGCACTTGCATATAGGCAAGTGCTCAGGTTATCACAGAAGCAAGGCAGCTTTTGACAACGAATGATACCAAGGCAGTCTATATCTCAATGAGCTACTTTAACAGTCAAAGTCACATTAACAGCCAAATGACACGCAAAATTCATTCTCTCTGCCAGGGAGCAAATTTAGAAGGCTGACATATAACCACCATGAAAATGACAACAGCGATGGTTACTCAAAGTCCTGCCAGGTGCCCTTTAATAAGCAGAGAATGCAATTAGCGCAGCAGTGCAAAGAGACAGCGTGCTGCAACATGACTCCATGCTGCTCTGCCAGGAATCCTTACAATAGAGACCCTGGCTGCACTGGGATTTTTCATGCATAATAGATAAAGCAATAGAGGATCAGACTGAGGCTCCTTGCTGAACACCAGTGCCCTCCACTGTGTATGCTGCAGATTCCTCTGAATGCTATGCCAAGAAGAAAAGCAAGAGAGAATTTATGATTTTCTCTTTATGACAGCATGCTGAACACCCCTGGGATCGAATGACTACATCTGCTGCTTCAGTGTGCTGCTGTGAACATCTAAATGCTGCTGCCATCACAGCAAAGATCTGCCCAGCAGCCTCTCCCAAATGGTTTGTGCTCTATCATAGAAGCATGCCTTTCACAGACTGTTACAGTGCTTCCTCCACTGATATTCTTTACAATATTTAAGTTGGACTCATGAAACTTAACTAAAGAATGTGACCTTGTTAATAACGAGGCAGGGGCTCCAGCAGAAGAACCCTTCAGCTTCCTCATTCCAAAGCGTGGAAGCAAAGTGTGACCACTTCAGGATACCTATCGCCAACTCCCCACATTTGAGTTTGTCATTTTGATCACATCCGTTTTCCAGTCCATAACTGCTACGTTCTTCCAGCATAACAACATAAGAAACAAACATTAACAGATGATGCAGTAGCTGCTTTTAGTCTCTCTAAAGATACAACACACTTTACTCCAAGAGACCTGAAGCACTACCTGCCATTTGAGTGGCAGTATATGTTTTTTCATCAAGTTTCCTTGACAAAGAGTGCTATTCTATTAAACTTCATACTGCACTCCGAAATGATGACATGCAGCTTCAGAGGAACACGAATGCCTGTGTCAGGGTATTTACAGCAGTGTTTGCACGTGAGTCACAGATGAGAAAGAATCCTGAAATAGAACACACGCTCTGTAATACAGCAAGCATGGCTACAGAAGACAAACCTGAACCTTCTCTGAAAGGGGCTCTCATGTACCAGAAAGTTGAGAAATAGTTTTAAAAGTGTTTGAAAGTCTCCAAGCAAGAAAACAATATAACCCACAGCAAAAAGCAGAGTTCACCACGCTGAACGAGAAAACGCCAGGGAAAGTCATGCTCACCATGCTCACCCAAAAAAAAAAAAAAAAAAAAAAAAAAAAGGAGCTGATGCCATTATAATGAAGATAACAACCAAATTTTGCTCTTTCAGTAAGAGGAAGCAAGAAAAGAAAATCAAATAACTGAACCAAGTGGATGCAAACTATATAAAGTAACATGAGAAAAATCACTTGCTAGCTAAGCCCTACAAATCAGTTCATGTCTCCAGCAAGATGACTGGAGCACAGCTTCAGTGTTTGTGAAATGATCGACAAATCGAGCTGCTCTATCTTTAAAATGCTTCTGTTTAAAAGACGAGACAACAAAGTAGGCACAAACATTTGTATAAGCAACCAGAAATCTCAGCTTGAATATTCTAATATTAAAGGCGTGCATCTTGGTTTACCTTTCATATTGAATCTGAAAGTTATTTCAGTCTAAAAGTCAATCACTCGAGCATTACCAATAAAGAGAGAAACTTATTATACAGTTGTCATTAATAAACGCTGCCTGAATGATAAGTTACTATAAAACAGTACAATCAATCAGAAGTACTTAATGAAAGCTGTGTGTAAGGAGTAAAACAGATAACTGCTTTGAACAAAGAGTGACATGCAATGGAGAAATCCTACCATAAAATGTTCTAAAAAGTCAACACTTTAAAAGCATGTACAAAAGTTCAATTCAAAAATAAAATGTATGATAGTACTTCAGTTCAAAAAAAAGTAATATATTTCTGTTGTACTTGGAATAAAAATGACTAGCTTCTAAGACTGATGATTTTCCCATTGAATTCAATGGAAGTAAGGCAAAGCTTTATAAGGTGATAAACACATATGATTACGTGTTTAGAGACCCTACTTTAGCATACCTGACTTCAACAGTTTCTCTCATCTATCCATTTTTTTCCCCAGAGATTTCAGCCTAAAAGTTAGAAAGCTTAAAAGGACATAAGGAGAAAGAAGGTTGCCCAAACTCAGTGCTTGGCTTTCACACACACTGGAGGAATCTGCAAGCAGTACACTTCACTTCATCAGTTCAGCAAGAAACACAATGTGACTTTTCAGATTGCTCTTCATTTGACATTCAGAAGCACCAGCTTGACAATTAATAAATGCAAGTGACACTGAACAGGCAGGGAGACAGAGGAAAAAAACTTCTCTTTAAGCCAGTCATATAAATTAAGTAAAACTTTAAGAAGTTCGATGTAGGGTTTAATTTTAGAGATACAACTAGAAAATCATTTATACAGAAAAACCCTTCAGAGTCCACTTAATGAAGCTGATAATAACCAAGCCAAAACAAATACCTTAAAAATCAGGATATGAAATGCACTTTTTCTACCAAATAGCTGCTTTCTGCAGACCTGTCATATTGCACTCAAGAAAATCAAGGATATTCTTCATTAAACATCTTAATGCATCAGTCATGGCAATCAGCAATGTCTATGTGGACGCTGACAAACTGAGAAGATTTCATTTTCAGCTCTGAAGCATTCCTCTGTCTCTCTCACACTGTTAACCAGGATGGTTATGCTGACCTTTATTACATATCTGAAAATCCACAGTTAAAAACTCTTTTTACATGTAAATATAAGCAATAGCAATCTTGAACCGAGCTTCAGTTATCAACTCATCACACAAAAGCAAGAATCTGACTATTACTGGAATTAGCGTACAAAACTCAGTTCTTCCAGTAACGTTAGCTTCCCAATAGTTTTATCGCTGTCACAACAGCAGCATTATACTACAGTGCACTAAAGAACCGACCTAATGTTGACCAACTTACAAGAACTCAGTATTTTTTTAACTGAAGATTCCCCTGTTAAACAGATACTTTTGACAAGCTTCAAGCTCAGACATTACCTGAAAAGCACCAGTAAGGCTACAGATTTCTCCTCCTCCTTTCTCCACACCTATACATCGCTTTCCTTCCCCCAGCTGGTTTGCACAATGTCCTTACTCACTCAATGTTTGATGTGCACATTCTTCTTTCATCTCATGCTACTTATAAATGAACAAAAGGTGACAGAATTGATACAAAATCAAGCTACTTACCAACTACTGCCAGATTATGCTCAGAGCCACATGCAATCTGAAAAAGAAATATGAATGTAAGATTCTGCTTACCAGTACGAAGACAACCACAATTATGACAGGAAATTAAAAATTAACCTGAAACAAACAACTACTGTTTGTAGGATGTAAAATCAAGGTTGAAGTGCAATCAGTTTTAAAGGAAATCTCATTACATGCTCTGCTTGAGGGCTCAGGGACAGGTAGCATGTTTGTTTTTCTAGTAAAAAAACCTTCATTTTCAAGACCGAGTCACATTTCAATCTTTGAGAGCTAAGCTGGACATAATCCTGCAGAAGCATCATATCCTTGACAACATCCATTGGAATCAACAAGGCTATCAGAGGGATGGCAGGAACACAGATTAAGCCTTAGTAAGATGGGAGGCATGCAGAGGCAGCTGGGAATCAAATGGGCAATGAAGAGCTCCATTTCTGTCATCCTCACTGTTTTTCAGATGATTCCTGTACAACTGCACAGAGCACATAGGTTCATTGTGGTAAACAGTGAAGACAACAGTGAAATGCTGCGAAGACATCAGATGTTTAAGCTGCTTTAGCACACATCCTGCAGTATTGCTTGCAGTTCTTTCCCTCAGATCCATCACAAATGATGGTAACACAAACACCTAGGGCAGCTGCTGCCCTGCTGCAGGGGTTCTCTCTCCCACCAGGTTCTTTTGCAGTGCCACTGCTGACACAGATGTCTGACATAACACTGACATCACCTTACACAAGGTTACTCTGCAAAGCACCCTCAAGCTTTTTCTTTAAATCTAGATACAATTCATTGCCTTGCATGTAGCTGCCAATCACATGTTAGCAAGCTGGAGGAAAAAAAGTACATTCCATTCCTTGAAAGTAGATTTGCAGTAATAGAAATACAAAATAGAAGTATATATTAAGTTATAGAGTTCTTGTCATCTGAATTATATATTGTTTTACACATGCGTAACTTTATAGCTTGTACTACCAGTGAAACTACGGTGATCACCTTCATGTCTGAATAACACAAACCCATACGAGTACCCATAGAAGTTCACCAAACTTGTACTCAGCTCCTTGTTCTTGAGTGCCAGCTGGAAAAACAGCCAAAGCTGGCACACAGATTGGCTCAAGTGATCATGTAACAAATGAATGCTGCAGCCACTACTATGCACCTTCACCACAGCTGTGATGCACCGGTCAGTGCCAGCTAAGTGCAGCATACAGGGAAGGTAAACCAGACTCCTTAGGCTGGAGATGCTGAGCTAAGAAATCAAATCACTAGGGAAGACAGAGCTGTAAGTGTAACACAGGCCCGTGATGGCCCCATCTTCAGATAAATCAAGAAAAGGCAGCAGAAAAAGCAGTGTCTTTTCAATCTTGAGCAGGGCAGCATAAAGCCATCTGCCCTGCAATACTGAGGCCGGCAGAGCCCTAAGCCCTGGCTGAAAAACACACCACTCCTCACCATGTTCCGCAGCACTGCCCTCCCTGCTGCTTTCCTCTCCAGGCTGATGCCATGGAAACACAGATGATGGCTTCCCAGCAAAGAGCAAATCCTGCTCACAGAATCACAGAATTGTAGGGGTTGGAAGGGACCTCTAGAGATCATCGAGTCCAACCCCCCTGCCAAAGCAGGCTCCCTACACCACGTCACACAGGTAGGTGTCCAGGCGGGTCTTGAATATCTCCAGAGGAGACTCCACCACCTCCCTGGGCAGCCTGTTCCATTGCTCCGTCACCCTCACCATAAAGAAGTTCTTGCGCACATTCGTGCGGAACTTCCTATGCTGAAGTTTCAGCCCATTACCCCTAGTCCTGTCCCCACACACTACTGAAAAGAGACCAGCCTCGCCACTATGGCTCCCACACCTCAGGTATTTATAAACCTGGATCAACCTTCACCCAGAGCTGAAATGTGAGGATTCTGAAGCTGCTACTAGTTACGTAAACTATCAGTTCTCACCGAGTTGCAAATAATCCCTCCTCAGCTAAACTCCTCAGGAAATGAGATGAACACAAGCACCAATCCACAAAACTTTGGGACAAAAGAGGTGCTGAGGTTGGCTCTAGCTTACTGCCAGCGTCCCCTTCAGAAACACTGCATTTCAATGTGGAACAAGGCAGAACTGCAGGCTGCTGAAGGCAGTGCCCTGCTTCACCTCTGTACCCAGAGCTGGGGCAGTGGGGACCGCATGCAGCAGCACCATGTCCCAGAAAGGAGCTCACTGCAATCCACAAAGAGCACATCCACTTTATGGCAGAACATCACCAGCAGACAACACAGACCAATGCCATAGAGACTACACAACCAAAGGACACTGCAGTCAGCTCTGGATAGCAGCAGCCACACTGCTCACTACAGCTGGTGTGCTTCTGGCTCCAGCCTCAGAGAGCATTCCATGGAGGTGAACCAAGGCTGCTGTTACTTACTGAGCGGTGCTACCTTGCAGATTTTTTTTATCATAATAATAGGCTTTAAAATGTGACACCTTTTCTTCATGACCACCCACAACAGTCAGCCAAGAACAATCTGCTGGTACAGATGCAGAGCAGCCAGAGAACAGCACTGCCGAGTTGATGTCTTACGCTTGTATCAGATGTAATAAGCTCTGCAGTCAGCACAGGTCACTAAGAGAAGCCTGGTATTTATTGCAGCAACAGTGATTTTCTGGCTACTTCTTTTTTGTCCCCACCCCCAGTGTGCTGCAGAGAAATTAAATTCCAGCAGACATCTGCGTGCTCCCAGCGGACAGATAAATACGTTCAAGGATACTTACAAACACACCATTGCCTTCTAATTGGACTATACTTTTACATTCTGTTTTAATTGAAAAAATCACTAATCTTACAGCCAAATTGGATAGACTGCTAGCGAGTGAAACATTCCAGCAGCCTAAGGAACATGCACAACCCCTCAGCCCAGGAGCAACCCATACTAAGATCTCTCCTCTGGGGAGAGAAAAATTGAGAGAAGTTGTACAAGGATACTGTGATCTCTGTATAAACCATCTCAAAGCAATTCACAAATGCCTGTGAGGCAGGCAAAGAATGCTTGGGGACCACTTCACCCAGAACCCTTCCTCATAATCTATGTCCCTTCAACTACACATAAATCGTGTGTTTCTTCCCCTGTGTTGTATGTTAGCAAGCTATTTTCTACCTAGCAATAGATGTAGTTGAGATGCGTCCATCCATACAGATCATCAAATGTCACGAGGAGCAACCAAGGGCCCAGTATTTTATTGTCTTAAAAAGTCAGACCTTCAGCTGCCTGAGCAGCAAGCAGAGACCTTGTAACAGTGACTTCTAACCCTGGGCAAAACACCAGCATCTTTCTGTAGCCTTTTCTAAGTACTAGAGCAAAACACAGTATTAAAGTTAAGAAAGTTTAAAGTATTAAAGTTAAGTTCAGACTGGCACTTTGAGCACAAGGCTGTTGTGTTCTTCTGTCTGTATGCCCAAACTCAGACTGAGGATCCACTGTGCCACCCTCATCAGGACAGGATCAAGCTGGAAGTGCAGGCAAAGCTGCCTCGTGCTGCAGCCAAGGGGAAGGAACAGGACAGCAGGACAGGGGCTGAAAGGAAGGGAAAGGGAGCTGAGCTCCCAGAGGGGACTGAAGAGTGAAAATACACAGGAATCAGCATCAGGATACATATCTCAAACAACAAGAGCATCTCAACGCTGCTTTTGGTTCAGTGCCCTAACAGTGCAGGTTAATTCCTTACAGGGTAATTATTTCCTAGAATATTCAAAGATACGGAGGCCTCCATCACTTCTCCAAGGGAAGACCAAGACATACAAACTCAGTTTCTAAGGCAGAATGAAGATATGATGTCTAAGAAGCTGCATTCAGATTTTAGCCACTATCATTTCCAGCTTGTAACTGCACAAAACCCAAGAGAGAGAAGGGAGCAGGGGAAGGAAGCCATTAGGAAGGTGTGTACTGAAATACCTTTACCCAGGAGTGCTGTATAAGCCTTCAGCATGGCATCCCATGCCTTGTGATAAATTACACTGCAAAGAAATTGTCAGGTCCAGAAGGTGGCTAATTCTACTCCTCTTGGGATGATAAGTCCCAAGGGAAGGAGATGAGGTGACTGAGAGCCTGCAGCCCAACACTTACGTAACACAGAGAGATCTTTCCCTCAACACTGTTCTTCCATGCCCTTGATTAACGGATTGTAACAATAATTTGTACACTGCCTAGTTATATTGATGTGCAGAATTCTACTGAAGGAAGAAAAAAAAAAAAAAAAAAAAAAAAAAAGCAAATTAGCCAAACTGTCCTGCTTGCAATGATCCTTCAATCCTTCACTAGGAACTCTCTGTTCCTCTTCTGGATCATTTGACTCCTGATTGATAAAAGCAGCTCTCTAACCTCCTCACAATCCTTGGCGAGTGCAAGACTAAGCGCAGTATAATATAGCACATTAGCAGCAAACCAGTATGACCTCGCCTAGATCAGCACACCAAACTTGCTCTTGGCTGTATCGGTTGAAAATATCCTACAGCTCAATGTCTTAGAGCTCACTTGACATTTTCCATCCCTCTTATCATCTATTTAGGATGATTTTCTTTGTTGCTGTTTCATTATAATTACACTAAAATTTATTTTATATATACTGTCCATTATTTATCTATTATAAAATCCCATAACAGCAAGAAAATTCACAATTTAAACCATGCACAGAGGCCCAAAAGAAACCTTCCTTCTCCCAGACAAATCTGACCTCCGGTTCTTCTGCCACAGGAGGATCAAGATACTAGCAGGTTGCTGTAAGCCTTCAAAATAAAGATTTAAAACTCTTCAGAGCTGCTAAACCTATGGTTTATGTCTTCTCTGGCTGAAACTAATTCCAAACCTGCCTTCACTTGTGCTCAAGACGCAAAACGAAAAGTGCAGCATTTTTATTGCTTCTCCAACCACTGTTCCAGAGTCTCACCTCAGTTTGGTCAATATCCTGCCCTTCCAAGCATCTCATAGCCTCCAAAAAGCCAGCTGACCAACCCCAAGATCTTGTCTTCGCATCCTCCATGCCTTAAATCACACAGATTTAAATCTCTGCACACACACTTTCTCTCTGACATAAACCAGACATGACAAACTTTTATGCTATGCACTCATTCACTGAGCCCCATAAATCCATGAGCAGGTTCTTGGGGGTAACAGGGCCCAAGTGCGCTTCTCTGATTCACTTGGTGCAGCCTGGACCTCATATGCTTGTAGGAGATTGAAATACTTACAATTTCAAAAGGAAAAAAAAAGAAAAAAAAAAGTTCCTTAGGTAGGGTGTCCCACATAAACCTATCGTTACAGAGATCAAATACAGGGAATGAAACTAAAAGGAACAAAGGTAAACTTCAATTGTTAAAACATTTCCACTGAATCTTCACATCTCACCATCCCCAGGATGTACCCACAGGATCTACTTGTGAGGCAAGCATGCTCACACTGAGAAAATGATTTATGTATTGCTTATTTAAATTGAGGAGGGATGGATTGAGATGTCAAGGCAAAGCAAAACCCATGTCCACCACCAAAAAAGAAATCACCATCAGATGACAGTAGGATAATAAAAAAGCTGCTGAGATCCCAGTAGCAATGCCCAGTGGGATTAGATTTGAGCACAATGGCAGAAACGTAGCCAAGAGAAGTGTGATAAAAATCTTTACAAGTCAGTAAGGTCAGCTGGCTCTTCTCCAATGTCTGAAGATTTTTTTAATTAGCTCTTATATCTTCCTTCTCACAATTCCCTCCCATTCTTGGTGCTGGCACAGGCTGCCCAGAGAAACTGTGGATGCCCTATATGTGGGGGTATCCAAGGCCAGGCTTGATGAGGACCTGGGCAGCCTGAGCTGGTGGGCAGCAGGGAATTGGAACTAGACGATCTTTAAGGTCCCTTCCAGCCTAACCCATCCTATGATTCTATGACTGAGGCTCAGAAAGCATTACTGCCTTTCATCCCTGGAAAACCAGGCTGTCTCACCTCTATACCTCTCAGCCTCTCTTAAGCTTCCTTACGTCCATCAAAATTTTCCCTTCATAGCAATCAAGACTTGAGCCACAAGTGAATTTTTGCTCATCCTTCCACTGCTTATAAAAGGAAATGAGTTGTGGTCATTTAATCCCTCTTTGTTTCCCATCCCATGACCCCATTCAGTCTTCATTATTTTGTGAAAATTAAAAATATCACTTCAGACTGATAAAGGAATTGCCAAGCACATCACACCTGACTGTTACTGTGTACACATTCCCACACCTCTGTGCAGTGCAAAACCCCACAAGGCCAAGATCTTCACTCATGCAGATATCTCTATGCACATCCAAATAGAGCTAGTGGAATAGAGTCTTCAGCAGATGTGCAGTTTTACACAAGGGAACTCCATCACCATTTTCCTCAGAATGATTTTTAGATTGTTTCATTCACACAATTGCTTCCTAGCTCCTTACAGTCCCAGTGCCCCTCTCTCATAGCCTAAATGAAACACAAAGAACAGTTCCTTACAGTGCGTTTGATGCTCGCTTTGGAGATTACTAGTTTACTGAGTTCACAAACATCTCACAGAAGAAACAAGAGAAGTTCTACTAAACAACAACTACAGGCAAACACTGTCCAAATCCGTATCATACAACTTCCCATATGCTCAGAATACAAGGCACAATGGTAAGTACTATTTGATGACAAAATATCTAATTTTACTTCAACAACTACTTCCAATGTGCTTTTGTGGATGTATGGCTGCAGTTGGAAGCTTCTGGAAACAATCACAGCTCCACATTTCATGGTCCACCATTTTTAATCCATCCAGAGTATTTTCTGGAATATGTCAGTGAAGCTGCTGAGAATCACCAAGAAATCCACTGCACAAATTGTGGGAACTCTGCTCCTCCTCAGCCATAGCGACACTCACTACTATTCTTCTACATTAAAAAAAAAAATGCAGAGACTTTGGCACACACAGCCTGCAAACAGCAAGGAGTCCTGCATTCTCATAGAACTAAAAGGAAAATAAAAAATAAAAATAAAAGAAATAAAAAAACCTTTTCCTGAAGTTCATACCTTCAAACAATTCACTTTGAGCGTTTTATTTGAGTGTTCAGAACAAACAGACGCAGTCCCTTAAAAGATCCCCTTACTGGAGATCAGTATTGCTATTGATGGGGTCACACATCCTAAGCCAGCAGCTGCCTCCTGGCCAGCCCTGCCACACCACAAAGCCTGGAAAGAAGAGGCCCCACCAACGTGAGGTGAGGCTGAGTGGATTTGCCACCTTCCTTTTTCTAGTGTGTGTTTTCCTCAAACCTCCTTACAGTATTTGCTTCTCTTATATTATTTTCACATACAATATTCTTCCTTAAAAACTGCATCCTGAACACCAGGCAGCACTAAAGTATTAACATGAGAATATTATCAACAAGAAGGAATGCTACTCTCGTTTTAAAGCTTTTTTGCTTCTTCCAGCAGTAAGTCCAAATTTATTAAAGCACCGTCAACATCTTGGTTCTTCACCACACATTAGGATATGGGAGAAATTGTTAAATAGTTAAGGAAGCTCTCAAGCAGAACCAGACAGTCCTCCCATCTTGCTGCCTGTTCTACTGACCTCAGTGAGCACTACTTCTTGCACAAACTGCCTCTGCACAAACATACTCTCACCAAGGAGATTAAAAAACTATTTAATCTCCAAAGCAACCAACATTCTTTGAAAGAAGTGAGCAGGCTAGTTAGTACAGAACCACTACTGTGTAACACCATTTGAAGTTTGCATCACTGGACCCAGCACTTTTGGGAAATAAATTATCCAGTACATTATCCATCAGCTGCTCAGGAACGCAAAACTTTGCCTCACTTCCAGCACTACTTTCACTCTCTCTCTCACACCCACAGTTGCAAATGTAATCATCAAATTGTAGATAAAAAAATAAACTAAAAAAAAAAAAAACAGCACAATAAGATCTCCTCTTAAAATATAACAAACAAAGGGGAAAAGTTCTCCATATACCAACTAACTGATCACAGAGAGAATTTTCTTGGTTCATTTATTTTCCAGCAGAGCTACAGGCATGCAGCTCCCACAAGGCTTTACTTTGTACTGACACATCAAGCCATGAATTTTGCTGACTGTCCGCTCCTTTACCTCTCCACACAAACGGTGCTGATGCCTTCAGGGTGTCACGTAACTCTGTCTACTTCTGACTATTGATTCTCTGTTTCTGCAGCTCTTTGTAGCAGTACTGTTCCCTGAAGCAAACTTACTGGAAATAAATATAAACTTGCTAAGACCACAAATCAAAGATGAATAGAAAACCTCTTGTAGATAAACAAGTTTAGAAAGACTCAAAGAGATGAGAGAGGAAATGAGGTGGGAAACAAAACAAACAAAGTCTGAAGTGATTCTACAGAGCTGATCAAAAGGCATTTTTATTAAGAAGTTGAATTGTCATTAAGCTTTCAAAGTTTCAACATTGAATGTTTTTCCTAAGACTACAGCCAGAACATGCTGTCAGAAAGTCTTATGCCAGCATGAGAAAAATAGGTGTACTAAAGGAAATAGTAAAATTAAAAATAACCCACAGACCCATGCTGCTGCTCCACTAGAGTAAGGTCAGAACACATCCTGGGCTGGAACACACACTGCAGCTGGCCAGCATCAGTTAGGCTGAGGAGCCCACCAAAAGAACATTCAGGAGAGCTACTCATCTGCCTCAGCAGATTGGTTAGTCTCCAAGACCACACATTCCCTCCACAGTTCAATTTGACTTAGCAGCTGCCAAACTGTAAGACGTTTCCATTTACGCTGCCTCTTTCCCACATGTTATCCACTGCTCTTCCCCTTCTTTCATTCTACTCTGCCTTTGATACACAATCCTTTCACTCAGGTACTAGCGCTTTGGTTTCAAGTAACCTTTACTTCTCTTGCTTTACTAAAAGAGTGAAAGCAGCAGCCTGCTCAGCTTCAAAGTTTGCTAGATGATCCAAGTGCTCCAGGAGCACAGTACGCTTAGAGAAGTGTCTCATATCACAGGCTGAAGGATGTGCTGGCTGGTCAGTTAGTTGGAAACTCCCAGGAGAATTACCTACTATCACTGTGGATCACTCACCAGAGTGGTCTGATGTAAAACAGCAACCCAGAAAGCAAGAAATTGAATTCATTCAGAGGGGAAGATGATGGGGCTCTCTTTCCATGTAGACCAGCCACATTTCATGGTTTCATTTAGATATTATCAGTAAAAAAGGAATGGATGCTCTCAAAAAAGAAAACCCAAATGTCTTGGTTTAATAGCATTTGAAACATGTATAAAGATCCCCAATATTGCTGAAGGTCAAGTTGTTTACTCCTTGAAACAGAGGAAACTGATATTTCAAAATCATGCCTTAAACAAAATCCCAGCTAGGAGCAGCACAGATTACTGGCTGAATTGATTCCAAAAAGATTCTTCTTAATTTCAGGAAGACTTAATTTCATTGCACTACAGTTGTTATCTAGCACCCTAATTGTGATGCGCCTGTTCTGTTTTCACGCTACAAGGACTAAAGAGATTCTGAAGGCTCCACAATACTATGACAGACTCAGTCAGTGCTATTCCTACATGTAAGGCTAGGCAGCAGTAGACAGTTGCTTTTAACCAGTTTTGGATCATCCAAGAAAAGTAGTAGTTGCAATTCGCTAACAAAGAATGAATTGCTTACCACTTTCTGAGGATCAGGGCTCACTCCAAAGGAGTAAACACCAAGACAAGAGATACTGGAATGCAAGAAATGAGGGAATGAATGCATCATTACATACACAGCCATGCTATTTAAAAAAAATTAAATTAAATTTAAAAAAAAAAAAACAACGATTTTTTCATAACAAGAAAAAGACAACTGATCTGCTTCTCCCACAAGTCACTAAAGTTCTTACTGAAATGATCATTAACTGAAAATCTACCATAATATCACGAAGACAACAAATGAAGGAAAGACAATTGGTTGTGCATCTAGAAGAGGCATGCTTTTTTATACTGGATATTTTGCTTTAGGTATTTCATGCTGTTTAATAAATAAATATAAATAAAGTTTTAAGCACCCACAGAACAACTTTCCATGTGTTTGAATGCCCACTATACACACAAACCCTCCTTTCTCCGTCTTCATCTTATCACTCACTCATGCTTACCTTATAAGAACAGTCCATCATACCTATTCTTCCTTTAATTATTTATTAATAGAAATCAAGATAATCTATGAAATCCTGATCAAAATTTCATACTATCAAACTGTTTAGCCAAACACTGATCAGAAATTTAAGTATTTGACACTCACATGTTTATCAAACTTGCATCTCATAAAAAATATGTATTACATTAGTTTAACCAAATATATTTTCCATTGCCGAACACTTGCCATAAGCAACTATACTGTTATCCTTAACCCTTATTGATATCAGCCATGCCATTGTTTTGGCTAAGGAAAATATCACGCTAGCAGTCCTATAGTTGATTGTTCAACCTTTTCAAATATTAGCAGGGCACTGTCTTTCAGTCAGTCTTCTGAAACTTCCCTGATGTTCTAGAAAAAAAAGAATACCATCCTGAACAACTTAAGAGAGCACTTGGGCCAACTCCTAAAAGAAATCTGACATGGAAATGTTTCATTATTAATGATTTCAAAACTCTACCTCTAGAGGCTCAGGAAATGCTGGTATGGGGAAAGGCATCTCATCACAGTATTACATGCCTGCCTGCTCCCCAGATGCAAAATACGAATCACTTGTAATGTAAAACTCATCTCATCAGGGTTTGATGTTTTGCCCATGGACACATTTAAGATGTTTTGTTACTGACAGTTGTGATTTACCCCAGCAGGTGGCTGAGCACCACACAGCTGTTCACTCACTCCATTCCCAGCAGGATGGGAGAGAGAATCAGGGAAAAAAAATAGTAGAACTCGTGGGTTGAGATAAAACTATTTACTAAAATAGAGAAAAGGATAAAAGTTATGACTGTGTATGTATATAGCAAGTGATGCACAAGCAATTGCACACTATCCCCCAGCCAAAGCCCACCTAGTCTTTCGCACAGCAGAAGAAAGTGAGCTGAACTCCCACCCCCTTCAAAACTCCTTCCACTTTATGTTCTATGGTAAGGAATATCCCTTCAGACAGTTTAAGTCAGCTGTCCTGATTCTTTCCCTCTCAGCTCCTTGTATCTCTTGCTGAGAATGGCCTCAGCCCTGTACAATACTGCTTAGTAGCAACTATAAGCATCAGCATATAATCAACATTATTTTCTCCTAGAACCAAAATATAGCATTGAAACAGACACTGTGAAGAAAACAGTCCCATCCCAAATGAAACTAAGGCAACACTGTTTAGTCTTCCATAGCTGCCTCTGAGAGCAACCTCATACAGAACAGAACAGCTCTTTTCCTGTCCCTGGTAGGTGGGGCTGGTCATCCTACGGTGCTGTGGTTCACAACAGGCTGCTGCTGGTGCCTCCCTTTCAGGGAGTGGAGAGGCCTACCTCCCCATAAAGATACAAGACCTCTTACTTTAATCTTTTTAATGACTGAGGAACAGGTAGTGCAGTTTTTGATAAAAAAATGCCCCTTCTGCTCCTACAAGCCTACTCAGTTCCTCCTAAACAAACTGTAACCACACTGACATTCCAAGCATGCAACTTCTTAAACAAGTTTTTGTACTGAAACATTCTGTTGTACTATGGCCTAAGGGATAGCACTTCATTCTCTGATATATACCTCAGACTACAAGCAAGAGGGCTAACATGAGCAAGGTAGGGAGGGCAGAGATGCTATCAATGACTTCCTGCATTAACTCATCTATCTTCCCACTGCTCAGTCCAGGTGTATAATCACCATGCTCCCACATGTACATCCCGCCAGGCTTCCATGTTCAATTATGTCTTTACTTCAGTTTTCACAGGATTGCTCTGTAACAGCACACAGGAATCAGAGAGAAAAGGCAACTTTGTATATTATGCTTTATGACTAGTAGTATGTACTCAAAAAAATACTTCAACCGTTGAAGACAAAAATGCTTTCTTTAACATATCCAGAAAGCTGCTGGGAAATGTGATCAGAAGTGTCTTCACAAGACCTATCTTCCTTTTCAGTTCATAAAACATCACTTAAATAGCGTTTTTTAAATTTCAGCTTCATCTGATTCCACAGTCTATGCCACTAGAAAACTAAATTATAATAACTGAAGAATGGAGTTTTGATATTTTATCCAAGCAGCAGCATTTTTGCAACAGATGAGAAGTACTACAGGACATTTTCCAGTCAGCAGCCCACCAGGTTTCACAACTAATTACAAAACACACCCACTTATCACGCATTTGTAATTTAAAATGGCACCTCACTTCAGATGGAAGTCAAGAAGCAGCACTTCTCCCTGTATCAGAATCTTTCAGAAACCCAGTGAACTCATTCAACCTGAAGTGATGTATGTGACACAGATAACAGGAATAACAATAATGAAATCTTTTTTGTGGACATTCTGAGACCTGATAAAACTGAAATGTTAATGTATGACAGCTAAAATCTACCCTGTTCTCAGGTCATCAACTTGAAGAAAGCTTTGCTCTCACAATGAAGGTCACAGCATATGAAAGATTAAAAGCTATTCCTGAGAATGAGTTGAAGCACGTGTCCTCATGCCTAGGCACACTGCTTATATTTTCAAACATGAGCTTGCCAACTGCCAAAGCTGTCGCTGTTTTGATTTTAGAGCTCCCTGGCCAACATACCTCTGGACACAGAGCAGAAGGTTGAAGGCAACTCCTCTTCAACCTCTACTGATCCTCACAGGCTTTAACACTTACTCCTTTGACCAGCCTCTCCAATACAAGCTGCTTCCCCATAACAGAGGTGGCACACACATGGCTGACCTGCTACTACAATTTCAGGCAGCTATGTGAATTGAAATGCGTTGCTTCCAGTGACTCCAGACACACTCAGCCACTGTGGATAAAAGGAACAATACCTGCTTTTTAAGTGTTTCAGTATTCTGGATGAATATCTTCTGTAGCAGATTTCACCACAGAAATAGCTGAAGTGTTCTAAAGTACACCGTTTCGCTTTACTTTCTGGCCAAAAATGACTAAAGGTAGTTAGTTGTAAGCAGCTTGCTTTTCCAACATAGCACTGAAATCCTAAAGTAGTGACTGGATAGGGAGAAGCTTGGTTACTCACAATGTGTTTAGAGCTACACAACCTGAGAAACATTCAGATGAAATAGATGATCCTACTTCAAATGCTCTATTATTCACAAGCAGACTTTTTAAACTGTGAGTAAATTCCTGTTAGATTTTAACACATTGTTTTCTTTTCAAACCAGAGAGTTCTAACGTCACACTATTACCAGTTTTGCATAAAGCATACATCTATTTTTGTGATAGTAAAGCTTTCCCCACCCCACCTACCATCTCCTCAAAAGAGCTTGCAACTCATTCCAGTTTCCAAAAAGAGCATTTCACAGAACTATGCATGGGAGAAATAGCTCACTCTCCAGATCAGAGAACCAAAACTTCCTAACTCAGCTGCTGAACATCACTTAACGTAGGAGCAGGAAAGCTCTCACCACTCACTCCTTGCTGAATTCTTCATACTAATTGTGTGAGATGAAGCAAAGAATCTGCAAATATCATACAAACTAAATACTACACACTTATTTTTTTCCTAGACTACTTTTAAATTTTCCATTCATTTCCCCTTTCAACTCTGCCATCTCATATTTTGTTATCTTCTTTCTATTTTCCCACATGCACATATCAGAATTCTTACAAAAAGAACAGCTTCCATTCTTTGTTACATTCTGCAGCCCACAAGAAAAACTACTAAGTTCAAGACCAAATAAAAACATGCTGCATGTCTGTCTGTGTTTGAGTTCTCCTTAAGTGAAACTAAGGCAGTAAAATATTCTGGATGCTTGATATTACACTGTATTCTGCAATGAGAAGGAAATCTAAAGCTGAAAGAGATGCTCATGCAATGCATTTCTTCTCCATTCCCACCTTGGAAAAATGGTCAGGTTTTTTAGAAACAACATATATGGAATTTTATGGTTTTTTCCCAATTTCTCATTTAAAACCAACAAATCTTGTATGCAGAAGAAACCAGACTACAACTGCTAACTTACCCATACAGAGGAAAATATTTAGCATATCCTTAAGTTTACCATTACCAGGAAGATATGGAAGCCCATAATTAGATGCTAAGTTTCTATTCTGGAGGTTCCTGAATACAGGGAACACTGCTAATTTTAACACAAACACAGATAAGAACAAGCACAGAAATACACTGTAGCTTTAACAAGAATAAGTTCAGTCTACGGCTGATTTGATGAGTGCACAAATTATACTTCGAATTATTTTTAAAGGAACAATTTTCTTGACTCAATGGGAGCTAAGAAACATCAAAGACTAAATTGTTCATGAGACTGCCTGAAGGGAAAGGTTCTTTCAGGTCAGCATGAGGGGTAATAACATTCACCTCAGCCTCAGCAATTAAGGAAATGGTTTTCCTCTCCACAGGCATCAGTCTCTCGGAAACTGAAGGAACAATGTATTCAACACAAGTATGAATGAAATGTTGACCACAATAAAAAAAAAACACCTAAAAATATACTCGGATAACAAAAGAGTTTTTTGAAGGGGAAAAAAATGAGTAGCTAGGCAATGCATTAAAATTATTTCCATGGCTTCTGTTCAGATGCTGTCCAAGCACAGTTCATTGTTTGGCATGTCACTTGCATCCCCTCACTTCACCTTCACTCTCTCACTCAGATAACCTACAGATAAAAATGCAGAGCCTTATTCTAGCATTCAGCAATATTAGCCCAGTAGCTGGAAGCAAAACTGGGGCTTTCCTGATTCATAAAGAACTTGCGTAGTCCCTGTCAACCAGGGGAAGGCAAAAGCTCCCATCAGACCAAGAGAGCTGGCACTTGAAGGTTCACTCACAAGGGAGACATATGGTGAGCTGTGGCAAGAGGGCTCACTGACCTTCTTGCACCTGCTTGTTCCCACAGAAAGGGGCTGCTAAGGGGGGACAGGGAATGTTCACTGACACTCATTTCAGCAGCCTGATACATTTTACATAAACTGTGGAAAAATATTTTATGCTTAATTTTCACATAAAGGAATTGTTTTGCTGCTCAGGTCTCTTTAAAATGCACAGCACTGGTCCCCTTCAGCCATCTGCCACTAACACACAGCCAGCATTGAACACAGGCACACATTTCACATGTAGGTAAGGAAAGAAGAAGGTGTGTGTGTGTTTGGGGGGGGGGGAGGGAGGGAAATACAGGTAAAACCACAGACAGGAATTCTGCTTGATGAAAAACCCCAGCACCCTATCAAGTCACAGAACCAGCACCATAGAGCAGGTGGCCACACAGCCATTTCACTGTCCTTCTCAGCATGTTTGAACAATGCACCTATGCTAATAAGTTCACTGATGACCAGTTTGCTAGGGGAGACACTGCAGGCCTTGGTTGCCCTCAATGCCACCAAAGCGGAGAAGGGAACTGGGTGGGCAATCCTTCCCCTCACTGCAGCGTGACCCAGCCACTGGGTCCAGTGCAGCCAGGCAGTTTCCCTGGCAACAAAATCGCTTTCTATCAAGGATCGTCACTTAACATGGTGAGCAGTGTTGGTCAGACAGCACATTGCATCTGCCTTGTATGTGTCTGCAAGAAGTGAGGCATGGCCACAGCAAAGGATTAAGAAAAGCGCGGTACAAGTATGCCAGGGCAGCGGGCACTCCGAACTCCCAGCATATCACCTGGCAGCAGCAGCAGCCTGCTGGTACCCCAGCCAGCAACGCTGTCACCACTTCTCACCAAGTGATGGGGTTGTTTTCTTCACAATTGCTAGCCTTAAATAAACAGCTACTGTATATTCATAACAGGTTTCATGATAGAATCATTAAGATTGGAAAAGACCACTGAGATCACCAAATTCAACCTCTGGCCCATCCCTACCATGTCCACTGAGCCACATCCTCAGTGCCACATCTCCACAGTTCTTGAACACCCAGGGCCAGTGACACCATCTCCCTAGGCAGCCTGTTCCAATGCATCACCACTCTTTCTAAGAAGAATTTTCCCCTTATAGTCAACTTGAACCTCACCAGCACAACTTGAGGCCATTACCTCTTGTCCTTCCTCTGCAAGAAAGGATTTAATTTCCCACGTGCACTGTCACCTCAATAAATATCACAAATGATAAACTAAAAATAAAAGCAGAAAATATCTAAGCTGCTTATTTTTACACATACTTGTTTGTTGGTGAACACATAAAAAAGGCAGTGCAAATACACAGTGCAGCATGAGTCTTCAGAATCTTTGGTTATAAGATCACTTGAAGAACTGGCAAGCTTAACCCTCACCAGTGATCACCTTGCCCCGTTTGATCTCCCCAGCTTTTTCAGATGAAGAAACATGCACTTTCTTCCTTAAGATGCAAGAAAAGATTTTTGTTACACAAATAATTTGTGATCAATTGCCACTCCCAGAAAGAATAAAAAGTCAAAATAAAAACTTATAGAATATAATCATAGAATCATGAAAAATCATCACAAACTTATAGAATATAAGCCGCCATCCAGAAGATGCTTCACCATCTCTTCTTCAGCAAGGAACAAGTTTCAAAATGGCCTTTCCAGGTTTTTCAAAATAACCTCCTGCACAAGCAAAAGCCAAGTCAGAACCACTGAACAGTTGCTAATAGAATAAAGAAATTTGGCCAAGAATTGCAACTAACCAAAATAAATGGGGCTGTTTCTAAATTTATGTCTTCCCACATATAAATACAAAATGTTTTCCAAGAACGTGACAAACAATAGATAATTTCAGCATCGGTCGAATATATAAAGCTCCAACCAAATGGCTGTCACACCATATCAGATAGCTTCATTAGAAAATAACATTTCAGGCTTCACTAGAAGACAGGCACTCCAGAAACTGTCTGCTACTCAGGTTCTCAGAGACCCAATTATAAATCTAATTCTTGACTGTTTGGAGAAGGGAAAAAAAATTTAAAAAAAAAAATCATTAATTTTGATATGCTTTAGAGAATCTTCAGATTTCATGATCTCATTTTAATAAAGAATAATGCAGAACAGATATTAACTTTACCTCTGGAGGAACACACAAGCATAAGACAAAAGAAGCAACTATACCTGTTTAAACAGATCCAGTCTGAATCTGCCAGCATACGCAGCCATGACTGGATATCTTCCTAAGGGAAATAATATCACTCACATATCTGTTTCTTTTGAGGAATAATTTGAATCGAGGTCTCCAGCCTCAATGAAAAAAATATATAACAATTACCAAACTTGTCCCTGTGGTCACAGAAACCTTACAATTACATAAGCACAAGAGTAAAGAAATAAATCTCAGAAGCAGTCCTAGGAAAAGACATACTGGCTACCAACTACTGTAAGCCACCGCTCTTTGCCTAGTTGGAGGGGGCTTTGTAGGGAATTCATGAAAGAATCGCTAATTTATTTTAACAGGTGTGTATTTGTGCTCTTTCTGCTGCCCCTCAAAGAGGGTTCTGAAATGGATTTCCAGCCCCCAGATCTCCAGAACAAAACAAGCTATTCAAGACTGTTCTGAAGTAAACCATACGGGTGTCCACATCCTATAAAGATCATTCCTCATTTCTAACCAGCTTTCTTGGGATGCTCTATCTGGATAAATCTAGAAAGGATTTGATCTTACTACAGAAGGGAAGGGGGAAGGATGATCCAACAGAAAATGGCTGGGACGGCAACTCAGAAAAATCTAGTTCTACTCCCAGATGAACAAAAGCCCAGTGCTGGCTCAGGATAACCAGCAGAACTGGTGCCTCAGCTGCATACCTATAAGATGTCAATAGCATTACCTTTAGTTATTTCCATCTGACACTTGGGCAGTGTCATAGCAATCACTGGAGGAGAACCCATACAGGTCAAGAGCAGGTTTAAGGATCCTTCATTCCCATTTAAGAAAATTAAGCTAACACAATGCCAGCTGTTTTCAGCAAGGCCTGGCCTTCCCTTGCCATTCCAGTCTACATCAAGGGCAGCAACTTCTTGGGCCTCTCTTTCCAAAGTGCATTCTCAGGATCATCACCCGTGCTCACCCATAACCCAAGCTATTGCCAACAGGAGATGTTTCACCTGGAGAAAAACAAACTGTTGAATGAGCTGAGAATGAAATCAAATACAAACCTTCAAAACAGCAAAAAGCCCCAGAGGAAACTGGTCTTACGGAAGTAAAAGACAGCTATGTACTATCCTTGGTTTGTTGCTGCCATTTTTAAAACTGCAGGCACTGAGTCTCTGAATTTAGGCTTATTATGTAGATAAGCCATCCCTTACAACAGAAGACATCTTTAACAAATAAAATTCTACAGAGATGAAGCAAAAAACTATATGTAGGGAGAAACTAACTCTAGACAGTGTTGCGAGAAAGGAAAGAAAGAAGATAGCCTCTTTTCATGTATATTTACAGTGGTCTCTCCACTGCAAGTTTGAGAATTCTAAGTGAAGGAGAGAAAAGAATCTCTATTTACCAATATCTCTGCAGAAGGAATTCAGGGCTGTTGTGATCTCCAGCGGGAAGCACACAAAGAGCTTTACCCTATTTAAAACACTGCAGACTATTAAAAGTAAATGCAAAATCACAAAAGGAGGGATTTGCATATTAAGTTATCTAATCTGAGTATATTAGCAATTCACTTCTTCCAAGAGAAGAAAACAAGTAGCTAGAATGCCTTTCTCCTCACTTAACTTCTGACTAAGATTTAAGACTGTCTAGAAGTTCTACATCCAGCCTAAATAAGAGTGTTCTCTTATTGCCCTAACTCGCATTCCTGAAGTAAGATACAAGGAGGAAAAATTTCAGTTTATAGCAGAAGTCTGCCACTCCTACGCATATATTTATAGCACCAGGGTTGAGCACAAGGGTAGTAGAATTTAAAATAACAATAAGGTTATTAAGGACTCTGAAGTCAAGTAATCAGAATTGACAGCATAATAGGCAGAAAGAAAAAACACACTCTAACACAGAGAAAATCACAATGCAAATATGCCATTGTCTGTGAAAGCCATTGGAAACACTAGGAACACTAGCACCTTCATTAGTAGCTAGGGTTAACTTATTTCAAGATATTCCTGGCCAATGCAGTGCCATGGCGAGTGTTGTTATTACAAGCTTTTGCAGTGAACAAAGGTTTAGCTCTCTGAATTCTTACTGATGCAAAATTTCCTGAAGCCATTCTTGTTTTTAATATGGATTTTTCAAGTCTCCGATTGGTGGGTTTTAAGACACTAATACTCTATTTTTTAATTTGAAAGAGAGGTATTAAGCTGAATGTATGTTGTTTTTCTTTTTTAAGAGATTAAAAATAAGATCCATTTTTTGAAACACGCTGATTTTTTCTTTTTCCTGTGATACCAAAAACAAGAAAGGGATTTGCAGAATCTAATTAAACTTATTAAATCAGAAAGTTTTCTTATTTCCAGAAGCAAGTTCTTGAAGAACCACTTGTGATGCTCTAATATATAGAAGTCTATTCAGAGCACTTGTCTTAGCAATCAGAAGGGCCTACCCACACATTCATTCTTAGATTTCTTTGTATATCTTGCTATCTATATCACCTCAGTGCCACAGAGCACATTCCATAGAAACAAGGTTGTCCACACAGGCTGTCAGCTTTAGAATTGTGAGATGGCATTTAGAAACCCCAAATGCAGTCACTGAGGGATGCCATACAGTTTCAAGCTTCAGCTCAGCTAGTACAACTCTTTTGAGCTGCCAAAAGTGAAGTCAGAGAGAAGGACAGCATCTCTCTTTACAGGTGATGCTCACCAGCTATCAGGACTGAACAGGTTAGTTCAACTCCAAGGAAAGCCTGGAGAACTTAAAATGAAGAGGGAAGGAAAAGAAACAAAATAGAAACCGCACCTGTCCTCAAGAGACCTCAAAGCAGCCTGAGAAAAATCCATCTACAGGTCTGCCTGCAGTATTGCCATGGGATCTATTCTTCCCAGACAAGCAGCCAAAGAATAAGACTTGCTTTTTTTTTTTTTTTTAAATGAGGTCTGATTAAAATTTAACACTGTTAAATAACATATCGAGGAGCTCAAGTAGCCTACTTTTATAAGCGATGTTAGGTGGAAATTGCAAGACAAGCAGCATCTTTAAAGACTGGCCTTTTTAGAAATCTCAAAGAGTACAAAAGAATTTGATCAATGCCACGGTTCTAAAAATTTGGGCCACTACCTGCTCATTCCTATCTCGGCTGTCACATTGCACAGATGTGGCACTGTCCAGGAGCCTTTCAGTACGACGCTGCTATTCTAAACTGAAAAGTTTTGTCTGAAAGCATTTAATCAAGGTTCAAGATAGAACAAGCAGCCAAAGTTCATGAAGAGAACCACATGTGGTCTCACCTTCAGTTACCACATTAAGCTCTATATCCAAGATTAAAGGCAAAACAGGGACTAAAAGTCTTGAGTGCTTAGCAATAACTTCTTTTGTCCTTGAGCACAAATAGCATGCAAAGTACTATGCAATTCTGTCTTACAGCCTATGGTAGATGCTGCAAATTAACTTATGGAGGTGAAGTCATTTCACTTTGGAAACCAGGGAATGCTGTCATTGCTACTATCAGCACATGCTTGCTTACTTCTGTGTTTATGTTTGCTTGTTCAAGGTTTGTGAGCTGGAATAGCTTACAGTGCTGTACAAACTGGACAGATTAGAAAAAGCTGTTTAATGCAATACGTGAGAACAGGTCAAAATGTTCACTGCAAGAACATTTCAATTCCCTGGGCAGCTGAGTCTGAACATCAACAATATGATACGGTGCTGCCCATTTCGGTCATTTCACTGAGGAGTTCACGGGATTTATCTGCTGTGACCATGGCTGGGAAGGGAGCTCATGTGTTCTGTACTCTTCTGAACACATAAAATCACAATCACAGAATCACTTAGGCTGGAAAAGAACTTCAAGATCACCAAATCAACATCATCCACCATATCCCATCACTGTAGCTTGTCCCTCAGCATCACATTCACATGTCCCTTAAGTACCTCCAGCCAAGTAGATCACAGCAAAACCACTCTCAAGTTTAAACATAAAACTAACACTGCTAGAGTCCATGACTTCTGATAATTTCAGTTCTCTGAACTATCTGTATCACCACAAAGAGAAAGGGCTGCTAGCAGACAAGGTAAGCAAGTTCTAGACATTTCACACCATATTCACTAGCCCTTTCTTCATACTATGCCAATGTCAATGTATTACTTTTCTACATAGCAATTCAAGCAAAAATTAACCCAAGTAAATTCAAAAATGCATTCTATGCCTTCCTAAGCAACTGTCAATTGCACGTGTGTGATCCAGCCCAAGGTACCAATGGGAACCTGTCATTTTTAGTACATTTTGCTTTTGAAACCACACAGTAAGGAATGGATCAAGACAATGAACCAACAACATTCTGATGCTGTATTTATTTCACCCAGGCAATTCAGACACACATCACTGCCCTCTGGTATACCAGGAGGCCTGTGTGGATGGCTGGTACAACCTTATGTCAGCATGATGGCATCCAGCACAGCTAATGCTGCCTTGTGATTCTACACCCAGAATTGCTGTGGGCATTCCATCTCCTTCTTTCATCACCCATCTGAGATCCAAAGCTTAATGTGGGGCAGCAGTTCAACTACATTCTTCCTCCAATCCCTCCTCCACTCTCCCCCCAAGCCCCCATTTTGTTTTTTTTCTAACCCAATCAGTGGCAATCCTTCCACATAATAAATATTTGGACTCCTACCCCCCACCAGTGGAGCCTCACTTCAGTGGGAGCTGAGGACATAAGAACCTTGTCAGATTTTGCACCCAAGTCTGAAGGCCTCTGAAATGAATCACCTTCATTTTTCTGTATTAAGAAATAGATCCATACTTCAAAACATTCCTAAAAGACATTCTCTTTTTGTATGCTCGTTTCCCAACTGAAAAAATAGACAACTACTTTTCTGGCTTTTTGTTCCAGTCCTTCAGTTTAGCATCTCAAGCAAAACTCAAGAAGAAAACAAAACGAAAGATATTTCTTTTGACATAAGCCAAATACGGTTAAAATAACTCTGCCTAAGAAAAACATAATTTTTTTTTAAGTGTATTTTGATGTTCTCTGCATTAGATCTCTATTACAGTCAGGACACAAAAGAACATATCGTATACCAGAATTCTCCCCAAACTGACTGTTTTGAGCCATGATATTTAAACTCTGGACAAAGAGAGGCAGCAGAAGAAACAGAACTTTGAAATGATCTTTTACGGTTCATTTCACCACTTCCTCTTGAATTCAAGCAAAAATCCTTACAGTCTCTCTCTTGGGGGTTTCACCGCTTTTCTTCAGTGTTTATCATTCAATCTATGTAGTTTCCATTTTTCGGGTAATTGTGGCAGGTCCCACTGCTCACTTAAGAGATGCTTCTGAATGTCACCTCCAGCAAGATGAAAATAGTAAGCAAAGCAAAACTTGCTCAGAAAAGCCTGCTCAAATGTTCAAACTAAGGTCTAGGGAGCAACATACTACACGTTTTCCCCCCTGCATCTGAATACTATATGAAAGGGCCTCAGAATCCTCAACACCGTGTCATTGTCTCACACAAAACAGCAAGCATCCTGACAGAGGACAGGATGGCTTAGACCTGTTAGGGTAAAAGAACATGTTTGTGGACACTTTTATGTGTAGAATGAAATAGTAAAAAGGGCACTGTGAAACCACCCAGCAAAACAAGTACATGCACTGGAAGCAGGGCTCGTGGGGAGATGAGAGGAAGAAAGGTTCCCAGCCATGCCAGCTCTCCTGCCCCAGCTCCCGATGCTCTGTAGGACAGTGCCATGCTGTGGCCGCTCGGCTCCGCTGCTGCCGCGCTCTGCAGTCCCTGCAGGTACAGTAGGCCTGCTTCCTGACCCACTTTTCTCACCAATCTCTATTTAGCTCTACGCTAGTGATGCTCCTGGCATGACAATCAGATACTGCAGCCTGCAGTGCAGTTCGTTACAACACATTCACAAGCGCCTAGTAAATTCAGTGGAAAAGTACTGTATCAATAAAGCCTAATTAAACTGAAGGCATTTTCATAAACTTATGTCAAATGCAACAACAACTACAAAGTGTCCCCATGAGATTTAAAAGGTGCCTTTTTCTTTTAAATCCGCTAGGCACAAAGTAAATGCAAAAGATCTTTTCTCCCCAGGGTCCGTGAAGGAAGAAAGCTATTAGACCTAGTACCTTTGCTCTGGGTTACCTCATTGATCTTGTAACTTGTGCCACTTAACACCTGCCACAATTTCTCCCACAGTCATTTATTTCACCAGAGAAGGGCTCCACACCTCAAAGTCCAGCTGACCTGTAAATTAAACCTCAGCACAGCTATTAGAGTTATCTTCTTACATGCGCTAGAACAAAATTCCTCCCTCAGATACAATCATCTGCAATTAACTTCTGATTTTACTTGAACAATCATAGATCAAGGTAAAATTTGCTTCAGGACGTCCACTTTACATCAAGGAGAACAGTTCTGATTCAGAAGATCTGATTTTTTCTATCACTCAGACCAAGTAACCAAAGGCTGACCACATTCTACTTATATGCAGAAAAGAAACAGTAATCTCCCTTCCTCCAGAGGGAAATAATCTAACCAATGGCTATAACCCAGACCTCAGCTAAAAAATTCATTTTCCCAGCCCATACATTTTATGGTAGTTCATTACAATAATACATGTCTATACTTCCTTCTTGTGCACCCGAGTTAGCTGCAGATTCCTGTAGTGAATGGAGCCAATGCAAGCAGGCCATACACATGTGTTGCCAGCATTTTTCATGTAAAAGGCACTGAAATACAAGATGCATAAGGGTCTTACCAACCTTCTCTTTGACAAATGCTGTTTCAAGTCAGTGGAATACTTTTGTACTTGCAAAACACCCCTCCTCATCAGAAACATGCATTAAGAATTACTCAAAACAGTTATACCAGAGGATTCTGAGTTAGTAATCTTAAGACTGGAAACACTGAATTCAAAAAGTTTTAAGAACGTAGGGCTAGTTTTGACAGTATGTGATAGAAAAGGAGAGCTCAGGGCACAAGCATCCACAGAGCAGTCCCAGGGCACACTATGAACAACCACAAATTCAGTCCCTTGCTAGAGTTTATTCATATACAGTACAGCCAGTTTTGCAGAGGAATAAAAAAATATTGCTAAAAAATTCTTGTAGCTTGGCACGTGCCACACAAACCGACAGAGTTTTTTTTATTTTCACTATCATAATCACGCTACTGAATCAACTACAGATTCCCAAAAACGGACCCCAAAGTGCTTATGTAAAGATCTCTGCAGCAACTAGTCTGATTATCTATTAAATGGGGCGATGCCAGCCAACAGCAGGAGAAAACAAAATTAAACATCTATCACAATGTGCAATTCGTCCAAATTTCATACCACAGGCACCTATAAATATTTGAGTCATTATAATAATGTACAAGGTAATTATATTTCATCACTCATTACCTTGACCCATGGACGACCTCTCATCTTCAAATGGAAGACAGAATCCAGACTTGCATTTTTATGACTAGTAACTCTGCAAGGAGCACAGCTTACGTAAAGCAGCATCTTTAGTAGAGCAGGCACAGAAGAAAATGTTGTCAGTCTACTTCAGATGTTACCTTTTACCTGCCTGTGGCCTGTGACATCACCAGTGACAAACACACCACATCTTTCACTGGAACACTCAGCCTGGGACCAGATGGTACACACCTTCCCCTGGAGTGCTTTGTGTGTAATACTGCACAGGCAGGCAGTAATAATGCAAGACATAACAAGGTAGTGGCAAATCTACCCCAGCTTAAAGACACCTGCAAACAACAGTTATCTGGGGGTATGCAGTCTCTTTGCTGCCACCTATGTACAATTCCCAACAGCAAAATGAAGAAATTCTTTTGATGCTTTGTTACTTAATAAAGTGATGGTAGGATCATGCTTGAGGAAGTCCCAGGGCAAACATTCTGGCAAAGCAGTGATCTTCTAAGCAATTTTTGCCAGGTAAAATTCTACGCTTCATTCAATTTGCTTTTACTGAACCACAGGCCACAAAACTAAACCTAGACCACAACAAGCCACTTCTCTAACCTCATGTCTTTTCTAACCTCCCAGTTCCTGTAGAGAATATATAGAATATATGTTGAAGCCCAGGAGAAAGGAAAGAGCAAAGGAATTGACATATTGGGTCAGTCCACATCAGTGACAGTTGTTTTACAGACACACAGCAGAAACCCTCAGCAGACAGTCACAGAATAAACTTACAAAGCCTATTTTTAGGGTCCATAACCTTATACCTTTGAGCATAAAAGTTTATGTCTTTTCAAGAGACAACACAGAAGTTTGTTTCCTTTTTCCCCGTGAATTTGGATATCCTCAATATGAACATTCAAACATGTATTGACTCCTGCTGTGTTTTATTTCCTTCTCTAAAGCATTTGTTATTGTTGAGTCTTTTGTTGTTGTTGCTTTTTAATCAAACAACAACTCTCTAGGAATCCAAGAATGTAATCTGAATTGTCCCTGCCTGAACATCTGTTAAACAATTTCAAGTGCAAAAATAGAATGGCTTCTGCTTTACACAGAAAGCTGCATAACTAATAGATACCTGGTAAATCACAAAAGCACTTCAGGGGACGTAACCTGAGAAGGAATCATTAAATTCCCTCTTTGTCCTGCAGTATGAAGTCAGAGGAAGAAGAAAACCACAGAAAGAAGCATTGGTTTCAATGGTTACTTTCAATATTACTGTGTTTAGCATGCTGACTCTTGGTTCATTTGCAAATTGGCATATGCCCATGGGAGTGGGCTCTCAGGTCATTCAGCATCATGGCATATTCCCAGTTCTTGGCAGGAGGTCTGTTCTCCTCCATGAATCAGCAACTGTCCATCAAATTACAATCTGCAAAGAGGAAAAACCCACCTCATCAGCATAAACTATGTGCACGTACATGTGTATATATCTAGGAGCGGATGTTTTTGTCTACATATACATTCCACACACAAGGATTACCATTTGCATAGACAACCGCATCCATGTTCCTTAAAGCAAACTACGGAGTGATTTCTCCCACTTTCTGCCGTCATACAACACTTTGATAATGCAGCACATAATTTGCACTGTAAGATTTTGAATGTTATGGTAAACAAAAGCACCAACTCATCTTATTTACTGCTTTTGCCCCAGCAGACAGCTCCAGGTACCACTCCCACTGTGGCCAACCGGAGCACAGCTGATGGCTTGTGTGCTGCAGAAGAGCAAGCTACATTTGCATTTAGAGATGATGCTTACCAGTGAATGCTTTCTAAACACCCATCAGCGAGGAAAACAAGCAGCAAATAAGTTACATTTGAAACATCTTCGTGAAACGTGCTCCAGAATTTTAACAGCTCTCTAAAATATAAGGTAAACACTCCTAAACACAACAGCAAGTGAGGTGAATGCTGCCCTAGTAAAATGAACTTATTCTCAGAAATACGCTGACAAGCAAGTCAGGCACTCTGGAAATACATTACAGAAAAGCATGTACCAATAATTCCTCATTTTATTCCTTCCGTGTCTGTCTCTCTCTGATACACAAGAGATTGCAGTATTCTTACTGTACAGCACCACTGCGCTGATATTAAATAACAGCAGTTTTGCTGGCTCAGAAATGCCACTCTTTAAAGAAGGCTGAGGGACAGCTACTATGATCTAAAACCCACTGCTCAAATTCAGGAATGATTCACAACTTGAACTGCTAGCAAAATTACAGCCTAATCAATGGGCTGAAGTAGCTGAGCTGAATGCCTGGCTCCTCATTCCTTCCTTTGTTTGAATTATATGCCCAGGGCACTGCAAAATTTACCCAAACTGTATCTCTTTCCCAGAAAGTAATCATAAAACCTGCACCTCCTGGACATAGATTCATGATTTGAGGCCACACATAAATTCTCTCAGTAAACTGCTTTTGTTTCTCACAGTGTTAATTTGTGCATGGGCTGAAGCTCATTGAATACAGAGCAGCCAAGTTATCAAACTGCAGCAATACAGTTGAAGGGGAAGCGCTTCTAAAATGCAAAAACTTATGTTAATATTATTGGTTACGTAAGGGTGATCCATGTTTACACAGCTCAAAACTGGATTCAAAGTCTATTTTAACAGCCAACTGTTTCAACTTGCACGTAAACAAACATACTGCATTTCTTCATTAGCTGGAATTTGCTGCAGTCTGTCAGCCATCTGTACTGTCTTGCATTCTGCTCTCTGCTCAGAGCACCACTATCAAATGTTGGTGATATAGCATTGCTCTCTTTGGAGACATCATGACTACACTATAAATAGTTTAGAGACATAAAATGCTATTTCTAACAGTTCTCTTAATATCAGTGTTCTCAGATTGTATTAGGTTGTTCACTTTCTCATCCAATTTTGGTTCTCCATGGCTTTTCGAGGTAAGAGATTTAATTTTGCTGCTCTCAGTGGTGCAGAGCAAAAACTGCAGCCCAAGCACAACTTTATTGTGCACCCTCCAACTCCTGGGCTGCAGAGGCCGGCACCTCCAGCAAAGCCCTGCAAATATCTGCAGTGCAGTCACAGGGGTGGCCGCATTGCACAGCACCCAGGCTGGTGCCAGATCAGCCGCCTGGGGTGCCAGGGCAGCCATGGGGAAAACATCACCCAGAAAGCTAAGCAATATACATGCACTATTTGCAGACTTCCAAGGGCAGGTGATGGCATCTTTAGAAGAACACAGCACAAAGACCCCACATATCTCAGAAGGGCTTCTGTAGCTTGCAGAGTCATCTCCTTTTTTTAAGGAAGTGAGGAGAACTGGTGCTGAGGCAAGGACAATACCCCTTACATTCCAGTTGTCTTTCTCCCAGGAATGGCCAAGCACTGGGATGCTACTTGTATAACAAATAGCATTTGACCAGTGACACAATACAAAGCACAGAAGGCGCTTGTTAACTACACTAATTGATAAAAACCAAACGCTATCACTTCAAGAAAGTCTGTTTAGTTCATTCAGTCTTTAGTTCTTTCAGTGGATGAGTTGATAACTTTCCAGGAAGGCCAGTGTTCTGCCTCTAAGTGGACTCCACAATTTAAACCATGCTTTTCACTTCTGCAATGCAGCAAACCAGCCTTCCCATTTGAGATGGAATTTGCTGCCCTCCAGGAATGGACTCATGGCATATTTGTTCAACACATCTGGGCTACCCCCCACCAGGTGTGAAAGATTTGGGGGGGGGGGGGGGGAGACAGGAATCACTAAGCAAGAAGTTAAAGTGCTTATTCTTACAATATGATTTCTGTTTCATTTCCCAGCTTCTGGCTGAGGACAGCGTGGTAGAAAGCTGTCTAATTTTATTACCCTGTCAGCCACATACACAGCTGAGCAGGACTCACTGACAATCAAACCAGGAGAGCAAAAATTTGCCATCTTGTATTCCCTGATGGAAACAGACTCTTAGCATGCAATTCAGCAGAAAAGTTACGTGGGTTTCTAAAGAAGTCCCCTCTGGAGAAGTTGTTTTTTTATAGACACAGCTTCTAGTAAAGCTGTCACTGGAAAAGCTGCCATTTTCCTAACTCATGGTCCTTTTCTGGAACAGCAGCATCAAAAATGCCCATGTCCTTGCGTCCTGATCATTTTTAGCAGAATTTTCCTATTAAATGCTATTAAACAAGTCAAGCTGCAGGCTCGAAAGCAGGATGCTAGGCAAACTCACTGCCAGAGCGTGTTCCTGCAAAGCTGCAAAGTGCTACTGCTGCAGTGAGGAAAATTAACTCAGACATGTAAGCATTTAGGGGACAGGAAACAAAACAGTTCCTCCAATTATTTCTTTCTTCTGTATCCACACTTATTTGGCACTAGATTCAAGGAGGTCTGGGGGCAATAACAGGAGGCAGGTCCGCTCAGTACTGTCACAGAAAGAATAAAAAAATGCAATACTATTTTCTAAATATTCCAGTTGTATTTTGGCACATCATATCTCAAAAGCAGTCTGGCAGAGAAATTTCAAACATGTATAACTCAAGAGCCCTCGACAACATCTATTGCACAGGCTGCTCATCATACACTGAGGCACTTATTTTTGCGCTTTACCTTGGAGCAGGAAAGAATCACTGTTTTGTCAGCACCAGAAAAGTTTACAAATTCTACCAGATACGTCAACATTACGCAATTCACCAAAGGCACCTCACATATCACAGAATCACAGAATTGTAGGGATTGGAAGGGACCTCTATATGTTGCAAAGATATCCACAACTCTGTGAAGTTCAGCATTTCAAGACTTGTGCCTGCTTCAAACAAGGCAAAATCAGGTTGTGTTGTTAGCCACCGAAACCTCCCCTCTCTATAAGAATAACTTGTGTTTCGCAGCTTTCACTAGGGTTAGTGTGATTGCTAATGTAGTCTTGCTTCTCCTTTGCCCACCTCACAGTTCTAAACACACTTTAATTTGGTATGGAACCTTTCCAACTATGTTAATAAGTGCATTAGCCCTCTGGAGTTCCGAGGGCTGCACAACTTTAGGAAGCTTGCAAATCTGCAAGTGACATCCATCCTTCATAGCACTGGACTACAAAAAGATGGCAATTTTGGACCCTCTCATTAGTACTACTTTACTTTATTTTCTGAAAAAGCTTTCCATAGGCACTAAAAGTATCAAATCTCTCCTGAATTTTGGCCACTGTTATGATACCTACAGAAGAAAGTCCACTACAAACCATGCTAAATGGTACTGCTATTGTTTACATTCTGTCCTGCATGCAAGCATCTCTCATGTTATATAGGCCATAAAGTCCTTGAGAAACAGTTTTGTTTTTTTAATTCCATCTGTGTTCCAGCTAGCCCAAGATTCTATACAGATACTCCAAGTCACTGTGAGAATACCAATAAAAGACATCTTACTTCAAATTACTACTGAGAACTCCATGAAAATCATATTCTACTGCCCAACACCAATGGTCTGTGTCAATTACCAGACTTGGGCTCCTTGGGCTTTATTTTGTAGCCTTCCAGAGCATGAATTCTATTGTTGTCAGACTTCCCAACCTCCATTTGCAGTAGGTACCCAAACCCTTCACAAAAATGCTTTTGTGAAAACCCGACATGAAAAACTGTCAAGTGCAATTCCATTCCTTATCGTCTTCTCTAGGTGAAAATTACAGGGAAATAAATATCACCTATACTCCATGCAATTGGCCTTGGAAAGCCAAGGCAGCTTTTAGTAGCAGACCGGTGCTTTGGGTGATTTGTGAATACACGGCTCTTCAGATACCAGAGATTTCATGCCAAAACCAGAACCATGAGCAACATGGCAGTGATGCTGTTCTTTACACAGAACAGAAGAGATTCCTTGTATTTGTCTTGCACATTGCAAAGAAAAGTCAGAATCATGGGCTGTTTTTCCACAGAATTCACTGTGAAGCATTTCATTCAAACCTGAAGTAGAAAGTTCAGGTATAACTATAAAAAAAACAGGAAAAACAAAAGCTATACTGCAGAGCTATTTGAGGATACTAAGTCAACTTAATGCATCGAGTTAACTGAGATAAGAAAACTAGCTTTCTGCTTAAAGGTTCGTATATACCAGGCTAAGAATAAAAATTAAAGGAACTTCTTCAGACAAGTGAGGGTCCTTAAAAAGGACTGCAGACAGCACACATGATTCCAGATGAGTAATACTGTAACTGAGAAGAAACATTCAAAATTGATTCTCATGCATCTGGGCAATCTTTTCTAAGGAACATTTTAATGATGACAGTCGCTTCAGTGTCACCTCTAAATGGTGCGGTCTCCTTTCAGATTCCTGTTTACCCTTGCAGAAGAACACAACCTTGCAGACATCAGGCTTTTTAATTTTCCGAAGAGCAGAGGCTGTGCTTTTAGTCAACTAATTTCAATAGTGTATCCATCACACAGACTGGGAACCTATTAATACGCAAAACAGGAGGGACTACGAGAAGGGCATAGACACTCACAAAAACATCTTACACAATGAGATCAAATCTGTCAGCATAAACTAGTGATGCTTAATTCGGTACAACCAAAGAGCAATTAATGCTAAAGAAGAGCATGCAAGTAGAGAAACAGCAGAACGAACTCTGAAAAGCAAGCGGTCATTTCAAGCATCCCGATCGAGGGCTCTGACTTTCTGTGTACGTACAGACAGTTTAACATAGCTCCTCGACATGTATTTGCTTTGCAGACTTTAGAGAATAAAAAGAGTAAGAACAAAGAGGACAGCTAATGTTAGTGCTGCTGGGTTAAAACAAAATAACAACGAAGACCCACTGAACCATGAAGCATTTTTTTTCCAAGCTGCTATTTCAGTTACAGCCTCCCTCTCCACGAGCCAATATAACAAATGCCAGCTTCTACCCTATCACCGAGTAATATGAATACCTTATTTTAACCAAAGGGGCACATTGAGAGCTCTGAAATGCTTACATAATTTTTCCATGCATTTTGCTGCCCTCAAAATGTGTATTATAGCTGACAGGAGGAAAAAAAACAACCTGATTTCTTTAACTTTCCCTTCTCTCATTGGTTGCCTTCCCAAGTAAGAAGCATCACTTCTGCAATGTGAACTTCATCTGAGCAATGCCCTGTGCATTTAAATAGATAACATGAAAAAACATTTCTCTGACAGGTTGCTATCTTACAGAATGGGACAGAAGCTTCGTATTTCTGAATTCTGAGCACGTGTACAAACAACTTTTGAGGACAGATAACGAGATAATTCAGGTCTGATGGGACCTTAGGAGGCTTCTAATCCAATTTGTTCACGTGCAAGTCAGCTATTAGGTCTGACCACACTGTCTGGGCTCGGTCCAGGTTGGTCTTGAAAATCACTAAGAATGGAAACAGCACAACCTCCCTGGGCACCACACTGCATGATCATCCTCGTGGTGCAAAAGGTTTTCCTTGCACTAAGTACAGGCTTTTGTTTCAGATTGCGCCCTCTGTTTCTCTGCCTCTTGCCTCACCCCATTTCTTGAAGAACATCCTCACAGGCACTGGAAGGCAACTGCTGCATGCCCCAGAAATCTCCTCTTCTCAATGCTGAATAAGTCTAATGAGATCTTACTTGTGAAATTTCACTAATCAGTTCCCAGTTGAAGAAAATGTTAAAAAAATTAAAAAATAAAAAATAAAAAAAAACATTAAAAAAAATAGTTTATGCATTTACTGAGAACAACTCATATTTCCAAGACCACCAGTGCTATCCAAGCGCAAAGTAAGCTTCCTACAGCTTGAACATGAGTGGGTTGGCTTTGGTTAATTCAAAATACAGAGCAGACCAGTTGCCATTCAAGTTTCCCACCTGAATGGCAGACTACTTCCATAAATTTCAGCAAAGAGCAGAACACAGAGAAGCTACAGCAACATTAAAATATACTGACGTAGGTTTACAGCATTGCTGATCAAGTTCACTTTTCTCTAAGGAGCTATGTACTATTACTCCACAAATCCTCACAAAAATAAATTACACTTTCCCAGCGTTAAGGACACACTAACATGACGTAGGTCACAGAAAATTTGAACTTCAAATACTTACTGAATCCAATAGATCAGAGACCAAATCAGCATTAGAATGAAAAAGAGGGCGACATTAACTAAAATAAAGCTCTCTGAAATGATTAAATAATTTTTCAGTCACTATGATAACATACATTCCAGTGACTTAGATATCACAGAAAGTCATTTAGACATAATTTCATTTCTAGTCATTAGCTGGAATGCATAACTTGCTGGACCAATTCCAGAAGATTTTTCAAATCCAATACAGAAAATTTCATGTCAGCCTGAGCAGCAACTAATAATCTGCACCATACTGCATGAACTGCAAGCTGCAGCAAGACAGGCACAGCAATACGGCAGCACATTTTAAACTGTCTTCATTCTTGTGCTCTTCTGTTGTATTAAAAATCAGACAGGACTTGGCAACAAACTTTCACCTCTCTCATCAACTACTTCATCAAACACGTTTAGACAATTCACTCACTTGTACCTAGAAGACCAAAACAATACACTTACTCTTGCTTATAAATTCAATCCTTTTAAAGCACTTGTACTGCGCCAAAACCTGTTATACTTAATCACCTTCAGTTTTCCCTTACTTCTGAAATCAACTGGACTAATCAAGCACACTCTGCATAGCTGACCGCAAAACCGGATGTTTGTCAAACGACAACAAATATGTTATTATCCAAAAGCATTTACAGAATACTTCTGAGCACTTGATTCTACAACATAATTGTGAAGCTGCCTTCAAAGCAAAGGATTTCCTAAAATGGGTCTCCAATCTTGCTATTTCAATTTGGTATTAAAACATGAAGTTTCAGGTTATCAGAATTAAAAAAAGAAAAAAAAAAAAAAAAAAAAAGATTTGTTCTCAAGTTATCACCAATCCTTCAAGAGCAGCTTGCCTTAACACATGTATCCAGCCTCTCATAGATTATCACTATCTTCACTGCCTGGTGCATCTCACATACTAAAATATGACAGCCACCAGACACTGAGCGATTGTATGGCTTTACAATGGGGTTGACAGCTCTACTGGACATTGTGGAGCTCTACACTGACCCAACTGTGCCCCTCCAGCAACACTGAAGTTGATCCAGAAACTCCTGCAGCATTTCAGGTCTCCAAGTCAAGATCATGACAGTTATGTTGTCTGCAAATAAATATCAAAGGATTCTATACAGAAGATTAACTACACACTGGAATGCTTGCTGTGTTTTTTTTCCTTTTCCCTTTTGTTCTACTCTGGCCATCAGAGACCCAAGCACTGCTGCTTGCTCTTATCTAATCCTCTGTGTTTTGCTCTCTCATTTTTGTTGGCTGTTTCCTTATGACATGCTTTGAACAAGGCTGTTGATCAAAGACAGCTCATCCACACAGGTGTTTTGCATTCCCTACCTATGGGGATGTGACTTGGAGCAGAGGGCAGGGGCAGAATGCTTTCAGGTTTTAGCATGGCAACAAAGAGAAGCAATATGGGTTCCTTGCAGCTTCTAGATGCAGTTGGGCTTACTGCAGACTTGGCTAATAAAAAAGTTTTGCTTAGTCACCTAAAACCACTGGTGCATTCCTCCTGCTCTTCCAGGCTCAGGCAGTTTGCCCTGCTATCACTGGCAACATGTTCAAGGTGCTGGTCTTCAAATTTTCACTTATCTCCATCCAGCAATGCAAGGCTTGAAGTGACTTACAAAGACAGGAGAGAAGCATTCGGGGATTTTTCTACACATAGCAGAGCTCACACTATGAGCAAGACGTGTAGAATACAATTATTGACCACCTTAAGCCTTCTATTCATTTCAGTGATCTGCCTGTGGGGAGCAGGGGAAATGTGCTGCTACACTGCCAGAGGAAGGAAAAGATTATTTAAAGATCAGGCAGGTCTGCTCTAAAACTCAGCTGAAAAGTCTGACACTGATCCAGGGCAAACAAAGCCCCGCTGCAGCTCACCTTGAGGTACTGCCCTTGGCTATAAAACGGATGAGTGAGGAAAAAGGAAAAAGCACACCTTTAAGTTTCTGCAGAATGAGTTCCTTCTCTCATCCAAAACAGTGCAAAGGAAGGAGGATGCACAGAGTATAGGAAATGTGGCTCTGAGAATTTTGAAGCGCCAAGCATCCCCGCTTACCTGCAGTTTTAGCTCTACTTTTCCCAAAACTTTTTCCAAAATAATGCACTGAAGTATCAAAAGGTTTATGACCAGACACATTTTTACAAACACAAAACAGCTGTGTCTGCAGCCCATCTCTCCCAGGTGCTGGGCCCAGCACTATGACAAATGGGAGCTGTGTGCCAAGCTTGTTCAGGTGCTGCACCAGATGGCTCTCAGTAGGTCTGAACAGGAACAACAACTCTCCTGGGCAAGAGAGCAAGAGAAAGGCTCAGTGGAAGGCACTCAGAAACAAAACATCTCACAGGAAGCATCAGCTAAGGCCTATGTAATGACTGTGGTCCTGCACCAGAGATCTTTGCTACAACAGTTACGAGCTATAGCAAATTACCTGAATTGCTGAGAGGTGCAACTCAGATAAATGGAACACAACCATGGGTTTTCTTACACCACTTCTCTAAAATCAAGGTATTTCTCTTCAACTACACTTCAACTAAATTGTATTTAACAACACGAGCCAAAACTTGTATTTTTACTACTTCTGACATCTGTCTTACTAGGAATTTAATTAAAAATAACTGAACGGCATTAAAATAGTCAGATACAACATCCAATCTGGGATTCACAGATTCATGTTTTAGCTCAAACGTAACAGGAAGTTAACAACACCATTTCAATTGTTTTAATGCTTCTGAATCATTTTCTCCCTGAACATCAGCCAACACACAGCACTGAATACAGAAGAAAATAAGCAAGAAAGACAGATGGATCCAAGCCTGAGTTGTTTGGTGTATCATACATTTCTCTCAGCAAGTGTATCAACATACAAGTGCACCACAACAAATCACATCTATCCAATGTGAATAACAGGTCTTAAGAACCCAGTCCTGATTTCTCAAACTATCACAATTGAGTGCTCAGTTCAGAAATGACAGAAGAAGAGAAAGGAAACCGTTCCTCTCTCAGTCAGTTCAAAGAGAAAGCTGACACAGTCTCTTTTCTCTTAAAGATTAAAAGACATGGAACTCACACCACATCCCATTTCATGTTTCATGGGAAGTTTTACACCTAATCACATAAGTACACATATCATTCTACACGTACCTACATTTTTATTATCAGCTCTGCGTAGCAGAGATCCCAGAAACAAATACTACGTAGAATAAACAGTATGAAATTGGAAGAACTATTAGAGATGCACAAAGAAACTCAAAAAGTGATGGCCATCACAGGTCTCCATTTTCTTCTTTAAGGTTACTACTATTTTCACATGATACAATAAGCCTAAGATTTTGCATCCTTACAAAACAGAATTAAGAATAAAAAACACAGCAGATGTCATGAAACTGCAAAAAAAAAAGGAGATTGTGAATTTTTGTTTTATGAAGACTAAGAACATCCCCTCCCACCACAACCCACATCACTTGCATTCCCAATGAAAACATCAGATTCACTTAGAAGCAGAAATCAATCTTCACGCTCTTAAGAAACTGGCGTGCGCTTTCAAAATAATCCTTTCAAATATGACAAAGTTTGAATTTTCCAAAGACAAGTTGACAACTACGAGCTCAAAATCAGATCGTAGCTAAGACTTAAGCTCCTACATCCCCATATTACTGCTGGAAATAAGAATTATTTTAATCAGTGTTCTCTTAGTCCAGCAACCCACTAAGGAACGTGAAACAAAGGGTAGGATCAAAAGACTTCTTAAGATGTGAAGAACCAGTTCTTCACAGCAATCAACCCAGACCACTCCAGGTGAAAAGACAGCCTTTTGCCAATTCCTTTAAATACCAGATTTGAGAAACAGATTTGCCTCATAAATCCACAGCAGAATCCCTCACATGTGATATATTGTACTAAGGCAGGCTGTTTCAGATCAACTCTTATCATCAGCTACCAATGATTCAGTGCATGAAACCCAGCAGTGAATGTGGGAAGTTACTGTAATGCCTCCCAGATGAGTTTAGAAACACTTTTACTGCATAAATTTAAGGTGCAGAAGTCTAACACTGAGTAGGTCAGGGCCTGAAACACCTTCACTAGTTATGGATGTACGTTGAATTGCAAATTGGATCAGAATTTGAAGAAGTGGATTTTGAACAGTTTTACCATATTTGACAACAGTGGAAGATGTCAAAATGAGAAGCACTTGTCTCCAGCAAACACATCCATTTCACTTATATTTCTCATACAGTTAACTTTCAGTAAGTTGTGAGAAGTCACTGGTCAAATGTCTAAATTGCTGAACTTACCACACCAACACTATTACTTCCCTGCTGGAGAAAGGATGACAGCAGGGCCTAGAGGCTCATGTAGAGCCACAGACATTACTAGAGTTCAACAGGTTCATATGGAGTCAGGTGAGGAACTTCTGCAGCAGCAGCAGTCAGCTCAGCAAACCAATCCAGTGAGCAGAACAGAAAGCCACAGGAGTGACATGCCCCAGAGGAAAAGCAACCTACCAACCAACACGGTTTGATGGCAAAGAAGAAATACATTTAACCAAGAACTGAAACATACAGAATAATTAAAAGCCTTGTGATGCTTTCTATTCGGTTTCTGTTCTTATTTGCTCTGAAAATAGTGCCAAGTTCTCTTTGCTGTTCCCAGAAGCCATGAAAGTGTGTTCAGATCAGGGTTGTTTGTCTTTTTTTTCTTGGTAATACTAACCCAATTATCTTCTAAGTTTCATATATTTGCTCTAAGAAAGGGTACTCCATTTTTCCATTTTAAGTCCATTACCACAGTGAGTAATGTAACTTTGAAAAGACAAAGATGCCTTCATCAGTTCTTTATAGAGGTTAAGTCGCGCGAAGAAAAAAGGCAGGGGGAAAAAAGATCAATTCACTGTTCATTATTTCTGGAATTTACTTTTGATGGTTTAAGTCAGAAAGGCCTTTCCTGAAACTACTGAAGAAAAAGAGTTTTCCTCCACACAAAGAAAATAAAAGTGCCACAAGAAATTAAAATAGGAGAGTGAACAGGAAAGACGTGAAGGGCATAAGATTCAGCAATTAAAAATATATCCTATCCTTCCACCTGTACAAAAGGCAAAGTTATAAGCACTCGTTGTGTCATACACAAAAGCAATAAGGGAATTGCATTGTTATGTACATTTACAACATATCTTGTCATAGCAACCAATCAAATAGTTCTGACTTAAAGTGGCTGAATTCTGTTAGACAAAATTTATTACATGGCTTTCAATCTCCATCGAAGTCTGGCAGAGCCAAGCTTTTTTTTCTTTCTTCTTCCAATAGAAATAAACCAAAGATTCAGGTTTCCAAGGTTTTGAGTGACTTCATACTTCCAAAATGTGAAACTGACAGCAGAAGCTGCAGGTAAACCTTGGCAGCTTAAATAAGATGGAGAAAAAGGAATTCCACTGAAGGAAGTGTAGGTAGGACCTGGCTAGCTAATGCTTGTTCATCTAACACTTCAGAACATAAATACTGTGGCAAATATTCTGTAAACAAACATACCGTAAGAACTCCTCGCAAGCTCCCTAAACTGTTGTTGCCAAGAAGGGATCATTCCTATTAGCTATACACCTGGAGACTGAAGGACAGATGGGATTTGGAGCTGGAGTGATAAAGCACCAAAGGTGGCATTATCAGATACATATCACCAAGGAACTATCTCTTTTTTATTCCTGGATGATAAAAGTTTCGCTTTAGAGTTTTTATTTGTTTCTTCTGTGATAGACTACCCTCCAAGGCATCAGCAACAGGAGCACAGGTCTTAGCAATCTTTGCTGCTATCTGATTACATGCCACAGTCACTGAGTTTAGTGAGACCTCTGCAATCAGCTGCCAGGAGACCAAGAACAAACCCTTCAGCATGTTTTAAAGCAGGAGACACTTTACCACTTCTGTCCTCACGAGATTAGAGGCATCATTTTTGCTTTCACTTCTCCCTCCTCTCACTAACAAGCTTTACTCATTGACTGCTGGGGAAGAGGCATGGGTGATATTAAACTCTAACAGCAAGCACTGAGTTCAGACATAGCTCCTACATTTGACAACTTCAGTTTCAATTAGAAGTGAGGCAAAGGAGATGAAGCACCAGATGAGAGGACAGACAGATACCTGCCATTTAGCAGACTGCCTAGTGAATTCAGTGTCTGGAATTTACAGTGTGCCAAGGTACTGACATGGCATAGCAACAGCTGTAAGCATTACAGCAGAAACATGAGCTTCTCCCTCTTCTGAACACTCCCTTGAGCAATAGCATTACAGCAGCTTACAGCATAAGCACAAAGGCCAGCAAGACCAGCAGGGCTCACAGCTTCAATGTCACAATGATAAGCAAAAGCTGCAAACATCAGATAAATGGAAAGCAAAGCCATCACCAGTATGACCCAAGCTCAAATCAAATCTCAAATCCTGAAATTAAAAGCAGGGAGAAACAGCCTGCAGGCTGGCCAGAACAGCATTGCCTCAGTGAGGTTATGGCCCCACAGTGACAAGTGACTTGGCACAGCCCTGAGGAACAAGCCAAGGAACAAGCAGTGTCACAGCCACCAGGACCCACCTCACCTCAGCCATTTGTTGCATACTAGCTGGAAGCCCAGCACTGCCCTGCGCATTTTCCAGCTATGTAATACACACAACCCAGCAAGGATAAACTTCTATGAAGTAACACTTGGTTTTTGTTTTTTTATTGTTGTTGGCTTTTATTTTGTGGGATTTCTTTAAAACAAAAACAAAAACAAAACAAAAACAAGGCAAAATAAAAGAACTAGTGAAATCACTTCTATTAACACAAAAGAGTAAACAGAGCACTCCATCGAACTCCTAAGAGTAATAATACCTTTTGAGTAGGTTGGTTTACGTTGCTGTTTTTATGAAAAGGTTCCTCTGTTACGGAACCTACCAGCAATTCATCAATGCAACAGAGAAAGAAAACAGAAATGTTAGTATTTACACCCAGAAGGTTTTTGACCTGAAGTTCTGGGGTCAGGCGGGTAAAACAGAACTCATCTAACCCCCAAAAAGCATTTTTATATTATTTTTCTATCCTTAAAAGGAGATACAGATGAGATTTCTTTGCAGAGAATGCTGCAAATTGATAGCTTTGTTCCAGTTCACTACAGTTTCTTATCGATTTTCTCTCGTTTGAGCCTGCATTGATTTGTTAATCCCTTCTCTGTAACAGTTCTAATGACAAATTGAGAATGAAAAACTGCATGCTTCAGGGCCTTTTCCACCAACCTCTTGCTTCAAACCATAATTTCACATAGATTTGGAAAACATCCATACCCTGGGTCAGACCTGACTTACCTCACACTAAGATAATCTTTACACTGCAGCTTTTCCACTTAGGCTTCTCACAGACAGACAAGGCAGCAACTGAAAGAACCCTAGCAAGGCAGAAGAGGACTTTGCATTTAGGACAGCCCCCTTCCAGGGCTGTTGCTCACACAGGCTTTGTCATAAAACTGACTAGATTTTTTGAAGCAATTTTGCACCACAAAACCACAGCAGGGTCAGCAGAAGCAAGGCAGGTACAGGCTGCCACACATCAGTGGCTTATTTTTGTTCCCTGACACAACTGGCCCCCCTTCATTCATCACTGCCGAGAGTCAGGCTTGGTGACTGTGAAACAGAAGAGGGAATTAAGCCCAAGAACTCAGGCATCCAAAAATGACAATGATACAAGTTTTTGTAGTTTCTTAACTGAAATTGGAGATTTCAGTCCTCAGCTGTAATCTAGCACAGCTTTCTTTAATTACAGAAAGGGTATAATGAGAGCACGGCTGCATATGAACTGTGCTGCATTTCCAAAATGACTGTAGACTTCCCTTCCATCCAATTTAGTGAGAAATATTCAGCACTGCACAATGATTTCTTCTCATTTGTTTACTGCTGCAGCAAATGCTTGCTGCAACGTGAACGACATGCTGAACATACCCCAAACAGTAAAATGATAGCTATTAAAACCAAAAATATCAAATTGGCCTGGAAAAGCATTTTGACAAGGAGGAAACATTAAGCCAGGTCTTTGTACCATTTGCTAAATACAGAGGCTCATCATATTTCAGGCCATTTGTATTTAATTGTCCTTTCATCTGAAGAGCAGTGGCTGTGAATGCACATCAGGCAGCAGATGAGTCAGATGTTCTGAAGAGGTCCAATCAAGGACGCCCCACAACATAAGAGCACCGCATGCATAATGTCTCACACAACTGACTTCTGCTACAGCCCCAAGTTTCTTTTCAGTGTCTCATCCTATTCCCTGGCGGTGGTGCACAAAAGCACTGAGAGAAAAACAAAAATAGGTTCACAGTCTCTTATTTCAGGAAGTTTAAACGCAGGAGACTACAGGAACCTGATGTAGGTTCACACTTAAAGTTGATTAGCAGACAAATCATCTTAAGTACAGCCTTTTGTTCTTCCATCGTTTCAGATGAAAAACAAACAAACAGAAATCCACACTTGTATTTCTCAAGGTCAATGTTTCCAAATGAATTTGCGAGACAAGTAAAAATCGCAGTGAAAATGGTTTTTCACAACACTACAAAACTTGGTTTTGGAAAGGTAGGCAGACAACAGATACAGATTACACTCATTTCCACACACAGAAGAGACTCCCCCGTCCCTGGTAAACGAATGAAGACAAGCCACAGCACAGGAGGTTACCTCAAGGACAGCACAGTAGTCTTTAACTAATGAGCCTTTTATACTTTCCTCTAATTTCTACATCAGGTTTCTCCACTTTGGTTTTAGCAGTATTAACACAAAGCTCAAAGGGAATCAGTGGACCAAAACTTGGTTCAAAATTTGGTTCAATCATTAAAAATGATAAATAAAAATTGTCTGTGGATAAAAATCATTAGTTGTAAGCCTCAACTATTAAATCGCCCCTCTTTAATGAAGTGCAAGTTGGAGCTGATAGTTCACAGTAAGCATGGAAAAGAACTCATCCTCTGTGTTCTTTTTAACTCAGCTCAAATCAAGCCTCATCTCTGTATGATGACAGATGGAAAAAATGACAGTTTATAAGTTAAAAAAAACAAACAAAAACCACTATCTCACACACTACACAGTATATACACTGCAACCTAACACAATTTTAAGTATAAATTCTTACTCTGGCATTATTTTGTAACCTTGAAGTGAAGTGATTTAGACTCTTATCTGTTTTTTCCTTTTCCCATCAATGCAGCTCCTCTCAGCGTACAAATGATGCTAGCTCTTGATCACACTCTTCTTAAATCATCTTCATGCTGTTAGCGCTGCAAAGAATGATGCCTGCTCCAGAACACTGCCATTGCTAATCACTCAAATCAAGTCTCTCACAGGTCTATAAGGAGGAACAGCGCTGAGGGCAGCAGAATGAAGATGAGATGTTGTTTTTACTCTTTCTTTTCAAAGAATGTTTCTGATTGCATCTCCTTCCTTCACCTTCATGGATCACTCGCCCTGCCAAGCAAGTTCCCTTTCAAAAACTACAGCTGCCATGGCTTTGTGTTGTACAAGAGATGAGAGAACTACTTCAAGCACTGCCCAAAGAACAAACGAAAAGCGGCACAAAACAAGTTTATCAGTGGTGTTCTCTATAGATACCCAATAACAAAAGCAAGGATGCCATTGTCAAAATTAGTTATACTGCTGTTGGAGACTCAGTGGAGTCAACAGCAACCAAACAAATTATTTGTCAGTGCAGTATCCTATGCTCTAAGGTTCCATGTCTCATCTGAATGCACACATCTGCAGAACAGTAATGATGGGACAGGGCTGAGGCAGAGCTGCAGTACATTCATTACAGCTGAAGACCTTAACCTGTATTTACTCCTTGCATTTTACTGCCTCAGGGACCTGCACCCTGACTCCCACTAAGCCAATTGCAGCACACTTGTAGTAGCAATGGCAACGGGAGGACAGTTGGACTAGATGACCTTGTAGGTCCTTTCCAACCTTGTGATTCTGTGCTGCTTCTCAGACACTAACAAGCCAAGAATTTGGTTTGTAAGCAGTACAGGTTGCTGTTTTGTCAGACTTTGGCAAACAACTTTGAGTTCTTATATAACATTATCTTTCCCACCATCTTTGTGGTTGTGAATGTTCTCATCTTAGTCATAAAATAAGAAACCCTCCAATACAACTCAAGGATGTCAAGAAGAACAGGAGTCTTCATAATTGTGTAGTCAACCAGAGACAGAAGCTGCAACATTATTTATCAGCTAGAGAACAGCCTTTGGCTAAACTGTTACGGAGGGCTTCAGCAAGAAGCAGTGCAACATCTGGGCAAGGTCCCACCCATCTGTGAGACTTCATCAAAGCTGCAACTATCTCCAGTACGCACTTACATCTGAAAGAACTTGGCATCTGATTCAAACAAGAGAAAATCAGCTTCTTAATGCAAAAGCCTTTTATGAAATTTGAAGTAATTGAATCATTAACTTCCGAGCTTACAGGAAGAGCAACAAGGGCTTGTGCTGCAGCATTTGAAAGGTTTCTATTAGGAAATTGTTCTGATTATCTTAATGCACCCCAGAAAAACCTGGAATAAATGGTAATTTCTTCATTACCTGAGATGCTCCATTCAGGCAAGACAAGGAAATAGGAATGTTACAAAACAGCTTCAAGGACTGTTCAGATGCTGTGCACGTCTCCTGCCCATCAGGAACTACTGCATGTCTTCCAAGCTGTCCATAGTCTGCTCTGCCCCAGGTGAATACCTTCCCAGTTTCTAAAAACAAAGCACATTTGAAGATTACTTACTCACTAGGTTCCTGGAACATATGGATACCAATTCAAAACTAGAACACCACTTCCCAGTGTATCTTATATAAAGCTTCAAAAACCTAGCGAAAACTTATTTGCTTCTGGGAGCATAAGAAAAATTATATTAAAACTAAAGATGCATTGAGATGCACTTCCACACAGTTTCTGTGACTTCATTAACTTTCCAGCAGAATGCCATCTGTGTGGTGGCCTGGGCTGTAATTGAAACCACCTCAGTAAAGCTGCTTAACTTGTATATACTGCATGCAATACACATAATTTGTTTATATAAAGGATGTTGTTTTTTATCTTAACAGAAGCACACACAAAACAGCTGTATTTGAAACACAAAAGATTCTTTACTATTATCAGTATTTGCCACAGAAATATCCATCCCATGTCCTGTATTTAACATATGGTTTGTTTTCTTGATAGAAGTCAGGATACCTTCTGTCACAACTCATGCTAGCAAAGTTATAGCCCTCAGGGCAGCAGCTGATGAGTGAGGAACACCACCATGGTCATCATTAAGCATTCCAAATACAACAGTTTGTTCTCACATGAATCACACTTTTACCAAGACAGTTTTAAATGAAATCAGCAGTGTTTGGATCATCCTTCTCACCACGCTATAAGGGGTTCACTGTTGCAGAACCGACACCCCAAAGTCCATCCTACGAAACGAATAACATTCAGAAAGTAATGCTTTCTGCCTCCCATTCCCATTTTGAAAGAACATGCTAGGTGCAAGCTTTTTTTTCTTAATGACATAACTACATTTCTGCCCTTTTTCAAGGAAGTCATTGAAAGCTCTCCCTTCAGGGCTTCCAATTCTAGAAGTTACATACACGCAATATAAACAATATGCTCTTAAGTGGGTTTTTACTAGAAGCAGCAATCCCATTACAGCCCAGAAGGAAGCCTGCAGTGACCCTGAGTTCCACGTGCGCTTCAGTCAAGCCTCAAACTTATCTAGAGAACTGGACTCCTGTGAAATCTGCGAGAAGTCAAGCAAAGCAGCTCTGACACTCACCTCTACCCTTGCCTTTCAGTGAAGACATATATCCCACAAAGCTAAGGGTTTCCTTAACATGCCATAACACAAACCTCAGGAAACCTGAACACCTTTTTCTTTTGGGTGCTGCTATACTGTCTCAGAGAGAACTTAGCTAGGCACTACTGGTTTGGGGCATTTAAGCCAGTAATGCATTTCAAACTGGAAATCTCTGACATTAGTAGAAATGTACACGAAGTATATCCATCTTCCTTGGAAATCTGCTGTAGTGGTATCTTTCACTCAGATCTTTCAAACAGTTTTTGGAATTCATTCTCTCAGTTCACTGATAACGCTTTCCTTGAAATAATTAAGGGACAAAATTAGTTGTCCTTTTCTTTCAAGGACAATAAGATATTTTGCCTTTGGAGCTCTCCAGCACTTAGGCAGAAGCTGAAACCAATCACACACTCCTTTCAATCCGAGAGAGATCTTTTAATACACAGGCTTTGTTTTGTTAGGTTAAAGCACTAGAAGGTTTCATTAATAGAATACCAGTATGCTTTAAAACTTGGAGGAAGTAGTTTGTAGCTTAAAAAAATGTATATTCTTGTTTTGTGGGTACTATATTTACTTTACAGTTTGTATGGATCTCTGCTAAAAATGTCTGCAGCTGAAAAAAATGCTGCAGGAAAGCTCCTGTGACAATATGTTCTGCAGCAAACCTAAATGTAGATTGAGTCTCAGACTTCGATATCACACCAGATTACTGCACCTATGAAGAAGTCTGTGAGCAGACTAGAAATGTGCAGGCAGGCTGCTCTACTTTGTATCAACTCCAGGAACTCAAGCTGAATTTTAGGGAGGATCAAGCTTAATTTTAGGGAGGATAAAGCCAGAATTTTCCTAGCATTTACTTGGATCGTTAACATGCCACAGGCTCTCAAACCCTACCCAGATATTGCTGCATTGACCTCAAGGACTGTAATTCAACTTAAAGCGTTTCAACCCTCAGAAGCCAAACACATCAAGTGCAAGAGAGACAGATGCCAGCAACGCACAAGGCCTCCAGAAAGGCAAGCAGGGTATGTGATGACATACCCAGATCCTCCCAGCCCAATGATAGCACTACCACAGACACACAATCCTGTGCTTCACCTGGACCCAGACACTCAGAGAAGCCCCAACCACTCAGGTAACAGCAAGGATCTCGGGCATCCTCACGTTAGAGCACTGCTCTACCTTGTCTAAATTCCTGCTTACTGCTGATGTTCATGGATTCAGATGAAGGCAACCTAAAAATCCTAACCAGTTACTCACTGAGAAAACTATTTTCCAGCCCTGTAGGTGATCAGTCAATACCATCTATCTAACTACAGCTGCCATCATCTGTTTGTTGTGTTTGTACCAGCAATGAAGACTGGAAAAATTGGTCTTTTTTTTTTTTTTTTTCCTTCCACTATACTTTTACATACTGGTGCCCTTCAGGTTTACAGCTGTTCTATCATTGGATCAATTTTTGAGGCACTACATTAAATTCTCAAACAAGTTGAAATATAAATAACAGGCCTGGAAACAGTACAATCCTTGTGGTTTTACTCCTCCACAACCTTACAGTGGCTTTGAAGTGCGCTCATTCTTATTATTGCAAATTATTTCAGCAAATTTATTGGAAATAAAGGACATAAGTATATCAGAAGGATTGAAAACAGACAGTGATAGGGCTTAGCTACAGCAAAACACCTCCAATGCCCAGATTCTGTTACCCTAACTGGACAAGCAGCATAGAAATACTTACACATTCAACACCAAACAGCCTTTAGGAGTCTCACTGTTGAGAAGCAGAAACAACTAATTTCACTTTTTTCCATTTTGCAACTAAGGGAAACATGTTTCAGGTGCTTATTAGTTGGCAAACATGGAGAATATCAACTGAAATTTTAAACCAAGTAGTTTTTTATTTGTTTTAAGAAAAGCTTAAAAGTTGGACCAAAAAGCCAACTCCTCCTTTAGGTCTCATGAACTCCAAAATACCTTTTCTATGAGATAACCTAACAGAAGCTGATTTAGAAGTGCCTCCTATCTGAAATACTGATTACATTTTTAACAAACAGACCAACAACAAAAAAATTCAGTCAGAAGTGGAAATTTCAGTCTGAGGCAAACAGCAATGAATGGAAAATTCCAGTCAAGAAGGTCAAAGTCTTCTCAAAATCCTAAGCGAAAGTAAGCATTGAGTTATGACAGAAAGTGTTAAGCAACTGTAATGAGAGGTATTGGTACTGTGCAGCTTATTATATAGATGGTATTTTAAAACGTTCTAAGAATATTTGAGAAAGACATTAGTCATACAGAGTAAGGAGGCTGCAGGATGAATTACTTAAGAATGAAGGGTGATATAACAAGGAATGTTGGTCTAATATTAGAATAGAACAGATTTTAATTAGAAGTTGAGAAAACATACACAGCGATGAGTCAACTGGACAGCGTACATCAACCATGGAAATGGCTGAGGCATCAGAAAAAGGTATTTTGTATCAGACTCTATACAGTAAAAGAGCATAACAGGTAAGAGGTATTTCTACAGCTTGTGTGAAAGACGCATACTACACTGGCAGTTCTTTTAAGATACTAGTGATGCTTCCTAAGACCTTGATCTTGCCATGTTCTGAGCACATGGGCCCCGATTACAAAAGGCTTTTTAAATCCTCAACAGTGAACATCAGCATCATCCCAGCAGACATTATCAGAACTCTTTTTTTTCCACAAGCAACTCATAGAATCATTAAGATTGGAAAAGACCTCTTCGGATCATCCAGTCCAACCAAACACCTACCACCAATATTGCCCACTAGATCATGCTCCTAAGTATGACATCTACCCTTTAACACCTTCAAGGATAATGACTTCAAAACTCCGCTGGGCAGCTTGTTTCAAAGCTTGACCACTCTTTTTGAGAAGAAATTCTTCCAAACATCCAATCTGAATCTCCTCTGGTGCAATTTGAGGCCACTCCCTCTAGTCCTATTGCTGTTACCTGGGAGAAGAGATCAAACACCACCTTGCCACAGCCTCCCTTCACCAGTTTCACTGCCCTTCTCTGGAATCACTCCAGAGCCCTGATGTCTTTCTGGCAGCAAGGAGCTCAAAAAAGAACATAGCACTCAAGTTGTAGCCTCACCAGGGCTCAGTACAGAGGGATGACCACCTCCCTGCTCCTGCTGGCAGCACTATTTGATACAAGCCACGATGCCACTGACCTTCTTGGCCACCTGCACACACCTCTGTTCAGCCAAGATTCAACCAACACCCCCAAGTCCTTTTCCTCCATGCAGCTTTCCAGTTATTCTGCCCCAAGCCTGCTGCATTGCATCTGGTGGTTGTGATTAAAGTGCAGGACCCGACACTTGGTATAGAATTTCATCCCACTGGCCTCACAGTGAAGGTATGATAGTATTCAATGGAAATTCAGCATCAGAAAGACTCCTCTGTGTTTTCCTCAGTTCACCCTTCTATCCTAATGCTACCACAAAGCATACACAATCACAAATGGCCTCAAGATTACAAATTTACAACACTCAGAATTCTGCAAATCCAGCAACGTTGCGTACAGCACCTCTAGTTGCTTCTTGTCTGGCACTGTGGCTCTTACTGCACTTTATGGTGCTGCTGAGGCTGCAGAGCGCATTATCTTGCACCTTCTTAGTCAATCTACTCAACCACGTAAATATTTGGTGAAAAAATATCTATTTGGAAAAAGCCTTTTAGTTTTAGAAACAGCTTAGTTTCACTGTTAAACAGCAGGCGTACAGGCACATTAAAATTTACTTCTTTTCACACAGATTCAGATTAATCTTTCCATCAATTTTTCTCTTTTAAGATGATCCCATGATTGCACTAGCATTATCTCCTTGAAGCTTCTCTTCAGTATGCAGACAAGCTTTGAACTATCATAAATACAAGATGAAAGAGTCCATCTAGGCTATCTCAAGTCACGGTTACATTAACCATTACTTCTCAAATGAAGTCTGGATATCCATGCTGAATGTTTAATCTCATTCAGATCTGAAATAGGATCTTTCATATTAAATTCCTAATGACTGCTTTCATGTGAGAATTCAGTGGCGTGTCTTCAAAACTGGCATTTACAGGCTGTCTTTGACTTCCCCCTGCTCCACAGAAAGCAAGCCAACCCCTGTCCCAAAGTTACACACCTCTGCTGTCCTTTGGGACAACCATTTATGCCCTCCAACCATTGTGACAAACATTCTGGTTTCAGCAGCTGGAAGCCTGGAAATACTACTGTACCTACAATGCTGTACTGTGCAAGGTTCTGGTACAATGCAGGATTAGCTGCTCTGACAAAGGTTTCAATGGCCCCTTTACTCTCTTACACAAGAGTCCAGTACAACAGAGCTGCCCAGACCCATTAACACATCTTTCTATATGACCTCCATAGAGCCTAACACATCTTTCTATATGACCTCCATAGAGCCTAACATCTTTCTATATGACCTCCATAGAGCCTTTGTATCTTTACATAATAATCTATTTTGTTGGTTTTTTTGTTTTGTTTTGTTTTCCTGTTTTAATTTAAAGCAGCTATTAAAAACACCACTAAAGCACTAATCTATACATGATGCTGAGGTCATGCCTCTTCTGTGTCAGAAAAATCCAACAGAAAAGGAAAAACACTCCAAGAGTTGTCAGCAATAGAAACCTCCAGATAGGTCAATTGCCAGTTTCAGCCTTCTGCAGTCATGGGCAGAACATGCTTCTAGTTCAGAAGAGTCCATGGCTCTCAACATGAAGCATCTCAAGTAGGCTTCCAGGTTTGCAAGCAACCTATAAGTAGGATTAAAACTGCAATGAGAGGCCAACAAACCACACACGCCACAGGAAGAGATCTATAAAAGTATCATCAGTGTTCCTGCAGCAGCTATAGATATATCAAACATTTATGTGCTTTAAGAAGGCCAAAAACTGCTGCCATTCTCAGCTACATCAGATATCCCCAAGTCTGGTGACCAATCAAAACATGTGTGAGAGCAAAACAAAAAAGGCATTTAATGGGTTTCACACCATTAGAACCAGTGGCTCACCCAGCAAACAAATGGCTTCTTTTTGTGACCCGTCCTTATTGCCCAAAATACTCATAAAAATTAAGAGGAAACAGAAAAAATCAGACAAGACTATTATGCTTTTATGAAAGAAAATTCCAACAGCCAGGTATATATGCTACAATACACGACATGGATATAAACATCTACAGCATAAGAAAATAGCATCCAGCTGCTTTCAGAACCTCCTGGAAATATCAAAATTCTGTGTGAGATTGATACTCTATATGATGAGCTAGACGTAACTCACAGTTTCACATGGCATGCTAAGTTTGCCAACAGATCTACGTTCATCAGGACTACCGACACCTTTAAGAACATAAACTGCTTTGATTTTCATTCATTAAAAAGATAGGGAAGCTTTCCCTTTTTAGCTTCCATAATTACAACAAGTTATCTATTAAGATGGGCAACATTTAGTTAATGTGATTATTCACATACTTAATTGCATGCCTCACTGCTTTGAAAAACTGGAAAAAAATATCTTTCAAGTATGAAATATTCCAAGATGCTCCAGATACCCCCTAAGTCTTGCCTCTGGATCTGTGCTTTAGGTGGGATAAAGGCTGTTTTGCTTTTAGAGAAACTAAAGACATGAAATATTGCATATGAATATGAAAAAATACAACATGAAATTTAGTAGATCTCAAAATTACGTACATGTAGTTGATATTAAGCAGATATATGATCCCGGTTCAAAGAAGAAGGAGAGGCCATCTATTACCACACCAGGTCCATGCAATCATGAACCAAAGCAAAGGAAGTGGGGTTGGGGGTGGGGAAGGTGTTGGAGCACTTTTCCCACTTTGCATTCATCTGCAAGATGAGAAAATTCCCTTCTCATTTCTCTCCACTCATGATTAGAGTCATGACTGCCTCACCAGCTGTGCCTCTGGCTCATTTTAAATTCAAACTACGATGCATATCTCACTTTTAGACTTTTAATAGCAATGCCTTAAAATGCAGATTGCTGGCTAAATTTAGTTACATGATTAAAAACAAATCTAACTCATCTCTACCCAGCAAACAGATCTGCTGCATTCAAGGTTCAATAAAGGACTTAACTCTTCATCTAAACACAAAGCCCAAACAAAATGAAGAAAAAACAAAAAAGAAAAATCAAAGCACAGTTTAGCACCATCTCTAAAAAAGCAAGATGCATAAAACATTAACCAGCTAAGGAAAACTATCTGCAAATGCATCATAGTATGCCATAGGGTTTTTGTTCTGTACTTCTGCAAATAAATTCAGCACTGTGCTACTACAGCAGTATGAGTCATACACTTTTACTGACGTTCTATATTTATACCTCCATGCACTTCTGCACTGTTATATGCTTTCTTGCACACAGGCCTCCTTAACCTGGAATCTCCTTGCTGCTGCAGTCCTGCATCTCTTCTCCTAACGTGTCATAGAAAACTGAATAGGTATTTCTTCCTGAAGATGTTCAATTATTTCTGGACACCACTTTGAAAAACACAGTGCAAATGGTTTTACTCATTCACAGGGATTTTCTTGAGTCTTATTTCCTGCTTACTCTCTGTAAGTGGACTGCTCAGACATTTATCACCTTACAGGTACAGTCCACGTCTTATTTCACTAGATTTCACATGGTACTGTGCTACAGTGTTACTCAGACATTACAAAATGCAGCACAGCCATCTTTGCAATGCCATTTTATAAGAAGCATTACCTAATTTACAACTCTGCCTTATTTGGAGAACCCACATCATCCTGCTCCTCTCAATATCCCACTACCATCTGAGTCTATCTAAGAAAGAACAGACATCTGTCTGAACGAGATCAACAAAGCAAAGGCAATTAAGTCCCAAGTGCTAATATTTACCTCGTCAAAAAACTCAAGGGCATGCCATGGAGAGACGCACACAGAAACATCACAAAAAAAAACCCAGAATGGCAATCTGCAGACACAGCAGGCATTCTTCACATTGCTCACTCCATACACTCCCAAGAACAAATACTCGCAAATTTTGCACATAGATTTGATTATATAACAACCCTCAGACACGCATGATTCTGTAGTGTTAGAATAGTCAGAATATCTACAAAGAAATAGATACCATTATGAAAACAGTGTTAAATGACCAAGCCTGCACACTCCTAAGGGGTTTTAACCTTCTCAACCGCTCCCAGATGCAGCTGAGGTTGATATGCAGTGGAATTCAACCCTAATTGTGTGTCTTCTTAAGAAAATAATTTAAAAATAAAAAACAAAAAGCACACAAGAAACCAGAACAGTATCACAAAGCCAACAATAGCACCTTCAGAGTCTCCCAAGAGATCACCCAGCTAGCTCAGAGTCAGAATCATTAGAACAGCAACCACTAAGACAGAGTGGGCTGCTCACTTCAAGTAGTGAGCAGCTGTAACTGCAGCACTGTCTCTGACAGGAGGAACAAAACAGTCTAAAAACGGATGGCAAGCAGAATTTGTGTCCTTTGAAGTCAAGTGACAAATCATGAGCAATAAGGTGATCTATTCTTTCCAAAATACTATCCCCATTTTTTCCCCACTCACAAGAGAAAAAGAGTTTAAGAGCACAGAAAAAAAAATAAAAACCAAACAGGTTCAGCCCTAATTTATGTGTGGTCAAGGAGACTGCAAGGAGAGACGGGACAAAGGCGTAAACAGCTTCATAATGATGCAAGTATTTAAATACTATTTATGCCCCTAAAAATCTCTATCACCTACCAGAATGTACAATCCACCTGCAGTATCCTTTAACTCACACGTTCTTGTTGCAGCTCAGACCTCTAACTCTACATGATTCATATGTTAAGAGACTGTCGATGAGATGTATCCAACATCCCCAAGCCATAAGACACAGAGCAGAAGAGAAAGAAGGGGAACAATACTAGTGATGCTTAATTTGGATACCTACATAATCTGTGATTGTTTGCAATGCCAGCATATCTATGCATAAAGATGTAAGAACTGACAAGCTGTGCCGCCATTAACAAGAGAGCTGTATGTCTGAATGCAAGAGGGGAGAAATAACCTAACGTGCCTCCTCAGGAACACAAAAGGAACAACAATGAAAATAAAAGCATCAAAAAGCTCTTGGCTCTTTGTGGCCTTCTTTTCTCTGACATTAGAAAGGATGTTGATTGAAAGAAGCAGTACCGTCACATTCACGCTTCAGAGAACGCAATGAGATTGGACAGCTTTTAATGACACCATGAGTTCTCTCCTGCCCTAAAGCAGGTGGCCAGGTGGGGAAGAGTCATTGCTTTGCTTTGAAGTGAAAAGCTCAAATAAATAAATAAAAATATAAATAAAAATAAGTCACTCTGAAAGCCATTTTACATGTCAAATTTGTGCCTACACAGGATTAGCTCACTGCAGGGACTTGAATCCCAAGGGCATAGGGTGACCTGATTTGGATGAACATTGCTCCAGCACAGCTCTGGTGGATTAGAAAGTTTTTAAATAACTACCCTAGATTCTTAAGTTGGACACATCAGCAGTTTGTTACAGATTTCAACTATCAGTTCCTGCCTGTTTTTATGCCCACAGTGGTTTGGGCTCATTTGGTTGAGTTTTTAATCTTCAACTAAGTGAGCAAGCAAGAAGAGACAAGCACAACAGCATTTAACATCCTCCTTTGTACTGCGTGACTTGTCAAGATGATTCTTCAAAACAGATGTACAACTGGTAATCCACACTGCCACCTTTATGTCCTCCCCATAAGCTTGCCCTTCTCTTCTGGCAGCTTTTATGTCCATTTTCTTTCAAACCAACTGCTTCAGCTTCAATCAGTTGCATCACCAGCAGGCACAAGCCTGAAAGAAAACATTTATGCACAGGCAAAGTCCTACATAACAACCAACAGCTGTTAAAAAGGTCGAATTATGAAGACAGAAACATGAGAACAAAATGATTTTCAGTTTGCTTAATATTCTGGGATGCAAGAAGTAAGAAGGAGAGCATATCCCTAAAAAGTGTTTCTGTATATATTTCTACTGAATCTTTGTTACTGTAAAGTCTTGCTGTGTTTGTTTTGCTTTCTGTTTATTTAATAAAGAAAAGTAAGATTATTTCTCATGCTCATTCCAAAAAGATCTTGCAAAGCTGATAAAAAGCACTGAGCCTGAATCAACCTGTCTTTAACAAGTTTTGTACCACTTTTCTTATAATAAAGTGACATTCTGTACCTAATATCCCCCTCCCATGGTTTCTAATCTGCATGAATCAGATGCTAGTACCTTCTTAGTTTCATCCAGGTCTTTCTCCAGCCCCCAGAACAAAGGAAACTCTTCACTATTATCATTTATTCTCAGTACGTACTGTGCTCCCTATGGCACTGGACAGACAAACAAGCCCCCAAAAAAGCAGCTGGCAATAAAATGTTTTCTTCTTCCTCCAGACAGTTCCTTTATTCTCTCAGAAGATGAAGAAATTGTTAGCAGCTGATTTATAAGGCACTTGGACTGCACATTTGAAATCATGTATGTGAATCCTAAAATTCACAACTTGGATTTACGTGCTCAATTTTGAGAACAAAAACTTCAAGTCATTGTGAAGCAAAGTCTTCCACCTCTTTCTTAGCACCACTAATTACAGTGTATAGTTTCTTGTATTAGAAAGCATTCTATCGTCAATAAATTAAAACAATCAATTTACTAAACAACAATGAAGCCTACATCAGGCTGCTTGTGGTCATGACCAAGAGACAGTCATGAGGGATACAAGTAAAGTTGCTGTTTTGTCACGACCATCTTACAAAAGAAAACCAGAATAGAATGAAAGGTTCAAAAGCCTGCCATGTAATTATGAAGTAAACTACTTGGAGAAACCGAAGCCAGAGTGATACTGGTTTATAAAAGCAATGATGATAAAAGTTTTGCATGGAGGAAATCAAAATGTTTTCACACGTAGCAGGTCAAAGGAGCCACTGTCTTACAGAAAATCAGTATACTGCCGTTGGCACTACCTCCTGTTCCTCTCTTTGGAGAGCATTTTTGTCTGGGGATTTTCTGTATCACTGTTCTGTACTGATGCAATTGTTTCTCCACGGAGTTGTCCATGGCACGCAATTTTAACAAGCTTCAGCTCTAAATACCTCCTCAGCTACAAAGATTCAAGTAAGGTCATGAGTGAGAACAACTTCCAACAGTATTTCAAGTCTCTGCCTAGCTACTGCAAGGAGAGATGGTCAATGGCAGAAGTGCTGAAATAAACGTGCGTGGAAATTTCCATGCAAGAGCTCACGACAGAGAGGATGCCTGGGCTTGAAACAGAGAACAAAATGTAGACCTGACCCAAACAGGCTCTTCAATCTGTCGGAGCACCCCAAAATCCTCAATCTCAGCTGTTTGGGATCTGCACAGAATACACACGCTTAATCTTTGCACTGATGTTCAAATAGGAACCACAAGAAAAAAGGATGAAATCACATCCGAGTTTCAACTGCCATGACACAAACTGGACATCTATTTTTCCTGTTACACAAAAGTCCTCAAAAACACACGTGTATGATTGTCATGATTTTTCCCTGGGGTAGGAACAATCTGTTTATTCTTCATGCCATTGAGACTGAACCTTGCTCACCAACCGGAGCTTGCTGCACAGCGGCTAGGGGCCGGCCCTGGATCATGCCTCTGAGCAGGCACATTCAGTGTCCACTGACAGCCTGTTCTTGAACCAGGGACAGCCTCAGGTTGTTGGTTTGGCTCTCTTCAGCCTCTGGCTGCAAGCTTCTCAGAGTAGCACATTAATCCTGCAGTATCCTATTTGTGCTTACATGCATATAATTATAAAAAACGAGTATCTGAAATATACTGCCAAATGAAAACTGCTTTGGAGATCTACATAACTCCAAGTAAGCAAAACCAGAACACATCCCTACTATATAGCATGAGTTAATCATAAGGCTTGGATTACAGCAGTATTTATAAGAAAAGCAACATGGCTTTTTTTCATGCGTTGTATTAAAAAACAACAACTCCATCTTTTAATTTAAGGAAATCAAGGCACAGACCAGCATGGAAAATAACAGAAAGAAAATTGACTTTGCTTAAGAAATATAAGGAATACAAGAAATGTTGATGGCTATCAGTTGTATACATACAAGACTTGAGTGTTAGAACATAGATATCAGTCACGCTATTTTCAGAGCACTTAAATCCAGCTGAATGCATAGAAATACACAAAGAATAAAATCCCCAAGTACTAGAAAACATCTAATTGTTCATTCTCACATCAGTACAACTTCATGCTATAGCAGCACAAAGTCATTCCCAGAATTCATACATGGTTACCCCACAAAAAAAAAAGAAAAAAAAGCCTGACTTAAATTTTTCATCTTGGGTTTGCGTTAGATTATTTCATGGCTCCTCACAGCTGGAATAATTCAAACAAGAAAAGTCACCTGTCTGGCCACAAATGGAATGAGCACCTATACCTGCCCATCAGATCTGCATCTGCTAAGTAGCAAAGAAAGGGGAAGGAAATATCCCCCACACAAGCACAGAAGCAGCACTCAAAATTCATAGCTGCTAATATATCTCCTGGACTCTATCAGATCTTACCTCAGATCCACTATTTGGAAGTACTTGAAGGTAATCATGAAAAGAACAAGCCAGATGGTCAGGTTGTTTTTGGTTTTCTGTGGTTTTTTTTTTTCCCATCCTTGCTTTGTTTTTGTTCGGTTTCTTGGGGAAAAAAAAGTCCCAGAAGACACTGCTTTTCAGGAACACTCAATTCTCACTAAGCTTTTAAACAGCGCATTATCTATGCTCAAATAATAAGATTCATTAGTGAGTATTAACCCTGCATAATTAATTACACCATACCAAAAAATGTCACTTAAAAGGTTAGGAAAACAAGCATTTAATAAGTCTTCGGATGCTAGTAAGGTTAAACGAAATCTCTAGATCAGTGCACATGTGTGTACAGATTATGTACATGTCGGCAGCTCCTTCCAACAGCTGAGCTTACCAACAGAAACATTACGAATGCACAGCTTTAAATGAAGTTACATGAAAACACAACAGCCATCTTTCTTGCACACACGGCTCAGAGGCCAACAAAACTAAAAGAAGGCAGAATACATATACACCATGCCTGACAAGCATACCATCATGCAGATTTGTTCTGCTACTTTGTAATGACTGGTTTCAGCTTTCACGTATTTGTTTTATGCACGGTGGGTGCAAAGCACTCCTACCCCACCAAGTATTCAAACTGTTTGAACGCAGATCATGTCGTAGGCACTTTGCATAAATGTAAAACTTCTCAAGTGCACATTCTTACCATTTGTCTGCTTCACATCAACGCTTTACTAAAGGCCTTGAGTTGCCAAAACTTCAGACAACTCTGTCATTGCTCTGCTACATGCAACCATGTCATGTGATGTGATAACATTAAATGCTCAAAATAAAACTGTCATTCTTTTACCCAGAAAGATCAGCAGCCAGGGCAAATAAGGCACAGTGTATTTCTAGTTAAATGTGATGAGGGCTGACAACTTTGATTTGTCTACATTACATAATTCACCTACCAAATTTTTCCATACAATTCAGGTTTCTCTGGTCTGTGCTCTTTCTTTTCAACTCTGTGCAAAGCTTCAACTTCAGTTTATAGCACCTTAAGCATGAATGAGTTAAAACAAGAGAGAAACAATAAGGATCAGTCGAGCTTAAGCTGAACTAAACACCTACGCACCAAGATGCACCAAGGTAAAGTCAGAAAGCACAGCTTCCTCCCCCATGTATTTCCAGAAGTAGTCTGCACAAGAAGACCAGACAGGATACTGAACGCAGGGAGGAATCTTTCAAATCAGCCTTCCTATCTGTGCTCACTCCTGAGTGACACAGCCTAATGAAGAAATGTCACTGTGGAAGCCACAACACATGAAGTCTGGAAGCTGAATTCAAACAGCTGAATTGTGCTGGCACAGGCTGCCCAGAGAGGCTGTGGATGCCCCATCCCTAAAGGTATTCAAGGCCAGTTTGAATGGGGTCCTGGGCAGCCTGGTCTAGTATTAAATGGGGAGGTTGGTGGCCCTGCCTGTGGCAGGGGGTTGGAGACTCATGATCCTTGAGGTCCCTTCCAACCCAGGACATTCTGTGATCCTGTAAAAGCTGGGAGGCTGGCAGGCAGAGACTCAGGTTATTGCTGCCTCTTGTTCCACCCACCAGAACAACTAACAGTGGCCTTGTAAGTAACTTACTCCACATCTGGATCTTTCTCCAATACTATAGCAGATAAGGGAGCAGTTGGACGGAAATCAATAGGGCAGCAAACTTTCTCTTGCCTTCACTTCTTTTCAGCTTCATATAGGTGAACTGACAAGCATTAGTATAATGTGATTGAAGCAATGTCTGTGATACATGAGAAGTGGTTTCACACACACACACACACACACACACACACACACACAAATAGACAAGCATAACACAATAGCAAGTAGCTCAGACAGTGGCAATAATTTCAGCTACAAACACACAGAAGAACCAGAAAGACAGAGACAATTACAGCCAAATCCTGCCTCTTCTGAGTGGAACATTTTGTACCCTGACTAGACAACAGCTGTAAGATGGGAGGTGTTTCCAAGACAGTTATCATCATTGCAATTTCAACAGTTTAATTTGCACTAAGGGAAAAAGAATAAGAGAAAGTAGAAAACCCAAGAAATTGCTTGGAACCAATAACCTGCTCTTCCAAGCCCTTCAAAACCACAGCTCCTCTTGATATTGACTCAGGATATAGCAATCACGAGGAACACCATGTTTACAGTTCCTTGTATGCAGTTAGCTCACTAAGGTATCATTTCTTGAGACAAAAGGAAGCCACCGCTACTGAGAGCCCAGGTAAAACCTTGCAGCAGACATGGTGCCCAGATATGATTCAGGCATCACAACCAGGAAGAGATTTTGTCTTGTTTTCAAATTGAAATGGTAGGGAATATCTAAAGCCACTGTCACACAAATCATTGCCATTGTGAGTGAATAACTGAGTCTGTCTTCAAAGAACAAGGGACCAGGGCTTCTCTGCTTCACACATTGTCTGTGCTGTCAGCAAGATCCCATCAGAACCTTCTTACTCATAACCTTCCACACACTTGCTAATGTATCTGACCTTGTTTATTATGTTTGCAAAATATATGACTAGCCATAAACTGCAACAATCCAACCACAGAGAGAAAAGCAAATAAACAAAAAGGGGGGAAAAACCTTTATCTCACACTCTAATGAGCTAAACAAAATCTATACCACAGCCACATTTTACAGGCTCGTTTTCCTGAAAGCTTTTTAAGATCAAAGTTCCTCCAAGCCAGGGCAGACATTCACATTAGTAGGTCCACAACAATCACCATTTCCAACAGCAAAAGACAATATGGCAAGGAAAAAAAATAAGAGGAGAGAAACTGAATATAATGGAGCCCTTCTTCCCACACAAAATCTCTGTTAAAAAAAGCCCTGAAGTGTTCTGCTGAACAGCAACTGAGTAGCTCTCTAAGCTTATCCAGTCACTGAATATTTAACAAAATGCACCTAGGCAGCAGTAGGCAAGCATGAGGAAGTCATGGACAAGATAACCTGGCTAGAAAAGCTCCACATGTTGCATCTTCCCCTTCTACTGTAGGAAAGGAATTCTATATGCTGCCGTACACATAAATGAGCAAAAATGATCATAGTTATTTCCTTCAGTTTTATAGTTCTTGTTTAAAAACAAACAAACACACACCCTTTGTCCTTTATTGTGAACTAAATTTAACAAAAATCCATGTAAACCCTACTCTGCATAGCCCACCTGAATCTTCATTTGCCAATATACGCTCAAGATAGTTTACAAGGGAAAGAGGGGTGGACAGCAGGGAGAGGGAGGTGATTGTGTGCCTCTACTTCACACCCTGTGAGGTCCCTTCTGGTGTACTGCATCCAGGTCCAGGGTCCACAGAGCAAGAAAGGCATGGAGCTGCTGGGTCTAGAGGAGGGACACAAAGATGATCACAGCACTGGAACACCTCTCCTTCAGCTGAGGGAGCTGGGCTGGTTCGGCTCAGAGAAGAAAAGGGGGTCTAGGGAGATCTCATTTAGGCCTTCCAGCACTTAAAAGGAACTTACAGGAGTGAGACCAACATTTTACACTGTCTGCTAGTGACAGAACAAGGAATAACAGCTTTAAACTAAAAGAGGGGAGATTTCGAGTAGCTACTAGGAAGAATTTTGTTTTACGGCAGTGTGGCACCGGCACAGGCTGCCCAGAGAAGCTGCAGATGTTCCATCCCTGGAGATGTTCAAGGACAGGCTGGATGGGGCACTGATCAGCCAGAGCTGGTGAGCAGCAACCCACATGTAGGGAGCTTGAACCCACTGATCTTTAAAGCCCCCTACAAATCCAAGCCATTCTGTGGTTGTATGGCATGCCTAACTACTTCATGCACCGATTGAAGACTACTAAGAACAAAGAGGAGCAAAAGAGAGACAGTAACCAAAGAAATGTCACAAATTACTCAAAAGATTGTTACTAAGTATCTATGAAGAAAACAATATATATGAAAAACTGAACACTTGATACTGTATCATTTCAGAACCTACTTTCAGTGCACACCGAACCAGGCCTGCTCCTTGATAGAAAGAATTCCTTCAGATGTTTTTACCAGAGTCATGTAGAAGTCAGGGAGCAGCACAAATAAGTGTATCAATACACAAATACACATAGACTCACCCTAGCTATAAGTTTACAAATAAAGCCAAGGAACAGTGCCGGTCCATGGAATGAGAGGAAATGCCAATCTTTTCTACCTCTTTACAGGTAACTAGAACTCAAATCCATACCATTTTGAAAATAAAATCCAGAACGTTGCAATGTTCAGTGTGCTGGAAATTCATCAACTTGGTAGCAACAGCTTGATATTACAACGTATGAAAAATAAATGGTTGGCTGTGTAAGCAAGATACAACTTAAAGGTTCTGTTTGTTTAGCTCTTGTTAAAAAACAGAAAAAATAATACAAGCAAGATGCACACTTGTGTTGTCAGAACTAAACAAGAGGGACAGACACAGAGAGTGGGATGTAATAGAAGGCTCCTGTTGTGCTGCTGAGCCATAGCTGCTGGAAACAAGATCTGCCATGCCTCGGGAGAGCAAACACCAGAGATTCAAGGTTTACTGTGATCTGTTTGTTGCCAGCAGAGCTTCCCCAAGATTCCCTAGCAAATTGGCAGTTACAAGAACAAAGCTCTACAGTGGCCCTGGCAAGACACAACCCCCTGCCACCCCTTCCCAACGACAAGTTGCATTTTTGGCTGTTTAAGTCTTACATGCAAAAATCTTCCACATATCAACAGCCTACAAAATTCATTTCCTTGCTGTCTGATGAAAGAATTCCCATCAAATCCCCAGGAACAAATAACAGCGTGATAAACTCCTTCAGGTCTGATGAACGTGGCTCTTCAGGTCACCAGCTCAGGTCTACTGGGAAAGATCAGCTGAACCTGTACACTCAAACCTTCCCAACATTCACAGCACTGGGGCTGCAGAGACACAAACTGACCCACATCTGAGCAAGTAGTAAGAAAAGAAAAAGACAGAACTTCCCATAAATCATTGGTGCTTTCTGTTTTCATTCAGTTTCCCAATCACCTCTAGAAGACTGACGCCAATAAATGTCCTCGACCCATGAAAACCAGATTGATCCTGGAATCCAGGCAAAAGATGATCAAATTGCAACAACAAAAAGCAATATTATGGGAGCAGAACTCAGGATTACCAAAAGAGATGGCTGAAAACCACCTGGTGGGACATCTGGTCATTTGCCTCCAAGCTTTTCAAAATGGCAGGATGAACCCCACAGAGGAGCTCTTTCTGAGGTAGATAGCTCCTCCTAAAACACAATGAACAAAGTACCACAGGGCTGCCCAAATGGCTTTGAGAAAATAAGTTTGTGTATCAATTCAATAGCTTTGCTGTACCTTTCTCAAGGCTTTTACTTTTAGGGGATGATTTCTGACTGGAAAGGAACCGTCTGTTAAAATGTAAATTGCTCCTTAAAAATCCTCTGCAGGTGCAGTCACAGAAAACAAATGGCAAATTGCCATGGATATTCAAAGTATAACAACTTATGCCCAGATTTTGCAGTTTAGTTACATGCGTCCACTGAAAAAAAAAGATGAAATGAATCCAACTCAGAAGGTGAACTCAATACACAAAAAACAGAAGTATATTAAACATCTTGTGGATTCGATGTTTGTCAGTACATCTCTTTGCACGTGTAAACCTTACGTGCCCACACAACGCTGAGTCAATATTCATTTTTATGTATTTGCATTCCCAGACATTTCAATTTTCAGAGCACTCACAGAAGGCGCAGCCTTGACACCAATCTGACCCCAGGCACCCCCAAGAGCTGGTATCTTTTGTAGCTCTCAGCTGGCTGCCAGCCCGGAACAGACTTCCTGAGTTACAGGTTGCATGCCTCCCATTAACCTTCGCTTCAGCAGCTTATATAAGCTTGTCTTAAAAATAATTATTATTAAAGTTGAAGCAGCAGTGAAAAATTTGCAGTGGAGCAAGGAGGCAGCTTGGAGAACAATGTAGGAAATAAGGCAATTCCCATATGCACCTCAAACCTCCAATCCTGTTACTGCATACTGAAAGTTACCCACAGAACCCATATTTACTGCAAAGCTTTAATCTCTGAATTCTGGTTCCCAAGCTTGTCTGTTTCTTTCACTCATCTCTTCATGCTGTAACCCATATAGTCAAATACCGGACCTTCAGGGTATGCTCTCAAGTTTGAAAAATTGCCAGCCAAAAACGTATGTGTCCAAAAATATGTATATCTTCATATATATATCTTCACATATATCTTTATACATATGTTTGGGGTTTTTTACACTTAACGTAACCAGAAATTTCATTATCAGTCAGAGCATGAGATCCATGCATAAGGAAGACACTTTGAAAACTGACACAAAACCCTTTCTGCTTTCTCCCAGGTAACAAATAATCACAAACCCTCCAACTGTTTGAAGCAAATGGGGAAAATATATATATATATATATAATTAAAAAAAATAAATAAATCACAGCATCAGAGTCGTAGAATCATTAAGGTTGGAAAAGACTACTCAGATAATGTAGTCCAACCATCAATCCACCACCACTGTGCCCACTAACCACATCCCTAAGCAATGCATCATAAGGTGACTCAAAGATTGCAGAGCATTCCTTAGCCCTCTTCTCCTTTTCCTATGTGCCTTATCCTACACAAAGAAGGAATCTGACCTGTCACGTTACTCCAGAGGTCCAAAGATAGCTAACATTAACATTCAAATCCTCTTTGTGGTCACAAACAGATACTTTTCTTCTCAAAACCAAAAACCCACCAATTCTCACATTTGTAGAGCAGTCCTCAACTAATGCTTATGCACAAATATAAAAAAGGCAAATTAGTAAATGAAAGTGCAAGTGTGTATAAAAACTAACACACAGCATCCTTATATTGCTCAGAAAAATCAACAGCTTGCCTCACCTGATTATGCCTCTTGACATCCTATCAGCCAAAATCACACAGCAGGAAACAACACTAATTCTGTTCTCCTACCTAAACAAGCCAAATTCAGCACATATATTTGATGACTTGCCTGTAAACATACTCTCTGGCATTCCATTTCTTCCGTCCTGAAAGTAAATACCTAACCTTGGTGTTGTGGCGTTGCTTTAGCAAAAGCAATCACTCCAGGAACAAGATGATGCTTAGAAGCAGCACTGCTGTATTATCACTAACCGCAAAGGCAAAGACCCATAACGGCCCTTAGGTACCATCACTGTTTAAAAGATCTTAACAAGCAGAAGGAAAATAAGCGTGGGATTTTTTTTTGAGTTTGTTTTTCATAGGGGTCATAGCAAGATGAGCATTTTGACTTAGTTTTAAACAAACACCGGCTCCAGAACACCAGAACTCAACAAACTCAGATGACTGCAACAAGATCTCTAAACTAGTCACTGTTCAAAATGTCATTTCCCAACTGCAGTTCTTTTTGGCAGAACACTCTTTGCAGCTAAAAGGACAAAAGAGCCCTCATACCTTATTGGTATAGCAGATAAGGTGCAAAAAAAATAAGTCAGGATTTGCACTCAGGGAGCTGCTGAAAATTTCAAGGCTAAGACTGTACGCTTTCCAGTAGCAGGAAGGCTGCAGAGCCTTGATTCAAAAGAAATCTGGAAAGGCCCTCTAGTGGGCTGACACCGCACTGCACCGTACCAGTATCCGTACACCTCACCTCTCTGCAGCTCCATCCACTGCACCACTTGCAGCAAGGCTGGAGAGCTTCACTTGCTGACTGGCATGAGAGAAAGAAGGCCCAAGTGCAACTAGAGCACGAAGCTCCCCTCTTCTAGACTCTGATTAGAAATATTCTGTCGGTCTGTTCTCAGCCTTTGGAGGCATTCTCATTGCTTCTGAAAAACAGATGTATTTGTTTTACCATGCAGGTCATTGGCCCATGAAACCACCCCAGTGCTTTCATGCAAACTAAAAGATGCCAGGTCAAGGGAGGTCTGCAGGAGCACAAACTCAGATGCACATTTAGAATAAGGATTCCAGACATTATTCAGACTATAATAAGGGGTCTGAAGTATGCTGTCCTCCTGAGACTTTTAAGCCACAGGCAGTTTTGAACAGGGAGCAGACAGATCATTTTAACTGCATTCTTAAGGTAGCTCCTTCTGGGAAAAAGACTTTGGAATTCTTTATGTGAGCTCAAATAGACCACCATTCCACGTGCTGTCACGTGAAAAATAACCTAGAAAACATATTCCAAATACTTAGACAATAAAACAGGGCAGCTTAACAGACCTATTAACAAGGTCTCAGAGTTAAAAAGGAAACCTCTTGTTTTGAAACAAGTTGATGATTCACCTTTAAATCTTTAAAAGTCTTTTCCTGCTGTATTTTGGCTCTATATTCTTCCAAATTCCCTATTTTGGAACCTTCAGCATTACAAGCTACAACTTAACTCTCTTATTTATATCTTCCGTGATAGCTTCTCTTTCAGCTGCTATATTCAAAGTATCTATCAATTGGAAAAGGACCACAAATTAAATTAGACATTATTAAGCAGACATGCAAAAAGCCAATCATTCTTCAGAATCAAATACATGGCACTGGTGCTCCTTGCACCATAAAGCAGCATGTTGGAAAAGAAACAAACCATTTTGCAGAGCAGTCACCTGGAAAGAGAAATGCTTGCACTTGGAGTCCAAAGTCAGAAGAATGCATCTGGTCTGCCCTTCACCTAAGAAACAGTAACAGTGCTGCCATAATGGAAATGCACGCTTTGAAAGTCACTTGATATGTGCATTCATGCAGCAAATAATGAATAAACTAGAGACACTACCAAGCACATATCTTATCATCAGAGACCTGAGCAAAAAGCAAGCAGTCTCTCTTAATCTTTTTGGACCACTGACCAGGACCATTGCACAGAGCAGTACAACAGCAATTATTTTGAAGGAGTATTAGTGGTTCTATATAGCTCAAGTTGTGTACGTCATCAGGAACCAGTAAAGAGCAGAAGCTACCTGGAAGGATTCTGAGTTATTTTAAGTTTGCGTTCAACAGAAAGAATCCAAAAGAGACCTCTATGATTAAAAAGCATTGGATCTGAATAGGATAAGTTGAGAGTGATGTCAAACAACGCAACACGCTATGAAAAAAAATGCTCCTTAAATCTCTTGGGTCAAGTAATTCCTATCTCAGGAATTAACTTCTTGAAACTGACCTACTTCATGACAGATATAGCATAAGAGAGTTAACCAGACTCATAGGAGATAGGAAGGAAAGACTGGAAAGAAAGCATTCAACACAGTTGCTGAATGAGATAGAATATAACATATTAAAAGAGAAAAATGTATTTGAGTGATTTCAGAAGCAGCTGAAATTATTTATAAGGACATAGCAGGGAAGAAATAGATTAAAAGTGTTTTTTTAGAAAAGCTTTTTGTGTGTTGCGTTTTAAGCTACAGTGAAAAATGTTGGCAATTGAGTGAAAGAAAAACAAAGCAAGTCTTTTAAAAAAGGGTGGTCTACATAATAGGGACTACTTAATATTAAAGGAGAAAATGTTTAGGAAACAATCCTCCTTGTCTGATAAGTAAGCTGGTAACTTGCATAGACTTGCTTTTGAAAGTATTAATCCACAGCACACACTGCAACTCCCGCTGCTCCTGCAGATGGTTGTTTTTACCATCACACTGAACCATCTCAGTGTTCTATGGTTGTGCAGCCGAGCACCGCTCACCTGGCACAGAAAAATCCAAGAGCCATTTTGAAATGGCAACATCTGCGAATTTACAGGTGAACATTTTAATATTAAAAGTAACATTTTACGTAGTGTTTTCAATAGTATTTCATCTTTATTTCACCTCTTAATTTCTACCTTTGGGTATATTTTATAATTTGCATAGTACTCTACAGTACACTACAGTAGTAAAAGCAACACATACTCTAAAATAGTAAGTACACTTCGAGTGAGGGTGCTTGAGCAAAAAAAGTTTTGCTGTTTTGTGGTTTTTTTCCTCACTGATAAGGATTTGTTGATCAAAGTCATTTGGAGAGCACTGGTTTATGCAACTTCAGCAGCAGCAAACTGGAGCAGCATTTCCTCTTTTGTTCGGGATGCAGTAAAAATAACGGAGGGAGAATGACACACAGGGAGAAGCATTCAATTCGATCGGGCTGCAATTTCGGTTACTTAGAGAACTGCAAGTTTATCCATAAGCAATTAGTGATTTTTTTTAGCAAGTTAAGTGCTTAGCTCACACTACATCTGGCAGTTGAGCAACCTTTGGAAGTCCCATAAGGTTCTGATTTGTGTCTGGACGCTGCCAAAGGCCATTCAGAACCTTATTCCAAATAATTTAAGACTCGGGTCTGTTGACTTCCAAAGAGATTTAAAATTCTAAATCCAGCAATAACTTACAGCACTACACCACTTGGCCAGTTCTGATGCAGACGTCAAATCAGCCTACTTAAACACCTTTCAAACATTGACCAAACAAGAAGTACCACTGCTGGTCAGCCAGCAGAATTCCACCCTCCCCATCTTAAAACCACCTACTAGAATATTCCCTTCATTTCTGCAATGACCACAGATAAATAAATGAAACACTGACATTTCTAAAACCTCAGGAAAGTTTTACTTCATGGATATACATTACTAAGGGATAATGAAGCCAGGCAAACCATACTGACAAGGCCTTCTTAAAAAAAAAATAGGCTGTCCTGACTAATGTCATTTCTTCCACCATTTCTATTCCATTAAGAGTGACACTAAGCGCTTTTATCAAGATCCATGCATCTGGAGAGAAATTCCTTTACTCCACCTGAAATGCTTCCAAGCTGTACATTGCATTGACTCCAGCTGGGAAATTTTCAGTATTCATCCTCTGAAAAAAATCAGCATTCAGAGCTTTCCAACAGCTGAGAGGGCAGGCAGAGTAACGCAGGTTTATAAACATGGCATTTCCCTCATATACTTTGATGTCAAACAATGAATGCCGTGAAACAGAACAATTAACCAATTTGTTTTTCCAGTCATGCATCGCATCTCTTCAAGTCCTACCACCGAGAATTCACAGCACACTGTAATTAAAACAGGCACTTCTCTCACAGAGTAAGGACATCACTGTGTGACTATTTCATTATTTACAAGACCAACTTAATACCACACTTCAGCACACAGTGACTAAGGAGGCTAAGCAGTCCTTGAACCAGTACCCACAGCTACAGAATCCGGTAATAACAACAGATCTGTGGTCCCTCTGCAGGTTTGTAATGAACTGGTTGTATTCTGATAGACCAATAGGCTCTTAAATCTCCAACACAACTCTAGGAAAACTGTTTCCATCTGCTCTTCATTTCCTTACCTGGCAGTCTGCACAAGCTAAAACAAATGTAGCAAATCTAACTCTGGCAGTTCTTTTTGTTTCATAAAATAATTTAATCCCCTTTGATCATCTTAACTCTCACATCTCAGTATAGAATAAACTGCACGTACTGTTCACACGTGAAAACAGCAAAATAGTTTCAGATGACTTACCTTTCTCTTCTACCTTTGTATTTCACAACAAAGCAGCAATGCAAATGCATTTAAATGGCCTTCATCAGATCAACCATCACTTTACACATGAATGTCATCAGTACATAGCCTTCCTTATCTATTATTATTATCTATATTATCTATCCTAGGAAAGAATCTGACCCAACAGTCTTCTGTGTGTGGCAGTCTTTCATATTTTCTATTCCCTAGAAGGTACAGCTGAAAACAGCCAACAAAATCATTTCATCTTAAGATAACACTCTTCAAACTAATGAGGTCTCTTTTTTCTTATCTCCTCTAAACACTATCCAAGTTTGACCACAGAAGCAATGCACTCTAAACCTGCTCAGTTTGTTTCTCTTCTGAATGCACTGTTTTATTCTTTTTTAAGCACCCTGCTACAGAAGAACAAAAGCACTAGAAGGTACGCTCAGTCTTGAAGTATAAAAAGATTAGCACAGCTGTACAAAGGAAGAAAGGCTCTGATGGATCTTTAGATCCTCAGCTAAGACTCAAGTAACCAGGGAATGGTTCATACCTATGACTCTCTATGCCTTTCAGGCAGACACTTGATCATGATCATCTTCTCCCTCTCCTTCATTCCCGCGTTCAGTTAATGCTAGTAAGATCACAGTTTGCATGTAGTGTAGACTGTTTACAGATCTGCTGCCACATCCGGCTGCTTTTTACACATCCTACCTGTCTGTGCCACCAAGTGAGTCCAACCACTCCAAACTGCTCCAATCTTTTCATGTGAGAAAAACTGAGTGTCTATCTTCTTGGGCTCAGCAAGAAACATCTCTTTGCTCACCAGCTGCCCGTGTTTGTTGCTACCCCAGACATAGAGGTGTCCTTCACCTGCAGTTCATAAAGAAGTAAAATAAGCTGAAAGCAACACACACAGAACAACAACAGATACATTATTTGTCTCAGCTCAGTGATTTCAAGGAAAGGACAGTGTCTCTACCACACACACACACACACACCCACTGTAATCAGATGAGAAATAATTTCCCAGAGTCTTAACAACAAAATGTGTTTTCTGAGTGCTATGCTGACTTCCCGAGACAACCAGAGTTTTGGAGTCAAACTGCCCAGACCTCATTTCTACTCTGAGTTTATCAAAGACGACTGAAATGCCTTTACAGCAAAAGCAAAGTTTTATAAGTGAACTAAGTAAAGTAGTAAAACATCTTAGAGAAAAAGCTTGAAGTATCTTGCAATCCTCACTCCGTCTTTGCAGCTTTTACTTCCACCCCAAAGCTTAGACACAGCCCAGTAAATAATCTTCTATAGGACAGCAAATAATGCTGTTCCCCTCAAGCACTCAGGAAGTTTGAACAGTCTCCCAGTCTCTTTACTGGAGCTACAGGCTCCCAGCTCCACCTGTAACCATGCTACTGAATTCAACTTGAGCATATTCAGTAAATCCTCAAAAGCGGGGATGGCCTAATGTTCCCTACCCCACCCTGCTCAGTCAGTTCCTAAAGGAACGTGACACACAGCCAAGAACAGGTGGGTAAAGCAGGTACCCATCACAAAGCAAAGCCAAAATATTACCACGTCTGAAAGCACCACTACACAACTACTGAGAGACTTCTGTAAGTAATTACTCGTCTTCCCCCACTCCCTTTGCAGAAGAAGCATTTATGCAAGTACACACTCCAGGATTCCACCCACAGGGATAATTATATTTACAGAAACATGCATTTGCTTCATGCGGTTCCCCAATACGAGTTGGAGTTGCTCACAGCCTAACGACCAATTGACAGTAACAAGGTAAGTGTTCAGATGAGTCCTTCTGCAGACACTACTTATCATTAACCCAGTCTTTTCAGCACAAGATGATTCAGCTCAAGTTCTGGATCTCCGTGTTAAAAAACATAACCCATAACAAGCAGAACACGAGCTGTGTCAGGGCTCCTGAAGTCAGTTCATCCTGCACAAGCAAGAGAAGTCCTACACACACAGATTACAAGATCACAGGCCAAGAAAGCTTGGAAATTGAAATCTGCAGCACAAAGTTTTGTTCAGCTCCCTCTGCTCCCTTTATTTATTGATTCTAAAGAAGGAAAAATAATGTTTGCAACAGTAAATTTCAACCCTTGTAACAAAAGCCTCCCAGTGACGGGTGTTTGGTGTCCTACCAGCAGGTGGCTCGTGGGACAGAGCCCAAGAAAACTGAATTGCTCAGCAAGAAATCCCTAGAAAAAAACCCCAGTGATGCTCACTTACTAAATACTACACCTGGCAGGAACTTAAATAAGTAAGCATCCTTAGAAGCTAAAGCAGGAGGAAGGGCAGCAATACCAGCACATCATTAAAAGCTTTGACTCCTACTGTGTTAGATGTGGTTGCCCTGTTGCCAAATAGATCGCTCTCAAAAAAAGAAAAAAAGAAAGAAAGAAAAAGCATGAAACAATGATTTGCTCACTTTAAACTCACAAAGTGCTAATTAGCTAAAGCAGATTCTATTTGTCCTGCCAGTTCCTCACTAATCACATACAGACTTCTCATCTCAGAACTCCATGTAATTCACATCTAATGTTTCCCCATACAACTCTGTCTCTCTGCATAAGCGAGCTCTGCAGCACTCCATTTGATGATGGCAGAGGTACCAGATGGCTGCATGTTTGCTAAGAACTCCTTCCGAAGTTTGGTAAAGATTTGTTTTCATATGGTTCAATATACTTCCCACATTCCAGAACCGTAAGTTTACAGATGAAAAGCTATTCTCTTTCCCCATTTCTTGGTCTGCCAAGAAATAAAAGTAAAAATAAAAACAAATAACTTCTCTTACACTTTGCACTACCAGATACGTAACACCCAGTACAGGAGCACTGCCTAAAGCACAAATGGCCCAAGTTATGCAAGTGCCTAAGAGACAAAGCCATTTCCCCATTGCTTTTATTATGCTTGGAGCTCATACACCACATCACACAGATGTATGTGTGCGCTGTTACTGCAGAGCCAACAAAGACCTCGTGCCCACGTACAGCCCATCTGACCTTCTGAGCTGCAGGAGGACAGCCACAGCAGCCTTTCACAACATAGCCCCCTAACAGTCCTTCCCATTGGCAAAGGGTTGCACTCAGGCCAGGGCCCACCTATGCAGTACCACTGTTGTAGAGATCTATGCAAACAAGTGCTTTCACAAATCCCTACAGAGTTTCTAACAACTAAGAGCCCAGACCCTCGCTTATTTCTAAGGGCTGTATCATAGCTGACCCCATTAATAAAATACATAGAACTCTGAGAATTTAACAAGTGAAACCAGATTTTATTAAGATGGAAGTTCCCAGGGTCCAAAATCACTACAGAACAGCTAACCGGCACTATGCCACAACACACTGACCAGTCAAGCCAAAGCTGACAGTCACTTCCAAAGCACACAACCCCCTTGTAAGCTGACACAAGGACTTCTATGCCTGCACCCTAAAGCCTACCTGTAAGAGACACACAGTGGTAGGAGCCTGCAGCAACTCTCTTCACCTTCACATCTTCCAGGCCTAGGGAAAATTTAGTCTCATAAAATTGTACAGAAGATGTCATTTTGTGCACAGACATGAAACAGTTATACCAAGGTATGATTGTTTGATAACAGTGAATTCTATAATGAAAACCTCTGCTTCTGGGTCACAGATGCTAAAAGACTCAGTATCATTTTTCCCTTTGGATTATGAACTTGTACACCCATTCTCTTTCAGATGCTCCGTATGTATGATACCAAGCAGCTTCATAAACAGAAACATTACGTATCACTGCCAAACATATTTCAGCTCTATCACCTTGACAAAGAAGTCAGACTCCAGGATTACCTTTTATTTCACAGGGTTCCTTTGCAGTCCAGAACAAAGGGAGAGTTGTCCCCTGGTGCGCACGCTTTGCCCGAGATGCCATGCCAGTTCCCCACTGAAACACCAAACCAGTCTCTTCCCAGAGTGAACACACAGAGATTAAAACACAATAACCACCAATAAAATCACTTAAGTGAAAAATTAATTAGTTTTACAGGCACATTCACTGTTTTGAATTGTGCTTTGCATGCTCTTTGTGCCAAAACCAGACTTTACCAGGGTTATCCTTCTAGGCAACAAGTACAGTCTCATTGCACAAGTAAAATAGAAGCAGAAATTCATCCTTATTTTTTTTGTTCCCCAACTAAGCCATTAAAACACCAGGCATTAAAAGTACTCTTCATTTGTTCCAGAAATGAGAAAACAAAGATAACATATTTACCTGTAGCAGCAAGGGCATGTCTCAGTCCTGCAGCAATAGCCACTACTTTCTCTTTGAGGGACTGCTCAAACAGAGAAAAAATAAAAGAGAAAATGCTTTTCATATTTTGGCCTCTAAAAGCAGAATATGCTGAACACATTTGTGGGGCACAGTGAAAACAGCTCCCAGTTCCCTGCATGTTATAATGCATACCAACATATTGTTGTTTATTTTTAGAAGACATTCCTACTAATTTGTGTCAGCCACGCTTCACTTCCATCCAAGCATTGAACAGGACACAAAGCAAAAGAGAAAACATTTCGGGTGAATGAATGGTCCTCGCTGTCACTGCCATTGTTTTCAAGGCACCACACTGGAATGACGTTCCTTACCCTTAATGCTTCCTAGGAGCATCAGCTGAGGTAACCCCTATTTGCTAGAGGGCCGCTAACTGCCCCTCCTTCCCTACATCACCCAGACTGCCACAAAAACCAAAAACCACAACAGAGCGGTGGCTGGCACAGACCACGAGGCTACAATTCCTGCCTGAGAGTCCTTTCTGCTCTCACGTTATCTCTTGCACTACATGGGAGAGTTTATCAGGTTGTAAAAGCTTTCTTCAAATAAGAAGCTACAGCGTAAATTAGGGATTAATTAGAATTCCCATGAGAAATTACACTGTTAGGCTTACAGCCAACACTAAAAAAGCTTTTTTCAGTATGGAAGTCTCAGTTCTCTCTACTTAAAGCATCTGAAAGCAAACAGTCTGAGGCTGCATTCAGAGCTCCCTACCCATAGTGGTGCATCTCCTTTCTGGGTCAAGGACCATCACTGGTTGTCTACTCTGTACATTTACTTCATCAGATGGACTCCTTTAAAACAGCTGAAGAGCCAAGCTTAAAAGCTCACTGAGATCACCAGACCCTTGTCACTGCTGTAAGCAACATAACGCACAGAGCTATAGAGCAGTTCCTTCTAGAACTTTACCTCGATCTTTTGTGGAATCAAGCACGGACCTGAAATTTGAGGAACTCCTAATTGCCCAAAAGCATTTGACCCACAGGACAGAACAAGGCCAGCTCCTGCAAATGAAAGCATTAGAGAGTTGTCAGTGCATCTCTAAGCAAAAGCCAAGTATTGTAAAATTACACTAGGCAAAAACATAGTGAAATAACCGGAAAAATTAAGGCCTAACATCTCCCCTTCTCAGGTCTCCAAAGCCACAGCCTTCTGATTTTACACGTAATGTTCAATTAAGGTCTGAAACTCGCATGGAATAGCTTTCAAGCAGCTTAAAACCTGAGCACAACAGCAATGAGAACTCTCAGCGTGTTCTCCACATCCCCTTATTCCCCCAACTCCTGCAAAGACAGACTTACCTCCTAGTATGATTGTAAAATCCCAACCACAGGCCACTTCTTGCACACAGAAGTCAGACAGGGCAGTGCACAGGGTAAAACACAGCACGTCTTCTGTGTGATTCAATCCCAGCTGCCCCTCTTTGTTACAGCCACATACAAAAAGCTCCCCAACACCTGGAACAATTAAAAAACAAATAAAAGCACGCTCAGTTCACAAAGAAGCACATATGCAATGAGAGTCTGCCACAAGACAGTGGTTACGTGTCACTTAACAAACTGAACTGCACAGAGGCAGCTATTTCTGATGCACCAGAAACATGTTTGAGAAAGCACTGCTGTCAAGAGCCAATGAATACAGCTCATATAGCAAAACAAGAACCTGTTTTCAGAAGAATTTCACACCATTCACACCTGCCCATATCCCTTTATACCCATAATTAACTATGGCATATAGCAGAACCTTCTGAAGACAAGATGCTATTTTCTGCTCCTGGTCTTAAAACTTCTCCAGATTGAATAACATTCCATTTGACTTCTTCCCTCCTCGTCCCCAACAGAGGACAAGCAACAGTTCTGTATTAAAAGCTATTATGTCATGTGGGTTTAGAAATCATCCTCACAAGGTAATTAAACAGACACAGAAGATGAGCAAACAAAGGAATTTCTCCAAAATATCAGGTTGAGAGGGACAGGGGGAACATGCTTTACAACTAAGAATCGATACTTGCTCAGCCACAGAAGCTACACGTAGGTGGCAGCACCGCACCAGAAAGGAAAGACGTGCAGCTGTTCAAGTCACACGCCCCTTGCAAGAGCAATGTTTTTACCAGTGATAAGGGCAGAATGTCCCCCTCCTCCAGTGATGCTCTTGATGTCTTGACGTTTGCAGGAAACATCTTTCAGTGACTGAGGTACCAGCACATCCTCTTTATGACCAAGGCCAAGCTGCCCGTAGCTGTTTGCACCCTTCAAATGCACACAAATAACACGTTAAAGTAAACGAGATGTGCATAGCTCTCCTCCTACAAGCCAGCAGGTTCACCAGGGACGTGGCACGGGTTAACCTGACACTACCTGCTCCCAAACCCCCCCCAAAGGACAGCCTTCACTCTTACAGCTGTTACATGGCGCCCAGAGCTACAGAGCAGGGCCATCCCAGATCTGCTGCCACTAAGGCCAAACATGCACCCCCAGCATCCTCATTCCACACAGGAATGTGCTGGTTAATACTAAATACAGGCTAACACCTGGCAAGGCTGAATGCCTCGTTACCAACAACGAGAGCCACCTGTTTAATACTAACGGTGTTACTCGTGCCAATGCTTTCCAGAACACTCCAAAATAAGGTGAGAATGACAAGCTGTGTCGTTCTGGAACCTAAAGCAACAAAGCAGAAGCACTTATCCATCATTGATTCTTCGACCTTGTGGGTACCAGTGGGCAAAACAAGAACATACCTGCCTGCTTTTACACACGCGGCACGGCAGTAACGCACCAGGGAGCTTCTCAGCCACTTTACGGTCTGCAAGATGCCCACAGGCCAAGCAGCACCCCGCACTGCCGCAGCTGGAGGCCGCCACGTGGGAGCCAGCCCACCTCGCCTGCTGCCTCGAGCTCCTCAAAGGACTTGCTCGGCAGCTCCGAGCTCAGGCAGGAGCACGGGCTCGCGTGGCAGTTTCCTAACGCTCTTCACGAGGTCCGACACGTGCAAACTCTGCACGCCTTCAGGACGAGGCGCCGAACAGCAGCAGCTGCCCGCAGCGCAACACGCCGCTCTACTCAGGCGTCGCTCCGCTCCCCCCTCCGAAGCAGCAAACAAGAGGGCGGCGAGCTACCCGGGCACCGCCTGTCACAGCCCGTCGCTTACGTTTCCCACCGCTCACGGCTGGCTCTGGAGCCCGTCCTCCCGCCGTTCGTGCCAAGGGCCGGGCCGGCCAGCAGAACGCAGCGCAGCCGGATGAGTCGCACGGAGGAGCCTCACGGAGCGCACCCCCGCCCTCCTCCCGCCGCCATCTCGCGGCCGCAAGGCGGGCCGATGTCCCCGCGCAGCCCTCGCGCCCACCTACCCACGCGCACAGCGCCGCCTCCATGGGGCTCGCGCTCTTCAAGACCCGCCGCGGCCGAGGAGGAAGAGGCGGGCCGGGGTGGGGCCCTGCTACAGCGCGATCCCCCGCCTGGAGGCGGTCGGAGCGGCAGTGCCCGGAGTTGGGCTGCTGCACCTGGAGCGGCTCGGTGCCGTGCTGGCCGCGTGCTGCTCGCAAAGCAACCTGCCCGCACCCAGAATGCACGGCCGGCCAAACACAAACACCCGCGGAAAGACGACGGAACCTTTAGAAGGGAGAAAACAAATCGCTTCTCGCGGAAACACGTGCAGTTTGCAAGGGAATGAAGCCACGGGAGCCAAAAGCCCGCATGGCAGTATAAAACACACAAGCTCAGTCAGAGCGATCTGTGTTTATTGCTGCAGTGATGAAGGAAAGGTTTACCTGCTTCTACCAATTACCAGCAGGACCGTACAGGTTTACTTAATTGACACTGAAAGCCTTCACGACAGTTTAAAACATGCAAATTATGAATGCTCTACCTAGCCAGAAGGGGTGGACGTGCAAAACAGAAGGTACGTGTGGTTAATAGTGTAAAAATGCACCTTTGAAACTGGATTTCCTGGTAAGAACCACGTACGGAGAACCAGGGTGCTATTAAATATACCCTACGCTTCAGAAATCTTCCATTTATTACACCCTCTACACACATAAATTAACTTCATAGCCAGAATTGGCAACAACGGCAGACAGCATAGCTCCATACAGCTACAAGGGATGCTTGGAAATAAGCAGCCCTGAAATCAGGCCAGTTTGCTGCTATGCTCCACAGACAATTCAGCAAGGTACTGCTTCCCGACATTTGTTAAGAGCTCTTCAGAATAAGATATACTTTCAGCTACGGGATATTTGTATTTGTAGCCACAAGATCACAGTCACAGAATGGCATGAGTTGGAAGGTACCTTAGAGCCCACATAGTTCTAATCCATGACTGGATGCAGAGTCACCACCCAGCAGATCAGAACGCCCAGGACCCCACCCAACATGGCCTTGAATGCCCCCAGGGTTGGAGATTTCTATCAGATAGTTCTACTTTTCATTTATTTGCTTGATGGGGAATACAGGTGTTCAGGCCTAGCAAGGAAGAAGATAGATTTATCTTCATGCAGTCTGCAAGGTCAATAAAGGGGCTGTGCAAGCAGTGGGATGTTTATGAGACTACAAACTTTGGCTCTTATTTTAACTTTTGGTGTTACTTTAGCACTGGGCTTTTCTTGGTCCTGTGAAACTGCTTCGGATACAGGACTGTAATTTTGAAATGGTTTTAGGTTTTGTGCTCAGTCAGTACCTGATGGCTTGCTATAATCCTGGCTAAATTTATTCAGCGAGGAAAAAAGCATATGATATTTCCTTCGGGTCTTCCCTCATCTTTAATACTATGGACAGCAACAAAAGCCCCTCTTTGTGGTGACAGAAAGTCTCTTGAAGGAATGGGTTAGGCTTTCAGATAACAGCTGTGTACCTCTGCCTTTTACTGGAAACACGACAGTCAGTACAGTTGCAATTCTCTGGGAGCAAGAACGATCCCTATGAAAGGGAGATATGACCCCTCCATCTTGTCATGAAGAACTTCCAGATATTTGTGTCCTGGTACCCGGGGGTGTAATCATTCCAGTTCTAAATCTGAATGCTTAAACATTAAATATTTTTATAATAGCACAGACTTAGAAGTACCGATTACTATAGTACTGTATCTTCTATGTTAAGAAGTCTGCACTCTTGTGAAATTAGCAGCACAGACTACTAGCATCAGAAAGACATTTCCCTGTGCCAAATTATTCTACAATTGCCTCGTAAGCTGCTCTCTGAAGCATCTGATCCTAGCCCTCATCCACAGACCACAGTTTTGCTCCAGCCTAGTGATTTCTCTGTTCCTCTGCTTACTTCTCCAAGGCAACTCCTGGACTTGTTTATCCTCAGGGAATGGAGGTGAAGGAAATACATTCTGTAAGGGACTTTAAACAGAAAAATAAGTTAAAGTGAGTTAAAGTGATTATCTTTACGGGCTATCCACTCTTCCATTAGTAAAGGAAAGTTCTGCATGCAAGACGTTACGTGCCTAGAAAGAGACAAGTGGGGAAAAGAAAAGAGCTGCTGAGCACACAACACAGATGATGGGAATGTTAAACTTCCAGCTGCTTGCCCATCTTGCTGAGGGCATCGCTGACAATGTCCAGCTCATGACGTAGCTCGTTCACCACGCTGGCAATGCTCTTGGTGTCTTTCAGGATCTGCACACTTTGAGTATATGGATTGTACTTCACACCAAATGGACGTTTGATGGTTTTTGCAAACTCTCTATTAAAGAGAAAAAGAGAGGAAGTTTAACCAGAAGACAAACGTATCCTCCGTGTACAGTCAGTATCAGTAATGACTTTTCTAAACCGCTTACTTTCTTAATGATCATTATAATTACTACAAAGTTCATCATCTCTCCCATCCAGTACATGGGAGACCAAGTAAATATTAAACTTAGCTTTCCAGCCTCATGAAAGGTTATTATGAAATTATGATAAGAATGAAAGGATCTGGTGCTGCCTCTGAGAAACACGGGAAGTCAAGAATGCATCTATAAAACAGGGAATGAAAAAAACAAAAATGTACCTCATCTTTTCCTTTGCTTCTTCAAAACTTTCAGAAACAAAGTAAACCTCCTGGAAAGTTGTAATGAGGCATTCTTGCTTGCAGGTGACCTTAGGATCGAAAGGCTTGACTTTGGCACTGCCAGAGAGCGAGTGCTAAGTAACATCATGTGTTACCACGTGCCAGAGGAATATCGCCACCAAAAGAATCCATGAGGAAGATGAGATGGATTAAACAGTGAATAAAAAAAAAAGATGAGGTGAGATCATAGTTAGTGCATTGCTTCTTAAAACATGTCTGCAGCTGAACAATGGTTTAAGCATAACAAAACTGAGTATCTCTGAAGGATTGTGTTCTGCCAATATGGGTCAAAGCTGCTTTTAAATAAGAACAATGTTTTCAGAATCTGGTTAGAACAGTAGAGTCTTTTTCTGAAAATAGGTTGCTTGGAACTGAACGTTAAGATACATCAATCATCTAATGCTTCCTGCGGACACAGGAGCTGCTCAGCACATACCCAAAAGAACGCTGCCCCGTGACTAACCCCAGTGAACTCACCCAGAAGTCATCCTTAAGTAGGTGTTTTCAGAATAAATACTTCTAGAATTATACCTTATAAATAAACATGGCAGAACAGTGACAAAAATAATCAAGTGTGAGCAAAGAAAAGTGGGAAATAAGCAGTGGGTATTCTTACCTTGAGCTCACTAATAGAAGAGAGCAAACCAGCCCCGTAAACTCTTAGCTGTCCCTCCTGCTTGCACAGGCCAAACTCTACTGTGAAAAAGTAGCACTGAAACAGAGAAGGGAGTACAATAAATCAGCCTTCAGCAAAGGTTTTGTACTGAACTAGATGGGGGCATTTCTACTTGCAGGTAGTACCAAGATGTTGCAAGCCATTACTTCATTATCATTCTCAGATATCTAAAGAGAAGGGAACCTAAATAGAAGTGTGAAGAACCACAGGATTATGTGTTTCTAATAAGAAAATCAGATCACATAGCTCACCCAGCTGGGGCAGAAGCCAGTAGAAACGTGGAAATTTATTCTGTTTTGAGAAGCACTGTAATGACATGAGAGATTCAGCTAAAAAGAAACACTGGATAGACAGGACCTCAACAAGTGAAAACATCAATCCAACACAGGTTGTTCCTTAGTGGTCTAAAAATGAAAGATGTTTAGTTTCCTGATTTTCAGGATTCCTGCAGGTATGTGGCAAGGAATGGTATTTTCTTAGATGGTTTACTTCTGCTCTCACTAAAGGTAGCAGAAGTTTTACCACTAGCTACGACTGGCAGCTCTTTCATAACTGTAGTTATAGTTCAGTGTTGAATATTGTTGAAGTAATAGTTCAACGTTTTTACATGTAATCTGTATTCTCAGAAGTAGAAAGATATTTTCTGGAGGAAACAGACTACAGAATTTCAAGCTGGAAGAAGTGATCTACCCCTAGAAGTTGCATACTTACTTGACCTAAGTGAAGTAAGACAAATACCTGTCACATCTTTCTTAAAATGTATTTTTTCCCAGCATGCAAACTTGTTATATGCTTTAAAGCTAAGAGTCAGTGAAACAGGTCTAGCAGCTGGTGCAGTTAATGTTGAAATTAATTAGAATGGGATCAGCTGAATGAAGCACTAAGCTTTAAGTGGGATCACTGGGCACTAAAACACTCACTGTTGCCAGTTTTTGGACAGCCTCATCTGATGCCCCAAGTGATGCAAGACCAATTTCCTGGGAGAACTGAGCAAAACTGGGTTCAGCCAAAAGAGGGACATGGCCTAGGAGCTCATGGCAGGTATCGCTGGAAAAGAGAGGGAAGAAAAAAGAAATCTCATCTTTCTTTGTGATGGAGAGAAAAAGTAGCACCACTAAACAATGTCTTGTGTTCATTATCTAAACAATATCCAAAATACAAAGAAGTATCAAATCAGGGTTAGCTGAAAACACGCTTCTACAAAAGTACAGTTGCTTTGGTTTTCAAATGAAGGTATCTAATATTAAGAACACAGCTCCATGTTTATAAGCCAACTGAACTTTAAACTCTGCCCACAATGACAACTGCAAGAGTCCTCCAACAACATGCTCTACTTTTGAAAATCCCGTGCTTATGAAGGTGGCACTTGAGCATGGTAAAACATCACCACATTCAGTGTGAAGACTGAAGTCTTCAGCACCTTTGAAAATAAGTTTTCTTGCTGGTCTTCATGAACAGATTTTAAGTAGCTTGGCTCCAGCAGTAATACTCGGAAACATGAGTCTCATTCTACTCACGGCTCTGGTGTGTAGAGAGGGTCCGAGCTGTGTCTAACATACTGAGTGCAGTGGAAAACTCTGAATGCTAATCCTGCCAAGAAGTCTCTGGGTGACAGATACCCAGCAACTGGGCGAATGGTGAAACCTGTGCGCTCTAAAAAAGGAGTGGAAAAAAAATATACGTTAGTTTAAAGTAGAAGTCCATAATGTTCCCATCTCTGCTACAAATGGGGTAAGTACCACAACACTACTTTGGCTTAAGAGCACATGAAAAAAATTAGGCATGACTAGAAAATTTAGGCCTAATCTTGAGAACGGCCAACATTCAGTAGAAGTGTCCCTACCTCTGCGTAGGTGGGTTTCTTAAGATTTCATGCCTACAACCAACAGAATACAGTTAGGTATCACTTGAACCAGTCCTAAGTCTCTTCAGAGTTAGCATGGCCCCCCAAACCATCACTGCATATATTCAGGACATAATACGTTGAAATCCGGATAGCCAAAAGGCCTCTTAAATGACCAGAATTAATAGAAGGAAACATTTTGCTTTTAATTTTCCCAGCCAAAACCAAGAATCTTTTGTTTTGTTTTGTTTTATTTGCAATGGACTTCAGTTCTTCTTTCATGTGAAAGAAAACACTAATACCCTACCTTTCAGGAAGCGGGACACATCTTCCAGCTGGGGGATGTTGTCTTCCCTGTACCCACAGTATTTGGTGAGCAAGGGCAAGTTTTTAAGGTACTCTCTGCAGGCATGAGTTGGGTAAAGCTTGTTAAGCTCTCGGTATACAGTCCCCCAAGTCTTGATCTCCTCCTCTGTGAATTCAATCTTGGGAATTGGGTCACCACTACAAGGAGATGAGGACAAAGGGACATTCCTTTGTAAATGGCTTATAAGGATGACTCATTTACTTACTATTATTGTTTAACATTCATATGGCTGGGACACCTGGTCAAGCTTAAGACTTCATTACACTGACAAGTACACGGGTGAGATCTGGTCTATGCCCTGGAGAACTTTTAGGCTTGCTCACTCTTCCACCTAAATCAACAGATAGCAATCCTTGCAGTGATCTCACAGGGGGCCTGAAAGCTTCAATCATGTAAATAGTTTCCTAAGTGTTTACAAACAGCAACTGCAAAACCTTCTGTTTCGGGAGCTGGGAACACATCTTCTTCCCTTTAATATCTCTCTGTCTGTACAATAATTTTCCATTATCTTCTTTAATTTATTTTAGGAAAAGATAAACCCCTAAATTAGCAGCACAATAAGTGGAAGCAACTAAACATGCATGTTAGGTAAAAACCATGCTTCTATGCAGAGGAGACAAGGGTCTGTCCAAACATATTGACTGTAGTCTATCTCTGCTAATCAGCCCTTAGGATCTTGATGAAAGTGGACTAGAGCAAGGCTCTGATTTAAAGGCTGCTGAAAGCAACTGGAGCGTCATACATTGCTTTCACTGCCAGCCAGGTAACTGCTGCTTTCCCAAGGAAAGCTCTGTTAACAACGCATCCGCAGTAACTGCCCACATGCTGTGGTGGCCAGCTGCACGAACACAGAGTGCCATGGAGCTCTACATATCTGCCACTTCTAGGTCGTTCCCAGTTGAAGAATTTGGTATCAATATTCACACAGGCAACAGCAATGCAAAAAACATGTTCAGGAAAAAAAAACAAAAAAAAACTTTAGCACTGAGCTATGAGTTTTATGAGCTTTAAGAGCTCCCTCCCCCAAGCAGAATCTCTAAAGACAGAAGCTCTTTGAATTCCATTTCATAGAATTCTTATCTACGCATCACATGCTCTATTTTAAACCAGGAAATAAAACTCGAGTATTAACGCTTGTCCAGAGAATTTATTCTCAGTGGTCTATGGGCTGTCTAGTGACTTTTCCTCCCCTCCCTTTCCTTTGCAAAAGAGATCAACCCTGGCAGAGTATGCATGTCCTGGACAGACAGCTGTGTAGATGTGCTGCCCACCCCCTTGCTTTGCTGCACCCATTTCCAGAGAAGGGGGGAGAGAACCCATTGCCTGAACACACCCCACTGCAGGAAGCCCATGCTGCCCTTGCTGCCTGCTTAAGGATCAGTGCTGTCACAGATGCCACAACATCTATGCAGCCGTGAGCTGATCCTCAGACTGACCAGAGACCCAGGAAGCTGTAAGGTGGCCTAGATCTACCTTTTAATCTTGCATTACCTAGATCGACCTGTAAGTCTTGCATTAAATCTCCCTTCACTTTGTTCTTCTAGCTCTGATTCCTGAGACAAGTATATCCCAGTGAGACCTGAGCCCAGGGAATGTGAACCAGTCCACTCTGTTGCTATTTCAAAGCACCCAGATGGCTTTTTCTGAAGGAAGTTGAACTTACTGCTTGTAGTTCATAGCCAGGTCTGCAAAATACTTTCGCCTCTTACGATAGACATTGTCTTTGAAACCCTGGGGAGAGCAAGGAGAAAAGTAAAAGCAAGTTAAATGGCTCTTCAAGCTGTAAAAAATAAGTTAATTTAAAGCAAGATACTTGAAAATTCTTCAGTGGTAAGTATAAAAGTATGCTGTATAAGACAGAGAGGAGAGGAACCTGATAGCTGTAGTTCGAAATGCTTATTAACTGTGAAATATGCAAATACGCCAATTCAAAGCAAACATCAGAGGTTTTATGCATGCAGTATATACTCAGAGGACAAAGGCTCCTTTTAGTCACATCAGTATATACACAAACTTGGTCACTTTCTTGCTTATTTTAAATTACAAAAGAAATTGTCCATCTGTACCGTGCAAGTTCTTGTAGTAAGGAAGAGGGGGGAAAAACCAAGCCTGTCACAAAACAGCATTTTCTGTACTTCTGTGACCACTCAGGGCCCAGCCCCAATCCTCTACATGAGCAAGCCTCACAGAAAGGCATAGGAGCCACATTCAGTACTAGCCTTGCCTGAACTAGGAAAAGACATGAAACCCCCAAGAGAAGGTTCTTAGAGCCCCCAGAGGCACTGTGGAGGGGAATGAGAGAGAGAAGGAAGCACAGCATGTTTTAAGAGCAAGTTCCACAATGTACTATTCACTGAGCCTTGGGCACAGAAGGGATATGATACTTACTGGGTGGTCAGCATCCAAATCGGACCCGTACATCAGCACTCGGTTTGCACACTTATCCAAATCTGAGATCTTCTTTGGATACCAGGGAATATTCTCCATGTCTATGGAACGCATGGAATCCACAAAGTTATTAATAACACCAAGCGTGCTGAGGGAGGAAACACTACTTTCAAGTCTGGCTATGGCAGTTACAGGAAAAATCTATAAATTAAAGGGTTACGAACAGGACAAGGGAGCCTGCTGCCTATCTGGCACCAGCCTACAGTTCACACTTCCTCCTCTGTCACTGCCAGTTTGCCCACAGACTGCACAGCATACTCCAAATGAGAAGATTTGGGGAGGAAACAGTTAATATGCATTCTCAGTGGCCCTGACTGCTATAAGAATTAATGTTAGAGCAGCAGCTAATAGCTGTTATGGAGTAAAGGCTTCCTTGAACACAGCCTTCTAGGGCACAAAGCATGTAAAGGAGCAGAGAACTGATTTTCATGTGGTCCCTGGACAGATTGGAGAAAGTTAGAGTCCTCCCATCCTTCTTTACTGGCAAGAAATGTTGCTCTCTGCTTATGCGCTCCAGAAACATCAGGCTTTGCAGAGGGGTTTGTGAGGGAAGAAAAAAAGGAGGAGGCAACTTCAGCTGTGCAGCCTCAGAAAGATGCATAATTAATTCCACCACTGAGGTTTGTTGGGGTTGAGTTTTTGGGGGGCAGTTTTTGGTGCTGTTTTGTTTTTTAGCCAAAAAGTTTTTAACAAGTTCTTGGCACAGCTGTTAATATACGATGAGAACCAAAGGATTTTTTTTTTCCTCTCCTAATGCTCCTCAGTTTTCTTAAGAAGGATGGGGAAAGTGTTCGGATTGAGATTCTCCTTACCTACAGCTAGAATAACAAACTTTCATTCAGCAGACACCAGATCTCCCCTTCCCATGCCTACTAGCCTGTGCCAAGCACACTGGCTGAGAAAAATATGAAGCTCACTTTGAGCTGCCCTGAGTTCTGAATATTTATTCATCTAAAAGGATCTGAAGCAACTCCAAAGTAAAAGCCACCTTCTCTCTCACACTGATAAAAGCAACCACATATTAGGAAAAAATGCTTTAAAAAAGTCTTTAAGTGAAGAGCTGCATTAGGAGATGGAAGAACCCATCTCCCACACTGTCTCGTACCTGAATTTAACTGGTGTACATCAGTATGACACTTTTGAGGTCATGGTGCGCCAGCCCAGCCCTCATTCAGACTTTGCCTACACAGTGGCCTGATTTGGTCTCTGCTGGTGCGGGGACCCCCGCTTATAACAGTTATACTGTGCTGAGAAGAGCAAGGAGTGCAGACGGCCAAACAACCAGCTCTTTTAGAGGACACCAGGCAACGTAGCCCTGCTCACGTCAACCAAACCATGCAGAGATGGCACAGAAATATAAACCTGACAGCTACCCATAATAAACACTGTACATGTGCACACAGGGACAAAGTAAAAACGTTCCAAATTAACACACTGAGAAGAGCAGTCATGTCTTCTCTTGGCACAGTTTTGCCAGCGCTGCTCTCTGTACTTACCACCTTCCTGCCCATTGAAATGCTCCGTGGGGTTCATAGAGACGATGCTGACGTGAGATTTGAGGAGCTGGAAGATCTCATTCAGCTGTTCCCTATTACTGTCACAGTCAACGAAGATTTCAAACTCTGAGTTTCGTCTCTTGGATTTCCGTGACTCGATGTGCACCAGGTTCACGTGCTTCTCCTGTTTTGTAAGAGGTAATGCTTTCAAACGGAATGACTAAAACCTAAATTTCATTCTTCAAAAACAAAAGTATTCTGCTGACGCTGCATATTCACCATCTACGTGAAGTTATTTTAGTTAATTGGCTCTCCCGGTAGCAAGCCTGCTTATAGGTAGCGGTGAAATTGATCTTTAAAAAGCCACCTATTCAGAAGGAAATGAAAGACTTTGAGTTCTTTTGGTTTCGGCTCATTGAAGAGGCAGAGAAACACAGTAAGGTTTAATTTCACAGACCTTTTTCTTTCATCTCTCCCATAGGAAGCTGCCCAGTGCCTTGGTCTGGGGAAATTCACGCCAGTGCCAATCACATTGCCATGTAATTATCTCACAAGGAAGGGATTTAAAAGCAGCCATTTTCCAGACATGAACTTCACTTTTCTTTTATATGAAAAATGATTTAATCATACATCCTACACTGGGATCACACAGGAACCCCCAGGCTCAGACAGGCAGGGCCAGATGACAGCACAGTGACACCACCACATTCCCTGCAGGACAGCTGCCCAGCAGTCAAAGGAGTGCAGTGGGACAGCTGTACCACCTCTGTTACCTTCAGTCCAGCCAGGCAGTGACAGCAGCACTGCAGGCAGCTCATCAGCACCCCAGGTGTGCACCATCAGCGGTGCCTCATGTCCTCTTCCTCTATGCAGCAGAAACAACGAGTGCCAATCCTCATTCATGAAGGAACAAGAGGAATCTGTTCCAATTTTTAGCAAGTGCAGAAGAGTTTTACAGACATTAAGCCAGCATCCAACTTCTGAGGCATGAGTGAACCTTTGTGGATAATTTTGGGTGCAAAGTGGGAGGCACGTTAGGAATCACATCCTTAATAAATAGATGGAATTAATTCCACTGTGTGTCAAGCCTACCTTTAATATAATAAACAAAAAGTAGATCTGCTGTAGAAATATAATTATGACATACCTGAAAGAGTTTTAGAGCTTTTACAAGTCCTCCGACTTCATTCTTCAAGGAAAAAATGATGGCAGTTCTTCCCCTTTCAGGTGCATGGTCTTTGTTCTCTTTATTATCTTCAATCATCATGTAGTTGGACTTACTTAGCTAAATGTAAACAAACAGGGATCTGAATCGCAAGGAATACGTGCTGAGCAGGGCTACTCCAAGCAGAAAAGAAGAAAACCAGCCCCCACCATCATACAAAGGTTATTGGCTCTTTTCCCAAGTGCAGACGTTGTTCTTTGTTAAAACCAAATCCCACTTAAATGATGCTGCTGTAGAAGCAATGAAGTCTCTATTATAAATACACAGTGGACTTTGAAGGCATAAACCATGGGGCTGATCATTCGATATGGTAATAAAAAGCAGGGTGGTTTGATCCCACACTCAGGATCACCACCTTCAGCTCATGAGATCTGGTATAGCTGCAGGTAATATTACAAGGTGCACAGTTGGGACAAACCACACACACTGAAAACTCGTGTTCTTACTTTATATTTTAGCAGTTTAACCTTGTGCTTAGGGTCAGGTGATAACATCTATTAAATAACATTTCTAAGAGGCAAACAAATAAAACACAACACCACAGAGCGTTCTTACACTAAATTTTACCATTGACCTCTAACACGAGTTTGAACAAATTGCAGGTGAGAAATTCAGATGCCTGCTATGCCAGATGCACATCGTTTGCACCTCTTTAACCCTAAACCAGTATTCACCTTTGGCTTTCCATACAAAAACAGACTGCTAACAGATCTGCATTGATGCAACAACCATGTCGGTGCAGGACCAGAGCAAATGCTAACGCAAAAGCAATTCCTCCAGTTTCACTTTATATTCCCTGTCAGTAACCCAGCTCTAATCGTGCCTGACACTCTTCCTTCATGTGCTATCACACTCCGGCCCTTAGGAGGGTATGGCAGGGAGGAATCATTATTGCACTGGATTAACTGACCTGTCATCAACCTGACTTGCCTTAACAAAAACACACAAACAAGAGGGGCCTTCCAAAGCCCTCGTTCAGAAAGCCATTAAGTGTTTTCTGGTCAAAAACTGCTCCTCCTGAATCCTGTAGCAATCTCTTCCCTTTCTCCCCCTGGGAAGCATTACTCTCCATAGGACAGTACTCAGTGTTACGTGCTGCTGCTCAGTTCTTGGTATCGGTAGGTATCCAACATTTAAAATTACCTAAAAACATTTGCCTCAAGGAAATTACATTGCAGAGCTGGAAGCTGAAGACCAAAACACCTTTTAAACAGGAATTTGTCCCCGACTGCCATTCCCCTTACTCCTTACACACCTGGCTGCTTTCTCACCGCTCTCCTCACACTTTCCTAGCAGGGAAGGATGAAGACATGACCCTACAGGTGGCTGCAACTCAGCATCACCTTACAGGTGCATTTTTCAGCCTCACTGAAGGTCTCCGCAGTTTTGCTCGGCCAAGAGACCCAAACCTTTGCCAAGCGATTCATTTTGGGTTGGTTTGGTTGGTTGTTTTTTCCTTCCACGTGCGGTACCGCCAACCTGTGCCTTTGCATCTGCTTCTCCCCCATACCCTCCAGAAGCACCGGCCGCCCCCAGCCCCGCCCGGACCTCAGTCCCAGCGGAGCACGGCACGCCCGCCCGCCCCGCGCCGCTCACCTGCCCGCCGGCCTCCCGTGGGCACGGCGCCCCCTCCAGAGAACCGCCGCGCCTGGGCACGGCTTGCATGGTGCCCCGCGACGGGATGGGCAGGGCCGGCCGGGCGGCCGCTTTATGGAGGGGAGAGCCGGCCCTAATCCCCCCGCGCGGGGCGGAGGAGGAGGCGGGGGCAGGAGGGGCCGCCCGACGACGGCTGTGGGAGCGCGGCGTGGTTTTTCTCTCCTTCCTCTCCTACTCTGTCATCGCACCCTGCGTGTGCCCGTGTCCACTGTCTGCTCGCAGGTCAGACGTGGAGATAGCGAATTTGCACTACACAGCAGAAGGCAAAGCGCTCCCCGGGAGCGAAACCCCTCGTAGGATTTAGGAGTATAGCCCTCCAGCACGGCAGGACTGAATGAGCACGGCCCTAAGTTGTAATGAAGCTGGAAAAGCCAACCTGTTCCAGCTGGGAACGGGATACATTCTGTGACCCGGCGCTTTGATTTTCCCTTTCATGAAGAAAGTGCAGAACTGTTTGCTGTATGTCTTAGCTCTACACCAGACGTTTCCCTTTTTGCTCACTGAACAGCTCTCCCCATCAAACAAGCTGACTCAAAAAGCAAACAGTTTGTATTGCCTTTACACGGAATCTGAAACATAGGAGATGTGATATTCATCATGAACCTGCAAACAAGGCTCAGTAAGGTGCCTGGGACAGATGACTGCTCCATTGGCTCTCCCTGGCTCATCACACACAACGACAAGGACCAGCATCACTCTGCTATGACTTCCTGCATTACACCCTGGGTAGCCCTCCAGATGCAGGTGAACATCTTTTATTGGCTGGGTGCTCCCTGACGGCAGCCAGTTCCATTGCTCCTGCCTTCTTTTCTACCAAAACGCTGAGCTCATCCCTCAGAAAAATTTCTAAAGGAAACACAAAATGCAGTTCTCGTTTCCTCAGAGCTGTCAGCAAGTTCAGACCACTTCAACTGTGCTTTTTTTTCCTCCAACAGCTGCTGCAAGGCGAGCAACACAGCAACGGCCAAGGAAATTTAACCTAACATGAAGACAGCTCATTACATAAACAGATAACCTGGATGCCCAGAATCTCAGGGAGCTGATTAAACTCAGCTCACTGGTTGAGCAAGAAGCCCTCACTGACCACAGCTGATGCTCTATGGCCTGAAAGGGCAGAGGCATGCAGCATGAACTGACTCAATTACAGCCTGTCCTCTTTAGCTGCTCGCTGGAGCCTGCTCTGCTCTCCACACGAGGCTTCCAGGTCCTGTAAATGCATAGATAGCTTGGGAGAACTGTGTTTCACCCAAAAGCCAGCAGCATAACCTACTATGTAAGAACAGTAGCTTTGGCCCCCACAACAGAGAAGAGCAACGTGGCACAGCAAAGCCACCAGCAGGTAAATGTGGAGTGCAGCACAAAGAAGATTACCACATTTGCAGGTGCTGCCCGTCTCACCCTAGGAGGTAAAGAGCGACCCAGAAAACATCTGAACTGGCACAGAGCTGCTGAACAGGAGCACTGACACAGAGAGAGGCCTCAGGTTTTCAGCAGAATGCCAGAAGCCTCGAGGGACCCTGCAGCAGAAAGGAGTTGGGGAGGACAAACAGAACTTGGAGCACAGGCGCTGCAAGGAAACAGCCCTCTCCTTGTCTCACAGGAGAAGGCAATACTGTGATTTATATTTTTTGTTTTTTAAAGCCCAGCAGAGGTTTCTCACATATAGCCTCTCATATAGACAAAGCCCTCCAGACACATAATCGGCACCTGAGGATCAAGTGCAAGTCTGACCCTTCACAGAAGTGGGTCAAGCTGATCATCGTTTTGCAAGGCAACGTTTTGCCAAGCAGAGATGCTGTGAGACCTGTCACACTGGCACCAGGCAACCGTGAATGCTCCAAGAGCTGTCTTTCAATTACATTATCCCCATGTAATTCCTCCTGTTAAATGAATCCTTTCCTCAGCAGCCTCTAGCTCCAAGTGAGAGGGGGAAGAAGTCAGAGGGAGAAGGAAGTCCCATGGCTTCTTGGCCCTTCCAGGGAGTAGCTCCAGAAATGCAGTTGTAGATAAATGCACAGGAAACATTTAGGCTGACAAGAGTTAAAAGAGGCTGTTGCACATCCAGACCTTCCCCTTGATAATAAAGAGACTCTTTTTTTTGCTGTCTGTGAAACAGACCAACATAAACCTTCAGTGCCACATCTCTATTCCTTCCCATGGGGAAGAGCTCTCCATAGGGCATAAGTAAGTAATAATAATAAGTAGAAACTCAGCTGAGCCATTGCATCATTCCAGACACAGGACAAGCCTTCCATTCACCAGCCCTGGGAGAAAGCTGGTCTGTGGCCTGTAAAGGAAAGAACGAAAACAGAAACGCTAATGCAGTGCAGGAGTTCTGAATGCTCCCAGTGCTAGGGGAAAGAGAGAGACAGAATGAGAGGGTGATTTTGTTCAACAAAACCACTCATCATAACTGAGGTGGCAAGAGCCAAGGAAAAGCAGGCGGGGAATGAGCTGCAGATATTAATCTTCTGCTGAAAGATGGGATTAACAGCCTGGATGTTGCAGCACTGAAGGAGAGAATCAGTGAGCCCTAAAGTCTTCTCAATCCCATCAAGGTCACCAGGGTGAATTACCCCTTCTCCCTGACTAGCAGGAGAAAGTGCTCTAATCTCCAAGGTGGTAATTTCACGGCATCACTGCTGGGATAGAAACATCTTCACAGCCATCCTCCGGGCTTCACTGGCCCAGCCATCTCCCTTCCCAACCAGAGCATTTGCCACTTTATGCCTTTTTCTGAGAAAGGTATGAACTTTTAAATCCCTGAACAAAACAGGTTTAATACGATCTAATTCTAAGTCTGCCCTTATCATAATTACCTTTCCCAGAAGAAAAAACAAAAACAAAACCAGAAAAAGCCTTCTGCAAATTCTAATCACAGCCCTCTGCCTTTCAGTTAATTAGCAAGTCATGTCCAAGAATCACAGAACGTTTAGGCAAGCTCTATGGAAGTCACAGGGAAGACTGCAGATGAACATCATGCATTCCTTTGAAACTATTTTAAAAGTCCCAAATTTGCCAGAACTAATAATGAAGAGGTTCAGCCATTTCCTGAAGATGTCCACCAGTGATGGAATGATAAAGTGGTTGGGTTGGAAGGGACCTTTAAGCCCAGCCAGTTCCAACCCCCTTGCTGTGGGGGCAGGGTTGCTCACACCAGCTCAGGTTCCTCAGGGCCCCATCCAGCCTGGCCTTGAATGGGCATCCAACCTTCAGGGATGGGGCACCCACAGCCTCTCTGGGCAGTCTGTGCCTCACTGCCATCTGAGGAAAGAATTTACTCTGGACATCTCACCTCACTCTCCCCTCCCTTAGTTTAAAACCACTCCCCCTTGTCCTATCGCTATCAAACCATGTGAAATGTTGTTCTCCCTCCTCCTACTTATAAACTCCTTTCAAGTGGTGGAAGGAGCAGTGTTCTTTTCAGTTTAGGTTTTACAGACCTTCATAGTCTGCTCACGTTTTATGGATACTGTCAAGTACCGATGCCTGAAAACTGTTGGCCTGAAAATCTGACTCATTTTCTTCTACTTGTTTTTCATCTTTACAAAGCACTGATCACAACAACACCTAACCAGCAGCACTCATTTCCATTCACTTTCTGATCCGCAGTATCCCAACCTTTGACTGAAAAAAGACAACTTATCACTACATTTCAGGTCATTTACTTTGTTGCCAGGAGTTAAACAGCTCCAAATGCAAAAACCTTTCCATTTTGTCTGAAAATATACAGATCTAAAAGCCTCAGCTTCCAACAGGAGAATTCTTCCATTCGCCCTCTCTTACATGAACCACTGTTCCACCAACAAACCCTCCCCAAGGCAATTTCACCCAACCTTTCGCCAGCACCACGTGCTGTACTGGGAGTGGTTGCCAAGAAGCACCAAGAGCACCAACCAGCCGACCCTCCTCCTTACTGAATCCTTGCTGAATAATAAAACATTTGATTCATAGGCTGCTTAAAAAGAAATCAAAAGAGAAATTATATCCAGATAAATTTAAAGTATGCAATTAGTGAAAGCATTTACAAAGTACCCTTTTCCAGTGAAGAGTGTAAGAGCCAATCAGGTGAATTACCTGCCCAGAGTGATGCAGCCAGCCGTAGTATCATCAGTGAGCAAGGATGCTCTTGGGGCAGGGGAGAAACCAGGCTCTGCCACTTTTTCACTGGTGAATGTTATCACTGATTTTCTTTTCCAAACAAAACTGTTGTCTGATTGGGAACCAAAATCCTGAAAGAGCTCCTTGTGCTGCTTTTGTTGTGGTTTGGTTTTTGAAATCTTCTCAATGTTGGCCAAGCGACCTCAGGTTAAACATGCAGGGAGTGACAGATCTCTGGGAGAGCACAAACCAGCTAAAATACCCCTTTTTACTACAGCAAACAGCTTTAGTCCAACCACAGCCATCAGCGGGGCTAGGGAAAGCCAAGTGGGAAACTTGACAAATCCACTTAGATAACTGAAACTCCACATGTAGCTTTGAGAGGATGAGAAAATACTGCATTTCCAGCAGCACGACCTGAGCATTATAAATACCATTCTGCTTGTGGGCAGCACCAATCCTGCCCTGCTGGTGCACATGGTGAAAGGCCAGATGGATGGCAAGGCTCACACACCCACACCCCTCCTACAGCACCATTTAGGACTGCTCACAGCAGGCGGCTGGGCAGGGTCCTGTGCCTGAGCAAGGGGAGCAGGGCAGGCTCAAGGCACAGCAACCGGGTGCCACCAACTGATCTTCAGAGAGTCCTGTGGTGGTGACAAGGCAGGCCTGAGGCCAAGCTGGGTCAGTGAGGGACAAGGCCAGCACAGCTTGTCTGCCATGTAGCTCAGGCTCTACTATTCCATCACTTCTACTGCAAGACCTCCAGAATTATCCAGTTCTTTCACATCACAGACAAACACCAAGTGAAACAGTCAAATGCACAAATAAGGATGATGATAAGAGAAGCAACTGAGTGTTTGTTAACCTCAGCCAGTTGGCCTAATTAGTATAACACAGAATATTTTGCATTCAAAGTGAGGTGGAAAAAGCTAACAAAGGAGGAAGCTTTGTACTTCCTAATGATATGAGTACGCACAGCTCAGAAAGCATTCAGCAGGCTTTGATCCACTCAGAAAAGAGAGAAGGAGCTCTTCAGACACTTCTGACAACACAGGCTTACCATGAGCGTGCACCAGCATTCAGCCTCTACTGTATTCATATTCATCTGGGACGTTTGTCTGACATCAGATTTGTCACAGCAGAAAGATAATTCATCGTATTTCATACTTACATGGCAAAGGGAAATCAGGAGCCCTCTCTAAGGTCCTACTGAACAGAAGATGTTGGTTCTGTCTGCTGAAATAATTTTGTACTTTGCCTCCTTGCTGAGAAACACTATCTGAAAAAGAATATCTGAAACTGAGGATGAGTCCACATTTCTATTCCCAAGCCAATTCTGTACGGCCCTCCATTCATGTTTCAAAGTGAAACGAGCTTGAAGGATTGTTCTCAGCATGGGGACTTGAGCTCCCTCCCCAGCATCTGAAATCCTTGTATTCACACAGCAAAACAAACAACCGAAGTGCAGTTCTGCCTGACCACTAACACTGACCACTGGTCAGCACTAAGTGAATTAATTCATAGTCACCTTCTGCTGTAAGGATGAAAAACAGCAAGCAATGTAAAATCATCAGTTTACTGTGGGGACTGTAAACAAAGGCAATTGCAGAATGTTCAGCCTTGGAGCTGTAAGGCAGATCATCATTTCCAAGATTAGCAAAAGCTGTTCGTCGCACCGTGTTCTCATGACAGCTGTTTTTTTCCATCTGAGTTTCTTTTATCTTATTAGATTTTAGCTCCCATTACAGTTAAGATGATTTTGCAGGGGGTAAAAATTAATTAGTTTGCATCAAAGAAAGGCTTTTTTGAAAACACAACGCTAATGAGCTTCATCTGCCTGATCAGAAAGCTTCGCTTTTAGTAACACTCGGGCACAATTCTGCTCCAGAGAAACGTGGCATTAAAAGAATATTCAAAGCTAAAAGCATTAGCTAAGGAGTAAGCAGGATAATGGAGAAAAGATTAGGGTGGTCAGTTGTGATCAGACACGTAACCGTGAACGCTGACAAGAGGATTCCAACGTAAAGCAGGACAAGTTTGCAGAGATTGAACCAAGCTGCATTTGAGCAAGCAGGGCTTGGTGCAATTAGCAGCAGTACATTTAGTGACATGATGAACACTGAACCTCTCACCTATTGACGTTACCATTAGGAATTAAATGGGAGGGAGCTGGGAAGGGACAAAGAGAGCATTGACTTTGAGAAGAGAAAGAGAGAAAAAGTTCATTAATAGTTTTTACTATCTGGCAAATTCCATGGACAAAGCATTTGCCTGTTCATAAATCCATTTTTTTCAGTCAAGAACAAACTGTGTTTAATAAACTTTGTTTTCAGCTTGGTAACAGAATTAGTCCAGAGCACAAAGGCCACAACATTTGGTATTTCTTGCCTTTTTTCACCTCACCCATTTCCTCTTACTTTATTAACACACACAAGTATAATTTAGAATGAATTTCCTGGTAGGCAGGTGCAAATCTACCTGAAAACTTACATGATAAAGGCAGTTGTCAGAGATTTGCTGGTAAACTGGACCATAAATAACACCTGTGCTGATACATGCTACATCATTTGGCCTGAAAATGACAAGCAGGTGATGGAAGTGTTTTCGTCTGCTTTGATAAGGCTTCGGCTCCAACATCACTGCCGTTATGCAAAACCATCTTGACCTGCAACAGGCACCACTGACACCTTGACGGCTTTATCCTTTTGCCATCTTAATGCAGACATTTACATTCAAAAAACCCAGCCTCAAACACCCCTGTGGGTTCTTCCTCTGAAGAGAAGGTGTTCATACACCTGTGCACGGTCCCGCCAGCCTCCTGCAACAGGCCAAAAAAAAAGAAGACTGCAGCTGTTATTCATAAGGCTTTTGTTATCTCTCAGTAGAGGCAAAAGGGACCAGAGCATGTTTGGAAGGAAGACGCTTTGTTTAATGTAATTAAGTTTACTTCTTTCAAGTCTGAGTAAACGCAGCAGAACGACTGGAAATCAGGACTGCGGTACCTTTCCCTGTAAGGGCAACCAAGCACTTCATGCCACGCTGCGCTCAGCAGGTTCTTCAAAGAAAGCTCTCTCAAACTTCAGACCATGGACCAAAAAACCTACCAAGTCCACCACGCTAAACACAAAGCAGAAGCTGACAGCTGTGGAGCAGCCCTGGGCTTGTTTTCAAACGCAATGGTTCAGTCAGTTGCTACTCTCTTGTAACCACAGGAGAGCAACTGGTGTACACTTAGCTCCAGCAAAACAAGAAATCTATCCTTTGTTTGGGCTTGGGACTTTCCCACGTGAACAGCTCACATCACTCAGAGCCAATGCATTTTGGGGCCTTGAAGACCTTCCTTGCATCTACACCATTTTATAGCTCACAGGCAATTAAACTATGTTTCTTTTTCTTCTTGCCCTTCTTACATACTCCACCAGAAGAGCTCTCAAAGCTCAAGTCCTCTCGCTCTTCCAAGTTTTCACCATTCTTTTTTCTCTTTCCCTTTACTCCCAATGTCTCTATCCACTCTTTTACCCCCCCTGATTGATGAGGAAACTCTTTCATGTTGAATAAAAGAGTTTGCACAACACAGAGAACTCGTAATGGAAAATAAACAGCACTGACACCACTGGCTAATTCCAATTTGCACTAAAATACAGCACCGTGGCTATACTGTAAGGTGGGATCAACGTGTGCGTGTATTTTCCTGCAAATTTCAATATCCTCTTATTGACAGAAGATAGGAGGACTGGGCTACAGCTGGAGACAGGAAATGATTTTTATGATTTCATTAGAGTAACTGACAGAAGTGCTTCCTTCCTATAAAAGGTTAACATGCAGCTCATTAAACTTACAGCTGCTTTAAACAGGGCTGCCACCAAAACCAGCACGCACGACAACGTAAGTAATGTTGATATAAGCTCACTGCAAAATTAAAACGGAGTTTGCATAACCTGCAGCACAGAATAAATAACGACTATCGTTGCAACACAGGAGAATGTCAAAGTGCCTTCGCTTTCCTAAAGTTTCTTGGGAAAATGGACGAAGGGGCAGGAAGTGGGGAGTGCCAACAATGTGGGACATCAGTTGTGACAGGAGCAAACCTGCAGCCCATGAACAAAGAAACTACCATGGATATAAGTGTTACATTCAGGCTTTCATTTTAATCCCCTTAGAATTTAATTGTCACACCGTTTTTAATCTGTGCCATATGAAATTGATGAAGTCTAATTGAAAACTGTGGATCTGTACTACGAGTGAGTAGTGACAGAGGCTGAGCAGGTTTTAGTTCTCCTCAATTAAATACAGGCCCCTACTCCTTGATACCCAGCTAGTTATTCAAACCCATTCTGCTTTGCTCAGAGCGAAGTACAACACCAGCACCATCCCTGCAGGGCTCTGCTTTAGGAACTCACCTTAGGGATGCGCAAGGCCAGTGCTATGCAGGGGGAAAAAAACAGTAGAAACCACCTCCCCTCCATCGGGGAGGGCTCTGCACCTCTGTGCTGCAGCCAGTCAGCAAAACTGGGGGAAAACAAACAACATCAGCTTGCCCACCTGCTGTGTGATCTCCACCTTAAAACTTGTCTCGCTGCCATGCACATAGGGAAAACCTGAAGAGATTCCACTTCAAAAAGACAAAATGTAATCAACACTTGTCAACGTGACACCTTTATGATGGACAATCACACATCAGATATTCCACCCGGACAAACCTAGAATCCCAGCAATACCACTGGTAATACTTTGCTCTCTCACCATCACAATTCGTTGGTATTTCTCCCCTGTCATAATTCTTAAAACAGGAAAAAAAAACCCTCTATTTCCTCCTCCCTTCCTCATCACCTTTTCTAGTGTTACTGCTTCACTTCACCACATCCTATCAGTCACTTTTTCAAGCAATCTTGTTTGCATTGATGTCTGTACAGAGTTCAGTTCTCAGAGTTTGCTGCTGCCCAAAATTACAGCGGGCAGCTACTTTTTGAGATCTGAACTGGAATAAAGCAAGCAGAAAGAAGCCCAGCAGCTTTTTTCTGCATTTGTTCATTTTCTTCCCAAGCATTCAGAAGCACATCTTTCATCAGTCTCAGATGTTAGCTCTCTGCTAACAACAGCAACATAAAAAACCAAGATGGAGATGAGTCATTGGACTGTGCAGGCAAGGAGGAATAGGAACACGTTTCCCATTGCAAAACCTTCACTGATAGCTGTTGGAAATAACCTGGCTTATTTTACCAACCTTGCAATGTCAGGTTCACTCAGTACACGCCTTGTCAGCTCCAAGTGATGGGCACACTAACTGCATGGCTGATGCACAGCACTGGGACTGGGGAGTGAATACACAGCTGCTCAATGCCTTTTTGCCTGCACATGAAGGATTCTGGAGAACTTGTGTAACATGACAACAGACTGCTCTTCGCCCCAGGTGAGGCAGGTTTGTCCTTTATCAATGAGTTTAGCTGAGCACATGAGTTTCATCATCATCTAGAACAAGAAGTAAACAGCAGACATTAAAAAGGAAAAACTGATAGGATTTTCTTTGGAAAACAAAGGATGTGCTACGGAACTGCCACGACTAAGAGTTTCTCCTCTGGAAACAGAGATAGAGTGAAAGTATCATGGAGATGCTGCTGCCTTCATAATTCTACCTTCATAAAGAACAAAAATAATCAGGAACTAGTGGGAAAGTGTAGGGATTTTCAAGACATAGGGAGAAAACAAGACAAAAAAATAAATACAAAATACAAGAACACAGCCAAGGTACCAAACCTTTTCATGTCAATATCGAACTGTGAATATGGCTGACTTACAAATACTTGGAATACTTTGTGTGTGTTTGGCTTAGTTACAACCAAAGGTGTTATACCCAACCAATACTAACAACATGCAATCTCAGCTAGAAAGGAACTACCCTAGCAGTTATAAGAATACATGTAGTAAACACATAACTAAAGAAAATTAAGAAAGCAGACTGACGTGGACATGGAGAAACACAGAACTTGTCAGTGTATTCTGTTTCATGGCTTAGTTTATCAGAAATGAAAGGTCTGAGACAAAAATAGTGGGCAAAGCATGCAGAAGGAACAGCAGCAACAATCTCCTTACACCACCAAGGGAGCAGATTAAGCATTCCCTTATCAGTTTTCTTCCTCACACACCAGATTTCTTTGGATTTATGTTGCTCTGCCCCACCAGGAACACATTGCTGTGTGGGATGAAGATGCCAGATGGACACAGAGCAGGAGTCAAAAATAACACCATACTCCTATCTCTGAGTGAAATTATTACACCAACATTGCAAGCCTAATTTAAAATAAGTCCTTGTGGTCCAATTTCTACCTCAGTTTTCTAGGTGCTCTCATACCACAATCCACATGCAGCTCGGCCTAAGCAGGACCAAGTTCCTGTTACTTTAGTTTGATGCTTCATACACCCACTTATTGTCTGCAGCTCTGTAGAAGGCACTGAGGGTGAATCAGGTCTTGGTTTGAAGAAAGCTGTTCTCCTGATTTTACAGATGAAGCCATTCTGAAGCAGCAAGCTCAGTGAGTCCTGTCCTGACTGAGTGCCAAAGGATGGGGAGGACAGAGGGAAGAAAATGAGCAGGCATATTATGTTCATGAAGCACAAGAGCAGAGAGATCCCTGCTGGCAAGACAGTGAAATACATGGGCACCACCGCAGAAACACATCTGATGCCACTAAGTTTCTTCCACATCAGTGTGAATGACAAAACATCACACTGTTAAAGACAGCTCTGCCTCACCCACACAGCACAGGCTGCACAAGAACAGCTGTTTGGTAGGGTAAACAACTCAAGTCTCTTCCCATTAAGTTTGCAAAGGATAAAAATTCCAACATATTTGGATTTGTATTCTGCAGAACCAAGGCTGATGAACCTACTTCTACAGCTCCTTCTGCCACGTAAGAGCAGAGGACAGGACCCAGCTGGTTTGCCATTCACAGAAACCACCCATTTGCTTTACTACTTACAGGCATTAGGTATCATCCAACTTAGGCAGTCCTATCAGTAAAATGCTGCATCCCACCCATTCCTTCTAATTAGTGAGACTATATTTAACCATCAGCCAGACAACAATGAACGTTTGTATATCTGGAGTTAAAAGGAAGCAAACACGACTCAAAACAACAACAACAAAAAACCCAACAGATAACATCTCAGGATTTTGGTTGGTTGGGTTGGGGTTTTTGGTACGTTAAATGACAATCAGAAACCAGCACATTTCTGAGATGCAAAACCAGAAAGACCTCTCAGCTGTGGCAGGCTATTGTGAAGATACACGCAATGAATCTGGGGATGAACTAACTCAGAAAAGCCAGCGAGTAAGAGAGGCATCGACTTCCAGAGCATGAGAATGGCCAAGCAAAGAGAGCAAGACATGATTAAAGCGAGCATCCAATGAAGAACAACTTATATTTTACAGGACAATGACGATATGAGACGGTTCTGTTTTGCTCCTTACAAAGGTTCAAGAGAGTAACAGATAACTGCAGCAGCCTGGAAAATGAATTCAGTTGATCCCTGGAATGAAGAAGAACACATGGATTTCTTTTTATTTTTTTAGAAAAAGAAACTTTATTACAAATGGAAGGAGTAAGAAAATATCCAAAAAGTGTCAAAGCAGTATGAAAAATGTTCTCATCCTATTCACAATTACCAGTTTTCTCCAATAAACACGGCATACAAAAGTTGATAGAAACCACCGCCATTCTTTTTGGTAACACTAATCAGACCTTTTAACTCCAAGTCCCAACTCAGAAGTTGCTGGCAGCCCAACGAAAAGATTAAAATGTTCTTCTTTTTTGAAAACTTGAAGTTGGATGAAGCTCCTGTATTCGCCACACGGATGTGTAACTTGGGGCAAGCAAAACATGACCCAGCACAATCCTTAAAAGCCTATAAAAACCTGGAGTGATGGGCAATGCATGTACAATGTCTCTATGCTCTGGTTTCTACTTCTCTTTACACCCCAAATCTGACGAAGACCAACGGTTTTCCTCCCCAGAAACACCTGAAGCTGATGCACGGCTCATGCAGACACAGAATGTTGGCTGCTCTGCATGCAGGAATGTGAAAAGGTAGCGCAGTTAAAAAAAGGAAGTAATTAAAAGCACGATTCTTAGAAGACTCCGTACACTGAATTCACCGACTGCAAGGGATCTAACACCTTAACTCTTCTGAAAAGCCAGGCTCAAAAGGCATCTCTCATGTCCTTCACAGAGGACTCACGAAACACACAAACAAGGAAAGAACTGTGCGAGGTGTTGTCTTCCTAAAATGAAGTACAGATTGCTTTAAAAAAGCAAAAAGTTGGCAAATATGCCAAGGATTAAACCAAACCTACATCATGAACTCAGGGTAACTGGCTGCCACGGCTGGAAGCTGCAGCACACACCTTTGGAAAGCACTTTCTCAATCCTTTGAAATGCATGAGGCCTGCATGTCATGACTCAGTGCTGCAGTGCAAAAGAGGCTTCAGTATAAGACACGTTAAGATTTTGAAGGTGCAGGATGAAACATTTGTTACTGTACCCATTCAAGGTACTGTTGTAAGGAGAAGAGGAGATGACTCTTCTCTGTGTAATTTAACTGTTTCCATCAGGTGCATGAAAATGCTTTGCCCAAAGACATCTGAGATTTCCCACTAGTTCGTTTTTCTGCTGCCAGCAGCAACTTGGAAAATGCCAGCATCATGTTAGGAACAATTCGGCGCGTTTCATTAATTCTGCTGTTTCAACGTAAGTCGAAAAGCCCAGGACCAAGAGTCATCCAACAAACACTGTTCTGTACAGGAGCAACGAGAAGTGAACAGTCTTTCATCACCAGAGCAAACAGGATGGAAGATGCAGAACCAAACTCCAAATAATTTCCTTCACCGTGCAGACCAGGTAATACCTAATTAAATCAGGGCTACATTTCTTAAAAGCCACCTGCTGGTAAGGAAGTTGCCCCATTCTTCCACATGTACTGAAAAAACTCATTTCTGAAGCACTGTAACAAAAAGTCTTTGTTCCGAAAAAGGAAAAGCATTTTGTGTACAATCTTTTAGGTGGGGACCTTCAGGCTTGGGAAACGTTTTTCTAGACTTTCAGCAAGTGTTCCATCAGCCTCACGCAGAACTTCAAGGAAACTCTCCACCTGGAAATACAATTGCAAGCACAAATGCACACAGAACAACAAGAAGCCCGCTTGCATAGAACACCACTCTCATATTAGGTTTAAGAGTCTTTCTACTCCTGTATCTTCCTACCAACAGCAGCTAGCAGTAGCTACTATAAAGAATAACAAAAAATGATACATAGTAAATGCATTCCCTCCTCAGCTTCACAGCTACAGCTGGCCTAAGATTTGAAACATGGTTGCCTTCTCCATGCTGTTATTTTACTGTTCAAAAGTAGATAAAGTTTCCTACATGAAAAAACAACATTAGGATTATTCTGTAAGAATATAAAGGACAAATTCCCTGGCGGATCTCTGCAGACCTTCATTCATTTCAGCACAGTTTGACCCCTGTATCAGCTGATGATCTAGCCAAAGCTCTGGCTGAAGAAAGCTGTCAGAAAGGGGGTGAGACTGCCTAGAGGGGTGCATTACCTGTTCATGAGCAGTTCTGCCTTATCTCTGTTCTACACCTGATTCTCAAAGTCCTTCCAAGAGCAGTACTTTTTATATCTTACATGCTTTGCCACATACTCACTGATGTGAAATACAGGGGCAAGAGGTTCTGGAACGCACAGGAACACATCTGTTCATTTAGATGTCCCTGGTTTAGTCCTTCTAATGTATTTTCCTAGAAAATTAAACAAGAAATGTAACTAGTATATTGTGAGCAATTGTTAAAGAATAACACACAGTTGTGTGCACAGTGGCTTAAGGAGGTACTTCATTCACAAAACAAGTGAAACAAGCACAAGCAAGCAGAACTTAAGAGTTCTGAGAATACCAACCATTAATATAATAAGGTGTGAAAACTCACACCTTACACAAGTCTCTGCTTTTGAATGCTGAAGAAGTCTTGGCCCTTGAAGGCACACCCCTCAGACAATATGTGTCCCTGCTATCTGACACATGATGTTACAGACTTTCTGAAAAGTTTTCTAATGAACTTCCAGATGCCATTTCACTTGCTTGGAAAAATGTCCCATTAACAACAGAATCATAGAATCACAGAATGGCCTGGGTTGAAAAGGACCATTACGATCATCTAGTTCCAACTCCCTGCTATGTGCAGGGTCACCAGCCCCCAGACCAGGCTGCCCAGAGCCACATCCAGCCTGGCCTTGAATGCCTCCAGGGATGGGGCATCCACAGCCTCCTTGGGCAACCTGTTCCAGTGTGTCACCACCCTGTGTGAAAAACTTCCTCCTAATCTCTAACCTAAACTTCCCCTGTCTCAGTTTAAAACCGTTCCCCCTTGTCCTACCACCATCCACCCTTGTAAACAGCCATTCCCCCTCTTATTTATACGCTCCCTTCAAGTACTGGAAGGCCACAACGAGGTCTCCCAGGAGCCTTCTCTACCTATCCAGTGGAACTTACTTGATTCTTACCTTGGTCAGTTCTTGAAACATATTGGAAAGTAATTCACAGCAAATATCCTTCAAAATTTTCAGATGAAAATCTTCCTCCTTTAGTTCAGCCTTTCCAGTTTCTTCTTGTTCAGATTCCTTTGAGTTATCGACAGATCTCTTCCCACAGCCCTCCATGTATTGTAAGATACGAATCAAGCTCCCAATCAGAGGCATATCTAATATAAAGGAACAAAAAGGGGAAAGTTTAACACTGATAGGGTATTTTTTTCCTAATTCTTTCAAGGAACTTCAATTCGGAGGCAGATGGGAAGATTTTACAGAAAGGCTACAGCAATGTATATTCCGACAGTGATATGACATTTAATCAAATACTGTTCAAGAAAAAACAAGTGGAACAACTTAAAATCCAAATCATTCTTTACTGCAAGCGAACCTGGATCTATTAACATTCTACAGTAGTGGTATGAAGTGTTTCTCCATAGTAAACTAAAGCAAGCCTAATTATCTAGAGTCCTGTGAGCAGTAATGTAACAAATCCACTACTGAGTTCCTAAGAGAACAGACTCTCTGTGTAGGTCCATCTGCAGAAGCAGCAAGGATGGTGACGACTAGAGCCCTCTTGTGCCATTCCCTCATTTCTTTTATCTCCCCACTGTATCAAACGACAAGCAAACCTAATGGTAGCCAGACCTCACTTAGCTCCTTCAAAAGGGAAAAAAAGAAGCTTGTATGTTAAGTTTGCATCATGATGATCCCACCTGATGAACAGAACTGGCAAAACCTCTTTCTTCTATATGTAACGCATCCCTAAAGAAGCCTTTCAATTCAAAAAACTTCTCATTGGATTGAAAAGTAGAGATTAAATGGATTTGGGTACAGAATCTCCCTCTCTTGAGGAAAGTGACTAGCAAGACCTCTTAGCAAAGACACATTCTGCAATTCTCATGCACTCGGCCAGTGGAGAAAACTGAAGAGAATCTACAGATTCTGAAACCGCAGCTGTTCAAAGGTATCCAGGACCTGAATTTTGAGCTACCTGTGATTTTCAGAGGAGCCTCAATGTATTCAAACATGCATCTGAATTATGCGCTCTGAATTGACCTCTACTAAACAGTAATAAATTAACCATCTTTCCTTCCATCATTGTCAAATCTAACAGCAATAAAATAGCAAAAAGAACAACAACAAAAAAGCAAGACTTGCTTTTCCTCATCTTGATGTATTCTCGTTCTGTCTGTGAAGCAAATATGGCAGACAGCACGGACAAAATAGAGGCCAATACCGTCTTCTGCTCCTGTACAATGATTGGTGGATCATCCGGCTGGCAGAGCTCATGGCAAATGAGGTCATAAAGTAAAGTCCAGGTCTCTTTTCCTCCATCGGGAGCCTGCACTTGAAAAAGAAAGAAAGAGAACCCATCGGATTTAATCTAGGCATGCAAGCTATTCTTTTTCTCACTGAACATCTGATGAGCTGGAAGTCACTTGCATTCTTAGTCCCATCATATGCAGTAATTCAAGTGCCTTACCAATAGCCTGTATGCCCTCATCCACCGTAGTGAGGAGCTGCAAGATATGCATATAAACATCAAGTCCTTCGGGACTATCTGAGCTACGTAGAACAAAAGAAGAAACAAAGGCTAGTTAGATGAAACCCTGCGTCTTAGCTTGGTCAAAGAGTCCCCCCAGCCACAGAACCAAAGAGAATTCTCACATACCGGACTTGTTTGGCTGCTTCGAGTATACAAGGCACAATCTTAAAGTCTGGAAGCTCTTCAGGGGAGTCATCTGTAGATGGTCCCACAGACTGACAAGTGCCACTTTTAATCCAGTTTAACATCAGCTCTTCATCCAGATCAAAGAGTTTGTCCACCACTTCGCCCACTTTTACCAGCAATTCAACTGCACAAAAAAAGAAACCAAAAATGAAGAAATTAAAGAGCAGCAATTAGTTCACAAAATGCTAACACACAAAAGTACACAGATAAATTAAGTGCTCAAATACTTCTGTTTCATTCAGTATTTTCTAAGGGTTTCTATGCTCATGTTCTTTTTGTGGCATAAATGAGGTGAAAAGCTTGGTAAATAGGTACTGCTGGGAAGCCCACTGACACATTATCGCCTGTCATGGCATTTACGAAGTAGGATCTTTTTTTGGTAAAGGGACTTCGGGTTCCCTAAAAGTAAAAACCTCCTCTTCTGAAATAAAGCATGACAAAATTTGTCCCTAAATATGCATTTTTTAGCTAAGCTTATGCACGCTAACCTCCATTTCAGTCAGGTAGAAGCGGGGTTTCAGCAGGAACAAGCATGACTTCTGAGTCATCAACAACAAGTAAAAGAAAACTAATGCAAACATTAGCTGGAGTCCTGTACGATGCACTTCTCTTGTTGGGTTTATAGGTGCGTGCTTATAAATCCTGCAAAGTTGGCACGAGTTTATTTTGGTGTCTTTTGAATTCAGGAGGCTTACTTTAAAGATGAAGAAGCCTTGTACTCCCAAATAAAAACATTTGGCTTTCTAATTCACACAGCAGTTCTTAACACTGGTTCTCAGTGCGCTTCGGCAACTCACCATTTGTAGAGCTTGACATGATAAAGCAGACACAGTCATACACTGAAGGGTTGTCTCGGATCCTCTCAACCCAAATGTTGGCCACCTCAGGTTGGGAGAGGCAAGTCAGCAACAGCCTAGGCAGAAATTGGCCATGTAACAGATCAGAAGCCAGATCACTGATCTCAGCTGTACAGGTGTAAAATCAAAGCAATGAGAAAGAAGTGGCAGAAGACTGGAACGCAGCCCACAGAAAATGAATTCCAGAATAAAGTGGAAACGACAGAAGGACAGGATGGGAAGACATTAAAATAATGAGCCCACGTGCCAATCTTTGTCCCAGGACCTCAGAATGGAGCAGAATTACACTAACAATACATTAATTTCTGACATGTCCTACCTGCTTGTTTCCAGGAGAGTTGGAGAGTCCGAATCACACAAACGTTGCAGTAACACTTGGCTTTGAGCAGAAAATCCAAGAGAAAAAAGTTAATAAAAAACCTTTTAATACCTTTTTTTTAAAACATACATTGCAAAGTTAATTTCGTAGCTGCAGCAGCGTACTGTGATTAAACCCAGCTCTTACACACTGGGCATGCATCACTGGTGTTTCAAGATTGCCAGACTTGGAGATCGCAAATGCAGGAGTTTGACAAGCGGCTACGAAACATAACATCAAGCAGTGGGCATTCATTGTATCTTCGCTGAACACTTTTCAGCCACTTAGGGTTTGTCAAAGGTGTGTGAATAAAGATATTGCAAGGAAATTTAGTTCCTTTCATAACGCTCACTGTGAGAGTCCATAAAAGCAGTATGATGCACGTATAAAGTACATACACACCTACCCGAGATTCTCATCTTTACTAATGGACATGCATATGTCTTGGAAACAGGCCATATTTCCCAGTATTCCCACGCAGATCTCCTGAAAAGCCAATGCACAGTATGATGGAATGTCTGCAACACGGTTCACAATTTTATTTCCACAGCCGTAAGACAGACATAAGAAAGGTTCAAAGCTGCTTTCCAGTTTGATTTTCAAGCACTTATGACTCAGCAATGTCTGGATGGGTACAGATTTCCTAAGGGATGTTGTTAGACTAGACCGAAGCATACAACAAGTACTGTTCACTATTTAGCAAAGTTCAGGCATTTCATAAAAGCAAATATACCTTGAAATAAAAGCTCACTTAAATGGTACGTTTTATACTGTTTTGAAGTTAGACTGGCATTGCTATTATTAAAGCAATAAAGAGTCCTAGGGACAAAAACATACCAGTACCTCCCCCTCTACAGATACCTCCTCTAAAATAAAGGGGAGGGGGTTGTCTTAATACAAGCTTCCAGCAAAGACCATTTCCCAATTGCAAAGATTTCTGCCATCTTGAATTTCCAAATGCCATTGCACTACGTAATGCAAGCTGCAGGGCAATAACACTGCAGCATGGGTGGAAAAAGAGAAATGCATTAAGTACCGGTGATCAGTAGTTCTTAACTAATGTTACTTTTGTACACTTGACAAAACAAAACTCTTAACCATTTCTGTTCAGTAATCACAAGGTAAGTTACCAGGAAGAAAAGGCCTGTCCTTACTGATTTTTTTAAATGAGCCATTTAACCAAGTTTGATACCATTAATCCTTCATCAGTAATGACACGGATCAGCTTCATCATCACCAAAATAGTTACTAACCGGACCATATTAAAAACACTGTGCTAAAACGCATCCAAAAATTAAGTTGTTTTCTCCCTGTTCCATAAGTTATTCAAGAATGCAGTGGGAGGCGGGAGCTACTTAGGAATGCTGGCACAGAGCTATGTGCTGTAATGATTAGCACAGGGCAGTTTTTGACAGCCCATACTTACAGTCAGACGAGGACACTTGGATTTGGCAAAAACTCCCATGAAGATATCAGGGGCATTGAACTCCTGAAGAAACAAAGCAACATCCTGTGGAGAAAACAAACGATGGAGCAAATGAAGCCACCAATTTTACAATTTCAGAACACAAATCAAACACTTTCTCACAGATTAAGGACGGACTCAGTGACTCACTGCAGAAAAATGAGGTATTTACCTCACTGAGTGAATAAGCCCCACTGCCGCCAGCTGAGCCAACGCACAATGAGGAACACCTGGAGGGCAGCTCAAACAAATCACAGCTGTACGTGGCCCAGATACTAGGACTGACAGAGGGCTTTTCCATATTGGTGCTGGGCTCAGAAGCACGCAAAGCACTCTCTCCATCTGAAGAGAGCAATGAGTCTCCTCGATGCCAAGCACCGCACCTGCTCTGCTCAGAGACTCCAAGGATGCTGCCAGCAGGACCAGAGAAGCGGTACCACCTGAAACACCTTCAGCCCGCCCCTCTTCTCTCCTCTTTCCCACAAGACTTTAGATTGATAAAACTCAGCAGCGGTAACACGACATTCGTCTGGCCCCAGCGCCCAGCTCCTACCTCATCCATGGACATGTCCCACACCTTGCAGATATCGTTCTCCATCTCTTCGTCCAGTTCCGTCTGAATCCCCTCGGGGTTCCCACTGGGCTCAGACTTCTCGGGGCTGATAAGCTGGAAGGGGGAGGAGGGGTACAGTAAACGACGTGAGCTACGACGAAGAACCGCCAGGAAGCCCAAGCAGCGGCCTACCCCGCGGTCACAGCGGGATGAAGGCTCCCAGTCAGGACGGCGGCCTTCAGCCGGGCCCGATCACGGCCCGCTCCAGACCCGCCGCCCTCAGCCCTCACACCGCCCCGCCCCACTCTCCGCACCTCGATGAGGCGTGTGAGGATGCTGAAGAGCCAGTGCTTGCTGTACACCGTGCTGCCCACCGCGTCGCCCTCCTCCTCCGCCTCGCTGGAGGGCGGCGAAGGGTTGCGATCCATGGCGCCGGGCCCCGCCGCCTCACCGGCAATAACGAGGCGGCGGCCAGAGCGGCGCCTGCGCTCACGGCGCCCCCACAGCGCCCCCTGCCGGTCGGCTTTCCGAGTGCACCGCGCCGTACGTCGGCCGCCCGCCCCCCCAGCGCCCCCGCTGCACGGCCCCGAGGCCTCGCCTCACCCCCCGGCCCCCATCAGGACCCCCCGCCCCCCGGCAGCACGGTTGCCGCGATGCTCAGAAGGCGCTCGGACACAAATAGAGCAGATGGCGGCGAGTCCTGACAACGCGACAGTTTCTTTATTGGGCTGCACAAGGGAGGGGTAACGGGAACGGAGCAACTTCAGTATTTGCTGGGAAGGCCTGCGGGCCTGTAGCGGTTGGGATCGCCGCCTCTTCTGCCCCACTCGTTGGCCTCTTGGTCGAGCCGGGTGTCCTCCGCGCCTCTGCCGCTCACACCGCTCTGCCAGTTCTCCCGGGCATCGCTGCAAGGAGAGGCCGCCTGAACCAGCGGCACCCCACAGCCGCGGCCCTGCGCTCTGCCGCCTCCCTCCCTCCCGTAACGCTGTTGCTTCTGCAGCGCTGCTTCCCCTCCCCTCCGTTCCCCTTCTGGACGCAGAGCTTAATACGTATCAAGAAGGATTTCACTCGGACCGGAACACACGGATCCCTGTTAACTCCCTGCTAACAAGATGAATACCTGATCACTTTGGCTACCCAAGCACCACCGGGTCCTCTCCGGGCAGCATCGTAATTGCCACGAGCATGGAAATACTTGTCAGCACCAATGTAGTTTGCCTCACGCATGTCCCGGTATGCTCTCCACATATCCCGTGCGCCTAAAGAGAGCAGACAGAGGTGAGATTAAATCTGAGATTAAATCTGATATCCTACTCCAGCAGCAGCCAAGCACCATTTCAGCCAGAAAGCCCATGGCTGCTGTTGAGCCAGAAAGCCCCATGTGTCCCACGGGCTCCACAGAGAAACATCTCTTATCAACCTCTACTAAAGTAGGGAAGCTTAGCAAAGCAGTAGAAAAGGGGCTCCTCGAGGAGAACTTCACGGAGCCATGGAGGCTTTGCCTGGCTGTGATGCTTCAAGGGCTGGAGGAGTTCTGTCTCAAAGCAAGCTGGCAGTGACACTTTAGATCCATAGCATGCACTATGGAAGGTACCAGCTTCATTCTGAGACTTCAGCAGTAAAGGGTTTGTGCACCCAGTTTGTCCACAAGAAGCTCTCCATGAGCATGTGCCTATTCCTGCAATTCCTGTGCCTTGTTTGGTTGCAGGGGTGTCCCCAAGCTTGACCCCAGGCCCGTCATATTCTTCATGCTGTGCTTGGATAGACCCAAGGAACACAGAGACACTTGACCAAATGGGCCTCTCAATGGGAGTCACCAACTGGAAGGACCTGTGGAGGCTGATCAAGGTCCTCTCCCAGCAGCAGAGACCAAGAGGCTCCGTAATGCAGAACTGCAAAACCCCTTGACTGGAGGACTGTATGTAGCCTATGCTCAGGGATTGGGTCCTGAGAGAAAGACCAGTGGTGATGGAACAACTTACCTCCAGCTGCATCCCTGACAAACTTGAAACCACTGGAGAATGGGTTGTCAGCACTTGCATATAGAACAATGGAGAGCAACACGAAGCAGACACAGAGCCTCATGGTTCCCTGCCCAAGCCTGACACAGAGCTGTAAGAAAACGAGAGAGGTTAGCAGTTCTAGAGCACCTCTTAGAGATTTCTGACCTAACGCTCATCACACCCATGGCTGTATCCAGGCAGCTGCAGGAGCACTCATGCAACCACCCCAGAGCTTATGGCCTACCCAAGAGCCCAGCATAGGAAAATTCAGAGAATCACTCACCACTGCAGAAAGGCAAAGCCAGGAGGCTGGGTGGAAGTGAAGCCTGTCCTGTGTGCTTTCAGAGAGGGTATTTATAAGGGATTTAAACCCCAGAAAAGAGGAAATTGAAAGGGACACCCAGGGCTGGGAATTTCCCAGTACCACCCCACTTTCAACAGAGTATTACAATAAGTGCCCGTACCCTGGCTGAAAGTTCATGAATCCTGTTACACAATGTTTTGTAAAATATACAGTGCTTTTTTTTTTTTTTTTTCCACAAGAAATGTGCTCCTCATAGCAAACAGATTGAGAAACTTCCACACAGACTGGTGTTTGAAATGTTGTGGCTGACTTCAGTTTCCTGGCTCTTGTGCTAGAATGAGCTCAGAGAAGAAGCTGCCTGATCACCTGCCTTCATCTCCAAGTACAAGACTGGGTCTGTGCCTTTGTACAAGCATACAAGTGTTTATATGGCCAGGTTTTGGTAACAGAAGGCTGTAGTGATGGCTTCTGTGAGCAGCTGCCCCATGTCAGATCAAAGCCAGCTCCAGCTGCTGCAAAAGGAACCTGCTGCTGGGCAAAGTTCCATGAGTAACACTGAGTGCGCCTATAGGAGAGCAGACTGAAGGAAGGGAAAAAGCACTGCGCAACATCAGCTGCAAGATGACAGTGAGAAATGTGAGAAGCAGCCCAGCAACCCCCAAAGTCAGGGCAGGAGGTGCTCCAGGACAGAACAAAAGTTCCCTGCAGCCTAGGAGAGGCCCGCAGTGGAGCAGGCTGTTCTGCTGCAGCCCATGGAGAGCCCCTGCAGAAGCACCAGTGTGTGGAGAGGAGCCCACAGTGAGACAGGAGGGCTGGGGTAGCTGCTGCCTTGGGGGAACCGTGCCCCATGGTACTGAGCCATTTTGGAGCAGTGCTTGAAGAGCTGCAGCCTGTGGGAGACCCATGCAGGGTCAGTTTGGGAAGGATGGCATCCTGTGGGATGGACCCCACGTTGGAGCAGGTGCAAAGAACAACATGGAGAAGCAGCAGATATTAAGTGTTATGGATCGTCCACAGCCCCTGCTCTCCTGCGCAGCTCAGAGGGAGCAGGCAGGAGGGGGTTGGGGATAAGGTGATTTTCCTTTGCTTTTAGTTCTCACTGCTCTAGTTTGCTAGCAGAAGGCAATAAAATACGTTAGTCTCCCTTACACCGAGTCTGTTTTCCCTGCGACAGTAGCTGCTAAGAGAGCTCCCTGTCCTCATCTCAACCCAGGAGCTTTTTTCATAGTTTCTTCTGTCTTTCTGAGGATGCAGAACAAAGGAGCAGCACGGTGGACCTTAACCAGCCAATGCATGAAACCACAACAGGGAACGGTCATCTGCACTACCAGAAATGCTGCAGGAGCTGCTAGGTGTTGGGGTGACAAGATGGATCCCAGAGATGATAGTAACTCCACTGCATACACCAATACCCATACTGGAAACACCTGAAGATAGTGCATGCTCATGCCACCACAGGGAAGGCGTAAATGGTTCATTCTTCTTTTGCTTGCTCCCACAGACTCCTCATGCCATTCTGCTTCCAGAGTGGCTCAGTGCAGTCCCAGCAGGCTAAAGGAAGGAGAGTAATGCAGTAACAAATGTTTTAATGAAAGGGAAATTCAAATCCATATGGCCAAATCTCTGCTCAATTTTAAGACAAGCATATTAACCATCAAGCCCTGTTGGTGTGGTTCACAGCTTGAGTACCTGATATCCTCCTCTTTTTGCACCAGGTCAAAAAGTGCTTGGTGCCTGCTTGCCCATTTCAACAACCAACATGATTCCGCTGCAGAAGGCTCTGGACAGAACATGTAGAATGCCTCCCTTTACGTGGTCTCATACATGATTTAACAACTACGGAGTTACCTTAAATGTTGTGCAGGGCAAGTATGCATAGTTGTCCCATTCACAGTTCTGTCTCATAGTAAGTGGCCAGAGCTCAAGTGCTGGAGCATGAGGTAAAAGAGGTGCATTAGTTCGTGGTGTTTCATTAGCCCAGGCTGATATCTTCTCTTCCTTGGACACCTCAGACTCCAAAGAAAACATTTAAGTTAAAGGAGTGAGAGACACTTACCAAAGACAGGCCTGGAAAAGAAGGACAAATAACCTCTGAGTAGAACGACTTGAGATGAGGAGAATCTCTACCCCAATGCAGCAGAAAGGAAAACTTTGCAAAAGCCACGAGGCAGACAAAATCTTGCCTGTGCCACCCATGAACCTCATACCTAACATACACCTTAGCTGCCATAGGGAGCAGAGCATTGTTCTATTACAGTTCTGTTTACATCGTACAGACAACTTAAACTCCTTCCAGCACCTATCAGCCCAAGTTCCTTCTCTGCTGGCTGCAAGCAACCCAGTCTGTCTTGTCTTCAGTTTTAATTTAAATTAAGTCACAACAGGAAAGTGATTCCTTTGACCCTGGATAGAACTCAGCAAAACATACATCATTACATATAGGGACCTGGAAGGTGCCCACAGAGCTGATTTAAGGAACTTTCCAGAGCACAGAAGGCATTTCTGGGCTTTCAGACCTGGTCTGATAGTTCACGTTCTCAAACCACTGCTTACTGAAAATGACACAAACATGAGGGTAACAGCAACAAGACAGGCACTGGTGTGGAACTTTAGACTGTGAACTGCTTATTCTTGACTCTGCCTGGAAAGCACTGCTTTTCCAACTCCTCTGGGCCTGCTTTCCCAGTCACAGCCCTTGGCCCATAAGAAGGAAGCTGCAGCCAACAACTGCTGCTTTTGCACAAAGATGTGAGCAAGCTGCCACTGAGAGGGAAGGAGGGTGGAATGTTCCTGCCTGCATACTAGGTACATCTAACCTCCACTAGGGCCCCTCCGAGACTGTTTTCTGACTTTGGATGATCTGATACAGTTAAGATAAAAGCACATTTTGCAAGCTCTACCCCTCACACCGGCCTTTAATTTTAAATATCTCTAAATGCAGTCATTTTGCAATCTAGGCATTTCGCAATCTAAGTCAATAAGCCTCTGAATGGGAAATGGAAGGTGAATTCCCAGCCCAGGCACAGCAGTAAATGCTGTTTTTCCTATACTGCAGGAGATAAAGTCTCCTTATTTTGGCTTACCCAAACAAAACTACAGTTGTTTTGGTTTTGGTAATGCTGCTCTGCGCAATATGTGCTAGCATTGGTGTTAGGCTTGTAGAACGATTGCAAATTTCCTAGTTTTGTAAGACACAGATTGCACATACAAATGCTTATCTTAAACAAAACCATCAAAAACCTACTAGTAAATGAATTTTAACAGTGAAGTTGTGTTTTGAGGCAAGTCGAGGACTTTACTTAAAGCTGCTCTATGCAAAGCTCCCTTTATTCATTTCTGCTTCAGGGTCCCTGCTACCAAGAGTTAGCAACACAGGAGAGGAACCACGGCCCACTTGCTTCAGCACAGGCAGGCTCGCACCATGGGTGATGCATGCTTGACTGGCTGATGAGAGCTGGTAGATGGGATCCCTCAGGAAGCTTTCTGATGACGGCACTGTGCTGTGTAACTGAATTCTAGACATGAAACTATTTCACATCACACTTCCTTCACGTTTAACTTTCCTTCAAGAATAAACTCTCACTCCTTATTGACAAGTTAATCGAAGTCGTCAGCACTTCAGTCACCAGATGTTAACAAATGCTTCCCATTATGTCAACTGCACAACTACTCTAACACAAGGATTAAGAAAAAAAACAAGAAAACACCAAAAAACTTTGAATGTAAAGTTATGATTTATTGTTAAAAAAAAAGGAAAAAAGCCCCACCCCAGCTCTCACCAGTGGTTACTCAAGTGTACAAAAACCTCACAGAAGCAAAAAAGAGATTGTTATGTGCACAGTGCACACGGAACAAATGAAGCAATACCGTTAAGTCCAGAAACAGGGCAGCCACATTGTTATGAATTCAGCAAACTTCCCTATTAAGGGCAGCAACAGCACTCAGCTTGATGTGCTGCAAGAAACAGTTAAGCCACTGAGGTAGTAGCACATTGACTTGGCAGGTAAGAGAACAGGCACAAACATTCCCTATTTAACCTCCCTACACTGCAAGTGCCTGGGTTCTATTCCAAACATGAGGGTGTGGTGTGCTTCCGATAGAAAGATTTGGGCTATTCCCAGCAATAAAACATAGAACTGAAAACTTCTTTTCTTTTTTAGAATTACTTACTTAAGGAATTTTCCACATGCCACGCTATTAAGAGATGAAAGCCTGCTACTAATTCTCTATCTGTAGCTTCATTTCCTCTAATGAGATAACAAACTCCTCACAACAGTCTTTCCTGCAATTGAGATGAAAAAGTCAGATCGTACCCACCAGAAGTCTGAAAGCTGTATTGCTACGGTCTTATCTTGACTAAAATAAAAGCATCATTTCCCAACAGTGTAAGTACTACAAACATACCTAAGATTATTTCTAGACCTTCACAAAGAAATATTTTGAGGTCATTTATTGACATGGGATTGAAGAATTAGAACTTAGTTCTAACGCATGCATTAATTTATTTATTGTTTAACTGAGCTCTGCAAACATCAGCTGCTGACCCGACACTGCAACCTTCTGCTGAACAGGTGAGAAAGTGATAGAGAGAAGGGCCCAAATCAGTGACCTACACCAAAATCTGTTCAAACATGCATCTAGCATGGAAACCACGTTCATACAAACCAGAGTTCTGTAGATGTGAAATTAAACCCAGGTGATTTTATGTCTTCATATCCATATTCTAGCTGATATTCAAAAAGATTTCCTAGCTTGATGGCATCAACTAAACAATAAACATTCAGGGTTTGTTTTTTTTTTTCCCCAGGGTAAAATAAGGCAAGGTCTTCTTGCTTTCTAAAGGTCAAAATGCACTGGGGAATACTGTTGTCCTGAGGTGTATTGAAATAGCACTGCTACACTTACAGTCTTATTTTGCAAACAGCCAGGGGCAATTTAGAAATATCTTACAGTCCAACAGTGAATGAATGTAAGTGCTATCAATCGGTATTATTATCCATTCTGATAAACATCAACACAATTCACAGGCAAACAAGAAATGACACACTCAGATGTATCTCAGGAATAGCTTCTCATGTTTGCAACCAACCAACCAAAAATAGTTTTATACACCAGAACCTGCTTTTGGGGGATTCATATTCTTAACACTTAAGTTGTGCAGACTCAGAAAATACATTTTAATCTTGGAAATTTCGCAGCTCATTTCTGAGATAGACACTGGATTGTTTTAAGTTCCGGAGTGCAAAATTCATCTCCAAAGGAGTGAGGAAGAACTGTGAATGGCTCCCAGTCAGATACCTGCCAGACGGACACTGGCTCAAGACAGTGAAATCTTTGGAGTGAAGCTCACTTCTTTAAGAGCCTGTGAGTTTCAGAGGCACTTTAACGTACAATCGTTACAGTTCCCAAAGCTTTCCCGGCCATCTCTATGCTTGCTGAGACCACAAGAATCGGTCACACTTGTCCAACATGGACTGAATCAGGGCTCTGCAATAAAAGCAAAGGAAAAGTTAAACAGTATAAAAAAAGCTAACAACAGAAAGAACAACACTTCTGCTTTTTAAAGCAAAGTTTAACAGAAATGCAATTACATTTTCGAGGTGACAGCAACATGCATGCCTTCTCTGAAGGCAAGCTGCAGGGCTCAGCAAGACAGACATCTTCAGAGAATCTTCCTCATGTATATCTTATGATCCCTTACTTCCCCTCCTTTTTGCCCCTTTTAAGGTGCCCATATTGCACAACACACAGTTCTTAAGTGAAAAAGCTTTCAGCTGAGTTTAAAATTCAAGAATTGAATTCAGGAGTACAAAGTTTAAAGCACAAAGATCTAAAATAAATGGTGTGCGTACAAACATCTTCCACTGATGCATCATCTTACCTTTGCCTTTTCTCAGCAATTTTCAGTATCTCACAGACACTAGTAAATCTTTCAGACAATTCTAGCATCAAGCCACACTCTTGCAGTAGAGGCAAGGCACGATTTGGGCCAATGGCTTTCGCTAATAAAAGAGCTACATTTTCCACAGTGATGCAATTTGGCCAGCCAGGGCTACCACTGTTGCTAACAGCATCCCCATTCTGTGGGCCATCGTTGTGCAAAGCACTGCTATGATTTTGTGCGAGATGAAGAAGAAACTTCCATTCTTCTGTGGTCTCTGGAATCAAACCTAGATGCAAAATGAGTTTGTTAACATTACTTGCAAAGCACGGTTTGTTACAAGCCTACTGTTTTAAACATGTCCGTACTTTAAAAGCACATAAGCTATTTTCCCTTTAGAGACGTAATAAAAACAGCATTATCAGTAAAGAAAATTTTGCCTTGACTGTATAAAAATTCAGTGCTGAATTACATGTGAAGTTTTGCAATGCTTCACTATTTAAGGCTCTTTTGAGTCATAAAGCAAACAATCGTTTTGCCCATCCTTAACAGCATACCAGCCATTGATGTTTTTCAGACCTGCTGCAGTACACTCAGCTAATGGAACGGTTTCCAAAACACTCATTACAAGAAAACCCAACAGTTGTGACAAATGTAATCAGTAAAGACTAAGGGTTGTTACAATACTGCAGAAAAACATTCATACTGCTTAAGATTCACTAACCATCTTCTTCATTCAACAGGCTCAAATCATCCAAATGAGCAATGTTAGTAAAAGCTTCTATTCTTCTATCCAGCTCCAGGCAGAGAAAAAGATATCCGGGCCAAAACCTTAAATAAGAGAGTAAAGATTTCCAGGAATCACATATTCAGTCTAAACTGAAGCCAACAATAGTAAAGCATTCACTTACAACATCAGTCAAAAGGGAAGCAACTGAATGTCCTGAATGTAAGAAGCAGTACCACCCATTGCAGTATATACAGGCAATACTAGCAATCCAAAATGGGTACCTAGTGCATCAAACTGGGCTCTTAAAGTTCATCCTCGAAAGAGGAAACACTTTTCAATCAAACACATCAGCGGAAGGAGCAGACAGGTGGCTTTCATTTGTATCTTTTCAGGGTCAGAGTATAAGTATGAAGTTTTCATCTCACCCATGTGATTTACAAACATCAGCCATCTTCTCCTTTGTAACAAAATCAGCTGGGAGTTTAATCAAAAGCAGAATGAGTTGGCTGTATCCCCATGTAAACAAATGCGACCGTGGCCTAGAAGATAAGAAAATCTGTTTTCTTATGTATTCATGTTTTCTTTAAAAACTTATGCTTTCTCTATGAAAAAATCAGATGTAGCACGTGAGAGAAGGGAAACACGAGACACAGCGCCTTGCTGTGTTTCAGTAGGAGCAGTCACTCTGTAAAGCATCATGGACAAAGTTATTTAATCCTTTTGTTACTTCTGCTCAGCTCTGCAATATGCAAAATGCCTCAAGGATTCACTGACATCGTAACTGTCATTTAGAACTTAAGCCAAAAGCCCAGTGACCAGCTTTCTGCTGCACTCAGAACCTTGGGCAAATCCTCACTTACCTGGGACTTCCTTCTGCATCTACAGTGTTTGCTCTTTGTGGTGCATCGTGAGAAACTGCCAAGCACAGCCAATCCAGTCGTACTGATTCTGGTTGCAGAAGAGATCTAAGGAGAGATGACCTAGAAAACAAAGCATATAGGAAAAATACTATTGGTAAGTATATGCTGGCTATATAGAGACATGAAAAAAGTTGCACGTGGACAAAAAGACCACCACAATATAAAATGAAATATGGAAAAATCTAGAATGTTTTCTGTTTCTAGGAAGCGAGGGGAAAACAAGTTGATGGGTTGCTGGTTGCATTCCTCCCACACACAGAGTTTTTCTCCCCTTTTTATATGCTGTCCAGCCTCAGTAGACTGAACTGCAGGCACACGAACAATCCCATTCTATTCAAAGCATTATTCACAAAAGTTCTGTCAAAACTAGCACCTTAGCTAACAAAACCCAGTTTAAGAAAGCAACTAAATCTGGCAGAATGAAGAGGCATCTATAACACCAGAGATACAGAAATAGTTGAAAACAAATGAACAAAAACCCCACAGCTAGATGACAAAAGATAAAGAGATTCTGCATTCCCTTTACCTTGTATCCTCTGGCACTGACTTCAAAAGGCTATCTAAGTATGCTAAAAAGTGAGCTGGATTATTCCTGCAAAGCTGCTTGATATCAGAAGGCACAATGGAAGGGTAGAACTTGACCAAGGGCCGAAGAGCCGTTTCCCCAAATTTTTCATAAAGTCTACAGAGAAAGAGAAAAACAAACAATCATTTTTCAGTGCCAAACAACAACATTATCTATTTGCAAAGATACCTTTCAAGTGCAAGACAGCACTGAAAGGTGATCTTCTTAAAAAGATTCCCAGAATGCTCTACAAAGTGTCAAGTGAAAAGCTCTCAGTTAACAGCATGCAGGACAAGGGAAAGGAAGACTTAGCTACAAACCTTTGAACATGTACCAGCAACAGAGGGCTATCATCCCAAGGCCCCGAGTCATGCAGCTGTTTCAGTATTTTCAACATATCTTCATTTTCCATTGCCAAAGTCATTGGACTGTGACACGTTAGCTCTGAAATAAATTAGTGCACGTATTACAGGCAATGTCTTTTGCCTTAACACACATGGCTGCTGTTAAGTGTAGGAACCAAAGTTATCGCTGCCTTCACAGAACATTAGCTAACAGCAGTAATAAATCAACTGAGCCCACGTGTTCATTTCACAGATATCAACATCACTGAGCAGTGCTTACATGATACAGTTACAGATGATATAATTAAGGCACAGAATGATTCACTTGAAGTCTTTGGACCTTGCAAGAAGTCATTTTTCTCTTCTGAAAAAAATCCCACTGTGGGACATATATATATATATATATATATATACACACACGTGTGTGTGTGTGTGTGTGTGTGCACTCTGCTGAATAATCCACAGACCTACATTTTTCAGTATACAACAACTTGCTTCTACTAGTAAATCAAAGCTTCAGTTTGGTCACTGATGTCACAGAAAGCAGAGCTCAAACGAATCTTGATTGTGATGAAATACAGGTATTACTCCACAGACAAGTCCCACTGAGGACAAACTAGAAACGTATACATTACTTTTATCTTTAAGGCACTCACAAAAATACAAATATTGAACTAATTCCCAATAGCCGATACTAACCATCAAAGGTTATATTCATTGACTGATCTCTACTAGTTCCAAATCAATGCTAAGACTACTTCACTCTTAAAAGAAAACACACAAGAAAGCAGCTGAATACAGAGAACAGGCATAGTTCAGTTTTTCAACATAATCAGGAAGCATTAATTTAATGAGACTAAAGAATTTTTGCAGGAAAAAAAAAAGAAGTTTGAAGCGATCACAAGCCATTCACTTGCATAGAACCATTCGGTTTTGTTTCACATTGACGACATTACTCTACAAGCCATATCTTCAATGGCCACTGCAAACACTGAAGCCTCATCTCCTACCTTTTGCTTACTACCATTTACGTTTGATTCCAATTACATTATTCTGATAGTTGAAGAATAAACCCTTGGTTTTAAGTAGAGCTGTTCTGAAACTATCACAGTGTTTAACCGAACTCCATCTAAATTAAAGGTTCAAAAGTAGTTTCTGAGGAATTGCAAAGAAAAGGCAGGAACAGACTCTCCTAGGAGCCAACAGTTTTTAGACTCCCGGGGAAAAACACACAAACAACCCCAAAACAGAACAAAAACTTTCATCTACCAATCAATGCTCCCCCCCATATCACACTGTATCCACAGAAGGAAAATCTGCAGACACATCTTTGAGCTTTTTTCCCCATTTTTCATCCCAAACAAAATCCTGCCCTGAGTTTACCAGTAATAAAACCTTCATTAGTTACCTTTCAATCCTGTAATGTATGTTTCCCATACGTTAGGGCTGCTTGTATACATGGTTATAATACACTGCTTTAGTCTTTTTAAATCCAAAAGGAAGAAGTAGCTTTGTATAAATCTACAAGCCAAGGTCCACAAAGCTGCCGGGGGCAGGCTTTGATCAGAGCCTTCCTCTGCACCACCATTTCCACATGAAACTACACTCAGTTCAAAACACAGCGTTGTCAACTCAACCAGGTCTTTGAGAACATCTGGTTCTAGGTCACATGGAGGAGACACTTGAAAGCAGCCATCCAGAAGTCCCTTGGAATCAGCATTACTTTCATGTATGGTTTGGTTTTCACAGGTTTCATCTTTGTTTTCAGTGCAGTCCTCCTCCACACAACCTGGTTCTTTGCCTATTAGGTCTCTACCATTTGGATTTCCTTGCAGGTTTTCCTCCAGGACTTCCCTCTGTTCTTCAGCACATGCAGCCTTGCTCTTCTGAACAGAGGAAGCAAAATGCTCTTTGCTGCCAAATTTTTCTTCCAGAAAGACAAGCCACTCCTGTAAAACCCTTTTCATACACTGTGGTTCCAACAAACACAGGGGATCCTGGAGTTTGGCTCTGCAGAAGAGAAAGCTGCTAAGTTGCTTGACAGCTGTAAGAGGTCACAAGTGAAATATTATGTGCTTTGTGTAACTCTTAAGTATACACTCCGAAACCTGACTTACAGCCAGTTGCTATTCTTGTGGTTCTGACTGAATCAGACAGAATTTAAGCTAATCACGGCATGCACATTTGATGTTAGTATATCATTACTACTTCCCCAAGCTTTCTTTTGGAATTGATTTTTGTTTGCTTTGGTGGGTTTTTTGGAGTTTTGTTTGTTTGTTTTCTTTTTTTGTGCTTGTTCCCATTTTGATTTTTGGTTTGCATGTAGTTAGGATATAGTTACTTCAGCGTTACCCTTCTGTCCTAAGCAAGCTTACAGCATTCTGATTGGTTTTAAACAGGGGAAACAAATCATTAGCTAAAATAAAAGCCTTATAGGCAACATCAGAAGACGTTCACAACATTACTCTTTCATACAGAACTAAAAAGTCATTTTCCTACTGAAACCCAATGTATCTAGACATCAGATTTTTCTTAGCTTACATAGCTTTTGCTGTTGCAGCCTTAAGATCTTTTAGATGATCCTCCTCTGGAAGCTGGTGGTTCTGCAATTCCGATCTAGGAAAACACACTAGTTTAAGTTGTAAATAAAGTACATTAAATTGATGTGAGGATTTTCCTCGGATTTGTCAAGAAATGACATTAATCCCATTATTTAATAAATAAAACACTTATTTCAAAAGAAGCTCTGTAGGAATTATCAACATACTGGACATCAAGAACAACAACTTCTGTGGCCTCTACTGTAACTTCTGCTCTAACTACAGTTGATTTCTGATGATGCTGCATAAAAACATAATTGTGTCACCATATGAAAGTTTGCATAAATTAGCAAACCACTCAAATATGAAGCAATTTAGCCTTGTACTATTCAGACAAACATTAAATAAGGTAGATGCTTTATAGCTATAATTAAAAAGTTTTGAGAGACAAGGAAGTATTTACTCTCTGCTCAGGAGAGGATATAAACTGCCAGACTTGTATCCATACCTATGATGGGCACCACAGATGCACTACCTAAGTGTTGCTGAATACACTGCATTCTTGCTCATGAGCAAACACGCTCTGTGGAGACTGCACACTCCAGCATCCAGACTCACTCACTGACTGAACCAGGTAAGGAGTCAAGGAGAATCAGTGAAACCCGCTGGAGTAATGACAGCAGCTGGAAACAGCAAGCTCCCCATTCTGCTCAAAAGGGAGGTTTTCTTTAGATTTGCTATCCTCAGAACATCCAGCAAATACAATTGCTAAGAAAATGAGATTTTGCACTTACTCCCTCTCTTCCTGTGGAGATGCTACCAGATTAACAGACGCCTCCTGCTGCTGCTCATCATCCTTTGCCTCTTGTTTCCCTCTGCTATCAGGACTCACATGAAGTGTGCCGATCTTTTCAGTAGTTTTGCGTACAAAGCTGGAAACACTAAAAGAAAGAAGTTCAAACACTTGAAACTGAAAGTTCACACCTGAAAGAATCAAACTATTTCTTTCCAGTCAAACCATAATTTCAAAAGTCTTTATGGCCTGAAGAAGTCTTGAAAAAAATGATCAAAAATCACTGAAAAACTGCTCAGAATTCATACTTCATTCATAATTCCATATTTAAGACTCAGAGGGGCTTGCTGTTTGAAGAACAGGACCACATACTAACATCAAGCACAAGTCATCATTAGGAGATTATGGTCCTCTGGTGGTGATAAATGGTTTTACAGTACTCAAACTTAATTCTTCAGATTATAAAGCTCATTAAAAACATCCTTTTCAAGCCATCAGTTCCTAGCCATTCAGATATGTCAAGAGAAATCTCAACAAGAATACAGAAACTCGATTATTTCTACCACTGCCACAAAGAAAACCTTGTCACCAAGAGCTGAACAGAGAACTCAGCCTTTTGCCTTCTGACTAGCTTAGGACGTCAAAGACAAAAAACAAGAACCAAGCCAAACCTTTAACTTGCTCACCAGAAAATGTGGCATCTTTTATTATACAAAAGAATAGCAAAAGTCAGATGTTTCTGCAGGAGAGAGAAAGGATTCAAACAATAGACTGGACTTCAAATGTATGTGAAGAATTATGGGGAAACTGTAAAATATGATAGAACATAGAGGGTACTTGAAAATTCAGTTCCAAATATTATCAGTAATTGCTTGCACTTGAACTCTTAAGAAGTGCTCCTGGTCTTGAAAGAATTCAAAGCAGGCTGAGATCTTCTTACTACTGATACCAGCTACAGTCTTTTGTTGCAGAATACAATTCATGGACCTCATATTCAAGAGAGAGACCTGCAATTTCTCAGCCCATCATTACGGACCAGAAACATTTTGAGTGAGAAACATACAAGTTTGAAAATAATTATTTAAGTTACAGATTTAACACCATCTGCTTTCTATTTTATAATGAGTTTTAAAAGCAGCTTGATTGCAACACAAAAACAGACACAGAATAAGCTACCATTATTCCACAAACACCTGGGAAATTAACTAGATTTACTGAAAGGTGCATGTGTGAGAGGAGGAAGATGGCAGACTACACAGCATATTTTGTAAGTGTGTTCTGACAACACCTAGCAACAATTACATACTTTAACTTCCGTCCACAACAGCCTAGAGGAAGCTGCCTCTGATTCTTCAGAAATTCAAGTTCCAGGAAAGTGCAAACCATAAACACAGTTTACAAGACACTATTAAACATTTTTAGATATTTAGAAATCTAAAGGTCAAAATCTGAGCTCCATTGAAGCTTACAGCAGTTCCTCACAAATCAAAGCTTCCCCTTGACACCTATTAAGTAGCTGAGCAAAGTGGGCAGCATCGCAAGTGTTTCATATCAGATGCTACATTTTTATAGAACAGAATACAAACTATACCAGACAACGCTACAAATTCAGAGGACAGAAAAGGGAAAGATGTAATGGATGAATGAACGTCCTGTAAGTTTTACCTTTCCTTGACAGCTTGGAGAGAGACGAGAGGAGATGGGGAACGAAATGATAAAGGAATACTGAATGGGAGAAATGTTTCACTCCGGTCAGCCTCTATCGTCACAGATGCATGAGATACGTTGTCTAACAAATGGAATTGAAACAAAGAAACATGAAAAAATGAAACAGTGAAACAAACACAAGTCTCTAATTCCTAACTAGACAACCCGCATAAGATACTTTCATCCTTTTTAGCCTTTCACGGTGATGATTCCAAGGAGACAAAAATGCTACATAGACTCAACAAATGTTTCATTACTGACTTTGAACCTTGCAGGTCTGCTTTGTTAATGGTCTTTAGGCCCTACAGCAAGGCAAGCAATGATCACAACTGCCTGAAAACTATCTTCAAAAAATAGACTTACAGTTCATTTAGAGGACTAAAAACACGATTTAATGCACCAGTAGTTATTTAAGCAGTTAGGAAAATTGTGATATGTATCAATTCACATTGTCCTATTTCCTAAAAGCTGAATAATGTATGAACATAAACACCATGAAACGTGGATATGGTATAATAAATCACTCCCCTATTTGAAGGGATTTCAAGACATAACTCAATACTCTGACTTTTGATAAGGAAATACAGAACCACTGGCTATTTCCCCTTCATTCTTATACACCTATTAGTACCTACAATGTGTTTTGATTAGTTGTTTCCTGTTACAAGCTGCACATTTAAGTGATTAAAATTAGGAAAATAAACACCTTTGCAACAGTCAGAACTAGCTGCACTGTTGAGAAGAAACAGCTATCCTGTTACAGAAGTTCCATCAGAATTCACCACCTCTCTAGAGAGCACCTAAAGATCTTAACTGGTTGTGCCAAAAGGCCCCTTTGTTCATCACTGAAATCAATAATCTAAAAGCTTATGATATCTTACATAACTGTGACCAGGGAAACCAGCATCAGTGCAGCAAGAAAACAGAGTTATTCATTAAGTCTACTTCTCTTAAATATCAAATGAGGGACATATTACTTCAAGGAGCATCCAGAACCTTTCTACTTTGAAATCATCACTACATTTGCTATCACTTGTTGAACAGACAGAACAATTTTAACTCTTAATGTTCAAAAACTACAACTCTTCATTTTAGAGTTTTAATGTTAGAAATCATCGGCTTCCTGTATATTTTCTCACTTATCATTTTCATGGTGATGAAAGTTAAAAGAAGGTCAATGGAAAGGCTACAAACATCACATAATCCAGTCAGTAGGAAAATGCCACTGACAAACAGAAACGTAAAAATCCCTGTTCTCCCCATACCCACCATGGTTTTTCCCCCCAGCAAAGCACTCAGACTATTCAAGGAGGAAGACAGCTCTGTAACAGCTGAGGGCAGACTTTATTGGAATGCCTCTCTACCCTACCATGATCATCATTCCAGGTTTCTTTGTCTCCTCCCAATCTCAACCAGAGAAGAGAATATACGTTGTCTCACTCGACCTTTCAACCAGTGACAGATATTTGATAAGAAATGAAAACAAGTTCCCTGAATAGTCTAAATATTAGTTAATAACAATTGTATAATTCCCATAACAACCTACAGGTATCTAACAGGCAATCCCCTTTATAAATGAAACCCTGCAAGAAAGCTAATAACATTCCTCTTCTAAGCCTACAGCTAACCCTGAAGAAAAACCCAGAGACAAGATTAACAAATTATTTCCTGAAGCTGAAATTACTGGAAAGACAGGGACAGCAAACAAATCTCATCTGAAGCTCAATCAACACCTTCATAGTCAGCCAAGATAATCTTAGCGTTCATGCTGTATTGCACATAAAGGTAGAAAAAGAATTGTGTGGAAGCTAGCCTGGGAAATGCTTTCTGTGCCTTTTGATTTCTTTCTCTCATTTTGTTTGCCTTTAAAGTTTTCCATTCTGTGTAACTAACACTCCAATGTTTCAAGAAGGAGCTTGACTGGAAGGAGGGACGACTGATTGTTCCCACTGATTGAATCAGAAGACTGATGGATGGCATGATAGTGGAAAGTAAAAGCATAGAGCAAAATAATCAAACTCCCATAGAATACATAAGCACTGCATATGAAAAACATATTTGCATTAAAAAAATATTACCAAGCTCCACCTGTTCATCCTCATGGTGTGCATGAAATTCTTTAAGCCTCTCATCTTCTGAGAAGGTTTGACTGTGGAGAGAACATGAATCGTCATCTGACTGACTGCCCCTTCGGCTAATAACACGGTATATGCCGGAGTCCAAGACACTGAAGCTTTCCTGTCAGACAGAAGAAAATTTGGACGTTTTTTGAGTTGTACTCCCTTGTTAAACACCCTGCAACAAATTAAAAACAATCTCCACATAAACAACCTCACAGCACTTCATAATTCCCTATGTGGGTAAGCCATATGCAATATCAATCTTCTGACATATCCAGAATGGATAAGGAAATACATGCTGCTAAGTGTGTAAGTCCAGAGATTTTACAAAGATGTAAATGTTGCAATTGCTCTTAGGAAAGTAGGCTGTAGAACAACTAGTGTATTTTGTAAGAGATTATGAGACAAAATCATCTTGGCTTTTGTGTCATGTACACAAGAGTCCATATTCTTTTTACTATTTAACCATGCCCAGGTAGCACAACTACAGAGCCTCTAACACCACTTCCAGGACATACATACATCCTTTGGCTTGCATCCAGTCAATGTAATTTCACTTTCTCATTTGCAAATGGCAAAAAACACCAAAACCAATTTGTTTACCCTTCACAGTACTGTTTTTTAAGCTTCATTTCTTAAACACTCCAAGTGTTTAAGAACACTCATCAATACAACTCACGTTGTATTAATTATGGAATGCAACCCCTTTCTTGAAAAGCTTTTGGGAAACCAAGTAAATACCGAGACGAAAAATGTACAAGAAAACGTTAAAGAAAATCAAGTGTATTTCTCTGTAGACCTTTCTGCTTCAGCTTTGTGGAGTCAGACAATTTTTTTTTAAACAGAGCTAGGGTAGTTCTCTATGTTCACATACACCACTTTCACCAGAGGAGACTACAGTTACAATTACAATTGAGATGACCTTCAATGAGACACTGTAAAATACAAAATTCAGCTGTAGAGAAAGCCTTCTTTGCATCAATCTTTGTTCACATCTCAGCCACTAGTCATAAAGTAATATGAAAAGACGGTAGGAATACAAGAGCTCAAAGAAGGCAAGTAGTATTCCATACCTCTCTATGCCAATTACCCTCAGAAAGTAGCATTATTGTGTACAGTAGATGTGGTAAAATTGAAAGGCTCATATTCAAGGTGAGCAATGAGATGGCTGTAAGCCACAAAGATAAAGCTTCTGGGTAAAATTTTGAGCACTGCCAATGCACTTACATGAGATGAAATGCTGCTCCTCCTACTGCTGCACGCAGAGTCTAGAGGTTCCAATTTTAAGATGAGTTCTTCCAGATGTGAGATGAGATCCTGCTGGGCTGAAGCATCCAGCTGAGACTTCAGGTGCTCCAACTTTTCTAGAGGCAAATTTTTTCTTGCCTTAAAAGTACACAGTAAAGCAGAAGCATTATTTTTTCTGATGCCTACTTTAAAAATATAATGATAATAATCCAAAAAGCACTATATACACAGGCTCGTTTTCATGCTAGAAGTATAACATCCAGCAGACGTTTTAAAGATTCCAAAAATATGAACTTCAGAACTTAAGAGAAGAGAAGGACAGGAAACAGAGTGAAGTTGCACTGCATACTTAAAGTGATATTTACTCACCCTGCAGGAAATAACTGAATTCTGGAAGAGACAACAGACCCTGGCAGCAAGAGTCCAGAACCCTCTTCTCATCAGGCGCTCTACGCAGCGGTCCACCAGCAGAAGGGAAAAGTGTGCAACTTTTCCATTTGTATGCAGACAAAACAACTCGTTCTTGTGAACTGCTATATCCTGAATATCTGCAAAACCATTTGCACAAAAGCATCTAAGAGTCTGAAACATTCAGCCAGGATTCCCTTTTATTCCTGGAGGAAGCTGAAAACCTATTTCCCACCTGACCCCATGCAACAGTCTAATACACTGCAGCACAAGTGGTGCAAGAAAAAAAACTACAGAGTGCTACACCAGCATTTAACAGCTACAAAGCACAAATACCAAAACTTTACTGAGCTGCACGGATGCTACTTAGTTTTCTTTTACCTCTGAAGAAGAATAGAAAACTACATAAAGGCTGATAAACACAAGAGAAATGCAACATCATTAGCTTTGAAAAAAAGAACAAAAACATTTGCTAGAAGGAACACCCTGACCTTTCAGACCCTTCAGAGGAGGCCTAAGAATAAACAGAAATGAGGAAAAACTACTGCAGATGCAGCTATTACTTTGTAGCATTTAATTACTGTACTGTAAGGTATGCTTACAGTGGGTTTTGGTCCCCTGAGTACAGAGGGAAGGGTTGGATGGAAGGGGTAGGGAGAAGTCTACTACTCAAGGACGTAGCTGACAGATGACAAGAAAATGAGTTTTCTAATAAACGTTCTGCAATCCAGCTGCAGAAACAGAGTTCATAAAGGTTCCGTGTTAAACAAGGACTTCAGAAGCGGCAAATGTAAGAGATAATATTACATAGCTAAGATTCTTAAAGTTTACCTTTTACTTCACTCCACAGCAAGACTTGAACACTTTGTGGAATAAAGATATAAATGCCTCTTTCTGTCCAGGTCAAAACATAATGCTCACTGCAAGCAAAGCAGATGTTACCCAGGCAAAAGTTAACTGTGGTAATAAACTACTTTATCAACAGGAAACCGTGCTGAAAAATACTCACGTCAAATATAGTAGCTTGGGGAAAGATAAAGATTGTGCAGAGCAGATGGAAGTAGCATAATGAGGATCTGTCCTATAAAGAAAAATCATTGTGTGTTACAAGGCCTAACTACAACAGCACCACATTCATAATATAATATCCTCAGCTCTTCAAACCCAAAGCTGGCTTGAGCTTCTGCAGTTACACAGACACCTACAGAACCAAGGCTTTGGATTTTTTTATTTAGTTATCAGCTTCCATTATTAGAGGAGAACATAGTAATATGGCAGTAGGATTAACATCTGAATGCACTGGGAGTTCTCAGTGAGCCTAGAAGCCCCAAGCTGCTTTATCACCAATAATACACACACATTACCTGAGAGTAACAACAGGGAGAGGCGGAGATGAGAGAAGCTGCTTGAACTGATGTGTGCTCTGCACTTCTCCATCAAAGTTCACCTCCCACATCCTCGAGCCAGGCCGGGCACAGTATATCAACGGCTGCTGATTCCCAGTGTTTTTTCCAGCAGGGAAGAAACACGCTCCAAATTCTCCATCTCTCTCTTTGTTACCAATTTTCCAAAACTTCTCTCTTTTGGAGAAAAAGCATTTGTTAAGGCTGCATTATAAAGGCTCTCATTAATCTTCTCTTACTTTTGAAAAACAAAAGAATGAAAATTTAATTACTGAATTGTTCTGTTGGTTTTGGCTTTTCTTTCTTTTTTTTAAATTCTGCAATGAATACACTGAAGTCTGCATTAAGTTTATAAAAGACCAGGTGCAGAAATAGTTATTAATTTATAATAAGTGCTCAGATCATGAGCTTCTTTTTCTTCCACAAATGCTGAAGACAACTTCTGTGGTCAATCCATTTGAATTTAGTCATAGCAACCAGGGCAAGTTCCTGTCAATGGCAGATAGCAAATGTAGCTCTGAGAAAGGCAAGGGGGGGGGGGGGGGGGAACTGTGGAACCAGCCAGACAACCTCAGCTACATCATCCCTGTGAATGCAGCACTGCAAATGATCCCAGAAATCATTTCCAGGCATGGGAAAGATAAACACAGAGTTATGAAAGAGAAATCATGCTAACATGCCTTCTGCAAAAGAATGACTGCATTGTTACATCAGGGGAAACTAGGCATCTATCTTGACCTCAGGAAGGCTTCTGACACCAACTCGCACATCTTCGCAGAGAAGCCAAGGAAACATGGGATAGATAAACAGCTCCAGCTGGTTGCAGAGCAACTTTGTAGGGGTCATGGTGGCCAAGCTCAGTACAAGCCAGCAATGCTCAGCACTGCTCACACATTTCTGGGGGTGCTGGGGTCAGTTCTGGGCTACTCAGTACAGGAGAGCCTTGAACATAATGGAGCAAGTCCAGTTTAGGGCTACAAAGATGATGATGATGAGATTACAGCACCCACCACCTGAGAAGAGGCTGAAAGCTGGGCCTGCTCAGCCCGCAAGGAAAGCTGATGGAAGCATGCATGTCTTATCTGGTCTTACCCATGTGTAAGTACCCAATGGGGAGGGGGGGGGGGGGGGGGTGGTGTACAGAAGTGTAGCAAAAAGAGTGAGGCTGTTATAGGTGGTGCCCAGACACCACACAACAAGAGGACAAGAGGAAACAGGCACAGACTGAAATACAAGAAACACCATTTCAACATAAGAAAAGCCTCTGATGTTGTGAGAGTGTTGTGAGAAAGGCTACCCTGAAAACCTGTGGAGCCTCCCCTCCTGAAGATGTTCAAAACCTCATGAGATACAATTTTGTGCAATCTGTTCTACTAAACTACGCTTTAAGCAGGGAAGTGAAAGTAAATCATCTCCAGAAGCTCCTCCCAACTGTAGTAATTCTGCACGACTCTGGAGATTTCACTATTTTACAAAGAAAACATAACTTGCCTCTCAGTATCACATAAATAAGTGCGTGTCAGTGAAGATATGAGCAATCTTCCATCCAAATAATCCAGCTGAACAACCCGAGAATCTACAGTGGTTATAATCTGAACAGGAAACATCACAAAAGTAGCAGCAACCTATGATTTAAAATAAATAAATAAATAAGAAGAAAAAAAAGAAGAAAAAGAAAAAGCATTAGTTTAGTACAAAGACTATTTGAAGTTAGAATTGCAGAATTCAGAAAAGGCTCGTGTGTGCTACGAATAGAAAGCACAAGACAAAGTGAGTCAGTGCAGTTCCTCTCTTTTCTCCCTTTAAAGAAAAAGGTTCTATTGCTCAGAGACATCTGAGTTCAAATTATTTTCTTCCCAAGATCATTACTGAAGTCTTAAGGAAAAAAGATCATCTTATCCCATTGCATCCTGATATTTCTTTATAAAAAGAGCATGGCTTTTGTAACATTGAGAGGGTTCTTTACTCCTCTGTAAGCCTTGTGTGCTTGTCAATTGTCTCAATTCTGCCCATGGGTACTTTCGGCTAACAGTCTTAAATAGACATCTGAGGGATTGCTGAATGCAACCCAAACCAAACCACCTTCCATCAGATTTTGGTGATTTATATCAACACACACACTTTTTTTCTTTTTTAATTACCCTGCACCAAACTACCCAAATGCTGTTATACAAGTCCCCCAGTCTGCATGGGTGGCAGAACAAAGTCATGTTCTCATTCATAAGAAACTACTGGGAGTTCCTCTCCCATTTTCTAGTGGACTGTCTCTGTATCTGACAGCTTTATGTTGTCATCTTTGTTTGGAATGCATCAATTTCTTGCTCTGAACAAACTGCATTACATGTGAGACTCAGCAGTCTTAACGGGCAGAACCATTATATCGTTCTATCCTACCTGAAGGGAATTCTACAAGACCATGCTCTACCTTGATCATAGCATATACATTTAAGACACACTGTGGATTTGCTCAAGTCTGTGAAGGCTGGACAAGCTTAGGTCAGAACCTCTTCATGGAAAGCCTATTGGAACCCACTGTTCCTTTGCACTGCTAAATCACACAGTTTTCAATGCTCTAGATTCACTTTTTGCTGAGTTACTAACTTGGCTAAAGCAAGGGTAGCAAATTTACAAGTCATCACTTCTAACTGTTGTCTCAAGAGACTGTTTTTCATCCCAGCAGACAAAGCTAACACAAGTTTTCCTCCATTCTATGTCACTTAAAGGAACTCACCCACCTCCCTCAGGAACCTCTCAATCTCAAACAAAGTAAGCGATATTTTACCTTCCCCTGTTTGGATGCGTTAATTTTGATGGCTGATACTTTCCCCACGTGATCTCCTACAAAAACACGCAGGGCGGCTGTATCCCAACACAGAGCTGTAACTTTTCTGCCCTTATGCTCAGAGGAAACATAAATCCGTTCTGGCTTCCCACGGCGTTCCTGATTCAGCTCCCAGACCACCACAAGACCCTGGCTGCAAAATTGAAAAGAAAACACAAGCTGAGAATGAACCATGTAGAGACATTCAGTGTTTTACCAGTAATAAAAATGCCTTATACCAATAATACCTATACAAGAAGTCCCGCTCAGAGCTGGCTGCGTTAGAGGCTGCATGCTCTCAAGAAGCCAAACATCCTTCATTGTGCCACTCAGCAGCAGCAGCGCTGGTTGGTTACTCTTACACTGACTGGTATTGCCAACAAGAATGTTAAGCTTGAGGAAAAATGAGTATTCACATTTTAATATAAATGGTGTCAGCTATAAATTTCACTGTGACAAGTCAATGAAGATCTTTCTTCCAATGCTGAATGGTCTCAGGAGAACATTTATCAACATAACTTCACATGAATTAGCTCTCAAATAGATAATTTGTTACAGAAAAACAACTTACTAAAATAATTACCCTAGAGATTTATTCTGTTGAGGCATCTACCAGTTAATTCCCTACCTTGCCCCCTCTCCCCTCAAGTTCTCAATAGACATCAATTTGAAACTCAGAAGTTACTTCATAACATCGAGCCAACATTCAGGTTTATATCGCTCACCTAGTGGCAACAGCAACATAGTCTTCATCGTGTAAACAACACGCAACTCGGGAAATGGCACCCTCCTGAAAGCAAATACAGCAGGGAGCGCAAATAAGTGATGCTCTTGTACTACCTCCACCAGGCCATAACTTTTATCTCTATGAAATAACACAGATTAATCTGTGTGTTGCAGGTGTTCTGTTTGTTTGGATTTTGTCTGCACATACTGAGCAGCCCAAAGCATGACTTGATTAAGAAAACCAACCGCATATCATCTGCCAATGTAAAAACTTAGAAAGCAGTCCCCCATCTTTGTAACTACAGGCATTGCTTTCGCCAAGAATTAAGCAAGATGTTCATAATCTTAAAAAGATGGCTGCATCCATGCTACACAGGGAGCAACAGCAGCTCCCAGAAAACAGTATCCAGATGTAGAAACAGCAATCCCCTTTCTTGACTTCTTTCAGAAACAAAGCATGCTAGCTTGCTTTTTCTTTGCTTACCCAGAGAGTTCACAGTTTGGTACCCAGACATTAACGCGACCCATGTGTCAGCTGCTCTGGTGTTGAAGGGTTTCTCTCTGACTCTCACATATTCAGGTGGCTTTCAGGCTGCTGTTAACTAGAAAGAGACCTGGTCTGCCCTACTCAAACCACCTTTATCACATCCCACGTACACTGTTACACTGCACACTGTGCGGATAGCTCAGCACCACAGACTTTTTCACAGTGCAGCAGTATGAAATCTGACCTCATTTAGACAGCTCAACAAACTGAAAGCACACCTCCCCCAGGCCTGTTTCCCCTCGATGATTCTCTGCATTATCCCCATACCTTATGGGTAAGGAAGAGCCTCTGCTTCCAACCATCCTTCTGGATAAGGTTCAGCCCTCCTCCTGAGGTGCCGAGAGCCAGCCACTTCCTTGACACGGTGATGCACGTGCACTGCAAGAGAAAAGACCACAACGGAGAACCTGAGCAAGAGCAGAAAGTGGCACCTTTTGTTTCTGTTATTGTCGTACTTTTAAGGGGTCCCCCACACGCCAGCCTTACGGGCTGCTGGTGGAACGCTGTCAGCACAGCCAACAGGGAAGTAAAAGTGTTCTTAGAGACTGAATTGAACAAAAGACAGGAATGAGCTCAAGTCACGTTTTTCACCCTACAAGGACAAAACACTCACGGAGCACGGTTCTGCCTTCACTTCCTCATCTCCCGTAGCACCCTAAATAACGGAGCATCCACGCACCGAGATGAATAACGCTCGGAGCTTAATTAAAACAACAACTACGCAACAGCCCGCGTAAGGAAACTACGCGAATTAACCCAAGCTGAAAGCGTCCTACCCATCACGCACCTTCAGCCGAGCAGAGTCCAGCCGCAGCGCGGCCAACAGCGGGTCTAAGCACTCCAACTCCACCAACACGTGGCTATAGGAGTCCGGCACGGCCGCAGGTAGCGCCGTGGGCACGGCCGTCCCCGAGGCCATGGCACGGCCGGGCACAGCCCCGCAGCCCGACAGCCGCCCCGTACCCGCGCGCTACGCGCCGCCGCACGCTTACAGCCACCGCCCCGCGGCACGTGACCCGCGGAGGGGGCGGGGCGAGCGGCTCGGGGCCACCGCCCGCTGCGTCAAGCCGAGCGCGCGGCAGGAAGCTGCGTCACGCGCGCCCGCCTGGCCCGGCCACGTGACGCTGACGCGCGGCGCCCCCTCCCGCCGCGGGCCGATGCCGAGGGGAGGCCCCTCCCCCGCAGCGCGGCGGCGCCGACCTGGGAGCGGAGCGGCGGGACCGCCGGGCCCATGGCGGGGGACGAGCGACACCCGCGAACGGCGGGGCCGGGTGACAGCGGCGAGGAGGGGAGAACCGGGCGCGGCGGGATGGGGTGGGGGGGCGGCGGCACGGCCGAGCCCCCGGGAGCTCCCCCCTCCGCCTTACTGTCATGGCGGCGGGGGAGGGGCCGTCACGTGAGTGCGGAGGGGGGGGGGGGCGATGGCGGCGGGGGGTGGGGGGGAGCGGCCACGTGATCGCGGAGGACGTGCCTCGGCGGCCTGCGTCCTCGTCACGTGACGCGGCCTCCCCCGCCCTGCCGGTGCCTCGCGGCCCGTTCCGGTCACGTGCCCGCCCCTGCCCGCCCCATGGCCCCAGCGGCGGCGGCCCGACCCCCTTAGCGCCCGCACCGCCCCGGGCCCGGCCCGGTCTCCCCGCGGCCCGCAGCGCCCGCCCGCCCGGAGCAGCTCCCGCCCCACGGTAAGCAGCGCGGCGCGCGAGCGGCGGCGGCGGGCGCTGCGGGTGCCGGTGTGGGTGGCGAGGCCGATCCGCCGCGCTGCCCCGCGCTCCCCGAGCAGTCCTTACTGGGGATAGCGCCCGGAGGTCCGGCGCAGCGGGCCCGGCCCGGCGGGTTACACCGCGGCCTTCGGCCCGCCCGTTCCGGGGCTTCCTCCGCCGCCCGCTTCGCTCGGGCCCGGCGCTACAGCAGCCTCCGCACAAAGGCGGCCCGGCCCGGGTCCCGCACGGATCCTGCGGCAGCGTGACCGCAGCTCCGGCCCCCCCGATGCCGCGGGGCCTCGCGTCCGTGGCACGGAGCGGGCCCACGGCACCGCCGGGTACCGGCACTGAGGGAGCTGATGGCAGCATTGAGCCGACCCCAGCTCTGCCCCGGCTGGTCACCACCCCGAGCAGAGCCAGTGACAGCCCCAGGGGTGGCTTTTATGCCTGTTCAGAACTCGAGCACAGCAGCAGCACTGGGGAGCTCTCAGAGCTGTGAGGCACAGAGCACGCAGACCAGCTGCAGCAGAGGTTAGGGAGAGGCTCAATGGTAGAGGAAAATTGCTGTTAGAATGTGATGGCGTTTCCAGGTGATCCTCTCCCAGAGCCGGGGAGGAGCGGCTGCAGGTGGTCACCAGCCAGCAGCCCGTACTTTGCTCCTGCACAGCCCCTGCCCGTTGCACACCGCAGCCAATAGTACCAGCCCAGACAGGCACGGTGACAAATCCCAGCCGGGAGTTAGGCCTGATGCCTGGGATTTTTCCCAGCCATTAACCATCGCTTCAAAAATTGTGTCACCAGAGAATTTGGATGAACCTGTGCCTGGTTATCCTATACAGGGAGATGCTTTAAACCAGAGAAACGACTCTTCCAAAATTTGCAGTTGAATGACTCCAACGCTGCTGTTTTCTCCAGCAGACTAAAATTACCACTAGAGCTGCAAAACAGCACAATTTTTCCCCGTGACCACTGCAGTCCTTGCTTCTTGGAGCAGCGCTGCTGTGAACTGCAGCACCGATTGCTGGAAGCTCCAGAGCAGTGATCAGGCACAGATATGATGATGATGAGGCAGGCGGGAGTAGCTCATTGAGGGCTCTCACCTCCACAATGAGCCTAAGGACTGAATAAAGAAAAGAAGTCGGTGTGCTGTGTGGGGACGCGGCCTTCCTCTCAGCAGCAGCCAGGAGTGTCCTCATGCTGCTCTCACAGCTGGGTGAGATTCTATTTTAAAATTGTTCTGGTACTTCTTGTAACAAGAGGAGCCATCTTGTTTCCATTAATGAAAGATGGTAACTTCACTAAATCCTGATTATTGTTCTTTTTTATACCAATACATTGTTCAAAAGACAGCTGGTGGCTTTCTGCATTTTGTGTGTGATGCTGGTTGTGCTTGCGTGATCCTGCCGCCACTATTAGTTGCTGCATGAGAAAGAGAGCATGACAATGACAAGTATGAGTCTATGCCCTCCATGCCCTCCCAGCAAGCAGAAGGAGCCACTTGTGGGATCTGTGCTCACAGCCTGCGTGCTGCAGGCACGGTGCTGGCAGCGCTGCGGCTATCAGCGAGAAATTGCTGCTGGTTGCTGCGTGCTGCAGCAAAAAAGGCTGCTTGTAGGTGGGTGAAATAGCACAGTACAAAAGCATGGCAACTCAGCACAGTGAGCCCCAAATGCTTCTCTTTCTGTTCCGTGCAGTTTAAATTCCTTTGCATTCTGTCGCTTTGTCTCTTCTGCTTTTGATAATAATGTCCTTGAAAGGGTAGAAAGAAATGAAAATCCTCAGTCTTGCATGTATGGAGGTTTCTGGTCTGTTGGAACATGTGGGCCGCTGTCTCTTTCCGGTAAGGATGAGGTGCTGATGGGAGACCAGAGACCCACAACAGAAAATTCAGCATAACACGAGAGCAGGAAAAACACTGAAGGATAATAACGCTGATGGGGACACTGTAATGGACTGTGCTGAGAAGCGGTCGTGAAATGATGCCATGTGGTTTTCCTTGAGGAAGCAGCATTAGCAGGGCTGCTCAGAGTGGCACAGCCTGTTCTGGCTGCTGCTGCAGTTGTGTGGATGGGAACCCCCACAGTCAGATCTGCATTGTTGAAGTGTTGGGTGAGGCTTCAGCTGATAAATGCTACAGAGGGATGAAACTGAAGTGCAGGATCCGTTCACCACGAAAGCTTTCCATATGTTATTTTACGTAACACATTTTGATGATGGGCTTGCAATACTGAGGAAAATGCTGTGCTGCTATACAAGCTGTCTGAGCAAAATATCAAAAATAAAGACCCTGCATACCCACAACGTTCAGAGGTACCATTCTGTGCTAGGTAATGTTGGTGTAATAAGCTATATGCGCTGCTTTGATGCAGGCGTACAAATGCAAATCTGACAGATACTCTGAAAACCCACAAAACATACATACTGGCTTTAGAAAATACTGTTTTGTGTTTCAACAGGAAAGTTCGTGGTGTACAATATATATTAATTGGACAGACTAAACATTTTCAACAAAGATGTCGTTTTTTGATGGGCGTGCAATAGTACATTATTAGAATCTGCTGGGCACACCTATGGTGAACTTATTCTCTTGAGAAATTTGAAGCTGTAGGGTGAAGCTGTAAAGAGGGAGGGATAATGACTGCTGGAAATGGTACAGCAAGTATTAACAGGCTTCTGAATGTGAGACAGGTGAAAAATCCCATTCTTTTGAAGCAGATACAGCATTTTATCCTGTGGTGTCTGGGGGAGAGGGGTAGGGAACTGCTCGGCTGACATGAAATGTACAGAATATTGTACGAGCCCTCAGCAAAAAGCACTGCAGTAAGAGCAGGGCTGTCACCCAGCTGCACTATCTTTAGTGCAGAGAACTGAAAATCCATGATTTTTCACATACCTTGTATCCCTCCCTCTTCTGAAATGATTTAGCATCTGCTGCTCATGCTGAAGGAATCGCTGCCAAACGCTGGAGGAGATCTGCAGTTTGTGTTTCTGCATAGCTTTGGGTTTTTTTGCTGTTGATTTTTGTTGTGTTTTTTTTTCTGATCTGCAAAGAATAGTAAAGAAACATTAAAACTTGGTTATCGGTTTAAGGTTTGGTGGTCTTTTATTGAAGCACAAGCAGTGTCAGCAATGTAAGTAGATGAATTATTTAAATAGCGGGCAGTATTTTGTTAAAATAAGTTCGTTAATTGTATCGTCAGTGGGGAAGCATGTCTGTCTGGAAGGGTTCAAAAATGACGTGGGCATTAACAAGTACATACAAGCCACAGTGCCTTGGCAAGGAAAGTAAAAGAATTACAGCAAATAATAATAATAATTAGCTCTGCTGTATGTTTTTAATAGCTCCTTGTAGCTGCAATGGCAACGTCATCAGAAGAAGTGTTACTGATAGTAAAGAAGGTCCGCCAGAAGAAGCAGGATGGAGCTCTCTACCTTATGGCTGAGAGGATAGCATGGGCACCCGAAGGCAAAGACCGCTTCACAGTCAGCCACATGTACGCAGACATAAAATGTAAGTGAAAACTTCCCCTATTTCAGTAAGTTCTTCAGTAAGTAATATTCCAAGAAATGTTGAAATACAACCCAAAGCATACTGCTGTAAAGCACTGATGTTACTTGGGAAGGTCGCAAGGATCTGGAGCTTTGGCTAGGCTGTTCTAGGCAGCAGCAGTGATCAGGAACACAGCGAATGATTATTGGTTTATGATGGATGTGGCAGCAGAACTTCTGTACTCTGCAAATCTTTGTTATACTGCATTTTCTATTAAATTAAAAAAATAAAATAAAATCCCAACCCAGAACTCTGCAATAAACTGAACAGAAATCATCCATGCCATATGCTTGTGGAGGGAAGGGTGGGAGGAGGGCTAAGGAGAAGAGTATAGGAGCATAAAACAAAAACTATCTATCTGGCATGTCATCTATTCAGTTCTGTATCTAAGGCTGTTCCAATCTGCTTACAAAATGAACATGGCTTATATTTTCACCCAACAGACCATTACTTCAGAAGTGCTGGCTTCTGTAGTTTGGCCTGACAGTCATTTACCAGAGAAGCATTTGCTGCTGCATAGTTCTTGCAAGTCACAACTGAACAGTAAATGTCTGTATGCTGTTTTTCTGGCTCCAATTAGTACAAACGTTCCATGTGTTGCAATGCCAAAAAAGGAATGAAGCATGTTGTATGCATCGTTTGGTTCAGCCCTAGTGGGTACTGCAGCACCAACAAAAGTGGGTGCGATGAATCAAATCTAAGTTGCCTTTTTCTGAAATACACGTGCTATAAGTTAAAAGGTCTCATTATATTCAATTTTGTGAAGGCTTTATCCAGCTATTTAGCTTATGCATAAGCAGCTTATATAGACGTTGAAGCATGCACGCAAATAAGTCTTTATAACTTAAATGAAAGCTGCTATTTTATGTCTTTGTACAATCCAAAAAATAAAAATGGGATGGAGAGGAGGAGGCTGTTAATGGAGAGGAGGAGGTTAATGCTGTTTGCAGTGCTTTGTTGAAGTCAGTGTAGAACTGTCCATCAATGTAGTTGTTTGCAATCCATAAGCACAGTTGTTCTAGCCTCTTCTCCCTCTAGTTACAGAAAAGGAAGCGGAAGTCGGGTTTTCCTTATGAGTCATTAGGGTGCAGCAGCACCTTGGAGGCATTGGGATCACCTTTTAGGAATACCTGTGGCTAACTGCTTAGCACACCACTTGAAACCAGCATACTTTTGCTGTCAGCGTCCTGTTACCCCACCCTGCATTTGCTTTCTTACTACTACTCTTCTGTGGAAACTGATCCAGCTGGAAAAACAAAAGGGGATGCTTCTCATTGGATTGCTTCCTTGGTTTTGGTTACTGTACAAACATTAACACCAGTACAAGAGAAGTGGCAGGAAGAGAGGTGGAGTGGGGACACAAGACTGTCACTTCTCAGCATCAGCCTGGACTTGTACTAGCTTGTAGCCTCCAGGTGACTGGTTTGCTGGCAGAGAACGCAGAGAATGCAAAGATGAATCTAGGCTCCTAAGGTGTGGTGGAAGGATACTGAGCAATGGGCTGCTGGTGGCAGTGTCTTGTATTTTGGGCTGACTGTGCAGCAGTCCGACTAATTTAAGGGGCAAACAATGTTCTACTTGCGTGGCTGGAGTTCACACGCAGAGTAATGATATTTAATTGGAAGATGTGGATACTTGCTTCTAACCAAATACTCTAGGGAAGAGACTTTCCAGTATAAGCTTGCTGTCTGTTGCTAATTAATACTCTCTATGCAATCTAGGCCAGAAAATCAGTCCAGAAGGTAAAGCTAAAATTCAGCTTCAGCTAGTATTGCATGCAGGGGACACAACCAACTTTCACTTCTCCAACGAAAGCACAGCAGTGAAGGAGCGAGATGCAGTAAAGGATCTTCTTCAACAACTGTTGCCCAAATTCAAGAGGAAAGCTAATAAAGAACTTGAGGAGAAGAACAGGTAAAGGCGATCTGAAAGCTGCTTTTCTTATTCCATAGTTCTTACTTAATTATAGCATGTTTCTGCCAACAGTTGTAATGTTGTATTGCAGCATTATTAGTGACATTATGTTTGTGAAAAACTTTCCACTTTCAGTTTCAATCCTCAGGGTTTATATAAGCGTAACATGTTGAGACTGTCCCTGCATTCTCAGTGGCACATTCCCAAGGTGTGACGGCAACTACTCAGCCTTTCATACCTGTGGGTATGAGATGAAAGCACCCAAGTGGCAGTCTGTCTCTTTAGCATTCCTGAGTACACACTTATCACTTTAAAAAGCTGCAAGCACTTCAAAACTTTTACTTTCCCTCCTGAAGTTTTCATCTTCCTGCCATCACCCCCACCCCGCTTCACATACCCTTATTGCTCCTTCCTCCCTGCCTGCCCAGACAAATCTTCTATCCTGGTATGTTGTGGACTACACTAAATTGTTGGGGTTTTTTGTTTTGGTTTTGTTTCATGCATCTCACTTGATATGCAGCGTAGTTTATTCTTCAGCATACAGGATGTTTATTCTAAAATAAATTTAATGAAAAGAGTTTCAGGAATTAAGTCATTTTCCCAAAAGGGCTTTTAAGATATCCTTTGAAATGCTCATTTTAAACTGGTCCTTGTGCGCATAGGGCGTACTTCTCTCTGCCTCTCCAGATGAGTTTCACTGGCATCTCATGTGAATCCTCCACCTGCTAGCTTCCATTTTCAAAGCTTTGAACTAACTAAGTAAAATATTTTGGATTTTTTTTCTTGAAAATAGGAACATTACTTCACCAGACAGATTAGATCTTCACAAAGGGAAATCTTTACACAGGCAAGAGCCCTTATATAGTAGCTCTGACAGAGATATGAGATGAGCTGTTTTCTGTACTGCAGGGACAGCTAGCATCCACAGCAGTGCAAACTGCTTTGGCACTATTGCCGTATAGTTTCTTTATTGCTCCTTCCTTTTCTCTGACAGTGATAATAGTGAGTAGCTGTACAGCCTTACCTCTGAACCCTTGCACCCCTAAATGGAGCTTTATAGTATTTTATCTTTTAGCATTAAAAGCTTTTCTAGTTGTAAAAAAGCGGAAGCAGAAGAGGCAAAGTCTCTGTACACAGTCTGTTCATTTGACAATTAAAATCCAAATCCAGTAATATGACTTCACTGCTTAGTTTGGAACAGATGTGGCCCAAAAAAACTATTCTGGAAGGGTACCACATCCCGGGTCCCTGTGGCACTTTCCCCATTTATTAATAGCGAGGGGTGAAGTGTGAATGAAAACTCCAACATCTAATGACCTATTTCAAATCTGACAGACTACTGCTTGCTGCTCTAACTTGTAGTCATTGTCACTAATCCGTGTTTGTAAGAATTAAAATAGAATAGAAAGAATAATATGGTGTGAAAACACACCAGGAATCTGTCATCCTAGAAAGTTACCACTTCTGTCTCATCCTACTTCACCCTCAGAACAGCTGCAGACTTCAGCCAAACTGTAATTTATCCCCATTCTCCCCATGTCTACATAGTATGTATTCATAAGATTCCTCTGTGGTGTTTTTTTTGTTCACAGTGAATATCCTGAGGAACATGCTTAGCTTGTTGAGATTTTTGGCTAACTGTCCACACGTTTGCATGTGTCTCATTAAATAACCTGCTGGGCTTCACATTGGGTATACAGCTACGTGAAAAGAATATGGACCAACTGAAGTTTCTGGGCCGTACATTGTTTGCATTTTGGACAGTAAGGGTGATACTGGTGATCTGGATTGTAGCTTTTGTAAACATTATCCCCTAGTGGATGGAGGCAGCAACTTGTGCTACACATGAAAGTTAAGCAATGTCACCAACAGAAATGTTAATGAACAAAAAACCTCACAGTAACTTGCATCTTAAGATATCTTATTTCATGCATACTTTGTATTCTGCATTCTTGCGCTAGAATAGAGAACTGTAGGTACCAAACGTTAAGATTTTGATCAAGAATTGGGTAGTGCCTCAATCTCCTTTTTCTACCGTACCACCTTTGTTATGAAAGTTCAGGAAAATTAAATTTGCTTTTGCAGTTCAGAAGACTCCAGCCTAGGGCATGCAAAGATGCATGCTTCACAGAGTATTTAAGGACAAGACATGAATCCCACATTAATGCTTTCTTAGGCGATACTTTTTCTAGCATTTCATGCTACCCCTGAAAGATTTTGAGCACTTTCTTTGTTCTTTTGGGACAAATATCATCATTATTGAGGTTGGTTGTTTGCACAGTCTTGTTAAGAAACACAGCATTTTTGAAAGAAAAGTTAGTTTCTGTTCCTGTTGTGAACTCATATTACCTATGGAAATCCTAGTGATTTATCCTGCAGCATTTCAATTCTATTCAATACGTTCTTTTACCAGAATGCTGCAAGAAGATCCTGTTTTGTTTCAGCTCTATAAAGACCTTGTTGTGAGCCAAGTAATCAGTGCTGAAGAATTCTGGGCCAACCGTTTAAGCCTGAATGCAGGGGATAATTCTGCAGCACCTAGTAAGCAGGATGTGGGCATCTCTGCAGCATTTCTGGTATGTTGAACCTCTCATCGAAAGCATTTTAGAGCAAACAAACTGGGGAAGTGAGAGTTCTGCTCCTGTACTTTATTCCCATATACTTGAATGTTTTTCTTTCCTGGTACCTCAGTTTAATATTTCTCTGCCTCTTAGACTATTGCAAGCATCAAGGAGGAAAAAAAGTAAAGGTACAGTGCAAATTCAAACCCAAAACTGTATCAATATAGGTTGCTCAAATTTAACTTAAAGATACAACACACAGATTCTGTGTAAACTGCTGTTCCATCTTCCATGTAATAGGAAAAAAAGGCAAATTCTGTCATTAGATTACTGTATTAATGCAATTAATTAAAAAGCATCTCTTGTAATGTCCACCCGCATAAGTGAAGCAGCAAAGAGTCCCACACAAACAGTCTTATGCTTTCCCCATATTTATAGAATCATAGAAATCACCAAGGTTGGAAAAGACCTAAAAGATCATCCAGTCCAACCGTTCACCTATTAATAATAGCTCCAACTAAACCATGTCCCTCAACACAACATCCAGTCTGTTATGTTTTTGTTTAACCTGGAACATTCTTTCAGCTGCTCAAAGGCCCAACTTGTACATCTGAAAGCTTGTTCCATCTCTTTCCCAAACATACAGTTACATTAGCCTGTATAGAATCTCAGTGCAACCTAAGACATTATAATCCAGGTACAGTCTTCAGATTCCTCCTACAGGTCCATGTTTTTACACTTGCAACAAAACTCATACAGATGGCAACTTGTTAACAGAAATCCCATTTCTGTCTTTGAAATGACTTGTGCACACAGCAGAGGTTTGAGTGGGAAGGAGGAGATGGGAATTATTTTCTGACGTACCTACTATACACTCACTAAATACATAAGAATTTAAGTGTACTGAAAAAAAAAGAAAGCCAGAATATGTAGGCACCCGCTTTCTCTTGTTACAGAGAATGTGACTGTGCTTACTTGCTCCAGACATTCCTAAAGAGAGAACTCTAACTTGCAGGCTTTAGCTAAGGCAGTTTTTAAGTTCAGTGTTATTTATCATTTGTACTGAGATGCCTCTCATATATAAGAAAAGGAGTAACAGCCATAAACTGTTATTGATTCTTCATCAGATGAATTGTTGAGTAAACACCCAAAGATAGGCATACATGGTACATATAGCTATTTTTGCTTGGATATATTAAATGAACTACTCCTCTTCATTGTTTCTGCTTTCATCTTTAAAATTTAGTTTCCTTGAATCGTGCCTTAGGTAGTAAGTATAATAAAGTAACCAGTGATGCTCTTTTGTTTTGTGTTTTGTAAATATCTATTTATGATCAAATATGCTATGGATTATTGTAGAAAGAAGATTATTTATCTACAGCAGAATCAGACTGCAGGATGGCAGTATTTTCTTTCTCCCTTTCCAGAAGATATTCAGACTTAAGCTGTTTCTCCTCCCTGTTTGCTTTTTCTTAGGCTGATGTACGACCTCAAACAGATGGCTGCAATGGTCTGAGGTACAATTTGACTTCAGATATCATTGAATCCATATTTCGAACGTATCCTGCAGGTAAGAGTAGTGCACTGCTTTACATTCGTGTAAGATTTGTTTACTACCATCTTACCACAGGAAGTCAAAGCCTTGAAGTATACAGGACTGCAACTTCAGTCTCTTGGATTATTTTTCCCTACTAAGTTTCTGTAATGTGAGGAGGGATGGGAAGAAGCATGTGCTAAGATGTGTTAGGATATAGAATCATAGAATCACCAAGATTGGAAAAGACCTAAAGATCATCCAGTCCAACCGTTCACCTGTTACCAACAGCTTCCACTAAACCATGTCCCTCAACACAACATCCAGTCGTTCCTTGTTTCAACTAATGAAATGGAGTTTTCATTTCAAAAGTGTTTTAATTTGTTCCACCTGCTTTTTGATTGTAAGCAGAGATTTGACTCCCATGATAATCTACTGAGTATTTCAATTCCTCGGAGGGGAAGAGTGATTTCCTTCCTTCCCTTGCACTACACTGAACACTGACACTGGTTCATTTGGGCAGTAGGTTACAAATGCTAGATCCATTTTGAGGACAACTAGAATTCTGTCAAGAAGACTTCTTGTGTGAGCGCAATTTAGAGTATTCAAATTCCTGTGATGTGCATTTCTTTTCAGAGCATTAGGTAGCATTGCAGAGCATAGAAGAGTACCCATTAACTGGTGCTTAACCTGTGCATTCCCTTACACTTAACTGGCATGAATGACGATAGCACCAGACAGAAAGCTAGGAAGCAAGTAAGAAAATACTAATATGAAATGCTGTATTAAGATTTGCAGAACACTTTGTAATCATTACTTGTTTGTTTGCAGTAAAAATGAAATATGCAGAAAATGTTCCACATAACATGACAGAAAGGGAATTCTGGACACGATTTTTTCAGTCTCACTATTTCCATCGGGACAGGCTCAATACAGGCTCGAAAGATCTCTTTGCCGAATGTGCCAAACTGGATGAGAAAGGTAAGCTTTGTGACTTGGTTGCTGCAGTAGGCTGTTAGCGATCTTACAGAGCACAGCACAAGACAAACAGCCAGAACAACTTGCAAAGCTGAAGTCTGCATTTTCTGATGTCCATTTATTGGACATCTTGTTAAGGCAAGAGGCGGAGACTGTCACCAGAAATTGTCTGTATCTTTGCTGTTCTTAACCTGACTGCAAATGCATTCCTTGGAATAAATGGGGATGTGCTAGTACAAGAAATACCCTTTATCACAATTCATGCACCAATAAATTAGTGATAAATTCCAATAATTTACCATCATGACAGGTTAGTTATGCTCTGCTATCAGTTGCTATGGAATAAATTAGTTTACATAAACCTTCATTTTGTGGCTGTGTACAACTTACAGCAGGTGCAGCTTTTATAACAAATTGAATGTTTATCAACAGAAAAGTGTGGATCTCATCCCATATTTTCCATAGGAGTTGCCATCTCTATCCTGTCCACCTTTTTAACGAAAACTTAAGTCAGATTACATTTAATCTGTATGGTTTTTTAATCATCCAGACATATGAAGAAGTAAAATCACTTAATGCCATTCCTTAGTACGTGTTAGAATTCTGACAGGATATGGGTTCTATTAGGAACCCACAGCCCTTCACAAGGAAAAGCTATCATAAGTTACTATGATTACTATGGTTACTTCTACCCAAAGCGATCCAGTAATACGGAGCCAGAGTTAAAAGAAAAATGTCAGGCTTCCCAGTTTCTACTAACAACTAATACTAAAAGCATCCTCTATTTTAATACAGAGTACAGCAATGAACAGAAGTAGATGAAAGCTGCTGTAATTAGAAGGCTGATCTCTTACAATAATTTTTCAAGTTTATTGCTTATTTTCAAGGAAACTTTAAAGGGTTGAAAGATCTAATCAGTGATATTTGAGAATATTGATTTTTAAACGTTAAATATAATATAGTAATCCCACATGTGTTTTTTTTTCCTGCTACTCTTATACAGGGTTAAAAGCAATGGTGTCTCAAGGAGTGAAAAACCCTATGATAGATTTAACAGCTTTGGAAGACAGAACATTAGATGAAGTAAGTAGTTGGCAACAACAAATTTAAGGGGAAATTGGGTCCTTCTCCTTCCTGTTCAAATTACCACAAACACTATTTCTAAAACACAGCACTTAGAAGGCTGCTGCACTTACTGAGTACTCCGCATTTACACAGTCATATGTCTGTGAGGAACTGAAGCCTGTGCCCAACCGCTTGTGTTAATGTGCTGGGTGTGCTGCAGGACCTCTCACTTTTCTAAATGAGTTCCTTCCACCTTGTATGGCTTTGCACACAACCCCCACTTACCCCCCCAATTATAGCAGATTCTGTCTGGCTTCTTCCTAACTTTTAGAACCTGTGGCCACAAAACAGGAAAAAAAAGGTTTTAGCCTTTCTCCTTACTTTGAGTGTTGCTGTTGGGTTCTGCTTAATTTTATGCATGTTGTATAGAATTTTATCTAGATTTAATTACTTTGTTTTGTCAAAAATAGCTCAGTGTGAAGTTACCTGCCTTCATGTATAAACTAAAACAATTTTTATAAATAACGTACCACAATATAAAATATTTAAGGATGCAGTTTTCTGCAGCTGGCTTAATTAAACCTTTCAGTTATAATTAACAATAATGCTTTGTACCACTGAAGCTCAGAGGAGATAGCATGGCTTCCTGACTCAATGGAAAACATAGAATGGTCCTTTTGGCTCAGTGTTGTTCTCTTTATAGGGCTATGGTGTTGCTCCTGTGGCCTCTACATCAAATGCCTCAAAATCTGCTAGAGAAAGTAGCAATGCCGCCATTATAAAACGCTTTAATCATCATAGTGCCATGGTCCTTGCAGCTGGCCTCAGAAAACAGTAAGTTTCAATGTTGTCTGAAAGCTAAATATTTTTAACAAATTAAAGAATTTCCAGAAGGAAAATACATCTGCTGTTATTCATCCAGTCCTTTCCTGTAATTTTTACGAGCAAATTACTGTGTTCTGGAAAGAAAAGTACCATTAGGTTCTATTTTACTTTTTATGAAGTTCTTCAGATCTGTCTCAGATGACAGGTGCTATTGTTAGCTGAGTTGCTCTCCTACCATTCATACATAGAAAATAGAAAGGATGATTCTGTCTCTCTTCTCTATCCCTGCTGAAGGCTGCATCAAAGGGGAGATCTGGTTCAGGGGCTCCACCTACCACCTTCCAGGAGTGGATCTGCTGTGACTTCCTATAGTGGGTTGCATGGGAGAAGGCAAATGAGGAAGCACAACATGAATGTGATATGCATGGATCACATAAAGGTTTACCTAGGGGAACATCCTGTCCCTGACTGACTGCTGTGGTTTAACCCAGCAGGTGGCTGAGCACCACACAGTTGTCTGTTCACTTTCCCCTTTCCCAGTGGCATAGGAGACAGAATCAGGAAAAAAAGTAGAACTCATGGGCTGAGATAAAACTATTTACTTAAGAGTCAAGGGAAATAGTTATGAATATATACATACACACACACACACACATATATATATATAAATAAATGTATGCAACTATACAACTAGTGGTCCACAAGCAATTGCTCACCACCCCCAAACTGATGCCCACCTAGCTCCCTGAGCAGCAGCAGAACAGAGGCAGATGAATTCCCACCCCCTTCAAAACTCCTTCCACATGATGTTGTAAGGTACGGAATATCCTTGGGACAGTTTAAGTCAGCCGTCCTAATTGTTTCCTCCCAGCTCCTTAGGCTCATTGCTGAGAATGGCCTTGGCTCTACAACACTGCTAAGCAACAGCTATAAACATCACTGTGTTACCAGCATTGTTTTTGTTCTAGAACCAAAAATGCAGTGTCATCCCAGACACTCTGAACACTTCTATCCCAACTGAAATTAAGACAGTTACATAAATTTATAGTAAAATCTACAGGTAAAACATCTTTTTTAAAAAGGGGGGGGGGAGGGGTGATGCATTAGGTTAGATGTAAGGTCTGTTGTACAGTTTGTTCCCAGACAACCACCTAAATAGATTAACACTGTATCCAAGTCCTACAGTCCCTCACAGGTAGGAGATCTTAAATACTGTCTTCTGCATAGCTGAGCTCCCTGACACCGTTCTCATCTTTTCCAAACTGAACAGTGGATCTCAGATAATCTCTTCTGGATAATACATGTCTCTGCTCCTCAGTTCGGAGAGGAAAATCAGTAACTCATTCTGAAACAGCAGATTCTAAGAGCTCCCATAGCCTTGCTAGTATGTCATAGGCATAACTATGTATGCAAATCATACACTTTCACTGTTGGCACACCACTATTTCTGCAGCAAGGGAGAAATACCCTACCCTGCTGCTGAGTTTCCTCCTGGACAAAGCATTATTTGAGGTGTTGGCTCCTTTTATCTACATAAACTTCTTCCAGTGAAGACACAAGGGGGGGAAGCAGATGTACCGTATGAGTATTTTTGAAACATAAATTTACTTTGTCTTTAGCTTGTGTCTTAAATTTCCTGTGAGGTGAATTCTTCTTAATGCTGTTTCTCTATTTTAAGAGAAGCACAAAATGACCATTACAGTGAGACCAGCAGTACGGATGGAAACTCCAGGGATTCAGATTTCTTTCAACCACCAATGAAAAAGGTATAAAGTCAGCTGATGCCATTCTAGTTGGAAGAATTTGGATGTTGTCTCTTAAAGCATTGCTGAAGGTTTATTATGTGTTTTAAGAAGCACCTAAACCAATACTTGTTACTCTATATACTTCTATGCTAAATAACTAAGGGCAAAGTGAGAAGCCTTGAGAATAAGAACATCTGTTAGCAAACACAAACTATACCTTGAAGTATTGTTCTGTTGATCTGTTTAGTAGGGCCCCCTGAAAGCAGAAGTTTCCAGTGTGATTCTGATTAGACAGAAGTTACTTTTTTCTCCGTACTGTGCAGTTGTATTTTTGCTGTTTGCCTGAACAGTTCTAGGGAAGATACATCCAAAAGGAGTATTGGTGCTTGAGAGTCAATATTAACCTATCAAGTGTACATTTGTAGAGAGAATGATTGAACTGACTCATGGCAGTCTTCATCTTAGGGGTAGAAGTTGGAGGAAGTTTAAACAAAGAGCAATGATGTCTGGTGCACTGACATAGAGCACAAGCCTGTTTTAGAGCGACCACAGCAGCTCACAAAGTGGACAGAAAATACTGTAATTGCTGCAAAGACTGAATACTCCTTGCGGGAATTGACAGTTAAAATAGGTTGACTTAAAGCCTTTATGTATTGCTAAGAAAGCCTTTATATACTGCTAAGACAAGAGCATACAACACATGTTGTTAAATACTGAAGAAGTCAACAGCTTTGACCTTCTTGAAAGTTAGTTTTTACTGAAGGATAAACATGCCAGCCCTGGAACAAGTGTGATGAGAGGAATGAGAAAAGAGTATAACAGTAAGAAACTCCAAAGGTAGGTTTCTCATTCTTCAAAGTCCATTGGCACTGTCCTCTTACCTCTCACCACTAATACTCTAGCTCTGCTGTCACCAAACAGCTTGGATAATTATTGCTGTGTCAGTCCTATACTCCTGGACTTCAGCAATTAAATCATTACTCTTTCTGTTTACATAGAGGTAAATGACTTCAGTAGAGAGAACAAAGAATGGTCTATGTATAACAGAAAAAAAACTGTACATGTTAAACAACATTGGTCACACCTCCCTCGAGAGCATAGATGCTAACTGTTCCAGGCAATTTTGTTTCATTAAGGTGTGTCTAAACCTTTCACTCAAAAAAAAAACAAAACAAAACAACAGGGAAGTGAGAAGAAAAATAACACTAAATGCATCAAATTGTGTTATTAGTAACGTCTACAATTCTTTGGCTTATTTTAGGTGAAACTACAGGAATCCATTGAATATGAAGATTTAGCAATGAATAATAGCACTAAAACTATTGCACTAAATTTAAAGAAATCTGACAGGTAAGTTAACAATAGATGCTGACTAATTCAATGTCTTTGATATAGCAAGTCTCTCATCACAGCCTGAAGAGAATCAGGAGATGTAGTTCCCACTGTGCAATACTCAGCCAAGCACTTCTCATTTAAATTTGTATTTTGATTTCATTTTGCTTTTCAGCAAGTTTCTATAAACCTGCTGGGAAGACTTTGACATGTAATTTCTATGCAAGACTTAAGAGACCGATTGTCATAGTTCAGCACTTTGCTGCAGCTCGTAGAAGAAAAATGAACATGATATGTGCATTTACAACTCCAAGCAAAACAAGCAGCACTGGGATAGTTTGAGCTGGTCACTGGTTTGTTACTGTTGTAGTAATTGTCCTCTTGTTTTCTAGACCACTAAGCTTGAGAATCATAGAGAAGGACAGATGCCACAGGAAAGACAGTCAGCTAAAACATGCATGCAACTTCCTTTCTCTGAGGTTCACATTGGTGTGAAGTCCTCTGCTACACTGATGTTCCCAAAACTGAGCATAGTGGATGGCAGAGAGTTTTTCATGAGCTTGCTTGCAAATTCAGTGTTAGAAACTGCTGCCTCTTTTGCTGCCTTACCCTCCCCTCTTCCCATGTAGCACTGTGTTTTACTTTTTACGTCAGTAAATAGGATTTAGGTAGCAATGTCAGCAGTAGCAAAGCATCCCAAATTAGAAATATTTCTACTGTCCACTGAATTTGGTGTCCATTTTACCAACACTCCTGTCAATATACTTTTCTCCTTCTCTCACCTCACAGGTATTATCATGGTCCAACTCCAATTCAATCACAGCAATATGCAACCAGTCAGGATATAATTAATTCTTTTCATAGTATTAGGCAAGAAATGGAAGCATATGTACCCAATCTAACTCAGGTATGTAAGAATTGTCCAGAAATTCCCTTCTTGATGTTAGCATTTTTATTTCTGTACACTTTGGCTACTGGAGTTTAAATTGTTCAGGGTAAACCTCGTTATCTCCAATAGTTTAATGTTGAGCTTATTTTACAGCTTCAGGTGGTACCTTTTCAAATACTGTGTTTAAGATCTAAGCATGGAAAAAAAAAAAATATATCGAAAAAGAAAATTGAAGCATTTCTGATATTCAGTTATATTCTACTATTACCATGTTCTTTTGAAGTAGTGGTGAAAAGTATATATATACACACACACACAGGATGGCTTACTTGAAGTACTGGTAAATATTACTGATCCCACCCTCTGAACTTTAGGAGGTAATGGTCTTAAGTCATTGCATGCGGGTTTATAACTAAATGGGTCTTTGTCTTAGAATGCATTCAAGTGCAGGACCTGCTTTTCATTGGGCTGCACTCTTTCTGGCAACTTGAGGGCAGCAGAGCCACCAGCTGATCCTCACCAGCCAGTAACTGAACTTTCCCTTTATGTAAACCCACTTTTGGCCCTAAGAAAAGGGACCACAATTGTGTGTTGCATGTCTGTACTGTAATGATCAACTTCATCTCATTTTGCACAGCCAGTTCGCATACTAGGTAAAGATTTGTTCATAATTCATTGGGGAGCTTTCACTGAAAAACGAGGGAATGCTTGCATTTAATTCTGCAGACTAGGAAGCTCTTCATCAGAACTTCCATTGTATGTTCCCGATTGCATCTCCACTGTTAGAGCTCACCTATGATTTATTTTTAAGGCATCACTGCAAAAATTTGTTCCCTCTTTGCTTTCAGGTTCTTTCAAGTGGTGATGCTACTAGCACTATTGCAGTCCTGTCACCTGGAGGAGCACTTATGCAGGGTGGAACACAGCAAGCCATAAACCGTAAGGATTTGACATATACAATATTTCAGTCACTTCTTATTACACAGCAGTTTGCTGTTTCGTATCTCTCTTAGATTGTTACACCGATATATGAAATTTTGGAAACACGGAACTGGAATAGCATTGGTTACAGAAACAAAAGCAAAGCAAAAACTCAGCCCAGCTAAGAGGCAGCACTGGCTGAAACTGTGCTGTGGCAAGTGGGTGACAGAACATCACAGAGCAAGTGAGGAAAGGATGCACCCAATACCAACTCCTCGTACAGTCGATGGGTTTTCAAGACATACTTCGTGAGAACTCTAAGGAATTGTACTATAGATAAGAGTTTTGAACTAGTGGAACTTATTTTTTGCAGCCTGAATTAGAATCTGCAGTTTGCTGAAAGAATGACCTACCTGTGCACTGCAAAGGCAAACAAGCAACTCATCCTCCTCCATCTCCATCCAACTACTGCATCCCCCACTATCACATTTATGCCACCTTGAGTTCCTTACCCTTTCATCTCACAGTAGATGAGTTCCTGCTCTCACAAGGCAGGGTTTAGAACAGTTTCCCTGTTTATGTTTTGTACTTGATCTGAAGGACAGCAGAGACTATTTAGACAGCTGAAAAAGTATGCACTCCTAGTGGTAATAAATGGAGTCCATCAAGCAGTAACAAAGCTTTCTTATCCTCCCCAGTTGACAGTCCCCTTCAACCCAGACCATCTTTTCTTCTAACATCCTTATCCTAGAGTTCCCTTTGGACTGTTCAGGCTTCTGTCATTCTCAGTGATTGTGGGTTTTGTTTTGGGGTTGTGGTGCCATCCCTACTTGTGAACCATGTAACCATTCTTACTTTAAGACACTGTTTGAAAGATAGTTGCTTGTTCCTTTATGTGCTCTACCTGACAAGTGTCATTGTTTTCTCATTCTTTCTTGTCAATGAGAGAGGGAAAATAATTACACAAGCTTGCATTATCTTCTGTACAACCCATTTAGTACTAGACTTCAAATAGAACAGTTAGTACTGCCCCACGTACTTTCTAATTCTGAATTGAAGCACGATGTCCATCCTTTGCCTGGGTAACATACAAGCTTCCACACACACAAGCCATAAATAAGCAGCTGACCTGATCTGATACACACCTCCTTCAGGTGTGAAGTGCCTCAGAGTCCCTTCCCAGCCAGCCTTCCTGTAATTCTAATAAGAAATATGTATTACATCCCTCATTCATTAGCCTTATGTTCTCATTTTATGTATCATAGTTTTGAGTGATATGAAAAACCCTTTTTTTCCTATTGCAGAGATGGTGCCAAATGACATTCAGTCTGAACTAAAACATTTGTATGTGGCAGTAGGGGAGCTGCTAAGACACTTCTGGTCCTGCTTTCCTGTTAACACGCCATTCCTAGAAGAAAAGGTAAGGCTTCCTCACTTGACTGGTTATGATATGGCCAGATCATTGTTAAAGATGACTGTCATTAAGTTGAAACATAGAGCTGATACACATGCATTAAGCGAGCACTTACTCATCCTTAGATGAAGGTCACAAAACAGTATAAAACATTACATTTTTCAGCAGTTCTGCTGGTGTTAGTGGCTACAGTCATGCATAGCCCTGCGTGCCTCTATAACCCCCAGTAGGAACATTGGCTGTTCACTAGCTTCTAACATAACAGTCAGCTGTATTCCAGCCACATATTTAACACTACCAGTTTTAAACACAAACAACAGCCACACTTCTACTCTAAGGCGTAACTGCCACATTGGTAGTTTCCAGGAAATCTTTATCCTTCTATCCATTGTTACTCAGCTTCTAAACACAAACTGTTTCTAGGAAGACAGTTGCCTTCATGAAGGGATGATGCCTGTCTATGACCAGGTTGCTTTCATGATTATTAGCATTTCTCTGTTGCTATTGTCAGCCTCTGACCTCACGTGTATCACGCAGATAATGACAGGCATCTTAGATTTTTTTGCTGCAAAATGTGACTGAAAAACTCACAGTATAGTCTTTGCTTAAAGCAAAAAGGATATTTTTGTTAACATGTGTTACTTGCTGACAAAGTAATAATGACGACATTGCCATGCTGCATTTTCAGACACACTACACTTGCCTCAAAAAATAAATATGCACTTAATTTTTAACTTAGAGACAGATGATTTAGGAATTTTCTTTCCTTGAACCATATATATTTCCAAGTATTCCCCCAGAATTAATTACAAAGTGTTTTGTGCAAATGATTACAGTATTGGTTCTTTTTGTCTTTCAGGTTGTGAAAATGAGGAGCAACTTGGAAAGATTTCAGCTTACAAAGCTCTGCCCATTCCAAGAAAAGATTCGGAGACAGTATTTAAGCACAAATGTAAGGGAAAAATACTCTGGTGCATGTTAATAATGTGAACCATAATTATCAAAGAATGGTAGCTTTGTTTGCTGCTTATTCTGGGTCATCTTAAGTTTATCTGTTTAGCGGGTAATTAGTTACACAGTTAACTATTCTTCTCCAACTCTCCCTTTCTACACTCTGCTGCATAATAGATTACCCAGCAGAAGGCAGCAGTCATGTTTTATTTCCTACTTCTGTCATGACTTAGGACTTGGGCAGCTACTTCTAAACAGTCTCCCACCGTACCAGATTTGAAGTGGTCATAGGCTAAATAGCAGAAAACAGCACAACCGAGCGTAATTTCCCTGGACCTTCACAGCTTAGTCACTATCTGAACTGCTCCCTCTACAGAGACTTACACAGCAGAGCTTCAGAGTCCTTTCTCAATCTGGCATACCTCCTTGATCTTAGTGAAATTACTTGTGAATGGAATAATCCAGCTGAGTGTGCTTGATCAAAGGGAGGGTGATCTATTCTCCATTAGCTGTGACATTTACTTCCTTTTCCCTCTTAATCTTTCAGTTGATAAGTCATATAGAAGAGATGCTGCAGACAGCCTACAATAAGTTCCATACATGGCAGTCCCGGCGTATGCTGAAGAAGACGTGAGAGTGCATGCTGTACAGGTTTGAGAACAAAAATCCGCAATAGGGATAGGAGTACAACCTAGCACATGTGCAGATCTTACAGTTGTTGCAGGAAGACCTGCAACCTATGGACTTCTGGAAATGATGCTAACTGAACTTGCACATTTTTTGAAAAAAAAGAACTGAGATTAAACTTGAAAACTAGGAAGAAGAACAAGAACGAACCAAAACAGAAGAGCTGAGGAGCAGAACTATTTAAAAGACACTGTTTACCGCAGTTACTCAGGAACTGCTTTTGATTTGCATTAAGAGCTGCTTTCAGAAATAAAAAAAATTTAAAGAGGGCGTATTAATAAAATCTCTTTTTGTCTATTTTTTTTTTTAATATGTATGGCACAGGGTAGAAATCAAAATGTTTTCACTGGATTCTGGCATTTTGTTGAATTCTTTGTATCTTCCGCAACCATTTAACAGTGCTATTTTAAAACAGAGCTGAAACTGGTTTTACTTCAACCATCCACGAGTGCGTAGCTGTCCAAAGATGAGCTACTGCCACGTTTCCCCCAAATTGGACACAAGAGACATTGCACTGAAAGCTGTTCATGATCTGGGGTCCCTAAAGGGATGGGGGACAAACTCTCACCAGAGATCTTGGATTTTTATGCAGAACTTTTTCAGCCATCTGTTTTGCATGTTTTCCTCTGAGTGCAAGTGTGTGCTACTGCAATCCTTTTGTTTTTTGAGGTGGCATTTGTTCTGAGGAGAGGATACTTCTTTTTTTTAAAAAACAAAATTAAATAAAGTTTCTTACAAAACTCACTTATTTTCAATCATTAGACTTCTTGGTTTTAATTTCTTCTCCTAAACCTGTTTTCCTTCGCTCTCCCCATTTGACTGTTACACTATTTTTGGCGAATTGATAATCATTGCAAAGAAAAATGTTATTATCAAAACGTCCATCAACATCGGGAATCTGTGCCATACTTTGTTCCAAATAGAACCAGTTCACCATTTCAGACCAACCTGTCTTGTATTAAGAGTGACTCAAATGCAAAGTAAACCTGTTTTCTATAATATATGCAGTTTAATGACATTCTTGTATTCTTTGTCATCCTGGCTGTACTAAGGCTCAGTACAGGCTACTGAATTGTTCTTTGTTTTTTTTTTACTTCTAACTAAATGCGACTGTTAGAGTATAAGATGCATTTTCAAAGACAAATCAAAATGACAATACTTATTTAAAGCAAGCACAGCAGAGTAAGACAGAAGAAATCTCCACTAGCTTACATGATGACTTAATACTGGGTTCTGCCATCACTGGTATGATGTTAAAGCATTACAGTATGATGTCAAGTGGAGGATTGTCACAGATGTACTTGTATAGCCAAGTCTGTGCTTGTTCTGTGCTGCTGCTCCATTTATGCAAGAGGGGCTTTTCTTTAACCGGTGCATGGAAGGCAGCAGCTTCCTTGTTTCCGGTGTTCTTGGATTTTTGTATTATGCTACTATTTTGATAAAAGCTGAGTTTCAGTTAAATGTCACTGTCTGCACCAAATTCTGTCTGGAAGTGTATGCATATTGTTAAGCCCAGTTTCCTGGTCTGCTTCTGCAGATAGATGCATGATACCTGCTCTGTGATGTAACGTGGTTTGCTACAAGAAGCAATGGCTCTGCAAGAGGGACACTATTTTTTTTGGCACAGTAAAAGCGTCATTGGGAATAAATGGATGCATGAGGGGGAAGAGGTGTACATCTTGTCAAGGTTACCTCTTGCGGTAGCTAGTTTGTGTAAAATCTAGGCTTAGAGTATGGCTTTATTAAGCCTAATACTCTTAAAAGTACAGGCAGTTCCCAGAAAGAAAGGGTAGTTTTGATCCCCCCCCCATTCCAAAGCATTTGATCTAGAAATTTTGTGGCCAAATTTCAGCTATATAGTGAAAGCTATCCTTGCTTTCACCACTATCAGAAGAGCACAAAAAATATCCAATTTGTATTCTAACTTAGCCTGAAGCTACAAACAAGATGTGAATATCCAGCTGCACTGAGGCTTTGCAATAATTATTTCATTTTAAAAATCAGGCAGGAGTTCCGTATTCAGAAATAATTCACCTTTGATTTGAGTCAGTATTTAGCGTTCCTGGAACACTGAACAAAACACTTAGCACAGTGCAGAAAGTTTCAGCGCATCACAAGATAATGTTACGGTTCAGAAGACCGCTGTTTGCAGTCATGATGGGGGATAGTATTGCTATAGCTTTAAGTTATTGGTGGGATATCAGGCTATCAAAACGTATCTTAATTACTAGAACTGCAGGGGTGGGGGGGAGAGGAGGAAAGTAGTGAATTCACCAGTTTTGCCTAGAGACTGCACAGGCTAGGCTGCTATGCACTCATACTGCTTTTTCAGGTATTGTGGCAATAAGGCACAAGCCCCTCCTGAAACAAGGGAGGTAAACTGAATATTCTTTCTTCTACATGCGTTCCCCTTCTCTGTAGCATGGTCCAAATCCCAGATTCATTCCTTAAGTTTTGAAACAGAATCATCATGCATTATATTACTATTGGAATCTTTATACTGACTTGTATTTTTAATGAGAATTCATAAAACTTGTATCATTGGCATTGATCTAAGATTTGTAGAATAAACCCTACTGAATTCTAAAGTCAAGTCTTCTCTAGTGCTTAGGCTGCGTATTTTCTGATGTTGCATTAAACCCCAGACTATTCAGGCCTAAATTGAAATAGAGCAGCACATAGCATTAGCTCAGCCATCCCCTCATACTGGTAGAGCATATCAGGAGCAAAATACAGTTCCTCTCAAATTGTTTCATTTTCAGAAGTTGAGAACTTCTGCCTCATGGGGAGTCCACACCATTACTTTCTACACTGCTGTGCCCCTTACTGATCATAAAGAGCAGATTTAAGTCTCCATGGATTAATATTCTGCTTGTTCTGTATATTGATGCAGCAGCTGCTGTTCCAGGAATGCTCACGGGCTGCTTTGTCAGCCATTCACATCCAAGCTTTTCTAATAACTGAGGATAACTTAAAGCAGATATTAGCAGTCTGGCTTAGCTTATCTGCAGCCTGTGAATTCAAGCAGTGAAAATACCTGGACACAACACAAAAACACTGCATTTTTTCCTCTCAGCAAGAGCTCTGCAATAGTCAAAGGAAGGAAGTGAATTTGTTTCCCTGGAGCCATTCCTACAGGTAGCTGCCTGCACGCTCAGGACAGCTCTCTAGATGGTGACCTTCAACTTCCCAGTGCGACAAAGCTCTGTGCAACTTATTTCCTCCCACCCCCTTGTAGTAAGGTGCTTTTACAGCTGCATTTTTCCATATTTATACTGTAACTACGTCCTTACAACCTCTATCCTGAGATATTGTTATTAGCTAGAAAGCTTACTGTATCCTTTGCCAGAACACTCAAACAGCACTTCATCCAGAACGTCACTTGTGCAAGCAGGTGAGGTGACAACAAGAAAGTTTGAGTATCCCCTTAGCTCTTTTGTGTCTCAAGGTACAACCTTACTCAGATGTCCCACTACCTGCAGGCAGCATGTGAAAGGGCTTTGGAGTCCAGTCTGAAGCACAGTTTCAAAGGTGAGACAGTTCTTAACCTGCTTCCAGGCCCTCTAACATACAGTAAAAGGTGGTGCTTGATAGAAAGAGAACACAGCAACTTCAGTTTTTGACAGCAGTCAGACATTAGAGGATCTACAGAGGTGCTCCTCCATAAATCCTAACAAATAATGGCAGATGTAGTCCTACAGTAGAAGTTACAAAGCTGGGGATCCTTTAGGTTGCCTACCCCGATATCCTTCATCTTTTTCAATACACTGCATTTCCCTCAGCTACCTCCAAACACATCACTTCATGCAAACAGACCCAAGTCCTTGTCTGAAACACTACAAACAAGGCAAAACACCACTCTCCTTACTAACAACCTAAATAGAAAATACCATGTCAGTGCTCCCCTTGGGCTCTCATCTGCTGCACAAGGGCCAAGCAGGTGCCAGCAGCAGGGCAGACAGACAGCACAGTGCTCACCAGAGGGCACAGAATAGTACCCAGATCCTTCCCTACCATGGACCAGGGCTATAGAACCAATGCAGCAGGGAAGGATGAGAGCATTTCCAGGCTCTAGCTTCTGTTAAAACAGCAAGATCCAAACATACTCCATCACTCCAGGAACTAGCCAGAGATCAGTGGGTTCCAGGGGCAGGAGCTGCTCCTCAGCATTGCAGCACAAGGAGTGGTGTCTCTGGGGATTTGCAGCATGGAGCACCGGACATGTTTCCTTCCTCCTGCCCCAATCTACAGCCTTCTCAACTCCAGCTGACTGGAGGACCCAAATAAGGGAGTGCTGATAACAGTTGGACAAATGGCATGTCCTGTGATCAGAGCTGACAACTCCGACACAGCAGCCCCACAGTACACACTTTCCATTGGAGACTCCTCCCATTTCTACCTTTGCCCAACTATTGTTGATAATAAATTACAGAAATAAGTGCCTAGTTGTAAAGTCACATGCTCTGTAACTGACAACCTCTGGGCCTGGGCACAGCCAAGCCACAGTTCCCTGCCTGCCACATGTGCAGGCATCATGCTCTCCTCCCCTTGCAGCCACGAGATGATCATCCAGTGAGCCAGCAGCAGATGAGGAGGGATAGTGCCATTGAGCTGGTTGTGCACACAAGGTGTGCGTGCAGCACGGGCAAAGATTTGCTGTTTTGTTCTACCAACACAGTATCACAGCTGGTGAGCACCAAGAACCCTGCTTTGCAAGAACAGGTCACAAAGAGCATGACACTGAGAAATGTTTTACAGCACTGCGGCATGGGCATCTGGACATGAGACAAAGCAGGCACCCTCCAACATTTCACACAGGTAGGTGTCCACGTGTGTCTTGAATATCACCATAGAAGGAGACTCCACAACCTCTCTGGGCAACCTGCTGCAGTGCTCTGCCACCCTTACTGTTAAGGAAGTTCTTCTGCATGTTAGTATAGAACTTCCTGCGTTCAGGTTTCAGGCCAAATTATCTCAGCAAAAGCAAACACACCACAGTCCAAAGACTAACATAGGAGTTACTACTACATTTTGTAATAACCATTCCTAGGTGATAAGCACTGCTTTACACCAACACACTGGAGTGATGGAACAAGAACCAACTCTGAGAGCTGGGATTGCCGTAAGCAAATGCCTGTTCAGCTAAAATTATGGGGATCTCTATTCAGCAATGCAAAGCTCATTTTTCACGAGGAATCCCTTCAGACACAATCCCCCCCTTCAGTATTTCATGCTCTTTATCTCAGTGTGCAAAATCTGGAGAAGATGCAGAAGAGGCAACCAGCTGCACTGCTGCCTTCCTGGAAGGAAGGGTGACCCATGGAACAGCACAGCCTTCACACAAGTTGGAGGCTGATTGTGCCTGGAGACCTGCCAGAAGCACCCCTCTCACTGAGCAAAGCTGCTTCTCAGCAAGTCTACCACAGGATGCCATCTGAGTGCAAAACCAAGCTCCCTAGCCCACAGCTGTTTGCTGTACACAAACTATGACACAGGCTTATGAAGCACTGGCCTACATTCAGAAATAGCATGCTCCCAGGGAGGCAGGCAGGCACGCAAGTAGGAGGGGTGATTGATGCTTATCTGACATGCAGCCCCTGCCTGCATCTCCACAGACATGCATGAGCACTGCAGCACGGACAGCTGTGTGTGCAGCCCCTGCTTCTGAGGATCCGCAGCACGCATGGGCAGAGATGCTGCAGCACATACCACCCCCTCAGGCAGCCTGTCAGCAGCTTGGACACAGCTTCTGCAAGAGAGGTTTGGAGGCATGGCTCTCACCCAGGCACGAGGGCTGCAGCTTGCCCTGCTGCTCCAAGAAACCTTTGCCCACATAAGCATCAGATATGACTGTTTCAGCAGCAGTAAACCTGACTGTGACCAGGAAACATTTCACTAGAAAAAGTATTGATTGTGAAACCACTCATTACAATACAGCGGCTGGTTTTCCAACAACTTGTTTCTCTCTAAGGCTAAAATGGAGATCACAGGACAAGAGGAGCATCATGCTTCACATCTCTAAGCAAGACTGTCCAATGCTTTTCCCACATGAAACATCACAAAACAAGGAATAGAGCTCACAACAATGAGCAGAAGCAGCACGCAGGTTTGCTTCCATCCTAGTCAAACTTCTACCAAATCCTAATGGAGACTGTGTGAGCATACACAGAAACTGTTCAAACAGTGATGTTTTGTTCTCTAGCCCTGCAAGAACACCTCTCTCCCTGCCCCAGCTCAGAGCCATCACCAGCACACGGCAGCACTCCAACATGACCAGCAGCTGCTCAGGCGGGGGACATAGCATGCCAGGAACACCACCTTGCTGCCCTGGTGTTTGTGCTGCTGCCTAAACTGAAGTTATGTGACTTCGTTATTGCTTTCCCCCCAAACATGCCTCCCTTTTCAGTAAGGGATATTGATCTGTTTGAAATCAGACTCTGATGCTATAATCAGACACCTCTCAGGCACACATTGCTTCACTACACAACACAGCTGTGAGCCCAGGCACTTAGTGAACCTGCAGGAGCATTTCACTCCCACCAGAAACACACTCTTAATGCAAATCTCCCAGGAGTTAGACACACGAAGCAGAAGTCAGCTCAATATCTGCCCATATTTATTGCTCAAGGCTCACTAATGCAGGCAGGGCTGGGCAGTCACAGCCCTGTGGAACTCCCTGCACCAGGAAGTACTGCTACAGCCCATCTGTGGCTGACTGCTCCGGAAGATCAGCCCAAAACAGAGGCCAGGCCCCCCAACCACAAGGTCTCAGCACTCAGACCCACTTCTGCTTTCTTACACCAGCACTAACAGGGCAGTTCCTGCCCCCATGTGTTCCTGCAGCAGCACCAGGGAGTAGCTGAAGTAACTTTTTTTCTCCCACACGAATAACCTGAATAAATATTTCACATTGCTCTCACTTTCACTACTATAATGGCAACTCTGCTCTGTCTGAAAGGACTATGCATAAGGGAGCACTTTGCTAGAGGCCTCCCGATACAGGCAGCAACAAAGGTTCTATGGCACTGTGATCAGACAGCTGCACTGCTGTGTGAGCTGCAGGCACAGGGCCCCATGCAGCTTCCCCACACCTGACTTCCACAGGACTCAGCACAACTACAATACATACAGGTGCTTTAGAAGCCCCAAGGGCAGCCCTACTTCTGATTGCACCTGGCAGGAGTCAAAGTCTACCTGGGCAGCACAGGGCCCAAATCTCAGACCGCACACCTAATCTGTCCAGCTATGTTGGAATCCACACCTGCCAAACAAGTAGTGTGAGGGGGAAAGAAATACCAAAAAGACAAAATATTTGAGATATGCCATTTCTCAAGCTTGCCATCAGCTATTCAGCATTCTTAGGCAATCAAAATGGAGGTATCAATAGTCAGTTCTTCAGCTGTCTTTAGTCAGCACCCTACCTTTTTTTGTTTTTTAAATGAGCCTATTACCAAATTTAACCTAAAATGGGAAGATTCCTCCCAAACACAAGGTTTCTTTTTTTGCATTATATGAAAGATGTGATCCAACTAATAGAAATCTTCATTGGATCTGGGTCTCTGCCCCAGGTTTGTTTTCCAATGAAATGCCTCTGAAGGAATGTGGCCAAGGGTTTCTTTTTATTATTATTAAAAAAAAACAAAACCAAACTTCACTAACTCCCAACATCATACCTAAGGATACTCAATAGCAGACAGATGGGATGAGATGAGGAGGAGGAATACTGACAAAGGCAAATGCCTTGTCAAACTGAGCTCTTTCTCAGCCTCATGGAAGATGGCTCCTCTGCAGGATTTCTATCTGTCACCCCTCACAGACGAACTGTGAGATGGGTGAGAAGTCTCAAGAACAGCATGTTTAGCTTCCACTTGCAGTGCTAGGACCTATACGTGCATAGGGGAATTGCCAAAGCCACAATGCTTATCATCCTGAAACAAGAGCTTAGAGACCCATTTCAGCTCTTCCTACAGAAGACGATGCAGTGAAAGTGCCACTGCTGCACCAAGGATAACCTTTTAGAGCATCTCTTAGAACCAACCTAAGGCTTATTATTAGCATTATAAACTTCACAGAGGATCTGCAAAGGCAGATCTTTAACCTTGAAATATTTCTGTGCATGCTTGGAACCACTCCATCACACAGTAAGATCAACCACTGGACTCTGTACATTTGGATATGTTGTTCTTCCCCTGAATTATTTGCATGTAATAATAGCAGGAACAAGTGTCTGCACAAAGTTCAAACTAATTTCCTTATTGAACACCTTGCACAACTGCTTATCCAGGAGGCCTTTAACAATATATTTGATCCAGTTACAGGGCTGACATAGAAGCATTTTCAGGTACTTCAGTATTAGCTAGAAAATCAATTTTCTTTTTGACATTTCTTCACCAGTGGAGATTGAAGCTATAATGTTTCAAAGAAACCAGGAGATGCTGTATCTTCAAAAGGATAGAAATCTGATCAAAAGCACTTTGCCTCCACTTGAGACCAAGAATTTTTCAGAGCTCCTTTATCAAAAGCAAATCACTTACATCCTAAGTACCAGAAAGGCATCCAGCTGTTTCATGAATCAGCCAATATTAGGCATCTAACAACTTTCACATGCCCATGTTCAAGGTTCTATAGGAAACGAACAGCTTGCCACTCTGCCTTGTGGTTTCCAAACAGAGCAAGTCAATCTGGGGACAAAGAGCTTCAAGAGAACACTGTGCAATGGCTTAAAAAAGACTTGTGTTTAGAGGAAATGTTGGCTGTCCAGACAAGAAACATCCAACCCCCAAGAACCTTCTCTCTGCAGGATACCTCCGGCTAGACACAAGAATAGACATTAATGCCAAGAGCTACATGGTTAAATACTAAATTAGGGTCTTGAGGAATAAAATCTTAATGTCCTATGTTCAGGAGAAAAGCATAGGAAAGATTTATATTAGAATTATCCAACTGATAGTAGTCAGCTCCAGTCCCATGGACACCTGGCAGAACACTGTGCCAAATTCATTCATGCTGTCCATTAATGTTTCTAAACATTTATTTCTCAGCACCCTGACTTCAATGGGTGTTTTGTACCAATACTTCCCACACTGTAAGACCCTTCAACGGATAAGATACCGAATGTCTTAAGTGGTTAAATACATAATTGCTTGCAGGCAGTAGAGCCACTGCCCCATCAAAATTATTATCAGCAAGTAAAACCAAGGCAGGTATCGTCACAATTATTAATTTGCAAGCTTCCAAGTTCTTTCTCACCTACAACCAAATAATAGGAGCTGAGTTCTGAAGTTTAACATTGACTTTTAATTTGTGTTTGCTTTTTTAATGACTTAATAACCTATGCAGCTTGCATACCTCTCCCACAGGTCCAGTCATTACCTCGTGACTGGGTTGCTGTGCATGCCATGAGCCATGCCTCTGTAACACGCAATTCCCTGGTACATGCAGCTATATCCACCAGCTACTGCACAACTCAAACAACAGAGCCCCTGTTTCACCCTGGCCTGCTCTCTCCACCAAGTGTTCTGCTTTTCAGCTTCCTTTCAGTGCTTCCTTGTCTGAAAAACCCCTGTGGCTTTCCCTAAAGCTCCATCTTCTGGAGTCTTGGAACTTCGATGAACGAGAAAACAGTACTAATTGAAAAGTACAATAGTTCCAGACCTAAGAAAAAGCAGTGAGTGCTGTGCAGTGGGAGCAGCGCTCTGCAATCTCCACATGGCTTGTAGGTACCTGCATGCTCTAGCTCCATGGCAGCACATGGCTTGCTACACCTTGCTTTTCTTTCCCCTCACAGACAAGAAATCATTTCTGGTGGTTCATTTCCAGTCACCCTTCATTCACGTGGGCACACAGTTCACTTGGTTGCACATTTGGAAACATGTAGAGTCCCATCCCAGCATCAGAAATTACCTGTGCAAGTCTGCATTTGCCAGCGCTTCTGCTTATGAAAGAATGTTCTAGTGCTCATCTGGCTTCAAGCTACAAAAATCACTCCTTATCCACACTGTTAGCAAAAAGGGCTGCTAAATATATATATATTTATGAATACCTGTGTCTCAGTGGAACAGTGCATGAGATCCAAGCAAGGAAACTGGCACACAAGACTGAATTAGGCGTGCTTGCATGGCGTGGCACTTCCTGGCAAAGCTGAGACATTCACTTGGTCCTGAGCCAGGAGCAGAGCATTACTGAAGCAGAGTTATGCAAAACCTCCCTCGAGATTTTTGGTCTAGAAGGGTTTGATTTTGAGCTTTTGGATAAATCCAATCCCAGAACAGAATCTGCAGACCTGCAGATCTACATCCTGCTGAAATGTCTGCCAGCCTTCCAGAAACCACAACTCACTGCACCTGGTTCTCCCACCAAAACTGATTAAATCGAGTTGCTTGTCCAGATCCAGACATTAAGGAAAAAAAATTAACTTGCATTTCAGGAAAGATCTCAGCTACAAGTTTGATTCTATACACTAGTCACAAAAGTGCTTTGGCTCTCAATCTCCATGAGCATTGCCCATTATAGATGGAGATGAGAGCATTTCCAAGGCAATCATCCAGGGGCCCTGCAGACCTCAAAGCTGATCTCCAGGATCGCTACATGTAAAGAGAGCTGAGGCTTGCCAGCACAATCCAGCACAGAAGGTGAATGATGCTGGCTTTGTGCATGCAGGCTCCCTGTTTCCCATAGCCATCCGACACTGCTGCAGATCCATCTGTGCTATTTTTCTGTGACTTGCAGCCACGTGTTCTGAGTGCAGAAAGAACCACTGCGCATAGGCGTTCAGCACACAAAGCTTTTGTCTGTCCTCCCAGGATTAACCACTGTGTTACGTCAGGCAGAGCATGCTCCCCAAGGGAAGTCAGCCTCCTACAGGCTCCCAGCTGACTCAGGCTGCCAAATGAGTGCTTGGGGAGGGGGCTGCTGGATGCAGGGACCACTAATGCCTCCAGGCTGAGCACAGAAGGCAAAGTCACTACCCTTTGGCACACAGCCTGGGAGGCAAGATTAAACATGTCAGTGCGACAGGTCAGAGACATCCTGCAGCCATCCTGCTGTGATCTTGGGAACCCTGCCAGAGGGAAGCTTTCGTTTCTGGAGCATCCTAAACCCGCTCCTGCTTTCAGAGTGCCCTTCTCCTCCTTTCTAGCCTCTCTCTCAACTGATGCTGCATTCTGCTTGCTCCTGGAGAGAAATAGGGCGAACATAACCTGATTAACCAAGGGGAAGGGGGCGGGAGGTAGGAGATTAACACGCAGAGAAATACAGAGCCCTTCCTGCCTGCATTAGCTTTTGCCTATTCAATAATTAAAGTGCTTTGTGGTGACTTTGGAATTTGCTATGAAAGCTTCTCATAAACTCTGTTTCAGCATGCACACATCAAAAGAAAGAGAACATTTGGTTTGACAAGCTGAATTTTCTTGCCTTCTCCAGGGTCAGTCAGGAGCTTAATAATCACTTGGACACAAGCCTCCATTTTAAAACATAAGGGTCCCCCCTTGCTGCTGTTCATCTTCTGACAGCTTGAATCCAGCTTTTATTTGGTCAGCCATATTTGAAGTGTGAGGTGGAAGTTAACATAGGCTTTCTCCCTTTCACATGCAGAAAAACCCTCAAGGCAAACAGAAGTTCCTACAGGTTTATTTGAATAAAGAACAGGTTAAACAGGCCCTGACTTCCTTCCAAGACCATTTTCATTCCCCCTTTTTTTTTTTTTTTTCTAGCCATTCTTGCTTGCTTACCGTATGGATGTTTCAGGAAAGCATTCCCATATGCAGAAAAGATGCCTTCCCTGACCTTCATGGAGCTATTTTTGGCTACTCTTACTGCCTAAGAACTCTTACTGAGGTCACGCACTGCATTAGCCAGCTGTCAGTAACCTTCCCCTAAAAGATGCTAAGTTCTACTGAGGGATTTTTGGTTTGTTTTTGCTTAAAAAAAATAAAAATAAAAATAAAAAAATCATCCCCTAACATAACATCTTATTGACTCCAGATCTCCAGGTGTCCTGCTTGCAAGGGAGCGTATTTTAACAGGGGAAGTAAGACTGATAATTAGTCAAAGAATGCATATTTAATAGTACCGGCTAGGCAAATACAAACAGAAAGAAGAGAATAAGAACATATCCTCCATCTAGAAAATCCCGAAGATGTATTGAGTACCTTCAGCCTTCACTTCTCAGAACCAAACCTCAGGATAGAAATACTGTTTAGTTCCACAAGCTGCAGAATAAGAGAGATTTCTCTCCCTCATTGTACTGCTGGGAGCACAAACAGCTGATAACATTAAAAATGAAAGTACTCCAGGCTGGCAGCAGCCAAATACACAGAACAATATTTCATGAGCTGCAGCAGACACGGCTCCTTCTGTCTAACACGTAAGTGCGTCACGTCACACCCTGTCCACGAGAGGCCCAGGCTCTGCTCCACCTCTCATCTCAGAAATTCTAGTGCTGAAATTTCTCTACCCAACTGGCACTGCACTGCCCACAAATACTTCAGCCCAGAGGCCGTGAAGAAATGGTGAAGCCCATTGCCCCAGAAACCAGTTTAAATGCTTGTCACATGGCAAGGACCAGATGCATGTCAAGACAACTGCACATCCTTGTTGCTTCAGCAAAAATTGTTCACTCTCATGCAATAAGCAAAAGACAACACATACCGGTATTTTCCCCCCTCTAACATCAGAGCATTAAATATCAAAGGTCTTCCACAAATGCACCATGGACCATAGGATGTATGGAACAGAAGTGACACACAATTGGAAAAAAAGGATATGAAAAATGTAGTAGGTGGTGCAGTAACCAGAAACTGAACTCTTCTGCAAACACACACCTCACAGAATTCACAGTCCTATCTTCTAGTGCCTCATGCTTTCTTTTTCACCAAACTGACATTTCAAAAGGGACACCTGCACTGATATTCAGCTTCTTAGGGCCAGAGCCACGTAGGGTCTACAAATACAGCTGAATCTGGATAGAAATATGAGAAAAACAACACAAGGCTGGAGAGTATCAGTGAAAAGTGGCGTAACTTGCATTTGCCAAACCCAGGTTCCTTTTACCATTAGGCCCAAACTAGAGAAGTAACAGATTCCGCAGGCATCAAGATTGCTTCTGTAGCAGCTCAAAGTCAAGCACCCATTCTCTTCTGTAACAACCTCCCCTTTAAGAAAGGCTTGCAGATTGCAAAACAACAGGACTATGCCCTGCAGCTGTTTGCTAAATATTTGTGAAGTTTCATCTAAACACATGAATCAATGCATCACAAACCAGCAACTCCAGGCTCAGCACAGTGATGTGGAAATTATTTGTTGGTAGTCCGTAGGCAAACAGCAAGATTTCTCTGCCTGTTTAAATTTTAAGTGTGCACAAGATAAACAGATGGGTAGAACTATGGGTCAATATTCACATAACATTCCTGAAGACATCCAGTGTGCTAACACTAAAGGAATATTTAGTAAGCATTTTGCCCCTCTGTGGTTTTACTTTCACTTCTCAGCTTTGTTCTGTCTCTCCAGTTAGCAAGCTTTTTGCTGAGGAGAGCCACTGCACGCCTACTCAGTGCTGTGCCAGTGCAAGAGATGTTGGTACCTGCTTGGAGTACATTAAGAATCTGTGGAATCATGTAAAGAAACAGAGTCAAGAGACCACTCTGTGCTCATCAGCCACACAGGCTGCACCTCTCACTACTCAGTTTCATCTTCCTTTGAAAACACTGCCATAATTTAGACCTTCAGTACTGAGTCATCATGCAGTGTATCATGTTTCAATTAAGAATTAAGGAGATTTGAAGCTAAACAAAAAGAAACCAAAGCAAATCAAGACTGAAAAAGAAAAGTTTATCATCACCTTAGAAATGATCATAAATCAACCTCTTCTTACTGCCGAACCACATTTTGAACCCCTACCTGAAGCACAGCAGAACCTACACCTCAGAGCACACACCTATCTTTGCTATGAAAAGGATGAGGTCTACAGCAAAAACTCCTGTGAGGAAAACACAGACCACCTAATACCTACAGCAGCCAGCTAACATAGAGCTATGACATACCTAGATGATGGGGTAAACTTCTAATGGGTAACACAAGTTAGAAGAACTTAGTCATTTAAAAAAGGTACGTGTCTTTCTTAGCTACCTTCTGCTTATAAAATAAACAACAAAATTTAAAAGCCCAGGGCCCAGAACTCCTCAAAAGATAAAGTAACAGTTCTTCTGGAGAGTTGTTCTAATTCCATTTGCAGCAGCACATTCAACTGGGAGTACACACGATATAGATGGTATTTAAGAACCCTACCCCATAACCTCTCAGGGCAGTACCTGCCTTCCACCATCTGCCCACAGGGCTGCGTTCACCCACAGAGAGACCAGCAACAACCACCACAAAAACAAAGGCATAAAAGAGTACCTTGTGTAGAGACAGTGAAGTTATTTCTCCCATCTGAGAACAGCAGAAGCGTTCAACTCTGTAACACAAGCCGAAGCCACCCCTCAGGACTGCTATCATCCCAGGGCTGAGCCAGCCCAGCTGTAGCTCTTTTAAAGAGCCTCAGGTGTTGGGGACTGAAATGAAAGCAGCTGGTTGCCTGGCTCCATTATATTGATAAGTTTGCTGAACTGTAAGTCAAGCTTCACCTTTCTTCTCCCACAGTCTTTTCCAGGGAATAAATAATCATTTATTGCACAGTCATCTGTAGGCACACACATTTTCCATGTCTGCTGGAAAATGTACAAAAGCAGAAGATGATTACATCCTTGTCTCCAGCTTTCCTGCTCCAGATACAGAACTGGATTTTATTTACCAAGATCCACAGAGAGCTACAGGAACTAAGCCATGTATTACAAGTTCCAGAAGCCACTGGAAGCTCTAATAGTTGCATTTTATAGCACTGATATCTTCATCAAAAGCTTTGAGAAGTGTCCTCTGTGCTGAAGCGTGTCCCTCATGAAAACATGGAACAAACCACTTTTGTTGTCTAGGACTTCCTTGACCATCCAACTTTATGCTGCAGAAGAGTTCTAACTACGATGCTACTAACTCCTAAACAGATTAAAGAAGGAAAGGGATGAGTTCACATTTTGTTTGTGCAGTTTCTGGAGAGCTGACAGGGCAGCAAGTCTCTCCACCATGCCTGTATGTGTGTAATGTTCAGACAGACTCTCAGTTTCCTACAGTGGTCATATGGCCCAGTATCTTCTCAACTGCCGGATGCCAAGTTTCCAACAGCGTAACTTGGCATTTTGTTGCATAGAAATGAGAGTTCTGCTACAGTCATATTTGCATGGGAGAGAACGTCTAACCTGCTGTAATTCTGAATATGCCCGGGGTCAATCAGATATGCAAAATCTGGAATGCTAGAAAGTATCTCTGAGAAAGAGAATACTGTGATGAGAGTTACTCTGCTGTAACTTATCTTGCTTTTATTCTTTGGCACACACTAAGCCCACAGAACACTCAAGCCTGTTTATGTGTTCCTGGAAGGGTCCATTATCATCTTCTTTGCTATCATCCCTCTTAAGGAAGGAATAATAAATGATGTTTGTTTTCCATTGGAGGGGAGACCAATGCTGTCCCATTAAGTGCACTGTGTCCCAAACGGCAAGAACAAGTTAAAAAAAAAAGCTGCCATTGCAGGACTTCCCTGCTCTTTACCCTGGGCTGGCATCATGCTGCCATGGGATGTACTGAGAAGGAATCCTGGGAAAATCAAAACTGACAGCTGCAGAATGAATATGAATATCAAAATAAGGACAAGGAGGCCTCTGCTCCAGATGGAGTATAGGGACGTGTCTCTGACCTTTTGCTGCTGAACCTGCCTGCCCTCTGGAATTGGCAAGCTGCAGTGGCAGCGGTCTGCAGGCCTCCTCTCATAACCCTTACTGGCTCCTTACTGTAATTTATAGAAAGTCTCCACTTACTGCAACCTGCCAGGCACTCAAAAACAGCATGAGAAACAGAAAGAGTTCTGCTGCTGCCAGTTTAGAAGGTAGCAGTGGGGATGCATTAACAGTTGTGCTCTTTTGACTATCAGTAGAAGGTAGGTGCTGAACCAGCTCAGACATCTTTGCGATTTTGTTAGGCAAAGACTGAATAGTGATTCTACCCACCAGGCTGCCCTTACTCTCTGACCACGTGATCTATCTGAGCATCCCATTTCCTGCACTTCCTAAGTAAATGAGTAAATATTCAGTTATGTAAAAGGATGGGTTTGGCTTGAAGAATTCTGCACAGTGACTCATGTTTCCATGAGAGCAAGACAGTCGTGTGTTCTGTTTTGTCCAGTGACAGTTTGGGAAGCTGCCACAAGAAAAAACATATTCTTTAGCTTTATACAGAATGCGTAATCCATTGCTCTTGTGCTCGCAAACATAACCAGCCCTTTTGGGTGAAAATAAAAGCTGATGTAACTTGGAAGTTCTGAGTATTGAAACATGTCCGCAAGAAAGCAGATTGCAATTAAAAATAAAACAAAACAAAAAAAGTCTAACAGAAAGACACTGGGGAAATAAGTCCTTCAGAAAATGACAATGATTTACACAGATCTTGATATATTTTGCCCTAGTGCACACTTAGAAATAGTAAGCTGTGGAAATATAGATGTAAAAAGCACCTGGAAATGAGAATTGCATCAGCTAGCACATCTCCTCACCCCGCCCACTTGCCACAATGACAGTGCAAAGGAAGAGAGAGAAGCAGCAAAAGCAGGAGATCTCTGCAATAGCAGCGCCCTTACTGTAACATGGGTGCATGGAAACGTGGGAAGAGGGGTCCAGTGGTGTTCAGACTGTGGCTAATCAGTTACGTGTAGTGATACCTGTTAGTGCAAGCCAAAGTGAAACTCATCCTTTAGCTTTTAGTTTTCTTAAGACAGTTCAAATGATTTGATGTGGCTATGCTGTCCAAGTTTGAAAACCACACACTAAGAACACTGTGGAGCATGAACCAACTCTCTGTATTTTACCCTTAGAAGTATCTAAAAATTGGAAGAGTTCTGGCTCCGGGAGCTTTCCTGCATTGACATTATACCCAATCTTTTGAGTATGCCAATCTTCTGATCAAGGCACTTAGTGCCGGGGTCCAGACTTCTCTGACTTGGGAAAAGAACATCCATTGTTTTCATTTCGCTTTAAAATGCTGTTTCATAATTAACGAAGTCCTACAATACCACCATCCAGCAGATGAGGACTCTTCCCATTTTATAAAGGAGAAACTAAGCCATAAAAATGGATGAATCTGTTCAGGTCTCAGCATCAATTAAAGGGAGAGACAAGACTGGAATATGACATAGCTATGTCCAGTGGCAGGTTCATTCCTTCACATGCTGACATGTTATGAAAGCAAAGCCCTCAGAGTCAGAGCAAAAGTAGGACCAACCATGCTGGGAACAACATTGCTGATTTTTAGGAGCTAGTTCGACCTCATATAGAACAGCAATGTTTCACTGACCTCTCCAGGGCTGGCCAGCACCACAGCAGATTAATGCCAGCCTCCAGGATGAGATTTGGCTCATACTGCATGTATGTTCATGTTGCAGTTTGGCATCATCATCTGCCCCAGCAGCACCATCACACTGGACTTAGTCTTTCAGGAGCAAGGACCCGAGAAAATGTGAGAGGAGCAGAAGTTAAATAACACTGTGTAGAACCTCTTGCATAGCAGCACCAATGCTCGATCAAATGCTGTCTGAGTTCAGTGGAAATACTCTGCTTGTAAGCCCGAGAGAAAAAATAGAAACGTTTCCTTATTCAGTGACTTCTATTGCTTTATTTTTCACATTTAGTCTATGAAAGCTAATACGGACGAGAGGGCAAGCAGGCTGAGGAAGGGAACATCTTCCCTAGAGAGACTTTGTCACATTTCAAACATTTCCACCACTGTCGCTTCAGCACTTCCCACTACTGCAATGGAAGGTAGCAGTGGAAAAATAACAGGAAGGATAAAATTCCTTATGTAGACAAGTGAGGAATATAGGCCCCATCCCTACAGTCAAAGTCAGTCACTTAAAAGAAATCACAACAAAGCTTGCCTCCATCTTCCACGTGCAAGAACAAAGCCCTTCATTTGCTCACCTCATTCTGTTGGTTTTTTTGTTATGAGCCTTCTCTGTTAGAAGCTATCTGAAGCAGAAAATCAATGCCAATCATGCCAGATGACTGCTCACCTCCTGAGCTTCTACAGCTGCTCCTAAGATCACAAAGGACACATAAAAAGAAAAAATTGGCATTTGCATCTTTCTCATTTTTGTAAGCCAGGTTAGTTAACATCAGCTAACACTAGTTAGCGCTGTTAAAACCTGTAACTCATTTTTAACAAAACAAGGCTCCGGGTCTGCTGACCATCTCTGAAGACATGTTGGGGCCATGATGGTATTGAGACATCCTCGTCAGCTTGCTCTGGCCTACTGTACTAAAGGCAGGCCCTCTGGTATCTGAATAGGCACTGCACAGCTAAGAAGATCCTGATGCTGTAAGTTACCTTGTGTTATAATGGAGATTTGGTCTCCGTTCTGTTCTTGGTAACATGCAGCTCAAACATGAGCAAGTGAAGATTTTGCTAGAGTCTACAGCCCAAGACCACATCCAGTTTTATTTGCCTGAGACACAGAATTAGAACAGTCCTACCATACCAACATTTTTATCTTAAAAACTTTGGTTTCACTGTGACAGCAGTGAAGTACCATTTGTTCTACATTAGTTACATACTTAATGTGCCCATTAGCCTATCCAGACAGCCTTGTCTTAGATGCCTCTTATCTTACATTCAAAATATTCGGAAGCCAAATTTTTTATTGAGAGAAAACATTTATTGATGTTTTTCTGACAAATGTTCACTTTCTATCCTGCTAGACAGAAGGTAACGCTCACAGTGTTGTGTAGATGCTGGTGTCCAGAACCCAGCCTGCATGAGATGTTCACTCCCATGCACACGCAGCGTATAAATTCCTGGGATGCAGAACTAAACTTCCTAATCTGCCCTTGAGATTGCTGACAGAACAAGGTGCTCAGCGAACCCCATGTAATACAGAATGGCAGAACTACATTCAGCGGTTGCCTTTTGTTCTGCATTCATCATGCACCAGCACCTTCCCCTCTGACCCGCAGCTCCTACAGCCTCTCTGCCCCACACTGCACGCCTCACAAGAATCATTTGCTGCTCCAGCACCAGCAAGGCACGGAGCACTTCTGGTTTTTGCAACCAATCCGTCCGTTGGTGGAAGGATTGGTCCTTACCGTGAGAACCAAAACTGTCTATTTCTGGCTTGAGATTGATGTACATCTCCCCTTATTCTATTTTTCAAGCCTTTTCACACGTTTCCTCAGCTGTGTTTCCTGTTTCTTTGGTTTCACTAATGGACTCTCAAAGAAATGCGGCGCCATCCCCGTCAGCTCGCCATGGCAGAACAGAACGGCCGCTGGGATGTCACTGAGGTGCCACAGCAGCAGCAAGTTCCTTCACTTGCAAAGCAGAGCTGTGCAGATGAGGGCGAGCCTTACACACGATAACATACACCCTCGGACACATAAATGACACGGGTTTGCCGAAAGCAGTTGTGTGGGACAACCCCGTACCATATTCCCGGGGAAGCTGCGCTCACAGCCCCGAGTGCCCGTTGCGGCCCGCCGCTCCTCCAGCCGCACAGCCGCCCGCTCGGCTCACCCCCCCGCCGCCCATCCGCCTCGACGTGTCGGCGGGCACGTCCCCACCGCCGCGTCCCGCCCGCCGCACGTCAGCCGCCCGGCCCTTACTTAAGGCGGCGGCCGCCTCGCCCGCCCCGCCACCACCGCCGCCGCACTAGAGGAGGAAGACGCCGGGTAGGTGCCGGCCGGGGCGTTCGCTGAGGGGGAGCGGTGAGGGAGCGGGGCCGCGCCCGGGGAGCTGCGGTGCCCGCTGGATCCCGCAAGAGGACTCGGGCGGCGGCGGCAGCGCCGTGCGCAACCCGCGCGCACACCTGAGCTGCCCCTCCTCGCGGCCCGAGTGCCTGCGGGCCCTGCTGGGAGCGGAGCGCTTGGCACGTGGAGCTTACAGCCCGGCCAGCCACGTCGATGGCTTAAAAATGATAATAATAATGAATAAAATTGCGGCTGAGAGAGCCGATAGCTGCGCTCGGTAGTATTGTGTTTCAGGGGCATAAGGAGTGAGGCGCCTGAGCGCAGGATGCAGATTTTGCTTGGAAACAAATCCATAAAGCAGCCTTTGAGGAGCAGAGCATTTCTAAGAAGGCCTCATGAAGGCGTTGCGTAACTTCAGCTCCGAAAAGACTTGAGACATAGAGTACCGGTTTTTCAGGGCAGCCGGACTGGAGGTTGGTAGGCTGTACTGTCTGTAGAAGCACTAAAATGGCTTCCTTTACTTACACGTAACATGGATGGTCGCTTGGAGCATTCTGCTAGCGTTGCTGGAGTGCCATCCAGCTATATAATCAATATTTCTAGGCTGTGTTTGTGGGAATGATCTTAAGCAGTGGATTGGCAATAGCAGTTCAGTTTTCAACCATTTGATCCTACTGTCAGGCACCTTAGGCGTGTAATTTAGACACATTTTCATACTATCTTTTACCATCTTATTTTACTGTCTGCTCGTTGTGAATATTCCAGTGTCAGGAAGCTCCAAAGCCTGCAGAAATAATGCGCTGCTTTTCTTTCAGCTCTGCACCATGTCTCTCAAGGATCATCTCATTCACAATGTCCACAAAGAGGAGCACGCTCATGCCCACAATAAGATCAGTGTGGTTGGTGTGGGTGCAGTTGGAATGGCTTGTGCCATCAGCATCCTGATGAAGGTAAGTGTCAAGCTAGGGATGAAGCAATGCAGTTCAGACTACCTGAAACCTAAAAGAGCGGGATGAGAAGTAATCTCCCTTACTAGACTAATTGAGCTAGCATATACGATGACCTTTTGGTTGTAAATTCCTTTACTTGAGCCTAAAAAGAAGCAGCAAATTCCAGCTATTTCCTGTCAATGGCTTGTAGTTCTTCTAAACAGTGTTTTCCCCAGTATCAGACACAATATGCTCTGACTCAGGAGCCATACTTAACATTGGCTAACTTCCAGATGCCCTTCTAAGCAGGAACCATCTAACATTCAAGTTATTCTTCTCCACTGTCCTGCTAAATTGTCCGACTATTTGACACAGAATGTACATACGAAAAGTATACAACTAATTCAAGTGGATATCCCAGGAGACTAATTGAAATACCTGGTTTGGGAGGAAATTAAGCGATGCTGATGAATTCAATCGCATGAATGGATCGCTACTTATAAAAGAACTGTAACTTCACAGTTTTCTCTGAGTAAATAACTCAATTTGCAACAAACTTAATAATGCTGGTCTCACACAGGACTTGGCAGATGAACTTACCCTTGTTGATGTTGTGGAGGATAAACTGAGAGGAGAAATGCTTGATCTCCAGCATGGCAGCCTCTTCCTCAGAACACCAAAGATTACATCTGGCAAAGGCAAGTAGTTGGTTCTGGTGGAGTCACCTATTTCTAGTTGATAGTGACATCAAACTGGCCATCCACATCCAGCACTTGTCCTGTCATTGTCATCATTAAGTGATGCTACTTCATTTCTGTTCCTACAGAAACAGTACTCAGCTGACACAGTTTCATGCATCTTTTTAGTACTTTCAGTAGTATTTTCAGTACAGAAAACATAAGTTTCTTAAGTACTCATGGAGCTCTAAGAATTTTGTTTCACAGGCCTCTGAGTGCTTTACTGGCTATCTATCAGCTATAAATGCTGGATGGATTGAAGCTTAATGGTAACTTGACTAGGGCAAGTAACAGCCATCTCACACTCTAGTAAATATGTGGCTCCAGCATCCACTCATAGTAGATGAGAGCAGCACCTTCTTCCTTCTCCTTCTGTGCAACTGTTGCAATGCAGGCCAGCCCAGTAGCTACCCCTTATGCTCACCAATGGCTGAGAAGCATGAAATACTGTTGGTCAAGTTAAACTAAGTAAAACATGACCATGCTTTTAAGGTTGTCAGTTACTGCAATAAGCAGTCTTCAGATTTGTTGTTGAACTATCTGCAGAAGCAAAGACTAGAATAACAACACTCAAACTTGAGAGTTATAGATATCAATGCTAAAAGCAACAGGACTTCTGAGCTGGATAGAAAGAGGTCACCTTTGACACACAGCCTTTTTTCTTCAGATTACAGTGTGACTGCACACTCCAAGCTGGTCATTGTCACTGCTGGTGCCCGTCAGCAAGAAGGAGAAAGCCGTCTTAACTTGGTCCAACGCAACGTCAATATCTTCAAATTCATCATTCCCAATGTTGTGAAATACAGTCCTGACTGCAAGCTGCTGATTGTCTCAAACCCAGGTTTGTCTTGTGTTGCCTTAGCAAGAGATTTAGCTTAGGATAGCATTTACTTCAGTACAGTGGTGTCAGTGTATCAATATAACCAAGCACAGGTTTTAGCAAAGTAGTTATGCCAACTGAGCACGTAGCAAGAAGTGTTGTCTTTCCTTTCCACACTCAGCAAGTTGATTCTTTGAGAAATAAATCAGGGTCCTTTCAACTTCTTGGCTGCCCGTTTAGCACAGGACACAGTAAGGAGCACTGGTAATTATATGCACAGCATCAAATAGCCTCTTAATTTTGCATTTAAAACAGCCCTCGTGTTAACCCACTGCTAGGCCTGGTGGTGAGCATTACTTCATTTTCTATGTCACCTAATTGGCATGCAGATAAAATCCCTACAGATTAACAGAAGATATTACCCCCAGGTATCAGACTGCTTGTGACTGACACTTATCCTCCCTGTTCCACTTACAGTGGATATTTTGACCTATGTGGCCTGGAAGATCAGTGGCTTTCCTAAACACCGTGTTATTGGTAGTGGCTGCAATCTGGACTCTGCCCGTTTCCGCCACCTCATGGGAGAAAGGCTGGGCATCCATCCTCTGAGCTGCCACGGGTGGATTGTTGGAGAGCATGGAGACTCCAGTGGTAAGAGCAGAATCTGGCTGCTAGAGTTTCTCAAACTTTTTTTTGCAAGAAGCATAATCTGCAGGGGTTACACTAGAATGCTGCTCAGAAACTTAATCAACTGCAGGAACTGAAGAGCGCAAGTCCTACTTTAAGTGTTCTGCAGCAAGAGAGTAACCCTAGATGATCTATATTTGACCTGGGTTACTCTGTTTAGAAAAGGTCATTACTGTAACCTAAGGAGACTAAAAATGTCTAGGCTAAGTTGTTCCCATAACTAAAAAGCAAACTGAAGAAGCAAGAGGGGTGAAGATCTCTGAAAGAGACTCCCAGAGATCTGCACTGTATCTAGTGGGAGTCATTCAGTTGTCTTCACTGCCATCATTTGATTACTTCAAGAACCTTATTTAAGAATGGAAGTCTGGAGTCTAGTCCAAATGACTAGACCCTGCAACATGTATCAAGAAAGGTGTTCATGAGTTGTAGGGTTCTTACCCTATAACACAAATGGGTCTCATATTTCATACTATTTCTGAAACCAAGTCAAAATCTGTGATGTGTCACAAACCTATCCAGGCAGTTCCTACTTTAACTGCTAACTTAAGAATTAAACTCTTGTCTTTTTGGTTGGGGAGATTCTTTAATCTAATTTAATCTCTCTGCAACTCAGTGCCTGTCTGGAGCGGAGTGAACGTTGCTGGTGTCTCCCTCAAGGCTCTTCATCCAGACATGGGAACCGATGCAGACAAGGAGCACTGGAAGGAGGTTCACAAGCAGGTGGTGGACAGGTAGTACCACTTTTTTTCCCAACATGAGAACATATGGATGGAGAACTAAAACATCTCTGAACCGCATTCTTGATTTCTCATTCAGAAAGTGGCCCAAAATAAAGAAACAATATAATTTCAATGTTTTAAAGACTAACATAGATTCCGTGGACTTACTTTTTTCATAGTTAGTGAGATTTTTTTTAAGTAAAGAAAAAGTTTTAACTTCCAAGTTTCTCGCGTTAGCGAGGGGCATAGTGTGAAATGCAAACAGTGCATTTCAGTCCTGTCAGCTATCAGTCAAGCTTCCGCTGTCTCCAAATTATGTAAGGTATCAAAAGCCTTTCCTACAGATTTCAACTAGTTCCACTGCTGCTACTCGTTTTCCTTATGAGTAACTTTCACTTCACAGTGCCTATGAGGTCATCAAACTGAAGGGGTACACATCATGGGCAATCGGCCTTTCTGTGGCAGATCTAGCTGAAACTATTATGAAGAACTTAAGAAGAGTGCACCCCGTCTCTACAGCTGTTAAGGTGAGCAGCTCCTTTCTGCCAACTTTACTTTGTTTTAACTGAGAACTAAAAACTTAAGAATTCTGAGGAACAGTGACAACATTCTGATTTGTACTAAGCTTACTTGAATGTTCCACATTAGAATATTCTATTAAAAAGATATGCACAAATCCTAACCTAACTATCCTTACCTACTTTTCAGGGCATGCATGGAATAAAAGATGATGTCTTCCTAAGTGTTCCTTGCGTACTGGGCAGCAGCGGCATCACTGATGTAGTGAAGATGATCCTGAAACCTGATGAAGAGGAGAAAATAAAGAAGAGTGCAGATACACTCTGGGGAATTCAGAAAGAACTACAGTTTTAAAGTTGTCCAAGCAATTCACTGCGGTTTAACGGTTTAGTGGTTTGTCTTAATGTTGCACTTTCCAAGTAGGTCAAATCCTTTGGTGTATGTATCTCAACTAGAACACAAACTAAAATCTGAACAAAGGCGTTTCCTAAAGATGGCAATGAGGAAACTATTCTAGGGTTTTCCCTGTTTTCAGACACTTATATTCTTAGCCAGAGCTCCAGCTCCCTAGTATTGTACAGTGAAGTGGTGTGACATCAATCCAGCATTCAAAGCAGCACTGCCTTTTCCTCACCTTGTTCAAACATTAGCCCAGAACAATAACTAACACAACGTGAAACCAAAGACTATTTTCTTGCAGTCACAGGATTGTCAAATTAATTGACAAACCCTCTCTGCCAGCTGAATAGCTTAAATATTTCACTGTTGGTAGGTCCAAATATTTTCCTAACACTTCTTTGGAACTTGTGTATACCTTTTTTTTAGAGGAACTTATTTTTGTGTACTGTATCAGACTAGTTGTAAATTTGTCTCCAAAGCACATTGAAAGAAAGTGTTTATATATGCAACAAGACAATGACCTGTAGTACCAGCTCCAACACCAAATAAACCATGAAACGTATTTCAGCCTCCTGAGTCGTCTTTGGGAGGGCATTCTGGTGTGTCGTGTTCCTGGCCTTAGAGGCAGTGCATCAACAGAGGTCTTCGTTTTTCCTAGTGTTCTTTTTTAGAGAAAAAGCACAAAAGCCATTATGGCTACTAAAGTACTGTATGATATGCTCCACCATGGCCATAACCTGATGGTAAAACAAGGTAAGTCGAGAAAACCATTGCTAAGCTTACTTCAGGGAAACAATCATTGGATGTCAGCAGCTACATCAAACAGAAAGCACCTGGAATTTTTGAGGTTTCCAGCTTTCATCTGTCATAAGGAAGTTCAATTACAAACTCCAGCAGTGAATTATTCTCCAAAAGGATACTGGCACATCTTCCAGCTATTGCAAGTAAAACAAAAGAATGGTTAAGCTGACACTACATGAGCTACAGGTGTTTGTAAAGAAAGTGCATTCAACACAATTCTATAGAGGAAGAAAATATGCAACAAGTTTTATTCAGCTTAAGTCCACCAGCACAAAGATTACAGGAAATAGAAAGTGCATTAATAAAAGCTAGTATTTACCAAAAAGAAAATATATTATTGATTCAAAATATTTTACAGTTGAATGATGCAATAACTTATTCTGGGCATCTACTGATTAAGAGAAAGATCAAGAAAATGGCTGCTTCACAAGTAAATTTAACTTCCCAGTTAAAGTCTGAGAGTTCAGTAGAGATCACTGAGTCCAGCAGTCTTCCTTGCTTTCTGCATTAATGCTCTCAGCTGGAACTGCTTGCGAGACAGAAGACGTACATGCTGCAAAGAAATAAGAACAGCTGGCTGATAAAAATGGTAACTCTATAGCAATCTGAATTTTGAAAGCAAGACCCAAATGAGGAGTCTGTTTTGGGAAATATTAAACATGCTTGTTCATTCAATGGCATTTTCTTGGCTTACAATGACTTGCTACCATATACAATCACTGTAGTATATTTTTATGATTTTAATAATCAGATCCTCACGTTCCTATCAGAGAAGTCATACGTTTTCTAAGGTGAATGAAAGACAAATACAGTTCCCAGGGCATCACTGCTTGTAATAGAAGTGAAACAGAACTAGCAAGCTACGTAAGAGCAAAATAGGTCTCTACTTAGGGCCCTGTCCCCTCAACGTTTAAAGCAAGGCTGAGGTAATATGGTGGAATCTCACCTGTTAGAAAAGGACGTGACTGGTAGCTCTTGTTAGCCAGGGGACCCACTTGAGGTGTTTACACTTTGGCACACAAATCTTTTCAGATCCAATGGCTACACTAATTACTATGGCATTTTATGAAGTTCTTACTCTACTAAAGGCACAAAACTTACACACTTCTCAAGAACAGCTCTTCTTTTTCTTCTATAAGCCTAGCACTCCACTGCCTGCAGCAAGAATGGCATCAATAGACTGCAAGTGGAAAGCTGATCGAGTTCTCTAGTCACCTGGTTTCTCCAAAATCATCAGCCCAGACCAAAGGAAAGCGTGTATTGACACTAACAGTAAATAACCCCTATATATCTATAATGCTTTTAAATTAGCCCATCCTAATCTCGATATTCTTCTTCTGAGACTTGTGTTTCAACCTATATGTACTTACTGTTTTTCTTTGACGAGGACATTGTTAACATCAAAAAGCTGAACAGAAGAATTCAAAAGTACTCACACACATTTAAAGAGCACATATTAAAAACATCTTCTCAAGAAGCCTACCTTTAAAAAGACTTCTAGATCTATCACTCCACGCCTTAGTGCTTCCCCAAAATAAAAGATGGTGTCTTCAATTGCATTTTCCTCTGCATATAAGTTCAGGATCTGCTTGTAGAGTGGTGCTGTAGGAATGATAACTTCATCTATGTCGTTATTTTCTGATTGACTTTCCATTTTCTCTAAGGCAGAACTGAGCTCCTCATCCTTCTTTTTGAGAAGTTCAATGTTCTTGTCAACTTCAGCCTAAAAACATTTAAGATGCTTATTTCTTGACTCTCAAGAGCTGAATACCTGCTTCTGTCAAGGTGACTTTAAAACTATGAAGACTTTTAGAAACACTACTTGATTTTTTACTTCTGCATTCACCTTCATTAGGACTTGTATAAAAGAACAAGCTAGCATCTTCCAGATCTGAGATTCTACTATAGAAAAAGTAAATGCTATGCTCTTGTTCTCTACTGCTTATTCATAATTGCAAATAGTCACTTTCTCTTTTTTAAAAACAGAATTTGAACGTTAAGCTGATTGTTTCAGAAACTGGTCATCAGCCCCAAAATCTTACCCCAAGCAGTAACACAAGGAGCAGACACAGGAAGCAGAAGTTAGGCCTTCATGAAAAAACTGCAGCCATTTCTGAGCATGAGGAGTAGGAAAGACTCTTGTTTGGAAAAAATCTGGAGTTATGAAGGAAGCTGTGACTAAAATCAACGCGTCTACGCTACAGCACTGAAATGTTCTCCAGCACTACTGTCACATACTATTAGCCAGAAACTGACACAGTAATTAAGTAAGTACTCCTATACCACTTAGCATCTGCAGGGGAAAAACACTGGCACTGTTCCTCTGCTACTACCAATAACATTTCTAAGACACAAGGCAACGCATCTTAGGATTGCTGGGATTTTCATCTTGCATCTGTCTAAACACATGCACCTCAATTTGGAAAGAAACACACTTCAAAAGCAATACACTGGATGATATTTCTCTCATGCTGATATAGGTCAGTGTTTCACTCAGCTTACCACTTCTTGATCCAGGCGAGTTACCATCTCTTCCAGTTTCTGGTGTCCTTTCTTCAGGTCCTCTTCTGTGCGCTTCAAGGCATTGAGTTCAGCTTGAGCACGATCCATTTCTTCTTTCATCCGCCATCTCAGTTTGTCACTGACTGCTGAAATCAGGGAAGCTCGAATGGTGTCTTCACTGATAGTTCCATCTCTACTGGGTCCTGTGCAAGAAAATTCACCAGTACACAATTAACTCTCACTTCTGCATGAACTTCAATACCAAGCCAGCTTGGGAAGAGCGATGAATACAAAACATCAACAAGACCACGAACTTCAGAGAATCCTTATAACATCCAAGGAATTTTTTAGATCTCCACTGCTGAACAAGACCGCACAAATCCATCTCTTTTCTCCAGGCCTTTTACTTTATTCCTATATGCTTTCCAGTACACAAAACTTACATAAAGCCATATATTTGGGAAAACAAATCTATGCAACTGACAAGAGATACTATGAGAAAATGTACATTGTGCATATTAATCCAGCAATTTCTTTTAAAATTAAGACAGCATCAGATGTTGACAATTATTAATGTTACTGCTTCTTACATACAAATTGCACCAGCATGTGTATGATTGTTAAAAACTAAAACAAACCGCTACTGAGAAAAAAAAGAGACTGAATTAATAAACTGCTGCAAAGATTGGTTTGTGAAGATGCAAACGGCACAAGAGTTGACCTGTTGTACAGTTCTGGCTGAAGCACTTCAACCTGCTGCCAGTCAGCATGACCATTTTTAGCATTTGGTCAAGGATCAGAAGCAGAAGCTGTCAAACACAAACTCAAGATTTAGCACCACTACTTCCTATGAAAAGGAGAAAAGAACAGCATTTTGTGCACTGACAAGTAAAACTGCAATCAAGACAGAATCAAACCACGAGGGACAAGGAGTTCATTCATAGTTCAGCACTAACACTGTAATGCGGCCAATTGTAAACATAAAACTTCCTAACCCAAACAAAAAGGTCCAGTTTCACTTTAAGAACAGCATCACTGTGATTTCAGCTACTGTTTAATTTATCCAACCAATTATTCTCTATTGTACCAGAACCAGCAATCAATTCTACTTGTGTTTTGTTTCCCCCACCCTGGTCTCTCTCACTCTTGGATATTTGATGCAAAGTTCACTTTAACACTAAAGCAGGACAGAAAGAAAAAGTCACAACACAACTAATGATTAAAGTTTGCAAGTGCCAACAGACAAGAAAAAGGCCTTTGCACATGGATCACCAGTTAGATTTTGCATATCTCCCTAAAGAGCATGAACCCTTAGCATTTTCTGCCACTTCCATAATTAGTGCAGCCTGGGGAAGGCTTTATGGCAGAGAGCCAGTAAATCCAGAGAGCACTGAAACCCTTAACCTTTACCAGGCAGAGTCTGGTTTCAGAACTGACCTTAGAGAAGGAGACTTGTAGCTGAATTAAATCATTAGTGGCACACAACTGAACTGAATGAGGAAAGAAAAAGAACTATTTGAAAAACTGGCTATAATTAAAAAAAAACAAAACAAGTGTGGGCATTTTTGTTCAACTCAAAATAAGCTGCACCACATATACAAATTCGCAAGCTGTAGCTCCCTTATAAGCTCCCAATAAACCGGGATGGTAAACCATAGTCCAACAGCAGCTGAAAAAAATCTCAATAGGAAAGAAACATTTGCAGTTTCAAGGAAAAGAAGGTTACTGTGAATACACTGGATGACTAAAGAGACAGCTCCACATTTCATCTGGTGTGAGATAAACCACAGGTGCATGACTCTCAGCTAGCTGCATCTATGATCTGCCTCACATTAAATTGCTACTACAAAATCTGGCATCACAACATGGTACCAGATGACCTAACTTGGGGCTTCTGAAGTATTCTGTAATACCTGGCATATACCCCACCTCCTCTTCGTCTTCACCGAGAATGAAAAGGAAGACAATAAATGAAATATATATGTATTTTAAATTAACTCTTTACCACACAAAAGCAAAACAGGATCTGTTTTCAGAGAGAGAAAGAGACTACAGAAAGCCAATGTTCCCTAGAAAGGCTCCTAACAGTTTTCTGCATGTCTGACAATGAGAGCCAGCATGGACTATCAATCTTCAAGGACCCAATGACCCCCCCAGTAGTGAGCAATACTTGGCTTTCTTGTAGACTGTGTGGTAGCCACAACTCATGTCAGAGTGGAAACGACAGCTGAAATGACTTTCAGAGAACACTTCAGTAATAAACACATCTGAAAGGATGTGGATGTGAAGGATGGGATCAGGTACAAAATATAAGGATTATCATTTCTTGTAGTTTCCAAGTTCGGTAACAGAACGATTCCTCAAGTACCGTTACAAGTAAAACTGAAACATCACCCTTCCTTTGCCAATCTGTGAGCTTGCTTTGTTCCCAATGTGCACCAAAGCTTCAAGAGGAAGGAGCATATATAAATAACTGGGAGTTCATACATGAGATTATGAACCTGTAGACATTCTTTTAAGTTACAGTGCAAGAAATTATCAACACCTGATATTCTGAAGAAGGATACAACTGTCTCCATCCTCACCATGCAATTGTTCCAATAGGACCATCCAATTGCAAAGTTATGCACCACCTTCCTACTAAACTAGAGAATACTTTCTAGCAGTTCCTTATTCATTACACACACTCACACTAGAAATGAGACAGAGCAGAAACAACGTTACAGCATTTTGGATGATTTAGCAGCAGAATGGGAAAACATGAATCAATACTCCTGGTTTCACTGCTGACAGGAGCTGAGAAGGAAGTAAAACAAGGAGCAATCGTAAAGAAGCAGAAAATGACAGACTTGGGTAAAAGGCCTTCCAAAAATGCACTGGAAACCTCTGCTTTAGGACTTTCAAAATAAAGCATAAATGAGTAAATAAAGCAAGGCAATTGAGTGAAGACAAAAGCATTTTTAAAAAGCAAGACAACAAACAAAGAGCAGTACAGACAATCAAAAGTCACCCAAAATTTAACGGTGAAGGGAAAAAAAAAACCCCTCGGGTTGGTTCTAAACACTGTTTTTCAACACATTCAGAGAGCAGACACAGTGCACTGCACACAATCAGGAATTCTATAGGTTCCTGAGTGAAAAAAATGCAAAGCATGCAAAGCAAAGAACATAAAAAAATGCCTTCTCTGGGTAACATCATCCTCCCCATTTAAAATTAATACGTTGGAAGGCTGGATTTAAGAACAATAAATTCCTTTTCTCGCTGTTGCTCTTTATGAATCAATTACAGTGGGAAGCTTTGCTTTGATGAAATACTTTCCGAGTTACTCACCAGCAGTAGTCACAGGGGGCTGAGAAGGATAGTATGGAACATTAGTGGTAGGTGGGAATGGAACACCAGCTGGATAAGGATAGCTCGGGAAGCTGCTTTGACAAAGAAATACAGGCTGAAGTTATTTAATTACTAGTAAAACTTGATCTACGTCACCACATTAAATATTTATCCATATCACGTTAAACTACAGGCTGAATTACACTTCCTCTTTTCCTGTTCACACTAACATCTTTCATGACTTGTATTTCTGATATAATGTAAGATTATATCATTTAACTAATGTGGCACAACCTCTCTTTTTCACTCCTTAAAGCATACCCCCAATTTCTTTGCTTTTCAACGCCAAAATGTTATGTACTCCAGCAATTCCTTATATACTCCCCTAACAGAATCAGGACATTAGAATGTCCATAACTAAATAAAAAGATCTAAGTAGATAATGGTCATCGTCTATTTGTTAATAAAGAATGTTATTTGCTAAGAAAGAATGTTAATGGTGAATGGCAGAGCCAACGCATGAGCTGCTCCTCTTCTAATTTCCAAAGAACATTGAATAAAGCAACAGTTTATTTCAAACGATGACTGAAGTCACTACTAGGAGATAATTCTGTTATGACTCGTGTTTTTAATCTCTGTGAAACAAGACCTAGCACTGGAAAGAAGAAAACACCCCAAGGCTCATATTAATCCAATAACTGCTCTGTTCAATTATTTGAGTTGTTCATCACCCAACCAATATTATCAATGCTGTTAAGAAAAAATCCCCACAACTTTTAAGAATATATGTCTTTCCACAGCACATAACTACCTTATAAAACTAATTAATTACCTAAGTGATTCCAGAGGACATGCAGGAATTGGGTAACCACGTATCACAACATAACTATCATCCAGGTATAATCACAAGTAAGCAACACTAAGAAAATGAAATCTATCCAAACTTTATCTTGGTTGTTAACAAAGAGTTCAGTCATCTCTTCTAAACAAACAGCTATCATGATAATTACACGATAAGATCCAAATCCATGGTTAATAAATAAATATATAAATGGAACAGAAATAAAACTAGATTCTACTCAGTGAAACCATCCATTATGTCAGTAATGAGAAATGCTCAAAGTGGTTCTTACCTTGGGTTTGCAGTGCTTCCTTGCGGATAGGGAGATATTCCTGGCATGCCAGGCACGTAGGAAGCTAAATAAAACAAGGATTGTATGTATTTCTGCTTTCCAGAATTTTACCACACACCAAGCTCACACTAGTGAGAACCATTACGCTGTGATACTATGCTTTTCAAAATACTGAACAATATTTTTTAAGATATCACTTTCTAAAAGCAGTAACTATAGTAAGTAAAGTATGTCTGCTTGAGAAGAAGCATCTGCATGAAGGGAACTCAAAAAGGAGGTGCATAAAAGATGTCGTGTGTGCCTCTGCTTTTATGGAAGAGCTGAGAAAAATAAGATAACCTTCCCTACGAGCCATTGTTCTCTACTCTGCTCATTAAGTAACAAGCATATAATGTAAGTACCTTCAGCACAGATGGGGATAACAGTTAGTTAGCTGGTTAACAAGCCAATGCTATTCAGGTATTTCTTTCATTTAAAAATTATGCTGCCAAAAAACTTTTATTAATAGACATGCCTTCGCAATTGTTTGTTCTTAGGAAGCTGACTGTTCTATTACAAAAACTACGTTTTCCATCTATTTTTTGCTTATTAACAGTCATTTTAGAAGTGTTACATCAAATGTGTTTTGTTTTTTTTCCTTTCTCTTTCTTTTTTTTTGTTAAATAAATCTCCCTGGCTGTTTTCATTTTCTAACAATTCAAATGATTCATAGTTTTTATTTCTTAAGCAGTGCACCTAGAACTTAAAAACAAGACAAACTGTCTATAAAATAAATTAGAAAGAAAAGACAACACTGGTAGAAGTCAGTAGCTATTAATGAAGGTGCCCAGGGGAACAGGCCTGTTGGTCCTTTCCAACCTTGTGATTCTATGATTCTATGTGAAAAATCAAGAAACACTGTTTTTAAAATTGCTTCCAATAAGCTAGCCTCCTGTGACTACAAAAGAACAAAGCAGTGATGTTTCAACTGATGATCCTTCCTTAAAGCATGATACAGGTCACAGTCCCCACCAAAACTGTACTTGTAGTGACACCTGCTGTTCTTGGAAAACTCAGCAGCTTGTTCATTGAATCACTGGTGCTCTTACTATAAGCAGGCTAACACCAGACAAGCCTTACCCCAAATGCTTACCTTTAGCCATTTATCCCTAGTGGTCCTATTTAGTTACCCCTCTTTGATCCCACTTGGTTATATTTGTTTGTGGCTCTCCCTCACCAATACAAGCATGAATTTTGCCCCCACCTCCACACGAATTCTTCCAATAGTTCAAGTACAGCACAAGTGGATCACTTGTGAATATCCATCAAAGTAGAATGCCTTCTTAGAATAGTGTTACAATGGATGAGGCAGAAAGCCTTTGGAACACACTCTGGAGTGTGAGTATTTGTATAAAATAGCAGCCCAGAGCACTTACTGGTTGGTGGGCCAGTTGCCTGGTACGGCGGGTAGCTGGCTGAAGCAGTTGGCCGAGAAAAGACTGGAGGTTCCTCGGCAAACACCACAATCATAACTTGAATTAGTTCCAGCAGGTCTGACTGGGGCTGCAAGGATACACACATCACGAATTAGTGACACGTGCTGACAGTTGGTTTAACTTATATTAATTTATATTTGACTATAACAACAAAATGGGACTGTTCTACATGCATGTATACAAATACATTTACTACTACTTTTACTACACAAACACTGAGCTACTACCCATGTTTATTAAATTTATTTCTCCTAATCACTTTGGATAGAACTAAGCCACTTCTACAGTTATGACATTTTATCTTCTTTGAAAGTCCACATTTTAGTCTAAATGTCTGAGGCCTGCACTGCTCAGTGGACTTAGTTACTGATAAATAAAAGAGATGCATACACTCAAAGCTCCAGCAAAGTGTACCTGAAGCAGACATACAGCACTTCACTTTAATCTGAGATTAATTTCAGTCCAGAGGTGCTTCGAAGAATGTATAGCTTGCCTTCAGTAAACATTCTTATCTTACAGTAAATATTCTTATCTTCAGATCAGCCCCCTAATAGGCAAGGAAGCCTGTGCTACACTGTTCAATCAGACAGGCCGTCGCTAAAAGCACAATTAACCAGACAACAAAATCCACAACATTCTGAATATTAAGATATTAAAAATAACAGTTGTTTCAAAGGAAAATAAAACACCTGAATTAAGATCTCGGAAAAAAAGAGAGCTATGTTTCTTGTTATAAATGGCATGATTATTTGAAAAAATAAAATTAGAAGAGTAATTTAGCAAGCTGAAGTTCCCCATACTTACGTATTTCCACTCATGCAGGTAAGGAAGATATATCTTTCCATTAGCATCAACATGCTTCCCAGTTTTTATTGTCATTGAGCTAGTGGGTTTAACAAAACAGATTGGGGGGTTGAAAGGGTAGGTGTCCAGCAGCCACAAGCAAATGGGGATATTGTATATGTTACCTAGAAAGAGGATTTGAAAGATTTTAGGAGCCCTGTCCTTCTATATTCAGATTCTTTAAGCACACATAAAATACCAAAAAGAGTACTGAAATATAAGCAGAAATTAGAGAGCTGCACAAGCACAGAGCAGCGATCTGCACTACTATTTGGTTCCATAGCAAAAAACAGAAAAAAATATATATATCTAAAACATTACACCATGGATAGGTAAAAGATTCCACAAAAACAGTGATTGCCGAAGTAGTGTAACTGAAGTGTTACAAATATAAACAGTTTTTCATGCAATTCTGTAGAATAGATAACAACATAACAGTGATTACATTAATAATAAACGCATACCTCTGTAAGGCACAGGAATGGTTCCACTGAGGCTCATCAACTCTCTAGATGAGCCGTCATTAAAAACTGAAAGGGAGAAGACAGCATTTTGAAATCAAACCTATTGGCTGTGTCAATCTCTGCTCAGATGATCTCTGCCCATCTATCTATTAATGTACATTTTCAGAAGCCGTGTGTGAACACATACATATATATGCACAGATAAACAATATACGTATATCAACTAGGCTTGAGAAGTTCTGCTCTTGCGCATCTCACTGTAAAAATGGCTGCCTGTAGTCAGATAACTTCTTATGAATAATGTATTTCTGAGAACTGGTTTACTAATGATTGCCAAGCTACCTTGACTGAAAATAAAACTGCTTCCTTCTTTACAGTTGAAGTAACACATGAATTTTCCCACTGTTCACTTCACTGTACCAACCAGCTATAATTGGATCTGTGCTCAAATCTTCCAAGGCAGCTTTGGAAGAGGCAGGTAACAGAAACGAGCTTCTTGCTACAGCTCAATCCTGAACACTCTATCTTAATATTCTGAATCCCGAACACTCTATCTTAATTCAGATTTGCATACTTTAAAGCACCATCACAATTTTAATGAAGAATTCACGCTAATTCACAGTACTTCTAAAGCAGACAGAACCGCAGACGCATCTTTGCATCACAGCAAATCTGAATTTGTAAGAGATCAGCCATCTCCAGGGCACGCACTGATAGAACATCTCTGAGTGACCAAATAAAAGCTAAAGAGGTGGAAAAACGTCCCACCTCCTGGCACCTTTCTGTATTACTGAGTCTATTTCAGAAAATAAGTGCCTGTTCCAGGGAAGTGCTGACATTAAAGATCAAAAAGAATAACTCTAAATTCTGAATTCTAGCTTTAACTCCTTCCTCTCCACAAAAACCACCCCAGATACATCTTACACAATGATAATCAAATAAGCAAAACTTGCTCAAAGCCTTACCGTATGAATCCATAACAGGTTTGAGGTCCTTGTATTGAGAAATGACGCAGTTTGTCTCCTGTATAGTTAGGTCTCTGTACTTATACTGGAGAACAAAAGAGGGAAAAGTCTTTAGAGCCCAAAGCTTCAGCATAAATCGCTTTTTGTTTTACAAAGTGCCCCACGTTTATGGAAGTCGCAGGTGGAAACCTTTCTGCACTCTTATTTTTGAGTGAGATGCTATTTTTCCTACATAATCGAACCAAACACCTTTAACAAGGCGTTAGGACGCTTTCATTCTTAAATAAGTGTCCATAGATCAAGTGCTTTGGGGAAAACTACCACTTGTCATTTTTATTCTGCCATAATCAACATTACGTTTTAAGCAAAGGCAAGCGCTGGGACGTGGCGTTATCAGAAGTTAATTACCAGCATTACATAAGGCACACGTTTCAAGAGGCCATACTACACAAGCTGATTTCATCCCCTTCGCTTTCATCTCAACACAGACCTGAAGTCTCAGAACTATGATCCAAGGACAAGAGGAGATGCTCCTGGCTGGCAGAGAGCTGTTTCACCACATGGTATGGATCTTCACCCTTGTGGCCATTCTTCTTGCTAATTACCACTAAAACCTTGCAATGCAGCCCTTTGCCCACACTCTCAATGCATTTCCAAGGAAGGCAGCCATCAGGCGGCTCAAGGAAGGGACGCTGTCTAGTCCACCAGCCATGGCAGGAAGGCAAAGGGCTCTGTACAATGTGATGTTTGATGCCCAACACAAGCAGGCACTGCGAACAAAACAAATGAATTCCAACACTATCCAAGAGCAGAGCACTGCACCGTGACTAAGGAATATTAGATCATTACAGGACAATCTTTTACTGGGTTCATTCAGTTGGTAACCAAGGATTGACAAGAAATGTTAAAGCCTCTTTGGAAGGGCAATAACCTGGTGACTTCTATAAAGATAACTACAACTGATTCATTTAAACCCAAACTTTTCTTCCTCCTTGTGGTAAGACAAGAAGAATTTTGAGAGCAGCAGCTATGGTTCAAGATGAGGACTTCACAGAGCAGCAGCTACAGAGCAGGATAAACAGCATGAGAACCAACCAAGGACACCTCTAGGATAAGAATGAATGGCTTGTGGCTTTGAAGGGGGGTTTTAGGGTTGTTACTGCAGTAGCTTTCCTCCAATTAGTGTGTGTGATTTTTGAATGCCTGTGTCTGTCTGCTATAAAAGTATAGCTTTTTGGGCAATAAATGGATGCAGCTGTATTTAACCATATGTGTGGCTTATTTGTCCTAGCGTGCTGACCTTCTGCCCTCACGTTCACCAACACCTCCTGAAGCCTCAGACAGCAAACGCACCTTCCTCCTTTTACCTATCAGGTAACAGAGCAGAGAGATGAAGTTGTCCAGGTTCACACAGCAGGTGAACGCTGATGGTTGTGCTCACTCAGCATAAGGCTGGGCCTTTTGCTATTTCACACACTGAAGGGTTCCTATAGGAAGAACCACCAAGTTTCTCTCTACAGAACAGAACACACACAGCTATTCTTGGAAAATGAAGGCAAGTGCTGAAACAGTAACTTCATTTTTCATCAGTTGCAAAGTTCCCTGCCCTTTTCATCCAGCTGAAAAGAAGCCAAACGCTGTCTGTGGCTTAAGAAGGGCACCGGGTGGAGTGGGAAAAGAAGGCACAGCGTTGACTTGCATTCTTTTCTTCCCTCCCCACAGCACGCCACCCATCAGCCACTCCTTTAGGGAAGCCGGGTGAGTACAAAGATACACATTTGCTTACGCTGCCTTAGCGCTCAGCATTCTCTCTCAAGCCGATGACAAAAGGGCCGCACCGGACCCTGTGCAGGAAAGGACCTCCAACTGCGAGCAGATCTTAGCGTGCCGTAGGTAATTTTTAAGCGGTTCAAACAATACGGCTGAATGTTGATAAAGCAAACGCCCCCAAACCAAAGCCACAGCCCCTCTCAGCCACCCAGCCACAGGGATTTTCGGTTCAAGCTGCTGGACAAGGCCCAGTTTCCAGCTAACAGCGTACTGCTACTGCCCGACTCCCACCGCCTCAATCGCCAGCAGCTATTCACCTCACGGCGAGTTTTGTTTCCTGAAACGCGGGTTATAACAAAACAACGCCCCTCCCGTCACCCCGCCGCAGCCCAGGCCCGCACTCTTCCTCACGGCCGCGTCCCACAAGGAGCGCCCCGCCGCGGTGGGGGCGGCGTCCGCGACCCCCGCCCGACGGACGGACAGCAGGGAGCCGAGCGGCGGCGGCCGCCGGGCCCAAGAGACTCCTCCGGCGGGGCAGAGAACGGCGTCTCGGCGCGCCCGGCCGCCTCCTACCTTGGCGAGCATTTTCTTCAGCTGGCTTTCGGAGAACGCCATGGCGGCGGCTGCCGCCCGCCGCCCCCCCAACACAGGCAGCGCCGCGCTCCCGCTTCCGCCCGGCAATGACGGTACTTCCGTGAGGGAAGTGCGCCTCCTGGCGGCACGTTAGTCCTGAACGGGCGGTACCGCCGACGTGCCTCAATAGCGAGGGTTTGTGCGCTATGGCAGCTCAGCGGTTATTACTACAAACAACAGGGACCTGCAGCGTTCGGTGAGTAAAACCGGTAACAAGAATCTCCAAGATGAACAGAACGCCTCAACTGCTCTCATCGGGATAACGAGCCGAGGGAAATAAATACACAAACCAACACGGGTCCGGCCCCAGCCTCAGGCACTTGTTTAATGTAGTGTTCAAGTCGCACAGCTGCAGCCATCACCCGTTCCGCCCCACCAGAAAGGAAATCTCAGCACTCACTGAAACCCCACCTGAATTACACGATTACCTTAAGTGCTTTTCCTGCTTTTATCAATACGAAGTCCTGTTTTACACAGCGCTTTGTAGATGCAAGTGGAAGGCAGAAAGGAACCATCTTTGGCTCTGACACGTATTCTACTTGTGCTCGGGAGGTTCCACTGCTGTTTCAGCAGCCATAGCTCAGCACGTGCCCAGGGAACAACGGCCTGATGCTGCACATGGACCCATGCTGCTCTGGTTCTGCCACTCAGCAGCCTGCAGCCCAATGCTCAGCTGTACCTTGGCTGAACGCAGTCTGTTCTCTTACCAGTGCAACCATCCCAGAGTTCAGAACACAAAAAGCTCTTCACCTTAAAAAAAAAGTGCTTTTTCACCTGTTTGCATCTTTTTCCATCATGTCTTTGGCCTTGCTGTAGAAGGTCGCAGATCCTGTTGCCTCCTCAAGGAACTACCCTCTCCACCTCAGCCAGGCAGCAAGTAGCTTTGGCTCAAGGCCTGAACTCCAGCCACCTCTGCACTGCCCAACAGGCAGACCTCATTCGCTACCTGGTGCCCAATCCTGGCTCCTCCTTTCAGGAAGGGCACTCATTCCAACACTGGCACATACCAACACCTGCAGATCCTTTGGTGCTCTCAACATCCTTAGAAAACAAGAGTTAACAAGTCACCCAATGACAGAGACTCAGATATTGGTAAATATTCAAAAGAAATTCATGTGCAATACTTCATGCTTTCACCTTTTCTTTCCCCATAGTCATACGCAAGAATGGAGCCCATTGATACTAGACTGCATGCGATAGGTCACTGCCCTGCAACCATATTCTGGGCAAGCCCATACCAACACTCAGAAACAGGAGGAGCTCTTGTTGGCTCTGCACACCAGAGTTTCCAAGGAGCTGGGTAAGTTACCATCCTAGGCTGGGTCCTAATGAGGTGCACAGAGCTATGAGGAATCCAACAGGCAGGCTATCATTAGCAGCAAAAACAAAACAAAATATAAAGAAGGAAAAAAAAAAAGGCAAATGTCACCTTATTTTAGATAAAACATCCTTGCACTTCACTCTCCTCATTGTGGCTACCAAAAGCGCACTTTTCAAGTCAAGACATTCCAACAGGGAGGCACAGCGTTAAATAATTCGAACTGACAGTAAATAAGGAAAGCACTTTTGAAAGCAAGTTCAAAAGTTTGTTTTGCAAAGAAAACTGTATGCACCAAGCAACCCTTCCTGCCGAGCGAAGTTCCAACTTGTGTGAGCAGATGCTGTAGCTTCCTTTGTGCTTACAGTTTCAGCTGCTGCTGAAGGTCATGAATTGATCCTGCACTGCTTTGCAGTTTCTCTTGCACCTGTGGATCTCCTTCCAACGTGACCGTTTCAACCACTCCACTGGTCCCAAGAACACATGGAAGACTTAAGAAGACTTCACTGTTTATATTGCAAAATCCCTGAAACAACACAAAGAGAACATTGCCATATAAATACATATTTCTGCTCTGTGCTTATCTGAAGCATGGGACTGCATGGAGTAACTTTAACTAAGCAGGGACATTCTGTCACACAGCACAGTTTTGTAAATCTAGGTTCTATGCAGAGAATTACAGCAACTGTAAAGCATTACCGTACAGACAAGAATCCTTGGTGCCACAGGGAGAGTTTCCCAATGTAAGAAATATCAGACCTCTGCAATGCAGGCAAAACTTATTCTACAAGACAGAGTTTTAGCAGTTTCCCAGGTAGAAAAAGTGGTGTCACTTTGTATGATCAGTCCCCCCAAGACTGAGCAAAGTGATTGTTACAGCGCAGCCAAACAAAACTACCCGAGGAAAGTTACATTGTTATAATTCACTTACAATATTGTAACACTGTAATGGGACAATAATAGCAGGGCAACAAAGTCTCTGACTACAGCAAATGAGAACGAGCCCAAATGCAGCAGTTGTGGATGCAGAAAGGAAGGAAAAGAGCTGCTTACCTTTAGAAGACCTCCGGTAGTCAGGGATCTCCAGCAGAAGATGCCCTCCCCTCCACTGCCAACCCTTAAAAGTGGTCTGGAAAGGGGTGGATCTTGGCTCCACTCCTTCCAGTCACTCAGGTGCATTGCATACAGCTGAGCTCCCTTGTGTTGACCCTGCCTTCCCAGTGTGACTTAGCATTTCCACTACAGGTATAGATTTAGTTTCTTCATAGGATGTGTATGTGAAATTGTACATTCCGTAGTAACATTACTCTGCAGTTTAAGAGACTTAGCACTCCCCTACTTTTGTGTTTAGTTTGTGAACAATTACAAACTTGACTTGAAAAAATGGTGGAATTAGCTGCATATCTGCTGTAAGTAATACAGTAAGAAGCTTTTTGTGCTCTATTTCCCTGCAGTAAGAACTGTGAGGGACGTAGAATCAGTCAATAATGGTCTCTACAACTTTTTTTTTCTCTCCTCTGAAATGACTTAGAACTTTAGCGAAGCCTCATAGGATGAACTTAAAACTGTGGACTAAACCTTGTGTGAAGTTACATGCACCTTAATCATCTAAAGAACGCTGAGTATCAAGGAGTAACAAAAGCAGATAAACCTTTCAAAGCTTGTCAAATAAAGTACTGGCAGAAAATGCATTTTATACCTTCCTAAGTGATACTGAACTCTTTTGGCCCCTGGAAAAATATACACTGAACACTGAGCGCTTGGAAACCGTGACGCATTTCTTTTCATTTGCCAAACTGAGCTGTTCCTGGGGAGCTGGTCAGCAAACATGAACATGTTTTCCCCCCAAGTGCTTGTATTTGTTTTGAAGACAATCCACTTCTAATATTGGTTTCATGTTAACACAACAACTGATCCGTACTTCATCTGGACTGGAATTAAACACTCTTGTTGGAAGACCGTAATAATCATAATGCTACTTCAGAACAGCTGCTTTATGCAGCATGTCTGCTGATAAAAATTAACTGTCGTATCCAGTGTAAATCACATCATCGTAATGACAACCAAAAGACATTAATAACACATTTACCTTTGCCAGAGTGGATACAGAATGAACCTTCCTCTTATCTTTCACGATACTGTCAGTTAAATCAGCAACTGAGAGCCCAACAGACCAGGATCTCTGACCCTTTCCCTTGAGAACTTCCACAGCTCTATATTAATCAGGAAAAGGAGAAACATAGGATTGATTAAAATCTAAACATCACTTATCTGTTGAAACCTTACAGACAGGCAAGGTGTACCATAAGAACATGATCGTTCATTCTGGAAAATAATATAAGAAAGTAACAAACTGCTTAAAGAATGTCTTCATATATATTTTACCCAGAGTACTAACAATTCCTTTTTCAGGCTAATTCCATCATGTAAATTGATCCAAATTTCTCCCTAGCTTTGAAGTTAACTGCTTTCACACAAGCTCTGAGAAAAGTGTGCGAGAAAGCTTGCCTCTTGTTTTCTTTTTAATGCATGTAACCTGTAATTGAATTGGCAACTCTGAAACTCTGGTGTATATTCCACAAAGGGATCCACGTAGGGATCACCACAGGCAAAAACATCATTTAAAGCAGAAACTCAAGTATATACACCTGCATAGAAATGAATGATGCACACACCTATGAGTTCCTAAAAATTCAATGTGTGAACATTTTAGAGCAAAATTCCTCCTCTTTGTAAGGAACTGACAACAAAAAGACAAGCACAAAACTGCAAACTGAGCATCAAAGCAGGAAGAAAAACATGAAGGTTACAACGGAGTTACCTGTTAGCCACCTTTTCCCTGGAGTTATGAGCAGCCACTGTTTCTGTTTCATTTGTAACCGACTTAGATCTGGTCCATGACAGTACTAGACAGAGACAAACACAGAATTAAGAGTACATCTAAGCAGCAACCACAATAAGGATGGAAAAGGCTGGGGAGAGACGAGAAAAGGAAATTAACTCATTAATTAATTTAAAAGGAAGCTTCCAAACCTTCCTTTCCTCATAACAAGACAAATGCAGGGTCTCTAGCCCGCTGAAATAAAACAACAGTAGCACCCGGCCCAAGACACTTGCTTAAAAACGAATTATTATGCACAGAACGTCACATCAGCAGTAGCCTAACATATCTTATACCTCACTTCCTTACTCATTATGAGAGGTACTGAAAGAGGATCTCTTTACCTTTGTCTTCCCCTTGTTCACCGACAATCCAAGCATCTTTTCCCACGGCCTCCGCTTGCAAAAGCTTTGTGAGTATGTACTGAAATCTCTCGGTATCCAGATTGCCACCGACTCCAATAACTCTGCTTTTGGGAAATGCACTCAGCTTCCATGACACGTATGTCATTATTTCAACTATGTAGGAAAGGGAAAATACGTTGACAAGAAAGGATCAATCAAAATGTAGCCTATTTGCAAACTGTTAGAGATACAAAACTCCAGAGCAACTCATTTACTTTAGAAAAGATAAAAACATATGAGAATATTTCAGTTTATTTAAGCCAAAACAGCGAGTCAGATGGGGAGAAGATGAAGAAAACACAGCCCACGTGAAGCTTTCAGAGAAGTGAAACTTCAGAATGAGTCACTATGCTTCCCTTGACCACAAATCACACACGCTTCTATATTTAATGCACCCAGTGGTTTCCTTCCCCACTCCCTGTTTGGCAAGAACTCTTTTCCCCATTTCCACAGGTCTAAAAGATGAGGCTAAGAAGCACGTGAAAAACATAAAAGGGTTAACAGACAAGTTCACGTGTACTTTTCTTTTAAGAGCATTTTTGCTTTTCTCCTGTCATAGTACAACTGAGCACAGAGATTTAGACTTTTCCCTAAAATATAGCTGCAGTACAGTCTGTGAGTTCCATCACAGAGCACACAACACATACACATATGCATCTATCCTCACTGCACGGAAGAAACATAATTAACGCTCACAGCTGACAAGACAACAGTCAATGGATGCTAATCTTGTACATACAGTCACATTTAAGCTACACACAGAAATATGTGGAAATACATACCTTTAAAACAAATCAAAGTACACTATTTTCTTTTATCTTGGTAACAGTTAAAAAAAACAGTGTCCTGCTCAGTGCTGTAAAGGAAAACATCTTTCAGAGTAGCAAGAATTTCTGACTAAGAGTGCATATTCGGCAGTAACGTGTTTTTCAAACAGCCCAAAGAGAAGCCATCGCAGGGACAGAACATCAGCTGAAGCACCAACACACCTGGCTGAGAAGCAACAAGCAGCACGGAGTTCTGACTGTAGTGTGATATTGCTGGGATAATTCCCCTGAACAAATCCACATTGCTTTGTATGACATCCAGGTATGTCTGAGCATTACCCAGAGAGTTAACTGTAAGCACCACAACTTTCGAATCAGTTGAAGCTGAAAAATCTGAAAATATAAAGAAAATGTGTTTTAAGAATGTATGTCATTGTATCAAGTTTTAGATGCAAAACCCAAATGCTCCTCTAAATGCTGAACTGCAACACCTGGCATAAATTAGGGATTCCTGCCTTTCTATCTTGCCCCCAGCTCCCCGTCTGCAATGTGGGGCACTTCTGCAGCACCTGCAAACAGCTCTCCCACAGAACCAGTTTTCCCACTTTCTAGTTGTCAAAGATAGAAAAGAGACTGAAGTTTGCCCAAGATGACAGAGGACAGAATAGAAAACAGTTCTGACACAAGTTTCCAAACTTAATTTTCTCAGCAAGGGAGAAAAAAGATAAACACATCTATGGAAAGGCTCCTTCATTTTTATTCCAGCTTTATAAGAAGGGCAGAGACTTCATTTCAACAACATAGAAGCTCGCTGTTAAACAGCTAAATATATATATTTAATAGGTAACGACAAAACCATCAACAGAGATTTGTGGCATGGTTACATCAGAGAGCTTAGGAAAAGAATGTGCAAGCAGCAAAACTTGCAAGATAAGATCAAAGGATGTAGAACAGGCAATGCCAGGTGGAAACAGAACAACCAAATAAGATATCTGGTGGAATGGGAAACTAAGATAAACTACATTAGAGACACATGAAAAGCCTCAAGAAGTGAGGATGAAAAAGGTCACTCTGCTCACTTCCATCTTCTGTTGTAGAAGAGCTTTTTAACCATTTCAGCCTCTGCAACTAAGCTTACCAAGGACTGCAGCCATCACCACTAACTACAGTGACGTGGCATTGATTCTGCCGAACTGTACACTCACAGCTAATTGTCAATGAGGTCACAGTGTCATTTCAGTTGGAACAGACCTTCAAGACCGCCAGGTCCAATCATCAAACTGGCCCACCAAGTCCCATCACTAAACCATGTCCCTAAATGACACATCCACATGTCTTTTAAACACTTCCAGGCTCAGGTTAGGAATTAATTTCTTGAATATATAATGATAATGATTAAGAACTAACCACTGGCCATAAACCGATGTTTAACAAACATCAGTGGAGGAAGGTAGTACTTTCAAACCCACCTTTTTTCAGTCTTTCCAACGCTACTGTCACAGCTAGGTCTAATTCCCTACATACATACCTCTCCTCACCTTCTTGCCCTCTCTGCAGCAGTGACACCGATATACTAGATTGCTTTTCTACATTTCTGCATGCATCCAAATTCAGCAAAAGCCTCTCAGCCTGGAAGCAGACTCAGATGCTTCTACTTCTATCAACAATAAAAGCCTGAATAAGAAGCAGTTCAAGCTTTACTCATCTCTCCCATGCCAGTTTTACCCTAGGAGGATAAGAAAAAGCAAGAAGGTGTGAAAAGATAACATCTAGAAACATGCCTTGTATACCAGAGCTTCTATAACAGCCAAGGCGCCCTGCTCTCACTGAGACAAGCACAGGTACACACAATACAGCATCAGCTCCTGCTCCAGCAACGACAACTAGTACCTTTGCTGATCTCTACATTTGGAAGAGCAAAGATCTCCAGATCCATGGTTCCTCCTTTTGCTGCACCTTCAGAAAGATCCAGAAGAACCACCTTGTCAGCAACACCCTATATGAGTAAAAACAATACAAATCAACAACAAAACCTAACTTGTTCTTGCCAGTGGTGGGGATATATATGTGTGATGTGTGCGTGTGTGTGTGTATTTATCCAGTTCAAAACAGCGTTTGCGGTACTGTGTGTACAATAATCAATACGGGCAGACTTCACCAAAATTACAATCAAAACACAACACTATTAGTTTAATGACCTGAACTGGAAAATAAGGCACTACGAAACAAACAAACCCACAAAACCATCTCTGGGAGGTTACAAATGTTGCAACAGTTGCAACACAGTACAGACTGGCCATAGAAAACCCTTTTCCAGGGCAGCAGGAGATACTAGTTCTAACAAGCCACAACTTAGGTAATAAACTCACAATTATGGCTTTTCAACATAAGTGCATTCCTAGTTTAGCTGTCTGCATCTACAAAAGCAGGATGAGAAAGCACAGCAGAAACTAATGCTTCTGTCTGTCCACAAATTAACTGGAGGGAAGAGGCAAATGACACAGGCAGTGACGACTGTTAGAAGTGCTGAGCTACTTCTGTATCAGACACTAAGATCTAGACTGGAGGCCCCTATATTAATTAATCAGGTGTATAGAGACTTATAATAATTACGTACCTTTGCTACAACTGCCAGCACACATGCAATGCCAAGATCTCCAGCTCCAACCACAGTCACTTTGTTAAAGCACCCTCCGTTTCTGACTCCACCAATTTTACTCTTTGATTTTATGTCAGTCTCTCCTGTAATTAAAAGGGAATCACAAACTTAAGTGCGGGTCCATACTACATCAATACAGCTACTGATGCTACACAAAGGATCGTGGCTGGATCAGAGTTGATCCGAATAACATACAGTGGTCAAGTCTGATAATGCAACAATTCTCATACCGAGCCTAATTCACAGAGATTTGTAATAGAAATAAAAAGATTAACTGGACATGTGTATAGTATGCACAAAGATTCAGTTATTAACATTAGGTAGGTATCCTTATGATATCAAGTAATAACAAATAAAACATATATTGCCTTAGAACACTACAAACAACAGATGAAAGCATCTGCACCTTCAGTAATCCTTGCGATGTAGGAGAGAAGTTCTGATTGCCTGTCTGCATCAGAAGACGACAGCGAATACACAGGCGGCTCCTCCTCAAATTTTGCAATCATTTCCTTGATTAATCCAATGATGGTTGATTTAGGCTGAGGTATAGAAAGAAGACAAAACACTTGAGGAGTTCTTTGGTATGGTTCGGCACTTGGAGCAAACACACTGTGAAGTCAGTAGAAGTTATAGCAAGAAAAGCAATTCCCATCCATTGGAATTTCTATAATAATAATCAGGAAAAATATCTCTCATCGTTTCTAGAGAACCAGCTTTCAGTAAATCACCACCATGGGCCTGACAGTTGCATTTAAGCACGTTATCTACTGGAGGGCATAAACTCATTTAGCAACAGCACTGAGTTTTCAATTTCCAGCCTAATGATTCCTAATGTTATGCTGAGAAGAGACACTCCTGAAAGACAAAAATTTCTGCTGAACTTAACCAGAGTTACCCCATTTGTCAGGTATCATTATTCATTATTCTCTGCAATATGGGGGAAAAGAGCCAAAAGGCCCACGTGGAGCTTACAATGTTTTGTAACAGAGACAATCCCCCTGTTTTTTCCCCAGCTGAAAACAGTTTTCCTTACGATCACCTATAATCTTCCTTCTGAACCCTTTGGATGGGCTGAAAGCTGTGATTTTAAGAGGTGTAACATTACTTCTAGCACAAGCACTCCATATTTAACAAGCAATGCAAAACACAAAAAGCCTCAAATCAGACCCACTCCTCTGCACTGCCCTCCACATAGCATCATGTGTTATTCCCAGACATCTCCCTCCTCTTACATGGCTCCAGTTCTGCAGATAGGGCAAATAAATCCTGCCCTGAGCATCCACGTGCTTCCCCACTGAAATGCCCATGTTGGCAGTCGGCTTCAGGAAGCAAATGGGAGGAGCAAAGGGATGAGAGTCCAAAATCCACAGACGAATGGGTATGTTATAGGAATTACCTGTTCAACGCAAACCAAAACCCATTATAAGCTTCTGCACTGAGAAGAAACACTAAGAAACAGGTCTGTATGCACATGATTCACATTCCATAATAACAAAGAGAAAAAAAGCCAGACAAATACACTTCCTGATTTGCATTTAAAGCATTAAAGTCACTCAGGCTGGTTGACAGAAGCAGACTTGTCTGGATCACCTTGCAGCATCACGGATTGAGTTTTGATTAACACAGGAATTCTTCCTCTTGTTGTTTTTGCACTGGTATTCTATCAGCCAGCATGACCAGTTTTATAGGCAAATGAACTTTTTACTGCTGTCTTTTAATTATGTTTACCTTTTAAGAACTCAATAACTGATGTTAAGAAGCATCTATTAAGAGCTTCACTTCAGCTTCAAAAGCACTAAGAAATAAATAATTACTTACTAGCTCTTTTTAACCACTCTCTATACAAGCGTAGGGCTTTCAGAATCCAAGCAGCCCCCACTGGAACCAAAATGTTTGCCTACACTGTCTCACAATATATGTTTTTATTTTTAATAAAGTATTGTGGGAATACAAGAAAAGCTGTTGGGAGCAACAGCTGTGGAGCAAGATAAACAGCAAAGTATTTACTTGACTTGAATCATAGAATGGATTGAGTTGGAACAGACCTTCAAGGCCGCCTGGTCCAACTCCCCTGCAATGACCAGGGACACCTAGTCCAGATCAGGTGCTCAGAGCCCCACCCTGCCTGACCTTAACCTCTCTAACAGCACCTTATTTCAGTGTCTATACGTACATCAAGACAATATTTATGGAACAGAAACAGCTTCTGCCAATTCAGCTAAAATCCCAAGCCACTTCTAGTGAAGCAGCAGTTCAAAGAGCAGCGCAGGTTATACCAAATCCCCAAAGGCACAATGTGCAGACTTGTATTCACATTCTCGAGTATTTGATCCTAGCGTGTGTGTAAATTAGCTCTGAGCACACCCAAAATGAGAAGAGATGCCTCATCCTATACAAGTAAGTTTAGCACAGCCTCATCTAATAGTTCAGAAGCATAGTTGGCGTGTTTCAATCTGCCGTTCCACTTCAATTACAACACATTTAGGCGCAAGCTTAATTGCCCCTAGCTGCTGGAAACGAGGTGCAGCACTCTCACTTCTCCAGCCTGGCTCCCAGAGGGAGAAAGGCCATCCCTGCTGCTTCAGCCATGCCTTTTTCTCAGGCTCCCTACGGCGTGTTGTTGGGACGCACGGTGTGTAAGGAACCCACAGGCAGCAACTCCTACCGTATTTGACCGGGATGGTACCGCTGAAATTCAGGAGGTCTTTCTGGGATCCATCCTTAAAGGCTGAAATTAAAACAAAACAAAACGATGACGGCAATCCTAACGCAGAATGACAACGATACGCTCCCGATGTGCGCTAGAAACCAGAAGCACCATTCCTGACACGGTCAGTACAGAATCCCACCCTGCTCCACAGCGACCGGTGTTTCCCCACGGAGCCAGGCAGGCAAGAAGCCGCTCTCCCTTCAGAGTACCGCATCCCTACTTACTGTAAGTGTTCATGGAGAAGGCGAAGTTCGGGTGCGCCCTGCTGACAGCCGTCACTTCCTCTACGGTCAGGTCTCTGAACTTGTACTGCGAGCGGGAGACAAAAACCCAAACGGGAGCGTTTACGTCTCGGCGGCCCCGCCCTCCCACTTCGCTTTTCCCAACGGAGGACCGCCGGGCAGCGAACCTCCGCCAGCCCCCGCCGTCACGAACCCGTCCCGGCCCCGTCCCGCACCTTGCCCAGCTGCTTCCGCAGCGCATCCGCCGCCGACGCCATGGCCGCGGCCTCCCAGGCGGCCCCGCGCCTCCAGCCCGCCTTGCCCCGCCCGCACCACGAGCTGCCCCGCCCGCCCCGTGGCTGTCGGTAGGGACTCACCGTAAGGCTGAGGGCTGCAGCGCTGCTGAGAGGCTCGACTTCTGTGTTGAATTGCATTCCACTCAGCACGTGAAACATGGCAGTTGGAGGTTTTTTCGATCCTCGGGCTCGTGAAAAAAAAAATAGGTGATTCCATACGCATTTAAACTAGAAAGTAGAGGGCCAGCTGTGGGATGACTAAACAGCAGTTCTGCCTTGTGGAATTGAGATGTTATTTCAAATTAAAGCTACAACTAAAAGCTGTCCTCCAATAAGGGGGAGAATTAGAAGAGAAATAAATCTGAGTAAAATAGTTCTATTGCTTCCAGAGGTACAGCTTCAGCTGGGTTGGGATCAGTCTGTGCAGAATGCCCATTTTGCTTTGAGATAGCAACTTATTAGAACATAAAAGGCATATCCAAAATCTCAGTGGCATTCCATTCAAGGTTAGATCTCAGACCTACATAACAAGGTGCTGGTTGGCCACTGATCAAATGCTACAGGGCAAAACGATGTTAGTCTTATGCTAACAGGACAACAGCGTGCAAGCCTTCCTTTTTCAAACAAAAGGAGGCAGATGGGCTTCATTAGAGGAATTAAATTAAATTAGGAATTAAATTAGATGGGCTCCATTCCAGCTGTCAAAGCAGACAGCAGTAGGAAAGGTGCTGGTTCTTCACATGGGAAGAAGAGAGCCTGAGAAAGATGCTGCTCGTGAAACTCCAGGATGAAACACCATCTATTGCAGGTGGAAGAGATGAAAGGCAGCTTGTGCACTTGTTTATATCCTCATTCTTAAATCCACGTTCCTCCAAATACATATTATGTAAGAAGCCTAAACCGCAGGAGATGCCAATTATTTTCAGCTCTTTTCTGAATGCTAAAGCAACTCCGTTAATTTTTCATAGATCCATGCGTGCTGCATGGGAACAAGAGAACAATTTCTCTTGGACAATGTTCAGCCTAATGCTGTTTTACGTGACAACTCAGAGGAAAACAGCAGGAGAAAATGTCTTCTATAAAGTAAACCAATGAGATATAGCGGTAACATGTTTAATGCCTGTAATTTATTGTCTGAAAACTTATATGCATTTGGTGTGCAAAAGTATACACTTTCTTGACAGCACCAGAAAACAGTTCAGCTCTGTAAGTCTTTAAACCTGATTTGTCACATTGTGTAAGAAGACACTGTGTGCAACGGATATCCCCAAAGGAAATCATTGGCTAGAACTAGAAGCACCCTTATTTACAACTGACACTTTAATATTGCATAACACCCACTCGCCAAAATAAATAGAAGTACATTCGTCACAACTTAAAACACAGTCTCTCCATATATTTATTTTCTGACACGTTTTGGTCTCCAGAAATACGCTATATCTAGAAATAGGCATCAGCTACTAGATTATGTTACAAAATGCAACAAAAATAGAAAATTAGTTTTCCTGGACAACATTTTGGGCTTTACACAAAAATAAATGCAGATTTCCATAGAGATCTCATATACTTCTTGAAAGACTTTTATTTTAAAGCACAGCACAGAGTTGCACACTAAGGCTTCCTGTGATATGCAAAACCCTGGCCTCCAAAAAGACTGCCGTAAAGTGAAATACAGCACAAGCGTTAAGTACAAGACATTTCAAAAAGTAGTCATCGATAGAAAGTGCCCTTCATTTGATTTAGCCTTAGCAGTAAAGAAGGAGCTACTGTCATTGTGCAATCATAAAGCCAGACCTGGAAGGGCTTTACGCAAAGGACGCCGCCATTTCACACCACCAGGTTTAAGTACACAGAATGTGAGACAGCAGAAACGGACCGACCTTTTCATAACTCTACATTCATCGTTATTATTATTTTTTTTTGACACAATTTAGTATAAAAGGCACATTGTCAAGCAGTGAATTCAAAAAAAGGAAAGAATCTAAAATCCAAACCAGAATTTCATTAAATACAATTAAAAGCTTAACATCAGATCCTCATAAACCAATAGAAGCATTCTTCCAGTTTTCTTTTCTTAACCTCCAACGGGGACGCACTTTGGACGAGTACCGAAGCACTCTTTTTAACATTAGTAATGTTGATCTGGAAAACAGTAAACATGATTTCGAATACGAGGCCCTCCGGAGCCAATTTACAAACACGCAGCAAATGCAAACCCAAGAAAACCCAACCATCTGTACAAAACGTGAAAGCCGCTGGCGCCCCGTGCCAACCATCAGCGAGTACTTGATTGTAAAGTTCCAGAAGCGTCCTTGAATGTTTTTTCATATCAATCAAAACGAAGCGGATCGTTGAGTGAAGTTAAACTGGTGTCTTAGGGAGGTTGGAAGAATAGACTGCATTCCAGTCACCACCTCAAAAGACCAACAGCAAAGTGCTTTACAGATTAAGGAATTTAACCGACCGTGTGCAAAGCGATGAAATCTGAGTTTATTTAAGCTTCGGTTACCTGAAATGCAGATTTAATTCCAAACCGAATTCCCATTTTGAATTATTACACGAGTATCTTTTGCTTCATAAGAGACTGTTCTTTCAGCCGGGCAGGAAATCACCTGCAAGTGATAGAGCTGTGCAAGCTGACATAGGAGCCTTTCTCCAGCTAAACAAACCAAAAAATCCACACCAAGCAAACAAACCAACCCACAGTCAGTCATGGTCCCAGAGATCAGCACCACGTTCAGGTAAATCAGGGAAATACAACAGCAAAGGTGAGGTGGTCCCATTAAGCAGACTGAATACAACGCACTTGTAAACAAGCATTGAGATTACACTAGCATGGTCTCGAGTGTATACACTGAGAAACATCTTTTTGTTAGTTAATATACAAAGTTAAACATACAGAGGAGCAGTGACAGTTACCATCCAGGCTCCTACGCAACTAATACTGACTTAGTTTATGGAATCCATCCCAATAGCTTACTCATGTCAGTGGTTTTGCTAAGGCAGTGAAATGCTACACCATCAACAGAAAATGCCTCAAAAAAGCAAATGTTTTTTCCTTCATTAAGGGTTAGATGTGTAGATTTCTGCAGCTTCCAAGACTTGCTACAGGTTGCTGTCTGAACTGTGTTCTGAAAGCAGCAATGTTAAAAACTGCTCTCAGGAAGAGAGAGCTAAGTAGTAGAAAACTACTTAATTTTTTCTTTTTACTCAATTTTCTTCCCCCCAACATACATCCAAAGCCCTTTTTGTACTTTGCTAAGTACTTCCAGTATTAAAACATAACAGCATTAACAGCTATAGCCAGAGTTCTTATCAGCGGGGACTTACAGCTTGTGGCACAGCTGAGCAGTGATACTGGTGAGCTTTGAAGGACAACCTGGTGAATCAAAGCAGATGCAACACCAGGTTCGAGCTTCAGACTCTTCATACAACCCCTGCTGATTTTGATGAACCCAGTGCTGACAGTAAACAAATTCAGTTACTGAAGGTAACGGTCTTCAAATGCATAGTTAGAAATAATGTGCAAACATGGGCATTGGGTAACAGAACTGACTCTCCTGACATGCATTTTAGATTTCTGGTTCGATGAATTTAATCAAAAGCACTCACTGTGTAATACAAAGTGACTGATATCCAACAGCTGGCTGCAAGTACTCTGGAATGTGTCTTCCAAATAGTACACCTGATTAGATAAGTGACTGCTCCACACCTTAAATCATTTAACACACCTGATGCTTAACAGAAGGAAAAACATGTGCGCAGCACAAAACATGGAAAAAAACAGAAGCTTTTAGGCAAATGCAGAGACTGACAGGGCAGGAAAAGAATTCCTAAGCAAATGCTTCAGCCCAAAAGCACAAGTTACACACAAACACTAGAAATTCCTATTTTCAGGATGAGTATTTATCCTACTGAATGTGACTGGCATTGTAATTCCAGACACAGCAAAAGCCAGCCTAACCTTTTGATGATACCTCTAACTGTACATTCTGCAAGTGACACACACTTCTCCACTAGGAAACAAGAAAGTTCCAGTTCAGTTATTGTTTATGGGTCCTCAAATCAGAAAAAATATAGCACTTTATTGCTTTGAACATCTGTGGCAATGGCTGAATTACACCCAAGCTGCTTCTGTATAGAAGATGTTGTTTCAGAAACTTTGAGGCTTAACTTAGGAGACAGAGCAGGGTATAAAGCAATTTTTCTCTCTGCATCTCAAAAAATGTCAGGGAACAAGAACACAACTCCTCCCGTGCTATTCCTTTCTTTCAAGTGAATGCAAAATTGGTTTACTTGTATATGGGCCCGCACAGTTCCAAGTCAGTGCATAGCTAGTCAACATTTCTGCTGGCATCTTGAACTGATTAAATCAATGGAAACATTTCTTATTTTTTCTTCTACGTAATAATATGCATTAGTGCATTAATTTCTCCATAAAAAAATCAACCCTTGGCAAGTATTAAAAATAAATATCTTATATAAGTCAAACTAAAGCCTTTATTTTTCAGTTCTTTTATCCCTTTACATATTCTTTTGCCCTCTAACAAGCAAATGGAAACTGAAGAACAGGAGATGTATGGAGGCAGAGGGTAGCAGAAAAATGAAAGAAGTCAACACCACAATTCAGTTAACGGGTCCTCAGCTTCTTAGACTGTCTCTTGCGCTTCAGTTCTTCCTCTTCCCGTCTCAGTTCTTCAAGGTCTTCCTGAACACCGAGTCTCAAGCTGCCAAATAAGTTGAAATTCTTTACAAACTGCTACTCAAATGTGAAATGTGGCTTCTCCCCCAAGAAAAGAAATCCTAACACTATTGCAGCTGATTTAAGCAAAGAAGTTTGTGATCTGTTCAACAGTCATAGGTTTTCTTCAATTACAGTAAGAATACAGCTTAAAGGAAACAATGTACATAAGGAAATCAAGATTCTCTCATGGTTAAAGCAGAATCAAACCTTTGGAGGGAGAAATGATTTAAAGTTTTCTTTAAACAAAATTATCGTTATTTTAAAAAAGGTTTTACTGAGATCATTCTTTTTTTGAAAAGAAGATGCTGGAACATACATCAGTTCTTGCCAGCGTAACTTAAATACAAGTCACAGCAGACAGACTCAGCTCAGCTTTTCTGAGAAACACCTACACCTTTCTTTTGGCAAGAGTGAGAATGGATCCATCAAACAGAAGCAAGAGGCTTTGTGGCAGCTTCCTGACTACAGGCATTACTCAGGTAGCTACACAAACAATGCTGCCTCACCCTCAGTCCACCTTGCTGCCCTGCCCTCTGGTGAACAGGCACAGAGAAGAGATGCTGCTGAGCAGTGCATGTTCTAGCTGTGTCCTTCTGTAGCCTCTTCAGCTTCCTGGCAATATGCTGAAAGCAATACTGCAAGTAGCACCTACAATCACTGACCTTCTCTTCACTTAGCAAAGGCTGGGTGGCCTTCCTGGTTTGATACTAGGAATAGGTGTGACAAAGCTCCTATTTTGTGATCAGCTACTGCCTGTCTTGTCTGCAGGCCAACTAAGTGCATTTGTACTTCCACAGTTCAGTATGAAGCAGCTTATGTCAGTTTGCAACTCATTACTACGTTTGTAACATGACCACCTGTCATTCAGCTGTTCTAGAGTAACTGCTCCGGTACAGGCACTGGTTATGCCTATAGCAAGCAGAAGAAATCATCATGAATTCAGGAGACTGCAGTCATCCAAGTTCAGACAGTAAAAAAAGAAACACTTTGAAGATCTATGTGATCGAAGTCTGGCTAGAAGCATCATTTTCCACTTCAGTTTAGAGCTTATAATTTTAACAGGCTCACTTGGTTAGAGAAAATCTTCATGTCAAGGGTCACAATGCTTTTAACCAAATTCTCAGTGAAAAATAGCTGAAGATAGAAAATAGATGAATTAATCTATTGAAGTTTTCTATCTGCCCTTCTTTTATACTAGCATGAGTAGTTAGAAGCTTAGTCAGGTATTCAGCTTTGCAAAATCTCACTGTAGGTCTTCAGCATAGAATTCGGTGAACAGCAATGTCACTGTAAATTCCATTTACTTCTCTGATTAAGAGACTACAGCTGTGCATGAGCAGCAGCTGTCCCTAAGAGCAGGGAGAAAGAACAACAGTGACTCTAAGTTCCAGAAGGTGCAAGTTCCCAGTACTCCAGGCACTCTCTGGATAGCAGTGTAAAAAAACTAAATAAATAAAACCTAAAAATTTGATTTTACGTTTCCATTTTTCCTATTGCCTGTTAATAAATAGATAAAACCCTCTTGTAACTCCTACAAGGCTTTGCTAAGTGCATTGCAGACATCTTCCCATCTAGCATGGGAAAAGCAGAAAGTGAATCACTTCAAGAATGCCAGGCTTTGTAACAGCCATGTAAGGAATGTGCAGCTCTGGAGGCTAAAACTAATGGTCAAAACCAACACGAACATCAAGTCTTCATTTATGAAATCTCTGGTTATAAATGTGTGTCAGAGTATTCTTCATATATACATACACACAAAACACACATATGCAGAGATTTTTAAGTTTCCTCCCAACCCTCAGGAACTAACAGTATCGATGTTTTGGACAAACCAAAGGGTTTAGCATTTCAACTGTAATTCAAATACTTCTACAAATGTTTTGGGCATCAGCTGGTATAACTCTCACTGGTAAAGACTGTGATGCACTGAACTGACCACACAGCATTTATTTACTGTACTCACTATCCCACTGGCACACTAGTTGGCTGAGCTTCTTTTACCTAAGCTTTCTTAACAAAGATGGGAAGCTTTAACTGCTCTGCTATAAGTAGCAACAGATATCCCCATGACTTGTGCAATAAATAAACCTCTCACTTCCTATTTTAACTCAAGTCTATGCATACCTCCTGGCTTCTTCTTTCTGTTGCTCTCTCCAGCTGCTCTCCATATAACGTAAGGCATAATCGCTTTCATCTTTATATCTGGAAATTAAATAGTATACAGTTGAGATAGGAATCCACATCCTGGTAGAAAGAAAACTTAACTTGCCGCACACTGTTTGATTGTGTAATGTTTTGAAAGAATCACTACAAGTGTTTAAAACGTTTGCTTTCTTGCACCTTGTTATCAGACAAGAGGAAAATAATTCAATAAGCCAGTCTTAGTTTTGCAATGGCTCCTAGGTACACAGAGATGCCAGCTTTGATTCTCACAGACCCATTAATGCCATTATTGCATTTAGCCTTTCATATTCAGGCTGCTACATCTGATCAATTCTGGAATGCTACTGCTATAAGAAAACATTTTAACACATGTTGATAGAAAAGAGTTGCTATGGGTTATGTGACAAGTTACAGAATCCATCCTGTTTTCCATTACATCCCATTTGCATCAAATTTTCTTGCTTTCCAGAAGAGCATGGCAACACAGAAAGTGTTTTTTAAACCAGTAGTTTGCCTATTTCTAGTAAATTAGCCCAGTGACCTTAATCTCTGTTGTTCCATTGCTCACTTTAGAGAACATCAAAATCTACATTTTTTTTTTTCCTACCTTTTCCGGTCATATCCAAATATTTCTCGAATATGCTTTGATATTTCTTCTTGAGATTCCCCTTCATCTTCAATAAAATCATCCATTTCAGAGTCATACTCATCATCTTCATCGTCATCATTGATTTGTCTTTTGTAACCAACAGGTGGTCTCCCAATACCTAAATGAAAGGGATATGAAAAAACATCAGTGAATAACACACATTTATCAGTACTTTTCATTGCTATACTTTGGGCACAGAGACTTCACAACTCTGGGCTCCAAGGCAGAAAACTTCAGCTTCAAGCTAATTAGAAATTCTCAAAGTCAGTAAAAGGATACACTTCCTCCGCTAACATCACAACTGCACCCTTAGGAAACCACGAGACATGAGTCCACATTCTTGTTCAATGTTTTTGAGGTACTTATTTGCTAGAGTTCATGCTTCTTCCTCCTGTTCAGAAATCCATTTTTAGAGCTACTCACTTGCTGATAAGCTGTATCAGCCAAAACACTTAAGTATCAGTCACAGGTTTGCTGTGAATTAAGCCCCAGGCCCTTCCAGGAATGTGAGCTGGGGTCAAAACAAATGAACAGTTGCAAAGGAAAAAAATAAACAAAACAACATTCCACTGTTTAACTCATTCTTTAAAACAAAGTATTTTGTCTGACTTGGATACAGATCATCACTGATCTCAACTCAGATACACCAGAAATCTGGAACAAACAACTAATTTAAATAAAAAATTATTTGCTACAGAACTTTGTACCTTGTGAACGAAACACAGGCCTATGCCCTTGAAGAGATCTCATTCCATTTATCTGTCCATTGCTGGGCCTTGTCACTAGGTTTTTGGAAGAAATAGTTTCTGATACAACAGTACATCTGGGCTTTACAGCTGTAAAGCCAGGTCGCCCAGGCCCTGTGCTTGGGCTGACTCCTGGCCTTCCCGGTCCTGTTCCCGAGCTGCTGCCCGGTCGCCCAGGTCCTGCACTTGGGCTGACTCCTGGCCTTCCCGGCCCTGTTCCCATGCTGCTGCCCAGTCGCCCAGGTGTTGTGTTTGTGCTGTTGCCCGGCCTTCCCGGGCCGATGCCTGAGCTGCCACCTGGACGCCCAAGTCCAGTGCTTGAATTGCCACCTGGCCTTCCAGGTCCCACGCCTGAGCCACTGCCCAGTCGTCCAGGTCCCATGCTTGAGCTGCTGCTTGGCCTTCCTGGTCCTGCGGCTGAGCTGCTGCCCTGCCGCCCAGGCCCTAGGCTTGAGACGCTCCCTGGCCTTCCGGGTCCCATGCCAGAATTGCTGCTTGACCGCCCAGGTCCTGCACTTGATCCTCCAGCTGCATGTCCAGGTCCTCCCTTTCCTACACTGCTGCTGGATCGCTTTGCGCTGGAGTTCATTTCGTGCTGGAGGGTTGCAGCATTTCCTGGTTTTGTATGGACAGGCTTTTTCAGGCTGGATTCTTTAGCAGACGGTAACCTTTGAGCCCCATTGGCCGTTGGCTTTGAGGATGGCACAGGAACGCTTGAGCCAGACTTTCCCATACCATTGACAGGTAATTTACTATGACTGCCAGCAGCAGGGCCTTTCAAGGAGCAATTTTGTGAGGTTTTTACTTTTTCCATTTGACTCGGTTTGGAAGAAGATAACGACCGTGAGTGTTTTTCAGTCAATGCTGGTGCTTTGGATTTCTTATCAGTACCACTCAGAGAAGAGAGGCTGCTTTTTGGAGAAGCATGTTTATCTGCTGCACTTTTGCTAAGTCTTGCATCTGCACATTCCTTCAGAGAAGTTGCTTTTTTTGAAGAACTGGCTCCCCCTGTATTCTTAACCTCCCTCTCGGTTTTCTTTTTCTGCATTTCTACTCTTTTATTTTTGCGTTCCAAATACTCCCTCTCTCTCAATTCTTCTGCCGTTCTGGGTCTCTCTTCTATCTTTTTCACTACTTTTATTTCTACCGGTTCATATTGTTTTTTTTCAGCAAGCCTTAAAAGATCCGCAAAGTTGAGAGGTGCTGGTGCACTTTTGGGTGGCACCTTTGGTTTGCCTGCAGCTTTGGATGGTTTCTCATCGTATTCTTCTTGCTCATACTCCGATTCAGTCTGAGTAAACTCGAGTTGCTCTGCTTCATTTTCTGTTGCATACTCAGTCTCAGAGGCCTGAGAAGCATTCTCACAAGTCCTCCTCCTCTTTTTAGGCTTCTCTTCAACAGGAATACCATTATAGCCATAAAAGTTATCCTTTGTTCGTGAAGCCATAGCTCTTGCCTTCCTGTCATGTTTCAGTTCAATTCGCTTAGCCAAGAGTTGTTCTTTCTTTCTTTTTTCTTCCAATTCTGTAAAAGAAAAACCAGGAGAAAGTTAAACAAAAGCACTACTTTTTATCTCAGCGTCTTCCAAACCGTTAAACCATCTGAGACAATAGGATATCTGGCTAACAGCTATTCAGAATAGACCAGAACACCATCAGAGGTCTGCCAACAGGGCAACCCGATCCATCCGAGTCAGCTGTTTCTACAAAAGTGAACTATTAAGCCAAATACAGCTCTTACAAAACCTGCTAAGGTGACTCAACAGAAGCAGCTCTCCAGAATGCTATACAAACTAACAAGAACTACATGGTAAAAAGATAAAGGACGTGGGATCTCTGAGGAGAAAGAGTTCTGAGACTGAATAAGAGAATTTTGAGACCATACAGAATTTACTATCAGACTTTTAAGTAAAGGTGGGGAAAGGAGGAGTTTTAGGGCAAGGGAATATGCCTTGGAATTCAGGCTGAACTTGATGGTGGAAAAGAAGAGAAGTCTGAGGGCTAGATACTGCAGAGACAAGGAATAGAGGCCAAATACCATAAGGATCCAGGGGAAAGGGGAATCTCTGAGCATCAATTCCTAGAAATTGGATGAGGCAACTCATGCTGTGCTTTAGTGGGTTCCCATAAAGGTACTGTCCCCACCCTAAGTTGTTCTATTTGTCAGTGGCTATGACTGTACACAGTACAAGTATGAATATTTCATATTCACACTCAGTCCCGCTTTTGGCTGCACTTGGCAGCAGAGATAAGGAGTTGGCTCATGGCTGGCCCAGGAGAGGAATGCTCTGGACGACCCAGTCCATCACACTGTGTTGTAACATAGTGGGGAAAAAAACGTGTCTTAAAGCCTTTGCAATTTAAAACCCAAGCATTACTGAAAGAGAAGATTAAGACAACACCACCAGAAACTGTTACCATGTTTAGATAAACACATCTTTTCAAAATTAACAGAAGTTCAGGATGATTTCTTGTAGTCTCTTTCCACCTTAATTACTGCCTGAACTCCAAGAGTAAATACTTAGTGAGCTGATTAACATTTAAATCCTTAGGAAAGCATGTAAACATCCCTAGCAGTGACTTTTCCACCAGGCCTTCCCTCAGCATCAGCAGTTATACGTACAAATTCCAGAAGCAGATGTAAAAGTCTATTTGCCAAAGCTCTTAATGGGATCAAAGTCTCAAAGAGCCCATGAAGGTCTCCCACAGAATATAGTTTAGACTGCTTTAACAATTACCTTTTTTTCTTTTTTCTTCTTCTTTCCTTCGGAGAAATGCCTGTACCGCTGCAGACTCAACACCCTTGACCTTTGGAACCTTTTTGGGAGGGCCAACAGCCAAGCTGTATCTTTTCTGCAAAGAACAAAGGAGTACGTCAGAGAAATTAAGCATCTCTTTCCTTGAAACTGAGGAATTAAGTGGCAGTCACATTTAAGCATAAATATGTATAAAGTTCATTTTAAGCACAGATGGTACAGAGTAATAATGTAATAGCCGCGTCAGCAATGGGATAAAATTATTTCTGTTCAGCATTATGAAGTGTCATAGAGCCTTACAAATCTTATCTAAAAACATTACCTAGCAAAGATATCTACATCCAAATATTTTAGAGGCAATAAGCTGACAAGCTCGTAGAACTATTGAAATCAATAGGAAATCATGCTAACTTGATCCATTCAAACAGTAGCATATGAAGAGGCACTCAAATTACTTGATGTTACCGATATACAAAACTATATATTACCTCACATACGCATACACTAAAAGCCAAGGTTCAGAGACGATTCTAAAATGCAGCCAACACTGTCTCCATGCAGGGTGGCTACATACCAGCTCTTCACAGGCACCTCTAACAACCTGTGAAATGACTGCCACAAAATTACAGGATACAACATCCATCTACGTTGCAGTCGTAAAACTCGACAGGTTTCCTCAGCATATTAAGGAGCTATTAAATCAATCCCAGTTACTGATACCTATCTAAGCACCTCCAGCACATTGCTGCTACCTGAGAGTTGGTTTTGGTTACCCTTATGGCCCTCAGAAGCCTCACTTTCTGTGATGCAGTCCTGGTATACATAAGGAAACTGGGACAGAAGCAAAGCAATCCTCAGGTCTGATTGAATTATTCAATTCAACACAGTTGTTAAAAAGAAAGCCAAAACAGAGGACATTGTAAAACAGTTTTAAGCAGAAGGAGCTCTTCTAAATGAAAACTGCCCGACAGCAGGAACACACGTAGATTCATCTCTCCCATTAGGAAGCCTTATAAAGAATTAAAATGATGGGGAAGCAGTTTTTGGGCTTTGTTTTGCTGCAACTGACAGTCCTATCCAGGAGCAGGTTGGTAAAGCAGCCTGACAGGCACGCTGTTTTCTCACTTCCATTAAGGTGAAAAATAGTGCAAAATTCACGATTCCTATTCTTCCTAGCACTAGCATTTCTTGATATTGATGCACAGCTGAAAGCAGAGCTAAGTGTTCCATAAATGAAGACAGAAGCGAATGAGGTTCTGCACTGTGTACCACCACAGCCACTGATACAAAAATTGTGCACTTTGATTAGAGAAAGCTAAAAGAAGCTGCTTTACTCTTTTTAAAAGCATTTTTAAAACAATACGCACATACTCCTCAACCACTGAGAAAACAGTTGAACACAAATTAATGTGCATCAGACTCCAGGTAAAAGTGGCAACTAAATCAGGGCACGTCACTGCCGTATCACTCAGACTGCAGCAGCTGCACTGCTCGGGTTCAGCTATCACCAGGGTGGTTAAATAACAGGGAAACAAACATTCTGCCTTTAGAGAGCAGGTCACGCTACTCCAGAGTGCCGTGCGACCCAAGCTGTGAGCAGTGCTCACCTCTGCAGGCAGCACGTCCAGTGCTCACAGACACTGCTGAGGCAGCATAGGCACTGCTTGAGCCAAAGGAAAAAGGAAAGGCTGAGGAGGTGCCTTTCTTCAGCCTTGCACCCTCAAGTGTTAGCCAAGGGTATTTCCAGGGGAATCAACCTGTGTGAATTGTGCCATAACCACCTCCCCAGCAACAGCCTGGCATGACACGAGTGGTTGGCTCTGCACAACCTGATCCTGAAACAAAGCACCTGCGTAAGCAATAGTTTTGCTGTGGACTCACACGCCCAAGCTGAAGACAATTTCCACTTGTACTACCAAATAAAGGCAACTTCCATAGGCTGTTGCATGATGTATATACATTTAACCTAGCAAGTTTTGACCTCTGTATGTCACCCCACTTCTCTTGCCTTTCTTCCTCGCACAAAGACACGCAGCCTTCTGATGTGGGAAGCTCCTGCTCCCCCATCTTAGATATCTTTCAAGGTGCAACACGGCACTAGTTAACACAGCTAGCAGCTCGAACACATCAAAGCTCACACACATCCCTGTGGGTGCAGCCCTGCAGTCAGTTCTGCTCAGCAGGTAGCCATCACCTTTGCCTGCAGATCTGACAGGAGTTCTGCTCTATGGCACTGCTTCACGCTTCACTACCACTCCTCATACACCTCTAGAAGGGCTTCTCTCGCCTACAGACAAGCGTCCAGGAGTTTGGAAGTTTCACAGGAAGGCTCTGCAACACGTATTGGTCCTCTGAAGAAATCTTGGATTTTACTACAGTTTTACTTCCTTCAAAGTGCAGTCGCTTTAAGCATCTGAGCAGCTTATTCCAGGAAGTGAAACGCAAACCAAATTTCCAACAACTACAGCTACTCATCCATTGTGCTGGAGGTTATTTTGTGATGCATAAGTTAAAGCGAGACTTCAGCAAGTGCTGACGCTGACAATGATGACAGGCTGTTTCACTTCTGGGTCACCTCTCTGGTCACATCTGTGTCAGGTTCCAAATTCTGACTCTCCAGATGTGCCCTCTGCTAAGGGGAACGGGGACCTAGGTGAGACTGCTCCTAAGAAACTACCAGCGACGACAAAGCAGATGAAACAGAAGGATGAAGGGATGACTCGGCTCTTAACTACACCCTTTTTCCATTTTAAAGTAACTGCAATATTGTTTTATACAGACAAGAATATCTTCCATACAAAGAGCTCAAAGTGCTTCCCGACATCCATTATGTCCCCAAACACTCTTGAAGCATTAATAGAGTACCAACATTGCCGAGAAGAGGGATACAGGCGGGTTTTAAATCTTAAGGAGAGCAGCAGTAAATGCTGTAACTGCTACCACATCTGATCAAAGCAAGCCCGCACTGGAAGTCAGTGAGCCATTGAACAGAAACACAAGTAAGGAGACACATACAAAACGTACCCCTTGCAACGCTACAAGGAAAAACTAAGCACAAAGATTATCCACAGCACACGGTTAGTTACTACACTCACTCACACACGCACTACTGTATTTAGAAACAAAACCTGATGCAAATAACTGGGCACTAGAAGGTGTATTTCAGCAGTTCCACTGGGAGATGAACAAGCAGATCTATTTTTACAGGGACATGATGCAATCCTGTCTCTGTTTCATGATACAGAGCTACATTATTTCTGAGGCTGAGTTTTTCTACAGTTTCTACTTTCTATACACATGCCACCTGTGCACATTACTCTACTTTCCATTATGGTTCATGTGTGATACCTGAGCGCACCATAAAGATTCTTTTAAACTACTGTGAGGGACATTCTGGGGGTGTGACAATTAAAGCAGGAATCAGCACTTCTGGAAACCTGTTAACGTTACATACCAGTATATCCTGTAATTAGACTGTACAGTGTTTTTAATCAGAAATATTTAAGACTAATTACAATCTTTATATAGGAACAGACGTTATGCACCAGTTTCGGTCAAGTGGACTGACTTGGATGTCTACTGATGGGCCTTTTTTGCAGGCAACTTCAGATGTTGCCAAGCACAGCTCTACTTCTGCTTAGAGACCAAGGCTGTCTTTAGGGTTAAAAGCTGCATTGCCATCATGCAAGGAAGATGGGAAACCAACACTGTTTCATCTGGGGATTGAACTGCACTCTTGCTGCTGAGTTATCAGGTAAGCCCTAATCCTGCCTTTGCTAAAAACAGCACCAAAGTTCTCATGTGCTGCACAGCAGGTAGGGCTGCCTCCCAGAAGTAACATATCTTGACTGAGGATGTGGCAGATAGAAACCGGGATGCTGACTTGGTGAAATATACACATGACAGAAAATAGTGGTGCAGCACACAGGAAAACTAACAAGGTCAAAGGAAACTCTACTACCGCAACCTCAAGTCAACAGTGAGATACCCTGGTTTACAAGACACCAAACATCTTCACAAACATACTGATGACATCAAGTTGGGAGGAAGTGTCGATCTGTCAGGGGATAGGAAGGCCCCACAGTGGGATCTGGACAGGCTGGATTGCTGGGCTGAGGCAACAAAGGTGAGAAGGGTCTGGAGCAAAAGTCTTAAAAGGGAACAGCTGAGAGAGCTGGGATTGTTTAGTGAGGAGGAGACTCAGGGGAGACCTTATCGCTCCCTACAATGACCTGAAAGGAGACTGGCATGGTGGGGATTGACTTCTCCTGTGTAACTAGCAATAGGACAGAAGGGAATGGCTTCAAGCTGTGCCAGGAGAGATTCGGGTTGGACATTATGAAAATTTCTTCTCCAAAAGAGTATTCAGCCAGTTGAACCACCATTCTGGAGCTGTTCAAGAAATGTTTAGATGCAATACTGAGATACATGGTTTAGTGGTGACAGGTGGACAGTTGGAATGGACGATCTTGGTGGTCTTTTCCAACCTTGGTGATTCGATGTAGTTGCTACGTCCCCACCTATGTTACAAATCACATTTCTACACAGAGAAATACTGAACAATACGTTTCCTAAGATACTTTAAGAACACAATGGGACCTGATGAGTCACACACCTCTCCCATATGGCTGCTCACAGTGCCGGTGAACATCCACCACGCTTAGCCAGGGACAGCAACTGCAAGGCAGCGCTCGGTGCCTTGGCCTGCCAGTGCCAGCGGGGCAGGGCAGGCCGTGCTCCGCTCAGTGCTGCGCACCCCCACCGCCCTCACCGACGGGCTGGCGGGAGCTGCCCATAGCAGCGCACAATTCCGGCGCTCAGTTACAGAGAACACGGGAAGGTTTCCCTAGTTAGTGCCTACCGAACAGAAAACACCGTTCATGCAAATGAGCGGGCCGGCCGTCAGCACCCGCCCCATCGGACTCACCCGGAGCGAGACGTGGCAGACCCGTGGCTCGCGAGCAAACAAAAGCGCTCCTCCGACTTTTAAACGCGAGCATCGCCGGCTCCGCACTCGGGATCGCGACGTCCCGAGGCCCGGCGGAGCCGGACAGCCGGCGAGCAGCGGCACCCCGAGCTCCGCTCAAGCCCGAGGCGAGACCCGGCGAAGCCACGGGAGGGAGTGCGGCGCTTCCTCCGGGCCCGATCCGGCCCCGGCTCGGCCGAGCCCCGGAACGCCGCCCCAGAGTTCTCAACGTTTCCTCGCCCATCGCTACCCCGCGGCTCACCGGCACGGCGTTCAGCCCCTGCTGCTCCGAGGCCATCACGAGGATGTTGTGGAAATCCATGGCCGGCTCCGCCGCGGGGCTGAGGCACAGGCCCCGCTCCCCCCAGCCCGGCCGAGGCCCCGCCGCGCCGCTCGGCTCCGCTCAGCTTCCGGCCGCAACCTCCTCCCCCTTATATCACCTGGCCTCGCGCCGGCGTCACGACCTCACGTCACTTCCGCTGGGCGGGACCTAATGTGAAGGGCGGGCCCCGAGGAGCCCCGAGGAGCCCCGAGGAGCCCCGAGGAGCCCCGAGGAGCCCCGAGGAGCCCCGAGGAGCCCCGAGGAGCCCCGAGGAGCCCCGAGGAGCCCCGAGGAGCCCCGAGGAGCCCCGAGGAGCCCCGAGGAGCCCCGAGGAGCCCCGAGGAGCCCCGAGGAGCCCCGAGGAGCCCCGAGGAGCCCCGAGGAGCCCCGAGGAGCCCCGCGGTCTGGTGTACAGGGGGCTGATTACTTCCGCACCGCTTCCTGAGTTATAGGCACCCGCAGGGACTGCGGTCCTTGCTCTGATGTCTGCATGGGATGGCTCTGTGCGGCTTACAGACCCCTCCTCACCCACGCTGCCTTCTTTTCACCACAGTCCTGATGTAACCATCCCATAAGAGCTTCGTCCTTCTCTCTTCCCCTTGTATTTTTGACCTCCGCGAGAAAGGCGCTGCAATGACTCTTTACTTCTGACTCAGCCGTGGGTGAATCTCCCGGTGTCCGCCCTCTTTGTTGTTCTCTTTAAATCCTCCTTTCGAGCATTCTTTCACTTTGAGACCTTTAAGTCACGCCACAGGCGGCGCTTTACCAGTTTTTCTCTCGTTTTCATCTCTCTGTTCTCCTGTGATGCTCTCAAGAAGGATACGATGCCGCTGTTCTCTGCTCTTATCTGCCGTCTCATCGCTGCTGATGCACTTCTTCTGTCAGAGCTCCCCTGCCCCGGCTGGAATTTCTCGTCTCCCCGCTGCTGCCTTCCTGAGCAGCCTCTCAGCATGACTCAGATTGCTGTATAGCAACAGCGGCATTGATAGCGATGATTGTTACTCTCGGGCCCTTTTATTTGCTTCCTTTGGGCTGTGTTGATGTTGGCAGGAGCACCTGGCTTAATGCAGCCTGCCTTCTGCTGACTGTAACCCCGAGGATAAGAGGGCGAAACCTCTGCCTATAGTTCTGTCTTTGCAGTACCTTTAATCAGAGCCCATCTTCGTGAGCTCTTCGTATGATCGTGATGTGATGATCTGATGCAGACTAGGTTTGCCAGGCTTCCCAAGAACAGCAAATCTTTCAAGGACAGGAGAAGGGTCAATTCTTGTGCTTCTCAGCCAGACCGATGCTGCTGCTAAAGGAAAAACAAAGATAGAAAATGCTTCTTATTTTTGTAACTGTCTGGTCTGTCTGACTCCGTGCACGCTTAATCTCAAGCTTGCTTTGAACGAATGATGAAAGTCAGCAAGTTTAAATCTACCTATTCCAGAAAACCACAATAACCCCTCTCAGATCTCCCAAGCCCTGTAATTTCTGCCTCAGAAAAAGTTCACCCATCTGCTCTTTCTGCGTACAACACTTTTTTTGAACAAGACCATTGCTAAGTTTTATTTCTATTAAGCATCTTCACATTATGAAGTTACTCGGGATTAGAAGTGGTTGGAAAATACTTAGAAAGTATCAGACTGTATTCCATGGGAAAATGCCTTTGTCACAAGTTTTTTTCATCAGCTGTACTCTACGGCAGTTTTGCACAACAGCCACGCACACTTCAAGGATATGGTTAATCCTATTGACTTTAAGTGTTTGGAGGATTACAGACTTAGTTACGGACTATCTGCAGAGGTCAAACATCAAAGACTATTCCAAGCCCGAGTTTTAGCATTTTCAGGATGAGTAATATGTGTGTAAGTTATCCTTTCCTCTTTTCATCCATCATCCTTTCTGCACTAAGTTACGTGGGTGTACTAATAAAACCTTTATTAGATAAACTGGATCATCCTGAAGTCCAGCAGAAGGCTCCCTAGATCATAAACCATTTAGATGTCTGCGGAGCTGACAGCATGTGCTCAAAAGAAGCCTGGAACCTGGAAAACACAGGTTTGAACGAATAGAGTTTGCAATGCGTGGTGCCAGCCTATATTATAACTACTTTTGATTTAAATTATTGACTTCTAAGATGTTTTCCTAGTGATATATTAAACAGAAATGGAAATCAAGAGTCTCGGGATGATAATTAGTTGGTGTCCACAGTGTATAACTCAGGTATCTTTGGCTCCAGATAGAAGTATCAGCAAAACTGGATTGGGAAGTGTCTCCTTCCTTCCCAGAAAGCAGGCTCAATCATATTGAGGTCATTTCTGACATAAACGTGTCCAATCCACACTTGAAAACTAACAAAACAAGGCTGTCATGACATATAGTGATCTCTCCCTGTTTCCTTAACGACACCATGAGAAAGCTTTTTCTAGGCTGTAAGCCAGATATCTGATGCCTGCCGAACCTCTTCAGCAGATGTTTGTTGCTCTCTCCCTTAGAAATACAATGTGCATATTGAGGGATGCCCTGTCACATCTTCTCCTTAGGACAAATTACTCCTATTCCACCAGTGTTTCCTCAGAAGACTTCTAATTCTCTGTTCTAGCCAAAGCAGAGTACAGTGCACCAACAGGATGTTTACCAGCCCCAAATATAACAGGAGAATGGCTTCATCTGCCTGTCTAATGCTCTTCCTTTTTTATATATCCCCTGGTGCTGTCTGATGTTTTTGTTACAGCGTGACGTGGCTGACTCCTGTTTGCTTTGTGACCCATGCTAACCACCAAGTGTGTTTTTACACTGTGATGCCACCAGACCAGTAATTCCACAACCTGCATCTGGGGTGTTGGTAATTCTGCCAAGAGCAAAGAGTGAAAGCATGTCTTTTGAATTACTTTTTCCCCTGACCACACTTTGCCTATTTCTTCAGCAGTATCCTATGGCAGTCACTGCCCCCTCCCAGCAGTGGGTTTGGCAAGCAGTTTTTCTTGTACACCATCCAAATTATCTAATGAAAATATCAAATATGTACTATGGAAATACTCGCGTAGAATTCTGCTTGTTATCTATGGCCAAATTAACAACGTATTCTTGCAAAATAGTCTGTTGTGCACCCAGCTATGCACTACTCCATTCAAGATTGTGTGAGACAGTGTTAGAAGTCCTAAAAACAAGATATCTGCACCTGCTTTTCTGCTATAAACAGTTCCACCCACTCAAAGTGGGAAATGAACTTGTTTGACATGATTTATTCTAGCCAATGTAATCTCACTCATACCTTTGCTTTCTTTTAGGTACTTAAATGTGTTAAGCGGAAAGAGGTTTAACTTGAGCACTTTATTGTTCAATGGCTCAGCTGGACTTGGAAGGACACAGCTCCCTTACAGGGAATGCAGGTTAATTCAGAGAACACGAATTCTGCTGTAGGTGATCTAAAATTATTGCTGATCTAAAATGCATATATTAAAAAAAACAGTGTATTTCACAAAATATTACTTTTAAATGCCCGTATTTGGGGGAAAGAAACACACAAGATGCCAAGAAACAAACTTCACTACTCTTTGAGACAGATCTCCAAACAGCTGCCTTGATTTGTTTCAGGACAATTGCAAGTGCACACAAATCTGTGCCTCAACCAGCAGCCGGCCATGCAGCGCTTTGAGTCTGCATGCGAGCATTAAAGTCAGTGGGTGAACTTCATCACAAGGGTTAAGAACTGGGTTCTAGGAAATAGGGACACTGCTGATGAAAGTGAATCTTAGAGGGAAAAGAAAGAACAAAATTGGATCTGCCAGGACTAGAGTGTGATGATTCTGAGTGAAAACAGTTGAAGGAATGGCTGTATTTGCAAAACATTCTCTTAACTGTAGAAGAAATAAGAATAGGAAGAGAAAGCTACTATGTTTAATTTAGTTGTTTAGCTTATTTAATAGTCCAGTCACCAGAAGCAACAAGAGTTGCTTAAATACATCCAAAAGTCCACAAAAAGAAGCATTTAGGAATTAAAAAATGAAATGCCTGTAATATGTGATATGTGCATATATAGAGAGAGAGAGTAGGTAGAATTCTGAAAACAAGATACAAAGACAAGATTGTTTTTATAAGCATATCCTCCTTCCCAAAGTTGCTAACAGGAAGGTAATGAAAAAAAAACAAAAGTCAACAAACCAAACATGAAAAAGCAGTACTGAAACACTGTAGTGCAAATATAGTGCCCAGATGATACTGTGTTAATGAGAACAATGTAGGAGAGGCTGCAAAGTAACAGAGGCTTTCCTCTGTGATGAAGACTAGGCTGATGTAGGTTACTGGGGAAACATGAGCCTTTGAGGAGAATGCCCCTGATAGAAAAACCTGGACTGTGAGACAGCCGTCCTGATTCAACAAGCAGCTTCCCACCGATCCATCGTTCAGTGCTGGGAGGCTCCCTGCCCTAGAGGCCACTTAGAACCAAAGCTGCATTCCAGCTGAGCTCCCATCTAAGAGAAGATGCAAATACCCGCTATGAGAAAATGCAATTTCCTATGCATAGAAAGAACAGCACCATGGAGCATCTGTGAGCACATGCATGTACGTATGGAGATGGGTGTGTAGGTGCTTACTGCAAAGCTCTTTTGACCTCTCTCTGCGTCACACAGGAGGATGCAGTGCAGTGGCACAAACCCACCAGCCCATGTCACTGCTCACCAGAGTTTGTTCTTTATACTCGAGAGAAAAGAAACACATAAAGTGTAAGACTTAAGAACAACGTTGGGCATTAGAAAGGTGAAGTATAGAAATTAAGGCTCTAGCCCATGGGAGTCCTCCATGATGGCCTTTCCTCCGTGGTTGAGTTGGGTTCGAGAAGACAGATGGCGCTGGTGCCTTTATCATAGCAGCAGCAGGAGCCCACAGTATGTGGCGATGTTGCACAGTAGCACATTTGAACAGGCATCTGTGACCCCTTCCTGGTGCCAGCAGTTGTAGTTCGTGCTGGCTGCTTGATGGGCACTTTTATATACAATGTCTTGCCATGAAAGGCTCTGCATCACTTGACTGTAGGTTTCGAACCCTCCAGAGTCTTCAAGGAGAGGATCTTTCCATAGAGAGCTGCTGGGAAATAACTACAGAACAAAAAGAGCATACTAAAGCTTTATCTATTTTACTATCTATTCAGCACTCTTTGCAATCATACACGCCCGTGAATCTGAGAAATACATGTTTGCCACACACAGTTGCAGATGGTTGTGGCATCTGAAGCGGATCAGATAGACTGTGCATTTTCTCCTACTGCTTTGGAGCCAAAGCATCTTTTTTGCAACTGAAATATTTGGATTTATTTCCCAAACAGAGCTGAGAGACTGGCTGGAAGATCTACATCAGGACCGTGGCATTCCTGAAAGTCAGGATCCCGACTGATTTTGTAGATCTGTTCTATGTTATATGTGAAAATAAAAATACAACAAGCTGCCAAATGAAAGCAACCTAAAAAATGATCTGCTTCTCATAATTCTTCTGCTCTCTCACAATTGCTCCTCTTAATCTAAGCCTCTTTTCTCTAAAAGAGACTCATGTCCAGATTACCAGGTCCCCCCATACTCCAATATTAACAAATCCAATCTTTCCTGTATATAATTATGGAACAAGGTGCAGAATCAAGGACACATCACACCTTCACCTCTCCATCAGATCAGAGCACTATGTTCAGTATTTTCACTGTTTACATTTAGCCAAAGTAGCCAAGTATGATGCAAAACAACCCAGATAGAGAAGTCTGATTTTTAACTGATTTCACCCTTTCTCTTACAAACTGATCCAACCTTTCCTTTCATGTGCATGAAGCTGGAGATGTGCATGGCCACGTACGTGCATGACTTGCAATGGTACAAGGAAGGAGCTGCTGACCAAGCACAGGCAGTGCCTTCACCAGCTGGGCGCAGTCCTTCAGACCTAGATAATGATAAGAGGGTCCATCAACAGTCCCATCAAGGCAAATTAACTAATCAGGTCCAGAGTTCAAACTAGGCAGGTCAACTAATTGGCTCCAGGGTCCATAGGAGCAGCAGGAGATGGGACCAGAGGGAAGGCTGAGACAAGGCTGCAAAACAAGTCTAAGGTCCACCTTTGGCCACCACTGTAGGGCTGAAGACAAAGCTATATCATAGGTCCAAGGTTCACTGGAAGAGAGACCTGGAGCCAAGCTGCCTTCACCAGGAGGCTCACCAGAAGGCAGCCTGAGGTTTTCCACAGCCAGGCCTACAGTGTATGCTGCAATCCTGGTGACCTTCTGATTTTGGCACATCTGCTCATGCTGCTCCTTTATCCCTTCTTGTTCTTCTTGATGATTTTGCACTCGTACATTGCCATTCATAGTTTGTCCATACCAATCTTCGTGCTTTGCCAAATCCCTATGGCTGAACATTAGATAATGTTCCTGGTGGCCAGGCTGTAAGCAATTAGCTGCAAACTAACACTTCAGACATCATCAGGTAACAAATCAAAACCTAGTCCAGGCTGAAAACAGCAGCGTAAGGCGTTACCTGTGTGAAACAGAACAATGCAGATTGCTGACTCTGCTATGAGCTCTGTCTTCTGAGTGCAGCCCCTACACTGAGCACTTTACAGTCCCCTAATCACACATGTGGTTTTCTCAGCATGACTCCCTGCAGTGACAGGCAGTATTTGCCATGCTGTTACTATTGTCAAAAATTGAGAGTACTGTATTTAAAACTAATAGAATAAATGATTGAATACCTGTGGGAATGCAAGACAAACTGTTCAGAGCAACAGCTGTGGAGCAAGATAAACAGCATGAGAACCAAGGACATCTCTAGAAGAAGAAGGGGCAGTTCATGGCTCTGACTGGATAAGCACCCACATGCACAGTTAAGGAGTGTTTGTACTCTGTTGACATGTAAAGGTGGATGAGAAAGTTGTAAGAGTGGGTGAGAAAGCTAAAAAACAACAAAAAAGAAAAGTTGGGAATATATATAAGTGACGTGAGAACTGGTAATGAACAATTTGGATCCTTCACATCTGCATTCACACTGCAACTATCTTCCTCTGGTAAGTCTGGCATCTTGCAGTACGTTGAGCCTCAGTGCAGAGCTGGTGGGCTTAGAAATACAGAATGTGAGGTCATTTGGAGCAACGTAGTTAAGCAAACAAAAGGGTGTTTTCATTCCAGAACACCTTCAGCAAATCACTTGGCTGCATATATTTAAGTTTTTATGCAACCGTTTATTAGCTGAGCGTATTTCAACCTCAGTTCTTCACGTTCATCTCAGATTTCCTGGAAGGGCTCTGTGATTTGTGAGCACATTAAATTCATCTGATGCAACTCTGAGGAATAAATAAAGTGAGGTGCTGCAGTGAACGATGCTATCGCTGCTGACTTTCTTCAATAAAAATATCTTCTGAACAGTTTTCCACCCAGAAAGCCCACCGGTTTATCCCTGGCACCAGGAAAAAAAAAAAATAATAAAATCTGAGAGAAAAGCAATCCATTTTGTCTGAGCATACCTTGGTAAATCTAATTCCATTCCAATAAATGAGCAGTGCAAAGAGGATTGGAGCTTACCACGAAATACTGAAATAAAGGTCAGATTTGTAGCAAGCATAAATCAACATTCTTGCATGGCTTAAGTGGATTTATGCCCATTTATTCTAGGCAAGAATCTGGCTCATTACCACCGGATGAACTACAAATAGACCATCAAGCAGGAGTTTGAGTTTTAATACTGATTTCCTCGACTTTGTTAGTTTAAATCAGTTTCTAAATATTTGGAAGACTTTATTCTCCTAAACTGAGGAGGAAGTTGGTCTCTGCAAGTTGGATATATTCCCTCCCTTGAAAACAAGCTTTTGAAACAAGATCTGTGTAGTTATTAAATAGCCTGAGCAGAATGAGTTGTCAGCTTTTCTAATCCATACATTTCAAGCTTCAAAATGCAGCCTTTAGGGCAACATAAATAACACAAAATCAGCCGTTCAATCATTCAAGGTGGTGATGCCTCAGTGGCACAAGCAGAAGATTTGGTGCTATAGACTCATTCTCTTCTGAAGCTCCCTGCTCCATGTGAATATTTAGAATCATAGAATCACAGAATGCCCTGCAATGAAAAGGACCACAATGATCATCCAGTTTGAAACCCCCCCCACTATGTGCAGGGTTGCCAGCCAGACCAGGCTGTCCAGAGCCACATCCAGCCTGACCTTGGATGCATGCAGGGATGAATGTAAAAAGCATGCAGCATACAGAAATGAAGCAAAGTGCAGCACACAGAAATTAAGCAAAGTGCAGCACAAGTGAGACGATAGTGGGATCTGTGCAGAATGGCAGGAAGATCCAAATAATAATCTCAGGGTTTTACATTCACTGAATCGGAGCAGATGTCCCATGTGCTTTTGTGGATGGCTTCAGCTAGCCAAGCTAGCAGTGCATAGAGAGGAAACCTGGCCAGCAGCACTGGCTATTTCATCGTCCCCTATTTGTGCTGGCACCAGTGTTTGTACAATTGCGCAATGAAGCCAGCTGGGGACCATTCAGCTGAAAGCAAACCCAACAACAACAACAACATGTTAGTTCCCCTAAGGCCATAGCTTTCAGCAGAGCAGCCAGACTGTTCATTGAACTCTGCCCTCTCAGTGTGCTGGAGAAGGAGGTTAAGGTCACCGCTCTGCAGAAGGACGGCTACCTGCCATTCTCCCTGTTAACTGGCCTCAAGTGTAGCTGGGAAAATGAATTCCAGGTCTGAAATCATGACTGCTTGGTCCTCAGCAGGCTGGAGGGAAGCACGGCATGGATGCACAGAAGAAAAACCTGGGCCGTGGGAACATCTGTGGTGGGCAAAGCCAGGGGGGATCATGGACTGAGCTACTCACCTGCAGGAGCTCTGCCTTGAGACCAGCTGGACTCCGGCAAAGTCAGATTGCTTTGTGAAACCCCAAAACTGCTCACAGTTGGTTTCTATTTCCTTTTTAATCCTTCCTTTTTTTCTTTTTTTTCTTTCCTTTTTCTCTCGATTTCCTTTGCTGTTTCTAAGGTTATCTCACTTAAAGAGGACTTCTTCTCTCAGCTTGATTTCTGTAGCCAGATCCTCTAGCCTCTAGCAAAGTCATACTCAGTTTCATTTACTGCCACAGAAAGTGAAAAATCCTAGACTTTCCTGCATATGGCTAAGAACAGCAAAGAAAGCCACATATATATAGGAGCAAAACAACCTTGTGCCAGAACTGTGCCATTGTATCCCACAGGCAGAGCTGTGCTGAGCAGCCAAGAACAGCCTCTGAGGATCATTTGCCCACCTTATAGATGAATCGCAAAGCAGAAGCCACTGTCACTTACTGATGTCATGTATCTCTTAGTATTTCCCATGACCACGGGAGTTTTAGGCTGCATGCCTTACTTAGCTAATGCTGCCACAAGTTATTCTGTTTCCCTTATTTAAATTCCTTGGCAGTTTTCAGTTCAGTTAGTTAAATAAACCATCATTTCCTGCCTCAAATGTCAACCATTGTGGCCCAAGGATCCCTAAGGGTCTCACTGCCTTCAGATCAGCTGCTTCACAATCTGAGCACATTCTGCTCCTTCTTTAAAGCATTCTCTGTGCTTTTTTCACAGGAGGATTTCCCTGTAGAGGAAACCCAGGCTTCAGTAAATATAATGGACCAGATATTTTCTCCACGTCAGAGGGACTGGAGGAAGCATTGCACCTGCGGCACTGAATCTTGGATTCAGCAAGACTCAGATTGTGCCACTCAAGCAGACATCCTCTGGATGGGCTTTCAGACAGTGGAAGGGCATGGCAAAGTGCTGTCTTATTGGTAGTTAGAGGCCTCCACCGTGTCACAACATTTATTTTGGCCTGTATTTCTAGGCTATTGCCATATGCAGATTTCTGCACTTTTGCTTTTTGGTTAACAACCCTGGAATCTCCTGAAGATACTTTTGGACTTTCCACTACAGGTGAGGTCAGGGCTCCTTTATCAGGCAAACTGCTGACATGACAACAAGCTGCAGATTGCCGCCCATTTTAAGACTGCAGCTACAACTTTAACTCTTTCCTGTGAATTGGTACATTGGAGGTGGTGAGGAACTGATACCCTCCTTTCTGGTAAACAATATCTGATATATATGTTGTCAGTGCTAATCAGTGTTCACCTAATAAATGCCACATCCTCCTGTAGCACTGCTGTGTTCGAGCAGTAGAAGGATGGATACCAGACCCTTTTGGATCCAGTGCTAGAGAAGGGAAGTGTCTGACATCAGCTTCTCTCTCCTCAGAAACCTCCTGCTGTACTAGCTCAGCAGTGCTTGGTCTGCAGGTTTCCTCCAGCCAGCCAACCTTCCAACCTCAATTCAAACCTACAAGCACTTCTGCCAGAAGCAAAGGGAACTGATTTATTAGTGTGTTTGGAAATGTGATATAGAAGCGGGTGGCATGAGTCAGACTGGTAGTGACTCCCATCCAATGCAACAGTAATGCTGCACTCCATCATAAGCAGGAGGCCGTCTGCCTATTGAACGTTTTTGTAATGGTCAGGTATACAAAGGTCCCAGGCAAAGATTCCCCTTTGGAGAGACCTGAACAGTGCTCAGGACCTCGACCAAACAGCTGGGAAACCCCTGCTCCCAGTGGCACAGAGATCTCTGCCCAGAGGTTCCTTCTCAGCCTCTTCCCCTTCCAAACTGAGCCCCCTTTTCCATTTCTGTGGTAAAGTAAGGAAGTCTCATGTTCACAGAGAAATCACCAAGTGTGGGTGCCACAAGAATGGCATCTGCCTGCTACTTACCTCCAGGTCCTTTCTGTATGAATGGATTTTGTGATGAGCACAGTGCAGACAAATTGTGATGGCTTGTTTATACAGACACACATTCAAAATTAAAGGTCATATTCCAAGGTCGTTAGTGAGGCAAAGCTCTTAGCCAAGTGTGTATTTCACAACCTAGGCCATACTGGGTAACTGGTTTGTCTGTGGGAAACCTCTCTGAATTGCACAGTGATATGCGAATAATAACTGCCTTAAAACCTATCATTACTGAGACTTCTATCATGTGCAACAAACAAACAAACAAACAGAATGGCTTTCCTCATGTCTACACATTATAAACTCTTTCCCCAGTGTTTTCACAAAGCCTCCATAAATGAGCAAGCCATTGGGTCTTCTACTTGATGCTTTTCAAAGCTAAAGAAGCAATGACCACCTGAGGTGCAGAGAAGAGAAAGGCAGTAGCTGGGGGTGGGGATCCTGCCCTGTGCCAGCAGCTGGCCATGCTCTGCTCAGGCAGTGTCAGAGAAGGGAGCTACTGCTCATTCTTTGCTGACCTCTAGAAGAATTCAGTTTTTTCTTCCTCACTCTAGTTGTCTTCAAGCTTACGTCAACTCCTGGCAATTGTCATGCAACACATAAGTTGCTGTGATACTAAAGAAAACCAATCCCAGCAATAACAGCAGGTTTCTTTCTAAGTTTGAGTGTATACAGAGAACCTGCTGCTTCTTCAGTCTTCTATGTCAAACATTCCCCCTCTCCCATTTACAATCTGGCTTCATGGAACAGAAATCAGGTTCTGGAGCTAAAACTGGGGTATGGAATTGCTATTGATATCTCATTCATCCATTTACCTGAAATTCAGGGGAGAAAATCTCTTTCAACTGAGCTGGGCTACTTTCAAGCCTGTACTGATAATGCCCTGGGCAAATTCACAGCTCTGACATTTAATGAGCAGGGCCGATTGCCTCAAAGAGTTTGACTAGCTGCCAAATTGATATGCCTGTGTATCCCATCAGTGACTGTTATACCTCATTTGTTTTTTCCTTCTGATCTCTGTTCAATTGATTTTTGGCCAGCTTGTTTGGCAATTTTGCTGAAGCACTGCGAAACGGACCGGAGATAGGAGCAGTGCTAAGCAACCAGATGTAGGACTGGAGCATTAAGAAAGTGTATTTGTTTTCCACTGTTTAAACACAATTTACCAGCTGGGAAGCTGTCTTGCAGGTTGTACTGCAGTTCCATTAAGCTAATCCAGAGTACAAACATATCACACAGTGTGGTCCCAGGAACATGCCTCGTGCAAATACCCCCGCATGCAGGAAGTGATACAGTAGGAATGGCTTCAGCAGCAGCAGCTGAGACACAGACAGGAGTGAAGGGCTGCCTAGGAGAAATGGGATACTGTGTCTAATATGCCACAACTGGGTAGGGCTACATTTTCCCCATGCCTTGAATTATTCTCATCTCTTTATCTTGGCTCTGGCCCTGCCAGTGCTCCAGTGATCCCCCAGGATCTCAGAGAAGCTGCTGAAAGGTGGATGGAGATCCCTATGGTGGGAGAAAATTGCAAGGAAAGAGGATGAGGAGCAGACTTCAGCTGCTCACCTGGAGCATGATTGCTGATTTTGTGTTATAAGAACAAAACTAAAGACCCTATACACAAAATTAAAACAGGCAACTAAAAAAGTAAAGCCCTGCCATGACAGATCACGAGATACACTGTGTTGCTTGCCTCTTGCTGCTCATCACTGCCAATCTTACCAGTGAAGTTACTTGGATGAATATCTTCAGGTAGATGCCACTTCGAAAAACTGAGGGTAGACCATTAATGGCAGAGATCTCTGCTGAGTCCCCACCTTACTGGCTTGCTTCCTTTCAGATTATAAATGTTGACTTTTCTTGCACAAATCCAAACTCTTTGTGTTCTTCATTTGATATCCTGTTCATTTCCTGGTCTGAGAAAGAGAACGCCAAGCAGAATGGCAAACTGCGTCACTAGGCAGGGTGATGTTGCCCAGACTTTTTCTTGCCAGGCCTGAAACTGCTCCCAATTGCAATAATAAAAGCTAGTTTGTGATGCAGTGGGTCCCAAGATCAGTATATTTCACATGGCCTGGAAACACAGACTTTTAAGACAAGAATTATGCCTAAATAAGTTAATGGAAAAAAAAAAAATCACAGCCTGCTTTGCCCCCCCAACTCTGCTTCTATATGTGCAAATTTAAACACCTCCTTCTTCACTGTTTTGGCTCTTCCCTGTAGCTGTCTTCTCCCCCTTGGCCAAGCAGCAGCTGCTCTGACCTGGCCAGGCCACCTTTCACTCAGAAGACAATGGTAGGGGATGGGCACAGCCTTGGCTCTGCATCTGCCACTTCTGCTCTGAGCTCCCCTGCTCCAGCAATGTGGGTCAGACCCTGTGTGGCAGAGCCCTGGGTTCCAGAACCCAGGTGAAGTACCTTCAACCATCGGCAAGTTAATAGTTCTTCTGCAGAGCTGCTTTGTACCCATCAGTCCGAAAACTTCAAGGATAAAAAAAGTCTGCAGTCCACTGTGGGAAAGGGGAAGGTTTTGACTTTGCTTTGTCAGATTTATTTCTAGGCTCACGACTTCACAAGAAAAAAATCCATAGAAATTGCATCGTTCTGATTCCCATCACACCCTTTTCTTCCTTCTCTGTCTTGATCTTACAGGCTGCTATTTTAAAAACTGTTTGCAGTTGAAAATAATGCTGTGCAGCACTGAGAGGGCTGGAATTCTGCTTTTCCCAAGGGAAAGCACTTGCTCTTGCATCCCTGTGGGATGGGGCAGCATTCAGCCACACATCTTTGAGCAGCTCTTGTGCCTCCTGCCTATTGCACCCTTTGCTCGGTCTCCTTCTTCATGCTCTCTGGACAAAGTAATTCACAACCAGAGCGGGGCAATGTGCCCCTAAACACACTGGTGTGTCTGTGTGCAGGGTCTACAAAGAGCTGGGGTGTATGGGATCGTGATGGTTAAATGCTGATGTGTGCATTAAGTTGCTGTGGTCTATTTTTAGCAGTTGTGGTCACTGCGTATTACAACCCGAAGTCACCTCTCAATTTATAGTCACAAAAAAAGCAACAACAACAAAAAATACATTAATCAGATCTGCAGACCGGCCAAAAAAGAATCTTGTCTTGGTATTTATAGAACAAACATCAGCAACCATAAGAATGTCTTTGTGTTCTCTTTGGTTAAACATGGACCTCCTCTGCTGCTGACCCCTTGGCTGTGCAGTAGGAGTCCCAGCGTCTGTGCTGTGAATAGCTGTCCCTGAGACCTGGTGCTCTTTAGAACTGTGCCACAAAGCTCTGATGGCCATTAGTAAGTAGCAGGCCAGGTTTTGCACTTAGTGTTCGAGGCCTGACCCTTTTTTTGACTTCAGTCATTGTTACTGTAGCGTACCCGTGCTGAGTTCCTTGAGCATAGCTGCTCCTGAGTTCATCAGTGACAGTCAGAAGAGCACCAAGCTGCTCACGCTCTCTTTTCTTGTCTGGTTTGAAAAAAAGCCCAAATCTGCATATTCCTCTGGCTAGTGGAGTGCTGGGGTTCCTCAGCTCACACAGTTGGCTTTGTTGGCTTTGCACTCTGCTCTGAATGCAGAGGAGCCTTTATTTTCTCTTCATTTTTATTTTTATTATTTTTTTTTTCACGTTTTCTATTTGATTTCATGTTTTCTCGTGCCCAATCTGCCTGACTGCCTTTGCTTTTCTCAAAATGGCTCCAATAACCCCTTTTTGCCATCTCAGAGGAAAGGCACAATTGCATTATTGTGCTTTGTGAATGCGTTTTCTCACATGTGTAGCTGAATGGGATATTATTTAAATATCTTAAGCATTCTCCTAATTGGAGCAATGACATGCTAGGAATGGGAGAGTGAGGAGAATTTACATTCGGACTCCTGAATTTTGGTGAATGAGTAATCAAAGCTCCACCACTTCCTACGTGGTTAAACATTTTGTTAAGCAAACGGTTACCGTAAAAACACCATTTGGCTGCATTAAAACAAACAAACACGTGAAATCTTTGCTGAGCCCTTTGCGAAGGAGAAGCTGACCCGAGGTGCTGAGGGCCAGCCAGTGCTTGCTCCTGAACCAGCCATCATGCTTCAGCTCACCTTATGCTACCCTGGGCCAGGCATCAGTGCCAGCACCCGAGAGCCCATGTCAGTGGTAGATCAGGGGGATGATTTGCAATTGATTTGCAATAAGAAATTACCTGGCAAGATATGGTTGCTTGTTTCTGTGTGAGCATGATCAAATGCAGGCTTAGTTTTACTGCATGATCCGTGGAAAAGTTGTATCAAGGTCAGTGCTGGAGCAAAGGCAGGCAGCAGCAAGGGGTGAAATGGAGCACCCCTGTGAGCCAGGGGGGAAAATAACACACTGGTATTGCTGCCTACGACACTGCCTTCTGAAGCCACTACCTTAGACCAAAGCAGCTCAGTTAGTGCCTGGAGTCTGGTCCTTAGCAAGGCTGTTCCTACTATTTACATCCTCTTGCTTACGGCTTTATTCTCAGCAACAGGTTAGTCATTCCCTTGGTAAGTTTACTGCTATAAATTCAATTGTATGCAGTTATTCAAAAGTCAGTGTGTCATGCTTTAATTTAATCTAATCACTTTTTAAAACAAAACCCCCTAACCTTTTATCATCATAGCCGTTATAATTACCTCAACACTTTAGATCGTTTAACTAAAAAAGCCTTTAAGCAGCTCTAAGCGATTAAGTTTTGTTACCATGATTCTGCTTTGCATCCTCAAGTATTACACTTCCCTTTTCATTGTTTGTTTCCTGCAAAGTGTTTCTGTAATTAATTTCATTGGGTTTGACCTGAAGCCTACGGAGGTGAAAGCAGAGACTTTCATCATCCTGAACAGGCCGCAGATCAGACAGCCCATGACTGCTTGCAGAGGCAAGAGTGATGGACTTGAAATGAAAACCACCTGGTTTGCTGTGTGTTTTTAAAGTATTTTTTTTGTCAGATAGCTTCATCAAAGTAATGGCATTACTGCAGAGGTGGAAACTTGTGTAGGCACAGCCCTGGAAAGCAGAAGTTTACACTATAGTTCCGATAAGAGCACTACACCAACCACAGAGCAAGCTGCATTGTGTTTCACTCAGACATCCTCCAAGGTACAACGAGAGACAAAGGGGAGGTTTGTGGCAGAGCTGGGACTAAAATCTAGATAATGTGAGTGCACCCTTAGTGCCTGACCCCAGCCACACTCACAGCTATGCCTCTTGTTCCACTGAAAGTGCACATTTATTTGTATGACTGCAATCATTTCCTTGTCTGACAGTGTTACAGGAGGGATGACATTGATCTAAAAGGAAGGGCTGACTCTTCGGTGTCTCTATCAACCCTGGCACTGTTTGTTTGAGCAGCAGCGGTTATGGACTCTGCAACTGACAGCAAGGAATAAATCCCTCCAGTGTTTTCCTGATAAGATGACTCTTTGTAACAGATCACACACAATATCTCACACAAAGTTTCCTAATCTTCCTGCCATTCCTCTTTTCAGCATTATTCGATGCTCTGCAATGTCCAGTCTGGGAAGAGAGGCTTGAGCGGAAGAGACTTTTGCTGCCCACTTTATATGGTGCTGTTAGAAAGCAGCCATTGTGATTTGTGACTGTGTGTAGCAAAAACATACAAAGAGCTGTACTTGTTCCCAGCAGCACGAATGCACATGGGTTACCATGGGATGAAAAGCACTTAGCAGTGCACCCTGAAGTCAGCAGTTCTGGACAGAGACATGGGCTGATCTCAGCATGTTTCCTTCATAGCAAAACCACATTGTTGACTTCAGACTGTTTCCAACTCAGGAAAACAAATAAACATTAACAATCCAGAAGTTTTTAAAACTTTAAAGCTTAAAAAATGTGCAAAATCCTATCTTTACCAACAATGATAAGTTTTAAAGCTCTTCTTGAAACTTCTCAAACATTTCTAACTCTCCCGCTCCTGATCTAAACTCAGATCCTGCTGCTATTTATGCTGGATCTATTGTTCCTTACACTCTGGCCACTTGCTGGCCCTTTCTCAGGGACTGCATAAACTCTGGTGACAAACACAGTGAGCGTCCTTTGTGCCAAACAGGAAGAAGGTAATGCTTTCAGATAGGATGATAATGATAACAGTGGGGAGAAGCACCTTGGACTTTTCCTAGAGGGTATGCCAATATTCCTTATCTTCTGCTTGTGCTTTCTTTTGGCCTTAGGAAAAAAAAATAAAATGAGGAGAAAGGCAGCTTAGCTCTGTGCCCAGCAGGAACACAGAAGGTGATATGACAAGGACATGTTCTTCAGCTGTCCAAAAAGAGTGAGTTTGCAGTGCAATCTAACATGTTTTCTGAAGCATTTCCTTAGTCCAGCTCCTAAACACTGCCTAATTCTCATCTGCAAAATGGGAATGTTAAGTAGCTTGCCTTCTACAGCTGATTAGTAACAGAGGCAGAAGTCTGTAGGCACCATTCAGATCTTTCTCTGTAAAATCATTGCTTTCTTTAACTAAGTCTTCAATGGTCTAAAAGAAGTATCTAATTTAAACTGTATCATCCTGCGTAAGGTAAAGCACATCAGAAGTAGAAGAGCAGCTGAGCTCACAGAGATAAGATGTGGTCCAACAAGCAAAGTACAACTCTTGCAACATTTCCTGGAGTGAAACATCTTGTTAAAGCAATTTTCAGGTGAGGCATTCTGCGACAGCCATCCCCAAAACAACAAAGCTCAGAGTGCAAGTTCCCAGGCCAGGGTATGGCATGACAGCAGTGCTGAACTTCAACACTGGCAAAGTACCTGAGGCCTGACAGCACACCCAGGAAAAGAGAAAACCCTAAGGGAAGGAAAGCAAAACAGCCCCAAAATAAATGTGGACCCTCCAAGAGCTCCCTCATGTGGGCCGGCAGCTACTAGCTGGTGCCTTGGTTTCAAGGGCTCTTGAGGGCACCTGGGGCTGAGAAAGCCCTTCTCATCACTGTCTCCAACCTCTCCTGTAGTTTCATCTGCATCACACAGGACCAGAAATGGTGTGTTGGCCTTGGACAAGAGGGAGCTTCTGGCACCAGCACTGCAAATTGCCCTGTGCTCCTGGCTCTGATCCCACCTCTGGGCATGAGCAGGTGCCTCACTGCACCAGTACCTTTCCAAGCTCACATCTCTTCTCCCTGGTTTTCCTGTAGGCTGTGTTTGTGGAGCTGAGGGCTCCACAATGAGATGTAGACATGGTAAGTGGAAGGGATGGTGAAAAGGCTTGAGAGATCCCAGCAATCTAGCATAGCCATGTGATAATGGAGTAGCATTAAGACTTTTGAGAAAAGCAAGCCCAGCTGCTGATATACACCATTACATGCACTGTATGGGGTTGTAACATTTCTTTTCCTACATTTCTTTCTCCTAAACATGCTTTTATTGTTTCAGGACATGAAGAAGAACAGGAGTTTAGGTACCTAAATTCCAAAGCGATGGAAACAGCAGGCCTTGCCTTTCCAGCTCTTTTTAATTATCTGTTATTCTGTGTCTTCCCCAGAGCAATTTTCATTTCCTTCTCCATATGAAAATTAATCACTCTGAATCACATCCTGGAAACTGGCACCTACTAATTAGGTGCTTGTAAGGGCTGTAAGTGGGGTATGCCTTGCACAGGGCTTCCTGAATTCCTCCCAGAAAGATGGCTATGCAGGGTTTCCTCTGGTGGCAGTTTGTTAGTAAATCTCCCTCCCTCCACGTCAGCTGCTCCTTGTCCCCTCCTGGACTTCTTTAGCCCACAGTTTTAAACTTGTCGCTTCAGAAAGCCCCACAGAGAGTTTTCATGGGCACAGTGATGAAATCAGGAGAAGAAAAGGGGTGGTGGAAGCTCCTTTCTTCATAGAGCCTCTGCAAAGGGCCTTCAGCTTTCTACTGATATATCCCAGGCCTATAATTACAGGCTGCAAGTACGTCATGATTCCCAAGTGATAAGCATTAGTGTTAAGATTCAGGTGTGATTCTCTAATGCTGGACAGTTATACAAAAATACAGACCATTAAAGTGAGGGCTGTCCATCAGAGTAAGCCTATATCTGGGACCAGCAGCCACATGTAGGTCTCTGGTCAGATTTTTGTTGTGTGAGACCCCAAATGCCAGTTTTTTTCCTTGTGGCTGGCTCACTGGAACCAAGTATGACTTATTAAGAAAGTTATGAACACTGGTAAGTCTGAATAGCAGACTCCAATGCAAAGACCTTCTCGTTCCCACACACAGAAGGCAAAGATGATCCTGGTTACTTGCATCTCAGCTGGGCTTGAATCAGATACTGAAAGGATGAGCAGACAAGTATGTGGAGCACATACACATGGGAAAGCCACCCCATACTATAATCTGATTAATAATCAAACACTGGTGTTTGGCTGCATATGAAAGTTTTGGCAGTACTGTAAAGAATTAAGAAATCTAAAGAAACTCCTCCTGAAGCTTTTTAATGCTCCTTCTGCAATCTTATCACGTACCACTCTGGCTGACCCTGGACAGCTGTCTGACAGTGCTCTGGATAGAGCAAGCTGTTGTTTTGAGACTGGTTTTGGTTCCTTTTAAGCTATTCTGGGGGCTTTCCTTCTGACTTAATGGCTCGTATGTCTTCTCTCCGTATCTGGAAAAACTGACTGCTGATTCAGCTGTAGCTCCTGCATGAAGGGGAAACCAAAATTTGGGTCTAAGGTGGCCAGGCCTGCCTCCAAGAATCTTTAGCTTCTCCTAAGGAACAAAAGAGTCAGGAAAGAGAACAGGGCACAAGTTTCAGTTTCAATTCCCCCCCCCTGTTTTTTTTTTTTTTAGCCAGTGCCTTTTCAAAAACAAAACAAAAAATAACAACCCCCCAAAAACCCAGTTTCCATAGTGACAGGAAACTGTGGCACCATTGTGAAGATCCAAAAAGCCTGGGCTGGGTGTATAGCCAGAAATGCAGCAGTGCTGCCAGCTCTGAGCAACCTGTCCCTTGGGCCTATGCCTGCACGCACAGCAGGGCTCTGCTGCAGATAGATGCCTTTGCTGCCCACCAGCCTAACCCACCACTTTGTGCTGCCCCTGAGAAGTACGGTTTGGCTTAACTGCCAGTACACTTATGGATTTCCAAAAAGGAGATTTGCTCTCTGGCTCTTCCTTTGGTTGGCCCCAGCTGTATTCCAGCTTACTTTGCTACAAAGCGAAAAGGTTGATTTGAAGACAGATTTCCTTTCAGCCACTACTGGCTGTTACTTTAACACATAATTGTGCTAGAGTGGCTCAGAAAATCCACCCGGCTTGGCTCCCTTCAAGGTGACTGATGGTTAGTGAGTGACAGATGCTGCCACTTACAGTGCTTGTTTGTTGCCTTCTGGATTATGTTGCACTAGGCAGTATGCAAAGAGGTACAACTGCAGCACGCAGGTCAAGTCTCAGCTAAAATTACAGGTACATGTACAGTGCTCTGTTACTTGTAGCGTTTAGCTAATGTGCATTATGCATGTGTAAGTGGTAGAGGGAAGTGTGGCTTTGCTATTTATACAAATCACAGAATCACAGAATGGTTAAGGTTAGAAGAAACTCCTCACCCAGTTTCCTTGCTCAAGCAAGACCACTTAGTGCTGATCCCCCAGGACAGCTTTTGGCTGTCTCTAAGGAAGGAGACTCCTCAACCTCTCTGGATAAGTTGCGTCGCTGCTTGGTCACCCACACAAGAAAGAAGTTAACTGCTGCCAGTGCTCCTCCTGCTGCACCCCAAGATACTGGCAGCCTTCTTTGCAGCAAGGACATACTGCTGGCTCAAGTTCCACTTGGTGTTCACTGGGACACCAGGACCCCATTCAGTAGGCCTGATACTTGCCCAAACCAAATTGATTTCCTCCAGTGCAATATTCTAATTCAAATGAAAAAGGCCATTTTCTATAGGAAAGGAAGCAGAAGGGAGGTGTATTTAGCTCTGTTCTTATAGCAGTACTTTTAATTTAAGGATGTACCGTGCCCAAACTGAGGGCTCGTCTGTCCTGAGGCTGACAACAGTGAACTGCTGCCCTTCCCAGCACATGCCAAGAGCCCAGACGTAGACACTTTGTAAATTCCCAGTCTCCAGCAACCAGTAGCTCAGGGATGGAACTGTGTAACGATTGCCAGGACAAGCTGAATAAAAAAAGAACCAAGTGTGCCTGGAAAATGAATGACTAGGATTCACCAAAACTAGCTGGATGAAAAGAGAAGTAATAATGCACCGCCCTGATGGACTTATGATGGTGACTGAAGGCACAGTTGGACAGAAGCATTTCCTCTAGGAGGCAAAGTTTTCCCTTCCTTCCTCAAGACCTTCAAGTGACCCTACTGAATTGTTAAAATTCCATTAGAAAGCGGTTGGTGGGAACATATGCAAAAAATAGCTGCTAAAATCAAAGGCAGCCTTGCTGATACAAAATCAATGTGCTGCTTGCTGGTGGTGCAGGCAGTGTTCTTCTCTGGGAAGTGTAACAGTGATTGGGTTTAAATATAGTGGCAAAAAGCTTTACCTGAACTTGTTAGTTACACAGGCTGATTTCAGGGGAAGTCAGAAAATGTCCATTGCCCACAGATGAGACTTTGTGGTTATCAGTGACTTTGGGTGCTGCACCTTATGGCAGTCCATTGGAAAACACTATAGGACGGAACAAAATTACTGCAAATGCTCCTGGAAGAGCAGAGATTTCAGGTCACTCACACCATCCAGTCCAAATCAGCTCTGCCTGTTGAAGCCTCGAGTCAGCTACACCACAGTGGTACTGCTGCAACAGCCACCATTCTCTCACTTCTCTCCCAGCTCCTGCGTGACATCCCGCATGCGCTGTGACTGTAAAACCCCTGAGCCCTGAGATGCCCCCAGCAGGCAGTCCCACATCTGCTGCCAGCACTACTCACTTTGGGTTGGGCTGAGACCCTCTCAGAGGGTTTCCCCCTCATCACAAAAACAATTTTCCTGCCAGATGCTCAGCTAGATTGATTCAGCAAAAGCAGGCATTAAGGCAGTTGCTCTGCCTACATCCTGTTTTGTAATCTCACCGTTTAATTGCAATATATATATTTTCCCTACAAATCACTAAATGTCATTTCCCAAAACGAGCCCTCACCTCTCTTGGTGCTTATTGCAACACAGCAGCTATTAGCACTGCTGCTCGCAGAGAGGTGTATTGCTAAATCAGCACTGAATAAATCAGAGCTCTTTTAGGGTGGGTTTCTAAATGGGGAAACCTTTCTGAGTGAGGGACAGAAATGGTACCACAATCAGAATGAGGAAACGAGGTGGGCGTTCGGAGCCTGTTTGCTTAATTAAGAGCTTCTTCTCAGTCTCAGAAGAATTGCTATGGATCTGAAATAGCTGTAAAGAATGCTGCAGGAGTGATACAAATCGTACAAAATGTAAACTTTGTGATTTACTTCCCTGCTGTAGAATAGAGAGTTTTTAAAAATGGATAACAGATTTCCTTCCCTATTAATCTTCTTGATCAGATTTAAATGTGTTTGGATGAGTATTAGAATAGAAACCAATCACAAACAGGTTAAGTCCCATCAGGGACCTGCCCTCTGGATCCCACATAGCTCTCATCACTACCAGCACCGCCTCCTCCGTACGCACGTACACACACACGCACACAGCATTTTTTAAGCCCCAGCAGTAAATTGATTTTGTGTCTGGGAAGAAAACTTTCAAATACAAGCCTATAAATAGATGATGTGCTGCCTTTCTGGCTCAGTAAATAGCCTGAAAAAGATCTCTGATGAGGCACAAATTTGCAGTGCCCCCCTTTATTTCACCGAAACATTCAGCATGAAGTCGGAATGTAATACGTTCATTATCACAATGAGAGCTGCCCATAAGGGAAGCGAAGGCAACTTTCTGAATTTCTCTTGCTTTCAGGAAATAAATCTGTACGGAAACAGCTCACGATAACCTCCCGTGAGAGAGAAACATTAGATGACTTGACATGAAAAATGTTGGGAACCAGCGCAAGGCACAAAGGGACCAGAATGAAGCAAGATGTGCCAAAGCAGAAAGCTGCATGAGATATATCCCACAGGGGATGACACTGTAAGGTGCCTCTAACTTAAAAGAAATTCCTGATCTTTGATGTAGCGCTGATTCTGATAGAGAAAAATGGACACTGTCATCAAATAATCCTGTTAGTAATGTGAAATTCATCTGTGTTACACAAACCAAAAGAAGCATTTCACCTTATACGCAAGCTATAAAGCCTTTGTCATAGGGTTCACCTCTTTTCCACATACAGATGCTGGATAGGATTGCTGTTAGGATTTCCAGATTTCTATTCTTGAAACATTTCTCAGAAGTTAACTGTCAGAAAATCACAAGCAGTCAACCCCCTCTCAGCAGTACTAAGGGGGGTGAGTTTCCCAGTCTGAGAAGGAAAGTCAGGATATGCCCACAGTTTCCCATTCACTTATAGGTAGGCTTCTTTAAGCTAATGACAGCATGTGAATTCCCACCTCCAAACATTAACATGTTCTGAATGTTTGCATCAGTGACACAGAGAAATGCCTGATTTGTGAGACCAGCTTCAGCAAGTAGCATTGAGGAAGGGTACACCACAAAAAAAAACCCAAATGATCACAAAGCTGCATGCATCCTAATCATCATCTCACATATTCGGAGCAGCAGCAGAGATGATGCTCAAACACAAACATGTCCCTACCCTGTGCGCTGCCTGGCTCATCACTTCAAAAAAGGCCAAGATAAGCAGATGAGGAGTCTGGCTAGGAACCAAGGAACAGATGTTTTTCTTTTTCTTTTCCTTTTTTTTTTTTTTTTTTTTTTTTTTTTTTTTTTTATGATATTTAAATACCCAGACGTCATCAAGCTCCCAAGAGGATTCTTAAAAGCAATTAGGAACCCTGGTTCTGACAGACCATTGGTCCTTCTGACAATCAGATCCTTTGACATACAAACACCTCTGGCTCCTTGTGCTGTTCCCAAGAGAGATCTCTTTGACTGCAGCAGGGTTGGCCTTTGCCATGGAAAGCTGTGAAATCTTTCAGTACTCTAATTCACCTACTTCCTCAGAAAAGGAAAAGCTTATTCTCCTCTTTCTGCCCCATAAAAATGTCACTGCCCTGTGAACTATCTTCATTGGAACTGCAAGAGCGGGATTCAATCACCCTGGCTGTGGCCACACAGCTTTTTGCTGTACAGAGAACCGTGTCCTTTGATCTGACTGAGGTTTACTTGCCTCAGATCTCCCCATGCTGCCCTTCCAATCTGACAGTGCACATCTACAGTTTCTTTTTTGGGTAGAACTCCCTCTCAGACTGGCGAGTGACGCAAAGGCTACAGAGTCTATCCCAGTTCCACTGAGCGCCGATGGACCAAATGCTGCCCTCTCTATTTACACATCTGTGATTGCAATCGTGATGCCCATGTGGGATCTCGAGGCTGCTGCTTGGAAACATTCTGTACTCAGAAACGCGATACCCATTGATTGCACAAAGACTGCAAAAGAATTGCATGGATTCTTCTCTGCTTTATAGGGGAAAATGTCCCCTTGATGCGATAAATACCAAACGTGATTCCTGCTTTGGCTGCAAATAGCAGATTGCTTAATCACCTACTATTTAAGTACCTGTTTGTTTTGTTATGAAGCAAAACTTTTGAGCAAGATCGTATTACACATGGAGAGGCTTCCTGCATCCTTTAACACTAATCCTCGCGTAAATATAGACCGAAGGGAGTCCCGGGGTCACCCCAACCAACCCGAGGGCGGCGCCCCGCGGGGGGCGGTGAGGAAAGGAGCGGGGCAGGCAGGGCGAAGACCACAGGGGGCCGTGCCCGAAGCGGCGGTGGGACGGCACCGGGCGGGAGCAGCGTTGCCCGCAGCCGGGGCCGGGCGTGCGGCGCGCACCGCGGGGAGGCCTGCCCGCCCCTCTCCGCCTCCCGGGGGCAGGGCCCGGTCCCCCCCCCCCCGCTGACGTCACCGCTGTACAAAAAAACAGCCCGGCAGGCAGGCGAGGAGCGACAGGGCCGGCGGCACGGCACGGCACGGCACGGCTCGGCAGGACGCGCCCCGCCGCCGAGATGGTGTCCCCAGTCACCGTGGTGAGTGCGGGCCGTGCGGAGGGCGGGCGGGGGGAGCGGGACCCGCGCCCTCGCAGGGCCGTCTGCCTCCGACCCCCCCCCCCCCGCCGCTGCCCCCTTACCCGCTGCCCCCATACCCGCTGCCGGTGAGCCGCTCACCGCCGGTCCGGCCGTGGCTGTGCTCCGGCGGCGCGGCTCTGGAGGCTTCTCACCTCTTCCTCCTGTTATTTTTGTAAACATCTGTATGCTGGATCTGCGTTGTGTGCGATGTGTCTGCTCGGAGCGCTGCTGTTTACGTCCGCCTGGGCTCGCCCACCTGCCCCGAGGCCTCGCTGCGCTCCGTGTGGTCGCTGCCCCGGGCTCTCGTGGAGCCCCGTGCCCGCTATGCCTCCTGTCTCCGCGGCTTCACCCCCTCCTGCCCGGACGTGCTCAGCTGGCAGCTCGGCCGGCGCCGCACGCGGAGCCGGACAGTGCTTTGCCGTCCGCTCGGGTCTGCCTTAGGAGCCTGTCTGGCGCTGCCACCGCGCAGCGGCGGTGAGGCAGGGATGGTGTCACCTGCCTGTCCCACGGGGAGTCGTGAAGCTTAATTAGTGTAACGTAACCGGCAGCGGGCGGCAGCTCCGTGCTGTCCTTCGTGGAGGACGTGTGGTGCCGGGTCCTGACCCCGCCGGGTGGAGGGGATGCTGGAAGAAGACAAAGCGCTCAGCACAACAGCTGAGAAGCTGTGCAGTCACACGCTGCTTTGCATGCTCCTGTTTCTAGAAAGCAAAGGATTTGGCTGAATGCAGCAGCAGCCCACTGGGTGCGGTAAGAAGAGCTGACTGTCAGTAAAGTTGCCGGGCGGTGCTTTCCCCTCAGCACCAAACACCTATGGTTGGTATCCCGGTTCCCTGCACGTCTGTCATCATCCTGATGTGAAAAGTCGTGGTTGATGGCTAGTCCAGATCCCCGGCACCCCTCCATGTTTTGTCTCATAGACAGAAGGGTAGCAGTCCTGTTTTCCCCATCTCTAACTCACAGAGCCAGGGTTCAAAACTTTTACGTTCCTTTGCCAGTGCTGCGCAGCAGCTCGCATTGTGAGATTGCTCAGATGATTTTTCCCCCAGTCGTTACCATGTTAAGTTCATCAGCAGCCCAGGGATGATTTTTATCTTTAGAGACAGAGGGAAGTAGCCTGAAAGTTACACTATTCTAAGGTCAAACGGCTTATTATTTTTTCCTTGTGCTTTTCAGAAATAACTGAAGAGGCCTGGTATCTTAGTGCTGCTGTGCCATAAGCTAAATTCATCTAGGTAATGCTTTGGTTACAGTGAGCTGTGCACTTGTGCCCTGGAAATGAAATCTTTCCCTGGGACAATGTGGGAATAGCTAAAAGCTGGCAGTTTGTTTCGTAATTGAAAGGAGATAGTACTTGGCTCCCGGAGCTGGTTAATAGGGGTGGTCTTGCAGCAAACAATTACCGCATGAGTATGTGCTGGGAAGGCTGTATGTAATTTAAGAAGGCTTCACCTATACCAGGAACTACACTTTCAGAAGGTAACTCAGGATGGCACATGAAAAGTATTTTCTTTACTTGCTCTTTTGTCATCTAACAACACGCTTCTGCTCTGGCTTCATCCTTGACATACCAACCCTTTGCTTCACCAAAGGCAGCTAACACAGGCGTAAGGCTGCAGATGGAGAAAATGATGACACCAGGAGCTGTGGCTGGAGCTGCAGCTGTTTATCACAGCTATAGATGTGGGAGGGCTTCGGCAGGCACTGGTCTAATCCTCCAGAGAGATCGCAGCACAGGGCTGACAGCCTTCAGTGTGTCAAGGAGCAGCTCTTTGCACATCACCTTTGGTGTGTTCTCACATTGCTCTTCTCCTGATGGAGCATGCGGTATGGCTCTGCCATTAGCTGTGCTGCAGCCACAATGGGCAGGATGGAACAGGATTCTGTGCTGCATGGGAGCATGGCACGGCCACTGCACAGCTGCAAGTGGAGCTGCATATGGGGTGAGAAGGACTGAGCGTGGACTGTAGAGCCGGTGGACTTTCTCCAACCAGTTGGGTGCTGAAGGGAACAGCAGTTGGCAATCAGTCTGACTGCAGTGAAATGCTATCTTTGGGGCCCAAGCCTTATCTTTGCTGTGCTGCCTTTTGCTGCATAGATAGATCAGGTGCTTGGAGACAGTGTCACTATCTCTTCTGCCTCTGATAGGGACAATGTCTAAGGGGCAAAACCCGAGGCATGATCAAATGAGCCAGGTGAATTCACTTGTCTACAGCGCATGTTTTCTCCCGATGTCCTGCAGCATCAGCCTGAACAGGGAAGACACTAGAAGAACACAGCCAGGAGTGCTGTGGTTTTCTTTCCAGTTTTCAAAACTATGGTCTTTGTGCATAACTGCAGCAGATGGTCCAAACTACTTAGGCACAACCTGATCTCCCGCATCACCCCTACTAAGACACTCTTGCAAGAAACATGATTGTTTACTTGAAACACTGAGTTCCAGGTCTGCTGCACAGCTGACAGCTGGAAGAAACCATGCATGGAGGTATGAAACACGGAGAGGAGGCTGGGAGATATGATGGTTAGGATTGCTGGCTGCCAGGTGTGCATCATGGCCCTGGGGGTTTGACATGTCCGCAGCATTGTGCAGAGCTGTTGTCTCTGGTGCTGCACAACACAGATGTGCTGAGGGGAGAGTGCCCACAAATACAGAAATCTGTGGCCCAAACAGCTTTTAATGTATTGTGCCAGGTACTCAGCAGGGTAATGTTCCAGAGTCCTGGTGGTGCTGGAGTCCAGACTTGGACAGAGTTGGGCTGTGGCAGTGAAAATGTGTGTGTCTGCTGGTCCTGCTCCAGCTGGTGAGCAGTGCTTGCTCTGGTTGGAAGTCACCTTGGAGGAAAACTTCTGCTTATTCTGCTAGGCAAGCAGGAGCATCCTGCTTAGAAACTGTTATTGCTGATATTGCTCTGGTTAGGAGCTGCTTTTTTGCTACCTAAAGGTGAGTGGGCTGAAAGCTTGAGGTTGGAGGGCAATTTTAGCAAGCAACACATTTGCTTTAGAGTTAAGCGAGGTTTAATTCTCTTCTTGTTCACTCATCACTGGTCCTATTCTAATAAAAGTTCTTCCTGAGACTGCCTCATCAGTAATTTTTGTTCTAGTTTTTTTCTCCTTAGTGGGTAAGCAGTTGTGAGCGTTACGCTGTGCAAGATTGCCTTGCCCTAAGGACCTCTCTCCAGCATGTGCCAGGACTGTAGGGGCTGCAAATGCAGAGTAGGTGAGCCTGGAGATGTGCAGCCACTCTGGCACTTATGTGATGCTACAGGCTCAGAGAGACACACCTTTCCCCTTAAATGAAGTTAGGGCTGAACTAAGCATCGCTCTTTGCACATCACCTTGGGGAAAATGGAATGGGACATACAAAGTCATTAAGTGGTGCTCTCATCCCTATAACACCCTCTCTCCACACCTGGCTCTTACTTGGCCTAGCACAGCCTGGTTTGATTTTGCCCAGAAGCCATATATGAACAGTTCCAATCCCTTCCCTTTCATCCTCTGACGTACTTGCATCTTTAGATGGAGGCTGCTGAACTGGAGAAGAAGGTGTTGCTTTGGCTGCATCAAGCAAATTGAAGCCTTGGTGCCTTCTTCTGCAAGGTGCCCTCCTGGGAACAGCCTTTGTCACCTGTGGGTAAAAGCAGGGAGTCACTGTCTGGGAACAAGAAAGTCATTTTCAAAAACTGGGCTAAGAAAAAGGGAGAAATGTATGAAAATAACAAATACAGGATATGGCTGGATATGGGGTGGATATCTGATCCAGTTGAATATAGAAACCTGACATAAACCATGCTGCCTGGGGACTCTGTGTGCTATGCACAATCACAGCAGTAGTAGGTCTAAGCATAGTTTTAAAGGTTTGCTATTAGAAAGTATGCTTCACGATCCTCAACCTGGAAAAAGCCAGATTCCACCTTGAAGTACTTGAACCTTTCCTTTTTAAGTAGAGAGTGTGTTAATTCTGCACAAAGAAACAAAGTGCTAGCAGCCATCTAAGAACTAACTATAATGGTAGAGAGGTTTATTTTAATTGCTCTCTTTGCTCATACCCAGCATTGTTGCATTCATTATAATTTTTCCAGTTACTTAAATATGTAATAAGCTGGAATTTTATTGCACAGGAGGCTTGTAAGCAAGTACATTTAGTTACCACACAGACAATTGTGAAAATATAGCACTTGTATAAAAACCAAGCCAGTTTGAATGAGTTATAGATGAGATCTCTGAACTCAGTGAAATAAGGGAGGGAGGCATCACCTCAGGTAAGCTTAGCAGGATATTAGCAACAGTTATGTCAGTCACTCCTTTTGGGAGGAGCCTTAAAGCTTTGGCCTGACAACCTGTGCTGATTTAGGCAAGTAAGGGTCCAGGTATAGTATTGTACCATGATCTTTATGTTTTTAAGGCTGAACTTGGGCATTCTTGCAATGCCATTATCATCATTTGCTGTTGTAGTGAAAGTGGAGCTACAAAGCGTGGACTTTTCTCATGCTTTTCTCAGTCCCAGTATGGCTGCATTAAGCAGCTAGAGCTGATGGCTGCTGCAGGCAGTGCTGTAGATTAAAGGCTTCATTAACTCGAGTGTATCACTCAAGTTGCACGTGGCTGTTGTTCCAAGTGTGCTTTGTGTATTAAGGTTATGGGTCAGGTTCAGAAGCCTGTACTTATACATAATTCTTCTCTTAATGGACAGAGATGCATTTCTGTCATTCTCTTTTCCTCTTCAAGTATCTCCATCCAGAACACACCCAGTGTAACAGAAGAGCTGAAGTTATCTTTCTCTGTGGGTAGTTGTGTAATACTGAGGAACCGATAACTCCAGTGAAATGAGGCTCTGAGAAAGAGATGGCATCTGGCACCATGTGGAAAATTTTGAACTGTGAGGCGATCAGTTCTGTAACTCCCCTCCTGCCTGGAGGCCAATATGGATATTATATTAGCACTTCATTTTTCCACTGCCCTTCATGCCACACAAATGACCAATAGATTTGTGATTACGATGGAGATTTCGCTTACTGCAGCGTGCCCAAAATGAAGGTGATGGTTACTGCTTTTTGTGCCCTTCCCATACTCATTGCTTATACTGCTATCATCTAAATAGCATTTGAGCTAATGGGCTAACAGCAGGTTTCTGTATGACAAGTGTGTCAGTGTGGAGCTTCCCTCAAAGTAATGCTGAATGTGAGTGGGTATCCAGGTAACAAGGAGTGGAAGGCTCAGTCTAGGAGAGGACCACATGCCCCCAGAGCTGAGAGGTGGTGAGTGGGCTGTGTGGGAGCCTTCCTGCCTGGCATGATTTATGGATCCATGCCAAGCATATTGGTGTGGGATGGATTTCAGACATCTGCAGAAAGCCCTTGGCTTATGTTGCAGACTGACCCAGCATTGCACAGGGTGTAGTTCCTCTCTGGGTAAGTGCAACTTGCTTGTGTTGACTTTAATGTTGAAGGCTGACTCCCTGGTGCTAATCTGCCTGCTAACGAGGGTGGTGGCTGTTTTGGTTCACCTAGTGGCGAGCTAATGAAAACACATGGTTTCTACCAGCAGGCTACACTTTCTTCCAAAAGTTAACTTCAGTAAATTAAGTTACTGCAAAACACGTACTTCAAGACTGAGAGGATTAGGTAAGCCGTGTTAGCGGAATAGCCTTCGGACTTTTTGTTTGGTTTTCATTTTTTGCCCCTTGCCAGATAACGTCTTTGGAGACAAACATAGTCCCAGATAGTATCACATGTTGAATTTACAATTCTGTATCAAAATAAGTCAATTTACACTAGCAGCAAGTGCTCTCTGATTGAGTTGCTGCTTACGATTGAGGGTAGCTTTGAAGCTAGGTCGGCTGCACATTTTTCAGCACGTGCTAGACATATGGGGCAGATCCTCAGCCTTATGTGAGTCACTGTGTCTGCTATGGTTTCAGCAGAAGTGGGCTTGTGCTGGCTGAGAGCCTGAGCCCACGGCTTGTGTCTTCTGGTTTTGTTGTGGCATTAGTCAGAGCCAGCCAGGGTGCCTGCATAACAGTGCTGGCTTGTGTTCCATTTCAAGAGACTAAGCCTGTTGCATGGCTTTTCCTTGCAACCCTGATATAAAAAGAGTGTGACCACATTTATCATTTAACTGATGCTTATGAAGTTTTCAAGATGATTTATTAGTTCATGCCCCACGCATGCATGGACCTGCGCCCTCAGTGTAATGGGCATTAACCTGGTATGCAGGTACATGTTTATTTGTGAGCATGGTCTGCATTTGTACATGTGGACTGATTGCAGCAGGGGTTTTGCAAGTGAAGCCCTTAATGCATTAGTGTGAATCCTGAGAGTGTGTAGGTTAGTGATTGCGTAGGCCGATGTTTGCATCTGCCACCCTGGCTGCCCCTTCCTGTTGAAACTGGGTGGGAAAGTCCAATTAATCTTCATGTAATCTCTATCTGATACTGGCTTTTCCAGGTTACATCTTGGCACGAGAGCAGATATTGGAATTAAAATCTGTGACTTCCCTGTCGTACATTGACCTTACATCCTCCATTCTCTTAAAACATATTGGCCTGGTTACAAAATGAGGAGGGCTACCAGGTTTCTATGAGGTAACAGAGTGACAACTCTCTAAACATACTGCAGTTTTCCCATCTAATTTTAACAACAATGTTTCACAAGCGTTCATCCCTCAGGACATGATGCGCATGTGGAGCATTTCATCCAGTTTCCACTAGGCACAAGATGAGCAGAGCTATCCCTCCTGGATTTCTCAGCACAGCCCTGCTTTATCTGCCAGATTTCTGCCTGGGTAACACCCCCAGGATGACCCTGCCTGTGGCAGGAGGGTTTGAAAACAGATGATCATTGTGGTCCTTTTCAACCCAGACCATTCTTTGATTCTATTACTTGTGGAGACCTTTTTCATACACAGAAGAGACATCTTATCTGGATTTTAGTGTGAGAAGCCAAATATCTGCCCTGTCCCATCCTGAGGGCTGCCCAGTGAGCTGGCTGTGTGCTGAAACTCCATGCAGCTTCACAGCCACACTCCAAGGTCCCAGCAGCACTGGGGATGCAGCCCCACTTGACCTTGCATACCTGGGAAGGATTTGTGCCCCTGCAGTGACAGCACTGCAGCTCTGATGGGCAAGGAGAAAAGACAGATCCATTATGGCTTGGCTTTTTAAACATCTGCAAGGGCTTCTTTTCTGAGTGTGGCAGTGAAGAAAATGCTATGAGGGGCTTGCTTTCTGTTACACAAAAGGGAAGATCTGGAATCCCAGGAGGCAAAAGCAATCTTTGCTCTGAGATAAGATGCTGGCAGGCAAATGCAATTCAATTTTTTGTTTGTTTGTTTGTTTGTTTTCATTTCTGAGAGCCGATGGACTGCCCTGAAAGCACAGGTCTGTGACAGCTCCCTTGTCCCCTGCAGAGACATCCAAAGTGACTGGTGGTTCTATTGGTCACTGGTGGTGGCACATTGCTGACTGCACTCCAAATTCATTCTCCAGAACTGCTCACAGCTATAGGATGGCTGCAGATGGGAGTCAATCATTTCTACTTCTGGTTAAATGAAGTTTGTTAAAATAGCTCTGCTTGTGATCCTGTGCCAGCCCAGCCAACAGAACAGATGATGCTTGGTAAAGGAGAAAAGCAAAACCAACCCAAACAAAACAAGTCCTAACAGAAATGCATACATCTGAGCCAAGCTTTAAGTTCATGGTGATGTGTGTTTGTCTGTACTTTCATCTTATGAGTTAACATCTGCTAAAGAAAGGCTTCAGCATCCTAAGGGCTCCTTGGGACACCAAGAGCAGACACCCCTGTGACTACATGGTCTGTCTGTTGTAGCGATCCCATTGTCCTGGTCAGTGTGTAGCACAGGCAATGCCCTAACACAGTGAGGAGGATTTCCTTGGCCCCAAAGCCCCACTGTAGGCTGCTACGGGACCGTTCCCTCACCTGTTTAAGTCTTCCTGTAGGAGACTGTTGAAGGCGAGACTCCATTTTCCTTTTTGTGGCTTTCCTCCTTGCTATTTTGGAAGTGTCTGCAGATGTTTTTTTTTAAGGTGTAACAGCACAGTGCTACAATATCCAAGAGCTCCTGGGTCACATCTGGTGCTGAGCCAAACTGACCTTGAAAGCAGTCTGGTGTGCACGGCCAATGCAACTGCTCAGCATCCAGCATCTTTTAATTTCTCTGTTAAAGAACTGAAGACAAGGTGGAGCTGCTGTTGTCCTCGTATTGCATGCACATGGGCATTGCTATTTCTGTGTGAGTGGCAGTTGGGTGTATCCTGCCTTGGGAAGGGGCGGGAGAGAAGGCTGCCTGCCAGCTCTTCCCAGCCCTGCAGGTCTCCCCTCCCTGGCAGCTGGACAGGGACTCATGGTTGTACCCTTTTCCTGTCCTCTGGAAAACACCATAAAGATCATCCAGAGCTCCTCACCTCCTTTACCTTCCCAAGTCATTTATTTGAATATCCTTTGTAGGTTATATGCCCTGTGCAATCTTCTGTAGCCTATTCCCATCACAACACAGCCAAAGTAAAGCATTGGACAGAGCAACTTTGAGCAGTGTCCTACGCTAGGGACAGACAGCAGCCTGTAGTGGAGAAATCCCACCTGGAGAGTGTTCATCAGGAGAGAGACATTGAGAGCTACGCCTGCAATCTCACACGCCAGCACTCCCAGGACATGGTGAGCCTTGCTCACGTGCTCATCAGACGGCTTGATGCAAAACATCCTGTCCTGCATGCTGGCGTGCTGCCGTGCAGCTCAGAAGCCCTATGGTGTTCCTGCTGTGTGTGCTGCTGCCCACAGGCACTGAGCTGCAGTCTGCCCTGAGAGGCCGATGCTGCAAGCAAACACTGCTCCACTGCCAGGCAGAGGTGCTGGCAACTGCTGGGGGACCAGACTGCTGCTCCACGTTGGCTCCCTTCTCACTACATTGGGGGTAAAAAGCACTTGTATGGAAGGCTTTAATCTCTATGCCAACAGGTTTCCATTCCTGGGTTAATCTGGGTATTAGGCTGAATTCTGATGTGATTGCAAGTCAGGTAGGATCTTGGCTTGGAAATGAAACCTTTTATTGCAGTTCTCTTTTCTGCATGCAGCTGTGTGTGGGGCAGCCCAGCCCCACAGAGGTGCCCTTTTTAGATGCCAGTTTGATTAATCCTCACCCGCTGCCTGCTACCCTGTGTCTCTCACCATAGGGCGACTCCTCTGATGCCAAGAACTTGTGCAGTAATATATCTGAGTTCACCACCCAAGGACTGCAGGGGCCCGTGCCAAAATTTTAATTGCATGTTTATGGCAAGTAGCCACAGCTTGTTCTTCAAAAAAGGGAAGAGAAGAAAGAAAGAAGAGAGGTGTTTCTAGCTCTCAGCTGTGGAGCTAAGCAGGGAAGTGTGGTTGTATCTTACTTTGCTTAAGGGGGGGTGCGTTGCAGTTGAGCCGTGGGGATGAGGAGGGTACTGAGGCTGCTGGAGTGCAGGGAGGGATGAGAGAAGCCAGAAAACCAGCTCTGCTTTGCAGGAGAGGCTGAAGAGACTGCTTTTCCCTTAGTGGAGTGGCTGCCTTGGTCCCACTGCCCCTGCTGTGAGTGGCTGAGTTGGGAGGACCATCCCTGTGGGGCAGAAAACATTCAGGCCAACCCATTAGCTACTTCTAGCTTGTACTGAAACAGAGGATCTCCTGTCAGACAAAACCTGTTTTTTGGACCACCTGCAAACAGGTCTGGCTGGACAGCCAAGCACAAGAAGAGTATGACTGCACCACCCTGTCAGAGAAATGGAGGCCCTGAGCACTGAGGGGTGTCAGCAGCTGCAATAAAATGTCACAGGGCCTGGCTAAACTCAGGGCATGGTGTGAGCTCAGTGGAGCCAAACAGTCAAATATCAGCACACGCAATCTCCCAAAGGTGAACTATGGACCACCTTCTCCTGGGGGATTTATTAGGTGTTATGTAAGTCTTGTCTCCACTTGAGGGGAGAAGGGCTTATCCATCACTTTGAATTTCCTGCAGCACGTGGAGTCTGTTTGGGAGCCATCTGCATTGGATGCTTGACTCATGGCACATACAACACAAATGTAAGCCCTCTTATTAATACCTGGCTTGCACAAGTATGTTGCACTAACACAGTACTTCAGGCAGGTTGATTGGCTGGTTCAGTAACTCTGCCACTCTCTGTAAACAAACGCTTTTTCTTGTAATTTCATTCAGGAGCAGCTTGGGACATGTACAAGCCATCTCCTTCCCTGATGAAAGGCAAGTGACCTCCCAGGAGCAGTTTTGCTCCTGTGGGAGAGCAGAGATGGAGGCAAAGCACGGTGCTCTCACCTGCCTGGGACCATCCCAGACAGCCCTAATATTTCAGCGATCTGTGGACTATGAAGTGCTGGCTGGATGGCCCCTTTTCATCTCAGCCTTCTTTTCTCACACCTCTGAGATCCATGCAGGAGGGATGCAGAGCCGAGCATCCCAAGTGGCTGCCAGGCCTTTGCTCTGTGGCCCAGCAAAGGCCCTGACATTCTCCTTGGAAAAGGATGATGTAAATGGTGCATTTGAGTACCAAGCAGCTCAGGCTTCCTATTGCACACCTGCATAAAAACAAAATCCTTCTTTTATAATGGCTTCAGTGTGCACCTGTGCAGAAGGCTTGATGCTGTACTGTCTGAGCAAGGATGGGAGCGCAGCAAGGCCGGGAGGATGGTGACTTTTCCTGAGTTTGTGGCCAGGAGTTGCTCAGCACTGCTGTGTTTGTTCTTAGTTTAGCAAAAGCTGATGAGTAGTTGAAACCCGGGGAAAATTGGTTACCTCTGGCTAGGATCTGTGAAAGCGAGGGCTTCTTCCCTTAGAGTCTACTTATTTTGATTATGCATGAAGATGTTTGTTTTTTTGTATGCATAGCCTGATGAAGAATCATGTTGGTTCCCAGTTGTTCTGCAGAGTCTGTTGCATGTCCTAATTGTGGTCCATCTTCAGGCTGAAGCAGGTCTGACATGGTCCATCCCCACATGGCTTTAACAGCAGAGGATTTTCAGTGCCTTGCAGAGAGCCATATTTGCTGGGCAGTGAGAAAAATGAGCAGTGGCATCATGATGCATGGCAACAAAGTCACAGAAATACTTATTGGTGCACAACTTGGGTGAGAGCTATTGTCATAGTTAAGGCAGAACCAAGGCAGGATCCACAGTGAGCAATGCCAAAAGCCAGGAGAAAGAGCTCAGCTACTGGTACATAAAACGATACTCAGGCAGCCAAGGCCGACGGGAGGGATGGGTGGAGGACAGCAGCCCAGCTTTTTTTGGCCAGTGTGCACAGTCGTGCTCAAGTGCTGCTCAGTGGAATAGCTGGGGTATTGTTTTTAAAACAATCCTCGTGAAAAACAGCATTTTACAACCTGATGGGTATGAACCACAGCCCCACAGCAAGCTGGCACACAGCTGTTGTGCAGATGAGTCTGCATGCTCATTCTCTGTGGAGGCTGATTTAGGGAACTTGTGAAGAGAAAAACATTACTTGATATCCCACATTGCTTGCTGGGGTCATTACAGACCTTTGGGCTCTTGCCTAGTCATCAATAACTAATTTGAGGATATAGCTTACGGGCTATTGTATGAAGCTTTTAGTCATTTTTGCATGCTGGGTCCAGCATATATTTTGTGCACTGGGTACCTTTTCTCAGTCTTTATTACCCTGCATTGTTTCTCCTTCTGTAGTTGTGTTTCCTCATGGACAAGCCTAACCTCTCAAAAGTCTTACATCAATACCAAACCACAGCATGGTTGCAGTAGTTGTGTGATAGCATCATCTGTCACTGCTGAACAACAAGGAAATGAGCAATATTACAAGCTAGAGCAGGGCAAGAACAGACAAAACAAAAAGGAATACTGTACACCTATGAATCCCTAGCAGGGAGGTGGATATCCAAGCTAGGAGCCTCCAAGGAGCTGTGTGTGTCAGTACCACGTTCTGTTTAAAGATCACAGGTGTACATCTCTTGGTGAGAGCCAGGACACAACTTCCCCATGTTCTGTCTAAGCTCTGAAGGGTTTCATTGGCTCTGTTTAAATGCAGATAATTTAATAAATACATGTATTTCCATTGGAATTCCACAAATACAGCCATAATGTCTTTACAGCAACTTGAACCATTTTTTAAAGACTCTAAATGACTTGGTAAACATAGGAGATGAAAAGATGCCCTGAATTATGCTCAGTTAAAAATTCCAAGCTTGAGAACATTGTTTTGTAGTTGTATTCAAGATGTTTTCTGTACTGTGTGTCAGCTAGAGGAAATGAGCAGTGGAAAAAGAGAAGTGAGAGTAAAATTCAATAGACATTTTAATAAAATGGCAAAACCCAGCTTAAAGCCATAAAAAATGATACATTAACCAAAAGATCTTGTCACCTGCAGCAAATATTTCATTTTCCAATGCTACGGCACAGCCACATCTCAAGTTCTGTCTTTGAGACACAAATGCAAGGGAGATGGTTGGCTTGATGCAATTTGCCTATTAATCCAAGCAAGATTTCCTTCCCCGAGGTACAGGCAAGTTCAGTCATGGATTATGTGCTTGGCTTTCCTCAAGCCACAGCCTCCACTCATGCTGGTACACAGTTTCCCAATACCAGCTATGACTTATCCTCTGGATGGCAAGTTGTCCCATTTTCTCTACCTAGGTCCTAGCCACCTGTCCAAACAGGGAAATCCCCCAGCCTCATCCTTCTGTTGCTTCAGCCTTTCTTACAGTGTTTCTCCCAAACATATCTGGTGCTACACCATCCCACCAGCAGGATGGGTGCCTGGATCTCAGCTATGTGGGAATCTCTGCCTCTGTGAAGTGCCCCTCATAGAGCGCTCCTTTTGGTCAGAGCCAGCACAGAAGCTCAGCTGATCCATAGCACAGAGTAATAGGCAAGGGCATGTTTTGAAATAACTCATTTAAAGTATACTTGAAGAAAAGGTGCATGGGAATAAAGAGTTAATGATGAGAAGCCTTCTATGTCTATGAGGTTTTTCTTATGTGAGGACTCCAACTCCTAAATTCCAGAGTTATGGGTGAGCAACTAAGACTGGAATCTCACCTCTTATGCCTGAAGAATTCCTCAGTTGTTCCTAGGCTGGAAATAATGCAAACTATTATTTTAAAATAATGCTGGTTGGGTTTGGAAAATTCAAATGCAGATAGTAGAAAATGATAATTTCAAGGTTACCAAGCAAACATAATCTTTCTGCACAACTGCATATCTCACATTCAGTAAGGCAAGGTTCCTGGGGAAAATGACAAATGTAATTAAAACCTGTCTCATCATGTGTGCACACAGGGGAGGGCAAGCTGTGATTGCAATGGCAACTGCTCAAACTGCAGGTGATTTTATTTTATGACAGAGTATTAAATCAAACTTCCTATGTTTATTAACCTAAATAGTCTCCTGTATGCTTCTAAGGTGCTGCTGTGATTTGCAAACATGGCTGAACTTGAATGACACCTTTCAGCACAGACTTCTGTCTTCAGAGATAGAAGATATTACTTACCTTAGCTAAGACTGTTACAGGGATCTGGAGCACTGTGGATGCTGGAAATCCTTTCTATCTTTGGAAGCAGTTAGTCTTCCATCCTGAAGGTCTCAGGCTCTTCATGATGTAGCGGGGATCCTTCATGGTTGGCAGGACAGAGGTGGGGATCTTGCCAGAGGTGCTACCATCTCTGCAACTGCAAGAGAGAGAGAATGTGATCAACCGTGTTTTTAACAAAGGAGTTTTACAGAAGGGGAGAGGACAGAGCTGGAGCCAGGCAGAAGTTCTGGAGGTGGCTGAGGACAATGTGATGCACCACTTCAGAAGAGGAGGAGGAAGTGTGGCTCCACTCCCCCCAGTGTAACTTGCTAGTTCCTAGTGCACCCAGTGCTGTGGGACTACGTGGGACTTTTATTTCCAGTTTAGTTGTTACTTACTGCCAGAAGCCCAGACAAGGGGAGGTAAATGGTGATTAATTTAGACAACCTAAGTAGAGGACTCAGGATGTAATACAAGAAACGTAGCGGCTTTCTGATGTCCTTTTGTGAGTGAATTTCTGTAGCCCGGTTGTTTAATGGAGTGTTTAAAAACTGTGTTGGCAATAGCCTATGAATAATGTATGCAGGAACAATGAAATACCTTACTGTTAAGAAACTGCTGATATGCTGGGGAACTTTCCATAGGATGCAAGAACAATTTGGAAAGCTCTGTCTTCTTGGGATGCCCTTTATTTATAGTCTTACTCCTTCAGAGATTGCATTTCCTTTTTGATACCCCATGTAAAGATGCCCTCCCCTGCTTCTGCCTCCATCTTCCAATTTCACTCGATTCCCTTTGCTTATGGCTGTAAAACCTGCAGAATTTTGATGAGTATATGCTTTATTACCTGAGCACTGTAAGCGTGGAGATATTTGCTCAATAGCCTCCAGCCATTCCAGGTGTCTGCACCAAAACATGCTGCACCAAAGGAAGATGCACTATTTTTGTGTCACAGCAAGGATGTTCCATGGTACAGGAAGCAGAAATAGGGCCAGATGATTTGGAAAAAAAAATAAATAAATAGACCAGCAATTCTTTTTCAGGTTTCTGGAGTATGGGGTCCTTGCTTGAAATAAGCAACTGCAGTGTTGCATACATGGATATTCCATTTTTGATGAACCTTGCAGTGCCAATTCACTCTGATCCCTCTAAATTTTTCCCCATGTCCTCTTTCAGTGTATAAGGGCTCTGTGCCTTTTGGCTGTGAGTAATGGTTAGCTGCTGTGATACTAAGTGACTAAATCTTGCTTGACTGCAGAAATCAGAAGATAGAGAATGAAGTCCTGCTTGAAGGGTTTCTCTGGAGTTTGCACTGCTTCAGTTGCAGACTTCCCTGGACACAGCTCATCAACACTGTAGGTGCAGCAGGCAATCACTGGCTCTTCCTTTGCTCCTTGCTTTAGTCATCAGCCACAAGAGAAGATAAAATAGTAGTTTTGTTTCTCACCTGAGGTTGTCCACATCTGCACTGAAAAGCAGAAGTGCCACGGGAGGGACACTGAACACAATATATATCCTATTCAGTATACATCCTGTTCAGAATGGTCCCAAATGAGTGTATGCTAAGAGCAGACCCAGCCTGCAGACTCTATAGCAATCTATCCCATCTCTGCTGTGACTTTCTTGTGAGTAGCTCAGTGCTCATGCTGCATTTTTCTGGCTATGCTTATGCAATAGACCCCTGAGTCAAAGCATTTCCTGCAATATGGACAGTGTATTATTAGTGTAATTCTTGAACAAAACAACATATGATTGATGTTGTTACATTAGTCAGCTAAGGAAGCGATATCCTCACCTTGGAGGTTGATGCGATGGGTTTTGAAGTCATGTGGTGATGGCAAGCTCCAGGCATGAGCCTACAGGGCAGGAGAGAGAATGGGTTAGAAGAGAGTTTGTATCCCCAAGGTGATCTGCAGCTGGCTAAACAAGAGGACACACCAGCCTTGGAGGGAAGACTAGTACTTGCTTGCTTGCTATTAGTATTAGTATAGTATTAGTATAGTATTGGCTTGCTTGCTGCTGTGGTACTCCTGGGGAGTGCAGTATATTCTCAGCTACAGGAAAAGCTGTGTATTAAAGAGGTTAGTCTAAACGCAAGACCACTAAGGGGCTTTGACTAAATGTTTTAAACAAAACTGATAAAAAAGTATCTAAAATTCCCTCCATCTTCATTCTGGCAGCCAAGAAGCTCAGAAGAGGTTTACAAAGGTCTAAGTTGAAGATTGTGTTTAAGTTCAAGCAGTCTTTTTTTCTGAGGTTGAAATGCTGATAGCTGACTGTCTACAAGAAGGAAAAGCTTTCAGAGTGGAGGAAACATTTCTGTTTTGCAGATTAGTCCATTGATGCTTCTGATGCTCCTGTTAATTTCTCTTTTTTCAATGTTTGTTTCTTTAGGTGAAGAGTGAAGGCCCCAAACTGGTGCCCTTCTTTAAAGCGACTTGTGTCTATTTTGTCCTCTGGTTGCCAACTTCCAGCCCTTCCTGGTTCAGTGCCCTCATCAAATGTTTGCCCATCTTCTGCCTGTGGGTTTTCCTTCTGGCTCATGGAATTAACTTTTTAGTGGCACACCGGAGTGCCAGCCGCATCCTAGCAGGACTGATATTCTCAGCAGTGGGAGATGCCTTTCTCATCTGGCAAGAGCAAGGCTACTTCATTCATGGTGAGTATGGTGTGCGTCCTGAAGGGTTGCCACAGTGCCCAGCTGTTACACTGTTTATTTAGTAGTGAGTAGCTTGCCACGTTTGTTTTGTTTGTTTGTTTTTTACTCATGTACAGCTTAAGTGCCTGGTAGTGTGAGATAGTCATCCCTAGACCAATATCCATTGCAGTTAGAGGAGTCACATCATTGATGAGACTCTTGAACTTCTCTTGAAGTGTCCTGAAGTCAGAGAGGTCATTAAGACAGGTTTGGTTCCTTGGCACGTGTTTGTAGTGTCTCATCTGGCTGCAGCTGGGAAAGTGGCATGGGTAGAATGTCCTGGGAAGAGGAGGAAACTCACAGCACTCAGCATCTCCCAGGAAGCTGCAGGAAGTATCCACCTCCTGTCTCTCCTCAGGGAGATCTGTCAGCCCTTCTCTACAAGGATGCAGAAGACACATGAGGCAAAGGCCCTTAATGGAGAGAAGGTAGAGAGGATCCTTAAGTTGCAGAAGACAAGCCCACAGCCAGGGGGAGGTGTTTAAATGGATGTCAGAAAGCAAATCATCAGGAATCTTGCCCTACTTTCAGGTTCATCAGCATGAATCATGCAGCCTGTTGTAAAACCATAGGAACTGGTTTTGCAAGACATGTAAATTATAGGGAATCGAGGGCAAACCTTACATGACACCCTGTCATCTCTACAGAAAGATCTACATCTCTCAGAGCAAACCAAGCTTATTTTATTTCACTGTTTTGCAGACTAGAACATAATGACTTAGATTAATGATTTAAAGCCACATTGAGGCCGCCTGCAGCAACACTTGCCATGGCCTTGGATTGTCACAAGAAATCAACAGCAGTTAAGTCCTTCACTTCACTGCATTGGTGGTGTTTGTGAAGTCAACTTCACCAGCAGAGGGATCTCATTTAACACCCGCCATTAGCTGGCTGCTGTGACTGTCCCATTGGAAAACGTGATGAGATGGGGGAACTTTTCTGACTTCTATGAAAGTCAAAGGCTTATTTTTTACTCCTTGTCTGAAATCAGTATTTAGTTCTATTCTGGAATTCCCACAACCTCTGCTTTCTTTATGAGAGGAAAGTATGTGAAATGCTAGACATGAAAAGCCAAATACTTTGAATCTGGTTTTAATCCTGCTTCCCAAGGGTTTATCCAAATCTCATTAAAAGTTCCTGTAAAAACTCTTAAGATTTTGGTGAGGTATATTAAGCCTCGGGGGCTGGATCTGTTTGGCTGAATTTATGGCATGTTTCTTAGAAGGTCCAACTATCTCTCGGGTTGCCATTCACTATGTGCTGAGTGTTGGCATTCCCACTGACAGGAATGCATGGCTCTGCACAAGTTAGCCTGGTCCAGCTGCCCATGCTTCTGCTTTGCCTCCTGTCATTGCTTCTTGAGCTGTGGCTTGGAAAACATTCAAGACCTGATTCTCACCATGACTGTTTTTGTACATGGACTGTGCATAACTTCCCCATTCCCACGTAGCGGGGATATCTCTGAGTCACTTATTTGATTTAATGACAGAAGAAGGACAACCTGTCACAGAAATTCAGTGCTGAGTTCAAGTGTTTTAATCTGCAAATCAGCAGGAATTTTTACCCCAGTTTGTGGGGTATGACTAATTTTTCTTCTTGATTTAAGGAGAATGCTTCTTTAGCTCTCTTGGAGCATTTTGATAATCTCAGCCTGGATCCTTGGCTTTCTCTTGTCTGCCTCAGTCTGTACTAATCTGAGCTACTGCCTTCTGTAGTGAAGTGTTAACATTTGCATTTCAGCTGTCAGCAAATAAAGTGCACCACCCCACTTATCCTGTCACCTTTCCTGCAGAACGTATTTTCTCCTAAGCACAGCAAGCTGCTGTTGTTGACAACTGACAACATTCAAACTTTTGGCATTGTCCCTTGTGGGAATTTCAAATTTCAGGGGAATGAAAGGAATTACTGGAGAATAATGTACTTTCTCTTCAATTTCTATGGCTTTCAGGCAGATAAAAAGGTTGAGATCTGAGTTAAGTTGAATAGCTTTTGAGACAATGATTTTATAAAAAGACATTTGTTCATTATTTTACAGGGAGGTGAGAGCCTGGGAACCTACTTCTGGCACACTTCCCATTTCATTTTTGCTGTTTCAGTCTACTAAAAGCAAGCTATTTTCTGACTAGTGTCTTCCTGCTTGTGGAAGATACTTTACAGTGTTAACACTCGTGTCCTTTGATAATGGGAGATCAGAAAAATTATGCATTTAGTAAAGAAGATGGGATCTTACGGAAAGGACTTACTGCCAGCCTGAGCAGCAACTCCAGGGCAGGGGAAGTGGGAAGAAAACCTGGGCTCCCTGATTCCATCTGGCTCAGAATAAGGCAGAGAGTGGAAGGAAGAAGACAGATAGAAAAGGCTGATTTGCCTGGTGTGATTGGAGAGCTGAGCCAAAGGCTGAGAAATGCAAGAAAATCGCACCCTGCTCCCTGTGCATCTTTCACAGGTTTCTCTGGTTCTTGGCCTTATTTGTGGGTGCTGAATGAGCAAAACTCAGAGCAGACTCTCGTGACCTCACTATATATCACAGAACTCCTCCTGCCTTTCTGGGCTTCTGTTTGGCTGCTGCATCTTGTCCTCCTCTCTTCTGCCTTGCTGCTGGCTGCCTACATGAAGGACAACTCATTCTTCAGTTCCCCATTCCAGCACTTTCCACACAGTGCCACTGAAGGAGAAATCATTCCTCATAGCTAGAACAAAATAATCTTCCCTTCCTGACCACTCCATGGCTCTAACCTTTCCTGCACTATAAACACTTCTCATCCTAAATCCCTTATCCCTCAGTGCTACATACATGAAAACTGAAATATCAACTTTTTGTTGCCCTGCTTTGCAATTCCTTCTCCTTCCCACTATCCATTTCCTCCCCTTGCGGACTAAATCCCACTAGCCCTCTCCCTCCTGTGGGATCCCCTGTCATCCCACAATGGCTGAGTGGATGTTGATCCCAAAGGCTGGGAAATGCTTCTCCTTTTAGCTGCCTCAGGAAGTATCGGAATGAGGAGATGACTGCCAGCAGGATTTAGCAGTTACCTTTGTACCACAGCACTGGGCTTTAAAACACAAACAGGTGTCCTGCTGGAGGACTTAGTTTCCCAGATCATTTTCTCCATTTCTTACATGGGTTTAGGGCCTACTATGTGCAAGTAGTAGTCAGCAGCTGTACCAAAACATGATGACATTTTTTGCCAAATGGGTTAGTGGCAAGTGATTAACACAAGGACAGTACCTTCTATATGGGATCCCTCAGGCATGTTGCACTTCAAAGGGAAGCTAACATTTTATTTTCACTGATTGATTCCAGCTAAGGTTCATATGAAGATTGCAAATAGCTATAACATTGTTGGCAGATCATATTGGTGTAGTCCCTGAAATATGTCAGCTGCTTCTTCCAGCTTAGGTTTCTCCTAGTTATGTGCAGAGATGGAGTAAAAGCCAGATGCAGTCCCTGAGTTCTTTTGGGTTTGGGGCTAACTATGGTTAGATTTTCTGTCTAGATTCAGAAGGATCACTGTCTTATCACATTTTGTTCTGACATGTCTCTGATTCCATCATTCCTGTTCCAATTTACCTAGGAGTGAAATGGTTCAGATGATAATTAGAGGCAATTATCTTTGCTCTGCCTTGCCCCCACCTTTCTGTCCAGTGCAGAGAAAGAGTTATCTGAGAAACAGTCTTTGTTCTTTCTGCAGCAGCTTGGCTCACCTGGCCTCTTGGCAAAAGGTGCACATCACAACAGAGTCACACTCAGCTGCAGCTGTAGAAGTACTGAGGCTCTTTCTCAGGGCAGGAGCCCGGTGCTAAAGTCAATTTCCCATGCACATTTTTTTATATTAAAATGGTCCCAAGTGACCAGTATGGTGCCTGATTAAATTAAATGGGGGTTGTAACACAACAAGGACATCTATACCTGGTGTAGCTTCTGTATGTTTCAAATCCAATGTATTCATGTTTTCTTTTGCTACCGGCTGCCAGTCACTGTCAATGCCTCTTTCCAGGTCTGCTGATGTTTGCCATCACACACATCCTGTACTCCTCAGCCTTTGGCATGAAGCCTTTGGACCTGAAAGCCGGCTTGATGATGGGCCTCATTTCCAGTTCCTGTTATGCCTTCCTGTACTCCTACCTCTCAGGCCCATTCACCTACCTGGTAGCTGTCTACATCGCCTTGATTGGCTTCATGGGTTGGCGAGCGGTCGCTGGCATGCAGCTGTGCAATGACCTCTGGACATGGACCAAGCTCTCGGCCTGCATTGGAGCAATGCTTTTCATGGTGTCGGATCTGACCATCGCAGTTAACAAGTTCTGCTTTCCTGTACCCTACTCGCGTGTTATCATCATGGCTACTTACTATGCAGCTCAAATGCTTATTGCACTGTCAGCTGTAGAGAGCAGAGATGAAGAGGACTTCAAAAAGAGGAGCTAGGTGGAGTGCCGACAGTCTGTGAACAGTGTGGGTTATATCTCAGGTGCTGTAGCTGCATTCACCCCTGAGAGAGATCTCCATTTCTCTAGGCATATTGGTGATGTTGATTTTGCTTCTTTGAAGCATTACCTTTGGGGCTTTATTTTCAATGGCTTTCTCTGAATATAGCTTACTTCAGTGTGGAGTCCACGTCAGAAAGCTTAAGATTGTCTCTGCAGTAGCTACTCATTCAATTTTTTCCACCTTGGAAGTTCTGTACTACTGCACTTTATTTGTTAGTCTTGAAACTGATGCTGAATGTCTGGAAATAGGAGGCCCAATGGACAAGTTTGGCCACACACTGTGCTAGGAAACTTGCTTTCCATAGTAGGCAGAAAGGCACAGATCTCTGCTAAAGCCATAGGTAAAAATGAATTTAACCAGTGTTTAAGTTAGCCTGTTCTTGTGCATTACAAACTCAGTACACAAACTGGAGCGATATGAGTCTCTGCTGAAAGGAAGCCTATAGCTATAGTAAAAACATCACATTCAGATGAGGACTGAGCTTTGAAGTCAGTAGCAGCACACTGGGCAGCCCCTAGCAGAACCTGAATGAGAACCAAACACTGAGCAGAGAGCCCAGCTTGAGGTACACAGAGATGAAGTGCTGTGTGCTTTGATGGCTGCTGATAAAAGCTCTAGAGCAGGTCTGTGGACACCTGTCAGCATTGCCACGTGTAGCAGAAATGGTAGCTTGGTGGGATTTCAGGGTCATCCAGGTAGGTGGGCCAGTGCATTCTCCTCTGCTACATGTGTACATTTACACAGTGCCAGCAGTTTCTGTAGCAGGAGTTGGAGGGTTTATGCTACTAACGTGTGTCCCATTAGTATCTAGTACAGCAGGAATCTAACATTTACACCTTTCTTTCTCAGTATTCTAACAAATAACATTCCATATACTTATGAAACGTTACTGTCCTGCTGCTTGCAGCACCTCTTCTGAGTGTGTGTGCATTTCCCATGTCTGAACTGGTCAGCTGGGGCCCTGATTTTGACTGTAGATCGTTGTTGTGTTTTGCCAGATGGTGGCAGATGTTCAGCTTTGCAGCACTTGTGTTTGGAAACCCCTTTTCAGCAGAGCATCCTGAAAAGCTCAGTTCTCTGTGTTCAAAGTGCCTGCTGCTTCCTTCTTGAACTCACATGGATGCAGCGAGAATGTGGGAACGCCTATTTAATTCTGACCCAAATCCTTTAGTTGGTTTTTCTGCCCATCTGCTGAAGCAAGATTGCTTCTGACTTCACTCTCTCAAAAGATGATAAAGAGGTTGCCCTGTTGTTGTTTTATTTGTTGTTTGTTTTTTAATACCAGACTGATTTGTGATCATGTGTGCATTTTCTCCTCTTATTTAGGACATCTGACAGCAAGCTACAATTCCATTTGAGTCTCTTCTCGAATGTGCTCTTTCCCTCTGTCCATTCTAAGGTTGTTACTATGGGTGGAGATGCTCTCCTAGTTGTTCTGAAGACACAACAAACTCATCCAGATGCAAAGGAAGTTGCTAAGGGTTCCTGAACATCTTCATCCTGTGGCCACAAAGGGATGACCAAAATAGATTGCACCTGACTGAAATCCATGCAGTTCCTAATAAACCCTTGCACATTCTTGTATGACAGAGTGAACAGGAGGGGCAGCCTTCCAGATTGTCCTCGTGGGTTGAAAACCACCACAGTCGCCATGCCTTGCATGCCCAGACCATTCCAGGAGAAAACCTGGCACCGTGTCCCTGGCACCATCAGCAGAGCAGGAATTCCTCTTTCCAAGGAGAGCAGCTGGGGTCAGAAGCCAGCTGAGGAAACATCCTTAGTTTTTCTGTTGGTGTTGAGAGGTGTTAAGTCGCTTTCCTGTTCCTTTCCAGCCTTCTATGTTGGGACTAGTCATAGAACAGGCACTGCCTCTCCACAGTTGGTGCATCGGCACCAATGCCACCAGTATTACAAAAATCTAGGTTAACCATCCTGACCCCATGGAATCATCTACTGCTCTTCAGAGAGATCAGAAAGGTCAGCTGCGTTGTAGAGAGGGAAAGCATTGTAAATAGCACAGTCCGGTCTAATCTCTTCCTTTTAATGCTGTTGTGTAATACTGTCAGTATTCATTCACCAGTGCGCTGGGGTCTGCCTGGAGTAAACTGCTAAGGGAATTTAGAGCCATAAAACATCTTCATTCATCAGCACTGCTTATCTCCTGGCCGCAGCTTGAACCCTGCAGTGTAGCTCTTTGCAGATGTCAGCTGCTGTTACTAAGCTTAACTGTTTGCAAATCTCTTTCTGTAAAAGACTGACCCGGCTAAGAGGAAATGTAAGCATTTGGGATGAACCCCACCATTCTCCCAGCACATAAGAGCATGTTTCAGTCTGGGTCGGCTCACTACACTCAATCTTTATTCTGGCAGTTCTTCAGAGAAACCCCCTGCACTCTGAGCTTCCCAGATGACCTCAAGAGGTCTCTTCCAACCTCAGCCATTTTGTGATTCTTTGATTTAAAAGTCAGAATTTCAATCTGAACCATTATCTCTTTCTTTCTGTTTAGAAAAGAGCAATCTTCAGTTTACTGAAGACAGCTGATCTGCATTTCTGCATGCTTTTTCCTCTTGGCTTTCTTCGCTGTCCTCTACTTTCAGGCCTTGCACACTTGCAGAAAAGGATCTTTTAAGTGTAAACTGGAGACCTGTTCTCTCTTCTTCTGGCTGTCAGAAGTGCAGTTTCTGGATTCAGAGGTCTGTGGGTGGCTTTAGTTAGGACAGCAGAAACACGTGTCACCCAAGTGGGCTGTTGTCCCTTTATCATCAGCAGCTGTCTGGGCTGCAGCCGGTGAAGCAACAGCATTGGCTTGCCCAGGAACATGAGGCAGAGACCTCAGCATACAGAGTCCAGAAGAGTCCTGCTTGGCTCAGTGGTTTGCCAGTGAAAGCTCTTAATCTCCAAAATCTCTCTCCTGCTTTGCATTCTCTACTTTTCATCCTTATTACTTGAATCTGACCATTTTCCTGGAGGGTGTTTTTCCTGCTAGGAAGGGACCAGCTGGTGAAGACACTTAATTTGACACAGTTTTCAGAGTTTCATAAACCTTGAAAAACACTAAGCAATTGCTTGCATTCTGCTAAATACCTTATCTTGGGATTAAAACTCTTCTCTCAACCCAAGCAAGGGCAATCTTCATTATGAAAGGGAACAAACAAAAAGTGGGGAGAACATGATTATCTATGACACTGCCAGTCATTTGTGTATCTTCCTGTAGTCTCTTTGCATTGTAAAATGACATTGAGCCATTCTTATCAGGAGTGCAGTGTTTGAGGAACACCCACTCTTCAGCCCAGGAACATTGCAGAGGGAATGAAGCACCCCAGTGGTGCAGCATGCCTGGTGGCACCAATACTATCAGCTCCAGTGCTTGTTAAATTCAGCAGTATTTCTTTCACAATGCTGTACTCAAAGGTTCCTCAGCAGTTCCCATCTAAGGTCACTTGAGGTTATGCACACAGTACATCTACTCTTGTTCTCTTGTATTAATTCATACTTATCCTTAGGTCTTTAATTGGATATATAGAAAATACATTTCAGCTGAACATCTCTTCCTGGTGGTAGATCCTCCTTGTCCTTGCTCATACGGAACTCACACTGAAGCTGGAGAAGCATTCCTATTTGGAATGGGTTTTTAATAATGTATTGGGCTGTGGAAGTTACACTGATGTCAACAGGATAAAGCTAATGTAGAAGTGGCAGGTTGAGAAGAACAAAGCCAGAGGATATAAACAGCTTTACTCTTCTTCTGCGTACATATTCATGCTTTATAGTTGGCTTCTTACTCCTTCATACTGAGGCAACTGTAAGACAATAATCAGTCGATTGTTTTAAGAATTACTTTAACATGGCTTTTAAATGACTGCCAAAACATTCATGCTGTAATCATGCAGATAATAGATATATTTCTACATATGTATTTAGAACTCCCAAGACAAACTCTGCAGATTCTATTTAGTGATTCTTCCAAGTTTTCTTGTGCCATAGTTTGACACTGACATCTGTAAGTTTTCATCTTGCTGCCATGCTAATGTTGGGAGCTGGTCTGGAAGAAGCAGATCAATGCAAACAGCAAACGCAAAGCTTAGTGGCAGGTGCCTTGTTCTCGCTGCTTTGGTTCTGTATACAGATGAACTCTTTTACTCAGCAGCATAATCATGTTCTGCCCAGGTACTTCTCCTGCCTTTTATCCATACTTGCTCCTTTTGTGGCCTTGGGTAAGTCACTTTTTTTTTTTTTGCAGCCAGATCCTCATCTGATGTAAGTAGGCACGAGCGTAGGAGGGTCAGCGCTCTGCCAGGTTATGACAGCCAGGACCAGGACCTGTGTGTCTGTTCTTATCCCATCTTGAAAATAGTGGTATTAGCACTTACCTACCTCACAAAGATGCTGTAAGGATTAATGCTTATACAGCACTCAGAAGATGTAAAGTGCTATATGTATGTCTCAAATGTTAATGTACTGTAGCGATAAAAATACTTCTAGGCATCTGCAGAAGCATGGAATGTGTTACTGCCTTTTTGATTTGCATTAGACTGAAAGCAAATGAAACCTATTTATTCATACTGTCTAACAGGATAGGCTCAGCTACACTTGAACTCTGTGGAGGTTTTAGCTTAAAAGTCTGAACACTAATCTCAGTTTTGCAAACAGTTCTTAGTTTATCTTAAAGCCTCAACCAAATTCTTAGACGTGGACCGTGCATCCAAATTTTGTAGTCTAGTCTCATTCTGAACTAATGAATGAACCGAATCCAGCCAAAACACAGTGCTCTTACAGTCTGCGATGGCTGTTGAAAACATTGGAACAGAAAACAAAGTCATTCTGTTCAATATTCATCCTGCTGAAGGTCAGCTAGGTTTCAGGAGACAACTTAAAAAGGGATGTTTAATTCTGTGATTCTAAGTTTACTGGCTTTAATATCAGCAGAGAGGGAAGGCCTTGATAGAATCAATAAGGTCGATACATCCTTCTTAAATTATTTCCTTTTAATCTGAAACTAAGTAGTTGCAGGTTCTATACTGAAGGAAGTACTTGTACCATCAATCCAAGGGCCTAGAACAAAAATACATCTAGAAATACAGCTCTAAACCATCACCATGTAATCAGTGACTATAAAAATGCCACAGTTCACTGGATTCAGATCTGGAATGCAGCTAGAAACAACTTGGATCTGGTAGCACTAGCTGCTGTATAACAAATGAAAGTGAGAAGTTACCAAGGAATGTGAACTGTGTACATGCGAAATGGACCATAATTTTGAAGCAGCTGCAGTAAAATCTTATCTTAATATGAACTCAGAAGCAAACACAATGCAAATTTTCATTGTTTCTTTACAATGTATGATGAATTTTAGTTTTCTTAGTTTGGAGGAAATTTTCTTAATGTTATTTCATTTTTGCTCTTATTGTAAAAAATAAAACTATACATCTCTAGATAGATCACAAATTATAAAAGGTGGCCAGTTGGCAGGAATGCCAAAATTTCTGTGGCTTGTACTGTTTTTTGTGGTGACACTATGCTGCTGTAGGATGAGCTACTGGAGTGGTATGAGGCTCAAAAGGAAGGCTGAAGCACAAGGCCTGCTGCAGACTCCCACAGTCAGTCTCATGCAAGAGGAATGCAGGGACTGAGCTGCCATGACTGCAGTGGGAGCAATGATTGATCCCATTTGGGGATAGACTACATCAGGAAATAGAACAAATCTTTTCCTGACAGCCAAAAATCAAGAAATCAAATTCAGCCCACTGCATGGGAGCACCAAGTCAGTATAGACACATGGACTTAGACATCACTCTTGTAGGCTTCTGCTGGACCAAACCTCGTTCCCAGTTCAGCAGGGACATCTTGCTCCAGGCCTACTACATGGGCAGGGCCAGGCCAGCAGGAACTATTAAAAAAGAATAAATCTGAAAACCAAGAAACAAACCCAATCAACCACCACCAAAAAAAACCAGCAACAAACAAACCAAAAACCACAAGAACACAGATACCATTAGGTAAGCAGTAGTTCTGCCTTACTGAGATCACAGGAGTCTGTCCTGAATAAATACTAAGTCCATGTCTCGTACCATGTAAGCCTCACCCTGGCCCCTCTGCCATGTGTTCCAGACTGAGTGTGCAGAAAGATGTGACCGAAGCAGCTGCTCTCCCCAGGGAGTCAGCATTTTGCCATGTGTGAAAGTCTCCAGCACTTACTTCCTTTACCATGATTGTAAAGGTCACCACAGGCAGTACGGCTACTTGAACTGGGATCTTTTCTTAACATATTTTTATGCTGATTTTACTGTTTTAATTCTTTGTTTGGAATGTATTTTTTTTTCCTCATTTCTTCTGTGTGTAACAACAATTAAAAATATTAATTTACTGGGTATATTTATTGTGCAGATGTAACATCTCTTTGCTCATTTCCTGTTTCTGTGACAGCAGCCTACTGAAGCTCTGTAGCAGGCAGTGCTGTGCCACTTATGTCCCTCGGTAATGTGGCTCTGCCCTGGAGCTACCCAGAGTTGCACTGAAGCAGAAAGGCACTGTCGCAGCCTGATATAGTATTCCCATCTGGAGAACCCCTGAAACACACCCACAGGCACCCCACAGAGCACATCCAGCACAAATGAACTAAGCTCCACCGTGCTGATGGCAACTGGCTAGTGTTACAACACATCCCAAGCGTCCCAGGGTGCAGAGCCCTGAAGGACACTGGCTCCTTGCTGCAACAGCCAGTCCCACTTACAATGGTCATTTGTTCACACTTTCAGAGAGAAGGCAGCTTGCTGCAAATGATTATCTGAGAAGGCTGCTCACTGAGGTTACCCAGAAGTCCCACACAAATGGCCAATTCTCATTTTTCTCCTCTCCTAAGTAAAAATTTCCAGGGGAGAAATAGGTTAATATGGACATCTTTTTTCTGATTGAGGATCTGATGCCAGTTTCCTCAGCTGTGTTTGATGCAGTGGCACAGATATTTGGTTTCATTAATCCTGAACCAGGCCATCTGTCACCAGTGGAACAGGTTTCAAGAATCTATAGCGTAGAAATGCAGAGCAAGTGCTCCCAGTCCATTAAATGGATCTGCTTGCAGGCTTAACATAGATCCTTCCACTCTCCCTTTTTGAGTGCAGTGATTCCTGATCTGAGAACGAACCAGTACTAGGCAGAGCCACTACCAAGTGTCAAAGCAATCCAAAGGAAAATCAGGTGTTTCTTTCCTACGCTTTTGTCTCTTATAATTCAGTTCAAAAACTTACAAGCTCCATGGGAGGAGCATCCTGTACCAGCACACTTCCTTCCTTGTTCCAGGTGGAACAAAGATGGCAAAATATTCTTGGACTAAGCATGTGTGTGTGTCTGGCCACATTATGCTTTTATACCAGAAAAGCTCCAGGAAAAAAAATCACTCTAAAATAAAAGAACCAACAGTAACTTATGTATAAATTTACCTGACTATGTCAATCCTTCAGTGGCTCAGACATGTTCTAATTCCTTACTCTTACCCACCAACAGTGTGGTTACTGGACCATTCTGGATCCTGGGTTTGCCTTGTGCAACCAGTTCTTTCACATGGTGACTCCCTCACTTGCAAAGCTGCAGACTGTATTTACTTTTTTGGGATTTCAAGGTTTTAAGTACTTCAGATTTCTGGCTTATGGTATGTTTATACACAGCCTGACATAATGAAGCTCACGTCATCACAAGAGGTCCTGTGGAGCTATCTGGGGACATGGCAAATAAGGAGGCAGAATCCAGCTCTCCTCTTGAACACAGAAGCAAACATCTCATTGACCAGTGAAGCAAATGGGTAAGTAGAAGAGAAACAGCAATATTTGGCACCTTTTACTACTGTTAAGATACACTAGCAGAAATGTATTAGACATGTAATTCCTAGCGTGCTGCCTGAAACCATTTTAGAGGAAGGAAATATGGAAACTTAAAAATTGGCCCTGTTGATCAGGAGCACCATTCTCTGCCACTTAGTTTAACCAACCATTATAGAAGCCAAGCACACTTGCATTTTGAGCCACACAAGCAAAAACAAATGATGCAGCCACAGCAACACTGTTCTGTATGTTGGACCAAGCACAGCAGATTCTACTAATTACATCCCATGCTGAGACTTCTGCAAACTTTCTGTCACTGTGTCCAAGAGGGTTTTATCACGCATTTCTTAAGAAAAGAGAAAGTGAGAAGTGCTGCAATCACCAAAACCAACCCCCCCTTTTGAGTGGAAGCCTCACAAAGCATTAGCTATGTGGCTTCATAAAGCTGTTTAAAAGCTTTCCTTAACATCTTTCAAAAACAGCTGATTACAGCTTTCATAGGAAGTGATACTTTAAGTTCTGGGAAATCTCATTTTCATTCTCATTTCCCTTTGTTCAGTTCAACGCTGTTCTGAAAAAATCACTTTGTCTAATAGGCATTGTGACTTTAGTGCTGTGCCATAGAAAATGAGATTCACCCCTTCAGAGCTGTAAGATGCTGCTGCTCTGTGTCACAGGGGAGGAGCAATGCACTATTTCAGCTAAAGCTGAAAATACGGCTGAACAGAAGAATGAACGTCCCGTAAAGAAGAGAGATGGAAAAGTCTACATAAGAGGGAAGACAAACAGAGGTCTAGCTCCTGTGGAATCAGCAGAGGAATCATCAGCAGAGATTCCAGCACAGGTGTTTGGGACTCATTTGGACATCTCTTAAATCATTCCTCACTCCCTTCCCTTTTGGGCCACCTGTCACTACATAAAGGCCATTGACATCACTAAGAATGTACTTGAAGTCTGAAGGAGCTCCTAATCTAACTAAGTGCTTTCACAGCTAGATTAACCACAACAGGTAATGCTGTCCTTCAGCTGACAGCAGCCAGCCCCAGGCAATAACTACCACTCTTCCAGAGCAAAAGTCAGTAAGAATATAGTTCTGCAGTTCTAAAATAAACCAGCAATTAAGTTAAATTCTAAGTGAAATCCTCATCTTCTGAAGACATTTTCTCAGTATGTTTTATTCTGACATCTGCTCTCCCCACCTCACTCAGCTGCAAAATCCCCTAGCAGGTCACAGACTCTCCCAAGGGTCTGCCCAGGTAAGTCAAGGAGTTGTCTCAGGAGGCCCTGGAAATAAGATATTACAGCATTTGATATATCATCTTCTCCACCCCCCACCCAAGGGGCCATTAAGACATCCAAATATAAATTAGCACCTCACCCACACAGTGCTTTTGCAAGCCTTGTTCCTTTAGCTACCACTGCTTACAAACAGGTTGCTTTGCATCGCTTTGAAGAGGCGTGTTCCTATTGTAACAGTTTTTACCACAACAAGGTTTGTGTAAGAAGGCAGAAGGTTTGTCCTTCCCAGCAAACAGATCTCAAAAGGTACAGAAAGCTGTTTCTGTCCCTCCAGTCTGCCTGTCTTTCCTAAGCACCAGTGAACAGCACTGCCAAAGTTCTCCTTGCATCAGCTTGGCTGATAGTGATGCCAGACCAGGGAGAGATTTCACTGTTTCTGGGAAATAGGAAACTGTCCTCCAGCTGTTGGATGTGGCTTGAAGCTGTGGCTTCAGGGAGGAGTGCATCAGTGAACCTGGGAAGCATAAGACCCAGTAATACTAGAGCGTCCTAAAAAAGAGCAAAGCACTGCTTTTGGTGTTTTAGGTGGGTAGTGGCTGGCCTCAGTGAAAGAAGTGTCATACCTATCCTACACAAAAAGACAAATGAGTGCTTGAAAATCAGAGCAGGAGACACAACATCCACACATCCTTTCCCTCCACTGACCCACACTGAGCTACTTCCCCACTGGCAGAGAGACTGAACCTTTCAGAGCAGGGCCTCAGTTGCCAGCAGGCAGTCCAGAAGCAGTGATCACAGACAAAAATAACCCTAAAAGATCTTTCCAAATATAGTTCATCATTATTGGTGCAGTATCAATTTCATTTCAAGCTGTGTCTGGCAGTGTCTCACTCTCATTCCCTGTAAAGAATAACAGATCCAGAGGCACAAGGGCCCTTTCTCTAGAAAGGAAAATGGGGGAAAGAGTTTCATGTCAGACAAAAGGATGGAGATTTCTTGCTCTCCAATGTTTAACCTTGATTCCTGGTTAATCATAAGTTGGGTGAGCATAATAAAAGCTGCTGAAACTCAGAGGACAAAGCAGTTTCCAGGCATGGCTGTACTAAGACCAGTCTGCCAGCTGCAAGTTTGAGCATCATGACACTGGGAAACTATGTGTGCCTTGTGCATTACTATTAGTAAAACATCACCCTACACACCTGTGAATGCTCAGTTGCATGTGACCAGTCTGAGCTAACTGGAACACTGCTGCTATGTTGCAACCTGATTCAAAGGTTGGATGGGAATTTCTTGCATGGAGAAAAGAAGGGAAGGGAAGGGAAGGGAAGGGAAGGGAAGGGAAGGGAAGGGAAGGGAAGGGAAGGGAAGGGAAGGGAAGGGAAGGGAAGGGAAGGGAGGATATCAGCGTCTGATTTTTTAGCTTATTTATTTAACTAACATTTTGTCTCTTGGAATTTTTTACTACTGTTGGCAAATGTTGGCAAAATCCTGGCATTTCACAGAGGAAGAGAAGATTTAACCAGTGCAGTCTTTAGTATTTGTGAAAAAAGCAAAAAGCTGTTGTTAGAGTTTGGACTGCTTGGAAATGTGTAGGTAGGCCTAGTTAAAAACTGAGAAAAGGCCATATTTGCTTTTGAGTCACCTGGGTGTGTTTATGAGACTGCAAGCCCAAATATGCCATTTTAAGGGATCTAATACTGTTTTCAAATAACTGAAGGCAAATCTTAATGATTTCAGAGGAAGACAGCACCAGAGAAAGGCTGCTTTTTGGATTTGAAGATAAGTCTGTAGAAACACTGTGGTCCTTGGACCTTCATCTGCAGAACTGGGCAATTGCTTCTTTTACGGGCAGGCACAAGACCCAAAATGATCCAGAGAAGTGTGATCCACACTGCCAGTCACAATAAGAACATTTGCCTTGAAAAATAGCAGGGTATAAACTATACTCAGACATATAAATTCTACTGCTAGTTACATAATCTGAAGCACAGCAACTGTGGATCTGACTTATTTATGGTCATCTGTAGGTTGTTGGGATCGTAAGCAGGCAGATGCCACCTGTTGCCACAGCTAAACCACAACTTGAACTTGCATGTGATACTAATATTGCCCTTGTATGGGGTCACTCCTGGGTGGGGATTGTTAGTGAAAGCACAGTTCATGATGCAGTCATTGCTGTGACTCATGCTATGGTTCTTTGGTGAGGAGCACAATGCTAGTCCTTGCTGGGACACTCCTTCATCTTAAGGTCAAAACACTGTACCAAGGAAATGATGCTTTGGGCTGCCTTATACTGCACTGTCTGTTGCACACAGATATGCAAACATACACACACATATAGCCAGCACCATCAGGACAGGAGTCTTCTCCTGTGTAAGTACAAATCCAAAGAGCCTGGGGATGACAGTACGTGCCCTGGGCTTTCTTTCCCCTCTTAGGGAGGAAGAATACACTGCATTACCTTCAGCATCAGACCAGTGTACTTAATTCTCATGTAAACAAATACAAAATGAAAAACAAGAGAAGGAAGACCTAGAAACCATAATCTCCCATTAACCCGATATGCAATTGTAGGCAAGCAATTAATTTTTGTGCTTCTAAGTCTGTAAATAAGGTATCAGGTTTTTGCTCCATAGGGGTATATTGATGCTTTCTCTTGTTAATGCCATTAAATTGTAAAGTGCTTTGGGATATTTGGTTCCCATGTTGCTTTAGAAATGCATGATTAAATTACACCCAATTATAAACCAAACCAGGTGATCTTGGAAAGGAAGGGATATTGCTCTGAGGCATTAATAGTCAACAGAATGCTCTAGGGAATCATGGGGAACTGCATATGCAATTTAATTTCTAGTGTCCATTGTAAACCTTCTATTTTCAGCCTGTATCTAAGCACATTTTCTGAAGTCTTTATTATCTTCTTTTGCATTAGAATGAGGTTCCATCAGGTAAGTTCCCCGGATTATAAATACAGCACAGTAGGGCAAAATTCTCCTAGTAGATGCCATTCTTGGGAAACAACTCTATTTCTTTCCTTATTCCTCAGAGCTTTTCTACCATGTCTCAAGCTTCTGCAAATAAACCCAGTGGCTTGCCATGTATAATGAAGAATAGGAAATCAGTTCACATCTGCTTGTGTCCTGCTGTCCTGCCTGAAGACAAGCAGGTTGTTACCAAGGAAATGTACCCTAAGACACAACCTCCATTTACTACCCTGTATGCTTGTTTATGTGCACAGAAGTTACTTGTTTTCAGGCCTAGAACAAGACCCAGGCCTACAGCACCTCTATACAAGAAAATGACTACAACCACCAAACTGGATATGTTCCTTCTCAGGAGCACATATAACAGAAGAAACATATCAATGGCTTAGTTACATTGACCAAGAAAGGCTGATAACTAAATAAAAATAAGCAATCTGACACCTGATTACTTATTTTAGCGTATTACTTTTTCTATTACTTTAATGTAATTCCCATTGCTCTTGATGGAATTAGAAGACTACTGAAAACATGTGGATGACTTCTGAAGAAATATATGTATAGCCTGGTTACATATAGTTTCCTTGTTTGATATTTCTGTTTTAATAATAAACAAAATATATGTTAGTAATAGTCCAGACTAAAAAATTGAACTTGGATCTCACAAATCTGTTTTCCTCCAGCCCAGGCAGAAAGATCATTTACTGTTTTGATTCCATGAACTGGAGTCTGTTCAGTTTTGTCTGTGATTACTACTAATGAGACAACTTTATTACTGATACGGCCTGAGCAGAGAACAACGGAACAGAGGAAAACACATTTACCTGACACAGTACCCACGAGTGTGCTAAAAGCACACCTAATGTACTTCCAGGGACTTGTACTGTTTCTTGTCATGCAATCTCCTAAACGTGACAGATTGGTTTTTCTGAATGAATCCTTCTCATTTAGGAAACAAATCCCAGTTGGATAGGAAACAGGCTACTAGACAATGATTTGTAAAGCCAGTAGTCTGTTTCATCAAGACATGATAAACTATCAGCCTTGGACAGGCTCTACTATTTTAAATTTTAATCAATATCTGCAGAACCTACTACATTACATGTGCATATTGTTGAAGGAAGCCTGAAGCTGAGAAAATTGCTATCAAATAGATGGAACAGCAAAAAAAGGAATTCCTGTGCTTGTTCCCTAGGTGGTGAGCTGAGGTGCAGAACATGTTAGTGACATGCTCAAAGCCAAAGAGGAAGCCTGACTTTAGTCTGCAGTCTTGTGTACAAAAGCACTTTTTTCCTCATCACTAACATGAATTTGTATGCTTACCTTTCTCTTTGGAGATGTACCATGGCTTCTCTGAATCCAAAGGGTCAGTGTTCCCAGTGTCATTGCAGGCAGTGACTCAGAACAAGTATTTCCTCCCTGGAAGCAGGCCTGTGACAGCACACTTATTGCTGTAGATTTTTCTGTGGCTGTATGAACTATGTGGCAGTACTGATATCATGTTTCAGGATATCATAATGTGTCTGCTAGTTCTCTTCTTCATTTCGGCTGTAATTATATTTTACTGTCACAGTTTCTGGGACTTTCTCAAGCCAGCTGAGATTAGTGGTTGATCAGAGGAGATCTAAGAATTAATTTGCACATTTAAGTATTGATTTCTCCTGTTTGGAATCTTCCCTTTGTTCTGAGACAAAACTTTTCACTTCAGCTTCTCCCTTCCAGAGTCCTCATGTGTTTAGTTAAAGTACTTTCTCCTTTATTTCTTCTAGCTTGAGGAACCTGATTAGCAGTTTGCTGTATGTAATTCCTTTCTGATGAAATAATATGACTGCTAATCTTAAAAAGCACTCTGAAAAGATGATGTACAAAATACAATGCAAAGATCCTTAACCCCCTCGCCCCTGGCAGATCATCATAATGAAAAGTTCTCTAAGGAGCAAGCTAGTTTGTATTGACAGAGATGTATGAATGCACCGTGTTGTTCCAGCACAAACCACCATGTGGCTCTTCAGCCTCACAGTCAGGTCAAACCTATGATAGGATAGAAGATAAACAAGACAGAAAGAGAAATTAAGAGATTAAAATAATGAGAAACAGTATCAGAAAAAGAAGTCATTCTTCAGTCTGTTGAGTCAGGCCTGAAGAAGTGAATGGTGGAGACTGGAGGAAGAAATTTTTCTACAACTAGGGTTGTATTTGGTTAAGAGGAACAATGCCAACATCCTAATACCCGTATCACATGAAAAAAACCCAATAATGCCTCAGCAATAAACAGCTTAGTGATGAGCACCTGTTCACACCAATTTCAGGTGAGAAAGGTAGAATACAGAAACATTTAAGAATAGTTCAAGTAAAAAGTGAATTAAAACACCTAAGATCCCCGTTAAGGGAACAGCTCAGTACTAGCCGGAAGGATGGAAGAATCCTTCAATTTGACTAAAGAACTGCACAGCTTGTGCTGGCCTCCATTTTCTCCCAGCACCTCTGAAAATACAGCAAGAAGCTGTAGCAAAGCTCAGATACTAAACATTCCTTTGTGTAAGATGAATTTCATAGCCCTTTAAAAATTATGTATATTTAAGAAGAAGAAAGGGCTGGTAGGAGATGACAGTTCCAACTGGATGGCTATTGCAAGTCTTACCTGGAGGTTGTATTTCTAGAATTCCTTCCTGTTCCATTGCTTCCAAACTCCATTGCTTTTCCCAAACTATCTTTACTTGCAGCTTGCCTGTCCTGCAAACTTCCTGCGGTGTTAAGTGGTACTAGAGATAGGGATCTTGGTGCACTTTGTCCATTCCTTGGTGTCCTCCACTTATACCCTCTAGCATGCATCCTGATGACACATCTTCCTTGCTTGGTTCCTGCCAGGCTAAGGAAATACTGGAGCTGGAAAAATCCACCATGTAGAGGACCTTCAGGACTTCTGCAGGCTCTGTGACAGAAAGAGGACTGTGACATACTACTTTACTGGCAGGTCTATGTTTGCATATGTGAAGATAGAACTGTTCTTATTTCAAGATTTCAAATCTGCAAGGTTTTAGGATAAAAGCAACTTTGGTAAACACAGCAAATTCTGTCCACTGAGACAATGCGGTTTCTAAAATGAACATATACACATAGTAAACCCTGTTCTGAGGCAGGCCTATTAAATGTAAAGTCCTCACAGTGTTTGCAAAGGGCCCAACTGAATTCAGTCTGGAAATGGCATCTTCTGTGAGCACTGACCACCATTCATTCCCTGTAAGTGCTTGGGAAAGGCATCTAGACATTAAAATTCTACGCATTGCTTCTGTCTCTTCCTAACTGACAGATGGGTGTGTGTAAACATGTTTCCTCTAAGCTGTCCTGTATGGTTTTGAGAGCTGTATGCCATGCCTATTCTTTTATAATAAATCCCTCCTATAGTCTTGAGTCAAGTGGTTTGGCACTGGTTGGACTGCTTGGACAAATGAATTCACTGACTGGCTCTCAAGATTCTGTTAATGTTCTCCAAATTTATGTGCCAAAGATTATAGTACTCAAATTAACAGTCACTTTTGAAAATACAGACCTTGCTTTTTGGTCATTAGTTTACCTCGTAGCTCACTTACCTCATAGCTGTTTAGTTAAATCTCCACAATATATAAGAAGAGTAAAAGATGGGATATTAAAAATTATCTGTGTTTCAAACCAAATGAATAGTTCAAATTCCTGCTCTGATTTGACAGTTTCAGAAAAAAAAAAAATGCATTAAGAAATAAACAAAAACAACTAAGACCATCCTCCTAGCCCAAGCCAACTAGTGCAGCATGCTGTGCCAACATCAATACTAATGGCTTTTACAGAATACTCTTCTGAGCATAAAGGGTCATAAGGCGTATGGTGCATGTGGTCAGAACATATTCTCCTAGGCTTAATGAGAAATAATGTGAGTCTTCAAATAGGAGAAGAATCATGGCTTCAGGCTTTAAGCTGTTTTTCTGTTCTTTTCTGATGTAAAGGAACCAGAATGCGTTCCCTTCTGAGTAACTATTTAACCCCAAGGCTCTCTGAGCATAGAATTCTCTTTCTTTTTTCTTCCCTTTTTGTTGTTGTGTTAGCTTCTATGTTTTGAGAATTATTTTCCCCCCTAAATTATGTGCACCAACAGAGGACCACTCCTATATTGACTGAAATATTCCAGTGATAGTTAAAGCCATTTATTGGTGGCCTCTGACAAACTTTTGTTTTTCAAGTGCTTTAGTTATACAGTCAAATAGAGTAAGAATTCTATATAAGAAAGTAAAATTTGCCCAGTTCAGCATCTCTGAAGCAGCACAATCCTTCAGAGTTCATGATTTCAATCAGTCCAGAGTTACGCACAAACTTTTCCTACTACAAATCCAGTTTTAAGGGAGAAAAAGAGCACAAACCCCACAACTTCTAAAAAAGGTGATGGGCAACTGATGAAAGCAGCATAGCAATGTTAGAAATTTCACAAAAAAAATATTTTCTTTGTTACATATTAGGGCCCTTGGCAAACTGTACGTGAATATCAAGTGTTATAGGTATCTCTGAGTTAGACCATCTCTATCACATTGATCTGTTTGATTTTTGCATATACACGGATGCTTCTGGTGAGAATTCCTTCTTATGTTCTTATCTTAATAGTTACACATTTTAAGTGAATCACACTTTCAGGCACTTGTAATGACACTTTCAGACAGCAGCATTAAAGCCTTCATTAATTAAACTGCAACTACAATGCAATTCTTACACTGAGTCAAGATGAAGTTTGCCACACTGCTTCAGACTTTAGCCGTAAATGCACAGATCTTGTCAAAGCATACATGTTCAGAAAAAACTGGACGTTAAATAGTTAAATATGGGATCCTTTGCAATAAGTGGTCAAAGGTATGCTGGGGAATCCAGGCCCTGTATGGTTGAATTCACATTGTTTCATGCTGTATCCTTCAGCATGGAGGAAAGACAAATGTTGCAATTACACAACTCTAATCTCCCCTAATACTGATTCAACTTGGCCATTGATTTTTTTAATTGCTTTTGGACTAACATAAACCAAGAGCCATTGTCAGCTCACAGACACCTGGAGAACAACATAAACTTAGGGGTTAAGGGAGCCCCTTAATTAAACCTAGACTTCACATCTCCAGTAGTCCACTTTCATGTGTTCCACTAAGGTCCAGAAGGAAGTAGAATTCCTTTGAATGTAATATGAAGAAAAGACATAATTTACCATTATAATGCTTTCCACCAGATTATGGTCTAAATCATGCTATCTATATCATACATACATGTAGTATCTTCATTATTTTGCTCCCACTGGCTTTAGCACAACTTCCCATTAAAAAAAAAAAATAAAAAAAACCACCAGGGTGGCCAGGCCTCTCACAGTCCAGCCTTTAAGCATTTAAAGCCTTTAAGCTCCATTCTATTTAGAAAAGAAAAAGATTTCAGGGAACAGTAATTTGCTGTAAAAACTGCTTCCATCATTTACCACAAGTAATGTTGGTATTTCAAAAGGGATATTTTTGGATAGCATGATTGATTGTAACTTAATTAGCATGGAAGTGCAACATGTTGACTGAGACAGAAGAAAGAATACAAGAGCAAAAATATTAGCAGAAAAGGAAAAGCAAAAGTCTTGTTAAAATGCTGTGGCTGATAAGAACACTCCCATGTGTTATCCAAGCTGCACTAAGCATTGATCATATGGTTGCTATCTGATGGATACAACACAATCAGACACTTGCTTAATTCATTTCTGGTCTAAGTCAGGGAAAGGCAATCAAACTTAGGCAGGGCGAAATACAAAACATGAATGCTTGAAGTTTGACAACCAAATCCATAGGTGTGACTTTCCAAGATGCTGAGTGTTCTTGCTGCGTTACTACTGTATGTATCAGGCTATCTTCGAGGGTTGAAAAGTGGATCTCACCTTGAACAGCATGACAGAAATATATATCTTGCTAGATGATGCTATTTCCTTATCAACCAACAGTACTCAGCTTTTTATTCAAAGCTTATTTTGCTTTTAATCTGGCTACATAAAAACATATAAATAATCTTGATCTGACCTTGAACTGAATCTTTGTTGCCTAGGACTCAAAGACTGATAACTTCTTTTTCCTTCTTTCCATGATATAGCCTTGCACTGGGGAACATCCATCCTGGGCTGAGGAGTTCCTGGTGATGGTGACAGCTTCTTTCCTAACATCTACCTCTTGAGGCTGAGACACCTGTTCAAAAGACTCCACACAAACAGAAAAATCAGTTTAGCAACAGAATCCATGGATTTCAAGTTGTGTGTGTCTGTGTGCATATGTATACATCTATACCAACAACAAGAAGAAAGATAACTTGCATGTTTACTTGATTCATGGCTGCAGACTTTCTTTAACAGCCTCTTACTTTGCCAGTTACTTCCCTTTATCACTTTAAAGGTTGAAACATTTAAATGCTTGCATTTATTCCAAAAAGGAGCTCTTTCTGCAGTATGCTACAGAGATGCACAGAAACACTTACCTTAATCCATAGGAAGTTTAGATAAAAATGGAAATTGCAACACTTTAGGCGAGAACTGACATATATGACTTCAGTTTGGAAATTTTACTTCTGAAATGCTTCACCAGGCCAGACACTGTCTTTTTCAAAGAGAAACAGCAATTGCACAATGCTCCCCAATTCTCTAGGTACTTGAGATTTATTTCCAGGCAGTTTTTAAGTTTTGAAGGCAAAAGAGGAAACACTCTGTGCTATTCTTTCCTAAGACCACATTTGAATAAGCCATAATCACAACAAAGATCATGGAATCAAACTTTACTGCTTGCAAACAAAACATTCTGTCAGTTGTTAGAGCTATATGGAACAGTGATAAGGATGTCCTGTGCACAATAAAGAAAAATAACCAAGTTCCTAAATATTTGTGCTTTTCCTTTTGTCAGGTATATGTTTACAAATGACAATCTGCTGAAATAGTCATAAAAATGCAGTCAGTATTTCTGACAGCAGGAAAATCATTCCCTGTACCAAGGCTTTGCTGTGGATGGGTTTATACTGCACACGGGTTCTATATATTTGATGCCGCAGCCACAGCATCCTTACTGCTTCACTTGTCCCACTGTCTTGGCAGCAGTATCAATCCAACTCGCCTTTATTTGGAGAACAGAAAGAGGCTCATTTCCATGCTGCAGATGATTCTAACAGTCCATCTGGCGCCATCTGGCTGCCAAGAGCTGAGTAATACATATATTTACATACTTCATGTATAATTTAAGGAAAGGTGTTTTTCTTGTTGCTCAGAACAACATTTCAAGTAAAGGTTAAGGCCAACATTCTCAACCACAGATTTATAAACATAAAAACTCGTGTTTTGTCACTTAAAATCAATCAGTATGACTGTTCAATTTTCTCCCCTTGGCTAACAACGGAGCAGAAAGGTTTTGCTCACACAGACAGATAAGCCCCAAAATGGTACAGCCCCAGCTGATTAGACCTGATGAAGCAAAGACTCTGCAAGTGTTATTGTTAACAGCAGTAAGGAGACAGCTTAGCTACCTGCAATGTCAACTCTTGCTTTGTCCTCTGTCCCCTTGGCTGAATACATGCCTTTCTTAATGCTCCTCTTTTAGACCACTGATGAGTATTCTTCTTACTACAGTACCCAGATGCCTTTCATGGCTATAATCTGACAAGAAGGTTGAGGCACGAAATGCAACAAACACATTGCAACAAACACCTTCTTTGACCCTGTCCCTGAATCTCAGAATTTCATGCTCGAAGATGACAAAGAAAAAAGGATTTCCAAGTCCTTATCTGTCACAGTGTTCTGTGATTCATAGATAGAATGAATTCTGTGAACAGGGTGCATCTACGTATTTGCCTAGAAAAGACGCATGGCATGTAATGAAGGGTATATATTAGCATACAATAAATCAGCATTTATTAATTTGAAAATCTGAGACTGGGTGAGAGAGAAGGGAGGGTGGTGAGAAGCCAACCTTGCAGGAATTAATGTGAGTCTACAGGTTGAGAAAATACATTAACAAATGTGAAATATAAGCATCTTCACAGGAGACTAGGAAGGAAAAATTTGAAAAAGCAAAGAATTAAAGCTGAAACTTAGTAAGGTTGAGATTGTAGAAGACTAGGAAGGATTAGATCTGTCCTTTTCTGATCTGTCCACCTGCTTATCCTTAGTCAAAAACCCCTTAGGATGAAAGCTATTATCTTTGCTTGGTAAACTGCACGTCAGGGGAAGAAATGGGGGTAAACAGAGCCTGTTCTTATGTAGTTTTTAATCCTTCTTTATGGGTGTATTTCCACTATAGGGAAAGCAGCTCAAGGCACCCAGCTATTAGAAGAGAAACCAGACTCAGAGACATCCATCAGGGTGGGCAGTAGGTCAGATCAATCGTCCACACAAACAGTCTAAAATCTGCCTGACCTCACAGCTGAGCTCCTCTTGGTCCCTGAGGTTTCCTTCATACCATCCTACTAACAAACTATTCTGTTGTTCTTGAATCTGCAAAGATATGCTAATATGATCGTTTCCTCTTTCCAATCACTTTGTTTTAAAATGGTCTTAAATGATACATTTCTCATGGAAGGCATCTGGGCATACTCAAACCTTGCCCACAATTAACAGAAGTTATCACAGATACTAAAAGCCACTAAAATCCACACTCTGTGAGGAAGAACGTTGAAATTCTTCTCCAGCTCATGATGAGAGCACAAAGATATTTTTGCCTCCTAGCAGCCTTATGTCTTTCTATAGAGATCCTAGGTAGAAATTTACAGCATCAATAATGCTACTGAGAAATTATTTAAAGAAATAAAAATGATATTAAATATTTAATACTCCACGAGTCTCGTGTTGTGCCACTGGTCCTCAGCATTCAAACATCCCATAGGTCACTTTAAAGAACAAGAATTCATTATGATAATCCTGGTTAAAATAAAAACACCAAACTTAACTGGGCTGCTTTAGGTGGTATGTACAAGGACTAAGATGGAAGACTTACTGCTTTATGATTCTTACATTTTCTACAGCAAAGGGACACCTTTAATCATTATCTTCATAATACCAAGACAAAGCACAGACTAATGGCTTATCCCATATTAGACAATAGACTTCAGATCTGCATTATCTCAGATCAGTTTCGTGGCTGTTGAAACAAAGCAGCACTACTGCTCTGCAATGAAAAACAGTGCAAAGGACACTATTGTTCCTTTTCCTTCCTTGGACGAGTCATACTTACCTTCCCAGTTACACTGGTGCTGCTGTTGCAGTCTTTAGGTTCACTGTCTTACACAGCAACATTATACAAGTTTCTGAGTCACTTGGATAATCAACATTATGATAAACTCTGCTCTCTTCCCTTCATGATTCCTGTTGTACTTCAGACCTTTCAATCACCTGTTGATTCCTTATCTCTTTCAAAGTGATATCTTTCAAAATCAGCACACGCTCCAGACGGGAATTTCCATTTTTCATTTGTGTATTCTCAGGTTTGTTGATGAATTGATCTGGAACATCTTAGAAAGGGGAGAGGACCGGTAAAAAGAAATGGCACAAATCAGCAAGAACTTTATAAATCCAACTGGGTAGTTTTGCTTTCCCAGGATAGAACACAGGCTCAAGTTGGAGGGCTTTGCACATTAGCTCTATGAATTTTGCAGCTCAAACCCTGCTATCTCATGTTTGATTTACTCATCACCTGAAGAAGCTTACATTGAATTACCTGCAATCAATGAAGAATGGAGCTTTCTGTGCTATACCTCCAGTATCAGCATTGAGTGCTGAAGTTCACAGGACTGGATATCCTAAGTTTGGGACAATCCATCAACAGATGTAATGACCTCATACTTATTGTCTTGCTTCCATGCTTGCCCATTGAACTTCCAGCTGAAGTTTGGCATTTTCCTTAGAAGGCCCATTTCAAACACTGCAGATAGCAATTTTTTGGTCATTTTCAATGGTTTCTATCAGGATTGTTACCATCCAACCTGTTAAAATACCAAAAAGACATTTTTTTGTTTTGCTTAGTTTCCAATCTCTGATTTCCTACACTAAATAACGAGACTACAGGGAAGTCATATTCATTTCTTTCTTGAGTGATAGCAGAAAGATAATTAATTCCTTCAACTTCAGCAGAAATTAAGCTAACCAGTTCAGTAGAAGTTGCATGCAATCTTACAATACCAAAAAACCAACAGACATGCTGCTTTCTGTTCAGTACTTCTGCCTTAGTTTCTTTTTTTTCCCTCTTCTGATTCTAGGTTATTGTAAAGGAGATGACATCAGTCAGTTGCTGATGAGATAGCTGGGACCATTTGGAATATCAGGAACCAACTGGGAAGCAGAAAGAGGACTGATATCTTTGTGTTTTCTGTGCCTGGCAAGGATTGCTATTTGGCTTAAGTAATGATATTCTACCAAATAATATTTTTTAGTAGTTCAAGCACATGTAAGTAGTACAACTTAAAGAATGGTACATTTGGCAAAGCTTATTTTTAAGAGATGGCCCTATTGCAGTAAAAGGTAAGGCAGGTGGGCAGCATCATTTTTATCAAGTACCAAGGTACAGTTTGTCATTCCCATTTTTTCTTTAAAACTGGTTCAAGTTCAGTAGTGACTCACATTCCTGCTACACTGATGTCAACCTAGCTTATTATCTGTAATAACCAGGCTTCAAACTGAGATGTGCTACCTCATAAAAGGTGTTTTCACACGGGCGCTCTGGTAATTGAGGGTTGGTCTATGACTTGAATGTTAGATTTCTGTTTGAGCCTAAAACACCAGTAACATGAATGTTATGAAGACATTAAAAAAGAAAGAAAGAAAGATCTACTGAACTACAAAACCAGTTTTGACCCTTTTTTTTTTTTTTTTTTTTTTTTTTTTTTTTTTTTTTTTTTTTTAAATTTAGAGACTGTTCTCATACACAGAACCTCCTGTATTCCATAACAAACACCACCTATAACTCTTGGAAAAAAATCTGTAGGCACCCAACCCTTTTTCATTTGTGTTGGTGATGTGCACGATAAACTTCTTACCCATCTGCTTCAAGGCCAGTTTGGATGGGGCCCTGGACAGCCTTATCTAGTGGGTAGCAAGCTTACCAGTAGCACTGGGGTTGGAGGTAGATATCTTTAAGGTCCCATCCGACCTAAACCATTCTATGATTAATACTCCATTTTTATTGATGTTTCATATTCAGCTTCCTTGCTATCTTTGGTATTCAAAAGAAAACATTTTACCTGCTTTCCAGATATTTCAGAAATTCTGCTGTTAGGTAAGTGAAGAATTACATTCGGGTCATAAGAGATTTGGTTCACTATCTGGCACAGCCATGGAATCTGGGATAATTTTCTGAATTTTCCTACCAGCTTTTCCTTGGCAGAATGGAAACATTAATACATCCTTTATTCACCTCATTTAGACTGCAGAATTCCTGGGCAGGGACTGGCCCAATATTGCTTGTCCAAAGCATCCAGTATGCCTTATCCTAAGGAATACTGGATTGCAGACCTTAGCTTGTCTATTAGGATGCTTCATTAACACTATAAATCTGATCTGACATGGATTTCATGTGAGAGATCTTCCTAGAGACATTAATTGAAGAGAGGTTGTGAAAACATTTTTTACCTTGTCAGGATTTGACACAACTTCTTCACGTTTCTTTGGATATCCAGCTTTTGTCCAGATGTAAAAAAAGTAGATTTGTATTCCATCTGGGATGTGTAACTGTCTTCCATCACAGCTGTCTTTTTGGATGCAGGCACTTATTTTCTTTTGTCTCTGTCAAGAGTCTGGGGTACTGTGACACTAACTTCAACCTCCGCTTCTTCCTTCATCTCTTTCAACTTCCTGAGAAATGAGCTAAGTTCATGCAGGCCTTCTCTAACTTCTCCAGAATCTTAGGGATGATCTCCAATGCTTCTTTTCCAAGTAAGCAAGCAACTGTCATGTAATAACACTGGAGATATCTAGACCTCCATTGGAAGAGGGATTCATGCAGTTCCAAACAAGTTCTCCTAGCATCAGAGAATATAGTTAGAGATTTTAATGCTCCCCCCACAGATGGTCATTGCTGGGAAAAGAAATTCCAGATATCCTTCCCACCACCTTGTCTGCCAGGCCATCTGCTGAGAACCTGCTGAGGTGCTAACAGTGCGTGGTAGGAGATCAGGCAGATCAAGCAGGTCCTTCCTTTCTTGAACCCATGCCGGAACTGATTTCCCAGCTGTCCAGCAAATGCCATGTGATCTCACTCAAGATGATCCATTCCACAGCTTTTCCTGGCATCAATGTCAGGCTGATGGGTCTGTAGTTTCCTAGATCCTCCTTAGACTCTTGTAGATGGGAATCACACTGGCAAGCCTCCAGTCACATTAGCAAGTCCTGAATAATATTACAAATCACTGAGGTTTAGCGCTGTTTTTTAATTTTTGCCTGAATGGCACACAAAAGGCATTAGTGCCCCACTACACTAAATGCATAACCAAGTAAAAATAGTGGTTCTTACTCTAGTGCTGTTTTCTGCTGATTGGAAACAATGCCCTACAAACATTCAACAGTACTGGCAAGAAGCAGTACTGTAGTAGGCCTACTGCAAACTGGGACATTTTCATAGCTGTTTATAAATACTATAGTGACTAACTTTTTCTTATTTTTAAAGTTTTATTGTGGAAATAAATAAATAAAGCAAAAAAAGAAAATGTGTTACAAATATTCCTTGATATTGTCAACAACGCTCTGGGTCCCTCTACTGGTACTCACTTTCTCCTTTCCTTGTTACCTTAGGATTTGGTTTACCAATCAGCTTCAGCTCTGAATGCCTCCAAAAATTCAGGAAGAAATACTGCAACTAATTAATGAATGAGTGAAGTGGAGAAAAGGAACTGTTACTCTGTTTAGGTTTACTTTTAAGGTCTAGATTAACCTTGCTTTACTTTATTTACTTAGTACGACTTCACATACACCACAAACACCACTCTGGGAATTAAATTTGTTCTTTAGAAGTGCTCTGCACACCAACAGTAATGATTTGTAATTTTTTTTTGTGATACGTAATAAAGTTATGGATCTGTCATATGTGAACACAATGGGAAAGCTTATTTACTTAGTCTTTCAAGGTTACATTCTTTCAGCATGAGTCAAATTATCTGATCATGACTTTTGCTTAAACAGGGATCTCCTGAATTTGAATCAGTAAGGACTGCTTTCCAGCAGATAACATGAACTGTATCTTTCCCACTGATCCAGAATAAATATCTAGAGATTGTAAGGATGAGCAATCGAGTTTCCTCTTTTTAACCACTTCCTCCATGTGTAGATGATGATAGACCATGTTTACTTGCACAAAATGGGTGAATGTATGTAGGAGCACCTGAAAATGCAGTCAGCTCTTGTCATATAATAGGTAGAGAACTGGCTTTCGCCAGAAATAATTGTTACTCACCCTTGGGTGTTGTCAGAAATAATTCCACACAAAACAATGGCATAATCCCCAGGTAATATATCACTTTTACTGACGATTTTAGATTACTGGTCCAGAAAAGAAAGAAAAATTTTAAACAAAAATCAAGAAAAAACATGCAAAGGCTGAAACATCATCACCTTTGTCAGCAAACTGAAAACACTGAATTCAAAAATAATCACATGCTAAAGAGGGACTCCAGCATGATAGAGGCTCTGTGCTCCCTTCTCCAGAAGTTTGAGTTGTTAACACAAACTTGCTTATCAGATCAGAAGAGTGTGGAGATGGGACTGGTAATGCTGTAAAGTGGATAAAGTATCATTAACAGTTTGTCTAATAAATCTATCAAGGAACCAACTTTCACTTACCCTTTCAATAACATAATTCAGAAACAAGAGCCCAACTTAGACACAGAGAAATCTGGTCTGAAAGTTAAAATTTCCCCGACAAAAACAAAACACTGACAACTCAAACCAATTCCACCCACCATTCCAAATAGACTCAAAAGCCAGGCAGTTCCTTTCCACGTTCATTTCACAGTACTGATGAGTCCTCCCTCACACTTCTGTTCTTACATCAGCTACTCAGGCACAGAGTGGGCATGTGAATACACATACATGCATATTACTGTAGGAGGAAAAAACAATGCATATGAATGAGATCTTGCAGTTTGGATTGATAAGTCTGGCTGTGCTGACAGACATGGAACTTAAGAAGAAAAGGAGTGAATGCATCTCGCTGTAACCCTGACCTTCATGATATCTGGGTGTCTGCTCTCCATATTACTCCTAGAAGCCTAAAGATCAAGATGATAGTTGATGTAGTGAAACCAGTCCCACTTGGTTTTACTTCTTTTGACCCAAAAGGAGTCAGTGCTACCCTAAGAGAGGTTTCTTTTGTTCTGTGATGTCTGATTAGTTTTGACTTAAATTCTGACAATTCTCCTTCCATCCACTTCAGACACAAATAAGCTAAGCATGCAAAGGAGAAAGATCAGAGCAAAAGGATCTGTGCAGGAACTTTTCTCTCTGATCCCTGGAAAGAACTGTTGCCTTTGCCTTTATAGAGGAAAGCAGGTACTGACATCAGGAATACAAATATCTGATTCAAGCAAAAACTACTATTTCCCAAAGCAGAAATGTCTTTTGCCTAATCCACTCCAGATGTTTTTGTCCACAAAATTCTGAGATGTATTGAGATCAAAAGGTGGCCAGGAGATGCTAAGCCATCAGAAGGCTCTCTGGCAACACAGACTCTCTCCAAGGGAAGAAATGGTCCCTTGAAAACACTGGTTATCAATATTTTGGATTAAAACTAGTACAATGCAGTGACTTATTTTCTGTGTTTTAAGCCTAAAAAGCAACAGGCAGAGAGAAAGAAGAAATAGGAACCAGAAATTGATTAGCATGGTCCATTGGAAAGAAAGGAGGGCTACGAATTACAGTACCTGAGTAAATCACCAACTTTACCCCATTTAGATGCTCTGAGACATATTACCAGCTATGATGTCAATATGACTTTTGATTCTGAGTAAAACATTTAGCCTCCATGTTCAGTTTTATTATGACTAAAATAAATCTTGCCTGCTGAGCTACTGGGGATTACATGGAGGACAAGCCTGAGCAGCTCTTATGTGTTAAACTTAACTGTACTCTCTTTTGTTATTTTAGTCTTTAATTCTATGTTAACCTGTATATCTGTCTATCTCAGAGTACCAACAAAAGGACAAAGCATCATTGATCTGTTAGCTTGAGAGGAAAAGCAAAACTGTATAAATGTCATGGCCAATGACTGAGAAGCAAACAAGACTGGGATAGGTTCTGCCACATTCAGTAAGTGTGAAAAGTCATATGAAATAGGGGAGGCATTACAGTTGATTCTAAATAAAATAATCTCAGGTTATTATAAGCTAACATACCTGGAAAGAGTCCTCTGGGAAACAACTGTGTTGTAGGTATTAGTACCGCTGTTTCAGGTACAAATAGACAACCTGGATAGAGAGATGGAGAGGGAAGATAGAATGTTTCTTCTTTTTTAGAGAGCGTCCAGTAAAAAGAGAAGCCTAGTAAGATGCAGTTTAGCATAGTTCCTATCATCAACTCAGTTTCAAACCTTCTGAGTAGGAGAAGCAGCAGTTCCACTCATCTCAAGTGCTTCTGGATGGCCAGAGTTCCTTTCTGCTAGTCCTAAACACTTCTTAAGACTACCTCTGCCATCAGAAGAGATCAGAATAGCTGATATAAGGTCCTTTAGACCTCAAATCCTATTTAAAAAAAAAAAAAAAGAGAAATATGTTAAATATGTTAAGGCTGAAGTAGAAATAGGACAATTAACTCCTATTTTGTTAGACAGAATAACACTTTAAAAGGCATTTAATATTTTGATCTTAGCTGAGTAGAGTGCACTTGCCTAGTGCGAAATGGCAAATGTACAATCTTTATATCCAGTAGGATGATACTTGCTTTGAATTGATGCAAAGCAGCCTAACTTTACCAGTGACCATGTTCACAGAATCACAGAATAGCCTGGGTTGAAAAGGACTATAATGATCATCCAGTTTCAACCCCCTCGCCATATGCAGTGCTGCCAACCACCAGACCAGGCTGCCACATCCAGCCTGGTCTTGAATGCCTCCAGGGATGGGGCATCCATGACCTCCCTGGGCAACCTTTTCCAGTGTGCCACCACCCTCTGTGTGAAAAACTTTCTCCTAATCTTTAATCTAAACCTCGACTGTCTTTGTTTCAAACCATTCCCCCTTGTCCCATCACTATCCACCTTCATAAACAGCTGTTCCCCCTCCTGTTCATATGCTTCCTTCAAGTACTGGAAGGACACAACGAGGTCTCCCCAGACCCTTCTCTGAGATAAATGAGCCCAGTTCCCTCAAGCTTTCCTCATAGGAGAGGTGCTCCAGCCCTCTGATCATCTTAGTGGTCCTCCTCTGGACTCGCTCCAAGAGCTAATGATATTTAGGGTACAAAATGTTGTATTTTTGAAACAATGTATGATATTTTGAGGATAAAATGTCTAATTTTGGGGATAAAAGTGATACTTTGAGGTAAAAATGTCTATTTTGGGGATAAAAAGTGACACTGAAGGGAGAAACTATTATTCTTGGGTTAAAATTTAATATTTAAGGAAGAAAATGTCTTATTAAGGCATAAAAAACACTATTTCAGGAAAGAAATGTCCTTTATTGGGATATCAAATTTTATTCCAAAACCAACACATTTTCTTCCCAAAATACTGCTTTTTATCCCCAAAATAAGACATTTTCTCCCCAGAATACCCCTTTTTATATCCCAAATAAGACATTTTCTCCCTAAAATACCACATTTGATTTCATAAATAGGATTTTTATTATTATGATTATTATTTTTAATGTTCTCAAAACATTCTATATACGCAGAATGGAAGTGGACACTAGGTTAGACTTCCCTTATCAGTATAAATTGTTTACTTCTGCATAAGTCAATGAACCACCAGTGACTAATACATGCTGAAGAACTCTGCTTGCACCTCAAAGTCAGTATGTTAGGGACTGTTATGTCTTGTTTACCATAAAACAATTATCTTCTAGGAAGCTTCTTTGTACACAAGGCAACTTAGACAGCAAAATTATCTCCTATTTGCACAATCCTATCCCATCATTAACATATTCTTTATTAGATGGACAGTAAACTGATGACAGAACAAGTTACTTTATTAACTGAGTTAATTTTGACACTGTAGGGCACTGAACATCTGAAAACAGTATCAGGAGTTCCACTTATAACACTATTCAAAACATCAGTGCTACTTCAGTTATTTCTAAGGAGTACTTAGATGGAATAGTGCTGCTCCTTTGAAAAAATCAGTAGCAATGGGGAGAATACAGCTAGCAAGGTTTACATAAAACTAACAGTCATGTTATGCTCAAAAGCTTAAGTTTATTGCTCTATTTAATGACTACTGCCAGTATTTTTTAAAAGATTGCCAGTTCTTCTTGCTAGCTTTTCACTGAAGGAAATATTTTAAATACAGCAATAAAATCAAGTGGTTCAAGATAACACGTTTTGCCACATAGTCATGCAAACCCTGCTGATAGGATTTTTACAGGCTCATGGATACAGAGTAAACACAAAAGATGTGTACTAAAATATTGGGAAACTTCCCCCACAGTGATGAAGTTGTAGGCATAACATTTCAGGCCCTACCCTGCATCTGCTGATGTCAGTAACAAAACCTCAGTAGGAGCAGGATCAGCACTTAATGTTCTGAGAGCTGCTTTACCTTCTCCTGATGAAGAAGCCAAGTAAATTTACAGAATCTTCTGCACTAACAAAAGCAGTGAGTTTTGGTTATTGTTACAAAAAGAGAAGCAAAAATATTTCTAGTAAATGATTACAGCTTACATTCACAAAACACTCAACTCTGATGTAAAGGGTCCCGCGTATCTCCATTTTTCACTGCCCAAAGAACTTAAACATGTGCTTACCTCTAAGCATTGAACACACCAACTGAAGCCTTCATTGTCAGACTAAGGACTGAAAACAAAAGCACGGAAGTAGTCTATATTATTTAAAAGGAAATACTACTGCTCGGGCTAGCGATTATAAAGGGATACATTTATCAAAACTTAGTCTGAGGGGAAATTTATCATGAAGCAGCATTTGGATTTGCATTTCTAGTCATATTAATTTTAGCAAACACTGGCCATCTGGTCTCCTTCAAAGCTTCAGAACAGGTTTAAATTCAAAATACAGCTGATTTTATTCTCGCATTTTAAATAAATATGGATTCAAGTAAAAAAGAAATTCCTCATGTCAAATGTCTGGGGAAACCATTGGGATTGTCGTCTGACTGCATGAACAGACAAAATACTTTCAGAAATCAAGTCTGATAACAGAGTCAGATGCCGACACATTGACAAAAGAAAGATGAAGAATTAATATTCATTTTAACTTTTCCCCTGTCCACTGCAAATTCATCCAAGTTGTTATGACAGCAGGGCAACATTGCTGGTAAGGACTAGAGGCAAGAATTTGTCTCACATCAGCAAAATACATTTTTCCCTATAGTTCCGATAATACCAGTGATAGACTGCTTTAAAAAAATAAAACCAAGCAAACGCGATGTGTGAGTCCTCATTTCAACACGAATCTACTTGAATCTTTCAATGCAGAGGCTCAGAAGGTTTATGATACACACAGTATTCGGTAATTTCATATGTAAAAACAGAGGCAAAAAGTTACTTTCAAGCTTAGTCAACATACGGCACATATTTCAGCATGACAATTCGAAAAGTTTCACACTGTATTTGGATATAATAGCAATTATGTTTTAAAAACAGCAAACTGAAGACAGTGCTTTTTTTTTCTTTTTCTTTTTGATTTTGTAACAAATGAAGCTACTGTTCTTATTTACAAAATAAATAAGCCTTTTTTGGTGAAGATTATGTCCTGTCACATATGTTTAAGACAAGGTGTACTTCAGCTCTTAAATGTCAATGCAAACAAGAGCATAAAAGCAATATCAAAGTAAAATATATCTTTTTCTCCAGCTAAGACAGCCAGATTACCATGTGTCTCTTATTAGATCTGAAATATATCTGAATGCAGTCAAAAGTTCTCTTGATTTTAGCCTTTAGGAATATCATGAACACTTATTCTTCTGCTGCTCTAGAAAGCTGTTTTCCGTACAAGCTCATGACATGATGGACAAATTGATACTGTTCACAAGTCTGGATCATTCCTCCCCTGAAAAGGAAAGAAAAAAAAAGGGGAGGGAAACAGCAGCCTTTTTACACACAAATAACACACTAGGAAATGGCACAGCTAGTATGAAGCTGGTGTTAAACACAACAGTTCTATTCCAAAGTCTACTGAACAAATGAGAAAGTGCCAATGGACTGCAACCAGCTTGCAGCTCTGTTCTGAAGGTCTGCTAACCAAGTAACAGAAGGTAGTCAGATTAAGAACAGCAGAGGCACTCAACCAGTAAGGCACCGCCACCATTATTTGCATTTGTGTTATTATACCACCTGTACTCTAAGCACCATTTTAAACATAACCATAATCATAGAATGTTTTGGGTTGGAGGGGACCTTTATGATCACCTAGTTCCAACCTGCTACAGGCAGGGACACCTCCCACTAGAGGAGGTAGCTCAAAGCCCCATCCAGCCTGGCCTTAAAAGTCTCCAGGGAGGTATACACAATAACCAATTTCACTAAAATCTCATGGTGAAAAGCAACTCATATCCCAAAGCCCTGAACAGACAGGTGAAAAAAAAGAAAATAAAGAGGTGAAGAAGCTTTTCTAAGTCTTTAAAGCTGCACTGTGGACTGAACGCAAGAGCAGATTTAGGGCTACAGAGGGCCAGGCCAGCTCAGCTCAAACAATCTGTGCAACACACAACTCTCCCAGTCTGCAAGGAGAGAGCATTCTTCTGCACCATCCCAGACTGTGCTTTTGGAAAGATTACCAGGGAACCAGGTGATGCACAGCAGGACTTTGGACCAGACACTGAAATTTTAACAGAAGACAACTCAAACTAGTAACTGAATTAACTGCCATGCACACCTTGACTAGTAAGAGATTCCAAGCACAGAAGTCTGTTTTGGTTCAGTTTTTCTGTTCTCTTTAAACCTGCAAATCTGAAAAGACCTTCAAGCAGGAGCAGAAAAGGATTTCCTTTTCCATGTGCCATTAGCCCTTGCATTTCTGCAAGTAGCATATTAATGAACACAAGTACCACAGCAGGTGACAAACATGAACAAAAAGAACAGCACCTAATTCTGCTAAGAGTAACACATCAATAATGACATAATCTCTCGATAATCTATTCTTAAAAAAAAAAAACAACCTGTGGCTCATATTCAAAGGCTTATGCAAAATTGTGCCAGCATTAGTGCTGGTGCATAGATCTGGGGGAAAGCAGAGTGGTGCTGAGGACGTGGGAACCCATGGGTGGCCAGCACCAACCAGACTGTATCAAGTTAAGAAAAGACATATATGATACACTGCTTTAGAAACTCCCACCAGAGGAAATGAAAGGACATTTGTGTCCTCTGAGCCAAGTGGATAGCAGACTGGCAGCACCTACTTGGGGACTGCCCTATTCTATGCAGCTCAGCTTAACAATTGTGTAATGTTACCAGAAGCAAGTAAGATGAAGGAATAAAACAACCTCCTCCTTCAACCTTTTGCAGTTATTTCGTTAAGGGCCTGTTTTAAGCAGCAGAGGAGAACAACCAGCAGTGGATGGAGATAAAGCTATGGGTTACTACTCTATGGCTGAGATGCAGTTCTGTTTGTAGCATCTCAATTGATGATAGGTTTTAGAATTGTGATCAAAACAGTGTTGGCAATGCTCTAATATTGTGACTGTTGCTGAACAGTGCTTACACAGTGTCAGAACTTTTCTGATTCTCACTTTTTTTTTTTTTTTTTTTTTTGGTTCTCCTTCTTTATTATCCCACTTTTCTTTTGCTTGTTATTCTACCTTTTTCCTACTCATCAATGACTTCACTTTACTCTTCTCATCCTCTTCCCTGCCCTCAAGGGTGCTTCTGGGGGAAGTTGCTGAGGGACTGTGTGGTTTCAGCTGCCAGCCAAGATGAGTTTATAACAACTGTCTATCATCTTTGAAAATTCATGGGAATCAGAATGAGAAGAAAATGTACTACAGCCTCCCATCAATAAACAAAGATGGGAAAAAAACTGCATTTTTAAAGAAACTATTTCTTAGGAAATCATCCCTTCTCTATCTCACAGCAGGTGCCTGTGTCCAGGCTCTGGCACAGAACAGAGATAACATGCTTTCACCTCTGCTTGACACATGAACCTTCCCAATTTTTCTTGCACTGTGGAAAAGAACAGCAAATGTGTGTCAGCCCTGTGGGTAAGGATGTGGGAAAGATCGCTTCTCCTTAGTCACACCAGGTAACTTTAGGAGTAACTGTTGACCACAGATGCAATGCTCAGTGCACAGGCTTCTTGCAAAGGGAATCTGCGAGGGAATGAAGGGAATGAAGCACATGACCTCTTTGCTCCTCAGAAGAACCCTAAAATGTGGGTTCTTAGGGCAACATCACTACTGCTGAAAAGCAGTGAGATACACTCAATTCAGCATCTGCTCTGGCCTTCATTCAACCTGCTTTCCTCACATGCTTTCTCTATCCAATGACCAACAGATATGAGGAGATGGAGAGGACCCTTCCCATAGCTGCTGGCTCATCTTGTGTTGCATCTGAAGTCACCCAGAGCTTTTCTGACATCAGATGTCAATATGACTTCCAAGAGACTGCAAGATCCATTTTTCACCACCTGAAGAAACCACACTTTCCTAAAGCAAGGTGGTGATTTGACTGCTTTCCATCATGAGTATTTCCTCTCATGTTATTAAATAGCTTTTTCATGTCCCATTCCTCTACAGAAAGGTACAAGGTAGCAAGAAGCATGTGTAGGCTTCCTTTTGCTCTGTGGCATCCCTTAAGCATGATCTCCCTTATCCAGTATGTACAAATAACTGGCAGTTCCCTTCTCCCAGGAAAAGAAAAAAAAAAAAGAGCAATTTTAATTCATTTTCTGTACCAAGCATTTTAAATAGGTTAAAATGTTAGATCTTGCCAGATATTACACTGGACCATGGACAACAAGCACTCACAATCACATTCTAGTGTTCTTTTTCTCAAGAAGCCTTCCCTTGTTCTGTCCGAAATCCACTGAAACAGCCAAATTTCCAAGCCCTTGCACGTCTCTGCCTATCAGACCCTCAGTGGGGCAATGATTTATTTTCTGCCTCCTGCTGAGCACAATTTCTCATCTAAAATAAAGTTCAGTGTGGGGTTGAGGTTCTTTTTTTGTCAGAAAAATGTTTGGTATGTTTTTCGTGACATTTCTTCCCCTGACTACATTTATCATTATCGTTAGAAGAGAACACTGAGACATGTTTTGATGGCACTTGAAACCAGTGGGAGAGAAAAAAATAACATCGCTGGTGCAAATTCTAGTCTGTTTACTTCATAATCAAGTTCAAGGTGGTGTGTTAAGAAATACTTAAGTGGAAGCCACTGAATTTCTGGAGATTTTCACAGCTCCTTTCCCATGTCTGCAAACACTCCAACCTAAGTATACTCTTCCCTCTCCTGCAATGTCTCAAGCAGCAATGCCCTCCCAACAGCGTCCACAGTTCCAACTATGTGAGGCCAGTTTTCTTTACTCCTCTTGAGAGCAAAGAGCTATTCTACAGCTCTGAATCAAATGCAACAGACATTTGAGCCCTATGAATATTGTGCCAACTCCTCTGCTGGTGAAAATGGTTATCTCTCACTGCACTGAAGTCCACACAGCTGTGTAGATTTCGATGTCAACCATGAACCTAACTCATTTGCTGAGGATATTTGTTAAGGTTTTCTGCTCTACTAACATAAGCAAGACAAAACTACTTAGAACAGGACTACTTCCTTCCAGGAATGTTCTCCCTAAGCCTTCATTGGCCTTTGTTCTCTCCACTTCCCATTTGTTCCTCCTTAAGCTAAAGGAAAGTTTAACATTTTTCTTTTTCTTTTTCTGGAAATGAAACAAGTTTTCTTACCTGTCTAACCGTAACTGGCAAGTTGTTCGCAATATGTCAACTATGCCCTCACTCTTCAGCTGTTTACAACAGACACTAGTTGCAATGAAGCAGCCCGTCCTCCCGATGCCTGCACTAAGGGAGGAAAAAGAAGAGAGAGGCGGCAAAGATGTTAGAATGGCTTTGAAACTTTCATGTTAAACAAATGCCTTTAAACCAACAGTCAAATCCCATTATCTCTCTCCTCCCTCCTAACTCTCATGGATGGGTGCTCTTGTATATGAAGCCTTAACTAAGGAAAGATAATAGCTCCAATGGAACAACACCACTCACACTGTGAGCCACTCACACAAAAAGGCTTCAGCTTTCTCTACTGCACGTAGAGTGATAAAAATTGACTATGTGGGTACTGTCTCACCTAATGTCAATGAACTTGTAAAAATAAACAGTTAAATACTATTTCTTGGTCAGACGTGCTTTGAAGGCAACCATTGTTTTGAGAGCAACCTTTGCTTAGAGATTCTACAACCCAAACAGCTTCTTGAAAACTATTTTCATTCATATGTACAGTTAAAAACTCTTGCTTAAATTATTGGAGCTGACAGCAATATGATAAGTATGATTACATTTGCTCTCAAATCTGCATTCTAGTAACTCTATGAATTAGTAAAGAGATAAAAGAAATGCACCAAAAATCATCTCTTGTGAACACTTCCGTATTTGATTCAGCCTTTACTAAGTGACCAGAATTGACTTCATTCTGAAATGGAACAGAGCTATGAAAGCTGTGTAATCTTATCACCTTATAAAAAACTAAACAGCAAATTCTGACAGTCCTTCTTATACGTTAGATAATTGTAATTACCTGTAAGAAAACCTGCTTTCATTTAAACTGTGCTCAAGTCACAACACAAAAGCACTGGCAACAAAAGTACAAGCAAAAATGGAGCCTGCAGATAGCTGCTGCTAGCAAACTCTTAACACCATTTTTCTTTGAGTGCATAGACTTTTAATTCAGTGTTTATACTTGTTGGGAAAACTGACCTAGTATCAGATACATTGGAATTGTTTTAACTTTTATTACAGAATGATTGAGGCAATTCAATGGAGATCTGCTGCATGAACATACTCCTGAAGAGCTGATCTCAGTCTTCAAATAACTGTAATGGTGATATTTACGTGATCTAAAGATTTTGTCCCTGATGCCCTGGTATATATTTTTTTAATTTGTTTATCAAAATTTCAAAAATTTCAGAGTGCCATCATCAAACAGGCCACGGTACAGTACATACCTCTTGAATAAAGGGGGTACATACCTCTTGAATAAAGGTTCTCTTCTATAGTTCTTGGTATCTCGCAAGGACAGGGAGCAACACTCATTTTTGTAGAAATCTAACAGCATTGAGACACCACTTGCCCCAGGCCAAGTTATAGTGGCTGAGACAAAGCCATAATCCTTTCAAGACTTCCACATTACCCACAGGACTTTACCTGGACTGATAGCCTACTGTTAATGAAGATGCTTTTAAGAATATCTTCACTATTACACCTGCTTCTTATATCATTGAAGGGCAAAGTCACCATGATTGCGGCATTATATAAACATCCTATTAATGATTTCTCTGTATTTCCTCATAGATGATCTTTGACAGTACGGGGTTATGAACCATTCAGGCTAGAGTCTCTTTAAAAAAACATTACTGTTATGTAATACCCCCTTTAATATGATTTTTAGATAACAGTTATCTCACATTTCCTAGAAAATGTCATGCAAAATTAGGTGAAATTCCTTACAGAAACTGCAAAGGCATTTTTGGCAAAATGTACTTCTACTGAAATTATGGAAAATTATCCTGATAGCATTAGTACCTTACATACCAGACTTCCCTTTATTTATCTGAAGTAACTGTTTTGAAAATTGAGTTGTGGTATTCAAGTAATCACATTTAATCTTCCTAAATTCTAGCAAAACAAGACTTGTTTTTAGCCCTCTTTGAAAATGTATATATATTATTATAAGTTCTCATTTTTTCTGCTTGCATGCATCTTCCTACTCAGTTTCACCCACAGTGTGTTTAGTTTTGGTAAAGTGGCACTTTTAAGATCATCAAATGCATATATTTCTGGTAAAGCAAATGAAATAAGGGGGTTGTTACTTAAAACTAAGCCAACAACAACAACAACAACTTCTGTCTGCAGCTCAATCTGTATCTGCATGCAACAGAAAAATGTCAATAAATTTTAGAAGTTCCAAGAAAATTTAAAGCATTTGGACCGGATCTCTTTCATGTCTCTGACCAATGGTTCAACATGGCAGCATCTAAAGCAAGCCACTGTATGCAAAGCAGTCCTCAGAGTTTGAATACAATGTTTATTCACCTGCAGTGAACAATCACTGGAGCATTCTTCTCTTCTGCACTCTGCATTGCCTCTTCCACTTCCAATACTAGCTGTAACAGAGGAGGAGCTTGATCTGGTGTCTTCTGGTCTGGCCAAGATGTGTACCAGTAATGTTTCAGATTTCTGACTTCTTCTCCTTTCTGCAGTGCAGTTAAGACAAACATCACAATGTTTTTTTCAAAATTCCAATTTTAAAGTCATGCTGAAAATTAAACTTTAAGAACAAGATGAGTAAACCTATGCTAAAGGAAACAACAGATGCAAATGACAAACCACACAGCACAGAAATCTGGACTTCAAAGACTGCATCTACACTTCAGCAAACTGCTTCAAAAATAAATAAATAAATAAATAAATCCCCCCCCTCCCCTGAAGTACTCTGCTCTTTTAGCGCCAAGAGCTGTGTGCAAAACAGTCTGTTCCCTCTTGACAGATTCATTCAGCAGAACTGGAGCTGTACTTGTGACATAATTGCTTTCATAATGTATTTGACAGGCAGAGAGCCAGGAACCATATCTCTGTCTTTGATAGCTAGCTAGCTAGATGAGGGATAAGAGATAGAAAATTATTTTTCTCTCTTTTCTGACAGACAGACTCTTACCAGTTTCCTGTCACTTACACTCCTCTCTTAGACACGGTGATAGATTCAGAGACACTGGAAGGCGAGAATTATATCTAGCTGCAGTCCGAGGCTTCTTATGAGATACAAAGTCTGATTCCCTCCCTCTGTGTTTCAAGCACGGTCATGAATATAGCGAATGTGCCTTTTACCTTTTCTGAGTGCCAAGCAGCACTCAGTGCTTCTGATTCTGTTCAAAGTGACATCCTTTTGCATGATTTCTAAAGATGCCAAACAGTAACATACAACTCAAGGAATCTGTCTTATTCATTCAGTCACTGTATAAATCAGTTGGCACAGGACTACACAAAATAGCTTCACAAGATCCAGAAAGTTACATGTTAGTTTCCACCTTTTGTCAAACACATGGCCAAATAAGTTTAGGATGGGTAGGGGTGGGAGGAGAAGAGAAAATCTGACACAGAGAACTGGAAATAGTTTTTGTCATCTAAAGTCCCTATGACTTTTAGTCAATGGATGATGAAAGTGCTCCATGACTGCCACCTTCCATCCTTCTCCTGGGCTGGAGAAACTCTGCATAGCTTCACTGTAAACTAGATCAGGGACATGATCTAATTAAATCTTCTTTTCCAAATGGATCAACTTTCCTCTTTGGCTTATGGGTAACGTGACCAGTTTTGTGAGTTACCAGCATTCCATCAGAATTAAGCTTTATATTGTTCTTGCTTCTGCACTGTATGTTTGGGATAATTTCTATTTTAGGCCAGGGCAAGCCTGCAGCACACTTGTAACTATTATTTATTTCCTGTTTGTTGGAAACCATGATTTTTTTCCTTGCTGCTTTCACTAAGAGCATGAGTGACAGATCTTCCACTGTCTCAGTCCCAACATGAGATTTCATATGCTGGCATCCTGCCTATTAGCATATGGCTGAAGAGGCTTGAAAATGCTTGGTAAAAGAAAGCTTTTTTCAGCTTGGAAAGAAATTGCATTGTTATACTGAAGTAGGGTAGATTTTGGATATGCAGAGGTTATGTAAATACACTGTTTTTATTAAAACTCATAGGTTGAGATTCTAAAATCTTGCAAATAAAATAGTTGTAAAATAGGACTCTGGTACTTTAGGCTAAGTAGCATCTGAGCACTTAAGTAAAAGTAAACTTCCTTAACTTAAGTAAACTACTTGAATAGGCTCCCCAGGAAGGTGGCTGAATTGCCATACCTGAATGTGTTTAAGAGCCATTTGGATGTGGTGCTCAGGGATATGATTTAGCAGAGGGATGTTAGAGTTAGGGTAATATGGTTAGGCTGCGGTTGGATTTGATGATCTTCAAGGTCTTTTCCAACCTGGGTAATTCTATGATTCTATGATTCCATTTAAGTTCTCCATCCACAAGATAACCAAACCGTTTCTGGAAAAATACTACACTTAGAAAAATAAGCACATAGAATGCTGTAGTGTAAAGTATTTATAAAGGTCATGAACAGTTTTTGTATCTTAGAGTGGTATGATCCCTTAAAACATCTTCAAAGTCAAGTCATCCAGATTGCATAAAGATCTTAAAGGGAGTTCTGCCATGGGGACAGTAGGAGTTATTGCCACACTACTGATATGTTATGAAGGCCAGTAGTCCTACCATGGAGGGAAACTGAAGAAACAACAGCAACAAAAATATTTTTATCAGTTCTCAACACCCCCACTTCTTGTCAGCATCACAGAAGGCGTTTTAGGTAAAAACAGCTAGTGGGCATCCACCAGCATCCTAATGATGCTCATAAAGAAATACAGTCTGAATGTTTCCTAGGAGTCTCCTGCTACAAAAATTATAAAATCTTACGCAAGTATAAATTCCCTATTAGTAATCAATAATCCCTCACCTAAGTCTGCAGACCAAAGAATATACAAGGCTCTGAATTTCCCAGAGCTCAGTGGGTTATTCCATAAGTATTACCTGTATTATGAATTGCAAATGTTGGTAAGAAGCTCTCAGTGGACCAACATATCACTATAAATGACCAGTTGTAAAATTACAGAATCATAGAACACCCTCAAGTTGTAAGGGACCCACGTGGATCATGGAGTCCAAATCCTAGCTCCAGAGAGAATCACCCAAAATTCAAACCCTATGTCTGAGACTGTTGTCCATATGCTTGTTGAATGCTAGCAACTTGGTGCTGTCATCATTACTCTGGGTAACCTGTTTCACTGCCCTACTACACTCTGGTAAAGAATCTTTCCCAGATCCCCAACCAGTCCCTCCCCTGATGCAACTTCATGCTGTTCCTTTGGGTCCTGTCACTGCTGAGAAGTGATCAGTCAGTGCAGAAGATACAGGCAGAATGAGTCATCGATTTCTTCCACCAAGTAAAGCCTGTACTACTACAATTGGCCTGGAAGTGTTCAGATTGTACATATGCAGTCTAAATCTTAGACTGCCTACATTATCGTAGTATTTGGGGAGCTGGGCAGAGCTGCAGTAATTAAAAGTGAGATTTGTATATTAGTATACTGTGCAGAAGATTTCTATACAGCTTTCTATTAATAGTCCTGTTTAAGAGTTTAAGATAGTAAAGCTATTTTAAGTACATTTGAGTGATTTACCTTTAGGGTGATGAGCCTCAAACGATAATCATCTGCTTGTATGACTTGGTTGACTACAATTTCTATTCCTTCATAGGTGATCTGTTCTTCTGGCCAATATTCTGTGCATTTCTATGTGCAATAAAAAAATAAATCTAGTTAAGCAGACATCAAGGGAGGCTCATTTTTACTTCTCTGACATTGGATTTGTGAATGCATAGATGAATATGAACGATAGTTGTTTATTATAAGTACATATTTTCGATTTCTATACAGGGAACACATTTCTAGTGATTTTTGCTGCATTCGTAACAGCTTGATAGCCTGATAAAATGCACAACTCAAATAACAACTAACCACTTCTTTGAAATACATACACTCTTATATTTATACAATTTATAAACATTCTGAAGCTTCACTAGAAAGGCCAGAAGCAATTTGCTTATATTTATTATAGCCCGTGTTTTTAGATTAACTACTTTCTTAAGATATTAGTGATCAGTACAAAGCAGACTTGTCATCTATTCTTCTGTGATGTGTATAAATCGATAAGAAAATACAAAATACGTCTTCCATACTTTTTTTGGAGGGTCATTGCTCTCAATATAATACAATCAGGTGCATAGGTGTTGTACAAAAGAACGTGATTTGAGACACTTTGAGAATTCCACATCAGAGCTAAGTAACCAAAAGGATGCAATAGATGTGAGAGATATTAGACATGTTTGGTGTTGTTAAAACGCAGCCAGAGATGCACCTAGAACAAAGTGACAATTAGGGAAGCTGAAACTTTGGTTCATTTGCAAATCTGAACTGTGGTACTGACAATATACACAAGTGAATGGGGATCTGTAACCACTTTAATCCTGGAAGGACTGAAAAATAATTTTATTTTATTTTATTTTATTTTATTTTATTTTATTTTATTTTATTTTATTTTATTTTATTTTATTTTATTTTATTTTATTTATTTATTTATTTTTGCATGTTTTCTCTAAGGTAATCAATATGCAGAAGAGAAAAGCACTTCAGCATGGTGTAGGGATTGTTTCATGGACAAGGAATGACAGGAATGAGGAAGGGTCTAAGAAAAACGCTCCCTTTTAATAAAGGAAGAGGAAACTTCTTGTTATCACAGGAGAATGAGAACTTGCTGCTGGACAAACCCAGTTAAAGAGGATGGTTGTAAGCTTTCTTTCCTACACAACAGCATGCAACCTTGAAGGAAGTTAAATCACACGTTGCCCTCATCCATCAGAAACAATTTCATTTCAGGAGAAAGACTAACAACAGAAAAGTACCTTGCTACATTACTGAGTCAAAATTTGTGTGGGAGAAGCAGTGCTGTTCCATCCGCATAGCGCATCAGTTAATAACCTACTGGGAATGTGGCCCACTGTGTTTCTGTAAAATTATTTACGCAGATTGCATTTTCACTTCCTCTCCTCTTAAACTGCAGAATCCATTGTAAAAATTGTCAAGTGCGCTAGCAGCTATCAATAGCACAGACATTGCTGTGCTTAAAGGAAAGGAGTAAGATTGCCCACTCATTTCTGTGGGCTGTCTGTCAGTTTGGATTAGACGTGACAGAGGGCTGAGATACAGAACTCTACATATGTACATTAGCAAAGGCACTGCACTGAGCAGGAACACAAAGTCATAGCAGAACAGAGGTTTTGGTCTTGAATCTATGTACTTTTGTAACTTTTGATTAATATGCAGTATGGAAAGAAGCAAGTGAACATAGGAGACACTCACATGACTTACCCTGTATTCATGGCCAAGATTCCTGACACTTTTTAATTTTTATGCTAGTTATCAGAACAGATTCATCAGCTCTGTTCTTATCCATAGGCTGCAGCAAGCTCCCCTCATATATAGTGCATCAGTACTGCAGTGCACTGCTTTCCATAGTGTGGGTAAGAGGAAATTAGATGAAATGCTATTTTGTATTCCTGCTATTCAATCTTGCTATGAAAACTATAGTGGAAGGAGTTCTCAGCAAATACATCACTCAGGAACAAAGTCCTCTCTGTTTCTTTTTCTTTTTCATTTTTCTCTTTTTTTTTTTTTTTTTTTTTTTTTTTCCCCCCTCTCAAACCTGAAAGCAGTTCTGGTACATTATTTCAACATTTCAACATCTCATTTGCCTCAACTTGGCAACTCTGATCAATAAGCAAGTTATTACTTCAGCACTACCTTCATGTAGAAACATTGTAAGTTTACAATGTTAGTACAGCAAAACATTCAGAACAGCAACATAGTATATTCTGTATCAATAGTGCCCTGAGAGGAGGCATCCAATCAGCCAGCAGAAATAACAGATGGGTTTTTTTAAACTCACAAACATGTTAACTCTGGATCAGTCCAGTTCACATTTATATATTTATTTTTTCTCCACTGAAAATCATACTGAAGTGATTTACTCCACACCTGGTGAAAGTTAAAGGTTTGTGCGATTGCACAATGATTGTCACTAGGCTTCCACCTTGCACCTAAGGCTGTCTGAATGTCTGTATTCTTGGGCTTTTAAGCATCTCAAGAATCTTCACCAAAGAAAAGTCTTCCACATAAACTCCTACTGAGTTTATAGGGCCAGGCTTTGACAAACACTGCCACTGCAGTTTAAGAAATACCATTTGTACCTCTCCACTACATTTTACTGCCAGAGGTGAAGGAAGATACGAAGTTCAACACACCCAGAGCTTAGTTTGGCATTCTATGTTGCCAGTGAAGGTGACTGAAGATCAATCATCTGCCTGTGAAGTGAGGACCAAACATATAGTTGTTCACACACTACTATGGGCCAAATACTTCAGCAGATAAGTTAGTAACAAACAGTTGCAAGTCAGTAGCATTTCAAACTGCAAATAAAAATTGTGTTAAGCAGAATACCAGAAATATTGCTACACTTTACTTTCTAGAATTAAATGTAACATTCCTGCATCTTATGTTCTGTATTTCATCAGCATTTTCTAGACACGTGTCAGGAAAATGGCCTCCATATCCAAGTCAGCTCTAGTTATTGATTACTATAAGCACCACCTTTCACAAGTCAGGGACAGCCTCTCAGAAAGGTGGCTATGGACACTGAATCACAACAAATGCAAGAAAAAAGCACAGACACTGGTGATTGCAACCAAACAGTGGTAGATCAGAATTCTTGTTGATTCCTTTAAAGAAACTTCAAGTGTTTGCAAATGGAGTTCAGTTTGGGAAGACTTCAGGTCATCTGGGAGAGGAAAATTGGCAAAACCAGCAGTAGGCAAAGTCAGATGGCAAAACAAGACTTTTGGTAAATTAAACTGAAAGAGGAGAAGACAACATTTTTGCTAGTCCTAAATAATTTAATTCTTGTTCTGCTTGTTGAGGCCACTGAACTAAGTTCAGTTCACTTATCTTCACAGGCTTAGCATCTGTGCCAAAAATACATCCACAGTACAGAAAAATACATACTATATGTAATACCATTACCTCATTCATCTCTTCTATATTGGTAATCATGACAATGATGGGAGAACGCTCCTGCCACACCATTCTCCAGAAATCACTGACAGTGTTAACTATTGGTCCCTGAGTAGCAATATAGACCTTTTCCTTGCCTCCATAGCCCTGCCAAGAAAATGACAAGAGATCAGTTTTAATAGGGATGTCCACTCCCAACCTTGAAGGTTCTGTTTTTAAAGGCCGGTTGGAATGAAGACTCTGCAAAATCAGTTCTCCTTCTCTCCTGCACATATGTACATAGAGCAAAAACACAATATGGTGTCATAGCTCCAGCAATGAGATTCAAGATCCATGAAGTAACTCTAGCCAGGTCAACACACTTACTGAGGCCTATCTTCCAGCACACAGTTCAGATCAACTGACAATCAGTTTGCATCAAGAAGGGCAGAACTATATTTTAGTCTGGTATGAACCTGTAAAATTGCACTTGGAGATTTAGTTTTCAGTTAATGTAAGCAGGAGAGAGCAATCAGATCATCTACTATGCCTTTAAATGTAAGTGAATGCTGCAAATCTGTTTACATTAATATTGGCTAATGGAGGCCAAGCAGACAGACTGCTGAGCTCTTACCCTGATGTAGTTAGCATTGATGTAAGAGCTAAGGGGGTCGTCCTGATCAGCCGAGGTAAGGCACACTCTGCTGTGAGGATCTGAAATGTGTAAACAGATAAGCAATAGTTATCATTTGCTGATAGAGGAGAAAGAGAGATACAAGATCATTTTGTACAGAGAGACATTCACACATTCGTGGTCATTGGAACAGATGTCAGCGACCTTAGAAAGTTCCAACGTTAAAATGTTAAGGCAAAACAAAGTGAAGAGTGATTGGGGTCACTTAGCTTTCTTTGATAATTTTACCCACTCTGAAGCCTGTTTAATTCTTCCTGTTGTAGAATCAGTGACCCACAGTGACTCTAGAGCAGTATTGATTCCCTTTACCAGTACTACTTTGCAAACAGCAACAGTGCACCACCAAGAGAATATAAAAACAAACAACAGATAATATCTTTGTTAAAAAATAAAATGGAGCCTGCTCAAAAACCAGGACAAAATAATAAACATGCAAAAAAAGTTTGATATTGGGTCAAGCAAAAAGGACCAAGCACACAGTAGTTACTACTGTACTATAACACACTTGGTGTAAACACTGTGCTCACACAGATCTGGATTCATGTTATCTATTATAAAATATAAAAGTACTCTATCAAGTAAATTAACAAGTGCCACAGACTTCTAAACGAGGGCTTCTTTTGGTATTCAGCTGCAGTAGAACTTGAGTTACTTTTCAGTGTGGGCTGTTACACCTGTACCATGAATAGTAAAATACTATTATTTGGCGTAAATGCTTAGTACAATACTTGGCTTGTGGTTTTTCTGTTAATGTAGTCTTTATTTTACAATAGTATGTTAATGAACAGTTCTATTTTGTTCAAGAGAAGCCTACTTGTGTGCCACTGATAAAAGAGTTAGCATGGTTCTGAGAAAACAACTGAGCTGAATTTCAACTCTGAGAAATATATAAACAGGAATAACTCGTGCTTTTAAAAAAGTTATAACACTTTAGTTTTGTGAGAATTTGTGGCATGAATTTCATATTTTCAATACAGAAGTATTTGTGCAGAGGTTGTGGATGCCCTGTCTGTGGAAGTGTTTAAGGCCAGGTTGGATGGGGCTCTGTGCAATGCGATCTAGTACTTGATCTTGCAGCTGCAACCTTGTCTTTTGCATGGAGGTTGGAAGCTGATGATCCTTGAGATCCCTTCCAATCCAAGCTATTCTATTATTTAAGCTAAATCAAATTTAACTCCTAACAAACACTTTCATTCCCAAGGCAAAGCTAATGCACAGGCCATGTTCAAGATGATGTTGTGCCTATAAAACAAATAAGCAAACAACTCCAACACAAACTGCACCAGTCTGTAACTCTGAGAAACCATATGGCATGTTAGTTCATTTTTCCTCACAATCTCTTTTGTGAACTGTTTGTTTTTATACCATGTTGGGCATTTTAGAGAAATTGTCTGAATTTACTGAAATGTTTTGCATAACTTAAAATAGTAAAAAAAGCAATAGAGAAATTAAAACCAAAAATTCGATCTAGACATTACTCTTGATAAAAGGACTGATAAAATGAGTCTGATACAAAACACAGTTTCTGGAATTCTGTAACAAGGCTCTTTTCTATTTAATTAAAAAGTGACAGGAAATACCCTAGAGGAAAGTTATAATTTTCAAGGAACTCACACAGGGCTCTTCCCAGAAGAGGACCGTCTGCTAAAAAGCAGCTTCAAACTTACAAAATATCCACATCAACCTTCTTAGCTTGGCATTTTTTCCAGAACTACCCTTGTCATCCAAAAGTTACCTACTAACTCTTTTTACTAACACTTGTGAGATTTGAGAATCTGCAAAAAGAATTTACTATGAAATAAATTTAAATTAGATGAATTATAGACTATTATCATGTCTTTCACTACAATTAACTTGAGGGTTGCAAGAAACATATCATTACGATAAGTGACTGCTTACCTTGTAATGATAACTCTCTGAATTGCTTCTGGAGATGTAGCTGGCAAAGCAATCTTAGTTATTTTCAGGTTTTTGTATTAGGGGTTTGAATCTGGTTTGGTAATCAAGCCTGTGCTGTTCTCTAGGATAATCAGTTGCTCAAGATACTTCTGCTGCAGGTTTTTCCTGCCAGTAATGCTGTCTGCATTTAGAGCTTGGAGGAACACTAGGTTGATGCACAAGGCTGAGCAGGCTACATTTTGTACAGGATACTCAGAAACCAGTCAGTGGATGGCTGAAATATGAAAAGCACTGAACTCCCTTCTCATCGTGCTTCCAATTCCCTACCCTGCTTTGTGCCTGAATAATTTACTGGGATCACCAGCTTTTAATTGTGAAGTTTAAACAGGATTTTTTTTTTTTTTTTTTTTTTTTTTTTTTTGTAATGCTTGGCAATGGTAACACTATATCCTTCAGAATGGAAATAGATGGATAAAAGTGAACATGGCCAGCCCTTTTCACTACTCAAATACACCAAGCCATCCCCTGATCACAGCCAGGAACAAATATTGCATTGACTGATTGTTACTGAATTCAGAAAAAAAATTATGAGCGTGAAATAAGTTTATTAATTCTAGGAGGCACAGTAGAGTAGAAACTAGTTATCTGGAGATCAAAGCAACAGCAATGTCTGCCACAGTTATCCATAAGGCTGAGATGAAGTTTCCAGCAAATAATTGACCTCTGGGGTGATCATTCTTAAAAATATATGGTAGTAGGTTGTCATCTCTTTACAGCTCTGGAACAGTCTGTGAAAAATTGTAGTAAACATATTTTTTTGAGTTTAAAAATACAATATAGAATATTTAAAGTGGATGTAACTCTCAAAGTACATATTAGACACCAAATTCAGAATATATAGACCACTTTAATATCTAGATATTGCAGTAACTTCTGCAATCTTCCTTTTCCAGAAAAAAACAGCATATTAATTCTTGAATTATTCATCTCAATCATTAGCACAAAAATTGTGAAGCATCTAGTTGGGTGTTTTATACTTCTGGTCTAATGTGGAGTACAAAGTTGTCAGAAGGATAGTGCACACAGAATCATGGGCTGCGGTTGGCTGGAGTTGTAAATCCAGGGTAAAAACAACAACAACAAAACAAACAAACAACCACCTCCCCTCCCACTTTTTCCAGAACTATTTCCAATCCAGATTAATTGAATAAAACAATAGGCAAGCACGTGTTTTTTACTTCTCTGAACTTACCTTTGCTAATGTGACACTGAACAATTTGGTCTTTGCAAATAAAGGTAACTGTGGCTAATAGTGGCATTTTCCAACAGCAGCTTACAACAGAAAGGAGGCACAACATCTAATTGCATCTTCAGCTAAGGTACAAGGGAAAATTATGATTTTCCCAAAATTTCTGTACCAAAATGATTCTTGGAACTCCTACTCTTGACTACAAATAAAAATAATAAAATAAAGAATTGGATTTTCTTTAATATCTTAATGCCATCAGATCAGCTCCTGATACTTCAAAACACCAAGTGAGAGTATGAGTCTGAGAAAAACATTACTCAAGAAAATAATGTTGATAGAACATAGACCTCCTACAGGAGTTTACCAGAGAAACCACTAAGTAGCATCTGAATAAACATGCCAATTTCTTGGACAGAGATTGTAAATAGCACTAAATGATGTGTTCCTAGTAACTTAAAAACTTAGCAAATGATATTCTGTCAATGTTCATGTCTCTGTTCATGCTCTGTATGCCCTTTGAAACTTGATTTACACTTAGAAGCCACACTGCTGCTTCATAAACATGGTATTTGGACAATGCAGCACACTTGATGTATCCTGGAAAGGAGAGTGCAAAACCTTCCAGCACTTGGAACAGACAAGTATGTTTTAGTGTCTTAAAAAGCAGGAAACTTACTTGGAAGAATTGTTTTGTAGCGATTCTTCCGCACCAGGCCTGGAATATCATATTCCTTTGGATCAACAAAGTTCATTGGAATTTCCTGCTCAAAAAAACACAGAGTATGTTGTCATTAGATTCGCAAGAGGAATTAAAAAAACCTCATTACGTCCTGCCTGTTAGGGAGGCAAAGTGATGAAGTCAACTGGGACATATGGTACGGTACTTTTTCTAGCAACTTACCACTAAAATACGACTGATGTTTTCTTTTACTGTCACTGGCTTTCTTTTCTAAAATCCTTAATACAAAAATGCTCACAGTGACTAATTCATTGAATAATATGCAAGACAGCATTATGATAGCTCTTAGTATTATTAGAACTGAAAGTGTAGGCACAGAACTAAGCTAAATGTGGTATGTAAGTTACTTTATTCAAAAGTGATGGACCTCAGACACCATCCTTTGTGACTCATACTCCTTCCTCTCTGAAGGTGGAAGGAAGTAATCTGCTAGTGACACTCACGAGCAACAGAAGATGACACACACTATGACAGGTAGGTGTACTGACCTGACACTACGGAGCTAGGCAGGAGTGTGTGTCATTTTTTTGCTCACTACGTTCTACAGCTCCATAGGTAAGGACAGGTGTTAAGGCACTACCTGCTCTCCTGGTCACCTCCCATCTCAAGCAGCCCCTTCAAATAGACATAACACTCCTAGGCTCTGCAACATTTTTATTTATTTATTTTTGTTAGCTACAAACAATGACTGTGACAGAGACTCAAGCAGCAAGGGAAGAGATCCAGATGGAATGCAAAGCCAGTGTGTTCCCTACATTGAAATATATCTGGTCCTTATCCTAATCTAATTACTGGTAGAAATCAAATTTTCACCTCCTTGCTTAGTCTCTGTAGATACATTTTTTTTGCCCTCAAATAAGGCTGAGTTCTTTCTCTCAAGTAACAGTGGATAGAGTGAAAGAAGGAAACATACGTACTTCAGAATCCTAAAGGCAACCAACAGAGCAATTAACAGCTAGTAAAATACCACTTTTTCTTCTGCATGAAGACATACTTTTAACACATACTTTTAAGACTTACTTTAAGGGTAATACTTTTTAAGGCTCTAGATGACCGACGTAGCCATTCTGTGCTTCAGTCATCTGCAGAATGTTCAGGTGAGTTGGAACAAAGCTTCATGCCAAGCATTCCAGTGCAAAGAGCATGCATTTGAACTAATTTAATGCCTAAGGTGACTCAAAATTTCAAGAAGCAATGTCTATATCAAACTAGGCTTTTCCTTATATAGTGAAAAACTTTAATTTTGATTTTTTATCAGAAAGTAATATATTGAGGACAAAATGAAAAAAGTCTGGTGAAAATAAGACCTTGCTGCTGTTTCCAAAGAAATCAGCTCTGCAGTTTTTAAGTGACAAGTTCACTTAAGGCTCTCAGGCATCACCATTCTGATGGACAATGAATTTCAGGTTTTCATTCAATGCTTCACTGATGGAAGTGGAATTCATATGTATTAATTTTAGTCCCACAGAAAATATTTGCAAGGCTCATGGAAAACAGACAACAACCCATTTTTTGGATGCTCCTAGAAGAGTCAGATACTCACAAAGAATTCCGCCTGGAGTATGAATGGATCCAGAGCCTTCTTGTGCAGTTCCTCTTCAGTAAGAACGTTTGATGCTGACTGGAGATATTCTTGTGCTGACTGTTCCCGTGGTGACATGATATAGCCAAAACCTTGCTCAGAACAGCCTGGGGTACACATATCTAGTGTGAGTGAAACATTGGAACCCCTCCTGCAAAACAGAGCAATCAGTTTGCTTACCACAGTACAGGCTGACCCGTCACTGCCAGTATACATCAGCAGTGGATACAGTTCTGACAAAAGTAACTTTTTAAAACTGGTGATGCTTCTTGTGTAGATAAGAAGACCATTTTGTACACTGGCAAGTGAAGGTCAGTAGGGTCAAAAGCCAGCACTGTCAAAGCATTGTCTCTAATACAGCAACTACATTTTGTTACCCAAACAGAAGCAACCTGTTTGTCAAAGGCACTGAGCAGACAACTGCAGGAAGTTTTCATACTTGCATAGATCATGCAATACTTTTGAAAAGCTAGAGACAGACTGACAACTAGGATCTACATTTTCACCTGTGATATCTTAGTTTTCTTCAGGCCAGATCTTACTGAATAACCATCTCTTAGTATCTAAGACAATATCAGCAAGGCGAGATCTTGGAATAAACATTACAGTTCAACATGAATAAATACATGAAATGCTAAGCATAACAATGAATAATTATTCTATCTAAAAAGTTCTCTTTCTACAACAGAATCTCATGAGAAGGATAAAAAGAAGGTCCCAGTATTTCAACAATTTAGAGCATATCTGTTGTAGAATTTTTAGTGGCATTTATGCAAGTTAGCTACACAACAAAACAAAAAGGTCAAAATGCCAGCACCGTTTATTGAAAATTTGTAAAGAATTTCTGAGCTTTTGTCATTCTCAAGTCATAGACAAAGAAAGATGCAAGTGCCATCAGTGAATCTATTTTCAAACATCTTTAACATAATAACATCACACAATATGATGATTAATGGATTTAATGTTCTATACATCCACTCAGTAGACCTGTTTTTGATGACTCACTCACCTGGCAAAATCTACTTGGGAGATGTTTGCAGGAGCTGCTCAAAAAACATGTACACACACAAGGATGACCAGCTCACAGAGAAATGGGTAGAAGTTGTTACTTGGATCACAGCCCTTTTCTAGATTCAGGAGTTTTTCCAAAAGAATGTGCAGCCAGCCTCCTGCTAAGATTCACAGTTATGGGTAAATGATTATGGATGAAATATGACCACTAGTGGTAAACACTGAACTTTAAGTGGCCCTTTTAAAAATATTTTGACCTATCCTCCCCTGTGCTGTTAAACAACTAACTACATCCCTCCCCAGAAATAACGGCATTTGATAACAAATGCTTTCAGTTCTTTTAAGGTAGCAGAGGCTACACACAAAGATATCAAAACTACTTCAGCATAGGAAATGAGATTGTCTCTTCAAGAATAACATTCAGCGCTCTTTGAACTTAGCTAGTAACTAATTGCTTCTTTAAGGGTGTAGGTGGTTAAGAATGAGATGGAAGAAAGACTGAGAAGCAGGATGGATTAACAAGGAAAAAAAAAAAAAAAAAGAAGGGTAGGTAGATAATTTAACACAGCACTACCACAAGGGAAGAGGGACCAATGCTTGATGTAAATGAAATCTGTCTGAGCACAGCCCAAACCTGAAATGATGTCTGGTTTCACAAGTACCTGTATATTTTGAAAAAAGAGGTTTATTTTACATCTTAGTGCACACATTCTACCTATTGAGAGAGCTTCACGAAGCTGCTATCCCACTTCACATCTCTTCTGCTTTGATTTTTTAATTGTAATTCAATACTTAATTAATATTCACTACTTTTCTTGAAAGAGTGAGCATCTTTCTTGAAGAATAGCTGCCACACAAGAAGAAACGTAAGCATTTTTAAAAAGAGACAGGTGGAAAGAGATTAGGAATACTTCAAAGCACAAGTGACTGACACATTTCAATCTTGCCCATACTGGAGAACAACAAAACTGGAATATCATGTTTAAACCAGAAGAACGCAAAAAAGTAAGACATCTGAGGACAAATGATGTAAACAAAAATAAAGTATGAGAAAAAACATTCTAAATGTACACTATAATTAAAAACCTCTGCTAAAACATTCTCTTAATGCGTCATGTGGACCTTTGGAAACTCATCATTTAAGTTCTTTTTAAATCATTTAAGTTCTGTCTTTTAAATTCTATATATGATAATTATGGTTAACATTCCAATTAAGATGGAAGAACAGAAAATAAAGAAAGGCGCACACTTATATTGGTGAAGTGAAATAAAATCATTTTGTAGATGAAAGTTCAGTTCAACTCAATACTCAGTAAACTCTGCTGAGCCTTGCCTATCCCCACATGCACACCCTGGAATTCACATACGTCTGAGCCTTTCAAAGTTTGCCAAGCACAAGTGACCCTTCTGGAATACAAATGAGCAAAGATGGAGAAATGCAGCACAAAACAATACTGCATCACTCCTTTCTTCCTCTTGTCTAACAACTGCTCTTTCCCAGTTGTGAATCTCTCTGAGAAACTCTGTTGTCTTCTGGTTTAAGAAGTGAACACCAGCACACCCTAAAATTCCATGACTGGGTTAAGTTCAAAGGAATTCATTCACATTCGATTTATATGAGAATTAGGGCAGATAGCTTGTACAACGGTTTGCTTTTGGAGTGAAGACCAATCCTTCAGTACAAGTGACAGAAAAGAAGAATTAACAATATGCATCTTTCAGTTGTAAAAGATTTCACTGCTCTGTAGTGGATTTCATGCTATACAGCTACCATCGTGAGAAATGGCAAGGGACAAATCAAACAAATGGATCTCACCAAGGAAACAAGTGACACTTCTGCATAAGACCTGTTAAGTGCTATCTGGAAATTGCATGATTTTTGATTAACACGCTTTATATTCAGGAATGGACTGAAAACAGACAGGCAATAAAGCAAAGGCTTAGCTTCAAAACCACATTTGAAAATGACATTCATGAAGGTAATAAAGCTTCCTACCAGGCACAGATTTAAGCCCAGAAAATCTGGGACCAAGCATTCCCCTGGTTCATTACATCTACCCTACCTTTCTTGCAAGCCCACGGATTTAACCGTTAGTGTAGCTGGATCTGTCTCCACTTTAATATCCATTACACAGTCAAAGACTGGGGTATCGGGTACGGGATCCAAATCTAGGAAGTCATCCTCATTTTTATCTTCTGTCCACTCTGAGTACGTGAATGAAGGCTGCCGGCTCACAGACTGGCGTCTGTCCTCCTGTAGCGGAAAGGGGGGGTCTGGACGAGCTCTGAGCAGATGCCAAAACTGGAGGAAACAAACATTTTAAAAAAACCTTTCTGGTTGATGCCAGTCCTTCCATACAACTCAGGATGGCTCATAAGGACAGCACCCTAATTCACTATAGTGTATCAGAATTGGATAGTATCAAAGAGGACAGGAACGTTCTATGCAGGAATAGTTTTGTTGTGTGTTACAAGGATTTAAATCTGCTTTCAGGCACAGAGGTTTCCACAGAGCTGAGCAGGATCAGGAATACAGAGGAAGCAGAATGTGCTTGTGATCATCACATGCAAGCCAACATGACACCACTGCCCTTTTGTTCACTTGCTTACCTTTTACAGACTTGTTTACAAAATCAAAATGTACTGTGCTATTCCACAAACGACACCTCTCCTCACTTAATGTTCTTTTCCACCTAAAACGTAGATATACTTGATTTAAGGTAAACACCATTTTTCTGAGCTGCACATCTTTAATTATCTGGTTCTGTAGTCTAAATTCATGTATAAGCCAATCATTTTTTGTAGGTCTTAAGTCTGATGTAACTTGTTTGAGGCTCGGAACACCTAAATAATTTTTCTGCCATTGGTGAAGCGTATTTTGCAATGTAACTGTCAGATTCAGACATAATATAGTCATATAATAAGAAATCCTGTGAAATTCTAGGACAAACGCAATATGAAAACTTTGTATTATACATTAATTAGGGGTTTGGAATGGTGTATATCTAAGAAAATATCCTACCATATCGTTTTGCACGAATGTGTGGTAGGCTAAATGATTCTGAGATATTATCATTTGAGTGTTTAATCCTATATAGAGACCTCAGATAAAAACATCAAGTTAATCTTCTGAGTTCCAAAACCTGAAACATTAGGCCAATTTCATCCTCCAGCATTGAAGCAGGAGCAGTATCATTCAGCCTAAGTGTCATGCAAAGTATCCTGCACAGACACATACTCTTTTGAAACTAAGCAGCAGCATTTTCCAAGGTAAATTCTCTTCTGTACTTTTCCTAAATGGCTTTTAAGTAGGCAGTTGAATTTAGAGAATATGTCAATAAAAAAGGTCAAATTTGTTTTGTTAATTTGTGCAGGGTTTTCGACAAAAATTCTTCCATGAGTCCTCATGTGCTTTCATTCTCTAGACTCAGAGAAAGAAGAAGTGAAGCAAGTTTTCATTTCTGTCTACAGTGAGTTTCAGATTGTTAGACTCTCACAAAGAAGCAGTATTCAGTCGACAGTTACTGCAACCAAAATGCTTTTGTTTCAGTTGATCAGAACAAGCAGCAATTACAAAAGCAAACAAAAACATGATTGCCAGACTGATGTAAATTTGAGGCCTAGTAAAATAAATAAATAAATAAATAAATAAAAAAGCCTGCCCTTCACTTTTGACCTGCTGGGTAACAAGCAAGAAGCTTGAATATCTGAATCCATTTTTGTTCCCTAGGACGCCTTTTGGAGTTTGGCAGTTCCATGGTACTAGCCATGACTTTTTCCATGTACCACAAGTCTAACTAACAAGCAATTCACAATGTGTTTATCCGCTCAGTAACTTGTTACTACTGGATAACACCACTGTTACTCTGAAAAGCTGTTCGCGAGGACTACAGATCTGTGCTGGTCCTCCACAACTGCTGGACCTTCACACACTGTTACACAATGTAGAAAACAGACAGCATCACTAACACAGACCTCAAGCACACTACCCAGCCTGTTATTTTCACTGTGACCAGTAAGCTTCCAATACATTCTGGTGTCTGGATATTCTCAGAAAAGCACATCAAACTTTAGCTGAGATCTACTCTCTTGAATATTCTGCTCCATGTAAATTGTAGCCACAGATCACCTGATGCAAAAAAGAACTACATATTATCATGTGCACAGACAAGACAAGGCTCCAGTTCTCTTCATATTTCTTCTGAAATTCCTTTTCTCTGCACTGTTAGGTGTCCCAGTAGTTATTGCTTTAAGATTAAGGCAACAAAGTAGCGCCATAAGAAAGCATTTCTCCTCCCTTTCCTAGGTAACTACTAAGGCATTAGTGTGAGTAATCACAGTTGCTAAATAAGAAAATACATAAGGTGTTTTAATTGATATGCCATCTAGCATGCATGTTAGCTAAGGACTAGTTTGTCAGGTCCATCTATAAAGAAAGAAGAGCACATTTGGGAATGAAATATTTAATTATAATGGCACTCCACAATATAAAACACCTCTTCAATGAGGCTTTTAGGCAACACATCACTTAAAAACCATGGGAAAAACAGAAAAAAAAAAAAACAAAAAAAAAACAAGCAAAATGAAATGAAAAATCCTTAGCTGAGACAAAGAAGGAAACTGTCTTCATACAACTGTTGCCTACTGGGCTAGTATTTCAGAAATCCTGTTAAGGTATATCACTGCATCATTTCCAGTGTTCTGCTAATGACTATTTTACACTTATTCTTTAAACACTGGCAAAAAGAGATGTTTTCAAATTGCTACTCAGCATGATCTGGGAAGAGAAGGAGACAAAGGTATCAAGCAGGAAGAGACCTGATTCATACGCCCTCTAATATGCTCTCCTAATGTCACTGTCAGGGAGAAGATACTGGGAAAGATGAACCATTGCTCTGGCTGCACAGGGTGTGTATTGTGTTCCAACATTATATGTCTGCAATTTTAAGAGCAGCTGCAGAAATGATGCAGCCAGACCCTTCATAAAGCTGATACCACAAGGTACGATGGCCACAAGCTACAGAATAGGCAGGCATTAAATCAGGCATTAAAATACTTCTTCCCCAGGTGTGCCATACTGTTAAAGCATAGACATCTTGAGAGGTGATACATCTCCTTCCCTGGAGGTTTTCAAAACACATGTAGAAAAATGTTTGGCTACCTTCCTAAGTGTTGCTAACAGCCCTGCCTCAAACCAGATTTTGGATTAGCAAACTCAACTCCAAATGTCCCCTCCAACTAAAGTATGATTCTAAGATACACTTCATTACATTGCATATCACTCAAACTGCATGCACACTGCATGGCTTCAGCTTCCTGAGTGGCCTGAAAATATTCTGCTATAAGGACAGAAGATGATTATTTTCTACCTGCATTCCCACCCTAACAGAACAATATAGAGGGGTAAGAAATGTCATATTCAATTATAGCTCCCTAAAATGAAAGAATTTTCCCCAGCTTTTCCATCTAATGCATTCCTTTGTGACATTTACACAGTGGAGAAGAGCCGTACAATCCTCCTGCTCCCCAGTGGTTGCCAGTTAACTATGTTAATGGTAGTCATGCCTCTAATCTTGTCCTGCACCTGGGGTCTTGGCCTATATCTATCTACAAGAGCATTACTCTGGTAAGTATACTGATGCTCTGCAACAGCTCCTTCTACCACTTCAGACAAGAGATGCACTGCATAAGGCAGCAATTTTAGATGGTTTCTTTACTGGACCACATGCTTTCTATTCTAAATGAAAATACTCAGCCCGTCTGTAGATGAAGAAAATAAAAAATACCACTGTAATCCACAATAAATCAAGAAATTGAGTAAGGATAAAAGTAGTCATGATTCCTCTATGTAAAGCATGCCAGTAATCACAGGAAAATAGTCCTGAAGGTGTTGCTTTAAAATCATCCTGAGCATAACATCAGTAACTACTGGTAAACTAGACATCTTACAAAATCTCACCAGAAAAGGGCACAAAACAGCTTGCACAGTATTGTACTTACCAGAGATCCAACAAGTAGCAGTCCTAGAGAGGCTAAGGATAGCAGGATATACGATACCACAACATTTCCGATTCTAGTCAGATCCTGCAAAACAACACAACTGATATCATATATTGCTTTAAGACACAGTATAACATCTGCATACATGTTCTTGATATTTATCCATTCTTGGATTTTCCATGTAGACTAATCACACCTGTGAAAGCTGCCAACATGAACAACAGAAAAATGCCAGGCTTTCAAGAAGATTAAAATTCAAACCACATCTTAAGGTGGTTTCCATTGTGAAGGATTGTTGCACAAAAATGAACGTGTCCTCACCTTATATATTTCCAAAATTGAGATTTGGAATCAGTACTGAATTTTACAGCCTGGATCCATATTTCTTTGCCCATGTCAGTTTAATTTTATCCCCTGGCAGAATGCTTTTAACTATGTTTAGTATTGCTCCTGTGTTTATAGATTCTTACATAAAACTCAGCCACAGAGGACTTCAGGTCATCAGGTTCATTCACAGCACTTCACTTGCAGTGAAATTCACACCACAGTTCTAGCCATATTCAAGTACATCATAGTTCACCCTTATTCTCAGTACTACATACAAAATATGATTTTAACAGGCTTCAGCAGGCAAGGAAATTTAATATTTCTGATCTATTAGTAATGCTAGAGAAAATTCATAGTTAAGAGCTTGTTTGTTTATTTAAACATCAAATTTGTTTTCCTTTACTGCTTTCAAGTCTAAATTTATATGGTGAATAGTGCTATAATAATTAACTTTTAAAGATATACATGAACATCTGCACAGAAGCACACTTAGGTGTTCCTGTGGTGCTTTCTACAAATAACTTCACTCCATGCTTAACTCACAGAACATTCATTTTAAGTCAAAGTTCTATAAATTGGTGATTTTATGCAAGAAAAAAAATTGTTACAGATAGACTGACAGAAAATTAGACATAAGCAATGCTCTGTAAAGAGTGTTGACTGTGCATCATAGCAAATGCAAGGACAAAGTGCTTCTTTTAAATAGAGGAGAGCAAGTGACATGCAGCTCAAACACTGTTAAGGAAATATAGAAAACAGTCTCCTCTGTACTTCAGCCACAAGAGGTCTGAGTCAGATTTCCTATCTGTACTGCGTAGCTTCCTTTACAAAGATGACGTACAGTGAACCCAAACATTCCGAGGGCAGTTATATCTCCTGACTTTTGTAAGTAGCTGCTCACAACTTAGTTAATGGTGAGCTGTCCACAACAGCAAAATCTGCACTGGGTATAATTAGCCCAGTAATTAATCAAATGAATTATACTGGTATCTGTGTCATTATGCCATGGTGAGAAGCTAAGCAATTTTACTGTAGTAGTTTTGTAGACATAATTGTACATCTACACTTAATATACCTGAAATACATTTACATGTACAGATACGATTTAAACTGAATAAAAACAGATTTTTTTTTACTCAGCATTTCACAGTTTGCATCCTTTGTGTGGGTTCATCCATTCTTCCAAGAATTTAAGCTTCTATCTGTCCTAATAAATGGAGTTCCATGCTCTCCCTTCATGCAGATGGAGCATTATAAGGCTGATCTCTCATTAATGTGTTTCATTTGCAATAATTTGCACATTATGAAAAAAAATTCTATGTTTGTCTAACATCATAGCCAAAAATCTGGCCCTGTTTTTAAAGACAAAATATGGATCTATTTTCAGAAAACACTTTTCACTATTTCAGAACACACACACACAATGCAGTTACTACATTATTAGCAACACATATGTATTACAAATGTAGTCCAAAGACATAAGGGAAGCATCGACTAAGGCTACTAACAACAACCATACCAACAGAGAGATGAGAAAAGACACTTACCACTCCTTGATCTGACAAAAATTGTTCAAATGGGGTAAGGAAGTAAGACAGCATGTCAAAGGCATTCTGAGTTGCTGAGATGGTCCCATAAGTGCTGTACCACAGCATCATGCAGAGAAGCTGTGCAATCAATCAGAAAAAAACAATAATGAGTTCTCCTCATTGTACACTGATTTTCATTTCAAGACTGCATAATTAACTAATTTACTTGCCATTGATTTTATGTTGATCATCACTGTTGCTTTAAGAATTCAGGTATTTTTCTGACTCTCACTTAACTAAAATAGAAAGACTGAATGATAAATGCTCAGCCAGCATGATCTAGATGCTTATCAATGAGAACAGAAAGCGTACTCTGATCTATACAAGCAAAATGACTATACCTAGGATTACTACTTTTAAATCAAAACTAGAATTCAGTGAACTTTTTATGTTATTAAAATATCTATCCCCCACTATGCAAAGCTCTCACAAATAGCCATGTCCAAATACTTATCCCTATGAACACATACATGCTGAAGCATTTAATTTCAGTCATTTAAGGTTGCTGTACACTACACAATTAACACAAAATAACAAAAGCAATAATATTATATTTAATGTTCTCACAGAATACACTTCCTATCTCAAAGGGCACAAAGGGACTTTAAAAAGGACACAGTACTCAGATCATTTTTCAACAAGACTGTTGAAAAAACGGTCCCAAAGGAAGGGGCTATTAGCAAAGCAAGGGTGTGGGAGATGGCTGCAGAAATAAGACATCTAAAGTTAAGTCCATGTTATGTCCACTATGAATCCTCCAAAGTCAAGAAAGCTTTTAAGAAATGTCCCATCATTTCAAAGTGACAACAAGCTTCCTTACCAGTATCTGAGAGAGGACAAACAGATACATGCTGTCTCCAGTCATTAATCCATTCCACCAAGCACCCCAAGCAAGCAGAGCAGTTTTCTGGGAGGCTGTTAAGGACTGCTCCTTCCTGTTGAGCTGTTCTTGTTGCCCTTCAGCTTCATCCATTGACTCCATCACAGCTGGATTGGAAAGACCTTCACATGAAAATAACATGTGCAGGGAATGAATAGTACATAACTCTGCAACCACTGCGGAGGCTGCAAGAGCTATTGTTTTCCTAAAGACGATGGTTACCTCTCAGTTCTGCTTTAGTAAGTGCAGCTCAAGGTTGTGAGCGTCACAGTCTATTAGTGTAGCTGTATTCACCTGCCTTCGTCAGAAAAAAGTGAGTGTGGGTGGATAAATTATTTTCCCCTTTCTTTCCAGAGGTGCAGATTCTAGGCTTTGTTGTTAATAAATTCTCATTTACATTGCTGTACCTTTTTGTTTTCTATTCTTTAAAAGTAATGATCTGTGCTACTTCATAGTCCCAGCCACATGATGGCATTTTGTCCCTCCCTACCTCAGTTTCTTCCTTTCCCATTATTTCTCTTTGTCTAATGCGATTAAAAATTTCTGAGACAGAGACCCATGCTCATATGCATCTTCATAGCTCTGGATTTTGGCTAGGTGTCCTATGGCACTAATAAAAGACAAATTATAATAACCTACTTCTTGGATGGATTTGTATTTAGGAGTTATTTGATAACATTGTAGTGGTATTTCATTCAATGGACATATGCACTGATGCAGTGAACACCTCAGCGGCAGTATTTTAAACATAATGCATAGACAATAATTAAGATAATAATTAGATAAAAGATCAGGACCATCTGAAGTAAGTACTAGTGATCTACATCTTTCCACATAAGCAAAACCTCAAGGTTGCCTGCCCTATCCACAACATTATCCTTAAGCCAAAGCCAGCCATGAGTACTCCAGATAATGGCAACATTGTTGGCCTTCCTGTGGTTTGTGGAGGTGAGGTTTCTACAGAATGGTCTCTTCAGAATGGTTTCTCTAAATGTGTCAGAATAGTTATTATGTCAGAAAAGCACCTATAAATGAGGCACAGCTTGAATTAGGCAAATGAAACATTCATGGCATCGGTGGAGACTCTGGCCATCAGTATGACAAAGATATGGGGAAATACACCATTTAATCTCTAAAAGACTATATCACGACAACAGACAGTAACATAGGCTGTTAATTTCCAAGAGCTTCTTTTTCCCACTCTGTGGGTGTTTTCTCTCCCTTCACTGAAACAGACTTTATGACACTCCTGCATAAAAGAACAAGGTGCTTGGGAAACATTAATGGCTTCCTACAATGCTCTCTATTCCCATAGCTGCCCCAAACAAAAAAAGGTTGTAAGTGTGTATTATCCAGTACTTATGCGAGACATCAGATTACTTATTTCTTATATTCAAACTAGCAACACTCACTTTGTGATGGGGAATAGCCTAAGAAGGGTATGATGGGTGTAAGTGGTTCTGGGTAGCTATTTTCATCATCTTTTCGCAGGTATTTCACAGGAAGCACAAAAATGCAAATCTAGATAGATACACTCAGCTATGTAAGCTGTACACCATAGGTATACACTGGAATTAGCCGGTAGACGATTAGCCAGGGAAGACAGCACAGCAATCAGCACCAATAACATCATTTTCATACTAAACATATGCCAATAAAACATGGAAATATATGAAACAAAAAATGTAAAAATAACATCAACAATTCCAGCCTGTATTTCTCACAGTGATAAATTTCATTTTCATCTGTACATTTATAATGCTGGAAGATGAAGTAGGAAGATCCTACTTTTCCTCCAGCAGCACTAAATAATGCACCTGAGAATGGCTGATGAACCCATTAACTTACTGTTTTTCTAAACCTTAGTGATGGCTTTTGTTGAATACAGTTTCCAAAAGCTTCACTAAAATATGTGCAAAGCAGAAATAAAATACATTTGGGAAGACAACCAGAGAACACAGATTTGAAGCTCAGGTTTCAACTCTTTCTTATAAACTCATGATACTTCAAATACTTTTCTTTTTTTTTTTTTTTTTTTTTTTTTTTTTTTTTTTTTTTTTTTCTTAATAGACCAAAAGCTCATTCATCTTTTTATGCAGGTAAATATAATCTCTCCATTTCATTCCTGTTAGAGCCTGAGATTTTACAAGGCCACTTCTGCCTAAGTTGGAAACAGAACCCTAACTCTAAATGACGATGTTAAGGCCACTTGACCACGCACCTTTGAAACAAAGACGTCAAAGTTAGGGGAGTGCTAGATCTGTAACCATGGGGATCTATGCCTCTCCAGAGTCAAGAAGCCCAATTCCCAGAGTTCCATTGTTGTCTAGCAACAGACATACAATGTTGGAGTCGTGTTTTTCTTATGACTGACTGCCCGATATGAAGTACAATAGATTACTTCTATCATTTCTACTCTGTGAGGTAGAGATGTGCTCCATGAACCTAAGAGCCAAGGACTCCTGCTGAAATGTTATTGTTTATCTACTGCCAACAGTTTCCTTTCACTAATACAATAAAAAATAAAAAAAATAAAAACCAGAGACACCAAGTCAAGTACACAGATAATGGAGAAATGTCAGAATCCATATGCTTAAATGTACACATAAAGATTATATTCTTGAGTAAAGAAAGAATTAAAACTGGATTAATTCAAGTTCACTAGAAAAAAATTACTATTCCAAATCACAGAAGATTTTTACAAACATAATGATGCATACCTAAGATTTTGTATTGATTTAACTATATCAGCTTTAAATAATATTTCAATTATCCAACTTTATATGACAATCTTATATTGCTGCATTATTTTCCCTAGCAGGCTCTGGTTTCTTTCATTGCACAGATTAGGTAATACAAGTGAGATATCAATAAAGTTTTCTTGCTTCAAGGTCAGTGCAAAGGTCTTGAGACAGCTGATGAGAATGACTCCCCCTCCAGAAGATGCCAATTAAGCCTTACTTTGATGGTGATTTGATTGACATCAAAATGCAACATCCACATGACAGTCTTATGAATTTCTACATCATGGAAATATGGATTTATTTTCCGCCAGTACTTCTCCTTTGACACAGGGCTACATTTGCTAGAAAAATCAATTGTAACTAAAATGTCTCAGACATCTGTATCAAGCATATGGCTTATTAAAGCAACTTAAAATTTTAAAATAGCACCATAAACTTAAATATCACTTCTGATCTTTCAGTCAAACTAAGTGAAGTACCCATCTTACATTCTTTTCCTAAAAACAGCCATCAGAACAAGTTGCCAAAAAATAAATCCCATGATCACATGTCTAGGCTGTATTTCATAATGATAAGGAAACACAGGGCAGACACAACCAAGAAAAATAGGAAAGACCATCCACTCTGCTCACTTCTTAGTGCGGGTGCTGTTCCACACTAAGGGGAGGTATCTTTGGGCAGGATAGGAATAGACAGGGAATTGAGTTGAGCCACGTCCTAGATGCACAAGCTAGAAGAGAGAAATGGCCTCACCTACACTGCCAGCTCTCTAGCACCAGCTGTAAGGAGCTCAACTGAACTGTCCCATGCATGCATTGTGTGTAAGGAGGATCCATATCCCTCTGAACTTGCCTACATCTTCATGACAGCTGTGCTTGGCTATAATTTACATCCAACAATGGGTCTGGAGTCAGGAAGCACTGCAAATCATGAATGTGCCAGCTATGCTTCATAGTCAGCAAAATTACCAACAGTTTATATCACAGTCCTAAATTTACATATAGCCTCTCCATCTTTAAGTAATCTATTGAAATTATTGTGTCAGATTTCCATCCAGCTGTTAGGGAGACCTGCCATCAATTAGAGAATAGTAAATGAACACGTTCTACTGACATGAGTCTGCAAAGCTCATTTTCACAGGCACTGAAACTATGTATGCAGGGCATAGTCTGGCTGTGTACTTATATATCTCATTAAATCTATAAGTCATGAGACACTGCAGGGAAATCCAGATACTGTCAAGACACTTCTAAGATGACTGAGATGCTTCAGAGTGCACACAAACATGATGTAGCTTGTGCTGGAGTATAATAGAACAGCTCATCCACTCAGGAAACAGAGCTCTAGGAGAAAGATACCAGTTCAGAGGATATTCCCTGTTTTGCTTGCAACACAATGATGCAGGAGAAGGATGAAAACAGAATAATAAGCTTCTGGACCAAGAAACAAACATTTCTTTTGCACAACAAAGGTCTGGGAGGAAGCAGATATAAGGAAGGAGAAGTGTTGTACTTGCATAGCAAAAAACCTGTGTACTCACATTCCTCTCTCTCCACGGGAAATCAGCTGTGAGGTCACTAACCTACAACTCAAACTTTTACTAAACTTCTTTACAACCTGGTAAACTCACATACTAAGTAGATAAACATAATGGCTGATGTCAGAACTCGTTACAGAAGGATACAATTCACCATTTGCAGGAAGGGCTGTTCTTCCTTCACATCCTCTGCATTCCTAACTGATCCAACAAGTTGCGTTAAAAATTACACTCAAGATCCAATAAGCTGTGTTGAAAGCAATGGGAATGCTATTTCACACTCTTGTAGTTATATTAAGAATGCATCTCTTTCTACCTTCTACATTATAAATTTTCTTTCTACCTTCTCCATTGTGATACAGTACTGACTTCTACTCTATTTGACCACTGATGTTCTGTGTTTCCAAGTGCCTCATACTCTTATCTTTTCCAAATAAATAATAAAAATATAATAAAAGAATAAAAAATTCACTGGAAGAAGATCATGTAGTCCCTAAAAGTAGTCCAATTGAGATCTGCAAAGAACAACAGCCCCTAGAGCACCTTATAATCACCTACTACTGCATTCCTGGAGTTAGAAGGGATTTACAACAATGTCACTCAACTAAATACTTCTAATTCCACTCTGGAAAAAGTCCAAATTCTAGCTGCCATGAAACTGTGGTTGCTAGATCTTACGTTTGTAATGTAAAACCACATAGAGAGCTACTTTGGAGAACACCATGCAGCTTAACACAAACACTAACCTTACCAGATACACATCTCTGACTAATTCTGTAAGGCACCAAAGTAATCACAAAAACCCTTTTGTATCTAACTGGAAGCCAGTTAGATTTATCTAACACTGCAAGGAGAGCAAGCTGCAATCTCATATTTCATCCTTTTCTATGACATAGTCTATAGAAGAAATAAGTCTGACAAATCCAAGTAAGAGGTCCAAACAACTGTGACTACCACCTTAGAAAGAACACAGAGGAATGGAAAACTCACTGGAAGTCAATCTCTTAGGTGGTCACAAAAATTCAGCTTTTGATTTCCAATGCTTTTTGTTTGCATTATGTGTATCTGCTCTGTACCATACAGTTATCTAGGGCAAGCTGCAAGCATTTGCAGATATGTGGGGAACAAATGAAAATGTATAACATTAAGGGATTCTATATGAGAAAGATGCACACTTTTGCTAGAATGATCACACTGAAAGTTACCATGAGTTCTGGCATTTAATTTGGTGTGCTTGGTCCCTAGGTTGATATGGCCATCGAGGGAATGGAAGCTTCTCTGGGCTCTTAATGACACTATTTCAGGTTCTCTGAAGATTCAAAAAAATATCGCCCCATGAAGCTGGGCTGACTGTGTGTGTGTGCACGCACACATTATCTGCATCAGCTGAAAATGGAAGATTTCATCTGTTCTTTGAAAGATCAAACACTGGAAGAGAGGTTTGTGGAAAATACTGTGATAACTATGCAAACCACAGATTTCCAACCGAGCTTGTAGTATGTTCACAGATACAAAGTGAATATCTCCTATTGTTTAGTCTATGAAGAACTGTGTTTTAGTTCCTCCTTTTGAACGAAAAACACTGAAATTAATAATAAAACATCCCCCATTTCTGTCTCACTACAAAAAACAACAACAACAAAAACAACAACAACAAAAACAACAAAAAATAACCCCAAACCTCATAAACTGCAATGCCCCTCTCTAACACTAAGGAAAATGTTTATTTACCATTACATGATAGCAGATAATCCCTAAAAAGCATAATTTTCGCTTTGCATTAGATTGCCTGGGAGTAGTAGTTATTTTAGAGCATTTAAAAGCCAGTAGCCTTCTTTCTGAGAAAGGCAGATATTCATTGAAGTTCCTGTGACACAGAAGTGCAGAAAGGGAAATGGGTATTTTCTACTAGTCAGGTAAAGCAGAAGGGATTTGCACTCTTCAAGGCCAGTTGGTAGAATACAGATGCTGCTTAAAGCAAAACGATTACCAAAATGCAGACGTATCAAGAGAAAAGAAAACAAGGAGAAAAGTCAAACAGAATAGCAATCAAACCAGGCAGCAAACTGAGTTCTATGTATTTCTAGTCCACCACCTCTCCCCTTTCACTGGTAAGGTTTTTTAAATGACTTATAGACAAATTTCTTCTCTACTTGACATGAGTTCTGCTAAAAGAATATGCAGCCCTTTTCCCTGCTAGTGACTTGCAAAGCTCCGTCCATAAATGGCCTATTCTCATCTCTGAAAGAACAGGAACCCGCTACCAGAGTATGCAAGGAGAATAGTTGCCTTTCCACTCAGCAGCTCCCTGCTGAACTGTTGAGTCACACATTTTCTCTGCATTCATTTTCACACTGCTCCCACTCAGTCCACCTGCCACTTCATCTGGGATGGGTGGGAGGAGAAAAAAAAGAGGTTAAGCAAGAAAAAAATGTTCATGTTCACCCAGGATCATTATTATGATACTGCAGGGTCATGTATAAGAGCAAGCCTACAAGCTGCTAGAGAGGGATGGAGAAGAGAAACATCAGATTGTGGGATAAACTGCCTCCCTCTCTTCTTCTTCAGCAAGAGATTGGTCAGTGAATAAACGGCAGATCTCATCTGATTCTCAGTCGCACACTGATTGAATGCCCCTTTTGACTTGTTCTGTTAATCAGGGGCTTCGTATCAAACTTAAGGCTTTCCTCCTTTTCTCTGACTTAAAAGAGTTTTCAAGATGGCTGTGATCGTTTTTCTCAACAGTTCAACAGACATTGTGAAGCAATTGCCTGGCTGTCACAGTGAACTGCCACAATGACAAGTGCCAATACCTTCTGGATAGATCCCAGCTCTGAAGGTTATCTTTAGCTGAGTTGCTGCAGTGGAAATGTCAATCAGTCCCAATTCCTTCTTTAAACTGAATAATCTGAAGAAAAAAAATCTTAGCCGCTTTCTTATGATTGATTTCTATGAAAGCTTCAACAGGAGTCAACATCACTTACTATCTGATAAATTTCAGTGTGAAAAAGAGATACCTGTTTATCATTGCTATGTTGGGTATAGATGTCTACTACATTAGTCAGTACAGCTGAATAGATAAATTTAAAGAAATATTATTTCCATAATAATTTAATCAGACTTTTAAAACACTTCAACTTTTAATGTCACACAGGAAAAAAAATAAATCCCAGAAGATTCACAGTTTGAAAAGTTGTTCCAAAAAAGCACCTCTGAAACTGACTTTCAGACTAAGCCAGGATAACTGTGAAGCACCACCTGGAGTACTGTATCCACGCCTGGGGACCCCAACTCAGGAAAGATGTCAAGCTTTTGGAGAGGATCCAGAGGAAGCACACAGTGATATTCAAAGGGCTGGAACACTTCATCTATGAAGACAGACCTGATCTAGTTCTTGATTTAGTGGCAGGCAACCCTGTCCATGGCAGGGGTGTTAGAATGAGATTATCTTTGAGGTCCCTTCCAACCCAAACCATTCTATAATTCTATGATTCTTAGACTACTCTTACTGCTCACATCCAGTAGAAAAATTAAGAACTAGATAATTTTGTTTTCAAAGGTAGATCTAGCACTTGAGAAAATAAGACTATTTTTCACTTGTCATAAATAGTCTCCTTGTGAACGTTTGTACTCTTTTCTCAGTAATTCTTCTGATGCAAGCATATTCACTTGAAGGTGTACTTGTACTCCACAGGCCTGAAAGTACAAAGACAAAACAAGTCTAGAAAGTGCAAAGACTTTAGTGGAATCTTTTAAATATGCCTTTCTGTGTGAACTCTTCCCTAAGTTCATCTCTTGATGAACCAGATACTCTTAATAGCGCTCCTCCCAGACACGGAGCCCTGCACAACAATACTGGCTTCTTAATACAAGACGATCTAGTATGATAAATTTATCATCTGGTAATTCTTGATCATTTCACCCCATCTCTAGTCTGTAATCATTTATAGGAAAGTTGAAAGGGCAAATCAGCTCACAACACCCTTTGCTGGCAAGAGTCTAGCTCAGGTGTAAGCCCTTCTTGCACAGGATTGAGAGGAAAGTAAAATCATCAGCTCTTTGCTCTAGAAAGGTAGGCTTCTCAGTTCAGCAAAGATGAAACAGAAGGAACCATCAGAAATAATAAGATTGTTAAATAGAGGAACCAAATTGAAAGTATATGATAGCTACTGTACCATCTGCTCGGGTCTCATTTTCCTCCAATACTGTATATAAATCACCATGCTTCTACTAATAGTGGGGGAGTTGCCCTGAATTTCTAATGGAAAGTTAGTTATGCCCTTGCCCTCACATAAATCTTACACTCCTACTATTAAATCAAATACACAAGAGGTTTATTACTGAAAGATCTAATAATGCTTACAGGTCTCAAAGAAAGGATGTGTTGTTAAGCAGCGCCTTTTTCTCCTGGGAAACCTGTCAAGTTAAAAGATACACTGTTTCTCATTGCAGCTAGGGCTCCTAGAGCAGTGTTTGGTTCAAAACAATTAAAATATTAAATAGCGTCAAATTACTGCACTTGAAAAGTGAATGCAGACCCTTGGTGGGCAGAGGCTGTGAATATTAACTTCCATCACACCCACACATAATTAGCATTTGCTATCTTTCAATCAGGGCTCTATTCAAAGCTTCTTTTGTCAGTTCTTATTTTCTGTATAACCCTTTTTCCTTTTTTCCTATTAACCCCTCTATAGAAGTTCCTTCTGATTACTATTTAACAATTGAGTGCATTTTTGAAATATGTATAAAAAACCATTTCTTTGTTATGCTGTTTGCTTCAGTCAAAGTTTTTCAAGTGCCTAGTAATAATTTTTTGTTTTGGGGGGGTGTACTTGAGTTTTCACAAGCACATTGCAAGTTGACTTTCATCTGAGTTGGTGTCCCAGCCAGAAAACACCATTTAACAGCAAAAATTGGAATTCACATAGCAGCTCTATAATTCCATAGTTAAAGAACTATTAAAGAACAGCTTTGACTGCTGATGGTTCAGCCTTGCATAGGCAATATAGCTGAGAAGAACCATCAACAGAGCAAGAAAAATGCAGATTTAGCTGTAAAGGGTTTAATCCTCTTTTGAGGCAGGATAATCAACTCTCCCTGTTCAAATTCAAATGATCACTTTCACACCATTAACTACAGAAGGCATGTCCAGCCCATGGGCCACATACAGCCAGCATGGCTGACAGTGTGGCCAGGCACCCACACTGCACCATCATGGTGCTATCTCTGCACCATTGTGTGGCTTGGCCTTGCCTTGGGGCCTGAACCCATTGGTCACCAACACCAAACATCAGTGTGCAACTGGCACTTTTGGCACGAGCCAAAACCAGGATGTGGGGATGGCACAGTGAAGTGCTAACTCCAGTTATGGCAAATAATTTTATACGTTTTAATACACTAGCTAAGCACAGTCCTGTGAACAGCAAAAACGTGCAGCCTTATTTTCAGTTTTGATTCAGGAATTTGAGAACAGGCTACAAGATGGCCAGAAAAATCATTAAGGTTTTGGTATATTTGCAAGTCCATTTCAAGTTGACAAACACTTTTTTCGAAATGAATGTAAGTTGCAATCAGATGTTCAAGTAAAACAAAGAAAAAATCTGATCATATCTCTTTAACAGACTTTGATAAAATAAAAATATCCCTCATCTTCTCATCCCTCATCTGCCACAATCACTTCTCATTCATTCCATTGCTTTTTGGCAGTATGTACAGTTGAGAATAATTATTGTCAAGGATGAGGTACAAAAAGAGCAAAATTTCATCAAAAACCTCTGATGAACTCACTAAGAATTGCAACCACTTCCATCGCATCAGACATGAAGATTTTAACTTTTCATTCATTTGGATATAACCTGCTTTACTAAGTGACTGAAATCTTATGCCCTAGAGCCTTCAGCAAAAACATTTAGGAAAGCCACAACACATTCAACATTTATTCCAATAACATACTATTCCCTAGCAAAGAAAATTGCATCAAGAACAGTCTTAACAATTGTCTTCAGTCACAAACCTCATATGCGCCTCAAGCCTCAAGGGTACTACTGCAAGTATAAGCATTTCACTTTCATGTATTTTAAACAGCTATGCTTGAACTGGTTAGCTTCCTCAAGAAACAATGGTATCATTCAGATATTATCATCTATGTTCCAGAACAACCAGTTGGTTAGTTAAGAGTGTAAACAGCTAGAAACAGGATGTCCACGTTTAATTTTATCTCTATTACTACAAAGCTACTCCATTATAGGCACAAACGCAAAGCCTCCAAAATCAAATCCTATTGCTTCCAGTTCAGTATTCTCCTACATCTGTAATTACAGAATCTTCAAGTTAGGGACACTGTGAGATGCATAATAGTCCTATTAACTTCTCCTAGCTAACCACATAACAGCACAAAACCAAAGACTACTCCTAGAAGCAGGTAGTAGTTCACTGTGTTTATTTAAGTCCAATCTACAAGAGTGTGTGTGTGTGTGTGTGTATGTGTGTGTAGTGCTCATCAACATAGACGCAAAGCTTTAAGGAGCTAAAAAAAAAAAAACAACACAGAAAACCCCAACAGTTTGCCTTTTCATCTTCTTTACTGAGATGGAAACGTGCACAGGGCAATGTTTTGTCTAGATATATAAGCAGACAGGCACAAGTTATTATAGATCTATGTCACAGTAGGTGAGAAAAAAAGCACATGCTTATGATATGTTTTGCAATTATTCTGGGAGAATTTTTGCACCACTTGTCTGTAGTCAAGAGCTTCTGTCTCTCCACAAAACAAGTTAAAGCAGTGAAACACTTGCAGGAGCCTGTGTCCCAAAATTTGGCTTGATCCAAGAAGATGGCTGCCCCTTACATGCCACTGTCTCATGCCAAGTTATCTTAGCAACAGCTGACATTAACCAGTATGTCCAACAAGATTGTTAGCAAAGCTATTTGAAGACATCATTTCAGATCCAGGTCCTGCATCAACACTGTGTGTCTGCTTCCAGCTGGTATCAGCCAGCCCACAGCTATATTCTGTACAAAATCAGTGTGGACATGCTCTTAGTTACCTTGATCATTCTGAAGAGGATTTGAACATGATTAGATGTTCCACAGAAGTAGGCAACACGCCTGATGTTTCTGTGGGAGCCAGAGCTGTCAAGAAGGTACGCTGTTAAAATCTCACACTGCCACAGGTATCAAAGGTCTCACACCATTTCCTTATCCTGAAGATGGAAGGGCAGCAAGTCATTTTACAACCTCATCTATACAACACAAATTTGAGCTGTCCAAAAACCTTGTTTTCTGATGCTGTGATTAGAACATTTTTATATTTTTCAGGAGCTCCTGATTTCATATCATTTATAAAAGACATCATCACAAATCCAACAAGTTTATCCTAATAGAGTCTCCTCTCACACCTAGATGGAAACTTTTGTTCCACAGAAAGTACTTAAATCTGTACTAAGTAGTCTCGGAATTCATAGCTTTGAGGACAAATGCAGAACCTCCCACACCAACTCTGTCTTTTTTTCCACAGGGGTCAGATTCTACTCAAAGATTCTCTTTTTTTTCTCCCCCCTTGAAACACTCAACTCATGGTAACAAAAAGGCAGAACACACTTTCTCCACTACTTTTACTGAAGATGGCATGAATTACGCAGGGAACATCATAAGCAGAATGCACAAGAAAGCTTAAAGAGCTTAAAGAAAGATTTTATGACAGGCTCAGGCAGAAGTGCTGTGAGCTACAGCAGATATGATAAATGAGATTAATCAAGATCAAGTTCTACATTTATTTATTTATTTATTGGGGGCAGTGGGGACAGAAGGGGTAATGTGTGTAATTATAACATTGCAGTCAATGCACTTACCTTTTACATTTACAGATCTTGAAATAATCTTGCCAATTGAAAAGCCATAAAATCACCAAATTCACACATCTCCACTAGGAATAGCAGTTTAGTAGCACTCAGAAAAATCTCAAGAAGAAAGGAAGCTTCACCTAAGAGCTGCTGCGCACCCATGGAAAATGTGACAATCTCCTGTGTCCTGGCCACAGAGATTCAGAACCTGATAGTGTCAGAAAGTATACAGCAGTAAAAGGCAGCACAGGTTGCTAAGGGAGCCATTTTGAGAGCCCCTACACAACAACAAGCAATAAAAATGAAAGTCACTTAGTGTCTTTCAGGAGTGTCTCCCTTCTTCACGAAAGCCAGCCAAACTGGCTAGATGATTTCTTTATTTTTTTTTTTTTTTTTTTTTTTTTTTTTTTTAAGATAAATATAGAGAAGGCAAAGGCACCCAAACTCCTGAAAACTTCGCAAAGTAGCAAATTTGGACCATCATTTGAAGGTCAGTCTCAAACATACATTATTTACCTCTCTATTGTGATATAAAAGCTGGAGCAGAAAGGAGCTTTAATAGAATTTGTTAGTTAATTAAATAACAACACTGTGGCACTGTATCTAAGAAAAGCAATGAAAAAACTGTTCTATTTAAATGTGGCAATAGCTGTAGTCTTTGAGCATATGCTTAATGAATAAATCTGTTAGGAAAAAGGTCTGTGTGTACTGGAGGGAAGTAGTATGTTTGTTCTCACTTGAAACGTGCCATGATGGCAATCATCAACAGCAAATGGCCTCTCCTGTCAGGACTAAATAAAATTCCTTTGGGGCATTTGCTTTTAGGTGAAACTGCTTTTTCTTTTAAGAAGCATGTTCTTTTAGCTTACCAGCTGAAAATAAGGCAATGCCAGATTCATGTTATGAAGGACGCCTCATAAATGCTCACACTCTTTGGTGAGTGCAGAGTAAGAATTGCAACATAGTAATACCCAGGCAGCTTGCTACCGCAGCATGGGGCACAGCACACATGAAGACAAACAGCCTACATTCTAGAGGCATTCAGATCCCATGGTGAAAACGGTCTAACAGCGCTATGCAAGTACACTTTGTAGCTGTGAGCGCAGTTACAAAGATTTAATTGTAAAGAATACAATGCAACACAAAACATGAAGAGTATTGTGCATTTAAAGCTTAGATGCCAATCAGAATGCTGTAATGGCAAGGCATATGAGAAGAAAGCTAGTTTACTAGGTTTCCAATTCCATACGCTGGTGGATGGATCCAATTAGCTGGTAGTTTTGTTTGTGAAATTCAAGTGCCATTGATTTATGCAGGAAAATAAGTATGAGAAATACACAAAGCCAAACCACAGCTCACCATACAGACTCCTTCTTGTTCATTCCCTCAGTAACACGCTTGAATAAGGTGCTTTTTACAAAACAGCCTTGCCTCTCCCAGCAGGCATATTTTGTGCTTCAATGGCTATGGGTAACTGCCAGGTCCAACTCTACTAGATTCCCAAATGGGTCATACTGCAGCTGGAAATCTACTGCAACTGAAAACTACCAGGTGAGACCATGCCATGACCACCCCTACTTTGATGGCAATTCTCAGGCAGCAGAGTTGGGAGACTGCTCCTCATTGCTTCTGGAGGGTTGACGCATGACTCAACACCAGCTCTCCCTCAGCTTCACTAACTTTAGTCCTTGCAGTCCCTCCCCTTTCCTGTAAGAAATTTTCTCAGTGAACATATAAAGCAAGTTAAGATTAACAAAGATCAGAGATCATAAGTGGGAGGAAAGAGATAAGAAGACGCAAAAGAGACAAAGGAAGTCTCAGGCTCCCAAGGCTTCTTTTTTCAGAGAGAACTGTGACACAATGAAAAAAAAAAAATCATTCCATCATTAATACCTCTGATTCTCGAGGATGGCATTTCCTTCCCACTCTCCTCTTAATGTTAACCTTATTGGAAAGCTTCTCAGTGATTCTTCTTGCATTTCTCCTTGTTAACTATAGAGATGCTACCAGCAAGCATAAGCAAGACAAGAAATCTCAACCTAAAAACTGGTAAGACAGAGGTCTGTAAAGCATGATTTGAGAAGCACTGGGCTTTTCAACACCAGAGTGTTGCAAAAGGGACAAGAGAAAGCTGACTTCAAGAACTGATGGAAAAAAGCAGAACAGATGCTCTTTCTTTGATTACAAACTGGCTTCTGACTGCTTAAAATGAATCAGTGGTAGAAGTTTAAGATACCATGACATGACATGTTAGACTTGCAAAGGATGATTTGCTTCAGCTCAAAAATCAGCAAGATTCTATTCTCAAAAATAACTAGAATTCTTTACCAGGTTGACTTCCAGCTTATTTCAGGATGTAGGTATATGATTAGTTTGCCCATTCACCACTGAGTCTGCTGTCACTAAGTACTAACCTTTGTTCAAACCTTTATAAATGTATGTATAGCAAATATGTTTGTTATCTAAGTCAGGATGATCATCCTTGAAACTGCTGAAGTAACTAAGTAATTAAGCAGAGGAACTCTTACAATGCAACAAGTAATCTTGTTTTTGAATATAGGAGCACCTTGAAAACACATGTAGTTAATTAGCAGGTCTAGCTAGCTTGCAAAAAATCATGGAGGGTCTACCTTTGTGGAAGACCACTTAGCATCCATATGTGCAACTCTGCAATACATCAGTATCTCATATGCATATGAGATGGGCTTAATGCACACCAGGTGACCAATCTGCCTTTCAGACAAGTCTACAACCCAGATAGTGAGGCACTAGAATAGTCTGTTTATGATGCTAATCCAGGTCCTGCAAAAACACTCTCCACCACGTAACTTCAAAGATGAAAGTCAAGCTAAACAAGACTAGCATCAACAAGAAAAAGATAAAATAAATATGAAGACATGGACAAAAGAAAGGTTGAAAATGTTTGGAAATAATGGAAATGAGAACATGGTGAGAAAAGAGATGAGAAAGGGAAAATAAATACAAGGCTATAGAAGAGAAGTGCATAGGAGGAGAAATGTTGAAGCCTGGCATAAGGACTGAGGGGAGACTAAAAACAGCAGCTGGCAGTAGCTCAAATCAAACAAGGCAGCATATGCAAGGGGCACAGTACACTGGAAACTTCCTTCCTCTTGGAGATTACATACCTCAGAGTTACAGTAGAGTCTTCTCTGCCTTTCTTCTGGAAGCCCTCGATCTACAGATTAGAACCCAAACTCTGAAGCATGAGGTGATCTAATTCTGCTTTTTCTATGGCTGTCATTTCCCAATTGCTACTGTGAACTCTTCACGGAAATTTTCAAAGGCAAAGCTTCAGAAACTCTAGATTTTGATTTATTTTTTGGACTGGGAAATCAGATACTGAGCACTACCTCCTAAATAATTAAGAACATCAATAAATCAGATTTTCTATGGGTCTAGAAAATTCCCCAAATCCTCAGTTCAGCTAGACAGGGCTTAGTTCTGCTGAGGCAGGATCTCACACAATTTGAGTCCTTTTTCAAAAGTAGGGCCTAAGCTCCATTTTTCAAAAATAGCTTAAAAGCACTGAGTCTATTTCACACTGAACGACAATGAGAAAAGACTACACAGTTGCTCTTCAAACGAATGCTGGCAGGCTTTTCAAGCTACTGATGACCATATGTTTTTGCTTTCTTGAATTGTTTGCAAATACAGCACACAAATGCATGTCCATGTGTCTCTGACAATTAAAGAATCGTGTGCAGCCTTGAAAGCATCAGCATCTACATACTGGACAGTCTGGGAGCCCAGCATTCCAGACCGCAAATTGAAGGAATGTTTAGGTTTTGCACAGACATCATAAGACAAGGTTCTAAGTGGGGAAGTATTATATATATAACAAAAATATATTTCTGATTATTGTATCTACTTTGTTGGGCTAATGAGTCTTAGCAGGTATAAGTCTCAGTAAGTTACAAATGTTAGCTTATCAGCTATACCCCCTGCATGGTATATAGCAGAAAACAATTTGATACATGGGCAAAACAAGAAAGAACATAAAGACAGTTCACCTGTCACCTATCCAGCAAAAGCTTAAGAGCCTGTCTAACCCTTCATAAAGATATGCCACACAATAGTGTTTTTCAAATACTATCTTCCAAGTCACTGCTTTTGCTTCAAGACCTTCACAAAAGCACAATTTTAATGTGGATATTTATGCAATTAATCAATTGGTAAACATTGAACTTGCCAACCATAGCTAAACTTCTTTTGATGCTCCTTGTTACAATTGGCATTTTCAACCCTTTTACCTACTGTGCGGTGAATTCTTCTTCTTCATGATTTGTAACAGAACAGGAAGAAACACAACCCAGCACACACAAAAAAACATAGGGTGGGTTTTTTCATCTTTCTGTTTCCATATGGTTAGTTAAACTCTGTTTATATTGCTAAACAAACAATAGCCATAAATCTCTTGCTGAATAAGTATTCATCATAAATACTGACTACTGTTTAGAAATGCAACAATATCGCAAAACATCCATGTAATGAAAGCACAATTTTAATTGTATAGTGTCTCTAAACTTATATTTGTCCAATCACGTACTAAGGAAAACAACTATGTTCCCAGGACAGCATTCTTTCCACTAAGAGTCTATTACTATATTTTTCTTTCCAAGCAGAAGCAGTATAAACCAAACAGCGTCAAACTAAGGCTTCCTTATTCTCCACTATTCTTGTGAGAAATCTCTCTGATGTCATCAGGATCATTAGTGCAACACACGAACAAAAGAAATATGGATTACAACCTAGCCCACAATTATGTTCTCACGTACTGCAGAAAGTCTATAACTTTCGTAGAGAAGCTCCTTGAAGGCAAACTTCCTTATATAATACTGAAATAAACTGTACCAAAGTGATGAGGACCACATAACTAAAACTAGCACATAGTAATTTACCAAATTGATACTTGTCAAGAATAGACTGATTTTAAACTTAACTCTGTTGAAATCAGTGCCCCTGTATATGCAAACCTTTAGATGCAGTGCATCTTGGCACTGCAAACTGTCTTGTTTTCATCATCTCTTTGAATCAGAGATGCTGTCCAGAGATAGAAAGAGATTTTCATCAGTTTCATTTTCTACCATGTTGAGTTTTGCATACACTCTGCAGAAGAAACTTGCTTTAAAAAAGATTGAACTCAAAGACCTCAGCTTCGAATTGCCACCTTAAGTGCATGCTCCGTCCAAGTTAGGATGCTTAATTTTGCCTGTTTCCAAAGATCGATGACATCCCTTTTTTCTGCGTTCTCTTTTCTCTCTGTACCACAGCACGGCGATACAACAAAACTTTTTAAGTCTCCAGGAACTCTATCCAGTTTTAGTCAGTGCATCAAGCAAGAAATGTGCAGTGTTAGTTATGAGCTGCAAAATAAAGCATTGAGACAGTTCTGTGAAATAAATAGCCTAGTCATTCAAAATGACTATTCCTTAAACCACTCCATACGGGGAACTTGCATCTGCATTCTAGACAGCATTTTCTTCAGTGTGAAAGTTCATTTGCTTGTTTGTGAGCAGGCAGAATGGTATCAATTTATTAGCCAAACCAGAAGCATAAGGTTAGTCTATAGCCCTATGATAATTCTTAGAAAATCAAAACATTTACTCAAAAGCTTCTTCTGACAACTTTAAAGACACGTTGCATTTCATACACTATTTCCTGAGCTGTCACTCAAGTTGTTATCATTGATACTTTCTCACTGTCTTCACCTCTTGTGCCAAAGCTCATGTACTCAGCTACCTCTGAAACAGCTTCAGAGAACCCTTTCATCAAACATGCTTACCAGAGATAGCCCACATGAACCAATTCTTATTTTTTTTCCCCACAGTACTTAACCAATGCTTCCAGGCTGAGAATATTATGTTAACATGTAGGCATGTACATGACCTCCAGCTCACATTAAGCTGCAGAGCTTATACATTCTTTGTTGGAACAAGTTCACCTTCGTGTCATATGATAAGCAACTGTCAATCTTTTTCTCCCAGCCCACATCAGGTTTTTCCAGGCTAAGCTTTTCTGCAAGGCAGAGCTACCCACACCTTAATCTGTAAAGAAAACAAAACTCAGTTTGAAAAAAACCTTTCCTTTGTATTGCCCACATATAAAGAGGAAGCCAGTATAACCCCTGGATTAATAATCTTGTTGATTAAAAACTTGCAGGTTATGTGCATGAACACATGATACTTATGCTAAGCAGCATTCAGAGAAAATGAGAAGAGGGGAACACTTCTTTCAGGGCAGTGCAAAAGCCTAAGTGAAAACAGAAGGGGGAAAAGTGAAGTTTCATACTAACTTTGTAAATAAACACATTACCATATCAGAACCTTTCATATGTTCTCCCCAGAGCAGACATATCAATGGAGAGGAAATACAAAGTGCAGTATTAAAGTGCTCTGAACATAGTCAGTATCTTGATCATATTCCTCACACATTGGTGGCAACACAAGGCAGGGGGATTGGAACTAGGTGATGTTTAAGGTTCCTTCCAACCCAAGCCATTTTGCAATTCTATGATCTTCAAGTAATATATACCAATCTTATACCATAAATATACACCTTTGCTACCCAGTAAGAATGCTAGCTAGCAATAAGAGTTAAAAATAGACTTTGTGCTGTATACGTTGGCAGATGGATTAAATTCACTCATGTTTTAATTGTGTACTTTCCGAAACCCAGTGCAGCGACACATTTGATTGGCTCTATAAAGTAATTCCTGAATCCATTTTTTATACAACCAGCAGAATGACATTAACCTCTTGCTTTGAAGCTTACATAAAGTCTGCGTCTCTAAAGATGAGATGGCATGCAGTACTATGTTTTAATTACACTCAGCTACCAAGAGAAGTACACGTTTGCAATTTACTGTATGTGTGAACAAGTTCTAAGAAAATGAGATTTCCACTTACTTGGCCCCACAGGACCTGAATAAGGTTTGCATAACACAAATGCTACAAAGAACACTAGCATAACTCTAAGCTTACAGAAATTTTCTATCTATTTATATTTATGCTGCATTGTCTATCAGCTAGTCAAAGCTGACTGCTGGTATCTAATCTGTAAATAGAATGGGAACACAAGGCAGGAACATTTGCAGGGTACCCAAAACTTCTGATTCTTACATAAATAAGAATAGGTCACAGCACATAAAGAAGCATTTCTGAAATAAAGCATATAGTAGGTGGAATTAACCCATTCACATCTCGAACATGTTTTTGCCCTTCAAATGCTTCCCAGTAAAGGCTTCTAGTATCCTCTTTCCACAAGCTGGGCCTTCAATCACAGTGTGAAATTGATTTGAAAGGCTCACTCACACCACCTGAACTGTTTTCTGTACCATAAAAACAGCAATGGATGGCAATAATCTGCAAGACATGTATACTTACAAGACGGTATGGAAGGCTGGACCAGCACAGCACTAAGGCATTCTTATGCTATAACAAGAAGGTAAATAGAACAGCTTTCTAACCAATAAAAATAAAGTTTTAGCTGTAACAAATGCCTGACTGAAAGTCCAGCCTTTGTATAAGAGCCTTTATTATGCAGAAAGGAAACACTTTCTAGCTAAGGGACAGAACACGCTTAGAATTAAGTCCATGATAAGCGGAAGACACCCACTGGCCTAACATATTAAGAAAAATAAAAATCCAACAACTAACTCCTTACTGTTTACCACCAATAAGAGCTCAATCCTTTAGGTTTCTTTAGAAAATTCAGTTAAAATGAGGTTCATAGACATCAAGTTGAACAGATCACAAATGGAACCTCTGTATAACATGAGATCCACAGCTAAACTAAAAAAAATATTTACCATAATGAAAAGATCTCGCAAAATCACATCCTTCATGCTAACTGGGTCTCGTAAAGCATTTACCATTTGCAGTGAGGTTTTGGTTTCTTGTTCCCTTCATTCTCCAAGATTAGGACAAGTTCTGAGTGTGACATTTTTTATCTATACTAAAGTGACAGTATGATATAATCTGATCTCCCTTGCCTTATTTACCACATGACACACACTCAGTCCTTTTAGTCACACGGTATCTCAGTTCCAATGTCTGCTCCTGGACAGACAGTCCTCTGAGATTACTGTTTATGTTCTTTATGCTCTTAGAAACCTAAAAAACAAGCGAAAAATCTAAGCTTTAACACTACCAGATGCTCAAGAATCATCACGGTTTTTTTACACAGGTGAAAAAAGAGACCTTTTTTTTCAGGTCTCTGAGTACAAGACAGAGAGCTCCATGACTTAACCGTTAAGGACTGTTGCATGTATTATTCTTGCCCCACAGCAAAAATCATGGGTGAACAGGATCATACAAGCATGTTGTAAGAAACTCACCACTATTAAACTACAAGGGCTTTTTCATTCTTTACAAGATCTAATAAGAGAATGGCCAGAGTTGTATTTTTTGTTCAGAAGATACAGTGCTTTGCTTCTAAGGCTTATATAGTTTGCCATTTACTTCTAAAGCATTATGCGATACACGTCTGACTCGTGGCCTGCAAGCAGCCCGGCACAGCTCACAATGTGGCTCTCTCCTGCCCTGTGTCATCAAGGCAGTGGCTTTGCACTGTACCCATTGCTCAGCAACAATCAAACCACTGATGTGTGATCGGCACTGTGTATGCTGGAACCGGGGCATGGGGAGGGCACGGTGCAGTGCAGACTCTGCCTCTCGTGCTCATCACGTGCTCAGTCACATTGAACTCCGTGTGTATTATGCATGGCATGAGCTTGTGCAGCCTGTTGAGAAAATGCAGTGATTGCCAATAGTAACATTTCAACCTACTTCATGGCATCTCAAAAGAAAAGAGAATCCAGAAAAAGAAAGATCCTGGATAAAGGAAGAGTGTTCAGTGAAAAATGGACAGATGAGTACTTTTTTGTCAAAACAAATACTATGGAACCATGGTTAATTTGTAAGGAAATTCTGTCAGTTTCAAAGATTACAATTTGAAAAGACGTTATCTGCAAAAAACATGCTGCCAAATTTGGTTCATATCAAGCAATGCTTTGTAAAGACAAAATAGTGAAACTGAAAAAAAGGTCTGTCATCTCAACAAAATCTTTTGTAAAACGTTAAAAGTCAAGCAGACACTGTTGCAAAAGCTAGTAACGTGGCTGCAAATCTGACTGCAAAACAATCGGAAACCATTTACTGATGGTGAGTTTATTAAGCAACGTTTGAAAAGTGTGGCAGCTATAATGTGTCCTGATTAAAAAAATGGATTTTTCTAAAATGAGTTTGTCTCACCAGACTGTAGCCACGTGAACTGAAGAAACAGGAAAATCTATCAAAATACACGCGGAGAGTAAAGCTGCTAATTTCAAATGTTATGCTTTGGTAATAGATGGAAGTACTGATAGCACAGACATAGCTCAACTTGCCATTGTGATTAGAGACATAAATTATGAGATATTGTCACTGAAGAAACGGCATTTTTGGTGTCATTAAAAGACACAAATACTTCTCTTGATTTGCATGAAGCAGTAAAAATTACATTAAAGTAATTTTCTTGAACTATTGTCAACATACCTGGTATAGGTACTGGTGGTACCCCAGCAAAGTAAAGAGGGATTTATAAAATTAACAGAACATGCCACAATTGCCCTGGCATCTCATGTTTGATGAAATATCCCTGCATTGTACATCAAGAAAATTTATGTGAGAAAGCCCCAGTGATCATAGAACCACAGAATGGCCTGGATTGAAAAGGACCACAATGATCATCTGGTTTCAACCCCCCTGCTATGTGCAGGGTCACCAACCAGCAGACCAGGCTGCCCAGAGCCACATCCAGCCTGGCCTTGAATGCTTCCAGGGACGGGGCATCCATGACCTCCCTGGGCAACCTGTTCCAGTGTGTCACCACTCTCTGAGTGAAAAACTTCCTCCTAACATATAACCTAAATCTTGCCATCTTAGCTTAAAACCATTCCCCCTAAGTCCTATCACTATCACTATTCTTTAAAACCAGTTCAACTCAAAATAAAAATCGATCATGTCTCTTTAGTAGACTTTTATAAGACTTATCTTAACAGAGAATAACATCTTGTGCTGCTTTCAAGGATGAATCACAGGAAGAGCAGTATTTCAAATATCTCTGACGAACACCTTGAGAACTCACTGAGAATTGCATCCACATACACACTGATGTTCTAGTTTCACAGAAACACCAAATACCCCACTAGTTTTATGTTTCTGTTGCTCTCTATCTTATGTAAAAAAAATAAAAATAAATAAATAAATAATGCCTGAAATAGTAAGCTGTGCAACCAAACCCTTGCTTTTAAAACTCTAACATGCCCTTTGTTACACTGACACAAGCAGATAAAAGCAGTCACAGGAACACTTACTTATGCGCATAAGTGCCAGCAAAATCAGGCTCTGAGTTAAAAGAAGAATTCAGTGCATCATTTTGCTCTGTGTGAAATCTCTAGAGAATGCCATGGAAAACCGAAAAGCAATTGCTGAACTACTGGTAGCAAGCACTCAGCAGCATATTCATACTGCTTCAAGGAAGCTGGAGTGACTGTGTCTTGTGCTCTGTACCATCGAGATCACCTGTTTTTAAGTACCATGTTAAGTTTTGCTGAAAACTGCCACTATCTGCCTAGACACAAATATCATGCGTGTGACTACATGGGCGTTGACAAAGCAGCAAAGAAGGCTAATGTGCAGGAACACCATCACAAAACACAAACCTGGAGAGCGGAACAAAATGATGCAATGGTTTATTACAACTGTTCACTTTTTCCCTTGTTCTGGAAAGGACAGAATCTATTCCAAAAAACTCATAATTCAGGCAATCTTTAGCGATGTTGCGTTGTAAGTTGATCACTTGATCTACAACCTCATATCAGACAAGAGAACATTTTTATTACTATTATTTCATACAGATATTTCAACAGCATCAAGTGGTTTCTAAAAGGGTATAAGGCGTTTCCAAAAAAGCCACATGAAGTCACACACTTTCTGATCTTTGGCCCTTACACTCACTTCCTCCACCTCAAGAATGGAGAAATTCAAAGACAGAGCCAAGTCTCCTGGGACAGATGAACAGGCATACAATATTAAAATGAAGTGTGCTTGTAAGTATTTTTTGATTTGGGACCAGAAAACTAAGTTTAATTAATCAGTGTACTGCACAGTTTATAGGATGCAGACTACTTGCAGACTCTCATCCTAGCCATTCTCCTGATAACTGCTGGTCCAAATAATAGCAATATTTTGTGAGTAAAAGTGAAGTAACAAGTATGAGATCCAGATGCCAGCTTTCATAGAGATCGAGAAAGATGAAACAGGTTTTTAAAATGTGGACAGAGGAAAATGAGACCAAACTATTACACAGGCTACTAAATAGCTTTAAGTAAAACCTGGCTTCCTTGATTGCCTGTCTTTAACTCACAGAAATCAGTTTGTCATCAGACAGAATGTTATTCAGCACTAAAAGAATACTAACAGATTTTGCCACTGTCAGTGAAAGTCTTGGATCAACTGCAAAGATTTCTGCTTTTCTCTACTTTCTCTACTTCCACAATGGTAGAATTCCGCTTTCGCAGTGTATTCTTATGGGATGAATGAAAAGTATAATAAAAACTAGGAAAAATGGTAGCTTTCGGAACAAATCGAGATCTCTCCATCAAATACTTGGTCATTTGGTGGTCAGATGACAGAGCTGGAACCTGGTTTGCAATTTTGTCTCTGGATTTGAGTGCTTACATTTTTATTTATTTTAAAGATTTAACTACAGAGGTGTCTCCCTTTGTACACTGGTGGAGTTCTTAGCTCATCGTGTCCTCAGTATTCCCTGGGGAATATAAATGACACTATCATGCAAACAGCTAACACTTAAATGCAACACGAAACTAACCTTAAGCTGATCTAACCTAACACTGCTGCAGAAAGAAATGCTTCATCCCACTCACTCTCCTTGACTGCATCACATCCCTCCATTCACCCTCTGTGCAGCAATAGGGCTGCTGCCTTAGCTTTCAAAATTGATGGAAAACCAGTTAATTGGGAGTGTGGATTAGTCATCATTGGAGGAACAAAAAAGGGACCATTTTCAATGGAAGCTTGCTGTTAGTTTAAATGCAATGTGGAAATGTATCTTCCTTACCAGGGTTTATAGAATTTCTCTATATAATTGGCTCAGTCATATCAGTATGCATATTTTAAAACCATGGGCGAGCAAGTATTAAATGGAATTCAGTTCCTTTGTTACAGCATGCTGTTTTTGTCAAAATCTCAAATTTTATCAAAGAAAGAGTTCAAGCCTCAAAAAGAACAGTTAAATACTAAGTTTTCCAACAGTTTTCCCACTGAAAAATCAGAAGCTTTCTTCCAGCAGTTAAAAAACCAAATCAACTCAGATTGTTATATAAGATACAGAGAGCTGTCCCAGCAAACATTTGTAACAATTGCTTGAAATTCTAATGTCACTCTTAATAGATATAACAGCTGGTGATTTAGAAAACTTCCTTACATATTAAAAACTACGACCAATATTGCTTTCTGTGCACAGAGATAAACATCCTGCTCAAGAATATGATCTCCTATTTAAAAACAAAACTAAACATAAGGAATAAAAAGCACTCAGTATGGTTCTGAGACACATATGTGGCTGCATTGCATATTCCCTGCCTACACTGACAGTGTGGGAGCTCTGTTAGTCATCTAATGCGCATATTTGCTTGGCACAATGCCTCTTCCTTCTTATGCAGGTAAGACGATCATCAGTTTGTTGTATTTTTACACCTTCTTTGCATGTTCATCCTTTGATATGACCAGGTCTTCGCAGTTCAAATTACAAACTCCAGGAAATATTTCACTTCAAGGTACAGCCCAAAGTCTGGAAAGCTGTTCAGTAAGTGTGAAGATAAGGAAGGCATTTTAAATTCACATTGCTTTGACATTTGTTTTTGTGGGACCTAACAAAGTGTTTATTTTCAGAATAAGGACCTTCTTTGAATAGCAGCATAGTTTAGTTTTGCTTTTAACACCAACACAGGCTCTTTTACCATCTTAAGGAGTAACATAAGTTCTTAGCTTGCTGTACTCCTCTGCCTCCATTCTGTACAAAGCTGGAGCAGGATCTGAATTTAGTTATCAAGTAAGACTATCATAATATCTCCTTGACCAAACTACAAGATACCTGGTAGGTTTACAAAGATCTCATTCTTCCAGCATCCCAATTTGACTTAAACCATATGTAACAAATATAACAAGGTGTTCCCTTTTAATATCAAGGATAAAATCTGAAGAGGAAAGGAGAGAAGCAGAATCTCCAGACATCTTGATACTGCCAGGCCTTAAAGGAGCAGCACTTCTATCTTCCCCTCCCAATGGCAATGGATGCTGCAAAATATTTTACTATGAGATACTTCATGTTACAACCTACTTCATATAAAATTAATGTTGCATATATTCAACTCCTTTCTGGCACATAAGAGGAGCAGTGCTTTGAGGGTAGGTAGTTCAGGCTATTTCTCAGGTAACTTAATAGTGAATCCACTCAAAATTGACTACTATATTTATGTCAAATCATCTCATATTGCACCTCTTTGCTGCAGAAACTGGTCAGGCCAGCCTTCAAAAGGAAGTCTGGAAATGCCTTGCAGGACCTCTTCTAAACCCTTCCTTGCACTTTTAAGTACCATAGACAAGATAGCTCTGATGTTTATGCTCCAGAGACACACAAGTCAGGATTTCTGAGAGCTGCAGTACTTTGGTACAACATCTCCTTACTGCAATCTGCAGGTTAGTACTTAACCAAAGGAAACAGCTTTTGGCAAGCAGGAGTTCTGAATATGAAGAGTCTACTCTAATCTAGCAGAGCTCTGCCTTTAAGTTCCATGATGGTAAAACAAAAGAAATATGTGGGAAGCATCTGCTGTAATCAACCGTCTCAAGTTAATTAGCAATTAATTAAGTGAGCTACTAAAATCTAGCAAAAATGAACCCTGAGAGATTCTGGTCACAGTTACACTGATGCAAATCTAGATTAGCTCCTAGGGAGAACATCAGTCTCCATGACAGTTACTTCAGATTTACAGCCAGCTCCTCTGAATTTGTGTACTTGTTTTCACAGCCGTGTGGGAGATCTGTCTCAACACAAATCAGCCCAGCTCTCCCGCAGATTCTACAAGGTGCACAGAGTTATATTTCTGCAAAAATCTAACCTCGGTGAAACCTCTGCTCTGATGGACCCTCAGCCTCCCATGTGGCAGAACAAGCAGCTACAAGTGTTCCTAATATTCTCCCCAGAAACCCATCTTTGGGCAATAAGGATAATTTCATTCAGTGGATTTAATGAAAATCAGTAAGCACCAAAATTACTACATTCTTCTGCCTAGGACTCTTATGAGGATCATTAGGAATACCAGATCCAGAGAAGTGTGTGCACAGGTTTGAGTCCAGTCTCAGGACTCTACCATAAATAACAAAGGGCAGAAAGAGATCATATGCCATCAAGTGTTGTAATTCTCAATTCAATATGATTTCAGTGAGCTTGCCAAAGGGCCTGTAGAAACACTACGGAAAAATGCACAGACACTTTCAGTAGGTAGATTAATTTCATTAAGAACTCTTTGCATCAAGCTCATTTGCCTGACTGTCTTTTTCTGAAGCAAAAAAAATCTCTCCATACCAGTCTAACTTTGACAGAATCAGAAGTATTCCTGCCTTCGTTCTACTGTCAATTGTGTTTGCACTGCAGATTCTAATCGCCACAGCTAGTTTTATCCTCTGCATGAAACGAGTTATCTGAAGACCAGTATCTACTTGGTATTCCTTTATGACCTGATGTAGGTGGGGTTGACAGCATTCCTCAAGATGATCCAGTAAGCTCACAGCACATTCTTCATCCATTCATAAAGACGTTGCAGAGCTCTATTTCATTTTATATTTATTTTGCTCTCATACACAAAATCACTCTGAAGACTGTTCTGCATTAAACATTAGTGTGAATTCTTGATCTCTCAGCACTACGTCTCCTTCAAAACAGCCTGATCAGCTTACAAGCAAGCATCATGCTAGCAAAGCATATGGCAAGAGGAGAGGCAGCCAAAATTTCCGTGGCTCCTAGCATTTGCAGAGTTCAAATAGCATGTCAAGTACATTCACAAGTCACTCAAACTGCAGCAGACTGCACAGAACATGTCATCACTGGTAAGTTTTTGTTCTGGATAGCATCCTGAAATTTCAAACAAGTTAAACTATTTCCATGGTTAATGCTACTAATTTTGGTGGGGAGTGTATTTTGTGTCTATAAAATTGCTTCACAAGGGACAATGAAACACCTTAATGGACCCACTCCTCCCTGCAAGCCCAAGAACAATCAAATAGACAAATGGTCCAGTTTTATAAAAAAAAAAAAAAAAAAAAAAAAAAAAAAAAAGGTTATTTTTCCCTAGTTATTCGTCAGCAAAATAATCCCAAAACTTATTGATTGCAGGCTGAATCCTTGAGATGGTAAATGCCCATGACTCTGACCTCAGTGGGAAGTGTGAGTGGTTGGCATCCCCCGAAGAATGATAGGTCTTAAAGTACATAGATGCTCCTGGGGTATGGACCCCACTCCACCTGTACTTGTGCTGCTATTCTTGATTTACAGAGCTTGATTCTAATTCCATCACTGTTTATCCATCACTGACTATATGTATTAATTTAAGGTCAGGAAGATAAGCATTAATAACATCCAAACATTACAAAATACACAATACACATAAGAACTTCATGTACAAAATCTCTTTTGTATTGGATGGAGCATTTATTTCCCCTTGATTTTTATATGTTTATATTCATATTTTCTTCACATTGTTTCTTTTATTAGAAACAGCACTGTACAGAATTTGTAGCACCTACAGTTCCAAATCCCATAGACCGCAGCCTGCAAGAACTTCTGGTTCTTGGAAATGGGTTACAGTAGTGAGGAAGAAAGGTAACATTAGACAGTGTTAGTGGATGGAGCAGATAGACTCTTCACAACCACCACAGATGCCACAAGGCAGTCATCTAGATTCATGATTACTGAATAGAAATCATTCTGTAACTCATAACTTTGCCTTTTACATTTTGATGTTCCCCATCATAAAGTGCAGCGTACAGGATCTTATTGCATGATTCCTCCCTTTCTATAAACAGGCTGAATTGTACAGAAAATTCATCTTAAGTATTTCCATCAGAGAGCAGACAATTGTCTATTATTTTATCAAATGGCATAGTCCTGTAGGCTAAGTAGCCTACTTCTCAGGTTGAATTCTTCCAGTCTTGGGGTGCCCACACATCACTGAAGGGAGCAGAACCAATTATCCCAAAAGAGAGAATGTAGCACCACAAATTATAGGTGTACCACTGCTGTATGCACTACAGCTACTGCTGTCACAGTCTTTAAGATTAATGAGTTCTCTAAGGAATACACAGATGTAGTACTCAAAGCAAAGGAAGCTGCTGCCAATAGTGTTCTCTTCTTCCTGGTTACTTCAAATCACTTCAAAATAGAGTAACAGCTTTTACCCCGCAGTAGAGTATCACAATCCTTTCAGGCAGAAAGCCATCAATGCTAGAGTACACAGACCTTGATGTTTTACATCTTGCATAGCACGGTCATACAAATCAAATCTTCTTCTCTCCATCCGAGATGCTTCTGCCACCAAGTTCAACACAAGGATGAACTCAGCTTCATTCTGGGATACCCATCTCAGATTTTCTTGGACCAAGGCTTTTTTGAAGATGCTAAACACTGCATGGAAATAATGACCTCCATAAAATTAAAGGAGTTCTTACATTGACCCATTTCTCACTTTTCTACTCAGTAGTTGACAACATGCCCACAGACACTACATGGCACACACACAGAAACAGTGGTCAACAATACCATTTATGTCAAGTGCCTTCTCCATGGAACTATCTCACAACAAAGGGCTCTGCTTCTGCCTCATATTCCTTAAATGTGAATGTCTGGCAGGCATAGAGGGGAGTAAAAATACCAGTCACTGTCTCACCTTTTCCAGCTCTTGCTTTTCATGTTATCAATGCACACAAATTATGTCGAAAAGAAATGGCTCCAAAAGATTGCCTTCCAATCCCTTTGCTTCCCAAAAATTATTCCCCACATCAACCAGTGTCACAGACATAGTCTGACTATCAAAGGCTTAGAAATCCTCAAATAAAATGGATTAAGCACTCAGAATTATCATCAATTAACATCTCCTAAATGATGCATAAGAGATTACTACAGCAGAGAAACTTTAAAATTTATACTGATGTAAGGTATGAGATCAGATCCCTATGAGATGTGACTGAAGGAACTGGGGCTGTTTAGTCTGGGGAAAAGGAGGCTGAGGGAAAACCTTATTGCTCTCTTCCAATATCTGAAAGGTGCTTACAGCAGAGCAAGGCTGGTCTCTTCTCAAAGGGTGTCAGGATGAGGGGAAATGGCCTCAAGTTGCACCAGGGTAGGTTTAAACTGGATGTCAGAAAAAACTTCTTTATAGAAAGGGCTGTGAAGTACTGGAATAGGATCACCAGGGAGGTGGCTGAGTCACCCTCCCTGAACACGTTTAAAAACCGCTTGGATGTGATGCTCAGGGACATGATTTAGCAGAGGGCTGTTAGTTAGGGTAGAATGGTTAGGTTGTGGTTGGACTTAGTATTCTTTAAGGTCTTTTCCAACCTCAGAAATTCTGTGATTCTAGAACAAGTGATCATTATAATGTAAATGAGTATGACTTGCAATAAAGGCTTTAAATAGCCTGACTTGTCAGGAGGATCTCAATACTACTCACCTCTAGCTTAGGTAACTTAATGAATATCAGCTATTAAAATCATGCAGCACATGAAGTAAAGAGAGACAACAATCACAAGAGTTACACGCAAAGTGTAAGTTCAGTATTCCAGGAACTGACCTAGAAACAGTTGGATGGAATAACGCAAATGCTTCTTGGAACAATACTGGCTTTAGGAAGATAATTCTGAACAGCTACTGTGACCTGCTAATTAAGAGAGAATGACATACATACAAATTGGTTGCAAAGAGGAACAAAAACCTGAAGCAGGTTTTACATACACTGCAGTGGTGACCATCAGCTCATTTCAATTCATGGTAAAGTTCCTTCTAAACAAGAAGTCAGGTGCCATCCCATTCTGTCCCCCAGTACTGACAAGGAAATAACAACGGTCAACTTATTCTCTGCTAATAATATTCTAGACTCTAAGACACTTTATCCCAAGGAACATCATAAAAACAAAGTCTGACACAAGCACTCCTCAAAAGGATTTTTTTGGTCCAAATCTAGGTGAGATCCATGAATTCCCATTACTGTTACTGGCATTTAAAGCTCTAGACGTCTTAGCAACTTTTTAAACTCACTAGAAATTCTTAGCCCTCCCACAGGCACTGAGAACCTTGCTTAAGGACAAACACAAAACACGCTGTAGATAAAAGGGCTAAAGAAATACACAGAACCACAGAATCAAAGCCTAATTTAAGTTACAGTATTTCCTCAATTCAGAAGCCATAAAAAACACAACAAAACAAACAAAAAGCCATGAAAGCTCATTTTCCCCAGAATTCAGGTTAGTTTGTATGTCATCTAATGTGATAATGCAACATGTAAGGAATAGGAAAACAACAACAACAATATATTTGAGGGAGCTGCATGCAATAATTTCTATATAATCTTAGTAGATCACATCATTACACATTATTCTCAATTATCTGGGACATGTTCACCTTCTGGTCAGCACACATTGAACTCCTCTGATTTTTACCTTATCTGATACAGGTAATTAGTTCTCCAGTGGTTTTGAACTTCATTATAACTTTTCCCCAACCCCAGCTTGCTTATTTGTTTCTGCTGAGACACTCACTTGCCATTGAGTTTACACTAAATACAGAATACTCCCAGCTAAGCTCTTCACTGGATTTATTGGTAATGTGATGCATCTTTAAATATTACTAACGTAGGTGATAATATAGCTTCCAGAAAAAAAGCATCTACCTTCATACTTGGGACAACATCAAACAGAAATTGCTAATCTGAGAAAATGTAATGGACAAAGAAGGCATCTTGGTTTGAAACCTTTGTGGAAGAAGCTTATTGAGCTCTTTGTGAGAGAAATAAATACACAGCCAGAAGAAATTATAAAAGAAATATATTAAGGATCTGTTTAGCCTTGAGAAAAGATGACTGACAGAGGACCTGATCCAGGTCTATAAATATCTGAGATGTGGGGGGCAAAGTGGCGAGGCCAGACTCTTCAGCAGCGTGTGGAGACAGGACAAGGGGAAATGGGCAGACACTGAAGCATAGGAAGTTCTGCACAAATGTGCACAAGAAATTCTTTATGATGAGGGTGACAGAGCACTGGAACAGGCTGCCCAGGGGGGCTGTGGAGTCTCCTTCTCCAGAGATATTCAAGACCCGCCTGGACGCCTACCTGTGCAACCTGATGTAGGGAACCTGCTTTGGAAGAGGGGTTGGACTTGATGATCTCTGGTTGGATCCCTTCCAACCCCTATGATTCTGTGATCCTTTGAAATGACAGACCCAGATGGAATGAGTGAGATCCACAAAGTGGCAGAGATGGGCATTGTTTGAAAAAACTGAGCAAAAAAAAAATCATGAACACAGCTATATGATTCTGCAGTCCACTGGAAAAAACACGTAGCTTTAGGGACAAGAAGTCATCTTGGAGATACGTTTTAATTTCTACTTCAGTTCAATATCAACAATCCAGAGAGTAAAGCAGGGTACCTTCATAAAACAAGTTCCCAAATGACAGCAGGCAACGTTCCATCTAGCTTTGGGCTCCCTACTCTTCTCAGTGTCATCAGCAATCTCACAGGTACAGATTTACAAATCCACCAGATAAATCTGCACCTGCACCAGCAGGCTGTGACAAAGCACAGCAAAGCCACAGATAGTGTCATCTGAACCTGATTTTTAAGATTACTTGCCAAGCAGAAAAGAACGTATTCCAAACCCTGGGTACACAGGTAATTGTCTCTGCTCTCCAGCGCTATGCCTGAACCAGCATCTCACCACTGACAATTTTTGTGTTAAAACACCTTTATGTAATGTTAAAGTCATATCCAGGATTAACACTGAGCATTGGTTCTCAGTTTAATCTAATGCATACAAACATAACATAATGTTATCCATTCAAGGATAACAGACTGTGAAAACTGATGTTCTGAGCTGCACAGAATATGCTACAGATAAAATATTGCTGCTTAATTGCTAGTTTTTTCATTATCTAGCATCACTACAAAACTATACAGCAGTGAGCCTCCATTTGTGATCTGCTGCCCACTGACAACATGCAGAACCATGGCAAACAGCCAGCATCATATTCAACAGCAAACTCTACTACAGTTTTCTACTACATTGTTTCCAACCAGGAGTTTGAGGGACCAGGATGCTGGGGTTCACATAGAAAATTCAAAGGAACAATGATTTTCCCCCCCTAAAGAAATCCAGGACATATGCTGCTTTATATGCCATTTTAAGTTCAAAATAAATGAAACTTAACAAATAGCAGTGCCTGCTTCAGTTGAAAATTACACAGTTAAGGACCCAGAGATGTTATAAAACACTACACACACTTGCAATAAACTTATCACAAAGAATAGAGCTCTTAAAGGTCTGAAAACACGGTTTAAGACAATAGATAATAGGCTAAAATACACACAGAATTTGGCATCCAACCACTCATGTGTATCAGGGCAAGTTAGGTATGACACATCTCCCCCTCTATCTTAGAGGAAATTTTAACTATTTTAATTATGTGGCCCTTCTAAATGAAGCACAGAAATAATAATGAGCAGAATAAAGTAGCCATTACATGTTTTTCAGTGACGGGATTTTTTACAATAACTCACAGATCTCCCAACAGTTTCATAACAATGTAGTCACATCTGCAGTTTCACAGAAATGATCACATCTGTGCCAACATTTTATCTTATGAATGTTTTCAAGCTCTGATTACCATATTTAGAAGAGAACTGAAACAAACCAATTAAGCTGTTCCACCCCTCTGGTTTGCTGTTCTCAAACTTAAGGAGCCAATGCTTTGGTCAGAGTAATGGAATGGTGGCTGTGATCTGTACCAGTGCTTTGCTCCTAACAGAGAGGGACACAGCCAAGCTGCAGACTGGTAACATGCACCATTACTGAGATGGAAGATGTTGGAACACATGCCTTTGGAGTACTGAATAGTAGATGTTTTGTAAAAGAAGATAAATAAATCTATTCATACTCAACACACCAAGGTACAGGAAGGATCAGCAAATCTCTGTTCTTAAAAATAAAAGGACTCTGTGGAACCTTCAGAAAAATGTACTGACAGGAAAAAAATAAAATAAAATCTTTTCCTGAAGTTTCTGGGTTATGCTAGGAAAAAAATAAGTTTGTTTACAAGTATATTAAACAAACAAACAAACAAAACCCATACATCTCTTTTTTTGTTGGTTGTAGCTCAGTGAATTGACAATAAACCCAAAAGCAGCAGCATCCATCCAAGGGAATACCTCAAATAACATCCCTGACTACTGCTCTTTCAGAGAGGTTGAACCAAGGTGCCAGGCTTCTTCTAGTTGTCCCTATCTAAACAGCACAGCCTAAATCTTACAAAAGCAGAGACAAACAAAAATTCAACATGGTAAGGACGCTCATGGCCATTAGTGAGCCTGCAGGAATCTGCCTTGCTTATCATTAATTTTATTAAAATGTGAACTCATACACAAAATACTACTTAGATGCAGAATGTCATGAACGACTGAGAAACAAAGGGAATGTACTAAGGCTAGTTCACCTACGTATCTTTTGAGCAGGCAGCTACTCAAGAACAGAATTGTAAGAATAACTTCCCAAAGTAGCTGAGTAAAAAAAGTTTCTAGTGCTTGCATGCTGTCACGACTGTTACATGACAACTGTCAGCTTACACTCCATGGACTGATTGTGACAAATCAATTTTCAGAGACCAGCTGGGAGAAGCAAACAGACTTAATGGACTGCATTGCTCCTCAGTTCTTTTCTCAACCTCTCCTCTCCCAGTCCTCTTATCATACACTTATCACCACCAATCTGCACAGGAACCTGGCTACAAAACACTTCTCTTCAAGACTGAAATTAGGCAAACTTCTGCCAGATTAAAAAAAAAAAAATAAATTGGTTACCACTGCCCTTTTAACACACTTCAGCTTTTTGAATCCTGTCTTCCAGATGTATCCAAAGCGGTATAGCCTACTATTATAACAGAAAATTATGTACTATTTGTTTAGCTGTTATACTCCAAAGCAGCCTTCCCCTTAACTCACATCCTTAAAGAAGTCTATAATGCTGTTTGTTTCTAAATAGCTCCTGCTATCAAAGTAGCAAGAAGAGAAAGAAAACAGCAATTGAAATTATCTGCTTTTACTGACCACGAATCATCTGTAATGCAATGGAAAGCACATCAGTGACAGTGGAGTCGGAAGGTCCTAGGCTGCAGAAAGTGAGAATTGGCTCAAATGCAGCAGCTGTAGGTGCACACGCGCACACAAAATAAAGAAGAAGCTGCTTACCTGCAGAAGGCCTCAAGTTGGCAGAGATCTCCGACAAGATCACCTTGCCTCCACTGCCAACCCTTAAGTGAGGAAGGGCTGGATCTGTGTCCACCCCTCCTGGTCACTCAGGTACATTCCATACAGCTGACCTTGCCTGCATTGGTCCTGCCTTCCCACCAAGTGTTCAATCACTGGTTCAGGCCATGACTTGCGTTTCTTCTCCATCATCTATGATAAAAATACTTACCTATAGCACCCACGAGATCAGATCAAAGAGTCCCCACCACACAAAATTCTTAGCTTACTTTTTCAGCAGTTTTGCTTTCATACAAATTCCTGAAAAAGCTCTTTGTGTCTTTCAAAATGTTGTACTTGTAATTTCTGAACAAACTCTAACATGCCATTAGAGACTACTGCTACTGAAGGTGTTACAAAACGAACATGTTCTCCCATTTAAAGGGAGCAGCAAATATCTGCAGAGAAAAAAGTGTTTGTCTCAGGGTAGAAACTTCTAAGACTTATTTTCTGGAGTGGGAATTTAAAGAAAAATGCAATAAAGCCTCATTGTGAAAGCAGCAAAATGGACAGGCTTGCATACAAGCAACTGAATTTCATGTTAAAGTAAATTTCAACTTAAAGAATTCACAAAAACCATTTAGTAGTAATTACAGCCTCAGGAATTAAGGATTTCCGGTGCAACTTCCTATAAATAGTCCACAAATTACTCAATTTGGAAAGGCAAAACATTTCATTACAAATAGCCTGGAAACTGTAACCAAAGCTATTCCTATAATCCTGGTCTCTGCTGAGTCTAGTGAGATTATAAAGCCACCAGCACTCCAGTGGTTTGCCTATGCCTTCGCTGTACACAAAGCAAATTACCAACCAGAAGTCAAAGCTTTAAAACACCAGATGCAGCTGGCTTGGTATTATTGGGTTATTAGAGCCTCTAGAACAGACCTGTGTGTGACGTAATGTCACGGATAATTCTCTAATAAAAGACATTTTCTGAATTTGCATATGCATTGGTTTATAATACCTTGCAAGGCTTACTGGTTCCAACGTGAGCGGGAAATAACTGTGATACTGATATTCAAGTCACTAATAGTGCTAGTTGGAATTGGAATGGTGTGAAATGGATTGGTGATGGCTCCTGTTGAGTTATGTTTGGTATTCACAGAATCATCTTCTAGAGACCAACAAAGATGCTCTGCACTGCCAGCTGACTGCAGGCACATCTAACATCACTATTAAATGAGAGATGAAGAATGATTTAAAAACAAGATGTACCTCTTCAGGAAACCATTAACTTTTCCCCACATAAGATAAAACATCTCCTCCTTGGGCAAAATTAGGACAGACTCCAGTCATTGATACAGAACCATATGGATGCTCTGGATAAGAAAAAGCAACTTCAAGCACAGCCTTCAGAGACTCAGACGTGTGAATACCTCTGCTGTACTACTCAGAAGTGTGAAATGTTTAAGCGTCTAAAGACAAACAAGAAAATAACGTGCAAGACAAGTCAGCTCAGAGAAGTAAAACGCTACTTTGATACCTATGTTGAGAAGGGGGAAATTGAGGACTTGCAAAGAAGGAAGCATCTAGCTGTGAGGAATGCTATGCGCTCAATGGCATTGCTCGTGTTTGGCTTTAGTTTGTTGCATGCAGTTTTTTTGTCTGGAGCACGGCCTCCAGAATGAAAGACAGAAAACTGAAAGTGAAGATTCCTGTCTACCTCCATTTGCCTGGCTGCAGTCAGCACACAAGCTGTGGGATCTACCTTGGGTAAGAATCAGCAGTGCTAAACACTAGGACTCACTGGCCTGCTAATAGACTTCTGCGTGACTAAAGGCCAGCAGAAGGAACCCAAAGCATCGACTGGGAGATATGCAGGAGCAGTAAAATAAACATTCCACTTCACTTTCTCCTTGAAGTGACGTATGCATTCATCCAAATGATTTCACTATCTGAATTCATTTAAGTTGTTCCCACTAATCAGGAGATAAGTAAATGATACGGTTACGATGCTCCTTGTGGCTGCTGTAGTTTCCATGGAAATAAATAGGAAGCATTATTTTTGGAGCAACTGACACATACATTAAACAGCATGTATACAAATAATTAAACCCTCTGTTGAGAAGCTAATAACATGCTTCTGTTTCAATACAAAACAAAGTATGCACAAACTTACTGTTAGTAAACACAAATGGTCCTGCAAGCTTTAACTGAGACTTTTTGGATACAAAGTTTCAAGTTTCTGCTTCTAAGAATGCCCAAAACAATACGGGTAAGTTATGAGAGAATAAAAACTGACCCAAAAAGAAGTACAGATGAAATAATTACAGGTTATCAAAGGAATCCAAGTGACTTCCCCTTGACAAAAAGCATTGCTTTCTGGAACATTTTAACTCTAGTCACAACTTCAGAGTATGTTTTCATTCACAGGCTAACATTAAATTTCTTGTGATACTACTTCAACTTCCTTTCACAGTGATTTCACTGGTTCCTCAATGCACATACTCTAATGACCAATACTTCCACCATTATCTGCCATACATAGGTACAGTAAAAACAAAGGAGTAGATATCAAGAGGACATTTAACCTAGACTTCACACGAATTTTACAGATTATTTACCTTTACCTTTATCATGCTTTTGTTAAAATTCATCCTGCACTCATTTTGTTTGCTTTTTTTCATCATCTCCTACAGGTTTAGATGTAATTTTCTCAACTTCTACAATGATACGTGGCTATACTATAATTTATGTCTAGGAGTTCTATGCAGGGTAACTGCTAGAAGAGTAATCATTATTATTTTGTCTTCTACATCTTGTTCTGTAGAAAGGTGTGTGTGTGTATAGCAATTAAGCTTGGGAGTTAATATTAGTAAATTTCCATACATAATTAGTTCTTCATTTCTGAACAAAAACATTTATTTCCTGCATCTCTCAGGGTCACATAAGAATAAATGACAGGATTTGCTCTCTGCCTACTTATAAACAGAAACACATTCTGCAAGATTGCGTATTGTATTTACAGTTTCTTAAAAGAGCTGTGATAAAGGTAAAAGTAAATTGAAGCCTGAGATGTGATTCTGCCGCTCTCTAAAATGGAAAGAAATAAGTTTGTTGGACTTGCAGTTCCAAGGAAAATATCTACTAATACTGATTTTCCTCCCCAGTTTTAGTCATCTATCTCATATCTGAGAATTATCATGTTATTTTTGTACTTAATATCACAGTGCAACCACGGGATGTATTTTAAGTGTAATATGTATTATCAGTATTCTAGCTTCCTGACCTCACCTGTTCTCTAATGACAGACCCCCATACTGCAAAAAGCCTCAGTCATAACAAAAGACTTTGCAAAGCTTTGGAAAGTTCAAATGAACATTTTGTACATTTCATGGCATTGATGATTTCATGATTGATAGTAACTGTAGGTTCCAAACAGCCTTCTGCAAGTAAACCAGTTCATTAGGAATACAAGGTTTCAGAAACAGAGACTCCTTTGACAGATTGAGCCATGTTGTAAAGTTTATATCAGCTACTTCCCAGATTTCCTAGCAGTTCTAAAAACAAAGTAGCTGAAAAACATTGGGTGCAGATCTCAGGCTCAACAGGATGAATCAACTTCCTCTCATGGAAAGGGATTCAATTCACATCTGTGCAGTGAGAGTGTCTGACCCACCAAGGAAAACCTACTTTGCTCATAATCATATTAGCATATCCAAAAAGAAACAAACATATCTGCATAGGTCCTGAAAGCAGACTGTAACCCACCATTAAGTTTCCCAAGTGCAAAAATCTCTGGTAAAGTTAAAGAGGTTTAGTCTTCCTCAAGACTTACAATTTCAGACTATATTATGGTGTCATCTTGCACTGTCAGAGCTCTATCCTCCATCAGCTTCTTTAAGGAACATTCTTATCTTGCACAAAACTGCTGTCTTCAGAATTCTGGGTTCTTGTCAGCACATTTAATGAAACACGATCTGTGCACAGGGAGAGCAAAAGAACAATTCCAGTGAGATATAAATTACTCAAAACTTTGAATTCAAGAAAACAGAGTAATTTAAGAAAACAGTGAATTCACTCTAGCTTTGTCATAGCTTGTACACACAGACTTCAGCAGCGTCACTTTGGGCAAAACTACTGGGATGTCTGCATTTAGCAACTCGCAGTAATCTTTCACTGAAGATTTCAAAGCCCATTCAGACCTCTGGCCTATCTGAACTAACAGCTTTACACAAAGGATTGTGAAAATAGGTAAAGATCTAAACAAATTAATGCACATAAAAGGTAATATATTTGATTAGCATTTTTTCCACTATTCCTTGCTACGCAAACCCAGCACCACATGCATTATTTGTAGAAAAAAAAAAAGTCTAAATAGCCTTACTAAACTGCAGTGTTTGTTGGAAGGTACTTATCTGATGCTCTATAATGAGAATCACTGTCTCCCTTTAATTCAATTGAGTTATTTATACCTTAAGGATGAAACTGTGTCAAAACCAAGAATTACTGTTAGCGCACGCGGTACATCCACATGTCAGTTTTGTTACAAAAATGCTGAAGGTTGCACTAACATTTCTAGTGATAGGAACAGTAGTAAAACATGGAATCAAACTAGTCAAAAATTCTATACCATTAAACAGTGCAAAGAACCAAAAAACCTGCCTGAGCTCCACAGTAGGATAAAATAATCGTGTTGTGTTCCAGAGACATTAGAGACCACTGTCTTTCCTGCATATCATGGCTCACCTACTTCATGTACAGCCCAAAGGTCCAAACCCTGCCACATGCCTGCTGCCTGACAAGAGACAGATGACCAAATATCTCAAAGGTAAGGGATGTTTATTTCCTTTTTTGCCATTTTGAGTCACTTCCTGCTGTTAGATTGATCTTATTTATCAAACCAATACATAAGTAGGGTCCGAAGGAAGTACTCAGTATCTCCTCTGGCCTCACTTTGCTAAAAGATAACACAAGTTAACTCTTCAGTTATAACTTTCATCTGCATGTTTCATTTGCAGGGAGTCTCAAATATCCTCTAAAAGTAGAAATGTGTAATATTCAAAAACTAGAAATAAATTCTTTATAGCATCAGCTTAAACTCAGAATCTATATCTCATCATAAGCTGACCCTAGGGTCAGATCAGTCATACTTGACTGTAGTCTATGCAGGAAAAGAAGTTAACCTAGGAAGAATTGCAATAAAAAAGTTCTCAGTGGTTTCAGCAAAGAGGAGACTTCATCACGAACCTTTGTTAGAAGAAGATATCACTTGGAAAACCTCTTCTAAGAAAACCCACAGGCTGTAAGACTCTACTGCCTCTTGTTGACTCAGCAGCACACAGGTCAAAGCCATTTGGTTAAGCAACCAACAACCAACAAAACCTAGGAAAATCACCTCTGGTGAGGTTTGCAGACAGCTTACAGGTAAAACCAAGTAGGTAGAATTCCTTAACAGAGGATGTGACAAATTAACTCATTTTATTCTGCAAAGAGAAATTTCTTAATTTGTGCATTGGCTTCACTTCCTTTCTTAATTGAACATATATGCCTCGCATATCTAAGCTCTTCTGTTAACAAGCCCTTAATAGAGCAGACACCACAAAACCAAATCCTTGCTTCCAACAGTCTGACTATTTGCGGGACTTAAAGCTCTATATTTGACTGATGTTTTATACAGAGACAGAAGGAGACACAGGAATTTTCCCCCACCCCTTCCTAAGCTGCAAGTCAGTGTAATTGCCCCTGCTGCAGCAGCATCTGCCTTTCCAGATATCGGAAAACATCCTGCTACATAATCGAATTTTGAGATCCCAAGAAAACAAAACAAACCCCAACCACCACCAAAAAAAACCTGATAACCCAATCCACAAATGCTAAGCAATTCCTCTTCCCCTTCTGGCTTTATTTTTTTTTCTTCATAGACAATCAAAACCAAAACAAATAAATGTTCTTCCCAATGTGTTCAAACAGCACAACAACGTGGGGGAAAAAAAGGCCACAAAAAAACCTTCCATTTCAAAGAAGTTTAAGCACATTCAAGCTGAAAGCATTTACTTGCTCTCATGCTTTATACATTCATATTAGAAGATGCATCCTATAAACACTCAGATTCACATTTCTGTTGTGCCTTCTATATTTATCACATGAAATTGATGGTCTTGCTATTTAGAGGCTCTTGTTCTAGCTTTACAAGCATGGCATCCAGTTGGCAACTCTCTATGCCATAGTGAAAAACACTTTAAAGCTCAGCCCTGGATCCATAACTGTAATGCTGAATGAGAAGTTAAAAAAGAAATCCAGACAGATAAAAACCCAGCAAAATACTACAAAGACTCATAAAGTCACAGAATGGCCTGGGTTGAAAAGGACCACAATGATCATCTTATTTCAACCCACCCCCCACTATGTGCAGGGTCACCAGCCACTAGACCAGGCTGCCCAGAGCCACATCCAGCCTGGCCTTGAATGCCTGCAGGGATGGGGCATCCACAGCCTCCCTGGGCAACCTGTTCCAGTGCGTCACTACCCTCTGGGTGAAAAACTTCCTCCTAAATCTCTAACCTAAACCTCCCCTTTCTCAGTTTCAAGCCAATCCCCCGGGAAAGCCCTATAAGACGTATGCAGCAAAAATCATCTTCAAGTGCTTGATAAAACACTGAAATCAACTCCCAAATTGCTTCTTCAGCACATACAACGCCTATGATGTCAGAGCAGGAGACAACACGGTCGCAGTTCTTTTCAATCTCTAATTAACACCAGCACGCAACTCAACCCCCGCTGCAAGCGCTGACCAATCAAAGCCCTAAAGCAGCCGTTAGTGCAAACCAGCTCTCGGGGCGCACACGCAGCCACCTCCCGCTGCAGCAGCCGGCGTGCCGCACGCAGCTCCCCGGCGGCCCCGCGCTCCGTTACCTACCGCGCCGGCCTCGCGCTCTGAGCGCCGCCACCTATCCGGCAGCGCGGCTCGCTGGCGGATCCGCTCCAGGAGAGCGCCGCGAAGCTGTTGCTAACATCCGGCTGGAGCGAACTCGCGGCCGCGCTCGCTTCAAGAGCAGCCTCTCCAACCCGCCCGCTCCTTTCCGGGGGAGCCCAGATGAAGGCGCGCAGCGGGTCCCTCCCCCGTCCGCAGCCCCCCGCCCATCAGCGGGGCCGTTGCCGCCGCTCGCCCTCCGGCTGCGGCGAAGGTACACACCTCCGCGTCCCATCCTTCCCCGGGAAGCCGGGCTGCCGCACCTCCGCCCGCGCAGCCGGACGAGACGGGAAGCGACCGAAGGAGAAACGCGACGCGGCGCAGCCTTACCTCCCCTCCCCGGCTCTGCCGCCCCTCCCGGCCTCGCACCTCAGGTGCGGAGGAAGCACAAAGCCAGAGCCGCTCGCTGCAGCGGGGCGGGGTCGGCGGTCCTCCACGCGCCGCGCACTCCCCGCCCCGCGGAGCCCTCAGCGCGCCGCACCGCATCGCACCCGCACCGCACCCGCCTCAGCGCCCGCCCGGAGCCGCTACGGACGTAGAAGCCGTTACAACTTGCCTCGCGCCTCTCCCCTCGGCGGCACCCCCGCGGCTCCCGGCAGACACACGTGCACACGCGCGCGCCGCCGGCGGCGCGGACCCCTCCGCCAGACAGGGGCGGGGGGAGCAGGTGCCGATAGCGGGAGAGGAGCCGTCCCCCGCGGCTCTCCTCTCTCCGAGCCGGGCGGCTCCGCGGACGCCTCCGGGAAGAGCCGCGAGGCCGGCGGGCAGAGGCAGCGCCAACAGAGCTTCCCCTACCCGGGGAAAGCTGGTCCCCTCCTTCTCTCCTTCGCTCGCCTTCTTTGCAGCGCGGCGGTTGACTGACAGCGCGCCGCTCGGCGGCCGCCCACGCGCACTCTTGTTTCCACTCGCTCGGAGAGAGAGGGAGATGGCGAGGGAGAAAGCATGAATGAAAGCGGCAGCCGGGGGGAAGCCGGCGCTGCCGCAGTGAGGCCCCGCCGCCGGACCCGTCCCCCGCTGCCCACCGCGTGCTCTGAGCCCCGCGCGGACGTGGCCCGACTGCAGACACGGAGCCCTCCCCGGGCGCTTGTAGCCGCCCCGTGCGCGCCGCCGGAGGAAGGGCGACAACATCCTCCGGACGCCGCGGCTCGCTGCGAGCCTTGCAGCGGGGGTGGCCGCTCCTGCCAGCCGCGTTTGGGAGGGAAACCGCCCGTGGGGAGCGGGCAGGTGGCCCACAGTGCGGGCTGACCGAGGCTGAGGTTCCTCGTTGATGAACGCCCTTCGCTGACGGAAAGCAACCTGTTCCGCGCTGACAGAAAACCCAGCACCTGGTGCCTGAGTGAGGGACCTCGTCCTCACGTGATAGGAAGGAGGAAAGGATCTCGAAGATAGATGTCCTCTTGGTTTTTGTAGCGATAACACCACTCTATGAGACAGCTGCTTCATAGGGTTGGTCCTCCGATTGGCCATCCCTTACAAGGCTGTAACTCATTAAGCACATACATCTCAACCCTTGGCTGGAGAGCAGAGATGTCTACATGCTTCGTATTGTTGGCACAGGTCCTTGGCAGGAGCCTAAGAGTCCGATTCATCAGAGTGTTTAGCATGCAGATAGTGGGTGCGCACCAAGTCAGTGACACAGCTTTTGCCCCACAAGTCTGGATTCAGGTTCTGAGCCATCTCCCATCAGTATGCCCCCACAAGTTACCTGCCAGAACTGATTTCAGACCAAATCACCCTCTGGATTTAAAAGCCACTTGGGATTCCTATGGTTAGTGTTTCAGTTACTTCATTTTTTAAATGTTGCATTCCTGAAAACTGAGTGTGTGACAAAACATGGTCAAGTCCTTTGATATAGAATAACTAATGCAAGATAATTTAGATGGGTCAGTGCAACGCGTATTTCTGTTTTATGAGGCTCTTCTCTTCGTGCTAATAGTCCAATATGACTCACCTACAGCACGTATCACTGCCACAGCTGTTGTAAACCTTCTTCTGAGTCAGAGAATGACTTTATGACCCAGAATTCTGGCAGTGAGTACTATCCCAGTGATTTTCCCAATTAAGAGAGTCTTGCAAGTCAGTATCAGTGCATGGTGAATCAGAGCTTGATGCAAGAGGCAAAACTGGACTCTGCTCTCTCCTTCCAAAATTCAGTGGCATGAACTTCTGGAGTTCATAAAGACTCTCGTGGAACAGAGATTTAGCTCTCTTCAGTCCCAAATGCTCCAAGCTACTGTGCCAGCCATCTGCCACTCACTGCTGCAGGGTGCATAGCAGATCTACAGGATGGGCAAGCAGCGGTGAATAGTTGAGGGCTAGCATGACCCCCAAATGGTTTTGAATACTAAAATTTGGATTCCTCATGATCTGTCAACTTCTTGCTACGCAGAATCTTTACTTTCAAAAGGAAAGGACCAACCTTCGTGGTCAGGTATAGTGTTGAGCCATAATGGCAAGACAGAGATTTTTATTTATTTATTTTTTAACTTCATGTTGATAAATGTATATCAGTGTTATAGGTGTAGACTCAGTGCAGGCTTCAGTTTTATAGCAAAATAAACTGTAGCAGTAAGGCAAATCAATATGATGGGAAAGGCATTACAACAAAGGCGTGATGGGAGAAGGACAAGCACAGTAGAAAGGTGCAATAAAGGAAGGGAAGATGATTGCTTGCACTTATCAGAACATTCTAGGTTTGCAGGGGAAAGCTTCACTAAGGAGGGATCTCCAGGAAGAAATTCTTCCCTAGGGGCACTCAGGCCTTAAATGAGGTCTAAGAAAGGTGCAGCCAGGCTCCATCCCTCCCAGCTGAACAGGTAGGTAAGTTGCCCTCACCTGTGTTCCCAGGGCTGACCAGGTCTTTATTTTATTCATTTTAAAAAGGGAAACAGTCCCATTCACAGTGCATCACATAAAAAAAGCACAGTTCCCAGTGGACTTTCATTGTCTTGGGAGAAAGTAACTCTTCATAAATAATGCAACAACTCTGGTTTCCTCTCCCAAATGGCTTATTTCTTTCAAAATAGCAAAGCCTGATGCATGTGCCTGGCTATGTCGACAAGTTTGGGTTGCATCCATTTTGTTTTACTTTGCAAGTTTAAGGAAACATCAGTTCTGCTTCCAGTGGGAAGGGTCCAGTGGAACTTGGTAGGATTCTGCTTTTTTTTTTGCCTTCTCATGAGATCATCAGCATGCGTCTTATAAACAGGACAGAACTCATTCTAACTAGAAATGACAGAAAGGAGCCAAAGTTCATCACACACTGATGAAAAAACATCTCCATCTTAGCTCAGCAGCGCTTCATCAGGTATATGATGTCATACAGTAGACCTTCACAAATTGTGTAAGAGACAGCTTACATTTGGCATAAAACTCAGGCTATCTCTACCCATCTTGGTTCTGTCCTGAGGTGAGGCAACAAAGACGTGCAAGAGATGGATATACTGTGTCCAAGTATCCTATCCTTAAACTATCAAAATCAGGTCTTTTGGTCATGAAGGATTTTTTTTCTTCTATAAAAAGTTATTCCCCAAATCCTGAAGTACTGCATTCATAGTTATGTTTATTTTGATCTATGTCCCACTGGGTCTCTTGTATTTTTTATGAATATGCTTTTCATATGAAAAGAAGATAAATATTCATGGAACCAGACAGGATGTATCTAAGAACGTTAAGGCAGTGGCTTATGTCAGTACAAAGCTGCTCTCTCCTGTCTTTGAAATACTTTCTTTTATTTCTGAGCCCATGGCTGTTGCATTTGAGCAAATTCTTACTTGCAGCAGCCTAGGACCTTGCTGTTCTGCTGTTATTGCTGTGCATTTCCTCATGTTACGTATGTGAATTTGTAGTTGGTTTTGTGCTGATGGAGCAATCCTTTGTGACAGTACAAACCAGGATCCATCTAACTGGAGTACAGCTATACCAGAAAGGTAAAGGGAGTCCTGGTATACGGCAATCAGCAGCGTAGCCTTACAGCAATGAAGACTGACTGCACATGAGAATATATTAGCAAAGTTTTAGGTAGCAGCTGAGGGATGTGATTTCTCCCATCCATGTGGCACTTGTGAAACTAACTCTGGAGTTGTTTTGCAATGTAAGAGAGATTAACTGTAGAGAGTTCAGCGGAGAGGTCCAGAAGACTGTTGGAAGCTGGACTGCCTTGTTGCAGAGAGGTTCAGAGAGCTGGTTAGTTTGTGTAACCTGTGGAAGAGTAGGCAAAGGGGAGTTCGTAGCATTGTCTTTAACTATGTAACAGACTCTACACAGCAAATTAACAGAAGGCAGTGTTCTTAGCTTTTTAAAAAAACTACCTTCTAGACTTAAAGGAGCTGTGACTACTTTCACAGAGAGCTAGATTAAAAACTAGCATAGGCTATCCAGAAAGTCCGCAGCAGTTCCATCCTTGGAGATGCTCAGAACTCAGCTGGACATTGCCCTGAGCAATCTTGTCTGTATTTCAAGTTGGTTCTGCTTTTAATAGGAGTTGAAACATATGACCTCCAGAAGTCACTTTCCATCTGAACTATTCGCTGGCTTTAGAGAGTCTTTGCAATTAGTCTCTGGCAATGTACTGGTATCCTATTTTCTCTTCTCTTCTCTTCTCTTCTCTTCTCTTCTCTTCTCTTCTCTTCTCTTCTCTTCTCTTCTCTTCTCTTCTCTTCTCTTCTCTTCTCTTCTCTTCTCTTCTCTTCTCTTCTCTTCTTTTTATTTTTTTTTCTTTTTTCTTTTTTTCCAAGAAGGGAATATGAAGCATGGAAACAGGAAGAGTTGCTTGAAAGAGTGGGGTAGAAATGTCAGATAGTAGTTACCAAAAAAAAAAGAAGGGTTACAATGGAAACTTTGTGCCAGGAGCTTTAGGAAAACCCATGCAGTGGATTATGGTTAAGGGAGGAAACAAATACATGTGAACCATCTGCAGGAATCTGGCTGTGTTAATGTGAAAATATTTTGGTAAAAAGACTAAATGTGGGAGCTTTATTTAAAAAAAAATGCTGCCAGGTAAATTATCTCCTCTGTTTTTCAGTACCCTCCATGTCTTCCCACCTGACCACTCTTCTTCTTATCTGCGTAATACAAATCAACATAGCTTTACTGAAATGAACTGAACTACGCCACACTTGTTTTGGTTAAATATGAAATTAAAATTAGAGTTGTTTTAGTGCAGTGAATGTGGTAGAAACATAAGGGAGAAATGGGACTAAAAATAGTGTTTGGGAAATATATATAGCCAAATGAACAAACAAGATGCAATGAGTCACGTCCAGTGGTTCTTGCAATAAAGGAAAGAAGATCTTCTCTGGGGAAACCAACTGGGAATAGCTTTTGCTTATCTGGAGCTGCCTTCTGGGTGTAGCTTACTGGCAGTGCCTATTTGCCCTGTAGCCGTGGAGTGCACTAACCCTAACAGGAGAATATTGGCATTCACAACAGTTCCACTGATGTTATCACAGAATTGGAACTAATTTCTGAATTGCCAGCACTCAGGAGAACTCAAAAAAAGAAAAAAAAAAATAAAATAAATGTGCACAACCTGAATCATGGTGCTGTCTTGAGTGCCTGCTTCAGAACTGATCTGTAACTGGCTGCATGTGATGCTTCACAGCACTTAGCTAGAGCCAGCAGAGCTCCAAGGGTAAAGAGGAATAGCCTCTGGGCAGAAGTCATGGCAGCAGTGGTCCACAGGAAATAATGCAGTCAGTGACGCTATGTGATTAGCACAGAAATCTTCTAGCACAATTAAGGAAATGTGTTTTTAAGACTTGTGTGCTTGGCAAACAAGGAGCAAGCATATCCATGGACATTTTATACATGGACAAAGGTTGTACTGGGGAATGTCCTAAAGACATGACAAATACCACTGTCTTAGAGGAATCTGCTGCAACACAGTTAATCTTCTACCTGTCTTTTGCAGACTTATAAGCTGGTGGTGTAGCTCCCCTGAAGCAAAACTAACCATGCTGGGTAGAAAGCAGAATAATAGGGCAGGCTTGCTTTTTGCAGGTTTGAAACCCGAGTTTAAGCAGGACATCATTGGTCAGGCTGTGTGGCAGCAATCTGGCCATCTCTATTAAATATAAAACTCAACACACAGCAGGGATAAGGGGCTCTGATGACACTATTTCAGCTTTGTTCTCATGGTAACCATTATGTCATCAGGATACCATGGTTACTATAATATTCCTTATTTCAAGTGTTAAAAAAGGCAGAAGGGGTGGGGGAAAGAACAACGCAACTTCTTCCAAAGTTGAGAAGGAGCTGTATTTATTCAGAATTGAGTAGTCATAAGGAAAAATATTCAGTAGTTGTAGAAAAGCCATTTTGAAATCACCAAGAACTGTTTTAATCAGTAATTGCTGTTTCTGCCATCCCCATCAACATATGGTACATGTCCTGGGGTTTCCTCTCTCTCTCAGCTTCTCTCACCAGCAGCTATTTTGATGAACATGCACTGCAGAAGGCTAATGTGGTCATATTCAAAACACTGGAAGTTTAATTTCTGCTTGAGGTAAAAACATCAATTTATTTGGAAGTCAGAAAAAAAAAAGACCTCAAATATTAATATTATGGCTGTGAGGTTATCTTACTTCAGAGATTCAAGAAAAGCAAAGGATGGCTTGACTTTGACACTTTCAAGACATCAAAGCATATGCCTGAGAGGAAATCAGAATGGCAGCTTGCTATTCCTTGTTTGAGGACAAATTATACACTGATAGCAGCACACTTTCAGGGGACTGTGCCTGAAGAGACCTCTGCAACTACAGCATGAGAAATATCTTTGCTGAAGGAGAGAGTGCGCACCCTGTTCTTTGTGAAAACACAACTTTAGAAATGGTTTGATAATAAGAGGTGGAAGAGCTTTAGACATGTTAGGTAAAGAATGAGAAGGAGCACAAATGAGACAAGCAATGCATGTATTTTCAAGAGCAGCTGATGTTCATGGGGTGTTCAGTTTCAGTAGCTGCTCAGCTTAAGGCAGCCTGAAGAAGTTGTTAGGCGTTTTGTATGATGTTAGAATCAGGTCCTGGAAAATAGCTGGAGATAAAATATCCAAAATCAGTACACTTAAAATTTCAGATTCTCTTCTGGAACTCTTGTTAGTTAGGGACTGCTCACTTGGTGCAGGATTGATTTTGAAGAGGTGGAAAGAAGATCAATGAAGTGCTAGGTGTGAAGATTTGATGGGAAAATTCTAACATCAAACATTTTGCTAGCTTCTATAATTGTTTGATCTTATTACCTGTACTACTATTCCCTCATTTTTCCTTATTCGTTATAGTTAACTGATGTATCTTTTTTGAATTGGATAGTAAGCTCCTGAGGCCTGAAGTTTGCTCTGTTTGCAGTACATTAATTCAACGAGCTCCAATCCTAATACAGTGTATGGGACTCTTACATAAGTGTGAAACTATTCAGGCTGTATTGGTAGTTGTCAAAAGACATCAGGTTTTTTGTTGTTTTTCTGTAATCCATTGGCAATTACAGTGTATTGTAGATATACTCACAACCCATAGAAGTTTGTTTCATTGACCAACAAGCAGAAAACATTTTAATAACTGATGTGGAAACCTCACCCAAAAGAACTGAAATCAATGAGACATATCCAGTCCAATCTAAAATGTTGCACTTTTAATACGTGTCAAACTCGCTAGGTATTAATGTACTCCAGTAATCCCTAAATGTACTTGACCTCTGCAGGATTGCTCCTGTCCACATCCAACATTCAGAACATTGACTCCACATGGACTTTGTATTTTTTGCTGCTGTGTACTTCACATAAAAATAGTCAAATCAGATTTATTTATTTACTTGGCAAAAAAAACAATAATCACCAGCCAGATCTCCCTGTATATGCAAATCCATGGTCCATCTTCAGTTCAGATTTCAGGGAGAGTGGTGGGGCAGGACCGGCAAAAGCACAGATATGAAAGGAAAGGCTGTCACTACAGAGAATCCTGCATCTTCACTGTAGAGAATTTCCATGCCCTCAGACAGCTAGAGGTGTTTCTAACAATTTTTCTCTCTCTAGATTAAGCAATCAGCTGTCCTTTCTTAATGTTCACTGTAGCCTAGCTGATTTTGTACATCTGTTGTAGTCCTGCAAATATTAGTAAACAAGCATTTCACAGCAAGCCTTGCTGCTAGGCAGAATTGATAGACTTTGCAGATAGCTCAAATCTGTGTATCTGAGTGTGGCTAAGTGTATTTACCTGTTTATTTCTCTGATTCAGTAGATCTCCTGCTCCAAGTTTAAAAAAAAAAAAAGTCCAAAAATCATTTTTAGGAACAAAAATAGAAGCTTCCATAGAAAGAGGCCACTTGTATTTGATCCAAAAACCCTACACTGCAAAACATGTTTCCTGCAAAATATCTTCTGACTCTAAATAGTCTCGCCGTGGTCAAAAATATCTGAAATCCCCTATTTTCAAACTACTCTTCAGAGAAGAACTATTTTTGTGATAGTTCCTGAGCTTTTTTGTCTAGGACAAGTCAGTGTACTTGCTGCTGAAGTTCATTCATTGTCTGTTGTAGTGGAAATGCTAAGTCAAAACTTGAAGCAGTGATTGAGCATCTGGTGGGAATACAGGGCCAACCCAGGGGAGCTCAGTTGTATGCAATGTACCTGAGGGACTGGAAAGAGGTGGAAACAGGATCCATCCTTTCCCAGCCCTCATTTAAGGGTTGGCAGTGGAGGCAAAGTGATCTTGCTAGAGATCCCTGCCTACCCGAGGCCTTCTGAAGGCAAGCAGATTCTTTCCTTTGTTTCTTTGCCTGTGGTTGTTGCACTTGAGCAAGTTCTCATGTACTGCAGCCTAGGGCCTTGCTGCTCTGCTGTCATTGCTGTGCTTCCCACTGTTACAGCATTACACCAGTATCTACCAGTAGTTGTGACTGTACAGAGAGATATGTATTGATATTCATATGCAATATATGTATAATATACATACATGAGTGTATATGAATTCACACACATATACATATGTAAATAGTGATAGCCCCAAGAGATGACCATAGAGCAAGCCAAAACGTAAAACCAGGGGAGTCTCATTAATTAGAACCTTATGATTAATAACTTGGGCAAAGTTAAGTTCTGTGTCACGTTTATAAGAAACTATCACCATGGAAAATACATTTATTAGTTTTAATATTATTTTGGTATCTTCAAAATACCTTCAGTGTACCAGAAATAGATGGGATGCCCTGGTTTAATTACATCTTAGGGAATATAATCAGCTAAGAACTTTATATATCATGGCAGAGTATCATAAAGACACGTTATACATCTTTTTTGCTGGAAATAACTTGATTAAGAAACCAAGAGCCTACATATTGCATGTAGTCAGAGGAAGTTGGCATATGCTGTGCAAGACTGCTTTGTCTGGCACCTGAAGCTGTTTTCAAGCTTTTTCTTTGAATTCTTGTTGTTGGTATTCATTCCCAGTCTCATTGTCACTTAGCATTACTGAACTGCCAGCAGCAGCAGCAGCACCCTTTCTGCCTATTGAAATAAGCCTTGGTTTATCAGGCAATGCTGAAAGTTACTTTGAATTCTGATTTAAGGGAGTTTATGAATTAAGTTTTCTCTTTTTTGGAAAATACTGAAAATGAAGAATGACAGTGAAGAAAAACTGATTAACGTTTGGCTGTATCAAGTGAAAGTTTTCTGGTGCAGCTCTAATGTTTCTCACATAGTTTCTGCCTTTTGCAGTAGATGGAACTAATCATTTTCCTAGGATGCTATATACAAAATGTGTAGGAGCTCTTTGTTAATGTTCTTCTTCTTAATGTGCATATAATGTAATATAATGGAATGTAAATGTACAAGTTTAAAAACACTAGATTGTTTATTATAACTAATCAGCTGGGAGTTGTCTAAGAAAAACTTTATCTTTCATTAGACAGTATCATCTGCCACATAATTCAGTACCTCTCTGCATGAAAAATATGATAACTCCTAACCCTTATGTACTGCAAGAAACGCTATTTTAATTTTCTTAACAACATTTGAGAAAGTAGTACGCATTTTCTGTTATTTAGGGCTTTGGTCATGCACAGCATTTGAATTTGTTACTCAAGATAGGAATCGGTGGAGTAGAAGCTACCCAGTACTCAAACATAGAATTCAGCAGCTGCAAGGCCATCCAAGCCTAAACTGAAGGTTGAGTTTTATCTTAAGACAAAAAAGAAAAAAATATTACCTGTGGTAAGCAGTCACAACAACAACAAAATCTATTTTCCTGACCTGCTACTGTATCTCCTCAAAATGAAGCAGAGTGAACTGCTGTAGACCTTCAAAGGAAGGAGGTATGGATTAAGAGAAAGTGCTCTACTTTGATCTTTTTAAGTTGTTACAGTGACATCACCATGAACAAAGCCTGCCTTACACTCCTCTTAACATCTTGCCCTTGGGTCCTCACTTCATATATGATGTTCTGAACTCATACTTTTTTTATACATTAAATCACACGTATGTAAGTGAGCTTGAAGGTTAGACTCAACTTGAGGCATAAACCAGGGCTACTCTCTCTGATGGTTATGAGAGTTCTGTCTGCTTACATCCAGAGCAGATTGAGTCTTGAAAAACCTAGAACTTCATTTTCTCTTTATGTATTTTTTATGTGACTGGTTATAGATTTTTGGATTCAAATAACTATCAGAACAGTTTGATAACTAAGAAACAACAAAGTGAAGGTTTTGTTTATTTGCTGAAATCTCCCTTCCCATTTTCCTTTGTACTGTGATGGTGGGAGTCTTGCCTAGAGCAGTACTGAGGCATGAACAGATCCAAACTTCAAAGTAAATTCTGTGATCCATTTTGCCTGATAAATCTACAGCATTTTAATCCATTCATTTAAATGCTGATGCGATTGACATGACCTGTTTTACAACGTGGAAGTCCTGTTCATATTTATTGATACAGCGTTCCTAAGAGCGACGAAAGGATGACCTTCTATTTCAAACTGAGGCAACTCAGGAATCAAGCAATCTAACACCTTTCTTGTTGATTTGGAGTAGTGACACATATCACTAATATACTGCGTGCACACAAAAGTAACAAAAGAAATGCTCTTGATTACATTACTCACTTCCTATTTCTAATTTAAGAAAGCGTTAGTAACAGTGTTACACAAACTGTTGATACAGTATTAACAGGAAGAAATACAGTACAATGCATCGTAGGAGTGAGGAGTGATACAATTTTCCTGTGTGGGCTGGCAAATGTATTTTTTAAAATATTCTGATTACACAGACTATATATGATTAGCTTAGTTGGTGCCAGTTACAGGTGTTTTAACACCTACCTTCTCCCATTACATGGTTTCTGTCATGACTGTCATATCATCTAATCACTGCAGGAATGGGCATAATCAGAATTCTTGTTTCCTAGGAGTTATATGGGAGATTTACTGTTGTATGTGCTTGGCTCAGAGAGAGGTCAGGCTTTGTGTACTCTCTTTTCGCCTGAAAGCAGAAATAATCTAGAAGTTGACACTTATGCTTGGGCCTTATTTCCTACTCTCTATAGTAAGAGAGCAGATAGATGTAAGCATTCTGTCCCACATCTAATTCTGGTATTTGAAAGTTTATATTTATTGGGAGTTAGGCCAAATGTGGTGATACTGATATGCTTTCCTTTCTGTAGGTTGGAAAGTTTAGATAAATAATGTTTAGCCAATGAAAAGCTCAGCTGTTTCTATATTCCAAAAGTACATTTGTTGTGATGTTGTTTCCCGAAAGAGAAAAGAAATAATTGGATTTCAAATAAGTTTGACTCGTCTCCTGAACAGCTAAATGATTTGGGACTGACGTGCCAACCCACTGGATTTCTCAGAATTGCTTAGGAGCAGACGAGTGCAGGGTGTACTGCATCAGGTGAAACCTTGCTTTTGTTCAGTATCACCAAGGGAACTCGGGTAGCTGGAGAGAGGAGAAGGACAAAGCAGCCATACTGCAGTTCATAGGAAGAGCTGAAGCTCTTGTACAGCCCCATGGCTAAAATGTTTAATGATGCCTGAAGTCTTTATTCTTATCTGGAGAAAGCCTTGCAAAATCTGTATCAATGACTTTATCAAACTATCTTCAGTATACAAGAGTCAGAAAGAAGTTGGCACATATTTATATAAGCTCTAGTAAAAATAAATGCAGTAAAATTTTGTGCTGTCCCAATATTTTGTATTGTGCCAGGTGCAGAAACATTTCAAAACGCTTTCACATAGTACACAACTTGCAACAGCTGATATCCTAGAAAATGAAAGTCTAAGAAGAACACAGATTACATAGTTCATGAAGGAATTAGCAGTGTATTCCCTTGCAGTACGTAATCTAGTCTTTGCACGCCCACTCAGCTTCACAAAGCAAAAGAATATTGACTGGAGTGGCTGGAATTCACTGGGAAGTGTTTGAAAATGGTTTCTTAATTCCTGCCTCCTCTCCGTGGTGTCTAATTCTCTGTCCCAAGGCAACCTGAGCTGTGTATGTGCTCATCTGACAGCTACTCAGCCAGTGAGGCATTCTAAACTTCCTAGTTTTGCCTGGATCTAATTGTCAGAACTTCTTTTGAAAGCCACTTAAGATACTTCAGGAATACTCTCTCAAAGCAGCTGTAACCACCTGGGAGAAAACAGCCTCCTATGAATAGCACTGAATGATGGTTGAATAACCACAGAAACTCAGAAGGAGTGCAAAGGGGGAAGGACATTTGTTACTGTGCTTGTTTGTTTTTTTCAGGAGTGACATTCCAGTAAATGGTTATATCCTGTATTTGAAATGTGATTATACTGGAAAAAGAAGAGTCTGCGAAGTCACTCTTTTCTTATATATGCTACCTTTACAATGGCTGAATGACAAGATCCAGGGAGGGATTTACATATGGAGATGTTAAAAATTTGAGACCAGTCATATCTAAATTGCTTGAACATTCTGAATCAGGATCTTGAAAAGCAATTCAGTGAGTAAGAAAAACTAGGTTTTTTTCTTTTTCTTTTTTTTTTTTTTTCCCACACATAAACCAAATTCTGGATGTTCCGGGGACCTGTTCTGTGATGTTCACACTGCTTGACCTGGCTGTTTTTATATCATTTTTGTGAAGAGTTCCCCAATCTGTTCTCATCCAGTCCCAATTTAGGAGTTAGCACATTCTAGAGCTTTTAGAAATACAGCTCTCTCTTGTTGTATGGGTTTGTTGTAGTTTGCTTCCCCTGGCGGTCTGCATATTCTTCCTCTTTCATATTACTTTGTCGCTTCCAATGTAGGCTCTAAGCAAATGTTGCTTCTGTGCGCATCTGCTGGTTTTGTCTTTGTTATTCTGTGCTTTTAAATAATCATCAGGAGTGCCTAGGGCACAGGATAGGCACCTTTCCCTTCTGGTTTTATAAATAAATACTTATAGAAAAGACAACTGTGGCAATTCCCCTTCTCTGATAAATCTCTTTTCAAAGCTGTGGATTAAAAAGCATTGCAGATATTCAGCAGCAGGGATCACGACTCCGATGACTAGTGTGAAAGAGTCACATGTGAACTTCTAAGCATGCATAAATAACCTTCCAAAACACAAGCTGAGAAAATAATAAACGCATTTTGTGCCTTTTGCCAGCATGGATAGAAAGTATCTCCTATAACTCAGAACAACTCTCTGAGGCATTACAGTCATCTCCGGAAGCTGAAGAAGGCCTATGTCAGAACTGCTGCCTTCAGAAGTGTGTTAGAAATTCTCGTCTGCCTTCTCTGAGATGTTAGAAATAGTACTGCAGAGACTCAAGAGATGTAAATTAAAATTCCAGCTCTGACACAGACTTCTGAAGTGTATGAGCAAATTACCATGCGTCTCGGTTCCTATTGGTAACAAGGATGATAATATTCTTCTCTCTGTCTTGTAATAGAATATCGGACTGAGGCCATTTGTCAGTAAATACTTGGACCCCAGCCCTTCTGAGGGCAGCTTAAGCAATAAAAAAAAAAGAAGTAAAAATGATAGTAGGTGTGCAATCTCAGTATTGATTTTATATTCTAAACAACACTAGCTGTGAAGACAGATGAATTTTTATTGAAAGGTATAAAACTTATCTGAGAGACAAACAAGTAGATTTGACTGCAGACAGTTGTTTCCTTCCTATAAAACTCTTACCTCATTGGTTTTATAACTGCATAAACTCTCAAAACCAGCTCATCCCCTGTTGTTGATAAGCTTTGTGGAAGATCAGTAAGGGAAATGATCACAAACTCACAGATTTTATCATTGTGCTCCAAATTTTGTTCTTTTTCTTTTCACAGCTCATTCCAGCGTGATTCTGGATGTCAAAGGCTGATGGCAACAATATAAATTATCCTTATGCAGATATTCTGAAACTACTCCCCTAGTTGGTATGTATAATGCTTGATATTAACTTAAATTCTTCAGACTTGTTTACTGGAATGGGTATTTTGTTGGAGACAATGTCTCCTTTCCACCCAGAACTCATTGCTGATTTTGAACTAAGCAGTGCTGGATCTTCACTGCCCAGTTATCCACCAGAAAAAATATATTTCTTAAGAAAAAAATTCTGGTGAGGCAGTATTTTCCAGTTATGAGGCAGTACAGGACCACAAACCATCAGAACAGCTTTTCAAGTTAAGTCTTGTGTTCATTTTTTTTATCAGCCTGAATGACTGAGGAAAGCAAAGGGCAAAGAAAACTGCAGTAACTCCATGGCTCTATAGATGTCACCAGCCTTTCACTCCAGCCTTCCCTAACCATTCACTGGTTGCTACCTATCTCCCCCCAGCCACTTACTTTGTAGCCCCAGTAGGACTGTTTGGATGATGAAAAAATGAATAGTATAAATAAGAGTTGCCAACAATGAACTGTGATTGGACAGGAGATGCAAAATAGAAAGTCTAAGCAGTAACACAGTATTTTTTTCATATACATCTTAAGCAAACTTACTTATTATGAGCCAGACAACTTCATAAATTTCTTTTTGGGTATTGCCAGCTAAATCTTTTTTAAAACGTTCAGGAAATACCCTAATTTATGGAGATTATTTGCAACATTCTGCTTTCTTTCTCCTGGAATTCTCACAAATCCAAAGCATGTAATTACTTTTCATGTAATATCTGCTGCAAGCATGCACTGTTCTCTCAAGCTAGGAGCTTACCTACAAAATGGCAGGGACAGTTACAAAGGAAAAATAGGAGTAAGAAAAATGGCTCGCTTATAACCTTGCAAAGAATGACTTTGGTCTGCTAACCCACACTGAATAAGGAGGAACGATGTGAGGATGGGGCAAGGTGGGAGGGGAAAGAAGAATAAGGAGATGGGATTTTGGAGCATAAATGTGACCTTTTTAATTAACAGCTCTCTTGGATGTTCTACAAAAGTACTCTAGAATTTCACTTTTGATTCCCTTGTGGAGCAGCTGTATAAGTACTGGAGAGGGTGTTACTATATGGGTTGTGCTGCTGTCCCACCACACATCTCCACTTGATGGTGTTGAAGAGAGACTGTCTTCTGTAATCAGACTCCCGCTTATTGCTTGAGCACAACTGATCGCTATTACATGTTTTGCTAATAGAAAGAGGTACACTGAGGTCAAGTTTGTGCTTCAGTATTTGGCTAGAGTATTTGCCAGCTGGAGGTGTGGGAAGAAGGGGAGGAAAGCACCTCAATGTAACATGGCTTTCAGAGAAATTATTTTAGTCATCATATGAGAAATATCTGCAAGGGTCTTTGCCAGCATAGCTAGAAATTGCCTATGACTTTCGAAGGCAAGCCATGGCTAAAGAAACTGTGCTTAGAAAAGGTACACTCATCAGTCCCAAGAAACTGTTTTGACATCGGCTTTGATCTCTACCAGAGGCATTTCTGAAACTGCCCCAAACAGTGCTTCTTACTCAGCTAAAAGTAACATGCAAAAAGTGGGACTGAAAGATCAGAAACTGAAGTTAGGAGAGGGACAGGTGGGCTGTAGGGCCTGGTTTCTGGGATCTTTAGACCAGTGGTTTGTCTTGAAAAACTTTTTGAAATACACCTCAAAATGTTGAGAGTACAGATTAGATCAGCTGGTAATGATACTGCAGTTACCTCACTGATAATAAGAAATCAGTGTCTTTCACACTACGCCTTTTACCTTTGAGTAGATCTATATTCTATTTTGGTATACCAGGATACATTGCACTGTAATCTCACTGAGAACCAAGCTGTTTTGAATTTAAACTGGTGTAAAAGAACTTAGACTTTTTCCCCTAGAAGACATGCGGTAAAAATAACACACTACAATTCCCCAAGTAGTAGATATTCATATTATCTATGTTCATTCAGAATTTGAATTGTAAAGACTGAATTTCACATCTACCACCTGACCCAAAACAAAAGCCTCACAGCTGTGTTTGTTGCTGCTTGGTAATATATATATATATATGTTTTCCAGGAAAACACAGCTTAAGCTTAGCTCTACTGAAATAACTGGTTGTTTGTGCTTAATAAAAGTGTCTGAAAAGTGTCTTAATAAAAGTCTCTGAAAAGAGAGGAAGTATCTGCCTATGCCAGGGAACTTGCTGTTTAGCTCTGGTGCAGTGCAATAGTGTGTCAAATATGAATCTGAAACGATGTTTTAAAATCCTGTTCAAGGTAAAGAAGATGAAAAACTAGAAGTGTGATGAGGAAGTGCTTAATTTGGGTTTGTGATTAGATGCACAGCAAGACATATTCTGTTCAAAAAAAGGTTCTACCACCTGAGAGCCTGCAGATGTTCAGGCAGGAATAGAAATGACAGAAGTCAATTTTCTGCAGCACTAAGAAACTACAAGGGTAATTCATTCACCATATTGACCGTGACCCGTTACTTAATCCATCAAAGACATCTATTATGTAGATTCTTTTCTCAAAATGGAGAAAGGCCCAAATATTTTGGGACTCTAAAGCTGAGGTTCTGGAAGGAGTCCAAATAAGACCCCAAGTGCTTTCAGTGACTTTCCAGAGAAGGCAAAATGGCCTAGTGATTTAAAATGGAGCTTGTTGGTAAACAGCATCAAAAAGCTAGTTTGTCTTGTTGCATGTAGCCTAGTTAGGAGTCTTGGAACTACCCTGAACCCTTGCATTCTGGCTCTTCTCAGTGATGGCCAGTGACAGAACATGGGGCAACAGACACAAACCAGAACAAAAAGGTCCATCTAAATGTGAGAAAGAAGTTCTTTACTTTGAAGTTTTCAGAGCATTGAAACAAGCTGGCTAGGGAGGCTGTGGAGCCCTCTCTGGGGTCATTCAAAACCCACACGGACGCTTTCTTGTGTAACTCTAAGGAACCTGCTTTACCGGTGGGGTTGGACTAGATGACCTCCAGAGGTCCTTTTCAACCCCTACAATTCTCTGATTCTGTGATCAGGTTAGTTTTGTTTTGAAACAGTGATGGCTGATGTTGGCCTTGGAGATGCACACAGGAGATTTATTAATTTTTTGTGGCCATCCATATATTTAAAAGGCATAAGAAAATGAGCTTTGTTTACTATTGCAGTAAAAAGTTCTGACCTACTCTATTTATGAAACTTATGATTGGACAAAAAATCTATTAGATATTTCTGTGATGTTTTGAGTGTGTTATTGAAAAAGGAAGCATTATTTCCCATACTTAACCAATATTGTTCTGTAACAGTTTTAAGTGGCATAAAGGGAGATTCATTTGAATATCCATTGCGTTAATCAAGATGAGATGCACTGCAATAAATACTGAGTGAATAAAGATGAAACACCAAACCTAAAATGTCACCATTTAACATTATATCTTAGGACTTCCATGTTTTAGACTATTGGAATTAATTGGACTAGAACAAATCTTTGTGGCTTTTTGGCATGTCCATTTTTGCCTAAAAGAGGTGGAAGTGTAAGCACAGTCTAACCCATTTGTCTAAAATAGCTTCACTGAGAGCTTGATTAAAAAGAAATCAGCTGATGGAGTTCTCCAAAATAGTTTTGCCAGTTACAGTAGCATAGGTCCATCTTGCACCACATTTCATTAGAGGTAAACATTTCTCTGAGCACACATGGACAAATATTTTCAAACTGTATTCGCTGTTTGGAGATAAATTTGTCTTTAAAATGATTTCTCAAGAAAAACCAGTTCACTGACATTTCCATCTGGAACAAGTTGCATACACAAATAATCTTTGTGATTATTATTTATTTTTATTTTCCAAGGCCATACTTTACTGTAGGGAGAAGCAAATTCTACCTGAGGATGTGCCAGTTTACTAGAAAGTAGAATTAAGCAGAAGCACATTCGCAAAACCAAAGTGTTGGGATCACAGACACTGCCAGAGCATTTGGCTTAATTTTGACTATCCAAAATCACAATGCAGAGTAAAGGTATATTTATTCCAAAAACAAAATAAATTCACTTGTGTTGGAACCAATTTAGATGAGCTAATGTGAATTTCAAATGATAAGATTGTATCAGCAGATGACTTTCAAAGCAATGGACTTTGTGTTGTGTTGCAAATATTTACACCACAAGCTTGGTTCATGCACCAACTTAAGAAACAATAATAGAGGGCCCAAATCACCCTTTATTTGCTTTGACTATTATAAACTAACAAGACTTGAAGCCAGATTGAGAGTGTGTATTCTTCAATCACAGATCAGGCTGTTGTCCTTGCAGTGAGTTTGCATAACTAAAACACAGCCTGCACAAAGCAAGCAGCTTGCTAGGGCTCAGAAGGCTGAGATTCTACTGCTTCCCATTCTGGTCTGTTCTAAGGGTTAGTCATTCTTTCTCTTTAAAATGTGTTTCTTATTTCCCATCTGGCATCCAGATATGGGAATGTATGTCAGAATAGCTTTACTGACCGTTCTGTGCTACTCCTGATGAGAGGAAAACCAGACTGAAGATCTGTTTGCCACTGGTCCTGAGCTAAAGAGTCTGTTAGTGCTGCAGTTCTGAGCCCACTATTCCAGTCAGTGAGCTGGGATCTTCATTATTGTCTTACTACTTTCCTCTGTTTGCTCCACTAAGTGAACATTAGTTCTATGAGTCAGCCCTTACATGTGTGTTTTATGCGCTCTTTTTTTTTCTCCTCCCCCAGAGCAGAAACATCACAAGCTACAGTGATGCAGTCTGCCATTTCTGCAAGCAGAGCAGAAGGAGTTCATCCTGCTCATTTGCAAGTTATTCCTACTTTGTGAAACTCAAATGCTCATGTGCACACAAAAACATAAGCAAACCCACCTTGATCTCTCTCAAAAACTCCTGCTGAAAGCTGCCAGTTAACCCATATGGAGATAATCTTTTGAGTCTTTTAAAGTCTAATCTATCCTGTCACATAGGATCAGTTAGTGTATATCAGATCAGCCAGTTGCTGGAGAGTGGTAGATTATTATTATTATTATTACATCAGTAATTATATACGAAATTGTTAACAGTCTTTTAACACTTGTCCTACGACATGATTTTGTGATATTGCTGTTAATCTTGTAATTACGTCGCCACCTGGTGCCTGCTAGCATCATAGAACAAGCTGTTGCAGATGCAGCGTTTCTATGACAATTTCTGCAGCAAATGCTGTGGTGTTGATGTAAACATTGGGCTTGAAAGATTTCTTCTGAGAGAAGCAGGATGGGCAGAGTCTATACCAAAACTCAGGGTACCCGGTGTCTGATGATCTTGTAATACGCTGTTTGACATCATCCTCTGTGCCACTTGTGGGATGGGTATAACCCTGCAGTTTACTGCAGTGGTGGATATCCTGGGGAACACTGAGGTGGAGGCTGCTGCTTCTGTTAGCGCTATGCAGTACAACACGTGATGCAGATCAGACCATGGGCAAAAGCATCACTTCTTCATCCTGGTGCTTGAGAAATCCTTATTTTTGAATACTCTTCAAATACAGAAGATTTCCTTTCCCTTTATTTTATGAACTGAATCACTAATTAAAAACCTGATTCAGCTTCCCTTAAAGTGAATTTGTTCCTGATGGTGGGAGAAGTCCCACAAGGTTCCACAAGTATGACTTACCCTTGGCTACACATGGAGACAGAAGTGGGAAAAAGACCTTCAGAACATGCTGCCACTCAGGACACGCTGAACAGATTGCAGCAACAGATGGTTTGATTTTGTTGTTGTTGTTGTTTTTAATTTGGTTTCATGATTTGGGAACGCTTCCTTGCAGGCTTGCTACAAAGAAGACTATTTCCATGTCCTTTTATGCTATGAAGTCTGTGTGCACATTAACTTTGCTAAAGGAATCTGTGCTGCTGTGACTCAAGGGAGTCCTGGAACAGTCTCCTCTTCACATCCTTTTTGCACATTGTCTTGAGGGGAATTCTTGTGGACAACACCCAGACACCATCCCATGCTGTGCTGTCCAAAGTAGAGTTTCACAATGCCATACTGTGCAGAAGGGAACAGGGAACTGGGCCACAACCATTTCCAGAGCTCCTTATGCTGCGCAATGCTTTATCAGAGTTTTTGTTTCCCAGACATAATGGAGGTCCTATCTACTTCTGAAAACAATGCATTATTTTCACATCCCACATCCCCATCCCCACACACAGAGTGTGATGTTTGCATGGAGAGGAGATGGTAGGACAATCTATCCCCACCAAGACAATTTCATAATCTCTGGTTTTTGGCTGTTATACCAGCTATATAGCATCCCCATGGATACAGGCAGATCTTACTTCTGGATGCTGACTACCATGTTCATAGCGATTTGTCTTTTCTTACTATTCTCCAGCATGTTCCAGGAGAAGAAACTGTACTTCTGAGACTTCTGTATTGCATTTTGCATAAGTATATCAGATACTTGGCTGAGGAGAGCAGTCACCCTTGGACTCACTTCTGATCATTTCTCCATATCCTGGTCATTTATTTATACCTTATTCTGGATAGAGGTCAGTGCTCAGCACTTTCTGGTTTCCTGAAATTTTTGCTTCTCAGTACTCAGCAAGTAACTCTGTTCCACCTAGCACAGCCTGTGTTTAACCAGGAACACATCTCTAGGAGCTGGTAGTCCTATTTGGTCCCCAGACCTGCATTTCAGAGGTGCTAAGTACTTGCAGACTCAGTTATCTTTGTTTGGAGCTGCTATGGTTCAGGAGCTTAGCCATCAGGTTCCTGATAAATAACCCATTGCAGCCAGCCAAATCTGAGCTTGCATTCATCAGCCAAGTGAAAGGAATTAGTCGTATTGACACCAGATGAGAATCTGGCCCTAAAATATTTGTAAGGCAAAGAACGGAAAACATGGGAAGCTTTCATAGATATTCTGTTTAATGTTTTGTAAACCTTCCTGCCATGTTGCTAGGAGAATTTTAATACATCAATGCATTTATAGTAGATCTCAGCTAGATGTTTGAAATCAGAGCCAATTCTTCCCCCACCCTGAACTTCCTTATTGTTCCCGTCACCATTTCAGCTCTCTCCTGCCTGGAAAAGACCCTTCTGCTGACCCACTTCCTGCCTATGTAGCAGCACTAGGAATTGCACAAGGAATCTTTGTTTTACTTCACTTTAGACGCTGACATTGCATTTTGCAGCTAGCTGGGCTTCATCTGGAGAGTACAGCTCTTGTGTTTCCTGATGTGAGTCAGTTGTGAGGAAACATTTAACCTTTTGTCAAAGGTTAAACATATAAAAGGGGAATGTGAAGCTCTTGTATTCCTGTTATTGCCACATTAAAGAGAGCAGCTTTCATGGCTGGGCTAAATCTAACTTTTTTATATATATATTTCTTTCCGTATCTAATTCAGAGCTGCAGTTTACTGCACTTGTTAAGGAAAGTATACGTTTGAACAGGGCTGTATGACAAAGGTCATTCACTGACTGTTTCCACTGTATTTTTTCCTCTTAATAGTGCTCTCCATCTTTATTCCCCCAACTCCCAATGGATTCGGAAATGTTTGGACCTTTCCAAAATAAGGTCCTTTAATATTATGTGTTTCTAGAAAATACAAAGAACTTTGGAGGAAAATGAACTGCAAACATTCTTGTGCTCCTAACATTCTATTAATTTCTACTTATTCTTACTGGCACAATATTGTTTTAACCCATCTTTCTTCACTGCTTGATTGACTATATTTCTTTATCTTTAATGAACAAGACTCATGACTTATCTATGTTACTATGATCACATACCTCTTTCCTCTGGTTAGATGACGTACTCTTGTCTATTTGCATGACTGTTACAGAGGTCAGTCTGCTTTTGCTGTGTATTGACTGCTTCTGTGTTTTGAAAAGTATAGGAGTACAGCTATTTTTGTTTAGAGGCAATCCTAGTGGTGACCTGCTTGTGATTCTGCAGCAGTTATACCACTGATAATTCACTGATGCTTGGCTTTATGCTGTGAAATAACCAAAGGCAATAGATTGACAGTGGTGCCCTTCAGTCCATCCTCTGCAGGGATTCAGGTGTAGCAAACTTGACTTGCAGCAATATCTTGTTATGTCATCTCCTCTTCTTTAGATTAAAGACCTAATGAGGCAGGCAAGTGCATGGATATTTGCACGAATCTTTAAAACTTCAGAGATCAAATAATTTCTTAACATCTTGAAGGTACCCACATGTTCAAGTGTGGTCCAGAATGGTTTTTCCAGGAATACCACTTCAGGTCCTAGGATAAAAGGTAGCTGAAATTACACTGCTGTAATGTGGCTCTTTGTTGAGAACTGGACTTCAACAGGGCTGTTACTTGAGACCTGTCAAAGTGTTTCCATATGATGTTGAGATCAGTGCCATGGAGAAGAACTTCCAGTCGCTACACAGGTGCTGCTTTTTGAGGGATGAACAGACCCCAGCTAGCCAGTCCAGTGCTAGAGACACAACCAGAAGCTGAATGTTATTCTTGCATGGCTCAGCAATGGCTTTAACCATTAGCTGTCTAACTGCATGCATAGAAACTGACAACAGCCTCTGCCTCTCAATTATTATTGTATTTTCCATTTTACAGAAAAGAAAACTGAGACAAAGAGTGGTCAAGGTTATCCAGCAAGTCTGAGAGAGCCAGGGGCAGAATCTGCTATAAGCACTAACTGAAGGTTTGCTCTTGAATCTCTGTTTCTCAAGGCCTCCATCTTGGCAGAAAGTCAGATTTTATTTTATTTTGCATGGCCTGGGTCCTTCTGCAGCTCTAGTATTGTGTTGTAAATGGGCAGTTCCATGCAACAGCTTTGCCAAGCTATAAAGATACAGTCTTGAAAGGGAAAGGAGGATAAACAAAATATAAACAAAAAAGAAAAACGAGAAACGTCATTCCCAAGGGAGTGTTCCTGACAATCTGTTAACTTCTCATTGGCGTATTCATAACCACTTCCAAAAAATGTCACAAACTCATGGCAAAGCAGCTGGAGCTTCTGCTGATGAATTGAAGGAAATTTGTTCTAAAGAAAATACATCACATGAAGTTAACCCACAGTACTGGATCAGCCAAAAACAACACCACGGAACAGGAATTCCTTTAATTTAACAATGCCATAATCTCACTGCAGGCTGAGCAGTAACAGTATAAACTGCACACATAACACCTTTCCTTTCATCTGAAATCTGGCAGGGGTGAGTTTTAACAGAAACACCCCAGAATTAACCTCAATCTTCAGCTTGGATGCTTTTTTTTTCTTGATTATGTGAGTTTGTGTTCCTATGTTTTATTTCCAGATATATAAATCATGGGACATTCAGAATATACTACAGAACACTTCAAAGCTAGCACTGTGAATACTATGTTGCATGAACTGTGGAGGAATGCTAATTTTCCATTGCTCTTCTCTATGCTTCAGTAGCGCTGGTTCTGTCTCCTCCAAGGCCATCACAGTCTAGTTTTACTTCCCTTAATTACATTAAGGGAATTAATTACTTTCTTTGTAAGGACGGGAGTAACTGCTGTGAAACATACTGTCAAAAACCTATGCACCACTTTCCATCGCTTCTTCATTTGCATCATAATTAAATGTCACCTGGTCCAAAACTAACTTCTTAAGAAGCTAGACTAGAAGAGCTCTGTTTGGTGACTTCTTCACATTCAAAAACTGGTGGTGATGCAAAGCAGATACAATACAGAAAATGCACAGAGCAGCTGCATGGCCATCACTGCAGCTTCTGGCCTGAGTTAGTAGCTTTGATTTCTTCTGTGTTCCTGTGGAGCAGTCCAGAGAAATAGCCCTGAGTGAAGATCTGTAGCACATGTACTAATCCGTCTCCCTGTGCACATGACAGCACAGTGTTTGCCTGCTAGGAATTGCTGCATATAAACACATGCAGTTCCTGCACATTGCTACTCTTGATCTTCTGTTCTTCCCTCAGTATGTCAGTAATGCTGTCATACACTTGGATTCTTCTCTCTGACTCAGTGCCCGAATTAGTAGCGTAGTAACACCAAGCTTTGTAGGTTAGTAATTCAAGGTGCTATGAAATTCTACAATACAGTTTCTGTGATACTAGTAGACTTTTGGGTAAGGAACCAGTGAGGACCAAGAAAAGGTATCTTAAATGAGCAGAGTTCTCTTTTCCTTTTCTCCCTCCTCTCTTAAAACTTCCATCTGATCAACTAGATCCTTAGGTACTGGATGAAGTGACAACTAAAGATGGTCCCAAAGGTATTTTTCGTTTGTAAATCTCAGATATGCAGAAAGTTGGCTCAAGCAGTTTGGAGGGAGGAAGGTTCTAGCGTAGCAAGAAGTAGACAATTGGGAAATACAGTAGAGAAGGGAGAAAAAAATGAAGGCCAAATAATCGATAGAAGTGATGAAAGCTGTCTAAGATGTATCTCTGTTTCTTACTTTCCTCCTCTGTGTTTAACTGTTTAAACTTCTAATAGGTCTGTAGTTTCTTTCTTTAATGTTAAATGTAACATCCCTGTAATGGTAGATTTCCACCATGTTAATCACTAATGCTTCCCTGCTTTCACAGTAGGGCTGTTCTTCCAGCTGCTGAAGGAGTCTGGGGATATGGATTACAAGGGGCCAAAAGAACAGAGATTAGATATCAGACTGAAAGTGGAGTGAGGAAATTATATATTCCAGACTTGAACCTGCACTCACTTTTGCTGGATGTGTTGGCTTTATTGCTGTGAAAAAATGCTGAATAACAGGAATGTTATTCAGCCCTAAGTGTTTGCTGATCCAGATTCTTACTGAAGGGGAAGAACCTCAAATATTATAGGAGTGTATAAACAAAAAAGAAAATGCAAGTTGATGTGAAACAAACTCAGTAGAAACTTTTTCCCAGTAAGCTAGAAAACGGTGCTGCATAACTTTGTTATCTGCAATGACAATCTGAGAAAATAAAGATTAGCATAGTGACTAGGTCTGATATTGAATCTGAAAAGACTCATAGGAGTTTGGGCATTGCCTGAGAAGTGCTCCTGAATGTATTTATTTTTAAGTATGCTCTAAATTCTCTGTATATTATCCTCCAGGAGTAAGTCCAGAATGAGGTCTGTATTTCAACTTCTTTCAGCAGTATTGTCAGGAAAGAGTTTTTTCACTGTGGAGAAAAATGAATGGCCTGCCCATGAACAGAATGAGAGAAATGAATGCACAGCCATGCTAGCAGGCCATGTTACCAGTGGTGTTGTTTATATATAGGAATAAATCAGTTTTAGTTGACAGAATTAAATTGCAGAATGTTTTCACCTGGAGTTGGAAGGTCTTTGTCTTCTTAGGACAAATCTGGCTCTAAATACCCATTACAGATTGTATAATTTGACTGCAGGTAAGTGGGAGATGTTACCTTGCTTAGCTTTGAAAAATTAGAGACCGGTCCTGACCTGGACCTTTACCAAACAGTTATTTCCTGTATGACAGGAAGCTTCACAGGGAGAGAAGCCTGTGAAGCAGAGCAATACTTCTTTTGTCATTGTTCTAAACAGTGCTGGCTAAAGCAGAGCCTCCATGTTCATTTATCTTAAACAAAACCAACCTTTCCACTCACAGCATCTGTACGTCTACATCTGTAGCTGCAGACTATTAAAACCCTGTACATATTTGTTAGTTACATGAGCCTTTTTTTTTTATTTTATTTTATTTTATTTTATTTTATTTTATTTTATTTTATTTTATTTTATTTTATTTTATTTTATTTTATTTTATTTTATTTTATTTTATTTTATTTTATTTTATTTTATTTTATTTTATTTTATTTTATTTTTTCCTTTTCTTTTTTCTTTCCCCAACAACATAGGACAGTTTCAAATCCACTTCAGAAAGAAGGATGATGCTTTGGAATTGGATATGAAACAAGATTATCTGGGCTTATTTCGCAGTCCTGCCATGTACATCTGGTAGTCTTTGGGCAAGTCTTAGGTTGGTCTATTCTGAGCTATGCAGAACAGACACCTTCTCATTTGTTATGCATACATGCAGTGCTTAGCACAAAGGGGACTCCAATCACTCATGAGCAACCAGTGAACAGATGGTAATAAGTTGCCAGTATGAGTAGGTATTCGCACTCTTCTAATTTTCTGTAGCAAATTTAATCTTACAGAAAAATCTTGCCAGCAGTCTAAAATCAGAGATACGTGAAAGGAAAATGAAAATATCTCTCTTCCAGCTACAAAATGTAGAAAAGACTTTCCACCGTAGGAACAGAGGCATCTGACTTACAGAAACGGAGTCAAGAAGTCTTTGGGGACAGACACTTCCTTAATCTCTCACTTGCAATTCCCTCAGATGAGCTTTTTACAGTTAGGAGTTTCCCAATTTGGCAATAGTTCTGCACTGTCACAGTCGGAGATGACATAATGAACTACTCTTACGCATATTCTTGAGCACTTCTGTGTAAAAATAGTGACCCTCAGCTTTAATCTTTAGAACTTCTCGTCTCAGTGCAGCTATTCCGATGACAAGGGTGAGTCGATCTGGCTAAGGCAGGAAACAGATGCATCCTTTTATTCTTAACATAAATTGTTGGGGTTTATTTTTTGGTTAGCTGCAGTCCTAATCTCACTTTTGATCAAGTGGAGAGGAAAAGAGTAATTAGTGAAGTATTAGTGTTATTATTATTTCCTGACATTAACTTTCACTGCTACTTTCACTGTCCATCCTTTTCTCAGGCCCAAAAAATGGTGTGCGAGTTTAGCATCTGAACAGCATCTTTACTGCTGGTTTCTCTCTGTGCTCTGAAGTAACGCTGCACTCTGAAGTAATGCTACATTCACTCTATTGAAGTGGTAAAAAAGAGTAAAAGAAATAAACAGCAAATACTGAATGTGGTCACAGATGCATAGGTGGTGTCTTGTAACAGTTTAGCTTGTGCAGCAAGGAGAATACATTTAATCTGTGCAGTTTTTCTTGAAGAACTGCTTTCCAAATGCACCATTTTCTCTGCACAGCAAATACATGAAATAACAAGTATTTGGTGGCTTATAGCAACTATATTACTGTATAGCAACATGTAAAAACTAATATTGATTGGCACAACTAAGTTAATGATTTATTTTTTTTCTCAAAGTGTCTGCATGGTACAAAATCACTATATCACCACATACCTGAATCACAGAAAGAGATGGGAGCAAGGAAATGGCCCTCCATCTTCTGAAGCCAACGCCTACAGCTGAGTGCAGGAGTTTATTCCTTCTAAATGCCTTCCAGGAGCACAAGTTCCTTAGCAGTTCCTATACCTCATTGCTTCCCCTATTGCAAGAAGCCTAATCATTGTGTCATTTGGGCTGTGCAGCAGGCTGGATGAATGCATCCTTCTCTCATAACATCTGGTCTGGATAAATACCCCAAGGACCATGAGGAGATGTAGGATGTTGGGTTTTTTTCCTCTCTCCCCTCTCTCTCTCTCTCTTACATAATAGCTCATTTTTGGCTGCTAAAGTTATCTCTGGTGAAATGCTTTAGTTCCCTGAGCAGTAATGATTATTCTTCAGACCACAATGCAAACATTTGTGTAACTTTTTAATACAAGACTGCTGCATACGTACTTATTTAGTTACTGTGGTCATGGTTCTCAGTATATCAAAACTCTACAGCATAAAGTAATTATGGACATATTCCTCCTGTATATTTCAGTCTCTTAAGGGACTGATTTTGAAGGCAAGATTTACAAAGAATTACAGGATTTTATTTCAGCTATATGCGTATTCAAGCTGAGACAATCATCCAAGAGGCAATCTAGTCCTTTTGCATAAGTCTCCAATCTTACTCCATCTTGTTTATATTTGTTTGCATTGCAATCAGCTCCTTTTAAGATATTCTGGCACTTGATTTAACCTAAAGTTTCGCTTTAGAATCATTATAGCCACAGAGGCAAATTCAGTTCTCATGTATTGGGGAAAGTCAGTGTATCAGTACAAACATGTATGCCTGCAACATTTCTCAATATTCACCCCCCAGCATTGTGCCTGGACACAAACCACTACACACTCCAGCCTGTATGTGACTAAGTAGGGACTGCACATCACTAGCCTTGCTGGGCATAGTACAGCAATATCCTCTCCTTAGAGACACTGTGACGAACAATGTATCTCTCTCAAATGATACATGGATACTTCCCTCTCTCGGGCATCTAGATGAACAGAGATGAAACCTGGAAACTGAAACACACCTTTATGCTACTGTATAAATATAACTTCTTAGAATGCTGAATGGGGAAGAAAACCACCCTCTGCCATGCTTGCACACGTTTTGTTATGTTCCTTGCTTGGAGATGCACTGCAACTCACAGTTCATCTTTCCCATCTCCTCTGTCCCCATGGAAACTTTGTATTGCAGAAGATGATGACACAACGTGATACAAGTTGCTATATTTGCTCACGCTGGCCAGCAGGTTCTGTACAGCCTCCAGATTTTTCTTCTCCTTCTCCCTCCCCTTCAACAGGAATACTGAATATGAAAATCACACTGATTTCAAGCTCAAGCTCTTAAAGCAAAATGCAAATCTTCTATTTTTATTGGTGTGTTTAATTAAAAAGTTATTTAAAATAATTTAAAGCAAACAGTGCAACTAATCTAAATATTTTAGTTTGGATAACTGAAGACAGTCCATCTGAACTGATTCAGGAAGTCTACCCACACTGCTCACATCACTACATCAATGGTTTAGTAGGGGAATGCTGATCTTCCAGGTGAGACGTACTTAAATGGCACAGTGCTGTGGATAAGAATGAGCTGTTATGTTTTCTATTAAGCTTGCAGCATTAACAGCATATTCAGTAGAACTTTGGGCTGTGATAACAGGCTGATGTAGGTTGGAAAATCCTAATGTTACATCATCTGTGATGAGAGAAAGTAAAAATTCTTGGAATGGGTGGAGAAATCTCTGCCACCCTGGAATGATAAATGCTTGGAAAGCTCTCATGATTTTACTGAAGTGCCAAAAAAGTAAATATTTGTTCTATACAAAAATCTTTTAGGCCTGCCAGTAGCTGAATTTGATTATTCTTGTGTTGGTTTGAGATTTCTATTATTTAACTGAGTATTTGTAGACAGATGGACTCTTGTAGTGTTAATAAAAACAACTTATGTAGGACTATGTAGTAATTAGGGAAATACTGAGGGATTAGGAAAGAAGATAGCCTGCCAAAACTGAGTTCCTGTTTATACACAGTTAATTCCTTCTTACAGCAAATTAAGCCTTTTTTTTCTTTTTCTTTTTCTTCTGGCATGTTCAGTTATTCTGATCACATAGGGTTTGGGATACTGAGAAATGGAGGTTTGTAGGTCAAACTCATCTTCCTATGATGCCTCAGTCATATTACAAAGAAAAAGTGAACTGCAGGTATACACTTTAAGATGATTTATGTATCTGAGCTACGCATGCTTCAGATCCTGTGCCACCCTCTAAAATGCTATGAACTCAGATGACAAAAAAAACATTGCAAAGGGACTCAGTTCTAAAGAGAGCTGACCAAAATAGACCTGAATGGGAGAATTTCTGTGTCCTGTCTATTTATTTATTTATTTTTTTCCACTGTGTATTGTTCCCCCAGTCCACTTTTTGCTTTGTACCACAGTGTCAATTGAAATCTTATTTCATTTAAATCTTATTGTCACAACTGCAACCCATTCTTACTTAGTAAAAATATAAGTAAGGAAAACAATTACAAAGTCAGTGTATTTGGCAAACTTCACAAAGATGCAATTGTTTTAAACTTGTTGAGAATTTGAGATATTATAGAGATCTACTTTTTCAATAATGCCATCAGTTACTCTCCCTCCTTGTAAGAACAATATTATCAGCTTTCTCTGCTTTAGATTTTTAGGTGACTCTTGAATGGAGGTACAAAATTGGGCCTATGATTGTGAAGCATTTTGAACTGCATTCATAGTCACTTCTGATTTAGGCTCTGATTTACAGCAGTGGGAATGAATACAGGAGCCCCCAAGCCTGCTTTGGTGAAACCTTTTATTAGCCTAGAACTGGGAAAGAACAAAAAGTCATATTCTTCTGTCCTCACCACAGACATTTGCAGTGTGGCTGTCCAAGCCTATGCTGATTATCTGCACAGTCTTAAAAATCAGTGCTACTGCAATGATACTGTCAGTCTGCCAAGCTTCTTGAATCAGATGGGTTTCAGTGTGCTAGCCAAATAGCCTTTATGTCCATAGATGGCTAAAGGAATCTACAGTAACTAGCTCAGATGTTGCTAACCTGCTGTTGTTAGCTCTGCTTGGTCATTTGAAACACACCAAACTGTCTGCTGCTTCATGGCTGTTCTGAATGCCACCTCTCAGTAACTGCTCTGTATTGATACTTAGGCTTAAGCAAAAGCAGTTCTCTGGCCTAAGCGGTGCTTCTCCTCTTGGTTGCTGACACTGAGACAGAATGCATCCTGTGATGAAAGGAAACATGCACAATGCAGTTCAAAGTATCAAAACTGTTTGCTGAGCTGGCAGGAAATTTAATTTAGCACATGGGATTTAATGCTGTGAAGATTAAATGTTCTTATTCAGATGAGAATGAAAGCCTTGTGATTGCCTTATCAAATGAAACATGTGTAGGGCTTCCAGTCAGCAGGCCATAAAAGCACTGATATAGTTCTGCACATTACAAAGGTCTTTCTAGTCCTTCCTCTTGCTCTTCTGAAAGTGTATTAGCTCTGGTGGAATGATTGACTGGCATAATCTCATTTAGCTTTCAGTTTATTGTATGACTGGTATCAGTTTAACTCGATCTTTAACAGTGTAAGATGGATTGGATACGGACAAGGGAATATGAGACCAGGGCAGGCTGGGAAGCACCTTCTCTTCTGCTTTTTGATTTATTTCAATATGAAATTCTCCAAGTTTTCATCAACAAACATTTAAATGTTTCTGATATTTACAGATCTGAACTAACTTTTGAAGAGATAAACATCTATATTTTGATTTCTGGTGGATTTTGTTCCCTTCCCTCCACTTCCCCCCCCCCCCCCCCCCCCCCAATAAAATAAAATAAAATAAATCAGATTCTAACTGCATACACGTATTACAAATTCCTATGTTTTTATAACCCAGAGTCCTGAACTGCAAATTGTTTGATACTGGATGAAACCTGCTGCAGAGACACTGGAAAAGTATTAATACATGCTTAGCATGTTGTTCTTCTCTTCACTCTTCTTTTGTTCTCTAGATTTCTGCTACTGGCTGCTGCCATGGCCTCTGTTGACAAGATAGTGAGCTAAAAGGAGATTTTATGTTATCCTTCAGGACTCACCTCAGCATAACTTGAACAACTGCCATGGTAGCAGAACTGTCACTACTTGACTGGTTGGGATCTTGTGTTTCCAGTCCTACTGAACTTCTCAAATCCCAAGCAATGCTGCACCAAAATGGCAACACGGGATATCCAGGCTAGCTGGATTGATGTGTAAATGCAGGGGGTCAGCTGGTGGCCAATTTTCAAACAGGCAAGCATTAGAAATGCTTGTCAACCTGAAGAGTATGAAGAGCTCTTGGGCTGTCAGAAAGCCCCCACCCACTGAGATCCCATTGGAGTCCTGTGACAAGTGCTCTGGGTGTCTGTGCTCAGCTGCTCAAAATTCCCTTCCTGTCATCAAAGTATACTTAGATAATAAAGGGTCTGTGTAACACCACTTTGATAAAAAACATAAAGGTAGACAATGCAGAATACTCTTATGAGAATGTTACTAGCAATAAGAGAATAATGATAATATTAATTATGGCATTATCAAGAGCCATGGAATTTCTGATTTTTTTAGGAGCTCAAACGTTTTTCTGAGTGCTGTGTAAGGCAGCCTGGCATCATTTTCTTGGTGGGAAGTTAGAGCAGCTTCTGTAGACAAAATATAGAAATCTTAGTGCTCTGTATTATAGTTCAGAAGATCAATAGGTCCCTTTGTTTGGGGATTCTGATGTTAAAAGAAAAAACCTCTTGTTTATGTGCTGCCTTGGCCTATTAGCCTTGTCTGTTACTAATAAAAGTTCTTTCAGAGCACTCTAAGTGATCAGAGTCTTGAACAACTTTCCATAACCAGCAAAAGTATTAGATAGATAGGAAAAAATAGACAAGAAAAAGAAAAGCCTGCTAAAGTCTGCCTTCCTCCAGGCAATATATCTTTGGGTATGAATTTCAGAGTGGGTAGGGAAAAAAATTCTGTTTGGCATGAAAATATATACTAAGTGGAAATTAAAAAACAAAAAGCCAGGAAATATTCTTAGCTTATCAGTTCTATGGGTGTATTAGAAACTTAGATGAGAACGGTATTCAACATGAGAAGTTAACTGCATACTTCTGAACTGTTATTGCAAAATAAGAGGAAGAGGGAAGTGTAATAACTAATGTTTTGGGTTGGGCTTCTTTGTGTGTTCTTTTACATATCTTTTAACAGCTGTGGGCATGGGAGCATGGAACGGACATTTTTCTATTCTTAAATTGAAAGAAAAAATAACCTTCAGAAATGTTCATTGGACAGAGCTCAAAATCTAAGCAAATTCAGATTTTTCTCCAGGCAAAGGCCATTTTGTGGAAAGACAAATGTCAGAAACCACCCAAAGAGACCCAAGTTTTCAAGATCTTTCCTCTAGGTTTGTTTTTACACTCTTCACTTTCACACCCAACCTACTGGTGTGGTTAAAAACACTAAGGATCTAACTTCTACATAATTAGAAAAATATTAATCAAATGATCATTTGTAAGAAGGTCAACATTTTCCAAACGTGAATGTCTAAGGCTGTGCTCATAAATCTTTAGGTTTAGCCTCCTACAAAAGAATATCGTAATTTTTAATAAGTTATGGACATATGCAAATCTCACTGGAGCTGGAGAGGTGCAATTTTGAAAGCTCAACTTTCTAGAAACTTTTACAGGGATATGAAGGTATTGGTTTCCTTTCTAAAAAGTGTACAATCAATACTATATGAGCTCCTAATGCATTTGTGTCTTCTAAAAATCCTTTCCTGTGGTTTCAGACCTTCAGCATGGAGGTTCAAAGTCTGTTTTGCTGTAGAGTCCAACATGCAGTTCTCTCTCCATGAGACCTGATGTGGGCCAATGGGAATTTTTAAGCAAAAATATCTCCTAGACCATGTCAGAGAGGCCAACTCTTGCATTTTTGAGGACTACTTGAACACAGTACTGAAGTACAGCATGTGGTTTTTGTGTTACAGTACAAGCCATGCATCCATGCTGCCTTTAAAGAACTGATGCTGCAAGTTAAATATTCTCTGATCTGCCAGATCAGATGCAAACAGTCAGGGGCAAAACAGTGAACCACCTGCCAAACAGAGGCTTTGTTCTACACAGTGAGACTCTATCCTAGCTTTGTTTCTTCCCTTGCTATCCTGTGTCACACCTCCTCTTCAGTTCCTAGATATCCTGCAGAAAACATGAAATCTCTTTAGTGGCTGAATGAGATGTTTGTTTGCTTTGCGGGCATCCATGTAAGACTGACAGTGCTAATGTTTCCACAGTCCTCTGGGGACGCTCTCCTTTGCCTTACCTATGTACCATGTAATGGTCTTAATTTTTTAAAGGTTAAATTTGGACACTGGTTATTTTTTGCTTGTTCTTGCTGATTTCAGCTGGCTGAGGCTGACACCAGCTCTGTCTTGCCTGACATCCTGTAAAGAGAAAGCAAAATGATCTTTTATTTTTTCACAGATCTCCAGAGGAGAAAAAGCCCAGCTCCCAGCTCAATTTGCAGTGCTCTGCAATACCGTTTCCTCATGAGGACCTCTTTCCTCCTCTTTTTGCTGTAAATCCAATTTGCAAGACCTTCACCAGTTTAGCTTTCAGCCTCCCTTATCATCTACCTGTATCCATAGCAGGTAGGCATTTTATTCATTCCAGGCCTTTGAGTTTGGCCATGGAAACTCTGAATGAGCAGAAGAATTAGGGAGGATGGGTACAGTTGTAAAAACTGCCCAAAGCAAAGAAGTCATAAGTGCAAGATAAACTAACAGCAGTGCCACAGTGTCAATACCAGTGAGTCATCTCACTCTTGACACTAAGCGCATTGGTGACACTGCCCAGCAATGACCCAGAAGACTATACCACTGCCTTTCTTGCAAACAACTAGTTTCTTTTCCACCTTCTGTACAACAAAGGTCTTAAGCTCATGAGACCATTCTCTGTATACTGAGCTATTCCAGTTACATTTAAGCAACTTACGTGTATTATGTCACAGCAGTGTTCCTTGGCACTTATGCAATGAGAAAAAATTCAGGTGAGTAAATTCATGTTTTATGACTCAACATAGTCACAGTTCATGGCTCTCACACAATCTTTCTCTGCAACCTTGCGCAAGATACTTAACTGCTTTCTGTACAATCTGTAATAACCTTCTCTGTACATCCTGTTTTATCCATTACCTCTTTAATACAAATATTATCTTACATATATACATGGCACTTACCAAGAAGAGAACTTTACTCCTGGTAATTCACAGGTATCACTAGAATCAAGAATTAACCTGCAATATCTAAGCAGTCAAACCATGGAATTTCCTTATTTCAGCTACATTATTTTAACATGTCCTCTGGATATCTTCCAAAAATAGCCAAACTAAAAACTAAAGCAGTAATAAGAATGTATCTTCGCTCATGTAGTCTGGCTACAGGTTCCACAAATACGATATTTTCAGTGCTGAAAGACTGAGCCCAGATGCCATGCCAGTGGGGAACAGGGCTGCAAAGGGAGAACTGGAACCACGAGCTGCCTGGCTGCTACTGTGAAGAGTGAGCTTCTCTTTTTCACTGTAATGTTCTCTGTCTCATTTTCTTCCTGCCAGAGTGGTTTGCACAGATGGGCAGAACCCAGGGAACACAAATCCTTGCCTGGTCACGTCATGCTTACAGTTTGTAGGAAAATCTTTCTTTTCCTCTTGGATTTGCACCTGAGGTTCTGCCTTGTGTAAGAGATTTCCAGGTAAAAGCATTATCACAAAGCATTGTCTTTGGAAGATGGCAGTAGCTACAATGTGTTCAATACTTAACTCTACACTCTATGTATACCTCTATATGCCATCAGTGAACATATGACCATGTAAAGAGAAACAATCTCTTCTGAGGTTTTGTCAGGTTTGACAGCAGCCATAATAGGAAGTTTTGAATATAAATAAATGCTGAAGGAAAAAAGAGGAAAGAGAGCAGGCAAAACTCCTCAATCAGTTTCAAGTGGGCCCAGTTTTGTCTTGAAACTGCTTTAAGGCATCTGAGTAAGACCGGACTCTTACAGCAGTACCAAGGGGCTCTACAAGTGCTTACAGAATAGCAGTTTGGTCTGTTCTCACAAGCCTGTGATTTCTGTATCAGGTCTCAGGAGGTTATTCAGCACCTTGCTATCACCTGCAGTGTGAGGTAGCTCTCAGAATCTCCCTGTAGAAATCTGGTGTATTACGTGGAGGAATTCTGTTTCAGCTTGACCAAGGTTTTGCAAAGGGGAGTAAAGGATGGCACAGCATTTTCAGAGTTCTGTTTTAATTAGAGGGAGATTTCTGTGATCTTTTTTTTATGAACAGCTGTAGGTTTACATTTAGATTTCCTGCTGGCAAACAGCCAGCTAGGAAGTTATTCCTGCTATTCCTGGAAAACTTTCTTTATAATTAAAAGCACATTGGTAGACTCCCCTTGTCACCACTGTCCAGCCAGGCCTCTGGAGTCAGAGATGAAGATGTGGAATGGTTCTCCCAGTGATTATTCTTCTTAGTAATTCAAGGTTTTCCTTCTTCATGTTACACATCTTTGATGTACATTTGCACACCCAAGGAAAGGTGACAAAGGATTAAATGAAAAAAGCAGTGACCTCCATTGTGTCAAAATTGTCTTAAATGAAAGATTTTCATTTTGACTGTGGCCGGTGTTCAGAGTTCATGGACTGGACTTAAAAAATGTGTCCTTCCCTGACCCACAATACAGCCTTCTGCATGGTGACCTTTTAGGTAGTCCTTAAGTGGTATTTCTAGGCTTACTCCTGCAATCAGGAAGGGTGCAGTCACATTTCTTTTTAAAGAAAAGTGAAGAGTCTTTTCTGCTTGTGCTGCAGATGTAGGTACTTCTGAAAAATGAAATACTCACTGCCATGAGGCTGGCAGTCAAACTGTTGAAGATGGTGGTGATGCTGACCTCAGTTGAAGTGAAATGTATTTGGAGGAATTAAGGGAAGCAAGATCAAAGTTTGCTTTTGGACAGCACCTAATTCCTTATTAGCTTCATTTGTCATAAGAGCCGGCTTCTTGAAGCCGTACTGTGTGTACCTGATATTATCTGACGAGGCAATGGGGAAATGAGAGAATATTTCTCAGTTAACTGACAGCGATCTTCCAGCTTATTCTGCCAGACCCTGGACAAAGCAGTGAAGCTTGCACTGATAAATGTAGAAGTTCCTACAGATAGTGGAATATCAGGAAGGAGTATGGCCCACATTTATGGATGGATGCAATAGGTCAGGTACAAGAGTCCTTTATGCCTAGCAAAGAACAGCTGAAGAAGAAGGAGAGAGGACTTAAGGAATGTGCTTGGCAACTACCCCGTAGAGGGAAGTAGCACTGCCATTGCATACTAAATAGATACCCTTTTTTTTTTTCCTGTTCTCCTATAGCTATTACTTACGTCTATGCCTGCCTTACTCTCTACCTCAGCCCATATTTCTATACACATCCCAAACTTCAGTAAAACACCCAAGAAAATGTGGAATTACCAGGGAAAATTAAAGGTATTAAGATAGGAAGGTAAATAATCTACTTAAAGGAAAATTTATCTGAGTTATTTTAAATACATGTTCAAGCAATCAGAACTTTTAAAGAACATGTATATGACAATAAGGGTTGATCCTCTTGTCTCACAGAGCCTGGTCATGCTAAAACCTGAGGACCTCTTCAGAAGGAAATCAACAAATAGAAGCTTTGTTAATTAACCAGCATTTTTTGCTTACTGACGTTAAAAATATTTATGGTTTTAACTTCTCTTTTTATTGTTCTGCTAACTTTAGGGTAAAGAATTGCTGATTCCTGGAGATATGTGCTTTCTCTCTGGTCAGAACTGGTCAGAACCCAGTCACTCATGGGGACAAGAAGAAAAACCTCTGCATCTTATCTGACACAGAATATAGTCTGTAGTGTCATTGCTCTTTTGCACTATTTTACTTTAGAGTTAGTTAGCTCTGTGGAGATCAGCAAGGAGAACAAGTAAGAAGATATCAGATGATCACGTTTTTGTATCCTGCAACAGCATGTATTCATGCAGGCGCATAAGAAAGAAAACAGAAGCTTTCAATCTGAGGAGAGCAGAATATTCACCCAGCCTTTTAAAGATGTCAAATAGCTGTAGAATCAATTTTTGTCTATTGCTGGTGAGTTCTTGTCGAAGCAAGTTGTGTTCAGTCTATCAACTTCTAAGGGATCTGTGCCTCTGTGCCTCACAAAGGATTTACTTGTAGTTGTTGATGTGGCTTCCTAGACTTCTGGGCACTTGTTTTCTTGCAGAATAGAAGCAGAAGAGTGCATTGTTTAACTAAGGAATTGCAGGTAGAAACATCACAGTCTGAAAATGTTAATGCAAAAAGCAGTCTGCTGGTCTGTCATGTTTGTTCTTATGCAAGTGCATTTTATCAGAACATGAGGGAATAGCAGTTTCAGTACTTTGTTGTTTGTTTTGTCCTCATTATTTCAGCTAGAGTTTAATGAGCTTATATTACACATATATTACACTGATGGATCAAGTAGTAGAGAGCAGGTTAGTCCGTTTTCTTGTTCTTAAGAAAATAGATATTTAGGGAAAAAAATAAATAAATAACTGGTCTAAAAACAGAAACTAGAATTTTAGACAGGAATATAAGAATATAAGCAAACATGGCATTCAGGTCTCATTGAGAATTGAAATGCTGGTATAAGAATATGGCCAACTAAGTCTCAGCATGTCTTGTGGGATGATTAGAGCTGTGGTGCCACAGCAAATAGCAGCTTATTGCCATAACATCATTTCCAGTCAGACAAGGAAAGTAAATAGACCAAGATCAGAACACGTGATCAGACATCAGAATTACAAGTACAGGAATGCATATTCAGAACCTGGGAATTTAGCCATGTGAGCTGTGATGTGAGCTGATCATTTTCTGTCAGCTCTTGTTTTCTCCTCAGGCAGATGTCCTCCTATCCTCCTTGCCATTATTTTTCAAGCTCATTTGTTAGACTTTATTGCCAGGATGCTTGAAAACACTGCAACTCAACTTAGAGGGGTTTGAGCACAGTAAGCAGCACCCAAGAACCACCAAAAGGAAGCTTAGGGTGATATTGGTCTCCCTGTGTTGAATACCAGTACTACAGGGATTCACTCACAACTTCCTTGCTTTTTGCCTTTCTGATTCCTGACACTTCTTGTATGCTCATGTAAAAAGCAAGAGGAGTCCAGCTTAAAGCTGGTATTTGTGCAAAACAACACTGGCTGTACGTAAAACAGGACACTTGTGCTTCAGTCAGTAATAGTATTGCTCAAATAACTGCTTCTGCTGCATGATTACAGTATGACAAAATGTAGAGTGCAATGGAAAAAATCCATGCTTCAGTGCCGTTTGTGAAATGAGTACAAGACAATGTGCCTCTGTCACTGTGAGGGGCAATCTCTGCAATGGAACAAGAGAGTTGAATGACTATTAAAACTAATCACGTAGGATGTAAAAAAAATAGTTCTTTCTTATGCCAGTTAATAAGCATCATCCTTGGAAAACAAAACTGCATTATCTCTAACTATTCATATTTCTTGGGAAGATGAACAAAAGACATCATAAAATCCTTGCATTCAGATGATGCCCCCCATGCCTCCTAGTTTGGAGTGCTGAAGAAAAGGGAAAAGGAAGCTCATCAATTCTGCTATAGATTTCAACAGATTTGACTTATAAGTCTTTAAACTTGTTAACTTGTTCCTTTTTAAATATACTGATATCTATCACTTTGGGATTTGAGTGGTCATCTGTAACCAGAAATGGCAGCTTTCAGATTCTGAAATCTTTGTTCTGTTGAAGTTATCAGTCAGTTTGGCAAGTGGTTTCACAGACCACAGGTTTTGCTAACAAGTTCCTTAAAGCTTCAGTTCTTAGAGATGGCAGGATTGTTGTAGGGGATCATGGCAGATGGGACTTCTGGACAGCAGAGTCTAACCAATCACTGCCTTGTTCTACTGTCCTGTGACAAGTCACCAGTTGTATCCACACCTGATATTTTACACTGTACAATGTGATGATAGAACCAAGGGGAAATGGCTTCAAGCTTGAAGAGGGTAGATTTAGATTGGATATAAGGAAAAAATATTTTACAGTGAGGGTGGTGAGGCACTGGAACAGGTTGCCTAGAGATGTGGTTGAATGCCCTGTTCCTGGAGACTTTCAAGGTTGGATCAAGCCCTGGACAACCTGATCTAGCTGTGATGTCCCTGTTCATTGCAGGGGAGTTGAATAGATGACCTTCAAAGGTCTCTTCCAACTCTAAGGATTTTATGGTTCTTTGACAAATGATTTCACTTGTTCAGTACAGCAGACTCGGGTATTGTATAGGTTTCTGGAACAGCTTTGGAAATTAATTTGATGTTATTCCATTTGTAAGGTGTCAGTTACTGGGTGACAGTTTCTCTTGTGAACCTTAGAGTTACTGAAAGTGATACCACTAAAGTTTCATATTCTGAAAACTATCAATGCGTTTTAATAGTAAGCAGGAAATTGATGGGGGGGGGAAAAAGGTAAGGTGGAAGAGAAGGGCAAGTTACTCTATTTGCTGCCCAGAATCCCAGCTACTCTCAGTATTTCACAGACTCCTGCCAGTCACTGCCTGTTTGCTCCACATGCCATCCTACATATATGTCCTTCATTTATGGAGCTGCTGAGATACAGTTGTGCCCTTTGGTTCTCCCTACGGAGATTCTTCCATGGTATCTGAGTAGCAAACATTTTGATGTATGCTTACTGTGCTAGTAGCCCTTTGCAACCTGTGATATTATTCCTGTGTGAAGCCTACATGGGATTGCATTCATGAGGCAAGCTATATGACCAGAACCTCTTCTCTATGTCTGTTGAAACCAAGTCCATTTTGTTGCTGCATAGAAGACAACCTGCTTTTAAGTCTGATGTCTCTTTGAACTTGAGTCACTTACAAAACATCTTCTGTTGTGATGGAAGTAGTTCAGATGCCGCAGATGCTTTGGAGTGTGTTAGTCTGTGGGTTTTTAATGCATATTTTCCTCTCAATGATTATGTAAAAGATATCCTTTCCACCCACCTCCCCTCCCACGCAGGAAACTGGTCGCTGAATGAGTATGATAGATTGACTGAAGGTGTTTCCCACCTCTGAAAGTTACTTTCAGTTTCTGCACTTTGAAGCCTGTTGAAAGTGAGGTGCTTTTTTTTTCATTAAAAATAAAAGCTTTTTTCATGTTGTTCTCTTTTCTAACCTCCATTGTGGCAACAAAATGCAGAAAAAACCAAACATACCATCTCCTGTCCACATCTTCTCCCTTGGTCAATATTAAATCACTGCAAACCTGCCCTAGGACGCAGAATTTTACTTTTGTCTTTCAGAAAGTGTCTTTTAATGTCCTCTCTGCTCGCATTTTACCATCCAGACTCAAGATGGTCATGCCAGTAGCTCAGTGTGCCTTCCATTCCTTGAGAATAAAGAGAAAGCAAACGTACTGCTTAGGAGTTAAAATACTACATAGCAGTTCCCAGTCAGTACCTCTGGCAGCTACAGACTGTGGAGAACTTATGTGAGCAGAAACCAGGTTATATCCACATCAAACTTCTGAGACGTTTCAGTATCAATTCTAATGGTAGAATCATCCCAGCTGTAGTAAAGAATACAAACTGCTCTCCTCTTTCACCGGAGCTGCTGCTGAGTGCAGCATTTGCTGTAGATTCTTCATTTTCTGCCTGCAGCAAGACTGGAAAGTCCGCAGCACTCATGAAAACTTTCACACCTCTACCTTGTCCACATGAGTGCAGCTTTATTGTTTCCACACATTGCTCTGCTCTCAAGGATGATTGCTACTTTTATGCCCAGAATGCATGTAGCGTAAGGGCCCTGAGCAATGATAGATGGGTCAGAAGACCATTTGTCATTCTGTGTGAGTAACATAGGTCCCACCTTGCCTGAATTTGTGAACTTGCAATGGCAACCAAGAACACAGCATTTCTTGGATGACAGTCTGAAATCATATCACTGTTTCCTCTCTGCTAATGGCATTCGTAATATACTCTTTCCTCAAACTTTTCCCCATCTTACCTACTTAAATGGCAACAAATGCTAACATCTGTTTTGTGCTGTGTGTTTATATAACACTTTCCTACAGCAAGGCTCTGTTTTGGACATTACTACTGTAAGCAGCTAAGAAATGTTCTGCTAGGTCAGGGCACTAATGAATCCATCCAGCTCAGTATCCTGCCCCCAGCAGCATTAGGAGGTTCTGTTTAGGAAGAGCAAACAAACCTGACCACTGCCTCAGGTCCATTCCTAGCATCCGCTGTCATGCACCAGGGATGTTATAGACTCATCTCTGCCCTTTCCCTGTTTATCGACACATTGTTCATGAGTTTGCCTACCTCTGTTTTGGACCCGATTGTACCAGTTGCCTTTAAAACCTACCATGACTACATATTCCAGAAGTTCACTACCTGCTATGTTAAAAAGCACTTCATTTATTTGTTCTAAGCCAGTCTCACACTATGTTGGTAAGCGATCACCAGATCTACGTGGGATTTATGAATAACAGTTTTTCATCCATCCCATTTCCAAGTAGCTTTCTCCTCTCAGTTGAGAAACCTTATCTTTTTAAGTCTCCCCATGTAAGACAGCTGCACCATCATCAGTTATTTTATCTGCCCTTCTCAGTGCCTTCCCTGTGTCCATTCTTCTTGTGATGCTGAGACCAGAACAGCGCACAGGATGTGGGTGCACCTGGCTTTTACATATTGGCAAAAAGATGCTCTCTGCATTGTTCTCCACACTCTTCCTGATGATGCTCAACATTCTGATGCCTCTTTTGGCTGACGCTGCATCAAGCTGATGAATGAAACTGTGAATAACTAATGAGAATATGCTATTGTGATGGAGGCTGGCTGTGGGATGAAGTTAAATATAGCTGTGCCGATTTATTTATTTATTATTTTTTTTTAAGAAACTATTTAATTGCCAGTTTCAGTGAAAGACAGATATTATCAGCCAGGGTGACTGCTCTGAATTGGACAGCTTTGGATTACTGTATACTTTTGCAGTCTTCCCTTTCTCTCTGCCCGGAGCGTAAGTAATACGCCTTACTGTATAAACTATAGCACCCATAAGTAATACGCCTGCACATTCCTCCTGGATTTGTGTGCAAGAGCCCAAGGCCACTTTTAAACTTCAGTCTCTTGTCCAAAAACTTGATTATAGGGATGTGAAAACACTTCCCTCTGATGCTGCCTTTTGAAGACGTTTATGACTCAGACGCACAAATTAACTTGTGGATGAAAGTGCACTAGAAGCTCTAGCCCAGGAGCAACACCAACCTAGTTCTTATAATCCTGACACACAAAGCTTTCATATAAGCCTGTAGAATAAACAAAATTTATCTATAGAAACAATTAGGCAACCGCAGTTGTAATGCAGGGAATTTCCAGCAGATTAGTATTAATCTGTGAAGAGCCTGTGGCCTGAAATGCAAACTTGAGCCTCTAACTCCTGGGAAATTATTGTTTGTGACGGATATTGCTGCTCAACAATTAACAACAGGAAGACTCATAAAAAATCCTGGGCTTTTAATTTCTCTTTTTCATTTCCAGCATGTGAACTCCCAAATTCTGGCATGAATCTGCAGCTCATTGCTGTCCAGCTCTTTCCCGTGGTCTGCATGGCTAGCATTCAACCAGAGCATGCTGCGAGGAGCAGAGGCCTTGATCCAAGGAAGCTCTCAGGTCCATGTGGCCTCCGCAGAGCTCTCAAAATGTTATCAGAATAGCTGGGAACATTCATCCAATGATTCTAAACAGTCCTGGGGAGATGCGTATTTCTTCAGCTGGTACACACACAAAAGTTTACTACAAACAAAACAGAAATTGCACTTCTTGGGGTTTTTTTGTTACAAAAAAATCACACTTTTTAGTGCTTTATGTTTCTTGGCACTTCATACTGCGGCCACCTTCAGCATATCTGAGCTTATTCAACTATCAGTGAATCCTGATTGCTCACTTTTTCAGTGCAGGCAGCATCATAATGCTGGCTGCATAGTTTTTGCACACAAGAAATGCTTCTGGAAAGGAGGTAGCCCTTTGAGGTCTAGGAACAGTAAGTACTGTACCCTAAAACAGTAACAAACTTCCCGCACTCTTTCTACTCCAGCATAACCTCACTCTATAAGGAACTATGGCAATGGCAAAGCCACTGGTTGCAGTTACAATTAATTATATGCACTTAAGTGGTATACCCCAATTCTAGAACTACTCTGTTTTGCTACATGTAAATTTCTTAGTTCCTTATGACTGTGCATGCTTCAACGATGAGACTTCCTCCCAAAACTTCATAGGCCTACTCTGTCAGATAATGGACATAGGAGTAGTTGTGAGAACTCAGCCACAAGTACTGTATGAGAAAGTGATTATCATGAACTCTGCATAGGCCGTGCATGAAAAGCTCCACTTGGTCTACTGGATCCAGACAGACATGCTTTGGCAAAAGAGGTTTAGTTTGTTGCAGGAACGATACAGCTGAGCAGTTTCTGGAGCCAGGCAGTGACGTAGCATATGAAGTACAATGCTTGTTACTTCAAAGTTGGGGTATATGGCCTACAGAGGAAAGAAAAATGAAAGAATACTCAGATGTTTGCGGACGAGAACACCAGCTTCAGGATTCTTATAAATTTGAACAGGTCAGAATTCCAATTCTTGCTGTCTCAGTGCATTTCACTTTTAATGTCCCTCCTCAGGGCGGGATGTCACTGCTGCTTAAATCAGCAGAGGGATTCTCACTGAATTTTGGCACTAACTGGGTTACTTGGTAGGCTGTTGTACTGGAAAGGCATGCAATTAAAAACGCCACAGTGTTCTCACTCTTAGAGCTGAGGATGATCAAGTATGACTGCTCAAGTGAGGTCCCACAGCATAACCAGGATCTGAAGCTGTCAAGGTAGCTGGTTGTATTTTAGATGCAAGTGAAACTTTGCCCAGGCAGAAGCTACAGTTCAGCAATTTAGAGCCACCGGTGCTCTTTGCAGGCACACCAGGGGGTTTGACTCAGAGGTGTAATTTCCAAATTGTAGGGTTTGATCTGGTGAGGTAACCTCAGCATAACAACTTCACCACAGCCACTGAGACTTCTGGCAGCTGCATGCTTCACCAGGAAGAGTCTTCAGCCAGACGGTAATTCCCAGGTGCCTTGTTCTGAATGGATAGGATAGATAAGACAGCTTTATGAATGGGTTGCATACAGTGCTTGTTTCCTCACTTGAGCGTGTCCCGACGATTTTGAAAATAATTGGCTATTTCCTCCTAGTCTTGTTGGTACGAAGGGATGTCCTCCTCCCGCACCAACTCCAAACTTGTGAGGAAATGAAGACAGCGTTCCCATAACCAAACGGAACCGTCCTTGTTTCTCACTTTCCCTTATCTGAACTGAATGAATATCGGAGCGGCGCTCGAAGCCCGGGCAGTAAGCGAGGTTATCCGAGCGACGGGGCTCAGCGATGCCGAGGCCCGCAGGGGCTTTCGGAGGGGGCCGCTCCCTCGGCCGTCCCGGCGGGGCATCGGATGCCGGGAGGAGGGGCCGTTTAGGCCTCGGGGAGGCGGTCCTTTCCGCCGCCGGCCGTCCCGCTCGCCCCCCCCCCAGCCCGCCCCGCTCAGGGTTTCCCCCGGGCGGCGGCGGCGGCGGCTCCCAGCTCCGCCCTCAGCCGCGGAGCGCGAGGGGGAGGGCGCGGCGCCGCCGCCGCCTGGGAGGGCGGCGCAGGGGTGGGACGCCGGGCGGTGCGGGGCGCGCGGCCCGGCCATGTCTCCGGGGGAGGCGGCGTCGGGCTGAGCGGCCGTGTGCGCGGCGGGGATCGTTCTCCGCCACCATGAGGCGGCTGCCGCTGCTCCCGCTGCTCCAGCCTTGCCCGCTGCTCCTGCTGCTGCTGCTGCCCGCCGAGGTGAGACCGCGGCGCGGGCTCGGGGGTCCGTCCGGGCTGGCCGCAGCCCGAACGCCGCACCTGCCCCCGGGGGGAGGCCCGCGGCCGCGGGCAGGTGTGCGGCCGGCAAGCGGCTCGGGCTTTGTCCCGCCGAGGCCGCCCGGGGAGAGGCCGGGGGGCGCCGCGGCTCGGGCCGGAGCTCACCTGGGGACGGCGGCGGCCTCCCCACGGGGTCCGAGCCCCGCCCGGCGTCGCTTCGAGGGGCGGCCGCTCGTCCGCGCCGCTGGGGTTGCGGAGGAGGCGGGAGCCGGCGGAGCAACCCGAGCGGAGCGTGCTGCGGGCGTCCGCCTCGCCGGCAACTGCGTTACGGAAAGCGGGGACGGCTCCCGTCCTCTCGCTCGGTATTGCAGCCTGCTCCGGTCGCGAGCCCGCTGGTTAATTAGTGATGTTGTTTGCTCTTCTCCCGTGCCGGTGATGCGCATCGCCCGCTGGGCTATGGCTTTCGGGAGTGATTTGCGGGGGTTTCACAGAAAAATCGTGCCGGGGCGTGAAGGGAGCGGACCTGGCAGCATCGGGCTGCGGGTCGGTCGGAGGCCTCCGTTAGCACGGCTGTGCTTCATTCAGGCCTCCTCCCTCGGTGCCGGAGCGCACACCGGCCGTTCTTCCAAGAACACCTTTTGGTGATGTAAGTCGCAGTCCCTTGCCAGGTGACGCGCCCATCGTGGCATGGCACAGGCTTTCACCCCGTGCTTCTCTTGGCTAATGACTTTCTAACGTTGGCATAGGTATGCACTGTGACTGCTGCAGACTCTGATGTTTCAGGGCTCACTGAACTTTTGCTTCCAGAAATACTGGCTGGGCTGCTCTGCCTCAACAGCTTCTCTTTGGAAGTGTGAGTGCGTGTGGGTATGGACCAGAGTGCTTGGTAATCTGTGCTGACAGTTCCCCCTGGCTTATATTTCAGTCCCACCCTGACAGTCACAGAACAGGATTATACTACTGCTATATTTTAGCTATTTCTTTTCCAGTTTTTCCAATCTCACATTGGTACTCGCTCATGATTGCAGACGATGTGTATCCTAAATCATTGCTTCCTCCTTGTCTTTCATTCAGCTTGAGCACCTTGCTCTGAAGTCACCTGGAGAATGGAACACTGTTGTTCTATCTCTGCTTTGCTCTTGTGCCCAGCCTGGAAATCTCGCTGTCATGGTCTGACAGTGCAACAGGTTTTGACGGCCTTGGTTGTGATGTTAGGCATACCTCTGAACATGAGGGCTTGTGCCAGGAGTCCTCCTGCCACACCTGTCCTCTTGAAGCTGGTCAGCACCTTGGGAAGTTACCATCCTTAGGGGCAACTGCTTGGTCTCCTGAGAGAGATGGGGGGGAAAGAAGTCTCTTAGGGGTAGGAACTGAGCCCTTGCTGATGGCATGGTTGTGAGAAATTATTCACTTGCGTGAATTAGCTTGATTTCAGTTTGGCACTTGTGGTTTGAGGGGGGTGGCGTGTGAAAAGATGCACATTAGACTTGTTTAATCCATTAATGCCAGCAATAAGGATGCAGAACAAAGCTTTGGAGGGAATGATTGCTCAACATGTGGTTGGTCTTGCTGCCTATTCCATTCAAATGGTGTTCATGTGGTCTTGTCCTCTAAAAGTCAGGATGGCATCTAATAGAGAACAGTTTTTCTCGCCGTGATTGGGTTCTTGGCACAGGTTGAGTCAGATGTCAGAGCAGGCTGATGTCATTCATGGTGTGGTGTGTGTGTACAGGTGTGAGGATGTGACCTGGGACTACCTAGGGAGTTACCCAGCTGATGGCTGAGGAAGGCAGCTGCTGATGGAACCATCAGGCACATGCCATGAGCAGGCTTCACACATTGCCACTGAGAACTACCCCTTGTCTACAGCTTCCCTGCCAGCCCACGAGAGAAAGGCAGCGAGTTGGGTGGCTCAGCTGGATCTGGCCTCTGTGATTCCTCAGATGACAGAGGTGGGGTTGGTGAGGGGATAGCACTCCTAACACAGACAGCATTGTCAGCCCAGCACACGCAAGGGCTGGGAAACGTCCCGTGCTGTGGAACGGCTGTGTCACAGCAGCTCCTCAGTGGTGTGACAGGCATATGATCTTTCTGTGGTGCCTTTTACTCAAGGAGAAGCATCTTCCCTATTTTTTTCTTTCTTAAGAAGTTACAAAATAATGGTCAAGGTTGGAATTTCTTAAAAATAAAAACAAAAGGAAGGAACCTTGCTTTGTGCTTTTGTGAGAGCCAGTGGTTTGGAAATGGCCCTGTTAGTGAGATGGCAACATAACATCCACTGCTCAAAAGTAGTAGACTTTTAAGCTCCAGTATTTTTGTTTTTCGTTTGTTTGGAATTACAAATGCTTTTTATGCAGGCCTAGATGGCCTGCTCTTACTGTGTATTATCCTGCACAGAAACTCTCAGTGATGCTGCATGAATGCGTTGCATAGGATTGTGATTTAATTGCTGATCTGAATTTCCAGCTGAGGGGTTTAAATGATGCACCATCATGTTAAAATGTGCGCTTGCTATGTATGTGTTCCACGTCAGTTTCTTTCCGCTGTATGTTGGTCACTGTTAATCATCCTTGTTGAGCCTTCTCTTAGATGAAAATCTACCTTTTAGTTTTTGTAAAATTATTCTAAGTAATCCTCATCACATGAAAGTAAAAATATATGTTAAAATAAATGCTGTTTATGGAAATTTTTAGCAAATACTTTGTCATAGATTTACCTGTTTAGAGCTTTGGAAAAGGCTAAAGCTTGAGAAGTGTGAGGCTGCCTACCTGCTGCTGTGGACAGACTTCCAAAGTAAAACCTTTAACAGCCACCATTAGCAACACAGCTCTGGGCATCCCTGATCTGGAGACCTGAGCGTGCCTGGAGTCAGGACATGTAGAGCAGAATGAGAAGCTGTGTTTCTGAACTGTGTTCGCCTGTGTCAGAGGAGCTTGGAAACGTACTTCTTATCTGTCAGGACAGGTTGTTTTCTGTGCTGAGTGATGCTGAAATGCACTTCCATTCTTGTACTAAGCTGCAGTATAGGTTTGTTTCAAGAGCGTCTGTACATTCAAAGCAAGGACAGTGTGAACACCTTCCGTAGCACATGATAAAGGTGCTGCTTTCTGCGTGGCATGGATGTGCGCAGTGCCTGCATATTGTGGCACACTCAGTTGGATTCCAGTACTTGGGTTTTAGTCTCCGGCCAGCAACGCACAACAAGATATCTTCTTCTGCATATTTGAGATCTGAATTCAGGTCCACAGTGGAAATGTTGTCTGTGCAAACAGCCACGCTATTATTAGTACTTCCTCAATTATGTGAGCTACATGCCAGGCTTTGTTGAGGATTTTCATGGCATGTAATTTTTTTGGTTGGAGTTACCAAATATGAGAGAAATAGCTACTGCTTTAAATGTTTTGGTTGCTTAGTGTGGAGGACTGGACTCTACTAACCCATACCATTTTAATTTGTGCACCTCCATCTTCCTAATAGAGTTACAGCGTATCATAGGATGGCTATTTCAGCAGTATCATAGAGTGGTTGGGTACTGGGAATGTGGTGTTTTCAGGTATGAAACCCATCTCATGTCTTTTTTCTTGCTTCCTTGCTTGTTTGAAAGAAAATTCTTTCTGTGAGCAAAGGAGAGGAAAGTCACTGAAGCAGCCAGTTGCTGCACAGCTGGTTGCTAGCCTGATGTGACTGCTTTTTGTCATACTCCAAAATTTGAGTGTAAATAGTACCCTGAACATCACTAAAGGTCACTGGGAGGATGGGAGGAGCTAGCTGACTTTTCTTCAGCAGAAAGGGCCTACTGCTGGAGAAAGAGATCCTTGCCTTAAATAGAACCATCAGTAGGAAATTAGATTTCGGCAGGAGATGGCTGTAGAGGAGGACTCTAATTGTGGTGGGATACAGCATGTTAGTGAAGGTGAGCATGTGCTAATGCAAAAGGTTAGAAAGCTATGTGTGGGGAAGGAGGTGATCAGTGTGTGCAGGAAGAGAACAAAACAGATGCTCTGAAAAACTGCACCAAGGCTTTTCTCTGAGTGCTTTCCAGCTGTTTCCAAATGTATCTGCAGCTGAACAGGCCCCCACTAAACCAAAATTCCTGGAGAAAACCCAAGATCAAGTGGGAAAGGTATTTCTGTAATCCAGCAAAGAATGGGCACATCCATGTCAGAACAGAGTTGGATTGATGAAGTCGTGGCTCATTTAGTTATCTTCTGAGCTGCTGGTGAGCACTGGGTGGAAAAGGCAGGCAACACAAAACTGTAGCAGTCACAGTCTGATGCTGTTGGTATTTGGAACCTCACTGAATGTTTTTATGGTTATTTTCCTACTACCATCAGCCAATTGGAAGAACCTGTCGTTATTAGAAACCTGTAGTGCAGCTGTCACTCGTTTCCCACTGAGACACTCTGGGCCACGTAAAAAAGCTTCTGTTTCCACCTGCAGAAATTAGAAATGTAACGGAAGAAAAAGAGACTGTGCTTTCATCTGCATCTCTGGGTAGTGGAAATTATAACTACAGCTACATCCAGAAGTAGGAACAGTACCAAACCTGTGGAGGCTTCAACTGGTCTTTGCTTAACCGTGCTCCACTTGTGGGCAAGAAGACTAAAGCCTGCATCTGAAATGAGCCCTGTGCTGGGGCATGTCAAGAAGTTTCCCTCATCCTTAGCTTCCCTTACACTGGCTTCCTCTCCCTCCCATTTGTTTGGTGCACTTCTGCCTTTTCTGACCAATTTGTACTGTTCTAACCAAACTAAATGAGTAAAAGAAACCCACAGTGTCATTGATGAGTTCTCAATGTGTGCAATGTTTTGGTCACATCTCTTAAAAAATGTTGGGGTTTTCTGTTTTCTTTATTGGAAAGACTTTGTGGTCTTCTGGTTGATTGGTTTGGTTTTGTGGTGCGCAGGACAGTACTGTCTACATACCATAGTACTGTTTTCTTCTTACTGTGTGCCATATGGGCCAGAGACAGAACATAAGGAATAATTTCTGTGAAATTCCACCCCCACTGAAGGTAAGAAACTTCTGCTTCTAAGCCCATAAAATCGTCAAGGAAAGACTTGACCCTTGGTCTGAAGCTTTGTTGTAAATTACAGTCTGTTTATTGTAGCCTGGTAAGCAGATGCCGCCTCTTAGCTCTCTTGTTTGACACTGTTGCATTGAGGAATGAGTGAGGGTGGCATTTGGTCCTGGCTCTGTGTGTTGCTCTCACCTGAGCATGGGGATGCTGTAGCTCTCTGCTGCCGCAGCTCAGGTGAGGGGTGAGACATTGGTGTCTGAGAGCTTTTTCTTGTTAGGATTTTACAGTCTATATCAAAAACACAGCTGGCTCTGTTACGAGATGCCTTCACAGATTAATTATTCACTTCCTTTTGGCAATATTCTCAGAGGTTGGTTTTGTTACCTGCCAGCCTGCAAAGGGTTGCAAGTTGAGCTGAGCCTCATCAGGAGTGCTCCTTAGAAAGGGGTTATTTGTGCAAGCAGCTCGTTCCTGTTACTGGGGAGCATAGCTTGGCATGTTCTGAGGGCTTCAAGTGTATCTTCTGGTGCCTCTACTCATACTGGTTCAGTGGAATTATTTTGCACTGCTTATCAAGATGAATCTTGCATAGTTTTGGACAAATTTTTAGATGGGTGGTAAGACAGGGAACGATCCATACATCTATGAAGAGCCCTGCTCAAGGTTATGCCAACACAGCTCTTGCTTGTTTGCTGATGGTTTGTCTCTGCAGAGGGAGGTGGCTCTGGAGAGTGTTTCTCACAGGAATATGGGTGACTTGTTTTTTCATTCCCCATTACTGTGCAGCTGAAGCCGAGAGCTCTCGTTATTTCCTCATGTGCTTTGATTCTGTTAGCTTTTTAATACGTTTCTATGTTTATATTCTTAGGTTCCCACACGAGCAGGTCACCACTGGCACATCTATATCTGCATACCTGACTTTGAGTCTTCATTTTCAAATTGGGATTTTTAGGGACTCTGTCCCTGGAATCATAGAATGATAGAATCATAGACTGGCCTGGGTTGAAAAGGACCACAATGATCCTCCAGTTTCAAATTCCCTGCTATGTGCAGGGTCACCAGCCAGCAGATCAGGCTGTCCAGAGCCACATCCAGCCTGGCCTTTCAGTGCCTCCAGGGATGGGGCATCCACAGCCTCCTTGGGCAACCTGTTCCAGTATGTCACCAGAGCCCAGTGAAGGGCAGGAAGGTGCCCAGGAGCAGACTGGGAGTGCTCTGCTCTCCCTGTGAGACAGGAAGATGCTGCCAAGGTGATGGGGTAGGGGGTAGTGGCCAAGGAAAGATACAGGTTAGTGTTAGGGCACACCAGTCTACATAAACAGTAGTGCTGACAGCTCTTTCTGACATCAAGACATAGCATTGGCTGAGAAAGCACTGAGCTTTTACCATTGCACTCTGCAGCGCAGGTGGAAGATGTGCACGTTGGTTTTGCCATAGCAGAGTGTAGCTGTGTGACTCAGCCTTGCCAGTGCTTCTGGCACAGCATTGGGTGTGCCAAGGTTTCAGTGCACTTTTCAAGGTTAAACTGTGACGCTGTTAAGAAAACTGGCGTGAAGGAAAAAACAAAACAACACGGGTGCCTGTGGTAGGCATTACATTTACGTATGCAAAATTGTGTCGTGTTAGTAAGGAAGTTTAACAACAGCCTGGGTTTTCCTTCTGCTGTGATTGTGCTCAGTTGTTCTGGCTCGTACTGCAGGAGCTTCATGTACTTATAAATAATCAAGGAGGAAATGAATGATGTTAAATCGGCAGCATCCTTTTAGGACATGAAATTCAGCTTTCTTTTATTATTTTTCTCCAGTGAAAACAAGCATAGGAGTTCTCATGTTTTCTTGATGCTACATGTAGAGTCATCCATTTATTACAGACTTAGGGGATTATTGGCAGTGTATGGCTTCTCTGATATGTGAATTATGTTTTCTAAGTCCTGGTTTTCTTTCAGCCTCCTTGCAGGATCAGACACTTCCACCAGCAGGCTTAGAGCTCCATATAAAACAACATAATTGCTTCTGGTCATGATACCAGATGGTCTGTTTGCAAAGTAGACTGTACCTGATTAACCAAGTTTCACTTTCTACAGATCTGTAGTTTAATGCAGTTCCCTTCCCACGGTCCCTAGTGTGCATCTTCAACAAAACCAAAAAAAAAAAGAAAAAAGAAGGCCTTTCTTTGGGGAAGTTCGTCATCTTTATTTCAGTTTGCATAATTCTTTGCAAGGGGAATTCACCTCTGCAGTGTAGCTCTGCACAGCTGGGCACGGGGAAATAAGCAGCACAGAACTGAAGTCAGGATCTGGCCTTTCTAGCTGGCATGCAGCAGGCACATGAGTTAGGCTCAGATTCCAGTGGGTACATCTAAGTACTGGAGAAAGGAGACCGAGATGCTGTTGCATGAGGTAGACAACGCGACTACCTGCAGAATCAAAAGATGTTCTTCTTTCAGTCTCCGTGGTTTGAAATCCAATCTCTGGAAATATTTTGGAGCTGAAAAACTAAAAAAGGGAAGGTGTTGGGTTTTGTTTTTGTTTTTGTTTTTTGAAGTCCCTAATAGACAGGATGGTTATTTTTTCTACCAAAACTTGAACTGGTTCTGAATTTCTTCTTCCAACAAACTGAAAGCACGCCGTTACACTGAATGTGTTCTTTTGAGTTATCAATCATAACTGTATTGTCACAGCTGCATTAAAATATTACAGAGTGTTTTGAAGTTCATGCAAAGCATTCACAGACACTGGTATTATGAATGTGTTAACTCAAGTTCGGTTTTAAAATACAAATGTGATGAAGGGCACGGCTGTAAGTTCTGGAACTGGATCTGTTGGCTCTTTGTCCTTTCATCTCTGTGACAATACAGGTAATTGTATGCATTTAATAAATCTCAACAATGCTTTCCTTTGTCTCTATTAAAAAAATCCCTTTGTCTGTGCCTTTTATCGAGGACTTCATTTGAAGATGTTAAAATTTGGAGGAGGTATTTAGAAATAAAAAAGCTGGGCAGGCGACATATTAAAAAAAAAAAATTGCTCTGAATCCATTTGCAAAAAGGCATTTTTTCCAGCTGAACGATTACAGATGAAATACTGTTCTAAAGTGTTTAGCTATTCCTTTATAAGATTTTAATGGCCAGTGTCCTCCGGCATCACGTCAGTGCGTTTTTATCTCATCGTCTCTTTCTCCAGTCGTAATGGCTTTTCATTATTGCTGGAAGGTAGCTGGTCTAAAATATGAATGTCTTAACATGGGGGTATTTTTATGTGGATTTGAGACTATGTAATGAAAGTGTAATTGCTTCTGTGCCTTTATTGTGAGCACGTGCCCAATTCCTCTGCGGCACTGCAAGTTCTGATCTCCGCTCTGCACTCCATGTAAAAGATCATCATTAAAGCAGCAAATAACAGGATTCCATGTTCGTGAAATGAAAGCTTAAAAAGGCTAGGGAAAAAAAGAAGCAGTTATCATTAGCTAACTTTTTAATCGTATAACCTAGCCCTCAACCAAGCTATATATACCCTCAATGATTATAGCATAGAATGAGTTTATTGTATTCTATATTAAGGAAACTTTCTTTCTTGCTTGCAATATTTCAGAAAGTACTGGCACTGCTAGTGAGAGTGTATGTGTTGAGCTCTAGCCAGCAGCAAATATTTGCAGGTGGATGCAATATCTGGAACCGCCTTAAGCAGTACTCATTTCCCACTACTACAAGACAGGCCTACGGTATGTGGTTTAACTGGTATTTAACTATTGTCTTCTGACTCAGTCTTCATGCTTTTAAATGCTGAACTATTTCCTGGTTCAGTGGGAGAAGCGTACGCTGCAGGATAAGTGAACAGAAGGCCAGAGCTGGCAATTACTGACTACATAGCAAGCTTTTCCTCTTGCTTTACCCCTGCAACCTCCTGGTAAAATGAATCCTAGGTCTCCTTATGGTTAGGACTTTGCTGTAGAAGTGGAAATGGAATAGTTCTTTTCTAAATATCTGGAAGTTTGAGCAGCCTACAAAATTAAAATACATTTTAAGTGTCTTTTTCACTTGCACTGCTTTGTTTACTTATCTTGCAGGAAGGTACTGCTCTTTCATAGAATGAATCATAGAATCATAGAATGGCCTGGGTTGAAAAGAACCATAATGATCCTCCAGTTTCAACCCCCCTGCTATCTGCAGGGTCACCAGCCACCAGACCAGGCTGCCCAGAGCCACATCCAGCCTGGCCTTGAACATCTCCAGGGATGGGGCATCCACAACTTCTCTGGTTGAAGTTCTGGGTGATTCACAAAGGAGCCCCCCCCATTCTAGCAAACCCACTGCCCACTTGTGCTGTTATGAGACAGAAGGTTGTTCCCGATGACCTTTACTGTGCTCTGTAAGGTTATGCTTATGTGCAGAATTCTGTGCAGTGCATTTATGGTTCGACCTGTGAGCAGTGTGCATGGTGTTTATTGCTGCACTTAGGGCAGCTCAGAGCAGCTGACACAGTCCCTACTTGTTTATTTTTTAGCTCCTTTTAAAGATAAGAAGAATAGTAAGTTGCAGTGTCCAATTCTTCCACGGACCAGTTGCTGCCAGTGGTGGGGTGATGCCCTGCACTCAAGTTTCTGCAAAGTTGGCTGTGGAAATGAAATCTGAGATTCTCTTTGAAAAGAAAAAAGGGATGTAGAAAAGAAACTGAATATCTTATGTGCTGAGGTTCGTTTAGAGTCATTTCTACGTATTTGTCACTGCTGCATTCAGGTGGCTTCATTTCAGCCATGGTAATCTGAGATTTGCAGTAAAACCTGGTTAGCTGAAGGTTGTGTCTCCTTCTGTGGAACAATGTGGAAAAGATAAGAGAGAACCAAACTTCAGTTTCCCATTTGAGCAATAGCCTGTTAATGTTCACTGTACCAAAACAAAGACATTTGCTGCTCTCACTTCCCGGGGATGTTGTAGGACTTCTGAAATGCTACTAGAGGTTTGTGGGTTAATGACTGAGATCTCTTAGGGCTTGTGGTAGAGTGTGATTTTCACATTTGTCTGAGGGTAGAGGAACTGCTCGCCTGACCCATCGATGGGTCCTGACCCCCAACGATGTGGATCGTGCTTGTCATTGCAGGCTGCAAGGAAGCAACATATGATGTGGTGCCTTTCCTTCTGCCAGCTGAGCAAACTGCTGGCATCTGAAATGGCTCTGATTTCCAGCTGTGCTCTGACGGTTAACCAGATTGAGTTTCACAGTCTCCCAGGTGTGGAGGTTCAAGCTCTTGGGGCAGGTTCCCTGAGCCGTGGCTTTGTAAGCCAAGTCAAGGTTTCACATAACCACCAGTCAAAGTAATCTCCAGTTGCTGCTCATTGTGTCTTCTCTTTGCACATTCTTCCCTCTTGTTGTTCTGGCTGTGTTTTGGAGGTTGTCAATGCTGTGCATTTGTGCACAGCTAGTGCTAAAATATCTCTGCCAATAGCTTCTTTAAATAAGTATATATATTTATATATTTATGTATCTTTCTCAGTTGCCAGGTGCATGTAGGAAGTGAGCGTAGTGCCCCTCTGCATCTGTCTCCACCAGGGTTCACTTCTGCCATTAACTGCCACTGATGAGAGCTGAAGGAAAAAAAAAAACCACAATCTTTGCTTGCACAACTTCCTGCATCCTATGAATACAGTATTCCCTTTTGGTCATGAATGGGTTATAAATCAGACAAAAGCTGGGTTGTGGCATCTCGTCCCATTCTTCTCCGAGTGAATTGGTTAATTATTGTGACTTTGTAGATAGGAGAAGCATTTCTTGCATCAGGCGCAGATGTGGAAGGCTTTCTTGTGCTGTGAGATAGACATTCACCTCTAGACACAGGGTAGCCTGTGGTAAACAACTTGATGCTCTGGAAAAGGGGATGGGAGCATGACTGAGTCAGTATAGGACCTTGGCAGGCGCTTAGTGGCCTGTGATGCTGAGTCTGTCTTGGAGCAAATGTGAGCTGTGAAACAGCTCCTCAGAGTGATAGGAGCAGCAAGGGGAGTGGAGGGGCTGGGGAGTAAGCTGCACCTGCAAGCCTGTCAGATCCTGTTGAGAAATGGGGACAAAGCCAACACCCATTATACTGAAATGCTGGGAAAATCAATATGTTGGTGGCTGTCATCAGACTGCTCTGGCTGCAGATTGTGTGCATTGTACATAACAAACAAACCTAGTCGTTGCCTTTAATTGCACAGCTAATGCTTCTCTTTGGTGAGGAAGAAAACCCAGGGTTTGTTTATGGGTGTCTTGTAGCATAATAACTGGTCTGTGGTTTGTAGGAATTGGGTGGCGTTTGGAAGTATCTGGCTTGAGATGTTTCTATCCCTTTTTTAATGTATTGAAGGGAGCAAAATGAGAACCAGGTGTGGGCGCAGCTGAGGACGCAAAAGGAAGTATATGGGAAGCTAATTGAGTTTCAGGCATTAGCACTATTTCAACACGGCCATCTCGAAGAAACCAAGAGCAGAGTCAGAAGTTTCTGAAGAAAAGGAAGTAGGGTGCTGGGGAGGATGATGAGTAAACACAGAGTGTCCACAAGGAGCAAGACTTCAGGAGCCTGCGTAAGTTAACAGCATGCATCAGCTGTTGAAGCAGTGCCCAAGTGTGCGCTGTTTCATTACAGAGAGCTGAACCGTGTTCATTTCTGAAATGAACCGTCCAGTCCCCCCCTTCTTTTTAATTAGTTCCTGTTGGGATGAGACATCTCTTCCTGAAATGAGAGAGAGGTAAAATTCAACCCCCACCCACAGCCCTTTGCGCTGTTGACAGCTGTGATAATATGACACTATCGCCTGTAATTTGGATACTTCTTAAAACTGGTAGGAAGCATTTCTAGGAAGTTAATGCTGAACTTGTAAACTCATGTAGCAGAAGCCTGCAAGTCATATGCTACTAATTATAGCACGGTGGTGGTGATCAGTATCTGCTGGTGGTCAAAGCTACCCAGTAAATAGTGGGGTAACCTTGCTTATTGTTGTGGCAATGCATATGAAGGCAGTCTCTAAGATACCTGAATTTGTGTTGTTTATTTAGGGAATGATTCTGTGGCAGCAAAACCTGGCACTCAAAAGTTAAAGAAAGTCAGAATTCAAGCTGCCCATTTAGCTTTAATCAGTGCCCTTCCCAAGGGTGGTGGCAGGGCACAGGGTTCATGCTGCTCTCTTTCAGCCCTACTTGCCTGCCTTTGCTCAGTGCTAGCTCTCTCATCAGAGGGAATTGCTGGGGAAGCATCAGCCTGCCAGGATACAATCTGTGATAAAGATGCAAGATGTCTCTGTGCAGCTCCCCTAGTACAGCTTTGCCAAGAGGCAGGGCCCCTGCTTTTGTTTTAAAGTAGCTTTCAAGCTGAGGTAGGCATCAGCCTGGCCCAGTTAAGGGGTCTTTGCAGCCCAGTGGAAGCTTGGTGAAGCCAAGCTCTAATGGTGCCCTGCCACGGTCCAGTATTCAGATCCTTTCGCTCAAAATCCTGTTGTATGTGCCAGATGACCCTATTAAGGCTCATAGAAAGTGGAATCTGGAGCCATTCTGTAAATTCTTTGAGTTTTCTTCATGCAGGTACAGATGGTCTTATAGTGATAACGCTGGTTTCTAAACAAAACACTCAGTTGCCCCATGTCTTCCTTGTGTCTTCCAAAGTGCAATGAGTGAGTCATTTTGGTTTCAAATCTTGCCCTGATGGCCTTCATCTCTTACACTATCCCTTGCTAAAAACTGTAGAAGCATGGCAGGTTTTTTGTTGTTGGTGGTGGTTTTTGTTGTTTTTTTTTTTTTTTTTTTTTTTTTTTTTTTTTTTTTTTTAACTTTAGCATTTTTGTCAATAGGAAACTTCACTATTATCTCTTTTTAAAAAGGCTGTTCCTGGGAGTCAGTCCTATTCTTTACACTTCTCTCTCTCTGTCCTTTCCTGCCCACGCTTCAAATCAGGTTTGAGTTCTGTGGGTGGAGCAGGTTTTACTGATGTGGAGGTGATGGATGGTTATGTGCTGTGGTGCCTGTGCTTGTGACGGAGTAGTATTTGTTGCAGAGCTTGGATTATAAGTGCACATGTTGTATAGCTCAGCTTCTGTCTAGATTTTCTGTTGTGCTTGTCTTCGTTCCTTGATGTATGTGATTAAATTTGTGTTTATTTAGCTTGCTGAGGAGGGTGTTTTAATTGAAAGCAAAAATGAACCATATGCCTTACTTTGCAGCCAGCTCTAATTAAATTTCTTTCTCCTCCCTGATTTGTTTCTCCCTTTGCATCCGTTAGACTTTTTGTGACATTCCTGTTGTTATGATGCACTCCTATTTTATGATCTCAGAGTTCACTGTGTGCTGGTCAGAGAAGCTATAAAGTGTGATTACAAATGTATTCTTCAAATGGTAGGTTAAATATTACTTCTGCAATTCCTTTGGTTGGTATTTTACAGTGATAATAGAGATCTGTGTTACTGAGCCCTCTAGGAATGTGTCTCTTCATAAGGGTGGAGAATGAAGCACTGGAGACCAGAGGGCTGTGACACACAGCTCGGGTGTGCTGAGGTTGTGCTGCTTGTCTAATTGTAGGAGAACCTTCCTCTTCTTTTATCGTTCTCTGAAAGTAATTTTTGGTACAAGTCAGTTCAAGGGTGTGTGTGTATATGTGGGTGTGTGATCATACATATACTTGAATATATGAGCCCTTAGTGTGAAGTTATTCAGGTTAGTATTAATTGTTGTTTGTTTAGTATTGACTATTGTTTGAGAGAGGCTAAAGGAAATGGAACTGTGTGCTGAGATAAGCAGTAGGAGAATTAAAAAAACTAAGAAAAAGGGGGATAAAAAAGAAGACATATGTGGCTTAAAAGATGTCCAACCCTAATGTGATGTTTTCCAGGCACTGGGATTTTCCTTTCTGAATTGAGACTATAAACAAGTATTTTTTTATTTGTTGAGTCTATGAAATAATAGAAAAGAACCACGATAATCACACATTTAACTGTTCCCAAAATATGCGTTTCAGTTGTTTTACTTGTCCTTTGTGTTTAAAGAGGAATCTCGTTACAACAGGTTTTAACTTCTACAGCTGATGAAGGAACGATTAGTCTGACAAATAACCGTGTGATTAATTCCAGGGGGGGAAAAATAACTAGTAAATCAAATGGAGAAGTGTTGAATTGCATTCACGTTACACACTTACTTAGTGGAAATTTTATCCATAGAGAATGGCAGTGCTATTTCTCTGGGTCTTTTGTTCCTGTTCAGTGGACCTGGGAGAACATGAACATCTTCTGCCCTGTCTATCTGCATCTCTGCTGGTAGTGCAATACCAGGGGCTTTTCCAGCTCCAGCTTTGCCAGTGCTACTGGGGTTGCAAACATAGAGCGGCTGATGTTGGAGCTCGGTGGGCAGTGTGTTGGCTCAGTAAGGTGTTGTGTGCCTTCAGAGTCCAGCAAACTGTTCTCTGAGCCTTCTGGTTGCATATCTGCTTTGCTATAATGTCATCTTTCTTTCTTTTGGGCTAGGCATACGTTGCTTCCAAATACATACAAAAATACATCATGTTGCTTATTTAAAAATCTTTCTTTCCAGAAGGCCTGTGCCAAGCAGCACTGTGCTGGGGAAGTTCACTTGTAACCAGAGGGAATTTGTTACTAGCAGAATTGTTTGTGAGTGAGCAATGGAGATAGTGACCTACAGGGTTTATAAAATGTGGGAATCTGTCTGTCTGGCCATGGCCAGCGCTATAAATAAATGAGAAAGGCTTTTGAAAGATTGTCAGCTTGATGCGCTTTATTTTGTTTCGACGAGTCTCCTGTGCTTCACAGGCTCTGTTCTGTGTGTGGTGCTATTTATAAACGGGCGGAGGAAGAGTCTCTGGGAGGGGGTGATTCACAGACACAAAATAGGGCCATAAACAATGTTAACACTGTGGCATAATCCGATAAAATCAGAAACTTGGACAAAGAGCGCAACGCCGTTCGTCACTGGAGCTGTGCTGTGGCAGCTCGCTCTCCCCTTCCCACTGACCTTCACTGACATGCCAAAAACACCAGCTACTTTCATTTCCACAGAGCCCAAGTCATGGTTGCCCATGCTGGCTGCATAGGGCTGGGATTTGTAGTTCAAGGTAGCTTTGCTACCACTGGGACTAATGTAGATGCTTTATGTCCTTCCTCTTCTTCATCTTGATTGTAGTTATTGCAGCTTTTCTACAGCAGTACTTGGAGATGTTATTGGAGCTGAACTGTGAGGCACAACACAAGCCTCGTGTGTGTGTGCGTTGCTTCTAAGCTGTCTGATGGAAAAGTGACTTGGCAAGCTTACCCATGTTGCAGAGCCTATGCTAAAACGCAGGGCTCGCATGCAGGCTAGTGCATCACCAGGACCATGGTATGTCCCAGTGTGCCCAGCAAGGAATAATTCAGCAAGTTATGGAGGGGGGGGGGAGGGAGAATGGAGGGTGTATATGCAGAGATGAAAGGAAAAGACTGCAGTGCAGGAATTAAAGATGAAATTGTCAGGTGGGTGGAGATCTCAAAGTGCTTCCTACTTGGAAGCCCGTTAGAGCAAAATCAGAAAGGTATTTCTGAGCTTTCAACAGAGATGAAGAGTGTGTATTTTTATACAAATGAAAAAAGCCCACACAACCAAATAAAAACACACTGACAGCAGTGTGCACCCGTCGTAGGCAGGAAAACCCCATTTTGTGCTTTCTCCTATTATGGGAAGGGTCATTGTTACTTTTTCTGGTGAAGAATCCTTTTTTTCTTTTTTTTTTTCCTTCTTTTTTTTTTTTTTTTTGATGTCTGTGGGAAAGGAGAATAGTCTGAATTGAGTCTTTGAGATGCTGTATTACAGAGAGTCACAGAAAATGTACTATGCAAATGACTATCTGCCTTATTAGATGCCTCAATAGAGTTCATTGTCTCGATATTGCTATTATTGGAGATGGATGGACACTACATGATTTTACCATCAAGCTGAAAAACTTCAGTGTTAGTCTCATTGCTGGGGTACTAACAGTGCACTGCCTTTAAGGAGAGAACTGAATTAAGGGAACTGAAGGGTCTGTTGCTTTGTCCATTTTAATTTGTCCTTCATAAACTGTGCATCATTTTAGGAGGCCATGACAGCCGTGGTTGTGCAGCGTAGGCCTAATTTTTTTGCATCTTTCACTGCTAATAGAAAGCTAACTCTTCTATGGAAAGAAATTCTGGCACCTGCTGTGGTTTTGACTGATTGCTGTCATGGTGTTGGCGAGCAGTGATACTGGCACCTTCCTCAGGTGGTTGCTGGCCCACTACCAGCTCGGTGTCCCACAGAAGGTGCTGTACCCCCGGTGTCAGCAGCTCAGCACCGTGTTGTTCTTCTTCATCTGGCTCTGTGCCTGGGGTGCTGCTCCAGGCCTCTCCCCTGAACTAGCGCAGAGCCTTGCATACTGCCTGGGGCAAAATCTAAACCCTGAGATCTGCTCAAGTCAATCTGTCCAACGTCAGAGTCTGCATTGGCCAGGTCTCACCTAAACCTGCTTTTGAGGTCTTGCTTTGGGTGTAGAGAGTTGCATTACAAACAGATAAGAAAACTTTTGTAGGTCAGGTGCTTGACTTTACAGCTAACCCACGTTGTGTGGTGTGTGTTTGGTTTTTGTTATGTTTATCTTTTTTGTAATCCCTCCTCAAGCAGACATGGCAGGAATTTCAGCTATGAAGTTTTTGGAGTGGATGGTCAGCAGTACTTTTTGGGTGTATTTTTTTTTTCCTCATGTAAGTTTTCTTTTATGCTTGCATGGCTGGCTTGATGTGTTGCATCTGTCTACTCACAGAATGGGAGTTTCAGCTAAAACTTAGGCTCGGGGACGGTATGTTTGCAATGTCTGTGGCCCATCATGTTAGTGAGGATCAGTCACTGAGCCTACATCTTAGTGGGATTGGGCTGGACTGCTGCTGTCTGTGGAAAGATGCGTCTCCCCCAGGCAGTTTTGTCTGTCTTAAATCTACCCTTTTATTCATTTACTTCTTGGTATGGGTAGGGAAAAAACCCAATTTCTGCTGCTGCTTTATTGTTTTGTTAATATGCATGAAAGCTAATATGTAACTAGAAGATCCACAGGATAATCAGGAAACAGTGACCTTACCTTGTGTTTGCTTTTCTTTTCGGAGAGGGGGAGGAGAGACTGTTACTCATTAAACAGAAGTTCCTGACAGCCCCCAGTGCTGCTCACGAATAACCAACTGGCTCCATTCCTAATGTCTGCGAAGGTAGCACCTGTCCTGCACTGTGAATTAATAACCAGGGATTTCATTGAGTACACACAGTGTGAGCCACTGAGAAGCTCTCAACGTGCCAAACATACAGACATAAGATTATGCTGAATTTGGAGGCTTTGTTTTGTGTGATTAGCTCATTGTAGAACATCCTGGGCTGGGTTCTGCAACCTGTCTGGGCATCACCTAACACTGGTTTCCAGGGACAGTCCAACTGATCTCATGACAGAAAACCCTGTTAAAAATGGCAGCAAGAAGCTGCTCTGCTAAATTCTTGAGCCTTTGAGGTGAACTTACCCTTTCTTTCTTTCACCCCTCACCAATGCTAACAGTGAGTTAATGGCTCTTAGCTCTCCTTTCCCTTGGTCTTTAGCAGAACTGCTTGTTTACTCTGAGATCTGCAATTGTTGAGCTAGCTAAATCTGCTCCTTAGTTGTCTTTAAATGTTAAGATATTAAAGTTTGTAAGGAAAAACCTAAGCTGTAGTGTAAGGCATATTCTGTTCAAAGTGTTAGTTCAGTGTGGAGTATATTATCTAGCCTTTGTTATTTTGATGTAGTTTATAAATGTTCAGTCATCTTTCCTTCTTTTTAAATATATGAATATCCACTCAGAAGTTCTTCTCTATTTCACTCTTCCAATTTTCCACCCGTGATCTTGGGAGGTTAGTTTAGTACCAACATTTATACAGAAAGAGAGATGGACTTACCAGTGACTGCTGTAATTTGTGTTCATGTTTTCGCCGAAGGTTGGGGTCTCTCTCAGAACTACAGCTTCTGAGGGTTAAGTTATCACTTGGAGTAGTCTGTGTGGGGTTCTTTTGGATACTGTTTAAGCAGTAACTTCATATAAATTTCTCTAGCACCTAATCCAGCAGATGTGAAGAAGTCAAATAGCAGCTGTTCTATTTTTAATTTTTAATGCTGCTTTTATAGTGTTGTGGCTTCTAGCATGATGATTACTCAAAGTTCTTTAAAAAAACAAAGCCAACCAACCAGCCAAAAAGAAAAAAAAACCCACCATCTACATCCTTCTCCTGGAGCTTTTTGGCAGCACTTTGGGCCAAGTCAGCATCACGTTTGCGTATTCACTCATGTTGCATGTGTCAGGCGCAAAGCAGAGAAGGCAGAAAATGCTGTAAGAAGCAGCCAGATACATCTGTAAAGCTGGAAGTCTTCCTAGAGCATCAGGTATGAACACAGTGTCCTTTCAGTATCTGAAGGGAGGCTATAGGAAAGAGGGGAAGAGACTTTTTAGCACGGTCTGTTGTAATAGGACAAGGGGAAACGGTTTCAAGATAAAAGAGGGGGGGGGGGTTAGATTGGGCATCACAAAGGTGATTTTTTACAATAAGGGTGTTGAGTCACTGACACAGGTTGTCCAGAGAGGAGGTGGTTGACCTGCCTCTGGAGACATTCAAGGTCACGCTGGACTGGGCTCTGAGCACCTGATCTATTGTAGGTGTCGCTGCTTATTGCAGGGGAGTTGGACCAGATGGCCTTTAAAGGGTCACTTCCAGTTCAAATGATCCTGTGATTCTATGAAAATATTTTTAGCAGGTTAAAATGAGAAGAAAAAAATCCCAATTATCTGTGCGACTTCTAAGCTATAATTCTGTTTATGCTGAGTTCAATGACTGGAAGGTTATCTTGTGTATTTTCCTTCGACCAATGAAGGGAACTAAGAATATGCTGGAATAAAGATTTCAGTAGCATGATTTATTCGGTATGTTCAGCTTTTCTTCTACATATTCTCACTCTAGAAAGCATGCCTTATTTTTGACTAGCTGTAGAGCACATTTACCATTTCTTAAAATTGCTCACAGATCTATGAAGGGATCCAGTATGGTTATTTCTCCCTTTTTTTGTTGTTTCCTTTTTCCCTGCTTTAAGTATCTACAGTGCCCTTCCTCTTATAATTTACGTTTCTATTTTCAGTGCCTCTACCTGCCCCAGGTGACATTTCCTGCCTTTCCAATGGAAGACTGTGGGTCTGGTTGTCTGGAGAAGTGTGCTCTTACTTCATTTGGTTAATGATGATAGGAAGTAGAATTCTTGGCTCTTCTGACAACTCACTTGCCTGTTCCTTTTCTGTGCCAAAGGAAATGAGTTGTTGGTTTTGTTTCTTTTTTCTTTTTTTTTCCCCCTGCTGCTAGCTTTGCACTTCTGCATGTGACTTAATTTTTTCTTCTTGCAAAGCTGGGTTCTCTTTAATTCTTGTGATTGACCTGTTGAATCTTATGAACTTTAAGTCTCCTTACCAACCGGTGGTTTGGAAATGGCTTATAAAGCAGGGAAAGGTAAATGACCTCACCTTGTGATTGGTGCTTTTGGATCTTCCTTACACACAGAATAGCGAATTCCTCTCCAAGCCTTTGGTAGACCCCAAAAGATTTGTGTTCAGTGATTGCTATAGGTTCATCTTTCAAATATATGTTGCAGGAAATAGAATTATTGCTTTCCTCTCTGGGAAAGGGGAAGGTCCTTTGCAAACCTCAAAGTTAGATGGCAAGGGCAGTGGGTGGGAGTGTTTTTGCCAGATGCGGGCACAGTTTTCAGCAGAAAGGTGCCCCGGGTGCTGTTTCTGGGTGTTACTGAAGTACAGATGGCTAATTTGCATTGCAGGGCAAAAAAAGGGTGCTAAGTTTCCTCCTGCCTTCTTCAAGTTCTGCTGTTCTGAGCTGCTCTGCTTGTCACCTCTGCTAATATTATTGTCCACAGGATGGAGGGCAGTTTATTTAAAACCAAGAAATTTGTAGCAGTTAATTTCTGCTGTAGTTATGACACTTAGTTGAGAAGTGCGTGGTGCTGTTTCTGTTGTGAATAAAACTCTACCAAGCTCTATGAAGGAGTAGTACAGGTATCAAGTATGACGTTTTTCATCATGTGAGTCTCAACTGGTTTACTCATTTCAGTTGTTGGTGCTGGCTGAGGGATTGTTTGTTCCTGCTTTGTGAGTGAGGGCAGTCCTTCTAGGAGTGCATTGTGCATCGCGGTACTGATGACAATGAACTGAGTTGTTTTCACTCACATAGCTGGAAAGCTGAGCGCTTTTGTAAATGATCCTTTTAAACGTCTATCTACACATCTAGAAATGGTGTACGCTATTAGCTATGGTAAGGGGAACTAAGTGACTGGATCTGTGTGACTTTAGACAAGTGCTTGCCCTGCTTCTGGCCTTCAGCTGCATCACGTAGAAGAAAAGGAAGGCAGATAGGTGGGGAATGAGTGAGTTGTAGTACTGATGTTTTTGAGATTCCTGATGGATAAAGAACATGCCTTCCTGCAGCAGGTGCAGCTTTTCCCTTTACGTTTGCAGGAGGGTGAGGTTTTATGAGACAGCTGAGCCAATCTGAAGACCATCTACTTCCCCGTGGTTATCCTATGACGTGTGCTGTTCTCTTTCACTCTGCTGGCCCGTGTCTGACCCTGTGTCAGGCTGAGTTAGATAACTATGCTGGCAGAGTTGTTTTCTGCCAGCTGAGCTCCTTAAACAAGCTCACCATGTGGCCAGGTGAGTGGCCGCATGTGTGTTTCTTGAATTGACCTTTTGCTTCAGCTGCTTAGCAAGAAATCAGAAGGACTGGGATCCTTCAGAGCCTTTCAATGAATACATTTTCCATTCTTGTTGCTGCTTGCAACTGCAAACCAGTTACTTGGAGTTCACACAGAGGTCGGAACATGGGAATCTACTGGCAAAATCATTTCTTCCTCCTCCAGTTTACATGAGGGAATTAATCCTTTTTCTTACGTTGTTTATTTTACCCATACACTGTTATCTATTTCCTCATACACATTTGGTTTCTTTTGAGGCTTAATATTCTTCTTGTCTCAGACATTTATTACACATTTTAACAATAAAAAGGAGGCCATTTTTAGAGTCTAATTGTAGTTCTGCTGGCAAGGAGTTACTGCTAGTTAGGAGACGGAGTTTGAGGCTTGTTAGTAAAAGCAGTGAAACATGCTATGGAACTCTCAAGCAGCTCTGACAGTCTTGCAATACTGTTGTGTGATGTTTTGTCAATATCCTGCCTGTTTGGGTCCATTCCACCTTTCTTTTGTGTTTGTCTGTACCAGCAGATTTTCTTTCTTTCACCAAAGGACCAGCAATAGTAATCACAAGTTGGAGTGGGAAGAACAAAAGTAAACAGAAGTTATGGTCTCCCGCTGCCACTTTCCACTTCTTGCCTCTTTTTTTCCTGCTCTAAGAAGTGCCCAACCACAGCATTAATGACCAACCTGTTGCAGAGAAGTACCCGTGCTCAGTTGTTCTTAGTGTAAGGAAGCCTTTCTAGGTGTAGTTGGAGGTTAGATTGCCTACTTAGTGTAATGTTCACCTAATTTCAATTATGAGATTCCAGTTACTAAAAGAAAAAAAAAAATCAAAGTAAAAGTATTTTGTGTCCCACGTCTCTTTGGATTATGAGAGGAAATAAGAGCAGCAGATGTCTCTCTGAGTATGCGGACTAAATGTGTTGCTATATGGAAGTTTGCACACAAATCTAATGATGAGGACCAGTTAGTCACACAAATGTTTGGATGTTTACCCAAAACCAGGGAAGCAAACAGTTCCCAGCTCTGCCACAGTCCTTCCAATATCAAATCCAACTCCTCCTTCGGTGTGCTGCTGCCTTATGGTGTTTAGGGAAGAGAGACAGAGCTTGGCACTCATTTCTCAGTGTATTTTGGTGAATCTTGTGCTAAAACTACTTGCATTCCCCTACGCTCCTTATCTTTCCCTCTTCTCTGTGGTTTTTCTTCTAAAATTGAGAATGATTTGGGAAGTGTTGAATTACCATCCTCGCTCTGCTGCCAAAACAACAAAAAAGGGCAGGAACGTGTCCAATGACCCATGAAAGCAATAATCCTTGTGAGCAGTTGGTTGGGAAAGTAGGTCACATGTCCTTCTTTTCAGTGTCTGGAGTGACTCTGAAAGTGTATGGCACAAGTCAGTGGATGCAGTTGATTCCTGAGTTCTTGATTCCTGTGTGTGCATCCAGACCCAGAAGACGCTTGAGGAGTTCATGGCAGAGCTAGATTTGTTCCTCGGATAACAGTTGCATGCTCAGGAAAACACCCTGAGCTCCAAAGCCTTAGAGCTGATGTTTTGCTTAGCTCTATCATCGATCTTGGGAATTGGCAGGAAAAACTGAAAAGGGCCACTCCTGATGTCATTAATTTCCATAACTTGTCAAGGCTTAAAGACTTACTGATTTGTGCTTGCTGATTAGAGTGAACAAACAAGTTTTAAGTTGCTAAATTGTAAGGTCAGAGCAATTAATACACGTAGATATATTTCCAGAGGCTTTTTTATGCTTGCAAAGATAACAAAAATTGCCTGTTTCTGTACCAGTGGTGATAGAAATCTTGCTTAAATAAACTGAAATGAAATACAAAGAACCTTTTAAAAACAAAGCGTGGAAGGAAGGGGCAGCAATTTATTGGCTTTTTGTGTTGATAGCATGCTAAGCACACAAGCAGGGAGCAAGTGACTTGAGAGGGCTTAGCTCAGGGTCTAGTTCAATGTCTTTTCTTTCAACTGCTACTGTGTCCTTAAGGTATATGAGTTCTTTTGCCTAGATGCTATTAAAGACCTCTCTGCTAAGGTGCATGCTCTGGTTAAATGCTGTAGAAACTGAAAGCTTTTAAAATAGTACTGTGTGGTTTGAGTGTGATGTTAACTGAAGTTCCTTTGCATAGAGATCCTCTTGGCTCTGGTATCTGGTCATGGTCAGCAGGCCAGTTAGATGTATTTTTACTTAACTCCTACATTGCCATGCCTGGTTTGTGTAAACTCTTCTTCCTACAATACATCTGTAGTACTTCCATGTGTAATTTCATTCGTGTCATGCTTCTGTATGCAAATAGACAAGAACAGTTCAGAGTGATTCAGATGTTAGATGATTTTCTGAATTGACTGCTTCATGGACAAGGCCTGAACAAAAGATGTGCCATTTCTTTTATCACAGGGAAATGCCTGTGCTCCGGTGTAGCATTTTAAGCAGTATACTTGCTATGGAGCTTAATATGCGAAATGGCATGTTCAAAAAGCCTTTTTAGATTTCAGTTTTGAAAATGGTTTGGTTTAGAGTGTTGTGGAAAGCCACAAAATTAGCAGAGCAAATAGAGAGGAAATAGTGCTGACAGGTTTCTTTTCCTTACCATAATTATTAAAAATATTGGCTTGTTTAGAAAAAAAAAAAAAAAAAAAAAAAAAGAAAAAAGCCTCACAGTGATGGCTGTAAACTGCAGCAAGAGAGCCTTAGCAGTAAAAGAAAGTCTTCATCTGTCCTTGTGGTTATTTTGTGCAGAGGCTGAGTGAAACTCATTTCTGCAATAAGCCCGAAGTTAGGAGGGAGATTACCTGTATTAAAGACTGTACAACTCCTGGGGAAGGAGAAGCTGAAGCAATGTTTGGGTATGATAAGAGCTGGTGCCCCCAGAATTCGGTTTGTACCTGGTGCGAAGACTCCTGCATGTCACTGGTTTGATGTTAGCTGTTCTTTTAATTATGGTTACTTAGAATCAAAATATATCTGATGCTTTAGTTTCGTTCCAGTGTTCCTTTGCCGCATGCTCAGTGCCCAGCAGCTTGCAGCTGTTTGGAGGCAGACTGTTACTTTAAGAAAGACCTCAATAGAAGAAATACTGTAAGCTGCAGGCTGTGTGATGCTGGGATACGTAGGGAAAATGAGGGTCAGAGAGGTCCTTTCTGGATAGGTTTCAGGAAAAGACATTTTGAAGCTATTCCTGCTTTTCTCCCTGGAAGAACAAAAGCTGTGTTGCCTGCTGCTTTTGCCCCATAGCCAAAATTTTGCAGGCACTTTGGGGGAAGCCGAAATGTGTGTGGTGGATGGCTTTGGTACCTAGTCCAGCTCTACCATAGATGTGCTTTCTCAAGAGATGCTATTTGCAGCAGTTGGAGAGACCAAACAGCATACGTTTATGGATCTCCTGACACTGGTTGAAGCTTGCTGACCAGCCCAACGGTCAGCTTGTGAACATAAGGCAGGATTTGAGTCTTCTTCAGCCTGTAAAAGGAAGGGTGACTTAAAAAATAATAATAAAAATGCAAGCTTATGTACTGAATGTCAGTTTTGCTCCCGCCCAACTGTGTGGAGTTCACAGGCTCCCAGCTGGCCCCCCAGCCGCTTGCTCAGCACTCACTCCTGTCCAGAGCCGATTCTGGCCAGCTTCAAAGAATGTACTTCAAAGGCTTTTGGCAGACACAGAGCAGCATGGGCTGAGGTTGTAGTTTCCAGCTTCAGCTGAGCTAGAGAAGTCTTGGCTTCTTGGGAGTCCTGTTTTATTTTCCTGTTAGTCACTTGATGCAGAGCAAAATGCGGACTGCTTTTATGAGGGACATAGAGGATGGCATTCGCCCCTCACTTGCATTGTGAGGAGGAAGAGCCACGTCAGGGTTCTTCCCTGCAAAAACCAACAATCTGAAGCCAGCATTTTAAGGCAGGAAGATGCAACAGAGCACATACTGAGCTGCTGCTGAGTAGGTATGTCACACTCTGGCAGTGCAAAGGGGCTTGGATTTCAGCAGTGGAGAGAAATTCCTTATTCCCCATTTCCTCAGTATATCAGGATCATCTTTATAACTGAAGTGCAAGATTTGATCCTGCCAATAAGGGATTTCTTTCTTTCCTTTTTCTTCCTTCCACCAAAAGCTCATCTGATTTTAACTATGCTTTATCTGATATTTTCTTATTAAGCTCTAGTTCCCCTTCTCAACTTCCTGACATCTTCTCAGCAACTTCCTATAACTTTAGCAACAAACAGCCCCACAGAAGTGACATGCATGTCCTGCAAAAGTTGCTTGCTGTGTTGTTGAGAAATGCTGTTTATTCTGGGTGACAAATGTCCTCTTTCACAAGGGGAGAGTGAAGGTTGTGCTGGCAGAATTGTTCTAGAAACCTTGAGCAAGCTGGAGGCTGGAGCAGCCTTCTCCCCCTTGGACGGGAGTGATCCCCTGGGCAGCAGGGTGGGATCTGGGTCATGCAGAACAAGAATGGGCTGTGTTGCATCTTCCTGCCTTAAAATCCTGTTTTCAGGTTTTGGTTTTTGCAGGGAGGGACTCTCATTCTCCTCAACTCAGGAGCATGTGTAATGTTTTGTAGATTCATAGAATGGCCTGGGCTGAAAAGGTCCGCAGTGATCATCCAGTTCCAACCCCCTGCTATGTACAGGGTCACCAGCCACCAGACCAGGCTGCCCAGAGCCACATCCAGCCTGGCCCTGAATGCCTCCAGGGACGGGGCATCCACAGCCTCCTTGGGCAACCTGTTCCAGTGCATCACCACCCTCTGTGTGAAAAACTTCCTCCTAATAATGTCTGCCACTATTCTTGATTTAAAAACCATTGTGGCTTCAGGAGAAGCAGAGTAACAGCGGTGTCAGGAAAACTTCTCAAAAATCTATTCATAAAATTAAGGCGGGGGGGGGGGGGGGGGGAGGGGGGAACAGTTTTGTGTGAGGTACTCAGCATTCTTCATGTGAAGATGCTAAGGTTTGCACTTGACATACTTCTGTATGTTTTCCACATCCTTATGGTTTTTCAGTATTAATAGTTTCCTTTAAGGCAGTAGCCCTGGGGCAGGGTGCGGTTAGTGCTATATACTTGCCAGGCTATTTATGTATTTAGAGCCTTGCTCTTGGCAGTGTTCTGTGGGGGAGGATGGTGAGGGGAAAAAACGCTTGAAGTGGTCATTTTCTTCTTTCCCTGTTATTCTAAAGCACATCTCTTCGTGAAGGAAAGAGAGGTGGTGGTGCCTGTAAAAGCTAGAACTTCACTGCTTGGGCTGAACATTCAGCCAGAACTGATAGCAGGAAGAAGAAAAGATCTCAAATGCTGGTTAGATTATTATTATTATTATTATTATTATTATTATTATTATTATTATTATTATTATTATTTTAAGCCATAAATACTATTTTCATAGGTGAATACTGAGCAGATTTCTTTCCCCTCTTCCTGCACTAGCCATTAGTAGAGTGGAAGCTGGGAGCTAAGAGCCTGATCCTGACAAGTGCTGTGTCTGCCCTTAAAGCCAGAGCTGGGGATGTTTGTAGTTCTCCACCCCAGCCTGGCATGTGCCACTGGCTGGGACTTGTGTGCTGGAAGATATTATCAGACAGGAACTTTTGATTCATTTTCATGAAGGAAATGAAAAAAAAAAAAAAAAAAGAAAAAAGAAAAAAGAAAGAAAAATCAGGCAGTATTGGCTCCAGTCATATCGCTGAGATCTTTCATTGTCTTAGTCTTGTTTTCAGAAGTCTTGATGCTGACTGGTGATTGAAAAAGCCATGCCGCAGGGTGGAGGCTTTCCTCTCCTTCTGCCCAGCCACTTGTGCCAGGCGGCTGCGGATCCACCCGCTCAGGGCTGGGGCTGCCAGCTTGGCCAGGTGTCAGAGCCACGAGGAAAGGCAGCGCACAGGAGCCCTTGTGTGGAATAAGTGCAAAACTCAGATCAACCCTTGTGGCTGGGCCCCTTGTGTTTATCTATTTATTGTTATGCATTTGCCTTCAAGGGGTACACATTTGTAGAGATTATAAAGATTATAAAGATGCAGGAAGTGGACAAGCTTGGATAAACGGGAAGCGTTTTCAGGTGGTTGCAGGTTTGTGTCCTGAGCTGTGGAGCTGAAAACAGCTGATCCCTTGAGTCATTGCTGGTATGCAACTGGGTATAATGGCCCATGAAAGCTGTGTGGATACAGAGAGTAGTTTGATTTATGTGTGGCCACTTTCTAGCTACCTGTAACACAATATTTTTTCTTACACAATAACAGAATCATCATTGTCCTTCAAGCTTAGTTCTAAGGGCTGGGAGTACCATAGCCAGGTCATGCCTACGAGCATGGATTCTCCAAATATCCCAGGTTGGCTAGTTCTGCTTTGCTGTGTGCATATCAGCCTGCCTTTATTAATGTTAATCAGAGCATTGCAACATGATCTCACTGCTGTCACTTTGTACCATTGTCCTGCACATAACCTTGATTAATTAGGTGACTTTTGGAATTAACCTCTTGTTACTTTTGCGTATAAACAAAACCGATATTCAAAGTGTACCTCCCTCCTTGGGATGTTGTTTTCTATGAACATATTATAGTTGTCTGTATCTGATATACAGGATTGTTGAGTAGCATTACACTCCAAGTCACAGGAAATAACAAATAACATTCTTACTGTTATGTGCCGACTGCTTTTGAATGAGGGGAATGTATGGACTGACTCTGATAGAGGAACTCAGCACTGTTTCCAGAATTACAGCTATGCTGTGGGATTCTGTATAATGCTAAACAGAAAGAAGAAGGAACAATTTATGCCTTTAGTTCGTATGTAGCAGCCTCTGCACACCTTTGTACAAACACACACCTTTCCCAAGCACAGTAATATTTATTTACTGTTTTTGCAGTGCTTTCTGCACCCAGGGCAGTTGGTGTCTAGGTGTTAAGTGAAACGTGGATGTGTCCCAGGTTCACCCTCCTGTAACCACCCGCAGTTCCGCACTGGCTGTACTTTGCATGATATTAAAGAAGAAATTCTATGTCTTGATTTTTGCGCTTCGTGGCGTAGAGATGGGAAAGTAACTTAGATTTTTTTTTTTTTATTCAAAGTTTTTGAAGAGAGAGGAAAAACCTGTGGCAGTTCATGCTGGTGTGTGTGTGTGTGTATCTTAAAAAATATTGGAAAGCCCAATGTGGCTAGTTTCAAGTTGATTTGACTGATGTGACCTCATGTTGGAGTGGTTCAGCTTGGGCTTCTTGCCTGTGTGGTTTGTATTTTGAAACCAAGAGCCGCAGGGGAAGAGAGCAGAAGAGGAAAGCTTTCCCCCAGGGGTGCTTCATCACGTGTCTCTGGTTGAAGCCCTTTTTCCTCTTTATTCCCTGCAGAAGGAATGTGTTCTGAGCTCAGTGGTATTGCAGGGCAAGTGGACATGCATCAGAGGATTGATCCAAGCCATGCCAGCAGCTCTTGGAGGGGAGCCCTGCAGACAGCTCAGTGCCGTGTGCGAAACATGGACCTGACCTGCATGGAGGAGGATTAGTCTGTGGCTGGGCCGCAGGGAGACTTCAACCTGGATCTGCTGCGTGCCAGCTGAGTGCTGCAACTTCTTGGCTACTGGAAGCTGCTTCCACTGTATTACGGCTGAATGTGGCCCTTTGTTAGACTGGCTTTTATTCGCTGCGCTCGGAATCTGAGCGTTTTGTTGCGGTCAGAATAGTCCATTGCAGAATCTCCTGTGCTAGTTTCAATGCAAGTCAGAGGGCTTCGTCCTCAAGTGAACTCTTCTGTAAGTTCAGCCCAAACTCATGAATAGTTTAGTCTTCCCTGAAACTGTTTTTTGATGAATAACTGATTCAGCAAGGAGAAAAAAAAAAAAGAAAAAAAAAGGTTCCATCCAGCAACAGCAATATCAACATCTGCTAGGCCCCTCTCTTTGTTTTTGCCTTTGGAATTACCGTGAGTGGTGTAGGTCCAATTCAACACATCTGTAAACTTCACTCCATCAGACAAGCAAGGTTGTGGGTTTTTTTTGTTTTTAAAGGCTATAGCTTTAAAAAGAGAACCCGGTGCCAAAGTCTGTGATAGTGCAGCAGAAGGAACTAGCTCACATGGGAGCACAAACAAGCTATCTAACAGGCACCATAAACTCTCTATAATAATAGAGGAAATGATTAGTCATTTTAAACCCATCCTTACTCAAAGCAATTCTGGCTCTCGGATGTCTGCTTGGTGTTTGAAATGAAGAAGGAAGCTCTGGTGCTGTATCAGAAAGATATTTCTGCACATTGTCTCGCTCAGAAGGTGATGTTTTGGTCTGGTTTGAGTTGTGCAGCTGTACGGGCGCCATGTCTTTGTGCAGCAAAGTTTTCTGATAGCTGTTATAAGCAGACTCCAGTGCACTCTGCTGATGGAGAGACTGCCTAATTATGTAAGTTACGACTTCAGATGGATACATGAAATGTGGCAACATCCTGTGGAGATGCTGGAAAGGTGAATGAAGGAACAGTATAAAAGCTTAAAAAAAAACAACATACTGTTCTAGTATTTGGTGATGCAGCATATGTTAAATGGGAAAAAAACTGATATTTATTAGTAAAACTGGCAATTGTGGTGTGAAGACTGAACAGATTCTTGAGACCTCTTAGTGGTAGGTGTTTTTGGAGACATTCCCATTTAATTCCTGCCTTTTATTGTGGCACTTGTGGTTTTAGTGCAGAGTGAGTTTTGTTTGCTTTTAACCAGGCACTTGGGAAATGGCTGATATGATTAGATTGTATGTGATGCAGTATATGATATGGTTAGACCTTCTCTTTTTGCCAACTTCTGTGACCTCTGTGGATGTGTGTCTGTGTGGGAGCAAACACTTACTGGTCTTACTTCTTTTTGAAAGCAAGAAAGAAACCCCTTAGTTCTCCACATGCTTCTCAGTTTGTAAGGCCTACACTCCAGCCAGCAACTCTGAGAGACAGAGTAGGGAGCTGTGCTCTGAATTTCCAAGTCTTTACATGAGGTGGGTTCTGAGCACAGCTTTCACAATGTGCAGCTTCTGTTAGAAGAAGCATAGACATATGCTGTATGGTACAGGGAAGAAAGTATTTTAACAGTGTGTCTTAAAAGGTTATGAGTCATACAAACAAGATATACTACAGAGAAGAAAAAGAGAAGATGTCTTTATGACGATGTTCAGCCCTCAAGGCTTGTCTGGACATCTGCCTTTGTGTCCTGTGGCAGCTGGAGTCTCATGCGCCCCAATACATGGCATTCCCTTGAGAGAGAGGAGAAGTTTGTGGGTGTATTTCCATTTTCACAGCTTGAGTCAGGCAATGGATCAGGCATCTTTCTAAACTGAAGTCTTATCAGCAGTAGTGAATTCAAACTAATGTGTGTCTTGGTCAAATGTAAAGTCTTTCAGCTTTGCACCATGCAGCCTGCATGCAGTGAACAGTAGTCTGTAGTTGGTCCTGGCTTGCTTTGCCTTTGGTCTGGTTCGGTGTATGGTTTTAGCTGAATCTTTCATCTTGATAAACATCTCAGCAGCGCTTGTCCTTGATATGTCCCCCTGCTGGTGCTGAAGCTTGAGGGGCAGGTTCTGTCCTGTGGGCTAAGGATGTGACTCTGAGCGTGGATCAAACTCTGCTGGCACCTCTTGCCAGTATCGCTAATTGGTCAGCACAGGTTGGTTGCTTTTTATTAGCTTGTGTTTTCGGGTTAATCTGCTGTACTGTGAACGCTCCGAACAGCAATGAAGCAGTGTTTCCTAGAAATTATGAAGCTGCAATAGGTTGTGAAGGACACACTGTTGGTTTTTTGTTTGTTTGTTTGTTTTGTGATATGTAATCATGCCTATGAAAGCTTTTATGTTCTTCATTCAAACCTGTTTTTTTGGGCTGTCACATTTCTGTCAGCATTCTATAACTGTTACATCCTGACTATCTCTGTTAGGGGCAGGAGAGGCACCAAGAAATCCAGCCTCTGAATCACTCTTGGTTTAACCTTCACCAGAAGGTGTGGGGAGAGAGCATGAGGCCACTAAGAGGGCCGTTAAGAGAAGGATGTGTGAAAATCCATGCAACCATATCTGTTAGAAGATACAAGCCAAAGGGGTGTTAGCTGCACTGGAATGTGGGTACTTCTGTTTTACTCTTTCCTCTGCCCATTGCCTGCTTGCTCAGTGCATGTGAACAGCCACGCAGAGGGGAACAAAGGTCGCTTAATTATTTATCCTCTCTCATACAAGGCTTTGACTTTGACTCCAAACTCCAACTTGACACTCTTTAGTACACTGAACTATAAGGATGTTTGCTGACTTAAGAAGATTGCACTCAGCAGTGTGGTGCAGAGCACTTAAACTTTGTGTAACTGCTGTTTTATATTGTGCTTTATGGGCTCTATTGGTGGTGAGCAGCAGTTTATAGGTAGTTACAAATAAGTATGTTATGCCCCTATAATCTAGGAGAAATGTGGCCATGGCATGAGCAAGTACAGCAGATTATTTAGTTCTGTAATGGGCTTGGAAGTACAATGCTGGCCTGCAAGGACTTGGTTTGTCTTTGAGTTAGTGCTAATTTAATGTCGCTTTTGTGTTTAATGGGGGCAAAGCTTCATCTTCCTGATTGGTGTACTGTAAAATGCATCATAGTGAACTACAGGGTTTCCCCTCTGCCTTTCTCTGATTACTTCTCCAAACCTACAGAGATATTTAAAGGGGATTCCTATCCAAAGCTCTGAAAGTTGCCAGCATGAAATATAGCATCGAAGAATTTTTGATATAGCATCGAAGAATTTTTTAACAGACCAGTTAACTAACAGTTACTATTTGTGGTCAGAATCTGTGTTAGTGCAATGCTTGTCATAGAATCACAAGGTTGGAAAGGACCTACAAGATCATCTAGTCCAACCATCCTCCCATTAGCATTGCTTCCACAAGCTACTAAACCAGATCTCATAGCTCCTCATCCAGATGTCTCTTGTGCATAGTTTCGTATGGCCTTACCTTGCTGCTTTATTTTAAAGCAAGCTAGTAATAACAGTAGTTGTGCTGCAGCTGTTCCTGAGTGTTCCTGAGTCTGTTTCCTCTCTGAAAATGATAGAGATGTTGCACATCAGCTGCTGTGAAGTACAAAACATAAAAGAGTAAATGTCAGGCCAGAAGAAAATGTCTCTAGGATGAAAATCCTTTGTTATAGGTGTTGTTTAACATCTTTAACATTCTAAATTCATATGAGCTTATATGTTCATAAAGTTCTTGTCCTTGCAGGCTTCCAAGGTATTTTTTTGGTGTGGAAGAACAGTTGTTTCTGCAGTTTAACTTGAAGTTGGAATGATTCTGGAGAGGAAGTAGTGGTGTTTTTCAGTTTTCGTGGTTGGGGTCTGTTGAGGACACTGAAACAAAAGAGAAAGTATCCAATGTTTCAGAGACAGTGGCTGAAAATTTGAGTGAAATAAAATCAGGCCTGTTCTTCTGGCATTCAGTTTCATCAGAACTATTCAGGAACAATTTTGCTGTTGCTGAAGATGCAACAAAAATTAAGCTCGTCCTTTAGAATGAACTGTTGTGACTGATTCTACTACCTGCTGCTCAGGTATTCATTCAGATGTTTTGTATGTTGAAAGAGACCTGTCTAAAACGCACAAGGGAAATCTGGGGGATATCTCCAACCCTGAATTTCTAACTGTCCCAAATGCATTTAGAAAAAAAAAGAATTTGTCTAAGTAGGCTGGTAGTATAGGTAGGCAAGAAGAGCAAGGCGCCAATGAAGTCTCTTCCAAAGAGTTCTTCTGTGCTGTTGGCACCTGATCAGTATCAGCCCTTACTGTCACAATTTCTTTCAGTCACAATCAAGAGAACAGTTGATGCTACAGACCCATCCAAAGTGACACCCTTCCAAAATGCTGGGAGAATAGCACTATGCTTCTTGTTGCCTCTTTCTGGTTTTCCATTAGCTGTAACACTGTCATATTACTCTTAATAGTAATAATATTCAAATATTTTAAGTATTTTTCCAAGTCCGACCTTTAAATAGAAGGCTGTCTGTGTAAAAAAAGTGTATGTCTGCCTTCAAAAACACAACTTGTGGAGGAATTTTCTTTAAAAACTCATGTAGGTTTGAAAGTTGGACAGAGCCAGCACGAGGGGAAAAGTGAATTTCTAATTGGAATTGTTATGTTTCATTATTAAATTTGCTGCTGGTGGACATTAATGCATGCTAATGCACTCAGATTGGATGAAACAGAGTAAGTTTAAGGAATGCTTGTCTTATTTGTGTTTGTAAAAGCTCATTTTCCATAAGTTTTTAATACAAACTTCGAATTTGTTCATTTGTTCATGGGCATTGCAGAAGAAAGAGACACTTTTGTATTCCGGTGATACAGATAAAGAGAAAACATGTGATTGCATGGAAATAGCAAAGGCGGTGGGAAGCTGTATTGGTGGTATTACTGCTCCAAGCAAACACTGAGCAGAATGTTGTAAAAGCAATTAAGTTGGAAATTTCCTGTTTCTTTGTCAAGCAATGTGCTGGGCCAAGCAAACATGGCGCACTGATGTAGTATGCAGTTTGTTCTTGAAATTAGCATTCTTTTCTTAAGGCTAGTAGTAAGGAATGTAAATGTATCTTCCTTTTATATTTAAGAGTTTGAAGCAAGTTACTAGGTAACAGATCCATATCAGAGCTAAGGTAAACCTGCAGATCAGCAGAAGCTTCCTCATGTATCTTGGGAAGAGAAAGAAGCTATGGATATAATTTCCTAGAGTAAAACGTTTGCAGCTGGCGTGGAGCCGCAGCATTGGGTTGATCTCTGGCAGCGATGCTGCATCACCCAGTCATCATCCACCATAGCTCGTCCTCACAGATGGCCATGAAGTTGACCTTTTGTAGACATGTCTATTGACTGGTAAGCAAGAGAGAGCCTGAGTTGTTGTCAGTGAATAACTTCTTATCCAGTATTCATAGAGGCGAGTCTGGCAATGGGGTGATGGCAGAGCCAATTCTCATTCCTGTTTCTATTCAGCTTCTGTTCAAAGGGAGGAAAAGAGAGACTCTACCAGAGCCCTAGATGAACTTACTGGAACTGTACAATGGATCTTTTGTTCCCTCCAAGGAGTACTACTACATGTTTTGAACATTTGTAGTCCATTTGTTTCTTACTACAGTTTAAATTTTTTAAAGGATTAAATGGGCTGATAGTTGAAGGCAAACTTAAAGGGTGTTCCCCTCCCTGTCCCTGTTGCTGCATGTGAAAACAGCAGTACAAAAACATTGTTTGTTTGTGATGATTTGATCCTTGTAGATCAGCTGAAACTCACTCTAAACTGAGTTGGAAAAGGTTTAGCTATGCATCTTTTCTGTGAGGAGATTTGCGTTTATTTTGAAGAAAAATTATCAAATACCACTTCACTACTAGGGCCCATCAGAAATGTAGGTTCAGTGCAAAACATTGCAGCTGAAGATGTGGGATGTAGTACATAAGCACTATGAAGAAATTATAAGGTGCAGACAATAGCTTACTGTATAAAATGACTTCCCTTGTGACAGGTTTGTGATGCTTGAGGATGCACTCAGCTTGCCTGAGCCAGCCAGGCCTGGTGACCTTAGCTCCCATGACTTGCGGTTCAGCTGACATTTACATCTTCCTCCAGCACAGTCATCCTTAGGCTTGTGCTTGCCGGTATACGTCAACTCTGGGGAAAATTCAGGCATATTTCAGGCATATTTTACTGTGTTGGTTGCTCAGGCTGAAGTTGGATGGTTTTACTGGGGCCTCTAGTGGTGGGACGGCTGCATTACTAAGCCAGAGCTACGGTTAGCAGCACATCAGGAAGGATTGCTTTCCTCCCTTCCTTTGGGTTGATTTACCCAGCTAAAGGGCAAGGGGAATGCAAGAGAAGTAATTCATTTACATTCTTATGCAGTGTTTTACGTAGAGTTAGAAGAGAATGTGCCGAGGGAGCATAAATAAATGGTAATAAATGGTAACAGAGCATGAAGGAGGAGATGAAGGTTAGCCTCAGAGGTCTGTGTTGGGCAGTCGTCACAGGATGGTTTCTCCCAACTGCACACCTCATTGCTTTTTGAATTAGAATGTTTTCAGGAGCTCAGTAAGGGGGAAAAAAAGATAAACAGTCCTAGGAAAGGTTTAGAAATGAGGCAGGGAACAACAAGCCTTTCACGTACTGAAATTAAGACTGCCACTAAAGGATTTGCTGTCTGGCAAGGGAGTTTTGAGCTCCTTATGAGAGCAAGCTGAAGGCTTTCAAAGGCTGTAGTTCTCTTGCCCCTTGACAGAGTGTCATACGTAGAAAGTTGGGTCATTTATAAATCAAATTCTTCTTCATGCTGTATTTGAGTTTTAAAATCCCTTTTTAGCTAACCTTACTTGGAAAACTTTTGAACCAAATCCAGCTCAATGTTGTTAAGTACTTTTTAACACTTCCCCTGAGCAAAGACTTGACAGAGTCCAAAGTGTCCAACTTGGGAAAGGGAAATCTGCTTTGATAAGAGGGAAAATCAGAGCCTCAATTGCTCTCAGCCAAACAGATCTGAAATCGGGCTCTGTCAGGAAATACCCCTCATTTTCATGGCTGTGCTGTGAAGGCCAGCCAAGTGTTGGCTCTGGTGTACATTTTCCATGTTGTCTGGGTGGCCAACCCTGCTGATTTTGGGACAGTTAGCATTGTGTCATTGCCACAGGAGTCTTTTTTCTCTCTTTTTTTCCCCCCCCATTTTTCATTGTGTCCTACTCCTTCCAGGGTGTGTCTTAGCAATGACTCAGTGCAAAAACAGTGCTGTTAGGCTGAATGCAGGAATGTGTCTTGTTCATGTAAAATAAATGTTGATGCTGTAAACGCTTCATTTTGAAAGAAAATGGCAATGTTATCTGAAAATTCATATTAAGAGAGGAGTTCTTCTGTTTAGTTGTTTGTTTCATACCCAGCTGCGCTTTCCATTGATGCTGGTGTGATAGGCAGTTTGAGTATGGTAAGAATTTATTTCTTAGTAAGTAGCTGGTCTAAATATTACTCATTGCCATTGTTGAATAAGCATACTGCTCTCTTTGTAAGAGCCTTCAGCGGGACCATCACTGAGGAGATGTTACGTGTAAGACTGATTCAGTTATACAGAGAACTTAAACTCTTGAAGCCACTCAGCCTCTCTCTGGCATGACGTTTTGTTGTTGCTTTCTCAGTTGGATAACTGCAGGATGCTTGGAGCACTGCTGCCAAACCATAAGGTGATTTCCAGCACCCGTGGCCTGTAATTCCTGGGGCCTGCAGGTTTGGAGCAAATGCAGATGAGCTGCTTGGTTGCACACAGAAGCCTTAAACTGATTTTCTGTCTGCAAACCGTTGCAAAGAGGTCTGATGGTGCTTCCCGTGGTCAGGAGTAAGTAGCAAGAGAGCGGTCATTTGCAATGCAGTTGTGCTTGGTGTTTGAGCCTATTATCATTCTATTTGCTGTCAAAATCTGTGTTTCTTGGTCTTGGGTATTTCTGTTGCTTGTTTTGTATGTGCACAGTCAGATGAGTCATCGCTTGCTACTAAACCATAGGAAAGCTTCTCTGAGAAATCTTTCCATAAAGGTAGGGCTGAGGAAGGAGAAGCTGCTCTAACAGGAGCAATTCCAATGAGATCCATTCTGTGTATTTTCTCTGTTTCAGATACATTGCCCAGAAAATTCCTTCCTTCCGCATTAAATATCTGAGGAGCAGATACAGGTCAAATTTGGAGAAAAATTAGGACAAGAAGGAGAGAGGGGGGGGATGTGTATTTTTCCAATGCGTTTCACTTTGAATTTCCATTCAGTGTCTGCTCTTGACTTTCCTAAGAGATGTTGTCTTTCACAGCATTTTTCATTCACTGGAAGTGTTGCGCAAACCAGAATCTCCTCATTTGTTTTCATAAAAGGCAGTGGAAAAAAACTATTTGGTTCTACTTTGATGAAAAGCTTCTTTTGGGAAAGAGAGAGTTTACAAATGCCAGGGGTCAAATATAAATGCATGCAAAGTGGAAATAAAATTTCTCCTTTCACGTAACTGCATAATAGCTCAAAATAGCTAAGCACAGTTATGCACGGCTACCGACTGCTTTAGGGTTTTACACAGCTTCCTAAAACAACGTGGTGCCCTTAAGGGAACCCAGCCCTACCCAATCAATAACAAACATCTGCTCATTTTTCTTTCTTCTGAGGTTTTGGACCTCCTGTTTGCCCCGTGCATTCTCAGTAGCAGATCTGCTCATTTAGGGTTAAATGAAGAGAGGGCTCCAAATATCTGACAGAAGTTTACTGCACTGCTCCTAAACTGTGAGCTTTCCTTTTCGCCCAGATAAACACACTTAACCCAAACTCCTGTGAAATAGTGTTCTGTAGATGAGCTGTGTTTATGATACTGGAGGGGGGAATATGTAAAGCTGACACAGACTGCATTGTGTTTTCAATTTTTCATTGAAAGAGAATGGATTGTTGAGTTAATCTAGAGTTAATTTAAAGTGAAAAGCCTGTTGTGGCTTACAGTTAGAAGGATCTAGTATGACATTTTAGGAAGAAGTTAGAAAACAGAATGAAATGCCACGACAGTATATTTTAGTTCATTTTCTAATACAACCTTTTATTATTTTTTTTTTTTTTAAACTCAAAAGCCACCTACTAAGCAAGAACTGGTTTTAAGCTTCAGTTCAAGTGATCTCATTTATATTGTCCTGTGTTTTAACTCTACAAAATTCACTGATTTAGCCATAACATGGAAATGAATGCAGTGAAACAGCCTTAAGGTGGCATGAAAGAGGTGAGAGTGTTGCGTTGGTCTAAACCCCAGCCAGCTTTTGACATTGTTATGACCTACAGGAAGGTGTCTGCTGGTTTAAACTGCTAGACTCCCAGCATACTGGGAAGGTGCTCTCAGCTGGAATAGCAGTCACTGCCTTACAAGGCCTATAAAATGGGCAAGTATAGGAAAGCATTATCAGCCTGAAGGTACAATACCTGGGGAGTCTTGGTGGCATTATCACAGGGATTCACAGCCCAGGGTTTAAGTTTCTTGGGTTTAACTTTCACTTATTTTGTGACTTTGAGCAAAGCCTTTCTGTTGTAATGCTACCTGAATAAACCTATGGTGAGTATAAAATACCCCAGGTGGCAGAAGGGACTGCAAGTAATGGAGTTATTACAGCTTTTTAGTTGATGTTCGTCAGCTGGGCAGTGATGACTGATAGCTTCAGCAGACTGAAGCTTGGAGTGTTAAAATCATCATGGTTGTTTCAGTGTGTTGCCTTGCCCTGAAGTCTATAGTTATAGCTGTGGGACAACTAATGGTAGGTGGGTATAGCAGGGAAAAAAGAATGTATGACCACTATTACCCGAGTACTGAGCTTAGTCAGCTAGTGATTTGATTGCCATTGCATTTGTGAAGGCTCTTCAAATGGACTTTGGAGACCTCTATGATAGTTCAGTGGTTTTCATATGGAGCTCCTCGAAATCTGAGACGCTGGGTAGGTGAAGATGTGGAGGTACACATGTGAAAGACATTTAGCTTTGAGAGGAGTGTGATCAGTTTTCAGGCTTTTTGCATCTGAGTCATAAGCACACAAGAAATAGCAAGCAGTAGCCTCAAATCTCTTCATAGGAAGGATTTGTGGCTAAGATAGGATTTTTTGGTTTGTTTACACTCCAGCTGTTGAGCCAACTTCCTAACCTTGCATTTACATGAACCAAACCACGTTGTATATTTTGGAAACCTAAGCACCCCAGGGAGATGGGTTACTGTATACAGGGGTTTTCTCCCAGTGCAGGAGCTCTGACTTTGCTGCAGGGTGCAGTTTGACATCACAGCTGGGTTGATCAAAAGTCTTGCTGCCAGCAGAAGGGAAGCACTGCTGTCCTTCCTGTTGCTGCCTAGATCCTTCTCTTGAAAATCTTTGAGTCTAATCAATCATCAGTGGGATTTGGGCCTCTCAGTCACCTGGGGTGTTTGGAAATGGTTTCCCACAGCTCATCTTAGTTTCTTCAGTGATAAAATTACGTGTGAAAATAATGGTTCCTCGATTACGCGACCCACTGTGTACCTGAAAAGGATGGAGCTGAATCCTGCATTTATTACACACCACAGACTCCTGGATGATGAAATGCATGCTCAGGGAGTACAGGACAGACCTTGTGCAAGTGAATTATTCAGCTCCTCTGGAAAGGCACACCCTTTGATTAGACTCCGTGTGGCTGTGTGACACGTGAAGTTTCATTTGCCATAGCTGATGACAGTGAGGAGCTTGCGTATATACACCTCTCCTGTTGTTCACTTCAAATGTTCGGTGTTTTGCGTTTTGTTGTCTTTCTTTTCTCGATTTATTGAGTGTTTCTTAGCTCTTATTGGGGAGAGAAATTCTCCCTTGCAAATTCCAGCAAAAATTTGCACAACTCTCTTTATAGATGAATAATACAGATTAATGTAATTGCAAAGAAAAATGGGAATGGCGGGGCTCTGGGTACCTCAGATGTGAACACAAGGAGAGTCAGGTGTTCAGCACGAATGTTCCCTGAAATAATACACAAATGTTTTGTATAAACAGCATTTCAGTGAGTAATCACGGGTGGCAGTTCAGTTGATGGTTACAAAATGCAGCATGGAATGACTGAGTCAGGCAGGCTGACACTTCGGACTGGGATCACTTGTTTTGCGTGGTTTTATGCTCCATGACGAGGTCTGTCTGCTGCCAGCTCAGTGTGCTTCATTGGATTTGGTTAGCACACAGGTTTCTGGAAAGTCAGAAAGATACTGTCAGACTTCTGAAGTCTGTGATGAACAAAAGCGAGTAAAATGGAAGGAAGATGTCAATTAGTGGCAAGACAGAAGTTTTGGGGTGACTTCCTTTTTGTTGCTTGAGCATCATTAACAAAACCCATGTGTGACTATAAAGCCCAGCTCCTTAGCAGCTCAGCAGGAAGCTGCCATTGAACCAGCTGCTTGTAGCTGGGGCTAAAACAGGAATCAACCTGCTTATTGTCTGGGCAGGCAAGGGAGGAATGGGGAGGTGGAAAGCAGGGACTTGGGGGGCTTGGTAGCATCATAGCTGTTTCTCAGTGATGTCTGGTGCTCCTGCTGCTCAGGAAAGATGCTGAAACTCTGAACTTGAAGTTAGAGAGAGGGAAATGAGACATGTAAGAATTTAATAACACTGGAATCATTGGGTGTTTTTACAGAAGAGAAACTTAAGAACATGTTATGAGTTGTATCAGACTTTTGCTGGTTTGCTTATAATGCTATAGAAATCACTGTGGCATACACAGTTCTGTCACATTTTTGGTGGTTTATTTTTTCTTTTTTTGTGTGTGTGATTTTGCTTTCTTATTAAATATAGAATCTTTCTGACTTGACTTCTAGGTTGTCCTGCATCTCAGGGAATCTCACCTCTTGCACCTCAGTTAGCGTCTGTTTCCAGACAGCATAGACCTTGTGTTCTGAATGCTGCAGAGGAGTGTTTTCCTGCCTTGAGTGGCTTTTTCCTTTGTAGTCTTTTCTTCCTTGGCCACTTTCTTGTGAAAGAATATAGGACTCTTGACCTGTGTGCAAATGAGCATAGTTCTTCACTTCCTAATGCCTGAGCAATTTACCTGGGCTCTCAAATGCTCAAAAAGGTTGGCAGTGAGCTTCATGTTTGTGTGTCTTTTGTGCGCTCAGCTGTCAGTAGGGCTGTGCTGGAGAAGATCAGGAGTTGGTTCTTTGCCACTTAGAATCACTCTTTTGCCTAGGAAGTGTGACCTAACTTTTTGCTCTGGCACTGAGTCCAGCACAGGCTGCATGTCTGTCACTGCTGCATGCATTTCTCATTACTGCAAAGCTTTTTGCTCTTGTTTTTTTCTCTGTTCTGCTGCTTCTAGTCAGCTGCTTTACCTCATCTTTGTAGAGAGTGCTATTTGTAGCCTCTTACAGAAAGAACAAGCCCCCATTGCAGCTTATGACCTTTTGAGACCCCGATTCCAGGAGCTGCTGCTGCTGGAGCTGGTTGTGGCAGCATAGGGCTGAGAGGTGTCTGATTTGCTGTTCTAACTTTACGTTGTCTTATTGTGATGTAGCTGCTTATTTTGAGTTAGCTCATGGAACAGCAGAAACAGAATGACTGAGAGCGAAAGGGGCCCTGAGGAATAACCAAACCTTTCCCCACCACGTGAAGCAGGTTCACCAGGAGCAGTTTGCTCAGAACCTTTGCTTGCTCATCACACTGCTGGGTGGAAGCGACGTAGTCTAAGCGAACAGAAAGTGGTTCAAAACTGGAAGCACTTCAGATAAGCATGTCAACCTTTGCAACCAGCAGGCTTGGTGCTTTGAGTGAGTAAGGCACCGTCCAGCATGAAGCTAAATTGGATTTTCTTGGGGCAGTGTGTTATGAGGTCCAGTCAAAGGACCAGCTCTTCTGCAGGCAGTGTGAGAGCAGTTGAGAATGCAGACAGATTCTGGTTGCCTGCACCATAATGCTGAAAGACAGAAGCCTTCTGTGCTTGCAAACCTTCCCGGCATGAGGGAACTGTGATCTGCTGGTCCCCAACACCATGCTGCCTGTTTTTGGGATAGGTATCTCTTCCTGCTTGTGTTCGTCTTTGTTGAATATGTTTGCAAGGTGAATAGTTGTATTTAATCCCTGGTACAGTTGCTTCAGTAATCTCCTGTTTGTTGTGTGACAAAGGTGACTGCTGCGGCCAGTTGGTGTCAGCTTGCTGTGAGAGTCCCAGCAATCAGTTTTGCTTGCAAGTGCCTTCTGACCTCTTTTATTTCACTACTTACAAGCATTCTGTGCTGCCACCTGGAGGGAGGTGAGGAGCAGTTAACAGACCAGTCTGTGGGAGTTAACAGGAAGGGAAATGTTTTATTTGGGACCAAAAGCATGAAGTTGGAGGACCAAAAAGCATTTTCAAAGCAAAATTCTTGTGCGTCTGTCACTAGGGATAGTTCCAGGTTACAGCTAATTGAAAACTACTGATGTTTTATTTAAATGCACCTGCCTATAAGCTAGTATTCAGAACATATGCAACAAGTTTTGAACTTAGACTTCACTGCGAGGGGTTTTTCAGATACAAAATATTGTTTTGTGAGAGGCAGTAGCATTGTTCATACGGCAATAGGATGAGAGAAAAATCTCTGTGAAGAAAAAAGACCCTCTAATTGTCACTTACCTCTTCTTGGTGGGATGATCCCGAGGGTAGTAACTAAAGGCTCTTTTCACTGAGATCTGGCTTTGATTTTTAAATGTCTACATGCAAAACAGCCACTATATGCACTGCAAGATATATATACATATATATTTAAACAAAATAAACTCTGCTCTGTTCAAAGGAAATAAAACACAGGAACGAACATTTTAACGTCACGTTTGTTTTATCTCTCTGATAGATGGATGTATTTTTGGTGCTGTTGGATGTTGATGGATTTTTTTTTTTTTTAGTAGTTCTGAAGTTTTAATTTCTATTATTTGTTTTTGTTTTCCAGGTCAGATGTACAACTGCATGTAAGTATCATTCTGTTACTTGCTTTTATATATATATTGTTATATATTTGTACATAACTTCAGCTATCTGATAATAGTAATTTCTGTGTGTAGCTGGATCAACTCTCTTTGCTTATTGGGCTGCACTATGTCAACCTAAGGTTTTCTGTAGCTGTCTCATATCTCTGCCGTATGGGAATTCAGTGTGTGAATACATCTCTTTATTTTCTCATACACTGAGGATAAGAGACCAAATTGCTATGCCAGGTTAAGCAGAGCAGAGAGCTTTAAAGTGATATGTTAGAAAAATGGACGTGTGGAGTGTGCCTGTAAGTTCATTTGATTGTTTTCCATCAAAACTGCACTGAAACAAAGAGCAGATCATGGTAGCCTTCATTCAGTCTGTGAGTTGAGTAATTGCCTGAAAAAACATGGCTTTTTTTTTTTAATCTAATACAAATTGTTTGATAAAAGTTAAAACCGGTGAAACCAGGAAACACACAGTGAAGCAAACTGGGAAAAAGGAGGTGCCGATGGGTCACTGCAGGATGTCTATTAATGACTGTATTTTTGCTCATGAGGAACCCGGAGGTTTTGTAAAGATATTTATTGCCTTGTATGTTTTTTACCTTTCAGGCACTGACAACTGTAGCTTGAAAAATGTAACTGAAGAAACGGGAACCAGTAGTAATGATGAATTACCAGTGAATGCTACGAGGGGAAACAGCAGATTATCAGAGGATGTGTCACTGTTTGGCAGGGCGATGAGTGATCAGAACAGCGTAGCCCGTAAGTGATTTGGGTTGTCGGTGGGATGTGAATAATCCTTTGGGGTTTTTTGTGCTTTTATATACTATGTTAGCGTTTTTAGTTCAAACTTTTATCTAGAGTGCAAAGATACGTCTGGAAATGGATCCAAGTGTTTTGCTGGAGTAGAGAATGAGCCAAGGAAAAGTATTTACACAGCTAACAGAAAGTGTAATGTAACACTGTGATTGTAGCATGCTCTTGAAATAGTTTGATCCCTGTTAGATTTGGGTTTCTTCACCTGACTATTATGGGGATGTAATATTATGTATTATGTAAAAATATGTGCACAAATATTATTAGATTTTTGCAGTACAGCTGCAGTAGTTCAAATATACAGCAACCTACACATTTGAAATATGTATGTGTGACAGTACAGCTGAAATAACCTATTAGGATCTAGAGGAAGATCTGTGAATCTTGCAGCTCAGAGGACCCTTTGGAATAACCAGGAAAACGTAACAGGCTGCATGGTCCAATCTTTCTCACCAGTTTGCATGAAGTTAACACCTGACAGATGAAAGAGATCAGTGCTGCACCAGGACTGCTTTAATGCTTGAGATGAAACTTCAGGAGTTGGAGCAAGAGTAGATCATAGAGCTAGTAATATGCCATGCAAGATAGAAAGGAAGCTTGATTAGAATAGCAATTGGCCAAGGAAAAGACAACTCTGTCAATAAGATACCAGGGGGAAGAAAATTACGTGTCTCTGTGAGCAGATATTCTTCCGTTCATGTTGATGGATTGTTGTCTTGCCTTTCCCAGAGACCAGCCCAGTGCTTGGTCTCGAGGCAGCATATGTTAGTATGACTTCTGTCAACTTAAATTTGAAGGTGAATGTCACAGCTACAGACTCCTACACGTACAGAATAAAGCTTAGAAATAGCGCCTCTATCAGATACAAGATGCTAAGTATCACCAAAGCCAAAATTGCCAGAATAATTACTGGGGTGTTGTAGAGTTTCACAGTCATTGCCATAGTGGCTGATGGTCAGACAGAAGAGAAGGAGCCTCTAGCAACCTCTGATGCTGTTGCTGTGGTGCTCCTGCACTCTGATAGATGAGTGACGGGAAAAAAGTGAAGTAGCGGTGTGTCTGTGCCTTTCCTGTTTTCTTTGTGAGCTGATATTGCTGCAGGCTGATGGATTGTTGTCTTGCCTTTCCCAGAGCCCAGCATGGTACTTGATCTCAAGACAAAGTATGTTGGTGTGACTTCTGTCAACTTAACCTGGACGGTGAATGACACAGCTTCTGATTCCTACACGTACAGAATAGAGGTTAAAAATGGGGCCTCCATTAATAACAAGATGTCAAATATCACTGAAATGGAAATTGCTGGGTTAACCCCTGGGACACTGTACAGCTTCACAGTCTTTGCAGTAACAGCTGATGGTCAGACAGCAGGGGAAGGAGCATCCATAAGCCTGTATACAAGTAAGTGACAGTTTCTTGCAGTCATGTTTCTGGTGGACTGTATTTTGCTGTGCAGCACAGGGCTCTGCATACCTGTGTAAGGCTTGTAATTCAGTGCTGGTGTGGGCAGAGGTGAAGTTTTGGTCCTGGAGCCCAAAGCAAGCTATTTGCAAGGGGTGGGATGTTAGAGTGCAGCAGAAACATTGCCCTGATCTGATTTGAGTTTTGCAGTTTGCTCATTTTAATTGTATTTCTTCCATATATTCTTCTCAGCCTTCGTCTCTTTCATACCGTCCTCTCTCCATCTCCAAAAGAAATCCTGGCAGTGCTGGCACTGTTGTGATGTGTGCTCTTTCTTTGGAGTGCCAAGTGGAGATGAATCCCACTCAGGATGACTTTTATTTTAGTTTTCCCTTACAAGCCCATTGATGTCAAAATTCCACGAGCCTCTGGTGTTCCTGCACTCTTACTGATGACTGATGCAAAGAAAGCAAATTGGTGGTCTGCCCGTGTTGTTTTTCTGTCATATTTGTGAGCAGATGCTCTTGCAGTTTGATGGACTCTTGTCTTGCCTTTCCCAGAGCCCAGTGCAGTGCTTGATCTCAAGGCAGTATATGTTGGTGTGACTTCTGTCAACTTAACCTGGATGGTGAATGACACAGCGTCAGCCTCCTACACGTACAGAATAGAGGTTACAAGTGACTCTTTTACTGACAACCTGACATCAAATGTCATGATGGCAGAGATTACCGGATTAGTCCCCGGGACATTGTACAGTTTTAAGGTCTTTGCTGTAGCAGCTGATAATCAGACAGAAGGACAAGGAGCATCCAGAAGCGTCTATACAAGTAAGCGGCTGTTTCTTGCAGTTGTTTCTGGTGGTCTGTGTTTTGCTGTTTAGCACAGGGCTCTACCTACCTGCATGAGATTTCTAATTCAGCATTGGTATGTGCAGAGGTGATAGATTTAGTCTGGGGCATATTGTGAGCTACCTGAGCTACCCTGTAAAGCATGGGCTTTTAGACTGCAGAAGAAGCACAGCCCAGGTGCTGTTTGAATTGTCACCAATGCCTGCAACACAGAATTTTCCCAAGGACCAATCTCTCCCTGAAATCCAAGATTGCTGGCACTGTGGTCATGTGTGCTGTTGATTCTGAATGCCGGTGATAGATTAATCCCACTCAAGATGCCTCTTCCTCACTTTTCTTGTACAAGCCCATTGATGGCAAATCCTCTGGGAGCCTCTGGTGCTGTTGCTGTGGTGCTCCTGAACTCTGCTTGAAGACTGATGTGAAGAAAGTGTAGTAGTGGTGTGGCTGTGGCTTTTTTTCTTTTATTTTCTGCTGTTCTTTTTGAGTGGGTATTGTTGCAGGCTGATGGATTGTTGTCTTGCCTTTCCCAGAGCCCAGCCCGGTGCTTGATCTCAAGGCTGAATATGTTGGTGTTACTTCTGTCAACTTAACCTGGACAGTGAATGACACAGCTTTGACTGCATACACGTACAGGATAGAGGTTAGGAATGCTACTCCCATTAGCAACAAAACGTCAAATATCAACAGAATTGAAATTACTGAGTTAATCCCTGGAACATTCTATAACTTCAAAGTATTTGCAACACCAGTCAACAGTACAACTGAAGAAGAAGGATTGTCCTTAAACCTGTATACAAGTAAGGAACTACAGATGCCTCTCAATTCCAGATAAACTTGCAGTCTATTTTGATCAGCTCAGCTCTTAACCTTTGGTTTCTGATGTAATGATGTTTTGCAATGCAATGGGGCTTTGCTCCTGGACCTAAAAAAAAAAAAAAAAGGTTGGTGTCATTGAAGTGTTCTATGGCTACAATTAGTGCTCAGTCGGTGTGGAATAAGGGAATATGACTGGCATTTTTTCTCTCTGTATTTCTTTGTCTTGACAGTTTGTTTTCCTGCCTTTCCTAGAGCCCAGCCCAGTGCTTCGTGTAGTGGCAGAATATGTTGGTGTGACTTCTGTCAACTTAACCTGGATGGTGAATGACACAGCTTCCGATTCCTACACGTACAGAATAGAGGTTAAAAATGAGGCCTCCATTAATAACAAGACGTCAAATATCACTGAAATGGAAATTGCTGAGTTAACCCCTGGGACATTGTACAGCTTCACAGTCTTTGCAGTAACAGCTGATGGTCAGACAGCAGGAGAAGGAGCATCCATAAGCCTGTATACAAGTACGTGACAGTTTCTTGCAGTCATGTTTCTGGTGGACTGTATTTTGCTGTGCAGCACAGGGCTCTGCATACCTGTGTAAGGCTTGTAATTCAGTGCTGGTGTGGGCAGAGGTGAAGTTTTGGTCCTGGAGCCCAAAGCAAGCTATTTGCAAGGGGTGGGATGTTAGAGTGCAGCAGAAACATTGCCCTGATCTGATTTGAGTTTTGCAGTTTGCTCATTTTAATTGTATTTCTTCCATATATTCTTCTCAGCCTTCGTCTCTTTCATACCGTCCTCTCTCCATCTCCAAGAGAAATCTTGGCAGTGCTGGCACTGTTGTGATGTGTGCTCTTTCTTTGGAGTGCCAAGTGGAGATGAATCCCACTCAGGATGACTTTTATTTTAGTTTTCCTTTACAAGCCCATTGATGTCGAAATTCCATGAGCCTCTGGTGTTCCTGCACTCTTACTGATGACTGATGCAAAGAAAGCAAATTGGTGGTCTGTCCGTGTTGTTGTTTTTCTGTCATATTTGTGAGCAGATGCTCTTGTAGTTTGATGGACTGTTGTCTTGCCTTTCCCAGAGCCCAGTGCAGTGCTTGATCTCAAGGCAGAATATGTTGGTGTGACTTCTGTCAACTTAACCTGGACGGTGAATGACACAGCGTCAGCCTCCTACACGTACAGAATAGAGGTTACAAGTGACTCTTTTACTGACAACCTGACATCAAATGTCATGATGGCAGAGATTACCGGATTAGTCCCCGGGACATTGTACAGTTTTAAGGTCTTTGCTGTAGCAGCTGATAATCAGACAGAAGGAGAAGGAGCATTCAGAAGTGTCTATACAAGTAAGAAACCACTAGTTCCACTCAATTGCAAGTAAAGAAACAATTTGTAACACAACTCTGCTTTTCTTCCTTGTTTTGTTTGTTTTTTTTTTTGACTTTGTACTGTTACTCATTGCTGTGTTGCTTTGCTTCAGGCTTTTGTGAGCATGAATGTCAAACAGTCTGTTAAAAAGATAAAGGGCTCAGCCTGTGGTGAGAGATGCCTTTAGAGCAGCTAGCCTCCAGTGCCCAAACTGATGATGTATATAGGGGTCTATTTGCTACAGCTGCATGACCTTGTCTGGAGTTCAGGGCTGAATGGACCCCCTGTAGTGCTTCTTGGAACAGGTTGCCATAGGGTTTTGTAGGCTTTGGTGTGCTAGAGAGACTTTTGCTCCTTAAGATTCTTTTGAGCTGTCTGCAGAGCCCATGGCCTGGGGCTCTTGTGGGCTTGGACAGCGTCTAGGATCACATTACCAAGCGTACTGCCACTTCTGTCACTTTGTGCTCTGGTCCCTTTCTTCCAGATCAGAAGGGCAGATGGGAGAAGAGCTTTCTTGCATTTTAGCTCCAGTATGGAAAGGGAGCAGGCAACATCCATACAAATTAGTGGCAATGGAGCATGCTAAGTCAATACAAAATAACAAGGGGAATTTTGTTCTGGAGTTGCTTCTGGTTAGAGGAGCTTGTTTAAGCTGCTTTAGGTCAGTCTTGTTTACCTAATGTTGATGCTGAGTTAAACTTCCAGACACTGACACCCTGAATGGCTGAGCTGTTTCACACACCCAAGGAGCCTGTGTCCTTCTGTTAGTGTTATGGACAGGCTAGCTGAGAAGCTCAGATTCTCAAACAGGTTTGGGCACGGTACTGAGCTAACATGCGAAAGCCACCCTGTATTCTGCTTTGTTCCCTGATTACTGTTTCTATATCTGTTTGGAAAGCCATTGTGGAAAAAAGTATTCTAGCATATGACATGAAGTGAAGAGAATCTCCTCTAAAATTTATGTGGCCTTTACAGAGATCTCTCAGCATGTCTGTAGTACAGCATCAGTATCTTAAGAGCACCTCTTGACTACATTTAATACTCAATCTATGTGGAATAGGTGAATGTAGCTGTGGCTTTTCTATTCTCTGTGCTCTCTGTCTTGACAGTTTGTTTTACTGCCTTTCCTAGAGCCTACACCAGTGTTTGATCTCAAGGCAGAATACATTGGTGTGACTTCCGTCAACTTAACCTGGACGGTGAATGACACAGCTTCAGCTTCCTACAAGTACAGAATAGAGGTTAAAAACGGGCCCTCCATTAACAATGTGACATCAAATGTCAATGAAACTGAAATTGCCGGGTTAACTCCTGGGACACCATACAATTTCACAGTCTTTGCTGTAGCAGCAGATGGTGAGACGGAAGGAGAAGGAGAATTCATAAGCCTGTATACAAGTAAGTGACAGTTTCTTGTAGCTGTGTTTCTAATGGTATGTGTTTTGCTGTACATTGCAGCATACCTGTGTAAGGCTTGTAATTCAGTGCTGGTGTGGGCAGAGGTGATGTTTTGGTCCTGGAATCTATTGCAGGCTATCTATCAAGTATAGGCTATAAGAGACCAGAAGCAGCAGCATAACCTGGATGCTGTTAATTGAATTTGTTGCTGTTGCCTGCAACAAAGGATTTTCCCAAGGACCAATCTCCCCAGTGTTAGGGAGGTGAAATTGAGTTCAATTCGTAGAGCATGTAGGCTTCAGATGTGTTTTTTTTTTTTAATGCTCTCTCACACAAAACAGAGTGCATCTGGGGGTCTTATTATTTTGGGGCCCATGTCTGCTGGGAATCTGGAGTGGGAGTATGAGCTTTAGGCAGCGCTGGCTTAGGAGAGCTGCCTTGTTCATCCTGTTGTCAGCGCTGTGTATTTTATGTGCTGTAGGGGGGTCTGTTCTTGAGCTGGTCTTGTGAGGCTGTAGTGCAGCCTGGTTAATGACCATGTTGTACTTCAAAGGAAACAGGTGCTCACCTTGTCGTTCTTGTTCTCCTGAAAACATACATGTGTACGTGCTCATGTCTTTCCACTTGTTACCCAAAGGACTGTCTCTCCTGATTTACCTCTCCATGTGGCTGATTTACCCTGGTTTGGAGACGGGCAGAAAATGAGGTGCTGCAGAGGTGGTCTTGGAGATGTTCTTTGTGCTGCTGGAGTGAGCGTGGGGGCTTGAGCAGTGAAAAAGGAGGAGGGTTCCTAGGTCCTTGCTGCCATGCATCTTCCAGTGATAACTGATCTTTTTTACCTTTAGCTGTGCTGAGATGCACTATTTTTGCCCCCTTCCCCTGCACCATTGTCTCCTTCCTGCTCTCCAGGAACCTCTGGTGCTGTTGCTGTGGTGCTCCTGCACTCTGATTGATGAGTGATGGGAAGAAAGTGAAGTAGCGGTGTCTGTGCCTTTCCTGTTTTCTTTGTGAGCTGATATTGCTGCAGGCTGATGGATTGTTGTCTTGCCTTTCCCAGAGCCCAGCCCGGTGCTTGATCTCAAGACAAAGTATGTTGGTGTGACTTCTGTCAGCTTAACCTGGATGGTGAATGACACAGCTTCCGATTCCTACACGTACAGAATAGAGGTTAAAAATGGGACCTCCATTAATAACAAGACGTCAAATATCACTGAAATGGAAATTGCTGGGTTAACCCCTGGGACACTGTACAGCTTCACAGTCTTTGCAGTAACAGCTGATGGTCAGACAGCAGGAGAAGGAGCATCCATAAGCCTGTATACAAGTACGTGACCGTTTCTTGCAGTCATGTTTCTGGTGGACTGTATTTTGCTGTGCAGCACAGGGCTCTGCTTAACTCCCTGTGGGGTGAAGCACGGTGTTTTTGCTGGCACAGGTGCTGCACACAGTCTGCTTGCAGTTGGAGGTATGTGTATGTTATAAACATAACCCTGATTCTTAAAATGACCTTAAGCAACCTTCTCAAATGAACAGGAAGTGATTAATTTTCTTAGCAATATCTGTGGCACATAGAAGGGACTCTTCCTGAAGAACTTCCTCTTCTGCTTGTGATTTGTGTAGTCACTTTCACTGCCTTCACTTCCTAGAGTACGTGGCTTCATTCCTGTATTTTAAATGCTCTCATATTAAATGTCCATAGTGACTGATTACTCTGTTTTGGAGACGGGCAGAGAATGTAGTGCTGCAGAGGGGGTCTTGGAGATGTTCTTTGTGCTGTTGGAGTCAGCATGGGGCCTTGAGCAGTGAAAAGGAGGAGAGTTCCTAGGTCCTTGCTGCCATGCGTCTTCCAGTGATAACTGGCCTTTTTTACCTTTAGCTGTGCTGAGATGCACTATTTTTGCCCCATTTCTCTGCACCATTGTCTCCTTCCTGCCCACCTGTTTGCATTCCTAAGGGAAACTGTGGGAGTACTGGTATGATAGCCATAGCTGCTCTTGCTTCTGAATGCAGGGAGGAGATGAATCCCATACGTGATGCCTCTTCCACTCTTTCTTCTTTCAAGCCCGTTGATGGCAATGCCTTTAGGAGTCTCTGGTGCTCCTGCACTCTGATTGATGAGTGATATGAAGAAAGTGAAGTAGTGGCATGTTTTTCCTCTTTTATTTGTGAGCTGATACTGTTGCAGGTTGATGGATTGTTGTCTTGCCTTTCCCAGAACCCAGAGCAGTGCTTGATCTCAAGGCAGAATATGTTGGTATGACTTCTGTCATCTTAACTTGGATGATGAATGACACAGCGTCAGCCTCCTACACATACAGAATAGAGGTTACAAGTGACTCTTTTATTGACAACCTGACATCAAGTGTCACTGAAAGTATTGTAACCGAGTTAATCCCTGGGACCTTTTACAATTTCACGGTCTTTGCAATAGCAGCTGATAATCAGACGGAAGGAGAAGGAGCATCCATGAGACAAAATACAAGTAAGTGTCTGTTTCTTGCAGTTGTGTTTCTGGTGGCTTGTGCTTTGCTGTGCAGCAGCTCTGCCTATATTCTGCCGACCTGCATGAGCTCTGAGATACTGCTACAGGCACTACACATTACTTACCTGCTGTCATAGTTATTTGTGTGGGTAGGAGTTTTGTGGGATGTGTTTTTACCTTTTCTTCCTTGTGAGGGGGGGCCTCGGGACCTTATTTTGAAGGGCTCCCACGCAGAGTTTGGAAATTGGCTAAAATGCTGCTCCTGTTGTAACTCCCTTCTTGATCCCCCCTTCCTGTGTTCTGGCACTGTTTTTAGGAGTCAGTTGTGATTCTTTTTCAGTCTCTTAAGTGTGTTCTTTGGATTCACTGTTATTTCCTCTTCCATCATTTATCTGCTCTACAGTCACTTTCCACATGTACGGGGTCTCTAGCGCTCTAATCTACCTACCCAGTAAGGCCACATGTAGCATTTTCTTTATATGATAGCACATCTGCATCCTTTAATCCTGTGTTCTTTTGTTTGTGTCTATTTTTGTCCATTTCTAGAGCTGCAAATGTTAGATTACCAGCTGAAATGTTTGTAAGAGCTATCCCTAAATCACAGAGGGTGCTATGAATAACAAAGACTATTTTCTTATTTGTTGGCCACTAATCATTTTATGTAATTATACAGAGTTAGCATTTGTCTACCCGTCTAAGAATGTTCTTGTTCAGTGGTTGAATAGTATTTGAAAGCTGATTTTGACAAGCAGCTATTCAGCCTCATTTTTCTCAGTAAATTGATCTGCAGGGGAGTTAATGTAGAAGGGTCTGTGTATTTACAGTGTGCTAAACACACCTCTTCCTCATTGTTTTTTGTAGGCGGTAGCTTCCTCTGTTTAGAACTAGAAAGGAATACCAGTGTTTTATAAACTCCTATATGCAGAAGTGCTTACAAACAGGCTGCTTTTTCTTTGCTGCTACACTTGATTTCTTACTTCTTTTTTTTTTTTCTCTTCCCAGTTCCTTCCTCAGTGAATGCATTTCAGTGTGAAGTGGTGGCTAATATGTCTTACCTAATGTTGAAGTGGGACTGTCCTTATGGCGGCTATTCTAGCTTTGATATCAAAATATTTAATGATACTTGGACAAAAAATCAACAGAGTCAGTTCTGTTGGAGAGAAGGCTCAGAAGGAATCTTCAAAACAGAACCTTTAGATTATTACAAAACCTATACTGTTAATGTTACAACTGTTTCAGGAGGTTTAACAAGTCTTCCAGTGCAGAAAATATGTAAAACAAGCATCACAGGTAAGCATTAGGATCAGATAATGGAAGATATTTATAGAACAAAAATATTAACTTTGCTATTGCAGAAGAAGAAACATGATATATCAGAATATACATTTATTAATAAAGTACTACATTAATGCCAAATCTATCTCATGCACGCATAAGAGGTGATGACCAGGGAAATTCATGAAGCAGATCATCTTGAGTACCATTGCATGGCATGTGTAGGATAACAAGGTAATCATAACCCAGTCAGTGCGAGTTTATGAAAGACAGGTCCTGCTTGTCTAACCTCATCACCTTCTGTGATAAGGTGACCTGTGTAGTGGACAAGGGAAGGGATGTGGTTGTTGTTTACTTGCACTTTTCCAAAGTGTTTGATACCATTTCTCACAGTGTTCTCCTGGAGAGTCTTTCTGCGCGTGGCTTAGATGAATACACTGTGCTGAGTAAAAAGCAGGCTGGATGGACAGTTCTGGAAGGTCGTTGTGAATGTGAATCCACTTGGTGACAGATCACAAGTTGGTTCCCTAGGTCTCAGTACGAGGGGTAGTTCTTTGTAATTTTATGTGGATGATCTTGTTGAGATCAAGTGCACCTGTGGTATGTCGTCAGTTGGGAAAGAGCGATAATCTGCTCAAAGGTAGAAAGGCTTTGCAGATGGATCTGGATAGATTAGATTGAGGGACCAGATCCAGTTACATGGCCTTTAACAGGGCTAAATGCTGGGTGCTGCAATTTCATCACAGCAACCCCACGCATCAGTACAGTCTTGCAGAAGAGTGGCTGGAAGGCTGACCAGCAGAAAAGGCCTGGGGAAGCTGGGTGATGCACATAGCATGTGGGTAGTAGTGTGCCCAGGTGGCTAAGAAGGCTGATGATATACATGCCTGTGTCAGAAACACTATGGTCAGAAGGATCAGGGGTCATGACTGTGTCAAGTATGGAGAGATGGTGAGTTTGCATCTCAAATGTTTGGCTTTGGGGACCCTCACTGCAAGAGCTGCTGGAGTACACTCAGAAAAGAATAAAGAATATAGAGAATGGACTAATTGGAAATAAAGGCATTTGGAGGAAATGGTGCAGTTCAGTCAGGAGAAGAAAGAAGGCTGCAGTGAGGGCGATGTTGGTCTCTTTTCTTAGGTGACAAGTAATAGGATTTGAAGAAACAGCCTCAAGATGTGCCAGTGGAGGTTTAGGTTTGGCATCAGGGAGAATTTCTCAATGGAAAGGGTGGGTAAGCTTTAGAACAGGCTTCCAAAGGAAGTGAGGAGTTGCTGTCCCTGGAGGTTTTTAAGAAGTGTGTGGACATTGCAATGGGGGCCATGGTTTGGTGATGGATTTGGTAGTTACATGAATGGTTGGACTTGATGAACTTAGCAGTCTTTTCCAACTTAAATGATTCTATTATAAATTTGCATGCTATGAACAATGTCATTATAACAACATTTTCTTGTTTGATAAACTTATCTTTATCTGTCATTAAAGTACTAAGAATATTTGTCTGTTCATAGATCCACCTGTTCCAAACAAAGCTCCTTTAGTCAAAGCACTCAGTCACAACTCATTGTCTGTTGAATTTCCTGATTTTGAGTCAGTGAATGGACCATTGAAAGCTTATGCAGTAATGATCATAACTGAAGCAGGAGGTAAGTTCTTACAGTATTGCCTTCTAGCTGTGTGAAACAACTAATCAGACAGCGCTTGTCAGGACAAAAAAATTACTGGAATGAATATCCTGTGTTTTAGACTTTAAAGTAGATGTTCATAGAATCAGAATCCTTAGAGTTAGAAGGGGCCTCTGAGGGCCATCTAGTCCAACGCCCCTGCATTGAACAGTTGTACCACTCAGAAGCTGGATGAGGTACCCTAGGGTGATAACCAAAATATTCACAGAGAAGTGCAGATATAACTTGGGATGTATGTCCTTTTGGAAGGAAACTAGGGACCATGCATGTCAAAAGTATTTAGGATGTTACTGAATATTCATTTCTAGGCAACTAAATTAATTCCAACCTCAGTTGCTTTTATTGTGAACAATTAGTGCTTTCATAGAGCTATGTTTTTTTTAAACAGCTACAATTAATAGGAGCTTTGCTATTGCTTGCAGTGCATATCAGATCAAATTTTATCTATGCAACTGTAGAAAACTTGTTAGAGCTTCTTCATTTTTTAATCTTTCAGAACCCCTTTACAACTTCTCCTTTTTAAAAATGAACCCAATGCTGTATCTACAAAGGTAAAGCTCTTTTAGAGGCAAAGGCAATCAACAGAAAGCAATATAAGCAAACTTCAGTTATGTGGGGAATATGTTTCTTCATAGCACTTGGAATGCTTTTAGTCATTTTGTTTACCCTTGAGTTGTCAGCCAGCTGGTAGTTTGTGCTGTGTTGTCACCACTCACATCATGTGTCCCAGCTATATCATCTGCCTCAAATTTCTGGGGTTGGTCTTTTAACAGCAGACAGAGTAATGCTGTTCTGCACTGGTGACCTGTTTGGTTACAGTATCTTGGTTTTCTGAGTCTTTTTGAAGAGGAACTGGTTTGATGACTGATTGTTTTATCCAATCTGTCTCTATAGCAAGAGAAAACATCCTTCATTTCTCAGGATTTAGGTGAAAAGACTTTGCGTCAGACACAGCAAGATTGTAGAGGCCAGGACAAGTTTAGCATCACCTTGAATGAAACTTGGTGCTGTTAAAGCAGCATGATGTTATCAATCTCAAATTGCCCTTTTTCTGTCCTTTTCCTTGTTTGTGGGATATTCACTACATTTGATAGCTATTTGAGAGGGTATGGACGTGACTGATGTGTGTAGCAGAAGCTGTCCACAAATACATCAGAATGCATCACTAACATGCCTTCACAGAGAAGCTCTACTGTGCATGGGAGAAGTAAAAGCTAAAGGAGGTTAAATGAATGACACTGGAGTGTAGGAAAGGTAGCCAAGTAAATTGCATTGCAGCAGAGGGAATTTCTGAGACTCTGTGTTGCCCTCAGGTTTTGGTTTCAGTCAGTACTTGTGGAGCAGTCAAAATTGTGGTTAATGTAACGTGTTCTCCAACTGTGCTGGTGGTCACAAAAATAGTGGGTTATGTGTACCACTTATATCCTTGTTTTTCCTGAAGGTTGTTGGCCTTCAAAGTCTGATCTGAACTACACATACAACGATTTCAAGCAGAAGATGACAGCCACCTATGTGACATATGTCATAGACATAGAGGAGACAACATCATCTATCCATTCTCAGAATGGGCACAACATTGTTGACGTAGGCAAGGGAAACACCATGCATGGCTATGAAAATGGACCGTTGATTCCTCTTCATTCGTACAGGTATTTATCTTGCTGCAGTTGAAAGCAAGAAGATAATGAAAAAATAATAGATCTTTCCTATGGCTATTAAAACCATGTCACATATGTGTTATTTTTTTCTCCCTCATTAACAGGGCAAGTGTTGCAGGTTTCACTAATATAAACTTTACCATGGCCAACAAAATTATGGGAGAACAAAGTTATGTGTCATTTTCGCCCTGTTCCGAGGTGGTTTCTTTACCCCAGGATCCAGGTATAGTTAATGGGAGGATTGGCAGTTTTACATGGACATTGTATGTGGAGATTGCTTAATTACAATAGGTTTCATGATAGCAAGACAGCAATTGATCTGTCTGTGTTGGACTGCTCCTTTCTAGTTTTGCAGTGTCACTGCTCAGTAAAATCATATCTAACTAGTCCTGGTGGCTTATTTTTTGTTTTTCTGTGTATGACTTTCAATATGGAAGTAACCAAAAGCTGTGCTACTTATGGCATGCAAAAAGTGATTGGATGGCACTGTGTGACTTAAGCAAATAAACAAATAGTGTCTATTTTCTAACAATGCTGTTGAATTACAAGTGGGTACATTAGAGCACAAATACTGAGCCTTTGACTTATTTTTTAATTAATTTATCAACCTGATTATTTTAATGAGCTTTCAATACTGGTACTGCCAAAGGACACAGTAAAGAAGATCCTAGTAGAGCAGAGTGTTTTTTGTCACTTGCTAGGTTCTCTTATAGTGTGTTGATTGATTTAGAGCACTGTTAGAGAGGCAGATAAGTGATGAGTAATACTTGTTCTCTTTTGCAAGGTGTTATTGCTGGAGCTGTTATTGGATGCCTTTTAGCTATGTTGGCGGTAGTAGCTATAGGGGGTTACATATTCTGGAGGAGGAGAAGGTAACGTGTTCCTTATTTTGTTTGCTGTGTTGAGGAATATCAGTATATCATTTCTGTCTCTTAAAAAAACAAACAAACAAGGTCTCTGTTCCTGTTTTACTGCTTTCACCATGATGCTGTAAAGTGCATTCTATTTAAAATCGTTTTTTGGTACAGATCAGAGTTTACATCAAATTGGATCAGTGACTTTGTTCAGTTTATAGTTATGTACTAATGAGTTGAGAGCAGATTTGTTTAGTTCTTGAAAACTTGTGCATGCTTTTGAAGTTAGAAGTGAGCGAACATTGGGTTGTTTTGCTAACAGGCATATAGAATTGTATCACAGGTGGTTTTATTTGCAACTATTCAGTAATGGCTCTTCTTAATTGCTTGTTTGCTTGTCACTTGAACTTTTAATTCTGGAGTTTCCAAAAGCTGATCAGTTGTCTTAAAGTTTGAACTGGTCTGCCAGATTCTACAGAGGCTTCTTCCTGCTGCTGACTGTGTGATGCATCGCTTCTAAAGAGTTATCTGTAGGATCTTTAGACCATTTTTTTCCTTAGTTTCTGTAAATAGTTTCTCTTATGACAAGTTTCTGTGTCCAGTAGCTATGGCACATGTTCAGCTTCCACCTTCAGGACAACTGACACGTTGATGTTGAACATTAACTTTAGGGATTCTGATTCCAGAGAGATGTTAGTGATGCAGATCCCTCGGATGCACTTCTTTCAGCTAAACTGCGCTTTGTGTTCAGGTAGTTTGGTTCCATTGTAAACCATTGCTGAAAGAATTATGAGGTATTTTAAGTTCGCTGCAGGGATAAGGTTTGCCTCAGGAATATTTTGTGCAGTGTGAGATGCCTTACAAGACATGAGCAGACACATGAAATATGTGTCATCAGAAATCTCATAAGCTTTCCATTAAATTCTACTGTGAGCATGTTGTGTTTTTTTTTTTCTCCTCATAGGAAAGACAAAAGAAATACCGAAGTGTCTTTTTCTCCAATTAAGTGAGTCTTTTCTCATGTTTTTGAGCTTAAGTGATACATCCAAAGCTTCCTGTGAACCCTAATGCTTGTTTTCTGTGCAGTTTCATGTATAATTTTGCATGAAACTTGTCTCAAGCCTGCAGACTGAAAATAATCAAATTGCTAAGACTTAATGTTTGCTTCATGGATCTGTATTGGTTATGCAAATACCCCATGGGGTTTTGAAAAGTAGAGTGTTTTCATGAAGCACAAACTTCTGAGCACACTGAGAAAACAAAACAGTCCAAGCTGTTGATAAAAGAGCTTATAAGCAAAAATCAGCACTGTGTTCCAAACTTTCCTTTAGTTTATGGCTACTTTGAGCTCAGCTGTTAATTCAGGTGATGTGTAATGATAGTAGCTGGCCAAGGGAGAGTAACCACAACATATTGAAAATCACAGGCAGTGCAATTGAACCAGGTTATTGGTTCACGCATCTGTTTATTTTATGAAAATACATACCCTGAGCACCCCATGAAGTTTCACCTGTGTGACACTGATGTAAAATACACCAGAGAATGAGGCCAGTCTGATGGAAGGGGAATACAGAAATAGCTGACTGACGCCTTCTATCATATCCTTCTCCTGAAGGATGCACCATTTTCTCCTTGTCTGGAACAGATCATTTAAATACTCTGCCTTTATACCCTGTCTCCTGTAAATGCAGTTTGGTGGGTGCTACTAACAGTCATGCTTTTGTTCTTAGAATCGCATAGTGAAATATACAACTGCATGTGTCTAATCAACCTTTTTTCTTTCCCTGCCCCACTCTCCCCTGAAGAATAAAGAAGTAAGTAAACCACATTTTGTAATACATTAACTGAATTAGTGACTTATTTACTTAGTATCAGTTACCAATACAAGACTTTTCTCATTTTAGATCAAAAATGATTAAAGTGGAGAACTTTGAGTCCTACTTTAAGAAGCAGCAAGCAGACTCCAACTGTGGTTTTGCTGAAGAGTATGAGGTGTGTGTCCTCACGGGAGAGAGCTTCTTGGCTAATATTTTTGGAAAGCACATTAGCTTTGCTTTGTATTGTGCGTGATGTTTACTGAAGGGGAAGAGAAGAAGGGACCCTTATTGTAGACATCACTGAGCTGCATGCATAGCGTTCCCTTACCTGATTCAGCTCTAAGTTTAGTTGAAGTGCATGATAAATACTTCACATCCTGAACCATTAGATCTGCCTGAGAGTTATAGCATGGCCTCTTGCTCAAAGCTCTTGGCAGAGCTAAGACCTCCACAAGACCTCGTCCTAGTTGCATTACTGTTGTTTGCACTCTGGGAATGCTATTTAACTTCTCTCTGCTTTATTTCATTGTTATTTGTCTTCTCTATACAACAAGACAGATCTTTCACTAATATCAGGCGTCTTCAATGCATTATGTGTGACTTACAGACCACACATAATGAGCTGAAGTAGATAATAAGCATAATAGTATGTGTAATCTTTATCAGTAACATAGATGTTGAGATAGAGTGCACCCTCAGCAAGTTTACTGACAACACCAAGCTGAGCAGTATGGTTGATACAGCAGAAGGAGGGGATACCATCCAGAGGGGCCTTGATGAACTCAAAAGATGTGCCCTTGTGTACCTAATGAGGTTCAGCAAAGCTAAGTGCAAGGTTTTGCACTTGGGTTGAGGTAATCCCGGATATGTATGCAGACTGGGAGAAGAAGAGAAGACTGTCCTCTTTCATTGTATCTTGTAGGCTGGTGCTCCACCCTGCTCTCCTCTAAGATTTTGCTTTCTTCTTCAGTCCTTTCATAATGTAACTTGCTCCCATTCTCCCTGTAATGCTTTCAAACCTCATGCTAAATGGTTCTTTGCCTTGGGGTTAGAATGAGTCAATGCCAGTGTTGTATATTTTTTACAAAGCTATTACTGGGCTCTTGAAGTCCATTTTGGGGCTTTAAACATGCTATTACTCTGCCATTCTGCATTAATCTCGTATCTGTGAGCTTTGCTGCTGCCACCTTTCTGCTCTGTTTGTAAAAAGCTGATTTTGTTATCATTTAGTCCAGTTTAACACTCCTGCTTTTACAGCAAAGTCCAGGAGTGCTTGAAGTATTTGTCAGTTGAGTTTTATGTGTTTCCTGAACTAGGACCAAGTGCTCATGAATCTTTCTTTCCCTGTAGGAACTCAAGTCTGCTGGTGTTCATCAGCCCAAATTTGCTGCTGAAATCCCTGAGAACAGGGGGAAAAATAGATACAACAATGTCTTACCATGTGAGCTACTCTCTCAGGTTTTATGTCTTTTACTGGTTGAGGTTTTAGTTGAAAACCCTTGGGTTTGGCTCATTTTGGTTTTAATCCCAGAGATTTCGAAGAGGAAATAATGTCTAAATAAATGAATTCAGGCAGTTCTTTTCCTTGTATGATCATCCTATATGAAGTCATTGGATGAAGACAGCTAAAGAGCTTTCCCTCAAAAATGCTTTTTAAAGTAACTTTCCCCTGAACAACTCATTTTCAAATTTCATTTGTGAGAAGCTTGCACTCCAGATCTATTGGAGTGATGAGAAATATTAAGATACTGCTGGGCAGCTTTGAAAATTAATAACCTAAGCCCTTCCAAGCTGCAGGCAGGCATCCCAGCAAAGAAAAGTGTTAAGGAAAAGCTGGAAGGGTAACAGCGAGTGCACTTAGCAATGCTTCGAAGGACAAACCTTTACTGCAGTGCCATGGGAAAAATTACCTATTTTTCTGTAATGACACAAACTATAGTGATTTTTGGGTTATGTATGTGTATGTATGAGAATGCAAACCATCTTTAGGAATCTGTTTAATATTCTGAGTTTTTAAATTGGCCAGTCATTTATTTTTCTCCTGAAGACCTTCATTGTAAACTCTCAACTACCACTACTTTAGATTCCTACAGTTATGTTCTTATTGTTAGGATGCATGTTGTTCCAGAGCACCTTCCATATAGAAACCATGTTAGAACTGCAATATTTTGCTGAAAAGTTTAGAGTGTTTGTAATTTTATTTTCCTTTTCTTTCTGCAGATGATATTTCTCGTGTTAAACTTTCAAATCCAAGCTGTGCAACTGATGATTATATTAATGCAAACTATATGCCTGTAAGTTGCTTCATTGATTGAAATGAAAAATGCACGGTATTTTCATAACATAGGCTCAATAGATCACATGATCTATAACATCAGCTTTTAGTGGCTCATCAGTGAAGGTTTGTCTGTGTACGCTTTTTTCTTCCTAGGGATATAGCTCAAAGAAGGCATTTATTGCTGCACAAGGCCCTTTGCCCAATACTATAGAAGACTTCTGGCGCATGATTTGGGAAAAGAATATCTACTCTGTTGTCATGTTGACAAAATGTGTTGAACAGGCCCGGGTATGGTATTTCTTTTTGGTTGATTGGTTTTAATAATGGTTTCATTTTAATATTAAAGTAAATAGTTGTAACTCTTCTAATTTAGTTGTTTCTCTAATAAGGATGGGGGGGGGACAGGGGGCTACTCTACTCTTTTAAACAAGCATCCACTTCCTAGAAGCTTTTTTCCTGAATTAAATGGGCCCATCTGCCCATCTTTAAAATCTGTTTTCCCTCATACCTACTGATGACCAGAATAGATTGTCTCAGGAAGGTTGTGGAATCTCCTTCTTTTTTGGTGGGTTCTTCTCTCTAAAGAATGGTTTTGGTAGATGCTTTTGGTAGATCTTCCTTCTGCCAAATGGGACAGGCCATTTGGAGGCGTGATGTACAGTCCCACTTCAGGGAGGCATGTTATTTAAATCTAATAGTCAAGACCAAGTTGGAGTTGCAGGAAACTATCATGCCACGTCTTGCTGTTTTTTTTTTTTCTATGCTTCATTTTTCTGTGTAATATGTTGAACCTTTAAACTCTCTTCTTAGACGAAATGTGAGCAATATTGGCCAGACAAACAATCTAAGAGTTATGGTGACATTATTGTGACGATGGTCTCAGAAGTTGTTCTTCCAGAGTGGACAATAAGGGACTTCAATGTAGAGAACGTGAGTAGTTTGTCAGTTGTTCGCTGTATACAAATATCTGTAGAAGTGGTTTATTGTATCAAGGGCATCATATGCCAAGCAACACTGGAGCGACAGAATTTAATGATTTCACAAAAACTCAATCGAAATGGAAGTTATCAGAGAGAAAGGAATAAGAGCAGTTGCAAAATCTAGCCTGCTATTGGTTATCACTGGTTGCTGCTTCAGTGATCCTGCAGCTCCCTGAGGCTTCCACCAAAATGTGCGCTTCATGCAGATACCTGAAATATGTCCCAAACGATGTGACCAAACAATTGGCCCCATCAAGACTCATCTCTGTCAGCAAATGTATGCAGAAGAGAAGATACTGGACTTAAAAGAAAACAAAAATGGAAGGGAGAAACTGGAATAGCATAAATTGAATTACTGCACAATTTGTAATGGGCTGTTTTAATGCAACCAAGTCGTGCATTGTACTTATGAATGACAGGAACTCCTGCTGTTTATCTTTCAAAGCATTTGTGTTTTCCTTTTTTCATTCTTGTTCCTCTAGGCTGACACATTGGAGAGCCACACAGTGCGTCAATTCCATTTCACGTCCTGGCCAGATCATGGAGTGCCAGAGACAACAGACCTGCTAATCAACTTCAGACACCTTGTTCATGAATACAGCAGTCAGAATCCTATTGACTCTCCTATTCTAGTGCACTGCAGGTGGGAAGAACACATTCATGTTAAACATACTTTTATTCTGTGGTGTTTTAAGGACAATTCTTTTTCAGTGTGATTTGAAATGAATGTGTAAGTCTCTGCTGCTTAAGGACACTCACCCTGCTGAATTGGAACGTTTGTGTCATCCGTCAGAAATGTGACAGTGTTAAGTGTGATGGCTGCTCTGAAAGTAATGCCTTCTATTTTATTATGCTGGCCCACAACATCAAAGGCAAATGTTGGTGGCATGGCAATAGAGCCTGAACCTTCCCACCTATATTCCATTACATTTCATTGCTGTGCGAAAGATGGCAGTAAAGGGGCAGTCTGACAAAATGGCATCTGGCATTGAAGTGCAGTTGAAGCAAAAGTGTGGAATTGAATTCCTCCACGCAGGAAAAATGACACCCACTGAGCTTCACTGATACTTACTGAATGCTTATGGAGACCAACCAGTGGATGTCAGCACAGTGAGACAACAGATGGTGCATTTCAGCAGTGACTGTTTGTCACATCTGTTGGTACAGATTTTTACTAGTGTGGCATGCAGGCTCTTCTTCATCACTGGTGGAAATGCATAGCTAATAGTGGTGACTGTGTTGAAGAACATGGGCTGATAATTTGCTCTATCAAACAGTGTTTTTATGCTCTTTGTATCTGTTGTTGTTTCCATGGAAATAAATAGGAGGCATTACTTTCAGAGTGCCCTACATAGATAGCTAAGATACAGTGTGAAATTTCATTAGAGTGGGCTCTCTTTCCTAGCCTGGGAAGTTTAGGTGAAAGAGTTGCCTTTTCAAGTATTTTATATGTGGTCTTGTGCAAGTTGCAAGGCTGGGAGGATGTCCTTCCTCCTGTCCTAGTCATGGTAGACTACCCCTCTGGACTGCACAGACTTGGACATCTATGCCACTGAAATAATAGAAAACATTTTGCTAACTTCACTTGCTTTTCATCCAACCACACTGGTAGTTGAAAGAAAAGCAGTAAATAACTTCTCTGTGTCCTTGCAGTGCTGGTGTCGGGAGGACGGGAACATTTATTGCCATTGACCGCCTGATTCAGCAGATTGAAATGGAGAATACTGTGGATGTTTACGGAGTGGTGTATGATCTTCGAATGCACCGACCTTTAATGGTACAAACTGAGGTAAGACCCCTTTTCATCCAGCATCATGTTTCTTAGATATGCACAGTAATCCATAAAAGGTAGATTCAAGATTGTAGCTCAAAACTGCAGGATGATGAGACATTGTGAAGCAACCTGAAATCACCCTTATTTATACTTCCCTCCTACCTGCCTCATTTCTTTCTACAAATGCACTTGCAGACAAGGAAGTTGTAGTGAAGTCGGTAGATCCAAGCAATCTCATTAAAGGGTAATTTGAAGGACTGGCATTTTTATCTAGAATCATATCTTGTAAAAGATTTTTTGCAGCTTGTTCTACTCTTTTGAGTTTAATTCTGGCTTGTAGCTATGAGGATAATGTTAAGCCAAGCGGTCTTTGCATACATCATTGTTGTTCTGCAGGAATGTATGTTTTCCTGCTGGAACTACTGCTTTCATCTGAAAAGGTGTGTGGATTAAATCAAGCTGATTTGGAACAGGCTGTAAAATCTCTGTCATGAAAATCTTTTAATGAGATGTTAGGCAGTAAATAAAATCCTAGTGTTTTCTACTTGAGATTGCTTAGATAATATCATGAGATCCTTTCTAGCTCCATTTTTCTATGTAATGTACATTTTAAAAACCAACTGTATGATAACTTCCAGTGCAGTACATTCAAAAAGCAAAACTTAAGATTCGGGAGCAGAATTACTTTCCAAATCAGTCATTTGCTAGAACTGTATTATTCTCTTTATTATTTTTCTCCCATCAGGACCAGTACGTCTTCCTAAACCAGTGTGTCATGGATATCATTAGATCACAGAAGGAGAAGAAAACAGATCTTATTTATCAAAACACAACAGCAATGGCAATCTATGAAAACTTCACCCCTGAACCAGCTTTTGGGAAGGCTAATGGCTATCATGCATAAGCAGGATGCAATGCAGTCTCTCCAGGAACTGTTGTCAGTGCATGAGAAGGGGAGATGTTCTACTTACATTTCCCAGGATTGCGTGCAGTGTCTCGTCTGGTTTGTCCAGTTCTGTCCTCGTGTGAAGAAATGATCTTCTGGAGGAGAAAAAAGACAATGCTGGCAGGAGCCATGGATCGATAAAAAGAGAAACTATTTAAAGTTAACAGAGGAATTCTGATTTTTCTTGGGAATTTAACAGTACTGATAGGTGAAATAGCATTTGCAGTACGAACAATGAACTAGAGTTTAAGTATTAAAATAATAACACAAGCTTTTTATTACAATTTTATATGATTTCATTTACAGACACCAGGCTTGTGGGCAGTTTTAATATATTTAATTATAAGTTTTGGGACCATATTTTATCTGCTGTATCCGGTTATTTAGCTAATAGATACGTGCCTCTGTGATTATTTTATTTTTTTTTTTTTTCTGAATTTTCCTTTTTTATTTAACAAAGGAGTACAAACACCTCCTCCAAATGGACATTTGTACTTGGAAATTGTGCCTTTTCTAGTTCCTACTCTAGGAAAAAAAACAAAAAAAACACAAAAACAGCAGAGATTCTATTTTTGTACTGAAACTCTTAATGAGAACACAGATTTTTAAATAAGGCTTATGTCAAACTTAACTGTAGTTGCACTGTTGGCAGGACTCTCCAGAAGTTTGGAGGTGAGCTTTGTTTTTGCATTTCACCACAAATATCCCTGCCTTAATGTTTCGGTGCCTCTGCCAGAGGAAAAGGAGTGTGATGTGTCACTCAGAGCTTTAACTGTAGTGAAAAACTGAGCAAGTGCATACGTGGATGTGTGTGCAGGGGTGTGTGTGGGTGTGTATGAAGGACGAAAGAGCTCCTCCCTGTTCCTGCTTGATATTCCTGTTTTTATACAATGATGATTTATTTAAAGGTGCAATATATGATTTACTGAATAATGATCACTCTATTCTAATAGAGTTTTACTCAGGTTGGTGTCTTTATCATTGTTGTTGTTTTTCCTCAAATGTATAAATCTGTGAAAACGCTGAACTAAGTTTCCAAGCGTCCAAGTGCTCCCAAACAGATTGACTGGCTTTACTGATCCTACCAAAACAAACTGCACAAAATTCTGCTGTAAAGACCAATTTCTTGGTTGTTTTAGCCATTCAGAACTGAAGTACATCTTACCTGCTTGCATCTCATTGATATAATGTAATTGTTTTATAATTGTTTGCAATGTACTGCTGCTGTTATTTCAACTGGTCCTTTTAAAAACAGAACGAACGTTCAGAAAACCCGCAGTTGCTGATTTTGCAAGCCAAGGATTTGATGAGGTTTATTTTGCTGGTACATGACCGCTAGACTTACGAAGGCGTTACCAATGAAGGACTTCTGAAGTACTTTGGAGGGGATGTAGGTTTTTTTCTTTGATCCTCGGATCATTGCACTGGTTGCATCGCAAAGGAATATGAAGTTTTGGAATAACTCTGTAGAAGAGCTATCAAGCAGTGAAAATCTTGTGAAGCATTTAACAACCAGCGTCCCTGGAATTCTGCTGCTTTTTTTTTGGCTTGTTGGTTTCTTTTTTTCTTTCTTTCTTAGTTTTTGGCAGAGTTGTCAGAAATTGCTGCCATATTCAGGATTCGGGGACATCTAGGAATTCCTGGTGCACAGCTGAAACGTTACAGATAACTGGAGGAACTCTACAACAGTGTGAGACTGTGGTGTATTGTGTGAGCAAATCTGGAGGACCAACCACAAAGTGCTTCAGCTTTTTTTTCTCATAGCAGCCACCTGTGGGTTCTTGAATTTGTTTTTCTCTTTCCTTGAACTACTTTTTTGTTTTGTTTTGTTTTTAAATCAACACGCACACATAAATACCCACAAAAAAAGCCAGGCCCATGAGGTTAGTGGTCCTGCCTAACCCCATCCAAAATGGTGTTCCACATAGGGGATCTTATAGTGCTCACATGACAAATAAGCCACTGGGACCAAAAAGAATCATTCCAAAGGAATTGGGAAGGCAGAAAGCCTGCTGCTTACAGTTACTTTATTTCTTTCCTTTCCATCTTCAAAATACTACTCATCTGTGCAGAGCACAGAGCTGGTATTCATTTCTCCAGGAGCTTGCTGCCTTAGGGTAATGAATGCTCTTTTGCTTCAGAAGACCTTTCTTTTATACAGCATAGAAGAGAGGGAGATGAGTCCTAGTTTGGATCCTGTCTTTGCATTATGTTGCAGTGGAACCTTTGAAAGCTGACTAGAATAGGAAGGGTTTCTGCTCAGACATCACCCAGATAGTCCTGCAGAAAATAAAAGTATCTAACGCATTGTTTTGGTGTTGGAAACAGGTGCCAAAATGTCACTTATCATCTAAGGGACATCCATTTTTAATGCAGTGGCATCCACTTCAACAATTCTGTGACTTATGTTTTTTCCTGAAAGTAAATCATTCTTGTGAGTGACTCAAGTTGAAACTAAATGACCCGCTGATCCCAGGTATAAGTGGAAAAAGTTGGTAAGGCTTAAAATGCTTAAGACAAAGTTGGACGTATTGTCAATGTGAGTAAGTAGCTAACGCCTCATAGCATATCTCTGTGGGAAGAACAGGATTGCAGGTAATCCTCTACTGAGGATCTCTTGTGGATCCCTGTTGGCCAAGATGACTTGAATTCCTGCAGATTTTTTTTCTGAAGTTCTCTGTGTTACAATTGCTGAGATCTGTCTCTTCACTCCGTGTTTTCTCTCGCTGTTGCTTATCTAAACCTGTTCACTTTCCAGGCTCAAAGCTCCACTGTGTGGCAATTGCATCTCCTGCATTTCTGTTTCAGCCTTTTTCCCATTTGAGGTCTGCTTAAGAAGGGAAAAGTTGATGTGTTTCAAATAAGTGACTGTTAGTTAAATATCTTGAAATGATGTACAAATTTTATTGTTTTCATATTTGTTGTACAGGAAATTTCAGCACATGTCTAAGATGTTTTTGGTTTTTTTTTTTTTGTTTAATTTGATTTGTTTTTAAGAATATAAAAGTAACAATTAAAAAGCATCACCTGGAGCACTTTCTGTCACTTTCCTTTCTTTGTTTTCTTTTCATTTTCCTCTGAATGAAAATTAATTTGCCAAGATATGTGTATTTCATTTACAAAGGCTGTAGAGATGGTAAGGAAAGTGGGTGGCAACCCTCTAAGGTGGTGTTCAAGTCGTATTTGCGTGGCAGTCAAATGCAGCTCCCTAAACAGGTACTGCTCTGTTACTGAGATTTAACTGGCAGGACCAGGACCTGACCTTTCTCTAACCAATGAGTTTGGTACCATTTAAAGAAACAAAGCCTTCATCTAAACTCCATCAGAAGTTTTCCATTCTTAGAGATAACCGTCGGTGAGAGCTGGTGTTTCTAGCACTCAACTGCTTCCAGAAAGATGCAGGATCACAAATTACCCAACTGTAGGTGCATACGAAACAGCTAAGTGCAGTTCTGTTAGAATTCTTCATTTCCATTCCTGGTGCTCATCTGAATCACTCCCAAAGAAAATCACATGCCTGAAGGCTGGTACTGGCACTCAGCATCTCTCCAGTTCATCACAGGGTGCTGACATTTACTGTAAGATCTTGTGATCCAACGTGGCAACCCTGCTGCTTTTTCTGAAATGACTGTGGTGTGTTGTGAAGAGTGAGATGATTATCCTGTAATCTCCCAACGGGTGCATGTGCCAGGCACACGATGCTTGTCTGACCACTTTCAGTGAGACTTGTGGAAACAACGTAGATGAATCTTCCATGCAGGACCCACAGCAGCTGACTGCCATTGCCACGGGCAGTCTGCTTCATGGAGACTTAGGGAGCAAAATTCCTCACTTATTTCCTTGCATCACACAGGCTCGTTGTTCACTGTACTGAAGCTCAAATGTTTCAGACTGTTCTGGCTGCTCCTGTAGACCACGAGGCATGTGGAAATCTTTCTAGTGATGCATTCTCATGGCTTTGGAAATACCACTGCTACTGTTTCAGCCATGAACAGATTCTAAAAGGTGGTGAAATGCCATAGAAGCTACCGTGACTTTGTGAACATTGCTAACATGCCATTTAAAGGCATATTAAATCTGTTAATTCTTTAACAATCTGTTCACATTTATTTACTTATACCTAACTGGATGACAGTAACTTCATCTGGCAGAAGATGTCTCTTATCCTCACATGCTAAGCCAAGGAAGGACAGCATAAGTGCACTCTCATTGCACAGTGATGGGTTGGAGTAATTCAGCCAATTACTTCTAATATGCAGTGTTCTGTGCTACAGTTCTTGAAATCACTTCTCCATCTGGTGTCTACAATGAAATTTCATGATTTTTCAGCCTGATCCCACAGACGTTTCTTGCAGGGGGTTGTTAATTCAGTTGTTAATTCTTACCAGATGTTAGCAGTCTATTCAGGTGAGTAGAGTTAAGCTAGTATATCTGGAAATTGTGTTTTGCACCTGGTCGTGCGTAGCAGAAATGCTAAGTCACACTTGGAGCGGTGACTGAGCACCTGGTGAGAAGGCAGGGCCAACCCAGGGGGGCTCAGGTGTGTGCAATGTACCTGGATGACCGGAAGGAGTGGAGCCAGGATCTATTCCTTCCCAGACCTCATTTAAGGGTTGGAAGTGGAGGCAAGTGGATTTTGCTGGAGGTTCCTGTGTACCTGAACCCTTCTGGAGGTAAGCAGCTTCTTTCCTTTCTATGTCTACTGCTACTGCACTTGAGCAAGTTCTCCCTTGCTGTAGCCTAGGATGTTGCTACTATGTTGTCATTGCATTTTCCGTCATGTTACAATGTTACATCTTTGTATCCATTTGTTTCTCTTCCTTTGAGACTAAAGAAGTGGAGGTCAAGGATTGGAGTGTGACGTTTCTGTGCTGTTCTTCACTTGATGCTAGTGATAGAGTCAGAAATACTGCTGCTCTAGCACACCATTCCTAGTTGGGTGTTAATGGAATTTGGGGATGTGGATATTTCTTGCAGGAGAGGGCTGAAAAATGGGGTCTTCAAAAAGAAAAAAGAAAAAAGAAAAAAAAATGAGAGTTTTCTTTTCTTGAGCGAAAAGAAAAGCTTTCTTAGCAGTGGGGAAGATGCAAGGTCTTAACAGCTTCTAGGTGATGTGAGGGGGGGGTGGGGGGGAGGAAAAAAGGTGCTTTTATCCAGCAGCAAAATGAGAAGCAGATAAAGATTGGTGGTTTACTCACGTTGGAGGTAGGAGTGTCAATCCATCTCTCTGCCAGAGAAGTTAGTTTCCTTCCTTTTTTCACTGTGTGTGGCACTGCTGCAGAGAGCTCTTTTCAGTTTGTCACACAACAGAGGAAACATCCTGTTGCGATTTCTGACTCCAAGTATATGTCATTTGGAACTAGTAAGTATCACTTCCCAACAGTCAGAAGCAAAGCTCCCCTTGCTGAGGAAAGGCAGACTGGTCAATCTAATGAAAACAAGTTGCTTTAACTCACATTTTTACCCCTGACTTCCCAGGTGACCAGAAAAGAGTCAGGTGTTCTGGACATCAGTGCTTACAAGGTTGCAAGCATGGTGCTGTGTGCTACAGAGGCAGTGCTCTCCTCACACCCTGCCATACTTCTGCCCTTGGTTTGATGTAGGGAAGGGTGGACAAGAAGTCGTGTATCCTGAAATTTTAAAGAAGCCATAAGTGACCTCTAGACTTGTTTTTAACTGACAGCTTTTTTTTCCTGTAGTATTTGTGGTGCTGGAATCATCAGAAGGAAGACAGGCTCTGTGCTAAAGGCAGCTCTAATATCAGCTGTGATTATGGGACATATCCACCTGAAAGGCAGCTGCTGAAACTGGAGATGTAGCCTGTTCGTTTCTGCCTTTAGCCTCCAGATGGCACATGTTGACGTTGTTCTTTTCGGGGATAGCTTTTCCTGCCAGGCTGCTCACTTTCTTACTTAATTCCTACGTTCTGTTTATCTCCTTCCATCCTATGGGCTGTTTCCCATTTCTTCTCCCTGAGCTGTAGATGCAGTGCCCTTCTCTCACAGCTCTGACTTGTGTCACTGTTTCAGCTGAGGCTGCTGTGACTACAGGGTTGTCTGCCAGCTTTGGAGGGGGTAAAAGCGTACAGCTCATCTACAGAGGGGTACGCCCTGTCAGAGAATTTGTTTCAGGAGCTCCTAATTTCAGTGATAGCCTGATGATGTAAGGTAGCTGGTGATCGTGTCAAATAATACTATTTTCCTTGGGAAGTTGCTTTTTCACTCAAGTCTTGGTGGTGCCTAGAGATTTTCTGATGGCTTGTGTAGTCCAAGGTGTGCTGGCTCCGCTCTGACCATTTTTCATTTCACTTGACATTACTCAGGGTTATCAGCTGTACTCATTTCTTCATCAGTCTGCTCTGCAGCTGTTCCCAGCAATAACAGATTTATAGCATTGCTGAGCACAGTGCAGATATCAGTAAAGATGGGGAAAACAATAATTGTGCTTATACTGCTAATGATGGATGACAGTTAAAAGGCTATTTCAGTTAATGAATCAGTTTACGTGCACATGTGTAACACTAACAGTGATTCTCCCATGCCTTTACTTACATAGCTCCTCGGGGAGATTTTAAATGCATCTTTTAAAGCATCTGGCAACATCTGCTGAGTTACTTCAGCTTCCAACTCTGACCTAAAACACAATCAGATGTCAATGCAGAACTCTACTGACAGACCTTTGTGGTTTTTTTGTTTTGTTTTTTATAAGTATGGCTATAGCTGAGTATAGGCATGTATGTGGGACGTGATGCTATCCCTGCTCCCTCCTCTTGTAAGTCAGGATGGGAACAGAGGCATACCCAAAACAAGTGGCTTGCATGTGGGCTTGACTAGCTGAGTGTGAGGTTTTTTGCAGCAAAACTAAGCATAAAGCTAGGAAGTAGTGGGGTCACAGACCAGGGAATCTGAAAATACACAGATGCCAGTCAGTAATATCCATCTAAATAGCCTGAGTTGCTGTGTAGAACTGAACATATGATGCAGCAACACTGATAGCTCTCCTACACATAAGTTTTAGTGTAGAAATAGGCCAGCACATGCAAGACAGCATTCTCTTATCTTACTTATACACTTATGCTAGGACGTTATTCTAACTGTGACTGTGTAAGGTGAAGTTTTACACATCAGTTTGAGGACAGCACTGTGTTGCGTCCAAACCAGAAACTTAAGACTCTTTGAAAGACACTGGCTTTGGATAATGTTAGGAGAAGCACATGGAAGCATTGTTCTACAGAATATGGTTTATTGCGTAAAAGGATAGATATGTTGTAAGTGCTTTTGCTAGGAAGAGTCAGAATCAATGCGAAAACACAACAAGCACTCCAATGTGCAAAGGCTTCTCTCTCTACAAAACCACACCAGTGCAATTCTGGATTGTTCTTTCACTCATCAAACGTTGCAGCTTTGAAGGGTTTGGCTGTTTAGTTTACATTGGAAAAGACAGAATGGCTCTTTGAGAGTCAACTGAGTGTTTTCTGGGCTGGTAACTTAGAACAGTTTCAAAGGTGCTTTGAAAAATATTCACAAGTAGTTCCTTTCCAGCTAAATATATAGAATGGGTATAAGATCAGTGGGGACTGTGGGTTATTCAGAGTCTGAATAATCAGTTTCTTCATTGTGGTAACAAAGAAACAAAAAACAACCACAATTACAATTAATATATTACAAAGAGAATGGACAAAATCAACTGACACCTTTGCCAGCAGATGCCTTGTGGTGCTGGATTGCTTTCCCATGGGTTGGGGGAAGGGAAGCGTGTTTTTGCTGTGCTGGAACTAAGGAACTGTGATGGAAACAAATGGCATGGTCTGCTGTGAATGTACACTGCAAATGTTTGAAGAAGGGAGGCTGTTGTGCCTTTTGTTCTTGCATCACATGAGAAAAGGGAAGTAATAAAGTATTTTCACACAGTTAAATAATTCCTTTGCAGATAATATAACAACTTAATAACCTGGGATTGTACAAAAAAACAGCAGGCCAGCAGTAAGGTGAGGTTAGTACAGACTCTCTCATCAGTCTCCATAGGGAAGGCATTGTACTCAAAGCTGACAGTGGCCTTCTAACTTTGCTAGTGTGTACAGAAAATTCTTACAAGCTAATAGTCAATGATTATTTCCTGTGTCTGAAAGGCAGAAGCTGCTAAGCATAACACAGTGAGCTTCTCTTACTCGTTAGGACATCTGCCAGCACTCTGATCAAACCATGGCTTTCCCTGGCCCACTGACAGGAGGAAGCTGCATGTTCTTGATCAAAAGCAATCTGCTTGAGTGGAGATGGTTTAATTATTGGGGGCAAATCTGACAAAAATCCTTTGAAGTGAAAGTCTTAGGATGGCTTGCTGTTCCCATATGAGGGAATCAATTGACTAATTACAGCAACAAGTAATCTCAAGGATTAGACTGAAACATAAGGGGGGAGTGAGAGCTGTGTAAGGTCTCAGGCAGTAGGTATGAGAGTGGCCAGGCTGGAAGGGCAAGAGACTTTGGAGTGAAACAGCCATCTGAGGGTGTACCTGACTTTTTGATCGGGTCATTTCTATGCAAAAGCAATGGAGGAGCCTGGCCAAGAAGCTGAGGTTGCCAGAGCTGAGTCTGTGATGCCTTGCCAGCCTCGCAAATGAGCTGGCAGGGCAGCTCATGTCTTCCTGGCATGGACTGGTCCCCAGGAGCAGCCTAGGGCCCTCCATGCCAAGGACAGCCACAGCACAGGAAATCAGAGACACAACAGGGCTGTAACAGGCAGGAAAACCCCTGCCTAAAATGAGCCAAGCCCTGCAAGGGGGGTAACCCATGTTGTGTGACAACCCTGTTGTCAGGAAGGGCTCTTGCAGCTGCCTATGACGCTGGGCTTCACTGCAGGGCTGAAAGCCCAGCCCTGGCCACAGCCTGGGGATGCCCATTGCCCCTTACCCTCCCCATGCCTGGTAGAGCACTGGCAGGCAGGCGTGCTGAATGTAGCTCCAGGGAGGGCTCCTCACAGAGGGAGGAAGTCAAAGCACCCAGATGGGTTCTCCTTTGGCAACAGATGAAAGCTGTGGGCCTTCAGAACTAAGAGCTCAATTTTTGCATGTAGGAAATTAAGAGATCAGCTGAGTAACACTAGGCAAGCTGAAGGGGAAGCCTTAGAAGTTAGAAAAGCACATGGTGCTTTGATGCATTTGCTGGTGGTGCTGACTGTGCTAACTGAAATTGTTGTACAGCACAGGCGAGGGAGCTGGGCTGGCAGATCTGCGCTTCTTCTACACTATAGAGCATGAGTGCTATTAAAAGGAGAATACTGCTGTTCTAACACAAAAAGCTGATTTTGGTTGAAATGGTAGGTAGAATAAAGCACAAGCCATGCTATCTGGTACTTAAATTATAGAAGGCAGCAACAGTCTCTTTTCTTCTGTTCAGTTCTGTCTGTGGACTTGAAAGCTGGGAACCGTTCACGCAGGAGGATTGGGCCAGCTTTTCTTCTGAGAGACTTAGTGGTCCTCATGTGTGGTCCTGTGGGGCACAGCAGCAGCAGGTTCGGTTCCACCCGGCCATCCCTCCTCAGCGAAGGGAGAGAGATCTCAGCTCCGGCACCGGGAGCTGCTTCTTCTCGTCCTTTATTGCTGCCCTCAGCTGCTCCTCGCGCTTTTCTCCCCGCTTTTCCCCCACGCGCTTTTTGCACCGCAGCACCGCCGCGAGGCGCAGCCGGTGGGCAAGAAGCGCGAGCCGCTCCTCACAGCGCGCAGCCCGCCCGTGTTCCCGCTCCGAGCCGCACTGCTCCAAAACGTCCCCTCAGGGCTCCCTGAGGTCCCGGCCAAACCAAACAGCTAAATGTGCCCTCTGGGGCTCTCCGGTGCGAGGCAGATGGGCTGAGGCTCCCACCGCTGATGCATGCGATGCGTTGTTTGGTCCTTGTGCAAGTGGAAGGAGGTGAGAGCGGTTGGTTTATTCGTGGGTGCTTCAGCGCGGCGACAGAGCAACATAAATAATGCATGGTAAATCAGTCCGAATGCAGCAGAGGAAGGCTCATTTCAACCAGCACAAAATGGGAGGTGACAAGGTATTTATGCCAGAACAGCTGTTGGTGAAGTTTTTTCATTTATTTAGATAGATTTCCTCCCTGCTGCAGTTGGGGTTTTGCCTAAGGTGGGACAGAAGTCAGCAACTGAGCTGCAAAAGAGATTTAGTTCCTGCTGCGGCCCAGGCCAGTACACCATGCCTCCTTTGGGCTGCCCTGTTTGATAATCTGATGCAGTATTTCCATGCTTAGAGCTGGCTGCCTGCTTGGGCTGCAGTTTGATTGCAGATAAGACAGATAGAGCATTGCTCGTACTTCCATGGAAACTGAGAGGCCCGTGTTGACTCACTCTAGCCTTCACTGATCCCAGTTTCCCCAAATAACTTCCTTCCAAACTGCGTTTGCTATTGCAACATAAATTATTGATGCTTTAAGATGTTACGTTCATTACAAATGGTAATGAGGACGCCAACAAGAGGGCAACGACTCTCTACTGCAGTGTCAAACTGACTTAAAGATGTGAGTGTGCATGGAAATGAGAACTTAGGCAGGCCTGAGTTCAGTTTTCCTGTCAATAATACTAAAGGCCAAAAGCTGCAGTATTAGATTTGCAAAGTTGCTTCATCTGAATCAAAGTGAGTTCTGAACAACGTGACTCTTTTTTTTCCATTGTGAATAGCTTAAAATCCTTTTTTCCTTCTTAGTGGGTAAACTGTGCATTAGTCATTATGTACTTTGGCGCAGCTGGCATCATCCTTCTTGCTCACCAAGGCCTGCACCTGAATTAGGAGTGCATGAAGCCACCAGGGACTGAGAATGGAGCCTTTCGTCCCCTTTTTGCATTAGGGCTGATTGAATCAGCTGCCCATCAATCTTGGTTCTCTTCTACACTGGGCCTTTCCCTCTAAAGAAGAGCCTGGTGCTGTCTTGCTTCTCACAGGTGCAAGCAACTCACAGGGAAATAGTTTTCCCTGAAGGCTGTCCTAGGACTGATGCTTGTGTTCTGGCACATACTGCAGTTCTCTGCTTAAGATTGTGCTTAGGTTTCTCTGTGTTTCTGGAAATGGCAGCTTAGAATTGAAGTAGAAAAAGTAGTCTGAGTTCCCTTCTGTTTCACTGTTTTTTTTCCCTTTGTTTTCACACTGTAATCTTTCCTTGCTTGAAAGGATAAATCTATTTAAAATGACCCTTTTGGCTATCACTTGTGCTCAAAGTAGGTGTGAAGTATTGAGTAAACAATAGCTGTCCCTCAAAAATCAGGAAGTTCTACTTAAACATTGAGATTTTACATACAAATATGTATATATACATACATATATACGTACATATATGTAAAAATATTAATATGCTGGGTCCATAAAATATGCATGAGCCCAAGACTGCTGCTAGAGGCCAAGAGTGCACAACCCCATCTCTGGGGCCCCACAGATGCAGCTGCATATCCAGGTGCCAGAAGGGAGATGGAAGAGCGAAGCAACTTTTGATCTCACAGTTGGAGAAGCATGATGCAGTTTTAACAGCATTGGCTCTAACTGCAAAGATGTGCTTCAGTTCTTTCAGGTGTCATAGGCTTCCTGCATGCTGCTTTCCTAACAGTAAGAGTAGCAAGTAATATAACTTTCCCTGCAGTAAATGCCCTACTTCACACAGTCCCAGGTGAAGCGTAAGCATGCTGTGGAAACTCCTCAGTGTGCAGATTCAGCAGGTTCTGCTTTCTTCTTTTCTTTTTTGGTAAGGCTTTTTTCCCTTTCAGCTGTAGCAATGAATTACAGATTTGCATGGCCACTTTTGTTATGAATTCTGAAAAGCTTGAGGTGCATGACTGTGGTGATGAAATGCCCTGTCAGCTTTCTCTAATTCAGTCAGAGTCTCTTCTTTCTTTCTCTCTGTCTCCTGGTGCCTTGATCTAGATGGGCCTTACCACTTTAAAAGTAAAGTGGGACGCAGGGATGTGAGAGAGAAGAGGAAAATTGCTGAACTCCCTGCACTGTTCCAAATTAATTAGAGCCAAACACACCTCAAATATGTGTAGAAAGAAGCTTAGAAAATACTCTATGGTGCTGCTAAACACTAAAGCTAAACCGTATGATGAATGATAAGCTTTGTGGTAGCAGATCTCTGCAGCCACTTTGGTGACACCAAGACTATTCTGAGGAAGCACCCAGAAAGTAATTGCCTTCAGGGGGAGTGTCCATCGAATGGGCAATATGCACTACAGTGGCTCAAAATGAAACCTTATGTTTTCCAAAGATAGCATCCAATCCCCCAGCTGGAAGAAAACTCTGTGAATTGGAGTGGGTCTGTGCCTGTTTACATCAAAGGAGGACTGAGACTGTGAATGCTTACACATGCAGCTTTCCAAGATGAGAGTACAAAGTCCAGGCTGTTGAATGCAGTTAGGCTATGCCTGTGTGCTGTCCTTAACATGTGGATCTTCAAGAGATTTTTCTCCATCCCTCAGTGTAACATGGCATTCAGAGCTCTGGGGTACCATCTCTGAATTGTGGTTTCCCAAGGGGCTGTGGTACTGGCACGTAAAGAGAGCACAAGTAGCTTCACTTAAATGAGAATTTGTCTCTATCAGCACAGGAGATTAAAGGCATCAGCCCGTAAAAGGGAGGAGTGGTTATTGTTCATGACAGCCTCACTGTCCCTATTCTAGCATAACCCATTTTTCCTTACCGTGTGCTTTTTCATTAAGAAACCCCTCCCATTTCAAGGTGTGGTACAGCTTTTTGTAAGGGGGTTGTTGGCACTCCTGACAGCTTCATCCTGCAACAACAGCAGGTGAGGGAATATGAAGTTACTAGTGAAGGTGGGATGGTGTGTGCTTTTCACTTGTGTCAGTAGGCTGGAATAAATGTCACCAGGAGCACTGGCCTTGGTCTGGGCTGTCCTCAGGCCTGATAGTGAGGCAGCTTTGCAGATGAAACACCTCAGTTTGAGTTTTTACCTCAAAGACGTTAGCAGAGGTTAATGTCAGAATGGGGGTAAGCCACAGTGTAAAGACCAGCGGTACTTTTGTTCTCCACCAGGATTTCATAGCAAAAGGCTTCATCTACTGTTGAAACACACGTTTTAAAACTAGCAGCTTAAAGGCCTGTTCTTTATCCTAGTGTTAATTTAGACCTGCTGTCATGCACAACTGCAACAAATGCCTTACCATCATTAGGATTCACTCCAGCTCAGCTAGCACTACTAAGGCTGACATTTTTGTTTTTCCCAGGAAAAGGAAGGCCAAGGTCCCCTGGATGTCCCCAGATGTCAGCCAGCTTGAAAGACAGCCTCTGCTACTCTTTGTTGCATGCTGGGATTTCTCTGCTGCCATTGGCTGGCAGGGTGAGATCAAGGGCTCCTCTAAACGTCTGTGAAGTCCAGGATAAGGCAGAATGGCTTCATACTGCCTGCATTACAAGTCCAGCTCTGGAAGACAAAACAGAGGTGATGTTTCAGTGGTCTCTACAATGCCTACCACGAGCTTCACTGTTCTCAAGTAAATGCTAGGCAATTTTAGCATCCACTCCCACCTCCCCTACAAAGCTAGGTGTGATGTGGCACCCCCGCTAGGAGCGTGAATTCATATCTCTGAATGTCACTGTACTGCTGCCCAGCTCATGAGGCACCTGCTCAACTGACTGATTTCTTTACCCTTGTCAGTGTTCCGAATAGCTGTGCATCTATTTTAACCAGGCAAGTCAAGTGCAAGTTGTTTTTCATTTGGGATGACAGCGTACAGCAGAACAAGCAGAGCAAGGTTGGATTTTTGGAAAGCAGACCCTTAGTATGGGGCAAAATGCTCACCCTCACTCTGATGCTGGTTTTCTTTATTGGCTGTTCCTGAGCCTGCAGCCGGAGGAACAATCTCCTGTGTAATGGCAGCTTTAGACAATTTTATTGGCTGATGAATCTGATCTTGCCTGGCCACTTTCCAGAAACACTGACTTGCCCGAGATGAGAGTGAGAGGAAGGCTGCTCTGCCTTAGGCTGTAAAGCTATTGTTTCGAGACCAGCGTGACACCCATGCCTTGCTGCACGGTAAGTGTATGAAGACAGATATGTATACAGGCGTATATATATGTGCGTGCGTGCGTAAAGTGCTTCGTAATGTAATTGCTGACAATTACATGTTCAGGTCCTGTGGGCTCTGTCTCATTTGCTGCTTAATTATGTGAAAACGTACTTGGTTAAATTGCTTGCTCTCACAAAATGCTCAATTAACTGTTGCAATGATTTAAGTTGAAACACTGCATTTGTCTCCTCCTGTGATTATTTCCTGTGCTGCAAGTCATCCATTTAGACTTTCTGCTATGAGAGAACACAATATAGCTGCAAGATGTTAATTTTAAAATATTTTCGTTCTTACTAGCTTTACTCCTTTGCTAGTGGAAACTCAAAACACCGGGGCTGCTTGGTAATGTTTCCTCAAGTCTTCTGAAAATTGCTGATCAACCTTGACCTTTTTTTAAAGGGTGACTTCTGTGAAGTGTGATGCTATGGATTGTTTTGCAAGTTATGCTTTGCAACAGGGGGAAAAAAAAAATAGGGCAAATGTAGTGAAGTCCAAAAGTGTTTGTGCTCAAGGTGGCAGGATACTGCATTGCACCTGCATCAGTTGAATACTGCTCTCCAGATGAGCATTTCTGGAACAGCCTCCAAAACTATTGCCACCTAAGGGATTGCTGGTGGGTGACCTGCAGCACTAGAACAGGTTGAAGGAATGCAGCTTTCTGGACTGCAGCAGCTCTGTACTATTTAAAGATGTAGCTAATCCTGAGAATGCAACAAACCTGCTGCTTCAGAAATCATACTACATACTTGAAGTTTTGCTCTAGCAGCCCCTAAAAGCCGGCATGGGGTTGAAGGCTGAGACTTCTTGACAGCTTTGAGAAGAAACCTTTTCACTCTGTACTCGTTCAAAATACCTTTGCCTATATGTTCCATCATTCTTTGTGTGGGAGAGGTGAGGGAGAAATTTGGTGGCAGTGTTTTCTATGAACAGATCCCAGTGGAGCATAATGCAGGGACAGTACAGCATCCTCAAGGCTAACACAAAATATTATATTGAGTAAAGCCATATTATACATTCCTAAATGCTTCCTGACCTTGAATTATCTGTTCTCTTGAATATGCTTTGTGCACTTTTGTTGATGTTAATGATGCTTTTCTTTCTGAGGGCCATGAGTGAACCAGCATAGTGTCATGATTTACCTTGGTTGCAATAGCTCTGCAGTACCTTGCTGGCCTGGGGTGCAGTGGGCTCCCTCAGGTGCCAGAAATAGGTGGCTTGGTTTCTAAGATTGTTGTTGTGTGCTTTGAGATTTATGGGAAGAGTTTGGAATATGAGGCCTAAGTTTTGCAAGTGGAGGAGGAATGTGCATCTATTTGCAGCTGTAGTTGTAAGAAAGAATCTCTCTGTTGTGGGCATGTGGAGAGGATGAGGAGCCTCAAGTGTCGATCCTATTACTAAGTGTGTTCCAGCTGCAGGAGGGAGTAACCTTTTTGAACCGTCTGATGACAAGAGGGACTGCAGGAGAGGAAACTTCATAGCTCTATTACTATTTATTTATGAGAATGAATTATCTTAATGAGAAAGGATGAGGCAAACACATTTTATTATAACATTGGTACAGTTGTGCAAGGTAGTATTGACAAACTTTGGTGCAGTGTCTTCTAAACGTTTATTTCATTGGCACCACAGGTAGTCTAAATAACTTCATCGTTTGCGCCTATGTTTCTTTACTACTTCTATTCCTCCTCTTAATGCCTTAGGATTTTAGGGATCCATGGGAAGCTGACATTTAAGCTCACTGAATTTGCTCCTTTCTAGAAATCACAGGCACTGCCATTGTATTGGAAATATGGCAGTAACCGTAGAATAGTAGCATGCAGTTTTACAGATGTTTGTGGGGTTTTTTTGTAGTTTTGTTGCAGAGTTTCAAATAAGGCTTATTTCAGGTTAAGGTTTAAAGTTTAATACGTGTGAACAACACTGTGTTGATGCTGCTCTCTTGCGCCCCTGGGCTCTGTGGGTGATTTCTGAAATGTTGTGAGCATGTTTATCACAGTGCAACCTCCACGAATGTTCAGCCTGTGATTTAGTAGGACTGAAGACGTACTTTTGCATCTGTGCAGATTGTCATAAATGCTGCTGGAAACTGGCAATGATGCCTTCTAAGTACCTTTTTCTATCTGTTAAGGCTCTGAATCACTGGAAACACTGCAATGATGTAATTAAGTGAGAATAATGGTTATATGTACTGTGGCCATGTTTATTGAGGATCAGGTATTCTCCAGGCAACTGGAAAGCTTGTTCTGAGTAGCTCATTTGGGTTTAAGTCAGTGTTAGTTGTTAGATGGAAATTCTTTACTCGGTGGGCTGCCCAGAGAAGCTGTGGTGCCCCATCCCTGGAGGTGCTCAAGGCCAGGTTGGATGGAGTCCTGGGCAGCTTGAGCTGGCAGCCCTGCCCATGGCAGGGGGTTGGAACTGAATGGTCTTTAAGGCCTATTCCAACCCAAGCCATTCTATGCTTCTATGACACAGAAGACTGACCTTTTAATGAAAGACCATGCCAAACACTCACTGTCTTGTCTAGAAGGGCAAAAAGTATTCCTTAATTGTGAGTTTCATGCATGGTTGTATTTTTTAAAGTTTCCAAAGAAGCTTTAAAAAACGAGGGAGGAAAGTCCAGAGTCCCTTTTGAGTATTTAATTTTGATTCTGCATGTTTTGATAGAAATAAGAAACAGTTTCAATGGAGAGGAGAAAGTCAGAATCAAGGAGATGTTGGCCAGAAGTATGACTCTATGGCTCAGGGAGAGCCCTAGTCAAAGCAGGACTTCTGCCAGTGCTAGCCCAAATTAGCTGGAGTTTGGTCTTGTGGAGTCCTGAATGTGCCAAAAGATAGAGATTGCTCTCATTGGGCTCCTGTTTGCCCTTCAGGGGGAGTATTAATGTTGGAAATGAATCTGTGAAGGAAAATGGGAGGATACTGTGTATGAAGATGTGAATTCTAGCTTTAGGTTTAGGTTTAAATTAGAAGCATCTGAGTACAACCAGTGAAGCTTTACCACAAACCACAACACAGCTTAAGTCTTTGCAGTTCTTTTTGTTTACATACATGGTACCTATGGGGTGTGTGTTTAATTCTGGAGCATTTAGAATAAGTAAGTTGAGATGCTACAGCAGTTAAAATTCTGTCTGCTTTTGGCATTGTCAAGCCAAAGGAAGGCTCACTCAAATGTTTGTGGGGTTGTTACCTGAGGAATGTGCCTTGTGCCATGCTGATGACCAATTTGAGGAGTCCCTGGGCTGCAAGGGTGACTGGGAGCCTTGTAGGACAGCAGGTGAGGTGGGTAAGAAACATCAGTGTGGTGTCATGTCTCTTCAAGGCCGTGGCTGCTGCAGGCAGACTCACAATGGTGTTGGTATCCTGCTGTCAATCATCTGATGCAGTGCTCAGCACCCCAAATGCCTTGTAAATGTGTTGGGACCCTCAGCTCTCTTTTTTTGTTTAGGGTAGATGAAAGATGGGGATATTTCTAGCATTTGGGGCTTGAGAACTGGAGGGGGGAGGAAAAATCTCAGGAGACAACTAAATATCATAAATATCATATCATACATCTTGTGATTTATGTTGATGGTTATGTTTGGCCATTCTGTAGAAATGGATCCGATTCCCAGGCTTTTAAAAAGGCATTTCTTTGGAAATGTTGTGTTGTTCTTAAATTAAGATGTGAGTGAAGAAAATGGGAATACAGTGATCTGTATTTTGACAGTTTAAAATACACTTTGTTGCAATGCTTTTATGATATGTTAGTGTAGAATATGGGCTTGCCAATTGCAGTCATATTTTAAAGCACTTGAATTGCAGAAAGACATGTAAACTGACTGCGGTGATTGTATTTTTGTTAGTTTGGATGTGATCTGTATTTCTGTATGCATCTGTAAACATGATCCTGTTGACACGTGTGCAAGTAGGAAGCTGGTAGGAACATACTTACCTATACATCAGTACATTACTGAGATGTAGCATGGAATATTTATTACCAGTATCCCTTCACAGAATTGATGAGCTGCGAATTCATGCTAGGAGTAGTAAGGCAAGAAACTGTTTATTCTTTGTGATACAAATGGCCAGATCAGCAATAGGAATGAAAATTATTCTTCAGTTTTAATTATGGCCCAAGAAATGGTGCATTCATTATTCATCGTTAAGAGATGGCCCATACGTTTGATCACATGCTTTGCAACTCCGGCAACAGTTAAGCATTTCTTTTGAGGGAATATAGAGCATAAAATTAAATCCAAAGTTTATGACCAGAGGAATATCTCAAGGGAGAAAATGGGTGTTATCAAGAGAAAATACCAGACAGTTCAGCTTTGCAGTCTGAAGTTTTGGTGTGTATTGCACACATCACAGCAGCAGAGCCAGAAACTCCCTCATGTTTCAGGAAAGATTTTCTTTTTCCCCCATGAGAGAATTTATTTCTTTCACAGAATATGTGAAGATGGCTTTTCCACAGTGCACAAGCTGGATTCCAGAATGTCTTGCATGCGGGGATTGATTAAACAATAACCAGGTTAAGGCTAAAGCTCTTCTCGAGAGCTTTATTTGGAGTGAAAAGCAAAGTAAAATTAGAATTTGTTTGTATGTGAGAAATATATGCCACACACACACACAAAAAAAACAAACACCAAATACCCACCCCAACAAAAACATCAACAGCCAAACCTCCCCTCTGCACACCTCAGCATAGTCTGTCTATTTTCTTTAAATCAGAGTATTTGTCGTACCTTTGAGAAACAAACAAATCTGTAGCTAACACACCAGCTGGAGGCACTCGGGAACATCTCCATGGAAATATCATCTCAGAAAGCACAGATTGCTGAAGTTTCTTAGTGGTTATCTTCAGAGCACTGCTGATGGAAAGAAAATAGGAGCTGGGTGACAACTCAGTCCCCCTGATTTCTACACCCACTGTCCCAGCAGGAGGATGAATGATAGGATCTGTCCAGAGCAGCTCTCATCTCCATGGTGTAGCTGCTGTAGCCACTTCAGTCTGTGTGGGCAGCCGGCTAATGGGGCCTTTCTGGGATGTTTGTACTAGAAAATGATAGTAATTATTTATGGCTCATATCTTCTATGTAATGTTCTTTGCTTACAAAGCTTGTGTGTATGCATGCTTCTGTTTCCCTGAACAGAAGAGGGAATCATGAGATTTCTTCCCTCGCAATTTACATGTGATCCTTCCAGGGGAAAGGAACTGCAGAAAGGAATTGCCAGCTAAGTGTGTCCAGGTGGGTACTGCTCCTCTGATGAAGAAATCATTAAGATATGTCATTCTGTGGGAACCTAGAACAGAATAAAATCTCACATGGAGCATTAGTGCAAGGCATGAAGGTGAAGAAGTCATTCTCAAGGCTTGTAACTGAAGGGAGGAAAAAAAGAAAAGATTGCTCAGTCATTTGAGTTGCTACTTCATAGAACTTGAATTATAAGGTGCTTAAAGTACTGTGAAAACAAGACGTATTGCTGTCTCTTAGTCAGTACACTAGTACTAATATAAAAAAAGCTTTTCTAGCGTACCTGAATCCTCCTTTCAGCTGATGTTTTGGTAAGAATTTTGAACACATGTTCTATCTGATGTTGTATGACTTTAATTTTCAGACTAGGTTATGGAGGTATTAAGTACTAGTTCATTTGATTTCCTTTTTGTTTCCCTGGAATATTTAATAATTAAAAAAGGGTTAAGCCTTGGGTCCTAAATGCACATGATTCTTTCCTCATGCCTCAGTCATCACTGGTGTGCTTCCCTGGGCCTGTGGATTTTTGTTTCCTCTCTCCTCCTCTGCTTTCACATGGCAAAGCTGTGTTTGTGGCAGAGTGTTGCTACCTATGTGGGCACCAGTGAAAACACAGCAGCACTGGCATTGCTGCAGCATTCCTGCTTACATCAAGTCCCCAGGACTCTCTTGGCTTGTTGAGCTCAGCCCAGGCTGCTGTGCCATTCACTGCTGACACCCAAGCTGGGGGTGCTCCCATGTTTTGATTTGAGTTTGCATACCCAGAGTGTGACGTTTTGAGAATGCAGGAGTTACTCTGGGTTGTGTTTCTCTGCAGCAGTAGCTCATCCTGTAATATTGATCTAGTTTGTTTCTTACACAGAACAGCAGAAAAAAATTGTCCCTGTGCTGCTGCTTCTGCTTAGTTTATCATTGTGAAAGACATGGTCCATTTCACTAGGGCTCCTTCTGTGTTTGTAGGTTAGATATAACTCCCTGTGGGTCAGCTGTACGTCTTCAGCTGTGAATGTAGGTCAACTGGCTGCTACGTAGTATGGTCTTTGTTCTTAAAAGCACAGGTCCTCTTATGCAAGTTCACAATACATTGTATTTATCTACCTTGTAAGAATATTCATTTTGGTGAAGTTACGAGTGGTCCAACAGCTTTTGTGACATTGGAAGTCCTACCAGCATGGTAGCAAAAAAAAGAAAATGTAGACACTATCTGGCTTCTCGTAGGGCCATACCAGTGTACAGATGGGGTCTTCATATGTTTTCTTCTCCTTAGCTCAATGTCCTTGTAGAAAGTTGCAATGCTTCTCAGGTCAGTGGCAGAGAAGGTAAACCATAACAGCGCAATTCAGTATGGTTGTGTCTCTGTCCAGGGGTGAGGCAGAAAAATCAGGTTATTGTTTTGCTGCAGCAGAAAAGCAGGCAATTTGGAACTGCTACCAGTTTTCTTGCACAAAATCACAGAATAAAATACAACTTCATAATGGAAATGATGTGACATTAAATATGAATTGCTTGTTGCCTTCCTGTAAAAAACAGAAGGCATTTTCATACATAAAAATCCATATTTTCTCCTCATTTCCATAACCACTATTAAAAAATGTGCAAGATATACTCTATATGTATATTCGGTATATCTTGGCAGCCATTTCCAGCTGGGAAAGGAAGCATTGCCAGTCTGACATTAGTCTGCTGCTCCAAGAAGATGAGAAAGGCAGTCTGATCAAGGGCAAATTGCATAGGGTACTTTACCAGTCTGGAAATCAGGCTGTTGCATGCACTGGAAAGTATAGGTGAGCCTGTCCAACACTGGCCATTGGTCCCCCATTAAAAAAAAAAAAAAAAAAAAAAAAAAAAAAAAAAAAAAGCACTCGCAGGGTACATTATAACTTTCTGCTGTGATGCCCTTCACTTTGCCTGCAAGAATTTTCTCTTTCCTTGCCCCTCATGGTGCAGCAGGATGTGGTTTGCCAGGTTCATTAACTTTCTCTGAAATAAAGAATTTCTAGCTTGGCAATTGCTGGAGAAGAGAAAATCTCACTGATTTATCAGACCGTTGCCAGAGCAGAAATGACCAGAGATGTGTTTATTCACCTTCAGTGAGAGTCCCTCATAGCAGCTTCAGCCCAGCCTCATCAGCTGGCAACATCCCCTGAATCTCAGGAGTGGAGTGGAGAATGGCAACCTTGTGGAGTGAGGCTGACAGCAGTTTTGTGTGTACATGGAGCGCAGACAAGTTGTGCAGCGTTCAGATCTTCATGAGCAATGGGAAATTCTCTCCTCGAATGGCTCAGCAGAGATATTCCTCTAAAAATGTTCATCTGGAAACACACATGCTGTTCTAATCTAGTAAATAGATGTGGACTATATTTCATTAGGAGTTCCGGTGTGCCTAAGTAGATTCAGGGCAGCAATCAAACTGTGACCTAACCAGATATGTCTCTCCTTTAGATTTCATTACAGGAGTCTTCTGGGGCAGCATTAAGGATGAGCTTAAAGCCCACATTCAGTGGCCAGCAGAAATGAAGGAAAATACTTCTTCCAGTTGCTGCTGTAATGTTCTCAGAGGTTGATGAGGAAGATACCTGAGCTTTTAATGTTACTGCAAACATGTGGTGTGAATTGGGCAGTGAAAGGATCTGCTCTCTTTTCCTTCAGCTGAGGGTTGGTTTGCCAGCGGTGGGTGCTAACAGCAGATCTTTTAAACAGTATCAAGGTTTTCTGGCTTAAAAACTACCCTTGTGGTTTCCAGGACTACTGTGTGCTTTTAGAGCCAGAGCAGTGACCTGGAAGGAAGCTGCCTAAGTGCTGCTGACACTGGCAGCAGATGTCATGGGTCAGAGGTGGCACAGAACATAAGATGGTTGCTGGTCCAGGGCTGCCTGTTTTGTCTGGAGGTGGGGGCAGGAAGTAAAGTCTATGTGTGTTTGTGGCCATGTCTTTGTGATACAAATAGTGGCTACCAGTGCTCAAGAAGGAGCTCCTTCCTTATGCTGCCTGACCACAGTCCTGAACACAGTGGATGTCGGCAGAGTGAGAGGGTGTTCTGCAAGGATTCCCAAACTGCTGCTCCGTGTTTTTTTCTGGGTGACAGAAGCAGCATAACCACCTTGGTTCAGCTCTAAACCTAGTCTAATGTATTCTGCCTTGCAGCAAGACTATTTTGGTTAGGAAGGATCATCTGAAGGATGTGATGCTATTTGCACTTGGCCTATCCCCACCAACTCTGGCCGGCACTGCCCACTCTTATCAAAGAAGACAGAATGTCAGGAGCTCTGCTGGCTGGCCGTCAGGACTGAGGGCAAAGGATAAGCAGATAAACATAATCTTTATATGAAAGAGGATAATTAACTTCTGGAGCAACGTATCAGTGTTTGTTGTAGGTTCTTCACCACTTAGAATTATGAAATGATGATGATGATTATTCTGTCAAATATAAAATATGCACATATGAGTGAGTTCAGTGACATTTTTTGCTCTGTTCGATGCAATGAAGGCAGGCTGTAATCACAGTGATCTTTTCTGGCCTTATAAACATAAATTATACATAGAGTTTTAGTATTAGGATTACATTATTATTTTTTTCTTGAAGCATCTACTCCTTTGTCTGTATCCTCGTTCTGACTCACATGTATTTAAAAGCAGGTTAGTTTCTCATAGCTAGTTAATGTGACCTTCATTTATTCTTGCACAAAACAACAAATATTTCCCCAAATATTTCATGATCTCCCTTAAGAATCAAGTGTGATGTTAAGTTTCAGGGTTCAGAGATGCTAGAGGAACTGAGGACCCTATACCAAAAAATCTTTCCTACTTATATTAGCAGAGTTAAGCATGGGAAGCATGAATTTTAACAAAGTTAGGATTTATGTCATGGAGAATCCAAAGGAAAAACTGGAGGAGCTTCCCTGCAACAGATTTCAGTTTTTTTGTGCCAATAACTTCTCTCGTTTCTCTTCCATATGCTTGTACATTGCAGTCTCTTTCCAGCAGTGGCAGTCTCCAGAAACAGATTTAAAGATGGCAGGCTGTAGTTTGTCAGAATGAATGTATTTTCTGGTTACTAGTAGTTTCAAGAGTGTAGCTCACAGGGGCTGCTGAGAGTAGAGCTGAATCCAGGGTTTTTGGCTCACTGCTCTTCCTGATGCTTTCCCAAATGCAGGACTGGTATTGGGCTCCACTTAGGGGAGGACTGCCTCACAGTGCCAGTGCCCACAGTGCCAGTGTCCCTTGCAAAAGGCATCAGACTTAGAGGCTCGGAAAGCAGCTGCAGGTTGGGAGCCCTCTTATGTACAGCCTTGACTGCGCTGCGTTTGTTGTCAAGGAGGTCTTTAAGCACCTCAGTGTGATTCAGCATTTTGTCTTGTTACAATGAATGTCTCACAAAAGAAGGGCCAGTTGTACTCCAAATTAAGGCAACTTTTCCGCATCTCTATACCCAGTATTACCCAGAATTACTACTTTTTTTTCCAGTGGTTGAGAATTCCTTAGAGATAATTTCCTTTATTAACAAGAGAAGTGTTTGCACTGCCAGAAGCTGAGAAGTAGGTTACTGATTTATAGAGAATAGGGTTACAAAAGCCTTTGTAGACACAAAGATGTAGTTTAAACATTTCCTGCCTGAGCTTTTCTTGTCAGCTCTGCTCCTGATCTAAGAATGTCAAACACCAGCTCTCACATGTTGCTGTTTTTTCTCTTGTGGTTTCCTGGTAGATCTGCAGAGGGGATATACCACTGTTATAACTTGATATTGACCCCAGGCAAGGGCCAAATACAGGAATTCATGTCCACTATAAGATGTTTTTTTGCTTGTTTGTTTCTTCAAAACCTATGATAAGCTCATTGATCTAAATCATCAAGTGCGATAAACAGGAATTATTCCACTGAAATGACTATCAGTGACTTTGAGATTTATACCAATATAGATAAATCTGAAGCAATTTCAATGAAATGGAGTTAAATACTTAGTTTAGGCAAAAGAGCCATTCTTCTCTTCTGTCAGACAACAGATAATCCACTCTTCAGTTTTTTTCTGGACATGCCCAGAGGCATTCATTTTTTGTAGCTTGATTTACAGCTTCTTTTCACCACGCATTGCCTCTGCTTTAAAGAACAGTGTACCTTTAGCCTCATCTTTCAAACTTGCAATCCTCTTCTTTACCCTGGCACTCGGGTAAGAATGAATTTCATAAATCTTGTCTCAATTCACTACAAAAGAGGTCAGCTTCATTTCCTTTCTGTAATTGTTCTCATGATGGTGAAGAGTACTTTGAAATGAGGAGGCTGGTTTTCAAGTGAAATATAAAGTCAGGTAATACACCGAGCTCCTTGTAGATGGTCTGTGTAACAAGGTGGCAAGCTGTGTTATCAAGTGTCTTGCTAGTAAAAGGACAAACAGAGCAGGTTCTGTGTGCTGCCCTACTAATTTAACTTAAGTTAATTAACTTAATTTTTTATGGAGATGTAAGATCAGATGAACCTCTTGCAAAAAGAGTCTTAAGATCCATGATATAGTGCTATCTTTAGTGCAGTTTGTTGCAGACCAAATTAAATCAATGAATAGCCCAGGTCTCTTTCTGATAGCATTAATTACCTTAAAGATCACTGATCTTGCACACTTCTATGTAATGATCATAACATTCTCAAACTGCCAGCATTGTTACAAAATGTTCTTCCATTACTGTCAATCATAAGAAGATCCTTGTTTTGATGAAAACAGGCCTAAAAAATCATGTCAGAAAAGCATTCCATAAAAAAAATAAAAAAAAATAAAAAAAAAATTAAAAAAAAATTAATCTGTACAGAAAATATTTTACAGGTCAGACAAACTGAGAGACTTTTTATCCAACTTCAGTTAGACTCCTTTTTAATAGATATCTCCCATAATCTGTGGAGAGTGCGCATTTCCAGAGGGAAACCATTGCAACAACCAGAAATGGTCTTTTTAAAGTAGAGTTAATTATACTGCAATGACTCTGGGGCTGTGAACCAACCTGCGCACTGTGAAACACTGACTAAATGTGAGTCTGCTGTTGTTCAGCTGAAATGCTTATACTTTACCATTTATACTTGAGTTCTTATGCAAGGGTTTGAACTTGATCAGTCTTTCCCTGTAAAAAACATGTGTACTTCTAGTTGCAGTTCACACTAGGAGTGAATTTAAAAGAATTCTGATTATCAGTTCTTTAGAGGTGTTCCTCTTGATCACTCTGATCATGGCCAGTATTCCAGGCACTACATGCAAACAGCACTGCTGAAGATGATTACCTTTCCCTTACAAATTGCCGTCGTTACTCAAGTATTTTTCTCCTCATTATTCTGCGTGCTTCCTCCTCTATAGTCCCAGTAGGTTTGTCTCTAAGACCGCAATGTGGCGCTGTGACTCTCCCTGGTGCCAGTGGGAGTCATGCTCCTTGAGTCTTGCATGCCATTTTGAAAACACTGGAGCAGATTTTTGTCTTTTCAGGTGTTTTGTATTTCCTTCATTTCTTGGGTGATTTTCTGTTTCTGAACTGTGCGCTGATTTCTGTGTGTTTAAACCACTTGCTGTGGAGAGCAGCAGAAAGAAATTTCCTGTTCTGAACAGGGTACCTCAAGTGCCAGGGAAGATACATAGCTATGTTGAGTGCAGCTGATGGAACCTGGTTTTCAGCTGTGCTGACGGAGAAGCTATGCTGCTGGTATGTGCTGTAACTGCAAGTCAGTTCTGACATATTCTGGATAAAACACAGCTCCCTGCCCTCAGTACTCCTGTAGCCCTCCTAAGATGGCCAACATGACTCAGAAAGGCTTTATCCTAGTGCAGTTTCTACCAGCAGGAAGAAAACTCTTGAAGGCATACACTGACATACCCAAATTTGTTGTTAGTCTGGGCAAAACAAATGTCTTTCTGCCAAACCTATTGGCTTTCTCTACCACTCTTCTAGATGGAGGACTGCAGTGCAGTTTTATTGGACAGCATAAAAGGTAAATGAGCTGCTTCAAGCCTGCAGAAAAACTAGTTACATCATCATCTTGGTACTAAAATTTCTGTAAAATCCTGTTGGATAATAAATACAGCGGAGTATAGTTCTGGAAATACATCAAGAAGTAAGCTCCAAGGGGTGAAGCCTTTAGGGGTATTTTTGTTATAATCAGTTACCTGAGGAAGGAGGAAAATCTCTCTGTGGAAGTATAAAGTGCTTCCAGCTAATGAAAAGGAATCAATGCCAAGAATATTAAGTGACTACATTATGTTTGCCACTAATTTGCTCTGCTCTCATTTATCTTGAAGCTTCTTTTAAGCTGGTGAAAAGATATATCTCTTGAAAGCACGAGGAGTTATTCTTGGAAGGTGTCTATTGTTATCAGCCCCATGTGACAGCCATCTAATTGTATCATTGGTAGCACTGGGATCTCCTTTATTTTTTATTTATTTTTTTTACTATTTTAATGTTTAGTTACATTAGCTGCTATTTGTGCTAGTCAGTGTCTTTGGGTCTGCAATAATATTCCCTCTGTAAAAATCTCCTTCTGGGGAAAAAGAGCTGTATGGAAAAGGAGAGCGCTCTGTATTTTGACATTCAGTTAAGCCGTAAGGCTGACACAAAGCTTACAAATCTCCTAAACCTTCCCTTATAGTCCTCCAGCAGGGCCCTGACTCTGGATGCCTTTAGGTGCGGGTTCCCTCTGTGTGGAAATTTCTGTAAGATGAGTCTCCTACAAGTCAGAAACACTGATGTGTGTGTAGCACCTACCCCTGCAGTTGTTTTGATGTTTGGTTTTTAAAATCTTGTTCAGATTGTTTTCCTGAAGACTGGAGTCAAAACCTGAGATAGCCAAAATGGCTATAAAAAAGTTGGCCTAAAGTGAGCTGTGGTGGTCACCCATGGCAAGTCTGGTGACCAAGAGAAAAAATTAACAAAGAAAAGTCTCTTTTATTTCCAGCACTTGAGCAGCCCCATGCTGAATGAATCTTGAGTCCAGATCCCAGATGGCATCCAAAAGACGTACATTTTCTTCCATTCTTTTAAATCACTCCTGGGCTCAGGGTGAGCTCTAACCCCCAGAGTCTTCCTAGCAAAGTCATCCAATGCAGTGCCAGCTTCAAGGATAGAAGCTTTGTCCAAGTTCTGTGCTAGTAATTTCTGGAGTGTTTCTGGCCCAGCTGTCTCCTGTTTTTGTTTTTGTTCTACTTCTCTGCACTGCACTAGACTGTACTGCATCCAGAAAAGGTTAAGCACAGCGTTTTTCTCCTCCTGGGAAGGAGAAGCAGGTCAGCAGCCTGCAGGCAGTTTTACTTAGCATTTATTGAAACCTTTCAGCTTCAAACGTTCCACACTTGCCTGTGGAGCTTACCAGTCTGGAGAAGAGGAGGCTCAGGGAAGACCTTATTGCTGTCTATAACTATGTGAAAGGAGGTTGTAGTGAGCTGGGGGCTGGCCTTTTCTCTTGTGTAACTGGTGGTAGGACTAGAGGGAATGACTTCAAGATGCACCAGGTGAGATTTAGGCTGGACGTTAGGAAATACTACTTCTCTGAAAGAGTGGTCAGGCAGTGGAATGGGCTGCCCAGGGATGTGGTAGAGTCACCGACCTTGGAGGTGCTCAAGGGATGTTTGAATGTTGTGTTGAGGGATATGGTTTAGTGAGAACTATTGGTGATGGGTAGATGGTTGGACTGGATGATCTTGTAGGTCTTTTCCAACCTTGGTGATTCTGTGATTCTGTACTGTACCAGAGGTGCTGGACACCCCACAGAAGCTCGCAGTAGATGTGTTCAGTAGTGGCTGAGTGGCTTGCAGCTCCAGAGGTTCTCATCTGTGCGGTTTTACTGAGGTAATCTACACCAAGCAGCTCTTTGATGATAAATGGAGCACAAACAGCTGACAAAAAGATGGCTCCCCTGGAGCATGACATTGATGGACAGAGGTCTGTGGGATGGGACTTGAAGGAAGTGTGTTCAGCATGGGTCTTCAGCCAGCATAGCATTGGCTGGACATGTGAAGCTGATGTCATTTCTAGAATCATGTGAATATGGGAAGAGTTTTGATGCATGTGTTCTTTTTCCTGAAGAAAGCTGAAAAGGAATTTTCTAGTTTGGAAAATAGGAAGTTGATTTCTTGATTGAAGAGTGACAAATCATAGCACAGGAAAGGAAAATAAAGGTGAGGACATATCACTGCATTACCAAGAAACTTTCTGGTGTGCTGATTCTGTCAGCATTCCACTGGGAAATAGATCTGGAACAAGTAGGGGATCTTTATCTGTGTTCTTGACTTAAAGGACAATTTAAACATTGAGCTATTATCTACATTTCTATCTATGATGTTGGCATGAATTACCGTGGTTTGTAGCAGATGTAAGTATTAAAGTTGTCTTGGAATATGTATGTGTCTCTGAATACACATCTTTATATATATATATGTATATTCAAAGACTATTTTTATACATTTTTCTTTAATGTGGATTCCTTAGATGTTGCTCTAGTTCTTGTAAGCTCTAGAAGCTGGTGTGTTGTTCTTCACTGAAATGAGCAATGTTAGGGCATAAACCCCCTCATAAAAGCACTGTCTAATTTCAGCTCCACTTCAGAGAGACTGAAGCACATATTGAAGTGTTTTGCTGAATTGTGGTATTTAGGGTTTAGATATGTGATGTTCATTCTGATGTTATACAGTAATAACAGTCTAAGAAATTCTGGTCAGCCTGAATAATTCTTAGCAATTATTAGCTGCTGCATTTATTTGTGAAACTGGCTGCATTTTAACTTTTCCCCTAAGAATTTGGAGCTGTACTTTGCCCTGTGACTCTTGTAGAGACATTGTCAGCTGATGGGAACCCCAGCAAGAAATGACCAAGACAAATCCTCTTTGTCATAAGATATAGCAGTGTAATTTCTTGGTAAAAGATAACATCATTTGCCCTCACATCTCTCTGGCAGTAGCAAATTACTTTTTCACCCTGAAGTATCTGATGTTGCCTTTTTCCACTTATTTCAGTGTAGCTGTGAGAGCCTTAGCAGACTTGTGAATTAGGCATGAATACAAAAATGTGATTTAACTCATTTTGATTTCAGACAGAATTAAGCCTCTACTTAAAGCTAAATTTGTACTTGTATGCAGTTGAAGATGACTTTGTCATTGGTTTGTGCAAGGGGAAAATCAAACCCACAAATATGTACAAAATAAGACAGTTATTTTGTGAAATTCCTTTTCCCATTTCCTCCTCTTTTTCACATTTTGCTGTACTAAAAGTGTATCTTCTTTATGAATTTCCAAAGATTTGACAATGGTGATTTCCACAGCTATGCTGGTGTCCCAAAACTTATGCCAGTAACTCTAATCTGTACACCATCCGTCTTTCCTTAGCAGTCTCACTAGACCTACAGTAGATGTTAGAGCAGTTTTGCTACTACTTCTGAACTCTTGCTTCTACTGCTGAACTTCTGTTTAACTTTGCCTGTTTTGTTGTTATCTTTTTTGGAAAAATAATTACGTTAAGAGACACTTTCAAGCCTTAAATCTTTAGGTTTCTTCAGGCTGCACAGTTGGAGATGAGAGCATTTACGACCTGCCCAATCTTGGTGAATCCTGCTCATCTCTCATGAGTGCAGCCACCTCCTCTGATGCAAAAGCATGGGGTAACAAGGGGAGCCCAAAGCCTTTGAGCTTTCGTGACACTCAGGTGTTGAAGTATTTTACGAGATTTTCACAGCTCCAGTGTTTTCATAGTCACAGCCCTGTGTGTGCAGCCTGATAGGTCGGCTGAGCTGTTGCTGACCAGTGTAAGAACAGACAGTTCTTCCTAACACACTATTTCTAGGATGCCTGTCCTGCAATCATGCTGTTAGTGGGAAGAGGCCCTCTTGCTGGCAGTCACAGTAAAGCAGCCAAGACTTGAGCAAAGCCCAGAGAACAATTTTTCCCATTTGTTTCTAGGGCTGGTGCTTTGCTGAGGATTTAGCTGGCTTTGTGACTATTCCAGTCTAGTAAGTAATGTCTTATAATAAGATATGGGGGTGCCAGATCAGTCTACAATCCCTCAGAGTCGATAACAGTGAAGAAAATAAAGATAACTTTTGCCCAGAAGTCACTAGTCTGCGATAATCAGGGTAAGTCATTCACCCTTTATCTTAAAGTATATTAAAACCACACTGCATTTCCTATTGAGCAGTGATAGTCCAGAAGGGTATAAATCAGGCTCTCTGCTGCAGTGCATGGTATGTCACACTAAGTGCAGCTGTAATTCTACCCCAAGTCTCTGTGCTTTGCACCTGAGTTATTTGATAGTATCTCCACAAAGAGTGCCTAAAATATGAGTACATCAGAATATGCATTTGTAGACACATGGCAAAGTGGCTCACACTTCGTTGGGTCCAGAGTGACTGGAGGCTGTTTAGCCTACTTTATCAGGTTATACTGTTTCCTTCCTAAGCCCCGAGCTACCTTGCCCTGTTGGCTGAGGCACATTGTACCTGAGCATACACAGTCCCTTTAGTAACTTTACACCTGAGTCATTTGCAAAAATTAATTTGCAAACAGAAAGGACAACCTGGTTTTGAGGGTAAGGATTTTGAAGTGTGGGGCAAGAGTCTCTGGGACTGGACCTCAGTCTTGTCTTCCTCTGGAGCTCTCATCAGTAGCTGTTGATCTTCAGGGAGCTAGGGCTTCCAGAGAAACAAGGCAGGATGCAGCCTATGGCAAATGTTCCTGCTCAGTGATCTCTAGAAGGTGTGCAGAGCCCTTAAGGAGAACTGACAGCAATTTTTAGAGAGGTCAAATGCTAGTGTGTTGTATTGGAAATGTTCTGCTTTCAAGGGCTGCTTTCATTCTATGTTTGTACAGAAATAACCTGGAGTTTTGGGGGCCCCAGTTTGGGTCAGTTTGCTGTAGTGGAACTAGAGAAGTACAATTAGAAGATCGTGCCTCTTTAAAGTGAAAAAGCCAGAAAATATTGTTGCAGAGCATTCTTATTATCAGAAAGGTTTACAATTTGTGTGCTATTTGTCTTCTAAGACTGAAAGAATGTGTGACAGCAAACTGTGTTCAAATACATAGATAAGCTCTAATGTACAGAAAGAACACAGTGCTCAGGAAAAGCTCTCCATGGCTTCCCATATATTATCTTCCCTGAGAAAGAAATCAGGCTTGTCCCCTTCCCACCCCCGCCCCCTCCCCCATATGTTTGGGCCTGGCCTGCAGTATCTGTGTCAGCATTGCATTACTGCTTGATATCCTGGATGGAAAGGATGCCTTTCTCTTTGCTTACTTTTTAGTTCAGGTCAGCTAGAAACAAGCTGTGTGCCAACTTAGAGTGCAAACTTAAATATTTGATTTTTTTATTATTATTTTTTTTATCCACTATGTGTTATTTTTGCAAAACATTCAGTAGCTGCACAAGGCATGAAGAACTGACACCCAGGGTTCCTTTTTTGATACTGTGTTATACATCAATAAATTATGCAGGACAGACAGACTGAAAATGCCCCAATGTACCATGTATGTCACTGATGGCACACAGTATGACCAAAGGTAAATTTACTTGAGATACAGTAATACACATAGGAAAATTAGAACAGGAAAAACACCTGAGCGTACATGCATGAATGCTCAAGATACTCTTTGGTAAGATCTAAGATTGAGCACATTCAGTGAGTAAATACTCTGCCTGGAACACAGTGCTCATCTTCCCAGCACACTTCCCCTGAGTATAGATGGAGAGGTGTTTTTTCTCTGAAGTTAGGGACAGCCTCCCTGTTTGCCCCTGTGTTCTGCAGCCAGGGTTGCACTGGAGGAGCAGTTGTACAGCTCTTTACAGTACATTTTGTTGTAGGGAAATGCAAGTATTGCACCTCTGGGTCCACACCACAGCTTCATCTAAAACTTGCTGTCAAAAAAAGCTGAGGTTACTCTCACTAAGTATTAAATATTTTAACATGAACTTCCACTTTAATCTATGTTGTTCTTACTGGGAAGATCTAGCTCTTCAACTGTGACACCTTCCCCCCAAGTCACCAATTTCAAGTAATGAAGATGTGCTGGGAAAAGTGAAATCTTACAGATCTGTGGCCATCTGGGGCTCATCGCCTGCTCAGTCTCTGGAGAGATCCTGTGTTTCAGGATGCTGCATACTTGCAGAGCGGTGCACTTGGTGAAATGCTTCTTCTATGCTCACTGTTTCTTGGGAACTAACTCCTAGATATCTGCCTTGGCTTCTCTGCATAGGTAGAAACAGCTGCAGGAAACCCAAGATCGCCTTGCTAATTTCTTGTCCCAGAAGGTGTCACTGAAGAGCCAGGAAAGGTACAGGTTTTGTACAAGCAAAGGAAACGGGGTCTTAATAGCAAATTCATGAAGTAGAAGCCTGAAGATGGTTAAAAGCAATCGGGAGGCAGAGATCCAAGAGGCTACACAAGGACTAAAGACCTGGGGATTTTTGTGTCACAGGATGAACATCTGGAAATTGCCAATTCTGTGTTATTTCTCAGTGAAATCATATTATGATCTGTAACAAAACTAACTGATTCTTGAGAGGAGGTAGAAAGAGGTTCATGGTTTTGGAAATGCTTTTTTTGTTTGTTTGTTTTGTGTTTTTTTTTTCTTTTGTTTGTTTTTTAAACATATCTTAAAGGAATGGGAATGCATCAGCCTTGCTCTTCAATTCGTACCTGTCAGCTCAACATGTTATATACCATCACCATCATCATTTTTGCACAATCTTTTTTTGCAAAATTTAGGTCTTCAGGCCTATTCCTAAGGAAGAGAGGAAGAGCTGGGACTTTCTGTATGGAAAGACCTCACTTTCTAAGGAAGCCATCTTTTTGTAAGGAGGTTGTCCCTGGTGAGCCTGTTAGCAGACTTCAGGTATTCCCACACAGACCTCAGTGACTTGGTACACACTCTGTGTCTGATTGCTTTGGTGTTATTTATTAGTATTACCTATCATTGGCACTGAAATATCTGCTGCTGTCTGAGGCAGTATAGTGGACTGGGTGACCAAATCCATGCACTTTAAAGAGGGTAATGAGAGTCTTTGGTGAAAAAAGGAAGAAAAAGTTTAGTTGATATGTCAACTACTGAGCTGGTACATATTTAGCAAGTTCTTGACTCTTTGTGGTCCTTTTTCCTCTGTTTCCAATTGAATGGTCTCTGCTGGGTTGGTTTACCTTGCCTATAACTTAAGACGCAACATCTTGGAGTAACCTCTCCTGCCAACAGACATGGCCATGACACAAAATACAGTGTAGAAAATTTCATTACCAGATGGGTACCACCCCACTGGAAGCTGTCTTACAGTGCTGGGCAAGGTTCATCATTCAAAAGGACTTTCAAAGTCTTGGGGAAAGAATGTAAAAATAGTTCTAAATTCTCTAAAATGATCATCTATGCATTAGATAGAAGCCACTGAACTTTTCAAATAAGTGAAAACTGAAATGTTTCTCATAGCTTCCTCTTCCACAGTTAAATCACACAGTAGCTGCAAGTACTTCTGATGGTAGAGATAATAGCAGACTCATAGGAATATATAAGAAAGAAACTTTGCTACTGTTGCTACAATGAAAATAACCTAGAAAACTCCATTTGTAATAACTTAATAATGTATACACAGTGACATCCTGCTTAAAAGATGCATGGTCATGCATTAAGATACTCTAGCAGATGAGCGTTGCAGGTCTCAGTGCTGGAATGTTGCTATTTAATCATTCCTTTGGCAGATTAGCTTGGAGATAACATATCCTCATGCATCGTTATCCATTGAAATAAAATCAGTAAGAGTTGGTTCACCCATATTCCCCACTTTTTCTGACTTTTATTTACTCTTTCTTTTTTTAATTATTATATATATATACATATATATATATCTTTTTATTTTGTACTGCAGCCACTGATCTGTCAGGGATTTCAGCCTTTAGCTCAGGGTTATCAGAATGGCACTGTGAGTAAAAAAAACCACCTGTTTCAGCTTTCATCCATCTAAAACAAAAGCATTTATCACTAGAAATGGAGTGTGAAAAAGAGAGAAGACTTAAATGCACGTGTGATTCTGAACACTCGGAGAAAATGTGGGCTGTCTTACAAGGCCTTTTCCATCTAGTGTTCCTAGATTTTCACAGAGCACTCAGTGAGTAGCTGAGTTGTTTTTTCTTAGCTGGTCTTGCACACCTTGTGGTAGCCGGACTCTTAAGTCAATTCAAGAACAGTCACTATGTCTGCCTTTATGGGATCAATAGGCATGAAATACCATGAGAGTGCTCGATTTTCTCTGCAAATTCACTTGCACTTGTATGTTAGATGACTTTTTAGTAAACTTCATCTGTCTCTGGTTTGCCCTTTGTATGGGAAATAGGTAATCACAGCCTGAACCTCTGATTAATCAGCTGAGGCAAGTGTTGTGTCAGCTGTGGGAGCACAGGTGAGCGTAATTTAGCTGTGCTCCCAGAAGGGGTGGAGCTTGACTCCACCTCCTCTAGACCTCATTTAAGGGCTGACCATCACTAAGGTAGCATTTCTTAGAGGTTGCTCCCTGCTGGAGATTGCCTCAGCGTTTCCATGGGAAGGCATCCATATCGGTGAGTTTTTCCTTTTAAATAACCTTTTGAATATCTGTTACCATCTTTGTATCATTCCACCTTACATCCTTCCACCGCATTTTCTCCTTCTGTTAAAGATTTGTTTTCCTGTTTGGAAATACGTGCCAAAAAGCGGCACTGTGGGTAGGAACGTGTAGTCACTAAATGAGTGTGTGTGTGGTGCCTGTCAAACAGCTACTGCAGGGAGCAGCCATGTTCCTCTGAGGAGTTTTGTTGACGATGAGATTTACTTCTGTAAGCAAATTTTTGCTGAGCTAAGACTTTCACTTTGAGTAGTTATTTTGCTTTGTGGCTGGTTCTATGTACTTTGTTAAAGTTACACGAGCGCTCACAGGAGTTGAGATGCTCACATCTGCCCAACATGAAGGCTACAGTGAGGTGTTTCCATAGCATGTTTCCATAACAAGCATTTCTAAATCAGCATGGCTGATCCTGAAATTGTTTTCAGCACAACCATTTCTACTGAAGAAGATGCTGAAAGGACTGTCCTGTTTGCACTGGTTTTTGTCCAACCTCATATGCATTTCACAAGGCCTGATATGCAGAGAGCTGAGCCTATTCAGCTTAGTCTAAGCAGTATGAGTTTTAAAATGCTGTTATGAATGTGCAAGCACTGCTGGCTTTGTTGTCACCATGTTGGCGATGCACAGCTGGGAAAGCAGGGCTGCAGCATCTATAGCAGAAAACAGTCGCGCTTGTTAATGCGAGCAGTCTTTGTATCCTTCAGTGGTAACTGTTTCTGCCATCCTGAAATGGAGTTACTAACTGCCCTCCTTTTGGTGAACCTGTTGAGACTTGTGGTGGCTCTGGAAAAACAGGGGTAGCGGACAGCTACATTCAGTCCTAGTTGGTAGTATGCCTTTTGTATGGGCCTGCTTTTGCAGAGGCGATTTGCAATTTTGCTTTTTCCATCACAATATGCTAAAACAAAAAAACTGGCACCAATTATTCTCTGAAATCCTCGGAGGAAACTTCTCATACAATTCCTCCAAAAGCACAGAATTCATACAGAGCAATTACTAATGCCTACTTCGGTGATTTCAAAAAAATTTTTATTTTATTTTATTTTATTTTTTTCTCCATCAGGACTAGAAACAAGAGAGGATCATGTTAACAAGAGCATTATTTTTGTAAGATTTGAAAGCCGGGCCCATCTCCATGTCTTCCAGAACTCCACTTCCCCAATTCCTTACAGGTTAAATATATTTAAACATTTGCCCTGTGCATGCCTGCAGCTTTTCAAGCTTGTTATTCTGGGAAATGTTTCTGCATGTCCTTGTCCCTTAGTCCTTTGAATTTCTTGTGCGGTTTCTTGAGTAGTGAGATGGTTAATGTTTACTGGCATTGCAATTGCAGTACTTGTCAGATGAGTTGGCATCTGTTCAGGTAAAGGGGAATATTATATAGCAGAGCAATCAATTCCATCTCTCTTCAAACATGGCTTATCAAGTTGGGATAGTTGTAAGAGAAAGGGAAAAGAAGGCACTTTCAACCTCCGTAATTAAACCAGAACTACTTCCCAAGGGGGCACTCTGTGTCTGAAGTCAAGGCTTGCCCCTTTTGGTTTGTGTTGCTGCTTGAATTCATTTAGCTATCCCAGCAAAATGCAATTTTCTGCTAATACCAGAATGTCCACTCTGGTCTAACACAGCTCATTTACTTAGACCAGTATAACTAAAATCTCCACAGACAAGCTTGCAAATGCCTACTTATACTCTCTGTGTTTAGAAAGGTCCCTTTTTGCATTAACAAAACAGAATTTCCTTTTACAAGACCTAAGAGTCTGCCAAGCAACTACCGGATATCTAATCCTTTGTGTCTTCTGAAGCTAATGTCATTTACCTGTGCTTTGGGTAAGAACTGAGTCTGTTCCCTCCCCAGCCAGTGCTTCCCTGCATTTCCACCCCCAGCCTCCCCCTAACAGGCACCCAATTCCCATACCAAGCAAGCTTTTCTTTCTGTTAAAAAGGACAGGAAACAGAAATTACCACCAGTTCTTGGCATTATCTTTTCGGCATTACCTTATGCAGGATACATCTTCCAGTCTCTCTTGTTAAAAAAGGCACAGAAAGACCTTTGGTGATGGTTTATTTGTTTTTATGTTTGTTGGTCTATTCCTTTTCCCTAGGCAGTCAACAGGTTGAATGCAGAAACAGAGGCTTCTTTTCTGACTGATTTTTCATTTCTCTAGGCACAGCATTACTACTTTACAGATCCTTTAATTTGAGAAAATATCTTCCATTCTAAAAACACACTGGTACTTTTAGAAATACCTTGGTTTTCTATAAGAAAAAAATCTAATAAACCCACAAAAAGTGACAGAGAAGAACAAGTCAGTGACTGTATTTCTCTCTACAAGTGACAACATGCATTACTGAAACAAAATGTTATTTTTTATCAGAATAGGACTAATTACAGTTCTAGATGTGGTGGGTAAGAACCCACTGATGTCAAGAATTTGAAATGTAAGAAAAATATATTTGGGAAAAGCTCCATTTTGCGTGTGAACAGCTATGAGCCAATAACATTTTGCACAGAGAAATTCAGTAGCAGAGCTCAGCAGCGGGACCAGGTCTGATGAGGATCTTACTTTCTTCACCAGGCCCCCCTCTTTCTTTCGGGCTCTATACTTTGTACTAGCTTGCAAAATAGGCTTTTTGAAACTATTTAGTATTCATCACAGATGATAGCTCCATAATTCTGTGAAAAGCAACATCTGCTCGCAAATACACTGTGTACATTTATGAGTGGATTTATAAGAAGCGGCACATATTCAGAAGGAGAGAAAACTGTTCTACCTGAGTATCTCTAAAATTTGCAAAGCCATTTGACATAATCCAGTGGTCCAACTTCCACACAGCCTTCTCAGGTGAAGAAAAGAAATATAGAATATTCCCCAAATCCTTAGCTGATGGTGATCTCATAGTCCTGTCTATGGGCCTCCTAATAGCCTTCTGGCTGGTTTTGTCTGGTTTCACAAGAAATTTTGATGGAGTTTTGAGGAACAGAGAGTTTTACTGCAAAACCACAAGCTGGCTAAAATGCTTGGCACAGTTCTGATGAAAATGGGCTGAGTTTTAGGATTTTAATGTGGCACCATGCCCAGCAAGTTTTATTTGGTTTCTACTTTTCTTAGAAAATTCCATGTAATCCTTTGGCCAAGGGCTGCTTAAGATACTTTTGCAAGATACTGCAAAGTTAGCTCATGTTTAAGGGCAATTATTTATTTCCTCTTGAGATCAGTTAAGGAAAATATTTTTTTCCTTTTTTTTTTTTTTTCCTTTTTTTCTGCTCTCTGTATTGTATGTGAGGATCTACTGGGAAGTGGGATAAGAACTAACTGCATGTCACAGAGTCCCAGGAGGTCTCTTGTTCTGGGTAGCATAAATCATTGATGGTCTTGAGCTGTGGTTTCACTTGGATTTGCGTGACCAACATTACTCCTCTATTCCTGAGTCGTGCAGTTATAAAAAGAAGTAGTAACACTTTAAAGTAACACATTTCATTTCTTTGTATATTTATTATAATTTCAAGCTCTTCATAACCACAAAGAACACTTGTTCAAATCTATGGTATGTTTGTCATGAAAAATAGGCTGTTATAGAAAAATATCCAGAGCAGTCAGTCCCACTTTTAATCCTTGTTTCACTATCATGAAATTAAAAGCTTAATTCATCTTCCAAACTGAAGCATAAAACTGCCTTAGTGCAGTGACTGATTGAAGAGAGCAGCTATTGCCCCATTTCTAAGCTTGTTCTCAGTAGATACTCAGGAGGAGTCTGGGAATAGGGAACCCGGGATATAGGTTCTGCCTCCATTGGTGTCCTACCACTATTGTCATCCCTGAGACATGAACTAGGAATGAGGACTCTGATCCTTCCCACAGGGTAATCAAGGGAGTGTGTGATAGAAAGACTAAGCAATGTGCTTGGCTGTGCAAAGCTAGGGAACGATTAACAGTCAATGGATAAGGTGAGGTTATTCTAAAATCTGCCTATTTAGAGTCAGCTGTATATTTTTCCATCACTATCCCTTCAGTCAGCACCCTGCTAACATCTCACATACATCTCTCTGTTTTTTAGACAGATCAGTGATGTGATTTTAAGGTAAATCTCCTGATCATCTTTATTTACTGCTCTTTGATTCACAGCACGATCAGCCTCAGAGTACACAAATCTGGATTCCCTGTCAGTGAAATAGTATGGGGAGATATACTCTAGGAGCATACCTAATTCACTGTAGCTGCTGATGGATTCTAACTTGATAGTACAGTATCAGAGCTTCTCCAAAGCCAACCCTCTGAAATGCAAATTGTGTGGATATTGCATCCTCAATACCAACAGCTTAGCCCTGCAGATCTTTTCTTCCTTGCTAATGTACTGGTAGAGTGAGAAAGCCATGCACACAGCAGGCCCAATTTCACTGTGAGTGGAGGAGATGTTATAAATACCAGTTGGACAACTAAAGTCTTTAGGTCTGAAAACAGCTAGGACATGAATTATTTTACCTGTGAAGTGATGGAGTAAATATCTACAGTGACCTCATACTTCCCAGGCTATTATTCCACAGTTTCATGACTAAAATAGTAGCTAAATCTAGTAATCTTCTGCAAGACTGCCTTTGCATTTGGACTTCAATAGCACGGACCTAGTCAGTAGCTGTGGGATCAAATTGAATTCTCTATAGCATAAAAGAGACAGAAATTTTGTTCTGAAGCAAACCTTCACATGTTTTATTCTTGGTCTGCAATTCAGAGCATACGCTTTGATACTGTTAGATCAGTTAAGGGGAAGAAGAACTTTCTTTGAGGCTTTACTCTTCTGCATTTTACTTCTACAATTAATTTATAACAGAAACACTGGACCGGTCTCCCTGTCTACAGCAAAAGAAGGAAAAAATATTAGTAGCTCTCAGTGCAGACAAAGCAGTACATCAGCTTTCCTTCAACAGCAGCAGAAAATATTGTCATACTCTTTCATTTCCTGATATCATTTAAGGCTCTGTGGCAAGTCTAGTTGTCCTGTTCATGGAAGGCACCAGCAATAGAAAAGAACTCTTAAAATTAAGTGTAACAGTTAAGAAGATGTTTTACTTCATCACAGATGTACACAAAAATGGATTTCAGAGAACAGAGCAAGTAAGAGGTGAAGGGAGATTCCATGATTTATTAAAGATGAGTTGGCTGTGAAAATGGGTCAAGAGTCAGGCAAAATGAAGGGGGTCGAGTATGAGAACAAACACTTTCTGTAATGTTTAGAAGCAGACACAAACTTTGGAAAATGACACAGTGTTATTGCAGTGCTACCCATAGATCAGATTGGTGATTGTCTTCGTGACTTCCAGATCAGTAGCATATGGTAGATGTCAGGCATTAGATTCGGTTATCAGCAAATCAAAATGCTCCTCTCTGCTGAGGATTTAGTAATGAACAGAGCAGGATAAAGCTGTGTCTGTCTGCCAACATCCACTTGTATCTATGGAGAGAGTGCTTCTCAGTCAGTAAAAAGCCAGAGGGAGATTGTTACTTGCCGATGTGAAGACCTGTGTGCCTGTATCTTTTATAAAGAGATGTGTTTATGTTTTTCCTCCCTGTAATGCTTCCTGTTTGACAACAGCATTCAGTTCAGTCAGATTAAGCTTGTCAGCATCTGTTCCAAAGTTTATCTGGTGCAGACAGAAAAGCAAATTAAAAAACTGGAAGTTTTAAAAGCTTGACTTTGGACATTTCCCACTAGCTGCTGCAGAAATCTGTTATCATCCAGAAACACTTCAGCTATCCATAATGGTGAGGGTATTCCAATAAGATCCAGCCATGCAGAGTCCATCTACGTGTATATTTGTGTGTATGTAGGTGTTTACAAATATGTGGATATTTTAGCTATATCCTCCAAGGATATATCGCTTTGTATCAGATGATTTGCTTAGCAATTAGTTTGAAACATTACCAAGAGCAAGAGCTATTGGAATGTTTTTGAATAGCAATTTGGTTTCATGTCGTATTTATCAAGGGCTTTGAAATCTAGCCCAGATTTCACTGGACAGTTTGTCACATCCTGGATGTCCCAGCTGCTTTCCTGCCTGCTGCTAACTACAGAAGGAACCTTGCTCACCAAATCAGCTCAGCCTGTCAGGCTGCAGTTAGTTTCTACCCAGGCCTCCAGAAGCAAATTGATGGTTAGCAAGCTCTTTTTGATTTATTTTTTCTAACACCAAGGCCATAATGGAGGTACTCAGATTAATTTGTGATCTTTGACACTTAGTGGAAAACAAAATAAGTTTGTGGTGCTTGATTTGAGGAGATATCATGTGAGCAATAAGAAGTGAAGACCTCAGGTAGTCACAGCTACACCTCAAGTGGTGTATACCTACCTATCCAGGTATATGAGGTCATACAGAGAACAGAAAGCATGTGAGAACATTTGTTATCTTTTATTTTGCTACAGACAGGTCTTCAAAACTGCCTCCAAAGCCTTTACTTCAGTCTATCGCTGGAAATTGGTTCCTGAAACCCTCTTTCACTGGACCAGCAGAGCAGTGAATGGCTTGTGAGCCTTCTGAAATCTTAGCCCATTGGGTGAAATCCCATACCAGATGACCAAATTTTCTGACCACAGCGTGTGGGTAAAGAAAGAATGTTAGATTATTTACTTACTCTGTCTTCTCTAATATTGCTCCAGACAGGACCACAGTGCTCACGTGACCAATATCCATAATTCATGTGTAAGGCCTCCTAAGCTGAACTCTAGGGACTGCTGAAGGTAGGAAAACAAGGCAGTAGAAAAGATGGAATATAAAGCATCTAGATCTTAACAAGATCATAGAACTGCGTTATTCACCCAACTCAGCAACAGACTGTCAGGAAGAAGGACAGGAGCAGCTCTACAACACTGCACAGTGAATATATTAGCCAGAAGAAAATTTCTCACTGTTGAAACACTCAGGAAAAAATTACCTTTGCTGACAGAGGGGGGAAAAAAACTGCCAAAAACATCATCTCAGCAGGGAACACACAGTAACAGACAGGAGTTGATAAGTAAACAGACGCACAGCCTGCAGTATCAAAACAAGGTGGCATTCTGCTCCTTTTGATGCTTGCCCACTGCCAGCTGTGAAACCTTCACACTGCTGCTTTTATGCTCTGCAGTGTGACATGGAAGTCTTTGCAAAGCTGATATTCCCTGCACTTGTGATTCATGCAGCCTCCCATGCAGGGCCCCAGCTTTCAGCAGTCATCATTTGCTGACAATTTGCCTCTACCTTTTGCCACAAGAGGACTCCAATCTCCATAAGCTCCCAGGAGCTGTTGATGCTTTTTCTAACTTCCCCAGAGACCCATTTGATTAAACTTGCAATTAGGAACCTGGTTTAGCAGTAGGTCTGTTTTTCAAAATATAAAATGAGTAAACGTGCTTAGTGCATATTTTTGGGCTCTAAACAGATGCAGTGTGTGATCTGTGAATGAGGAACTCCTGCTCTACCCAGCTATGGCATCAAATATTTTTGCTAAGGAACTTTGCACTGGAAAATGCATGTGGGTAAAAGCAGTCTTTTTTTCTATCATTAATCACATGCAGCTGTGTTGAAATTTATGCCTGGAGATAAAGATTCACGTTTGATTTCTTTTTTTGTAGCTCATTTGTTTTAAAGCTTCCTGCTTCTTCTCTATCTATATTTCATGGGCTTAAGGGCAAGTATCTTGCGATGCTAACAGCCATTCATTGATGTCTGATTTATGTGGTTATGGCTGTAGAAATGTTGTATTAATTACAATGATATGAATATGACTGCTCTCTCAATTTCCATTTTAATGGAGGTTAATAAATATATCAGATGGCTCTTATGGTATGTAATAACCTTTCTAATCATAAGCTTATAGAACTGCTGAAAATATGTTGTGAGATACAGGAAGGCATAAAATGTGAGTTTTGTGGACACTGAAAAATGGGTTTTTGCATTTCACACTGGTGGGTTCCCATGTCATTGGGAGGAGCAGCTCAGCAGTTAACCAAAGGTGAAGGATTTGAAGAAGGAGTCATTCCCTAGAGTAAATGGCAATCTGCTGATCTGAGGGCACCAAGCAAGGTCTGTTGCTTCAGCACAACCTCTTTGTTTCCCTTTACCAATTCTAAACAGCGCTGATATCACATTCACACATCTCTCAGGATTGTCATAAAAATACATTTGATGCGATTTTTGTGCACCCCAAACATTAAGCTCTCTGGGTTGTGTTACTGGACTGTAAGGACTGGAGGAACACAACTGGATCCTTCTGATTTCACTATCCTAGCACTACAAGTGCAGTGTATTGTGCTTTGCTGGTTTCGTTACCCTTGCTTATGATTGAGTTCACATTACTTTAGAAGATCTCTTAGGACGGTTTTATTGCTGTGATGAAAAATGTTAAGTGTTGCAAACACTAGAAAATGTCGTAAGAAATTACTATAAATGCAGACACTCTAAAAGGAGGTTTGCTTTTTGCAAAGGAGAAATGAAGCCCACAGCTGCTTCGTTAGGGTTTTCTGAGTAGCTCAGGTTTGTCTGCATGAGCAGCACAAACATAGCAGTTGTAACCAGCACAGATCGAGCAGATATCTTGCCTTCTGAATAGGTTACCAGAACAGGCACTAGAGGGCTATGGAAAATAGCATTTCAATATGGTGGTGCTTGCATGATTTGTTTTCCATGCTTTCCTGTGTGGGGTTTATAAGGGAGAGTATGGGTCCAGGTTTTGTCTTTGTCAGTCAGGCCAAAAGGAAGTGATGGATGTAACACTTCTTGTTCAGTGCAGACTCTGAGGACCCATCTGGTGCAAGGTACAGCAAATCCAATTTCAGGGCTCCCAGGATCACACCAGAAATGCCACAGCCATGTGGTGCAAATTTACTCTGATGGTTCTATTTTATGTGAAAAATATTAACAGTTTCACTAGTGAGTATTTTGCTTTGATTGTTCACAGCATTAATGTTGCACACGCTGTCCCAGAGCACAGAGGAAAACATTAAGTGTGTCCCTTTTCAGGCCCTCTAGCTGTTTTGACAGGAGCGCTTATGCATGCTCAGTCTTATCAAATGAGTTCTGCACAGTAATTTGGCAGTGAAACGGTGAACAATCATGAAGCAATTGACTGAGAAGAAAATCCTTCACCAGAAAGCTTTAGCCAAATGCTTCCTCTGGCATGGCTGAACTGTGCCCCATGATGCAGTACAAACATACCCTAAAATCTTGGTGAGGCTTAACTGAAAATCCTCAACAATGTGAAGGCAGATGGAATTGTAATAAAGCTCTACACCCTGCAGATCATAGCAGGAATCACTACAGATGCAGGTGAATTTAATAATTGCCTACCTGTGCAAGTGATTCTGGGGCTTATTTAATGGGAAGAAAAAGGCCATGGGAGCTCTTGAATAGTAGAGTTTGTGGTAATGTTATAGATTTGTAATTCTTTGTGAGACTAAGCTGTGTGGTGATGTTTTTATTTCATCTACCACAGGAAAAGTGCTGCCAGAGCCCAGGGGTTGGACCCCTATTTGAGGTGTTGGGTGCTTTGCTGTGGGTGGGAATTTGGCCTATGGGGTGGGGGTGTTTGCTATTCCCCCTACAGTGTCTGATGTGGGCATGTTTTGCGGGGCACTGGGCTATTCCAAGTTTGCCTAAGCACTGACCACACCTTTAGCATGCTTGATCTGTTTATGGTCTAGTTTATGATCTGTTTATAGTCTTATCTTGTACTAGATCTTCAAGGAAAGATACAAACAGGTGCTGCTCCTGTGTCGTGATCCATTCCCAGCCAGGTACAGTGTGTGCTGCTCTGCATCCTGCTGGGCTCAGTAAATAAGTGCCTTTACTGAGCAACATCAGGTACATGAGCATGAGTAATGTGGGATGAACCCCCATGGTCTGGCTGCAGTTGACTGGAGGCTGTGAATGAAACTTTTGTCATTCAAGATGAGATTATTGTTTTGGAGGAATTTTGCTTTTCTTAAATCTGTAAGTGGTGGCTCTTTAGAGTGGAAGCTGCCTTGCTGCACCGTGTGAGGAGCACCGTGGGTCTGGACTTTGGCTTTGAGGATGTGCGCTAGAGAGAAAAAGGGTCTGGCTTTTCCTGCTATGGGTGGGGAAGCACTCCAGGCATCTAGTTCAGCACTCCTGGTTTCAGAAGCACAAGCCTGAGCTTCACATCGTGCTTTGCTGTAAATGGTGACTCAGGCTTGGAGATGAAAGTCAGACACGTGTATTGGTCACATTATCCCTTCATGTGATTTTGGTTTCAGAAAGTTGGGTGTGTTTGAACTTTGCCACTACCAAGGGTCCAGGCAGATGCTTGGCTTTATCTTCTTTAAGGAAGTGGAGGAGCTGAGTTCTGCTTCAGCTCCTGCCCTGGTCCAAAACCGACCCGTGGGATTTGTGGGGCGCAGAAGAGGCAGAGGCAGTCAAACGCGTGGGGCCGTGTCACACTGTGACCGCGGTGCCGCACCGGATCCCCCGTCAAGTCCTGCCTCCCTCGGGGGGCTGCGACCAGCGCCGAGAGGGCCGTCATCCTCTCCTGGAGAAGCTCGGGGCTCCGCTTGCAGCGGGTCTGATCGTTTCATTCTGCATGCACGTGTGAAGCCGAGAGCGCGCCCGCCTCCGTGTCAGAGCTGCACATCGCTCGGGCGGTTCGAGTCACGGCGTCGGAGGAGGAGGAGGAGGATGGCCGGATGCTGAGACCAAGCGCTCCTGCAGCTGGAGGGCTTCGGCGTGGCCGTTTCTGCAGGTTGGCTTTCCTGTTACCTTATACGCAGGGTCGGCGCACCCCAAGCACGACTGGCCGCCTTCCCGGGGTTGCCTGTGCCTCCTTACCGCTCGGGGCTTTTTGTTTCGTTTATTTACTCCGGCTCTCGCTTTGGCTTCAGCCTCTCGCTGCGCTGGGGAGAAGAAAGAACCAGGCTGGGGGGGAAGGAGGCGAGCCAGAAGCCCCGACCCCCGCTCCGCGCCGATCCCTCCCGCATTTTGCACGCTTCCTTTCATTTTTTCTCCCCCCCACTTTTTTTCTTTTTTTTTTGTTTCTCCTCCCCTTCTATTTTTTCCTCTCTTCCCCCCCTTTCTTCCCTCCCTCCCTAGCGTGGTTGGATCAGTCTTTTGGTATTTCCTGCCGCCGCCTCCCCGAGCAGCTGTCCGGCCGCGGCCCGTAGCTCCGTGTGGTTCCGCGGGGCCCACGCGTGCCCTCGGCCGCAGCCCACGCTTTGTGGTCCGGCGGCGATGCGGGCGGCGTGGCGGGGCGCGGCGTGCTGAAGGCGGCGCCGCTCGGGGCCCGGCTCGCCCCGGCCAGGTAAGGCGCTCCGGGTTTCCCATCTCTGGCCCACAGCACTCTGCCTCACAGCCTCTGCCCCCAAACAGCCAGCCCCCTCCCCCCTCCAAAAGCCAGCAGCCCCCAAACAACCCCTAAAAAGAACCTTCAACATAGGCAGGCTGCTTATTTTTCAGCAGAACGTGGTACCCCACTGCGTGTATGAGCAAAGTGATTGCAGTTAGAAGCTGAGCTCTGGGGGCTCCCAGAAGGTAACGCCACTTTTGTGCTTTTGTCTGGGCTGTGGAAGCAAAAGAGTTTGCTGTTTGTGATCCGTTTAGGGTTTGTGGGGTGTCTCCGTGCAGCACTCTATTGTGGCAGGGTGGAGGTGTGTGGCTGCATGGTATGGGGTGAGCATTGAAGGTGACATCGCTGGTATGGATGTGGACACGTCTTGTCAGTGGACCCATCTTTAATAGACTTATTCTGGAGTGGTAAGGAATCAGCTGGGAGACTGTCTCCATTGACATTAATTGCTTACATGCCAATGAAGCTGGTGATTACCTTTAGGCATGTATGTGTACCGGGGACCATATGTGCTATTGTCTGTAAACCAGGTAGACTGTAGATCAGAGTTTGGGGATGCTTTTGGCTTGAACTTAATGAAGCAAGGCGGTATTCCTGGAGAACAAAATATGTAAGTGCCTACTTGGCTGCCTGGTGGATCAGCAACCATATTTTTCAGCTGCCACACAAACCTACAGTGCAGTAGTGAGAAACCATTGTTTGAAATAATGAGGAGGGAAGTTATGCCTTTAAGCTGTATATTTACCTCCTTCCTTCTTCTAGCTACAGTAGTATCTTTCTTGTCAAAATATTCCTTCCCTCTCCGCAGGGTCTGTAAAGCAGTGAGCAATTGTATGTCCCCACCTGCCAACTGTCCTCCTTGGTGGCAGGTCACCCCAATGGAGTGCCGGACAGGGAGGGAGGTGAGCCCTCAGACACAGCAACTTCTCTATGCACATGGTCAGCTTTGTTGATACAATGGTGGCAGGTGCCGCTGAGCTGAGCTGGCTCAGGAGGTGGTGGGTAGCCAGGGGGTGTGGTCAGACACCTGGGCTCACTCCGTGCCACTGCTGATTGAGGCAGGGATGGCAGTTTCTTGATGAAAGGGGAAAAATAAATGCCAGGCCTTAGTCCTGCCTGCAGCCTGTTCTGGTCTGAAGCAGGCAGTGTAAATCTGAGGAATGATTTAATCATGCTGTTGCAGGGATATAACTGAAAGGAGGATTTACTGCTGTAATCTTTCCATGGGACTTAATTTAATTTCCCCGTGCATTATTGCAACACTGATTCATCAGGTGAGTGGGAGGGAGGCTTGTACAGTACAGGTGGTTCAGTTTCCATTGCTGGGTTAGGTATTTAGCTTGGGTTTAGCTATTTAACCTTAGTGAGGTGCTTTTGTGTCTGCAGCGGGAGAAGAAGGGCTCAGTGTCCAGTGCAGCGCTGCAGCTGGGAACCTGGGATGCCTGTAGGGAAAGGCTGCTCCTGCAGTCTGTAATGGGCAGTGTCTGGAGCATAGCGTGCTACATTCAAATCACAGCTCAGACCTGACTTGCTCATAGTATGTTTGCAGATCAGAGAAATTTCAGTTATGCCAGTCTGAATTGGGTTACCCATGCTTCATGTCTAAAGAACCTATTCTCCTCAGGCAGCCACTGAGAGACTGTCAATGTTACTGGTGCAGGAGGTTGCTTAGGACTGGGTCAGGGGCTTAAAGAGGTAAAACTCAGACTGCTGCAAAGCACGTTAGCTGCTCTGAGCCATGGAGAGCAGAGCTCCCTCTGCAGCTGCATGGATTTGTGCTATTTGACTTTGCTGTTTTATTCAGGAAAAAGCTGCATTTAGTGTTTCTTCTCCTGGCCTGCCTGCCTTTGGAACATTAATAGTACAGTACTTTCTTAGTCAGAAATGGTGCTCTTCATGCCTCCATACTTCAATGGGAGATGCCTCTGGCAGCACACTGTAGGTGTTTATGTGTTCCCGCCGTGGTTACTAAGGTAAAGGAAACACGAGCAGTAGCTCAGGGAATGGTCACAGACAATCTGAATGCCAAGTACGTGTGGGTTTCACCGGGAGTGAAAGGGACCTGCTCTGCCAGCCTGTCTCAGCCTGGGGCTGGGCTTGCTTGCTCTTCACGCAGACTTCTGCTGCTGGCATTTGTGCTGTGCTTTGCGGAGCACGGAGCATTTGAGACCAGGCAGACTCATCCAGGTGTTGCTGCATGTGGAGCTCACAGCTCTGCTTATGGAGCAGTGCTATTGTGGTGCATTTTAATTGTATCAGGCCCTGCCTAAATAACAGGTTCTGACTTCCTCGGTGCTGTGGCTTGTTCTGGCTGTGTGAGGAGGAAGGAGACAACCATCCTGAAAAACAGCCTTTGATAAGCAGCTGCTGAGCCTCTGCAGACGGCTGGGGAGCAATGTTTGCCCTGCCCAGGTCTTCCCAAAATAAGCCACTGAGAACTCAGTCTCAGATCCCAAGTGAACTGGTTGTCCTCAGGCCTGGCTACACACTGCCCTCATTTTGCAGCCTTGTGGAAGGCAAGATACATTGTACCTGCTTGCCTTTTCCACTGCAGCATTCATTGGTTACTCTTCAGCAGCTGCCTGTAAAATCTATCACCCACGTGCTTCTGCTGTGATGCTAATTAGATACAGCACATCTTCCTATGCTGTATATTTTAAGCCAGCCTTCAAATTGTAGCAGCTCTGACATTCCTTGCTGAAGTGCCTCTGCTCATTGCTACTCACTGGAGGTGGCTGGAGAAAAATGGATTTGTTGATGCTCTCTGCCAAGCATATAGATCAGGTGAGCCTGCAACTAGCAAAAAGTTATTGAAGTAATCCCTGCTTGTCAGGAGTATTATCACTGAAGGACTCTAAAGGTGAGACATCTTCACTAGTTCACTAATTTCTATGAGCGCTGTTTCAAAATATAGGGGCTTTTTTCTTGCTTTAGGCTGTACATACAAAAAGACCATGGGGTCGGAGGTGGATATTCTGTAAAATGGGTAGCAGCTGTCAGCAGATAGATAAAAGTTACACTTAAATGGTTTCTTACTGGAAGGGTTGTTAAGCACTGGAATAGGCTCCTCGGGGAGGTGGTTGAGTCACCATCCCTGGATGTGTTTAAAAACCGCTTGGATATGGTGCTCAGGGACATGATTTTGCAGAGGGTTGTTAGTTAGAGTAGCACGGTTAGGTTGTGATTGGACTCAATGACCTTTAAGGTCCTTTCTAACATGAGCAATTCCACTATTCTCTTAATCACTAAAGGACAGCAATGGGAAAAGAGGGTTTATTTTCAGGTCAGAATAGTCTAGCTACTTGTGGTTGTTTTTTGCAACCTAGAGAAACACCTAAGTCCTATTCCTTGTTCTGTAGTCTTAGCTAGTGTTGTTGTTCTCTTGGAATTGTGCCTTTATTTATTGTTTCCTTTATGCACCTTTTGTACTGAAGGGCTTTTACATGCATAAATCAAACCACTGGATTGGAAAGGCTCCTCTCATTGATTATAGGTGTGTTTCTGGGCTTCCTGCCTGATAGTGTGTCACTGATGGCTGTGTCTCAGGCCAACTTCTGTAACCCTGGTATGCTGGGTTGTCTTGATGCATTTCTGCATGTGCTTTGTTAAATTTCTTGCCCATGCTGTGTGAATTTGGATGTTTTGGGAAATTGTTACTATTTTTATGATTACAGTGTCAACATCAAATCTTTTGACTAAAGCCAAGAGAGAAACACTCAGGTTCTCAGTAAGCCAGGATGTGTTGTGAGTAGCCATCCTCATGGAGCAAATTTGCCTACTTCATCCTGCCTCAGCTGTCAGTGTGAAATTGTGCCCCCAAGGAATAATGTAGTGGCAATTCTGTGTGTATTCCCCAAACGTGGCGCTACTGTAGCAGCGTCCCAAAGGATGCTCTGTCAAAACCGGTCAGCAAAGGCTAGGATAAAAGCAGGCCTGACTTCCAAAGACAGGGAAGAGAGGCACTGAGTGATGAAATGTCTCATTTTGTGGTGTTGAGTGGAAAGCTTGAATGTGCAGTTTGCTCTTCTGCATCTCAGCCCAGCATTTCAAGCACAAAAGCTGGGTCTTGCTAGCTTTTCAGTTTTCTCACAGCAAAAACATGAAGCTGTACTTAAAAGTATTTTTAACTTCTGTGATAATGCAGTTTGTTCTGGACAAGTGCTCATGTGGTGCTTCTCCTTCCCACCTTTGGTGTGCAGAGACAGTTTGGCTTTTGTTACTTGTGTTGTTTGATGTCAATCAAGACTGCAAAACCTACACCAGTGTACCACTGTTTGATTGCTTTGTTTTGTTCAGATTATAATTATGGGGAATTCTTTCCTTGCAGTGAACAATTGTGACGTCCCATTGAGGAGAGGAAGGGAGTTCTGCTATGTAGCATGGTGTGGGTAGCTATTACTCACTGTGGGTAATCTTGGCAGAAGCCAAAAAAGAAAACAAAACACTTCTGTGTGTGTGTGTGTGTGTGTGTGTATGTGTGTGTTAATATAATTTTCAGCATCAGGAGAGAATCACTTTTATGTAGGTGGTGACTGAGGCTTTCTGACAGTTTATCAAATATCACACCGTTTGCTCAGGGAGTTGCCGCTGGCTCATCTGTAAAATCCCTGGATGTCGGATGTGAAATTGCCACTGGGATTAATGCTGGGCCAGTGGGGTTTACTCTGGTAAGCTCCTGGCATGGCTGCAAATAGATGAGATTTACATTTTATAAAATGAATCTTTCTGCCGCTTCTTGCTGTGCTGCTTTGAATAGTAGCTCACACAATGCTGTGAGCCTGATTGTTGCTGATACAGTGAATATTTTTCCCCCCTTACCTTACTGAGGAAAGAAATCTGGATTTACAGATTATTTCATGACCCTTTTTTTCCATATGTGAGTCAAAGATAGTCAAGTCTGAGCAATATCAGTTTTGTTTCCCCCCCCCCCATAAAGTAGTAAATCCTCACTTGGATTACGAGGGCATTCTGTGAACACTGAATGCTCCATACTGATGACAGCACTAGTGGACAAGGCAGTAAAGTAAGGTGCCTTCCATGGTACTCCTTGTTATCAGCCTAAAGCAGGGCACAGGCGTGTCTGGCATGACATAAACAATCTCTGTGCTTTTAAGTTGGGTTTAAAAACACTGTCTTTAATTTGCCTGTTAATTTGATCTGACCTCCTTGTCTTGCTCGTTGCATCACTGTGGAAAGAATATATAATTTGGAGAGAAAAAAAAATAAAAATAATAATAAAAAAAAAAGGGTTATTTTGGGGTTTTGTTTGTTTTTAGCACAGGGCTGATGAATGCAAACCAAGATTCAGGCTTTGTTGCTTGTAATTACTCTTCTGCTATCACCTGAAATTCTCTCTGGACTGCAGGCTGTGGAAGCATGTTGCAGTACCCTCTCTTCATTTGTTCATATACCTGTGCACTGCAGCAGACTCCAGCAGCTCTGCCTGTGGACAGGGCTAGAGTCTGAGTAAACTAAGCCTGGGCTGTAAGGTATCTAGCCCCATTTCTCTGAATTGATGTTCAAGTTCTGGCTTGTAGAACCTCAGCATAGGTGCTGGAAGTTTTCTCTTCCAAGAGGGTGCGGTGTGCTGCAAAGCCAGGAGGATGCCATAGCCATGAGCATATGTGAGAAGTGTGGCAGTGTTTCCTGCCCACAAATGCCCCTGATAAAGTATGTGGCCATGGGTATGTCACACTGCCTCCATGTGCCCTTTTTGTCTTGGCTTGCGTCTGCTTGGATTACAGCTTCCTTGGTGTCAAGGTCTGCATTCTGTAAGTTCACGCAATGTGGCCCTGGTTTTGGCTAGGCTACTCAGTAATATAAATGAGACAAATCTCATTGTGTCAGCAAGATACTGGGTGTTAACTCTGAAGTAGCAAAGAGCAGCTGCAGCAGTGCCACTTTCTTCCTCTTCTCTAAACAGACACATCCTCATGAGGAAATAAAAGGGAGGTATATACCAAGTGAGACACTGAACAACCAGCTGTGACTCAGAAGTCATTTAACCCAAATAGTCCCAATGGTGCTAAAGATTCTTTTCCCAGAAATATCCAGTATGTTGCTCTCAGCTGTAAAGCTGTCATCGTTTGACTTTATTGCACTAATATCAACCTTGCTGTGACCAATACCACCTATGGTCAGCAGAAAGCTGTTTTAGTGCCTGCTGCTAATTATTGGTGATGCTCTTTTGATTGTCGAACAAAGATATGATAAATATACTTCCTACTGAATATTTTATTCCCTGTCTGTTATGCTTGCACCATGTTAAAATTCTAACATAAATTCAAATATTACAATCTAGCGTTTATTACTGACAAGAACACAAACTGGTCATGCTGAGATGTGTCTACCTTTCTTCAGTACTTCTTGTAGATGTGTTGCCCATTTCCACCCCCACCCACCTCCCTCGGTTAATAGTGTAGAAATCAGTTTCTTTAAACAGACTGTGCTTCCAGAAATCTCTGTTTGCAGTTTTCAGTCTTCTGTGATACAGATGTGAAATCCATCTCTGCCGTTTGTCCTCACAAATGAAATCATGTTGACTGTAACAGGATTTCTCTAAACAGGAACCTTTTTGCCTGAGTCAGTGTTTGCAATATCCAGTTCTTCAAGCTTTTACCACTTATCATATGTTTCTTAGGTGACATGCAAATACACATGGTTTTTTACCTCGTGTCCTCCTAGCTTCTCTGGTTTCATCTCCAATGCTGCATCTGACATCCCGAACCCCTTGAGGTGAATATGTGTTTTCAGCTTGACTCTATGGCAGCCAACTGCTTTTGTTCTGTGTATGTCTCTCACATGTCAGCAGTACATCTCTAGCCAGAGCTAATTTTGTTGAAAGGACAAAAAGGCATTTGTTTGCCATACTCAGTGAAATGCAAATCCTCATATTAAAAGTAAATTATATATGAAAGAACAGGGAATTGGTGTTCATGTGTCACAGTACTGCCAGGGTCACTGTGTTGCTGTTGAGAGTCTACCTTTTCCCCTTGGAGATGTGGAATTTGGAAATAGAATTTAAACAATTTTCAGTTTAAAAACTCACCTTTCTGTTCTCTGAGTAGGTACAAACCCTCAGTGTTTAATAGCTTTTAACTGACAGTTTTGTAGAGGTAATATAATAGCTCTGGTAAAGTAAGATTTTTTTTCTGAATGTGATTTGATTTACCATAATTACATTAAGTGCTAAATTGAAAGGGGCTTCTCTAGTTAAGATAAGGATAATGAGTAGTTGTACAGTATTACTGTAGCCATGGCAGGGAAAGAGATTTAAGCCAAAATTAAAACCTGCACCAATGTGGTGCTTAATAACTTAAGTTTTTCCATCTCAGTGCTGTCTCCCAGGCCTTGCTAGGAGACCTTACTGCCATTTGTAGCTCAGGGCTGCAGCAGTTTGTGGGAGGAAGCTACAAGCATTCCCAGTGAAATGGCAATGGGTACAGAGTGAAGAACCAGAGGCAGCTCCACGGTAAGCCTGGAGCTACGTGAGCAGGGGCACTACTGCACAGGGTGCTGCTGTTGCAGGAGTCAGTTCTGACTGTGCTATACTGGCATGGCTCCTTGCAGACTTCCATGCTGCAGAGTGAGGTGTAGCTTACTGCTGTGTTCTGCTTGGCACTGCTGTTACAAACCCTGCTTCTCGCTGTGGATGAAAGTAATTTATTTGCAAAGTGTCTTCACTGGGTCTAAAGGAGTTGAAGCTGTCAAGAGGAAGCTGCAGTGAGTTCTCTTGCTAATTCACCATTGCACCGTGGGGTCCTGGCCACCACTATACAGCGTTCCCTCTGCCTGCACCTGTTGCTGTTCTCCTCGGAGCGCTGCCAGGCTGATCCACAGGGACTTGTCCCATTTGTGTATCTGCCTTCTGGGAGTGCACTCAGGCTATTCCCTTACCTCTCCAAGTCTATCAGGAGTGCACGTGATGGTACTTGACATTTCTGCTCTGAGCTGGATGTGAACCAGTTGCTCTCAGGGGGAAGGTGGTGTGGGAATTGCATCCTTGAGCATTTCAATCCCTCATCTAAAAAGCATTAAGCAACACGGAGTTTTTTTGCCTCTTTCAACTGAGGGTCTGCATCAGCTCCACTTGATTCAGAAAGCTGAATCTTTTGAGTACCAGTTCACACCCCATTCCAAATAGCTTAGATTGTAATGTGAGAGCTTTGCACATTGAGTGTAGCTGTGCCACTACTACTGTGTGCTTCTAGGTGGGTTAGAAGTATTCCTGATAAATACTCTCATCTCTCTCTTCTCCCATTGATTTTGTACTTCTGGACACAGGCTGAGGCAGTGGAAGAAGGACCATTTTTGTGACTGAAGTGTTTGGCTTTGCATTCAGGTTGTTCTTACTTTTGTCATGGACTCTGTGTAGCTGTGGGGAGATAACTTGCATCCCTGTATCCATGCAATGGGAAAAATGGTGAAAGCAAAGTCAGTTTGGGAGTGTGTGTATATATATATGTGTGTGTGTGTATTTTCCTGTTCTGCTCATCTGCAAGACTGAAGGCTTGCAGATGGTCTGATCACTTTTCTAGGTTTTTTTGGCCTTGTCTGCCTATTCTGTTCAAGGCAGAGTATGCTTCTTTACTTTCTAGATAAAGCTATTGGGAAATCTTTAGCTCTATCTTTTATTTCCCCACTGCTGCTTTAGTTATTCTCTTTGCTTTCATTTAATGTAAAGTAAAAATTAAACGGTGAGTTAAATACTGTAGCTCTTAATAATGTTTCTAACATGACTGGAGCTGTACATACAGATGATGCCTGCAGGAAGACTGGAATTATACAGTATTATTTTTAATGGGCAGCCCTACTGTGCTATAAGCATTTGGCTCAGTGAGTCTCTGAGACAAACTACAGATGAGAGATTTCCAATATTGTAAATATTATACCATTAAGTTAGGAGCATCAGCCAGGAAATTTTTCTATTTTTCTTCATACTGATTTTTGGAAAAGGATCTTGGAATAATTAAGTGGAGAATAAATGTAGTCTTTAGTGGCTAGAAACATTTACCCAGCAGCACAAGCTGCCCACCGCAGGCTGCCATGCTGTTTGCTTACAGTACAGTGAGGTGCAGCGCTCGGGAAGCTGGAGAAGGACAGCGTGGTGTTTGGAGAGGGCTTCTGCAGTCTGCTTGGATGGCAGTTAAGTGTGTTCACATTGAAAGGATACAGTTTATTTTTTGGAGTCTTCTTTTTTTCCTCTTACAGAGTCAGGATTATCAACCCTATTGATCTCATTTGACTTTATCTGCAAGCTACAGTGTTTTAGCCTGGGATTCTTACCTCAAATTTAGTATCTTACATATCTTAGGCATGCTGTGCATTTTGATTTCGTTGGCAATTCTCTCACACTCCTCAGTAAGACATGTGAAGGGTAATTATCTTTACAATAAAAGCTGTGCTTTTTCACTCAATCCAGCTTGTTTTCTGGCTTCCTTTTTCCAGCTTTGACAACTTCTCTCTAAGGAACTGTGGTTTATGATCAGGTGATGCTTTAAGTGTCTTTGATTAAGTAAGTGGGTTGAACATCTTCAGTCTCATAGTGCAGCTGATTTAAGACTTGAAGATGGTCTTGTGGGTTTTCTGGGGGGTCTCTTCCAATTTTTCATGGTGGTGTATTTCAGGTACAGATAGCACGTATTATGTCAGTAGTGATCTTGCAGTTGCCACATACAGAAGTAAAGTTGCTTTCTTGTTGGAACTTGGTTTCTTTTCCCACCCTTGCGTAGGCTTGCAGAAGCTGTGCAAACCATGCTCACCTGCAGCATGCTCAGACTCTTGTCAGTAATCTATAAGTCTTTGTAAATCAGAATTGTTTTGGAAAACAAAGGTATATGTGTGACCACAGAGGAGGGGTGTTGGGTCTGATATGCAGCAACACAAGGTTATCTATCATAGATTGTGCTCCTTGCACTTTAATAATCTGCTGATGTTTTGCCAATAATAAAAAGGTCAGGGGAAAAAGTTACTTCCTACAAATCACGGCATTTGATTGTTCTTATTAAAGGGAGCATGCTTCCTAGGAATGCAATTTCAGCCATCTATGGCTCTGTGAAAGTTGAATTACCTGCTGGTACTAATGCATGGAAATTAGAGCGCCTGAGACATCCTCTGTATGCTACTGGTATACAGAGCAATGCGAGGGGAAGATGCTAGAAAGAAATTTCTTGAATACTAAATAAAATAGGAAAAGAAATGATCAGAAATTGGTGCTTGGAAAATGAGATTACACTGATTTAAGACCATTCAGGTTTTCTTTCTGCCCTCTGGTCCACTAGGTATTACAACTTAATTTTTTGTGATGGTTGTCCCTTCTAACTGTTAAGTATCTGCTGTGTGTTAATGACATACAAAGCTACATCTTTTTTACTTTGATCCCAGCCTTCCCTATTGATTCTTTTCTTTGAAATGCCTCAGTTTGAAACCACAGAACTGTTTTTCTTGTAATCCCAAAGGGCCATTCCAAATACAGGCAGAATATCTCTGTTAGAGGCAGAGCTGTGGCTTGAATCCAGCAGCAGTGGGGCAGTGGATGAGCGTCGGCAGCCTGGCTGTAGGCACAAGTGCTGGCTGCTACTAGGGCTTGTGTGGGTACATGCCAGCTTGAAGAGAGCTCCCAGCTCTGCACTGGCTTACTGCTTGTGTGGGAGGCAGGTGCTTTTGGTGGGCTGCCCTGTGCTAGTGCTGTGAAGTCATGGAATTTTGTTGTTTTATACAAAGATGCAGGGCAGCTGCTATGTTTTTCTTAAAGGAAATGAATAAAAGGATCTTACAGAAGAGTGCTGGCTTGATTCTCTCATAATGCAGTATTTGCTGCTCCTCTCCTTAAATGTCTGCAGAGCTGCTTTAAGAAGACATGCCTAGAAAGCTGAATGGTAACAATCATACAGCTACAACAGACAGAGGAATTGTGTGCTGGAGTTCATACTGCCAAACCACCTCAAAATGAATTTAAATACAGTTACTCTTGGAAAAGGGAAGGTAGAATGGACTGTACTGGGGGACCAGCATGCATAGTCTTTGATAGAGCCAATTTTTTTTAGCCTTCTACAATGCCATTTCCTGAAGGTCCAGTGGGCAGAAGCTGTTTAATTTAGCTGCCCGAGAATTCAGTATATTAATTGTTGTTGGACACGAGCCAGATCCACTTGAATTTCATCCAAAAAGTACTATTTTTGCCTCTTGCATGAGTTTAATGAAAGCACTTTTCGCCAACTCAGTGGATTTTACTTTTTCTACAGAGCACTGTCAAAGAACATCACAGAATGTCTTGGGTTGGAAGGGACTTGCATTGTTAAAAGCTGAGATGTGCTGCAGTGAACCACTGGCTGTGCAAGGGCTGAAGGAATCCTCCCATCTTCCTGCCATCCTACAGGATATGGAGAGTTGCATTCACTATTGCTTTTCTACACCCTCATATTTAAAATATTTTGAAAGCTTAATAATTTTTGTGCAGAATAACACAGTGTGTTCTTCGATCTGCTTTTATGAAACATGTTGGGATTCTTCATCCAGCAAATTTGTGCAGCTCATTAGGAAACCCTGAAGAGTTTACACATTTATTACACTAAGCTGAAGATTTTTGTTCTTTAAAGTATCCTTTTTCTAAAGATGACTTGCATTTGGAGCTTAGTTCTCCTCTCAAAGATTCTTGTTTCCCTCAGAAAGGATACAGGTTCTGGTATTGCTTTTCAGGCTTGTGTGCTGGCGTGTGTTTCACACTAAATATTTATTTCCACCCCTAAATTTCTTGTTTGGCTAGCACTGTGTTTAGGCAGGCTGAGGGGTCAAGGTGGAAACTGAACGAGACCGGAGGAATGGTCCTAACTCCAGCTCAACAGAAGGGCGCTGATGGGTAGGCTGCTCTGGGCCAATTGTGTTGTGCAATGCCTGTGTGCACACGGTGGTGATATCTTCCTTACGAGTTTGGCTGATTGATGACCCACTTCACGTACTGGTGTTATCTCATCTTGGGAGTTTCTGTGGCTCATCTCCACCCTGGCTTAAAACTGGATTTAATGAGCAGCTTCTGAAACGTGGGGAGGGAAAAGTACAGCATGGACTGCCACTGTGTTTTTGTTTGCAGGCGTTTTAGTTGTCCTCTTGCTATGTTCCCTACATCTTCATAGACTCTGGCTAGACTGTTAACAGCAACAACAAAAATATCAAACTGTTTTTCACAAATGTTATTCAAGAAAGTATCTCCCACTTCTTTTTTGGGAGGAAAAAGTTATGCAAATATCAGAGGTTATCTCAGTGGTCACAGGAAAGAAAAGTGGGGTTGCAGAAAAGGATAGGGAGTGTAATAACACAGCACTTGAAATACTTTTGTTTCCACTCGGGTATTTTTAGCTAATGGTCTGTTTGTTTGTTTGTTTGAGATGATGTGTTGCTGTGCCAAAGCTAGAAACTACCATGGTAGATGTTTGTCCCAGGACAAAACGCATCAACTGATGTTGATGTATTCAGGAGCTGCTGGTCAAGGTGATACTGACAAGACATAAAGAAGGCTTCAGAAACTTTCATTATTACTAATGATAAAATTCAAGATAAAATCTTCAGCCACAGCTGAACCAAGGTTTCAGCCTTGCAACATTCTGGAGCCTTTGCTTGTTTTCTGAAGTTGTCATTCTGCTGTTCCTGACCTCCCTTTTCAGGTAGACCTGTTACCTTCCTTACCTTGATACAGGCCTTCCCAGGAGAAATGGTCTAATATTGCTTGAATATGTGAAGGTATTATCTTTACGTGTATTTGGGTGTCCACTGTGATCTTGTTTTCTGTGAAGCCTCTGTGTTTCACAGGCTGGACAGTGTGATGCAAAGGAGATGGAGGCCAGTGGGGACCTGCAATACCTGTAGGTGCAAGCAGAAGTGATGCTTTAAGTCCCAGCTAAGCTGCCTGAAGTTGTAGTGCCCAATTCCAAACCCTGAGATATCCATGCAATTGGGATTTTGGCTTGTGGTGTTGCTCCATGTGGGTCTGATTCCTTCAGTCCCAACACTAGCATCTCCTCAGGAAATGAAGGCTGTGCATTGGGAAGTGCTGGTCTATGGCACCTGGAGTTGCACCCTAGCCCTGGCTTGCAGCAGTTCTCAGCAGGCTGGCTAGAAATTCAGTGGTATGAATTGGAATTTGTAAGAAAACTTTCTTTACAGCATAATCTTGTTCATCTTGGCCATCTCTGAAGTTGCTTGAGGAACCACACTGCTTTGTTTCTGGTAGTTTTCCATTTGAGATCTCAGAGAACATGTAAGGAGTTGGTGGCAATGCTGCAAGCACACCTGAAAGCATATCCTTTCCTTATGGGAAAATTAATTTGCTTTTTACTTGCATGTTTTCCTTCCTGTCTTCTTAAGTAGTTGCTTTACTAATTGTATCTCTACTGGAACATGGATTGGAGATGGACCAGCTCTTTATCAGGAATTTCTAAGCTTTCTACTGTACAAGAAAACAGCTGCCCTATAAGCATAAATGCTGGAAAATGTGTGTGGAACTGGGGCAGAGAATCTCTCCCTGTCTCCCCCAGGGCATGCAGAGCTCCAGCACTTTGCACTGTCATTTGCATGCTTTGGGGTAGTGAAACATCTGCTCAGGCTTGCACACAGTGAGGCAGTTGTTTTTTTTTCCATATCTCTACTTTCTCTGGCAGACCCTGCCTTGAAAAATACTGGAGGTGGCTCGTGGTGGCTATAAGTTGCACCATGTAGTGGAATGTGGATCTTGTAGCCAGCCATGCATGCATGGAAATGCAGAGCTGGTGATAATTGGGGTCTGGAGTGGCTCCTGCATCCTAAGGAGCCCTAAGAAAGTGGCATTTGAATGGTTTTCTTTTAATGTTCTTCTTTACATGGGGAGCAAATCTAGGTATGTGTTCAGCACAATGCCATGGTAAGAAAAGCAGGGAGCAGTAGCACAACATTATTGAGAAAAGAAATAGCACTGGGCACAAAAACAACCCCTACCTTTCTAAATAAATGAATGCAACCCCAGGACTGCTGTAACTTATATGCTCTCCTTTATCAGTGCTGTTGTTGGGGTAAGATCATGCCTTCCTGGAGATCCACTGTGCCAATGCAAATAATTGCAGTGTGTGGCAAGCTGGGATGGCACCAAGGCATATGATGCATGAGCATTCCTCTCTGAAGCAGAGGAATATTTGAGAGTTTTTATTGTACTGCAGTGGAAATTGACAGTTTGCTTATAAAATTTGCTACTGAGTTACCTAGCTGGGACTTGAATAGGTGATAGAAGAAAAGAAATCACTGTAGAGCGATCAGGTCAGTACCTAAATGATTGTAGGCCCTGATCAGGCTTCATTACCATTTTCTTTGACTACAATTTCTGCTGCCTACTTCCCTTCCCTTGCAGCTGTCTCAGTTCAACCAAAGCAAGATGTCTGACATGTTGTGCTTTTGTTAATATATTGCAGTAGTGCCCCAGAGTCCTTATCCTCAGTCAGGACAAGATGCTGCTCAGAGCAGCAGAGCTGCCTGGAATGCTGTTGTCATTGAGCAGGGCTGCAGAAGAGCTCTCTGGCTGTGAGAGGAGTAAGAGCTAGCTGTAAGCATTGTGACAAGCTCCTCTGTTGTAATTATGAAGGCTGGCATGTTAATTGCTGCTATGCTAGCTTCAGCAGTGTGCTTGAAATTAAGAAGGTGCTTTATAATAGTGACACTTAACTTGTTTCCATCATCTGCTTTGTTTTTAATTGGCCTAGGCTGGAAATTACCAAGGGGAGCCTTTCTGAGCCATGCAAGCCCTTGTTGGGCAGCAGGCATTGGGCTCCTAGTTCTCTCAGGAGATGATCTGGCTTCCTCCTAAGCTGTGGCATCAGGCTCCTCTTCACACATGATTTTTTAAGCATAAAATCCAGGGACTGTTTGAGCTGTCCTTTGAAAGCTGTTGGGAGACTGGGCTAAACTGTGTGGCTTCAGAGTTTCTCTCAATTTTGCCATCTTTTTTTTTTTCCTCCAAAGAGAGAAGACACAGTAGGCAGTTAAAGGCTGGATAGACTAATTGCATACAACTAGATAGATGTTCAAAGTGAAAGGTCTAGTAGCAAGTATAGTCAAAAGAGTTGGGACAGTGCTTCTTAAGAGGTACCTCGCTCATCCATTTGTTAGGAAAAATACTGAACATTCATGAAAATATTGCCAGTCTTGGAGGTCTCAGACTTGTCAGAGAAATTGTGAAGTTCAGTTTCTAAGCAGAAACTTTAGGAAGATGTGTGTGAGTGAAGGATGCCTTTGCCTTACTATTAGATTTTCAAAGTGCTGGTTTACACTCGTCTCACGTTTACGGGCTTTTCTCTCCAATCAGAAAAGCCTTTTTCTTTTTAAGATTTACAGACAAGCAAACATCTTTCAAAGCAATCCCACAGAGTTTAAAAGGAAAAAATAATCTACTGTGAGATTATGAAATTGAAATTCATGGCAGCTGCAGTTAAAACAAAACACAGACAACAGGTTTTTTAAACATTGTCAAAAACTTTCAAGTTCACGAAGAGTAGCTTTAGTGCAAAAGGAAGCTATTTGCTCAGTAGAATGAAATATATTGGACTCAACCGTTGTAAGCTGTACAGATACATGCAGATAAGAATGTGAATCTAGGTTTGTCCATAGAAAGTGATGGGGAGCAGCAACTCACCTGTAGTCTGGGTGCATGGTAGTCTCATGTGCATGCAGTTCTCCTGGGCTGCTGTGTCTCCTTTCTCAGGAGGGAGGCAGAGCATGTGGTAGCATGCTGAACTGCATCTGGTACATGGGGCAGCTTGCTTACAGATATCTTTTATACAGCACTGTGCCAGGCTTTTGCTTGTTTTGTTTAATTGGCAGTTATTATCTTGGAAAACGCGCTTGCCAGTTGATGTGGTGGTAATTAAAGTCACTGTTATATGTTAGGTACTCACTATTGCTCATTATGTACTCACTGGAGGAAGAAGGAAAATAGGTGAGCAAAAGCAAGCTTTGAAGAAAAGGAGTGGCTGTGTGTTGGTAAACTGTTCAGAGAGAGTTAGTCCATGTGAGTGAAAGCAAGTCCTCTATGATGCTGTGCCAAGGGCGGGAATTTGAGCTCTGTTTGGAAAGTGAAAGTTATAGTCTTGCAGCTTATAGATCCCTAGAAGAAAACATCTTTGTTGCATAAACTGAAGAAGAGCTTTTTTCACCTCTGTCATCCATATGATCTTTTCCTCTGGACAGCTGGGGAAAGACCACTGCAGGGTAGAGCTAAAACCCACTCAGCTCAAGTGCTCAGTGATGTAGAGCAGTGGATCTGTGAATCTTATCTCAGTATGTGTATGCTCATGTATGTGTATTCGGGTGCATGCTGCCAGAGGAGATCAATGTATGCAGGTACATTTTTTGTTGTTGTTGTTGTTGTTGTTTTTGAGAGAAAGAGAGAGCAATTGATGCAAAAATGCATTAACTGTCATCATCCATGGTGACAGCAGAGCTGTACTGATTTATACATCCTGGAGCTCTTGCTGTGTGTGCTGTTGCATTTTTTATCAGGTGGGAAGTGATCAGGTTCAGAAAGGTGACTGACTTTATTTTGTTCATGTTTTCTCATTTTACAACTAGGATTGAGTTAGATGTTGGAGGCTGAGCTACATTTGCAATACAGTTCTTTTCCTAGTAGCTGATAATTTATGGTATCTTTCATACATATGAATCACTCTGTCATGCAGCACAAGGTCATTTTCCTCTCTCTGCCTTCTGTCTATTGAAGCAGACACCATTTCTAGTTCAGAATCTGTGAAATCACTTTCGGTTCACTTCATATTTGGGTTATATTCCCTCACCCCCACCCCCTTTCCAATTATTGTCACATATGTAATATAGGGTATTCTGGAGTTGGCATTTCATTTTTGTGCCTGAAAAATGATGCTATGGACTCAGTGATAGACTGCAACTTCTAGGATGTGTGTGGTCTGTAGTGCTAACGCAGGCAATGCCCCTGTAGCTCATAGCTCATTTCTGTTGCTGCATGCAGTCACACTCATTTTAGTATGTACTACTACTGCATATTTTAGTATATGAATATCTGAAGGAGATCATAAATATAGTACTTCCTGCCTATAGTTTTTTCTTTAATTATGGAAATGATAAGGCTGGAAAAGACCTCTAAGATCATCAAGTCCAACCATCAACCAATCGCCACCATGATCATTAAACTGCAGCAACAGCAATGTCTGCAGGTAGAGACTGATGTATTTGCTTTCCTACACAGGTGAGAGTTGAGAGTTCTGGATGTAGATCTAATTGATTTCATTATCCTTGTCTGCTGGTGTGCTTGGTGAAAGGAGACATCACTTTGTAGATGCCATTGTACAGTTTGTGCTTGACTTCCTGGAAAGCATCTATATAGAAGAGAACTGATGACCTTAAAGATGGCTATCTCTGAGCATTAGCTGCTTATTTGTTCACAAAGAACAAGTTGAGTAGGTTGGCCCCTTCAAATAGGATGGGTTGCTGGAGCTCAGCACAGTATACAAACAGACATCGAGTCCTGCGGTATCTTTGCACACTCCCTGCAGAGTTCCCAGCAGTCTGGTTAGAGGGTGCCTCCAGCAGCTCTACACAGTGTGGATCCTCTGGCTGCTGGCCTTTTCCCTCCTCCGCACTCATTCATTGTGAGGACTGGCTCCCAGCAGCTTCCATCCAGGGAAAGTTACCACTTGGCTCCTTTCTAATCTCTCTGTAAGTAATTTTGATTTGTCTATTTGGGACTTCTTTTCCTCATGTGCTAGGGATGATTATCATCTTCTACCAAGGCACTGTAAACTTCCTTCATGTCCACAAAATGCCTTGGAAATCCTGAAGGGTCCTATTTGGTAGGGAGCAAAATGCTGTTATCAAACAGCAGGATTTTTCAAATGAAAGTCTACCACTGCTTATATATAATTGAAACCAGCCTTTTCCAGCATATCTCCCTGCCGCTGCTGCAGAGTCATGGGTGCAGACACCCTGTAGTTACATAAATGCAGATGGAATTTGGGGCAGGGACAAAGTCTGTTATTGTTGCATTTTGGAAGGCACTATCATTGTCAGTTTTCTGATGCTTGGGTGTTTTTTAACTGTTTATGATCAGAAAAGCTGCCAATACTTTAAGAAGGCTGTGGGGGTGATCCAGGGAGGGGATGGCCCTGGGCATTTCTCGGGACAAGATCTTGGGGCTCCCCTTGCTGTAGCTGCTCATGAGCAAGTGCTGGGTGGCCTGTGCCAAAGCCAACTCAAGGAAGAGTAGTGCTTATCAAATAAAGCAGGTCTTTGAACAGACTGGGCATTATGCTTTTCAAATATCAGAATGTAAATGTCACATTCCTTATAAATACCAGGCACTACACAGCTGCATTGAGCTTTGGTAGCTGTTGTGGTCTACTGGATGGAAGGGCGGGGTAGAGCCATTCCCACTGATGACCCAGAAATACTGTTGATGTTTTTGAGAAGCAATTATCTACATTTCCCCTCTGCCTGAGTCAATGGATCACCCCCTTCTTCACTTGCAGAAGAATGTCCAGTCAGCGCCAGGGAAAATCCTGGAATAGGCCAGAAGTGCCAAGCACACAAACACAAAACGGGCATTGGCAAACTAGCATGAATAGCTTCAGAATGCTGTAATGTGGGCTACACATTGCAAAGCTGGTTCCTTGCAAAGACCACAGATTTATCATTTTGAAACGTCGGTCCTTTGTCACCTGAAATAGGCTTTTGTCGTCTTTTTCCCTGGAATGTGGAATTTTTATTTATTTTTTCTTTTCCCATTATATTGTGAAATACAAAAGCAAAAGAGTCTGGGCAGTTCACATTGCACAGCTCAACAAGGGAGAGGCTCCTCCCTACTGTCTTGTCAGCCAGAGATGCTTGGGTATAGATATAGGTATAGAGTAGGTGTGGTGCAGGCATGGGGATGCTTTCCCCTCTCAGCCTGGTGTGACTCTGTGTATGTGGGGGTTGGGAGAGCTGGTATGGGGCACATGCATCTGAAGCCCCAAACCTTGATACCCCTTTTTAGTGGCTTAAGTTGTAATTCAGACTATGCCATTTGCATTTTTAGTGACTGGACTGGGAAAGCGGGTACTCTCCTTCAGCTTACCTGCATGACCCTCATATGTATGGATCCTGTGCAAAAAAATCAGTGTGAAACATAAGCAGCAGTGAGCTCTGATTTCCCCCACCTGAAGGCCTCGGCTGTGCTGGCTTTCTAATCTTTACTTGATGGGCTGTAAGGTGTGACCAGTGTGTGCATCATGAACATTCTTAGAACAGAAAGAAAAACAACATCTTACTTTTACATGCATGCTTGTACAACTGAAATTAAAGCAAGTACGTAAGTATAGCACGTACTTAAGCTCTCATCTGATTTTTGAGGTTGTGGGCTGTGTGTGTGCCAGTGGGAGGCGAGTTCAGGGTGTCTCCAGCAGAGCGTTTCAGCTAAGAATTGTGCATTGCAGATCATCTCCACGTTTTGTTGTGTGGTCTCCTCTTCTTGCGCTCTGTTTCGTGTTGTGGAACAGACCTGGGGAATACAAGCTGTGTTGCCTTCAGATTAAATTAAATTGTATGCAACTACTTAGGAAAACTAGAAGAAAGAGATCAGAGTAAAACCTGTTCTGTAACTTGATTCTCTAATCTGGATTCATCTGCAATCTCAGTAATTACAGTTCATGAGTTTGGATCTTCACATTTGCAAAAAGTATCAACCCATCAGCGGTCTTGGAGAAATCAGCCTGGTGTTAAAGTCATCAGCCCACGTGCTGTGTTGGAAGCCTGGAGGAGACAGGTTGTCTGAGGACCTTTCACAATAGAGTGTAAGGTTTCTAGGCTGAAATGCTGTGGGTTATCACATTGCTTATAAACTGGATCACAGCAGAGTGAGACTTTGTTTTTTTTTTTTTTAAAATGTGGTCACCGACGTAATTGCAGACCAACAAATATCAGAGCTTAGTTTCATTATCGTGAGTCTCCTGTGCTCCAGGTCAAATGTGAGCTTTTACCCATTGCAAAACTTTCATTCAGTGTTTGTCTTTTCTTGTATCTAACACCTAAACTGATGGGAGACCGTGCTCTCATGCTGTTATAGTGTAATTACCACCTACAAATATCTCAGAGTAAATGTAGGATACTGGAAATTATCTTGGCAGAAAAGAACACGAAGAGCAGATTTTCAAACTGAATCTCTAAATAATCTTTTTCTTTTTGGGCCTGGAATCTCTCCTATATGGATTCATTTCAGGTAAGAAAGAGCGGATTGATGAAAGTTTGGTTTTCTAGCTTTATTCTTATCTCACCTGCATTCAAGTTTCCTGAATCAGTTCTATGTACACAAGTTGCTTCCGTGGGAGAAAGTTTACATACGCAACTACCTCCACTCCTCTGTTTTGTTTTTGTTTAGCTTTTGTTGTGTAGTTTTTGTATGTTTGGTTGTTGTTTTTTTTTGTGAGCATGAACGCTGCTTTTCCCTTTACTGCTAGTCTGGGTGTGAGTGCCACGTGACTCCGCAAGTGGGTGGCAGTGAGAACAGGTTGTGTCATTGCTAAAGGCAGCCTATCCAGAACTGCAGAGTGCCTTTTTTTTTTTGAGCAAGTTTGCAATGTCTTTCTCAGAAATGTCATATGAGCCCTTGTTTCAAATGCCAGCATCTCTTTCCAGCAAGTCAAAGGAAACCTAGCATCTCTTGTTTCCAGGATGAGACATGTAAAGGAAAGAATATCCCTGGGGAGATATTAAACAAAAGCCTCATATCCAGGCATATCTTTGGGGGAAATGAATTTCTCAAGCATCCTTGCCACCACATTAATATAGACTGTATAAAATTGGCCAAGTGTGTAAAGCTTTAAGTCCACTATGAGTTTCATTAGTTCCATGTGAGCTGAATTTGACCTAGCTATCTGTGTTATATCATCTTATTCATTGTAGCATAGTGTAAGAGTCATTGCAATTAGACCCTCATTCCCTGAGCCATGTTAGCTGTAGTCCAGGGTCCCTAAGAATTCTTATTTTGAGGCCCAATTTTGATGTTTCTCTCCAGCATAGTCTTAGCACTGGAGTGTTTGTCAAACGCTGTAGGGCCAGGAAGTCTGCAGGAGAAGTGTGAAGATGTTCCAAGATGTGAGCAGAAACCTCCTACCAACCCAAAAAAGAAAACAGAGATGAGGGTGTTTTGTTTGGCTTCTTGTGGGAGATAGTGGACCAGCAGCAGCTGCTGTGCAATCACTGCTTCACTGTCACTGCTAATGCTTTAGTATTTATATCATATTTTTTGCTTGGCCTTGGATGGGGAATTGTTTAGCATGTGAACTGCTTGCTCATTCTTCTCTAAGCCAGGGAGCTTTAAACATCCTACCATTCCAGTGTTTGCCTCAGCTTTCTACCGCACTCCTAAAACCCTTAACAAACTCTGAAGGAGACAAGAGCTCAGCATCTCATCATCCCACATGAGGCTTTTCTTCACTTGAACATTCTCTGGAAGTGCTTCTCTCCATCCCTTGTGAGGCTTTGCCCTGTCTGATAAGAGGATGCACAGTCAGATCTCCAAGCCAAAGGGAAGAGTCTCATATACCACGGGACCCCTGGGATAAGGTCACTTGGGTTGCAGATGTTTGTATGAGGTGGTAGTGCAACAACTCCAACTATCCTCAGTCCCTAAACCCTCTGTTGATAAAATCCTCACTAGTGTTTACCAGTAAAATAATAAAATGGATCAGAAGCAGCTCTTAACCATCATCTGAGAATCTCATTTTACAAATAGCTTGAGGTTTTCAAGTTTTCATAATGCTGGGCAAACCTGATTTATATATCAGTAGGATAATTTGGGAACACTAGTTGGTAACATCAGACCATCCAGAGGCTGAACTGCATGAGCAGATTTAGAATTAACAAGGGCTTTTCACTGCACTCCTGAGTGGTGGAGCCCCTGTTTAGCACACTGTGCATTGCGCAAGCCCTACTGCAGTAGTTTGCTGTGATGAACCACTGAGATCTTTTCCTTTCATCTGTGGTTTTTTATTTTAAGTAGCTTATTATTTTGGCAATTGGCAAGAAGAAAGTTACTCCTGCTGGGCTGGAACTGGCTGGTGTAGCCTAAGTTGTTGCTTGTCAACTTATCCTTGCACAACTCCCAGGAAGATCTTCTGTGCAGGGCTTTGCTCTATCTGGCTAAATGCCCTGTTCTCTGTGAGGCACAAACTGAACTGAGAAATGAAGCATCTTCTACTGTCTGGCTGCTGCTACTCAGTCAAACACCATCAGAAACCAGTTTAAACATGAATCCAAAACTTGATTTTACATCAAGTATAAAAAGGACCTAGAAAATGGTGCTTTTGTATCTGAAGATTCCGAGTTCTGTTATTTATTTTCCCCCATCATCACTGCCCACTTCTGAGTATGAGCATGGCCTGTGTCCCAAGCAGACTTAATAGTAACTATTTACACATATTCTGGTGCTTGAACTGGCTGTGGGGTTTTGGAGATTCTGGGTTGCTTTTTGAGTGTTAAAATCTGGAAAATTAGAGTTTTTCCAGCATATCTACAAACAAGCCCAAGGTACGTGTAGGGGATGGATCTATTTTAGCTTTAATTATTCTTTGTTTTGTATCTCTGGAACTTGTTGGGAAGTAAATCTGTATTCCTTAATCTGCATTAAAAAAGGAAGTTATTTTGTTGCATGTCTATGTTTCTGTTTTCTCTGGACATCTTCTGCAGTCTCTAAACTGTAACTACTGTGGAACAAAGGATCCTCTCCCTTTTTGTGTTTCTACAGCTGCAGGATTTAAGCCTGCTCAGGGTGAGTGAGAGAAATGGTACTTAGTTGAGAGACTGTGTAGCAACCTAAGACTGTGCTGGGGCTCCCATCTGAGCACCAGCAATTAGAGGCAGCCTCTCCTAGGTTTTGAGGATGATGAAGCTTAGGGAACAAGTGCTGTTTTTCCTGATGCATGAATTTCAGGAATCTGAAGTGAAGCTGCCAGCCTTTCTCCAGACACTCCAGTGACTTGAAGCTGGTACTGAGTCCAGGCACTGCCTCTAGGAGCCTGGAGCACAGAGCTGTCTCTCTTAGCTGGCACAGTCTGCCTTTTGGTATAGTGCTTGGGCCCAGTGTGGTAGCGGGCTTTGTCACTAAGCTGCTGAGATGTGTTGTTGTCTCCATGGAGAAAGGTTCCACGTGAAGTTATGTCATAAAAATTGAATTATTTCTCCCCTAAGGGTGTGAAACAGGAAGCTGACTGCCATGGAGCTCTGGTGGCGATGATTAACGTGGGCCTCAGAAACCGGGGATCTGCACTGCTAAACCAGTTGGCTGTATGTGCAGAAAGGTCTGACATCCCTAGAATCATAACCTAGTAGGCAGTGTGAAGTAGCAACATTGCTTTTGCCTCTCCTCTGTTATCTTCTCCCACATTTGATACTCTGTCCAATCTCAAGATGGATCCAAAATACAGATGTAGCTGCCACATTTCTGAGTAGATGATGCTCTTCTTCATGCTCCTCTCTCGTATCTGCGCGAGCTCTATTAAATGGGATGTGCTTTGAGAAGCAGAAGTGTTAAAATGCATTTAACAGGGGCGTAGCTGCTTTATCTCTTTTCTTCTGTTCTTCTGAGATGGGGAGTAGTTGGATCTTGACGTTGCTGTGGTGAGATTTAAAATACGCCTTTGATCATGGTTGATAGGTGGCAGCCAGTTTATTAATTCCAAGTTGGCCATATGGTTTAGTTAGTTAGTTTTGTTTTTACTTATTGCTATTCTCTCTTTGTTGAATGTTAGCCTGCTGGCTAACAGGTTACTGTTCTGTGTTGATCTGTAAGAATTCTGATCAGGTTTGATAGTGCTTTTTCTCTGCTGAACAGCACCTGGCAGGATTAAATCTGAGTTTCTTTCCATTTGTGAGAGTAACAGTTAGATTGCTGTATCTTCCATAGAGCTGACATTGGCAGCTCTTAAAATACAGGTAGAAATTACACTAGGAGGCAAGAGAAGAGGGAAAAGGACATGTAAGGAGAAACATGGAGTGCTGCAGGTGTGTGCTTAATGATTTAGATTGCTTAAGCCCTCATCTTGTGCTATTTCGACCTTCCTGTTGCAGTGTCACACTGCAGTGCATGTATTTGCAGAAGTGATTTTACTGAAAGTGGGAGCCCTCTTATGTGAACAAGTGTTTGCTGATGTGAATAAAATGCATAGCTGAGCCCTGGCATTCATGTTGATCTATTCTGTAGCAATGGGGAAGTGTTGCACTCAGTATTGACTCTTCCAGCCAATTCAGCAGCAGAATTAATTGGGAGGAATCCTGTTTGATTTTCCTTTGGTAGCAGCTGTGAGAAAAGGCCCTAATGATAGTCGTACTGCATGCACATTAGTGTCACATCGAGAAGTATCTTTGATGTTGAAGTGAAAGGAGAGAAAATGAAGGCTTTGGAGGGGTGATGGGAGCAACCAGAAAGCATTCCTCATCCGGGTGTGGCTGGAGCAGATGAGCAAGGCTTGGGCTCCCTCGAGGTGCACGGAGGCTGAGCACAGCGGTAAGTTAAATAACCACGCTGAAGTGGGAGCATGACTGCTCTGATCTCCCTGCTCGCTGCTTGTTTTGGTTTAATTATATAAGTAAATATAGATCTCCCTTCTTTCTCCTTGCTCACTTCTACCTGCTGCTCTCATCCAGGTTATTTTTCCCATTAGGAAACCATTAGGGTTTTCTCCACGGTGAATAGCCTGAAATTGCCACTGCAGAGTAAAGGTGCCCCAGAGCATTGCTGCACACTAAAAGGCCCTCAGAGTGCTCTCCTGAAAACTACAGAAGGGGAGGAGACAAGAACAGATGATTTTGGCCTAGCAAGCACAAGTCTACAAACTGATTCATCCTGAAATGTCTGAAGTGACAGCTCATCCTGCCTGTCTTGTTTATGTTGGCCAGAAAGGAGTCTGTAGCTCCAAGATCCTTCTAAAGCACTGAGATCTCCTTGCTGAATTGAAAACAAAGGCCTTGATGCATCAGGGCTTGGGCATCACCCAATTTTATGCAAATATCTCAAAAATTATTAAAACACTTTATAATTTGCTTGTATTGCTTGCAGGTGTTTCAGGGATGAGTGAATTCATTTGTAAATGCTGAAGTAGGTTGAATTCAGAATCTTTGTCAGAAATCAACATTTTCCTCTCTGCCTGGGGGAATTCTGGCCCACCAATTCAGTGATGCTGCTCTGCAACAAGGTTTGCTAGATGGCTGTTCTGTGGCTTTCAACTTCACTTGTTCTGCGATGGTTAAATGCCTCCTACTTAGGAAAATATTTTGCTGGCCTGTGTGGTTTTGTACAAATATAACTGAAAAGCCAAGTGACGGAGACTGTGGTGCTCGGTTATTTTCTATGTTTTACTCTCTGGTTTATCCAGCAAGGCATCCCACGTACCCAAGAGAACAGTATGAATCTGTGTGAGCAAAGATCACATCGCGTTCTGCCATGGCTTGTTGGGTTGGAGGGCTTAATCAGCTATTAGAGGATGATATTGGGAAATACGGCTTACAAAGAGACTCTGTTCAGTGATTTGAATCTTTTGTCAGTGCTAATAGAATATTCAAGAGGAAGTTTGCAATTTTACTCTAATCCTTTTGGCTTTATTTTTCATTCTTGTGTGCTTGCTTTTCTGCCAAGCAATTGCCTACTGCAGCTATTTGCTAGGACTTGTTTATCTAGGCTTCTGCTGTTGTCAGGGTTGAATATTATTATTTACTTTTATGGTAATACCTGGAGTTTCTGATCTGGGATCAAAGCCCTGTTGTGCTAAATATTATACAGACCTAGTTTATTAAAAGGACAAATGAACAACCACAACAAAAAGAGACCCACAGTTCCAGGAAGGTATGGTTTTACCTTATGATAGCCAGCAGGAGCAGAACAAGGTAACAGGAAAACATTCACATGGCATATAATGAACAACGGTCAGGGCACACTAACTGTTTTGTTTTAAAATGACAGAATCTTGTGCCTGCAGAACAAAACAATATTATAATGACAAAAAAAAAGTTGACTTTTTTTTTCCCCCAACAGAACAGCATTCATTACCATTTTGTTGCAGGTTTTTTTGTTTGTTTGTTTTTAATTTAAAAATTTTTCTGGTTGCTTTCTGGTTGCTCCCATCACCCCTCCAAAGCTGCTGCTTTGAAGGACTTGCCGTGCCTCTCTTGTGCACGTCTCCTCCGAAATCCTTTCCATCTCAATTACAATCATTCATTGCAGGCTTAAAACTGGCGTACACAACTGCCTATGACAAAGTTAAAGTCTGTACAGCTCCAGCCCCACCTACCACGGGCAAGGTTGCCACCCACCAGATCAGGCTGCCCAGAGCCCCATTCAGCCCAGGCTTGAACGGCTGTAAGGATGGGGCATCCACAGCTTCTCTGGTCTGTTCCAGTTCCAGTGCTTCACCACTCTCTGAGTAAAAAAATTCCTCCGAACATCTGATCTAAGTTTCCCCTCTTTTAGTTCAAAGCCACTCACTCTTGTCCTATCACTACCAGACCATGTAAACATTTGCTCTCCCTCTTATTTATATGGTCCCGTCAGGTACTGGAAGGCCGCAATGAGGTCTCCCCGGAGCCTTCTCTTTTCCAAGCTAAATAAGCCCAAGTCCCTCCACCTTTCTTCACAGGAGAGGTGCTGCAGCTTTCTGAGCATCCTCATGGCCCTCCCCTGGACCTGCTCCAACAGCTCTGCATCCCTCCTGTGCTGAAGGCCTTAGGCGTGGATGCAGTACTGCAAGTGGAACCTCACAAGGGCAGAGCAGAGGAAGAAAATCACCTCCCTCTTCCTGCTGGCCACCCCTCTGCTGGTGTGGTCCAGAATACTGCTGGCCTTCTGGCTCACATTCAGCTTTTTGTCCAATTCTTGAGTTTGCTTCAAGCTGTGGGTGATGCCACACTAACAAGAAGCAGGACTGTTGTATGGAAGGACTGTGCTACAGACAGCCCTGCTTAAGCCTAGGGATAGGACTGATTGTGAGAGCAAATGAGTGGTCTAACAGGGAGGCTCAGGGGAGGCCTTATAGCTCTCTATAACTTCCTGAAGGGAGGCTGTGGTGAGCTGGGGGTCGGCCTCTTCTCTCGTGTAGACAGTGATAGAACTAGAGGGAATGGTTTCAAGCTGTGACAGGGGAGGTTCAGGCTGGACATTAGGAAGTATTACTTCTCGGAAAGGGTAGTCAGGCATTGGAATGCACTGCCCAGGGAGGTGGTAGAGTCACCGACCATGGGAGTGTTCAAGAAACGTTTGGATGTTGCGTTGAGATATATGATTTAGCTGGGAAGTATTGGTAATGGTTGGACTAGACGATCTTCTAGGTCTTTTCCAACCTTGAAAATTTCTGTAATTTCTGTGATTCTGTAATTTTTGTTGCATCTGGAAAAAATATTTGCAGTGCTTTTTCAGCTCAGAATGCTTTTTGGTTCTATTTGCAGAATTACAGCCAGCGTCACCAAACAGTGGGTACAAGAGGCTTCCTTAAAACAGAAATTAGGAGCAGCGACCAACTTTGGTAAAATATATGCTCCTTTGAATTGAAACTTGGCCTCAGCTCCTAGTAATTCTTCGCATTAATTCAGGCCCTGAAAGGATCTGCAGCTTTTGTGGAAGCAGTTGGCTCGCTGGTCATAAAGTTCTACTGGCATGAGTCTGCCATAATCATGTTACAAGGGAATGAATCGCAATCTTTAAGGGGTGCGGTTATAGTTTCTGGATGAACCTGAGTATTGGGAACATTCTGAGCTGGCCAGTAGTGTTAGCCTGTGCTGGGAACTGGCCTGTAGATGTGTAACCCCACTCCAAGGGACTGCGGGGATACTGTGGACACACTGTTAAATATGAGCAGGTGTAAGCACATTAAGCTATGTGTGGGACTGTGCTTTGCATCACTGAACTGCATTTAGGGCTTGGGAAAAACAGTAGTAGAGAGTATGAGACACTTGAGTACCAAAAAGTAAAAGAAGGATGTGTCCCAGCAAGCTCTGAGTCTGTGAAATTTCCCTCTTGAGGGAACTGAGGCTTTAAATGTTATCTTCTTTACCTTAAAGGCCTTCTCAGCAAGCCTGCCTGCTCCAGCGGTTTTTGGCCATCCAAGTCTGGTGTCCTTGGAAAACTTTACCTTGCCTATAATCAGTCTTAATGGGAGGGTGCCTAAAGCCTGTGGGGTCAGGTCTGTTTGGTTTGCTGTCTTGTTTTAGGATTTTTTTCCTGTCTTTTTTTGGAGTGATGGTGTGTTTTTTTTCTGTCAGAAAGGATATAAACCTCTCTTTCACCTTGGAACTCTGCAGCCTGCACTCTTGTTTTTCTGCTTGCTCTCACACTTGACTTTTTGTTGTTGCTGGTGAGCTTAATTTCAGAGACATGCCAGGTTTAGCAGGTAGATCCAAATTTAGGTCCATCCTCCTTTGAGAAGAACAGAAGGTCTACAGAAGGCATTTCTGTAGTTTAGCTATTCAGAATAGCTAATAACAGAGGCTTACTGACTTCGTATTAGTAGACAGCACAGCATCCCTGGCTCCAGCCATGCTGGGCACTTGGCTCTTTTTTGCACATTCATTACTTGCCGTGGGTGGTAGTGCTGGGGGACTACCAGTCCTGGTGAGAAGCTAAGAACACAAGCCTACAGCTGATGTGGGATGTGTTTTTTACTTCTCAAGGCTATGTATTATCCCACCCCATACAGGCCCCTTTCTTTGCACAACTTCCATGTTGGTTTCTATGCCTTCTAGAGTGATACGCCTCTCTTCTCCTAGTTCTTAGTTTCCCAGTGAAATTCTAGTGCAGTAAGTTTTATTCCAGCCTGGCAGAGAAAGACATGTCTGGAGCAGAAGCTGGTATAATAAGAGGCAGCAGCGGTTGCATGAGGAAAACAAACTGGATTAGGGTATACCTCTGTAGTGAGGGCACTGTTACATAGCTTTTCAACTGCTTTTGAACTGCAGTATAATTTAGATAGTTCTTCCCCCAACTCCTATTTCTGAGCTGTTTGGATGGTGTTGAGGAGCAAGAGGGAAGAGGCTGAAAGTGAACAGGCTTAATGTGACATGTAAGTAACCATGTGTCTGCTTCTGCAAGACAAATGTCATCTTATGTGTGTTTTAGAGTAATTTTTTTTTAAATTTGCTGACGGCGAAGTGCTTCTTGTTTGAAGTAATTTGTCTTCAGGTTTAACATCTAAGCAATAGGTGAGTTCATAGCTCTCCACAGCTGACTAGAAGCTCAATTTAAAAGGTACTCTGTAAGCCGGCAGTTGCTTAATATTGCCCGTGTTCTTTAGTAATACAGTGGGTGGTAAATATATAACTACAGGAGTCTGTCTGTAGGTGGCTGGTTACTGTATTTCTCCTTAGATTTATTTATTTTTTTTAAATAGCTAATATCTGAGCTAGTGAAAGTTGTGCAAATATATTGCATTATCATCAGCTGCTTTAATTAATACTCGAGCCTCCTTCTCTTCTCTCATTACAGAGATTTGAGCCTGTATAAGTGCTGTGCAGGTGAGTAGCTCCCTGTGCCAGTGCTGCTGACTGTGCTGCACTTGCCTTCTTCAGCTTCCAAAGAACTGACCTGGCTCTGAAAGCTACTCTGGGGCCAACTATGGAATGCTTCATCTTTTGAAATCCTGTAGAATTCATTTTCTCTTGCAAAATGAGTGCCAACCATTTTGACACCTAAAAATGTAGCATATGTTTTCTAATTCTGTGGTTGTTGATCAGAAGAAGAGCAAGCTGTGCTTTTATTTTTAGTGGTTTCAGGCAGGTTCCAGCTTCTGTTCTGAAGCACTAGTCACAAAGACTTTTTGAGAGGCTCGTACCTTTAAAGCCTCACCTATGTAGTATTTGGTATCACAACTAGTAACAATAAAGCAAAGTATACTGTATTGTTCAAAAAGTAATAATTAAATAATTAAGGAGGAATTCCACACATCTTTAGCCTTCATATGCAGCATGCACGCTTTTATGTGTTGCTTTATTCATGTGACAGTTCCTTAAGGTGCTTTTTGAATGTGAAAGCTTCACCAGAAAATAAAAGCTTTGAGTTTTGCCTGGCATGCTGAGGGTCTGTGGGAAGAAGATGGTAGTAGTTACTTGACTGATTGCCAACATCGCTCACAGGTCTTGGGTGGAATTAACTGCTCTAAAATGAGCTAGAGGTCCCTTCCAACCCCTACAATTCTGTGATTCTGTGAGCTACCACAGGGCCAATAAAGTGATGGTTTCAAGCTGCTGAGGAATGCTTTGTCAGGATTGGGGAGTATCACTGTTTTGACCATTACCTCCCATGACTTCATTTCTTGTTTTGATATCATAGTGTTCCTACTTATGGTGTTAGTGTCAGAGAATGGGACATGGGAAACAGCTAAGGATAATTCTAGGATTCTGAGACATTTCAATATGGTGATAAAAGTATCTCTTGATCTGCACTTTGTGAAAAAATTTACCCTCGAGTTTGATTCTAGTTGTTCTTTGCTGCTTCTTCCCATGCTGAAATGGTCACTGTTGAAGATACAGTTGTGAGAATGAGCTGAGTATGGCTGGTTTGTCTCTGTTAGCATCTGACAGGCTCAAAGGGGACTTTGGGGTAGTTTGGATAAAGGGATGAAGGCACAGAGCTCCCCTCCCCAAAAGAATAAATAAAAATTAAAATTCGGGATCTTTAGTGAGGTGTGAAAACATATGGGGCTCCGGGTATCTCTCAAAACTAATACTGAGCAGAGGTACCTGGAATAAGGTCACACACTTGGGCATAAGTGTATCACCTTTAGTCCATTATTTCAATTCCCAGCCTAATCCAGCAAGAACTGAAGAATCATCTCTTTTCTATTTTGGGGTCAACTACATACTTTGCTGGTGTTTCTATCTTCAGTTCATTAAAATTAAAACAATGTTGGAAGTGCTCAGCCATTCATTAAGCAGACAATCCAGTCTTGATTTCGATTTCTGTGGCTGAATTTAATTCTGCTCAAGCCCTGCCTGGTGCACAGGAAGCTTTACAGATACGTCTGTGATTGCCTCTCAGCGGGCTTGCTGGTACTTACTGTAGCAGAGTTATTACTAGTTATGACACACTATGGCCTTCCTGCTTAAACCTGTCTAGGAATCTATTAATGGGGTGGCCTACTTCCAAATTACAAAGAGGAGCAAAAGCTCATTAGACAGTGTGAATGGTGATAATTTCAGCAAATGCTTTCTGTATAAGGAGATTGATGTTTTAAGTGTCTCAGCAAATTGGTAATAATGATCAGCAATTCTCTGCCATTCTTCACAAAGGAACAGATCTTTGGTGAAAGAAGCAATTAAGCTCAGCTGCATTGTGAACCAAGCTAAAGTAGACTTTTCCCACTGTCCTATTTGTTAACTACTAAACCCTACAAGTCGTGTTTAATGAGCTTTTTGCTTCCAGACCAGCAAGGGGTCTCCAGCAAAGCTGAGGAAAAGGAACGGTATTTATGGCAAGCACCTACTGCAGTTTTTATATATGCTGGACAAAGCTGTGATTTTCTTGTTGTGGAAATGGGATAAATCAGGAGATGAGCAATTCTGCAGTAGCTGCTGTTCCTGTTGTGCTATTTGCTCATCTTACAGGTAGTGACTGCAGAGTGAACATCAGCTTGTTTCCTAAAGCAGCGAAGATTTCAGCTTACTTGTACTCATATGTGAAGAACAAACCTAAATAGAAGGTAAATGAATGTAGGTTATACATAAACTTCATTATAGGGCTCCATTTGCTTTGCTACAGGAGACATTATTAGAGTTTCACCAGTCTGGTTTTGAGATGACGGAATATAAAGCCTTGATTGAGCAGGGAAAGCCAGCAAGCAGTTTCCAGACCACTGTGCTGTATAACAACAGAAATCAGTTTCCTCATTCAGTCTCCTCCTGTGTCTGTGCAAGCTTCTTGCACTTAATTGTCCTGTCAGAGGACAATCCTGTTTCTGTTACAAACTGGGATGCTCCTAGCATCGCTTGCCAGCCTCGAGGTCCGACCTAGCAAAGACAGCAATCAAGCACTATTCATCCTAATAACAGTCATCTTGTCACAGATCTGTTTTGCCTGCAGACTAATGAGTCCCAGGCTGTTACAGAGCATACCTTTGATCACTGTTGTTGCTTTTGTGTGAGCATATTCCAATTCAAATTTATCTTGTCTAAAGGGTAAAAGATCAGAACTTCTCAGAGTATTCAATGTGGGGATTGGCTGTGGATTTACTGCAGTGGTATGATGCTGTCTTCTGTACTTTTTTGGTAATAGTTTCTGACTTCTGACTGTCAGGTCCTGAGCTGTTGTTATCAAAGCATGACTTTTTTCATAGTCGCTGTAGCTGTCTAGTAACTGGAAGCTCTTCGTTTCATATGTAAACTTAAGCTTTTCATATATACCATTTTTATTTGTTTGTGCTGAATTTGAACATATTCCATTTAGACTAGAAGAGTTCCTTGGCAGCTGTATTGTAGTATTCACAAGGTTGCCAAGTACAAATGTTAGTCATATTTGCCTGTAACTCCTTGGCTACTCCCAGAATCTTCTCTGAAGGTTTTGCATTTTTCATTTTCCAATAATCGTGCTATCTCAAATGGGAATTCTCTTAACCTTCTCTAGTGAATGCCATCTAGTCCTGACCTGTCCCTGTTTGCTTTTCCTGTTTGAACAAGAAGCCTTTCTGTGATCATTCACATTTCAGACAGATCCTGAAAAGGAATCAAAATGGGAATCTCCCCACTTTGTTTCTATTGCCATTAGGTCTATGTAGGCTTAAATGGGCATATTTATTTAGCATCACAGAATAGCTCGGGTTGGAAAAGACCTTGAAGATCGTCAAGTCCAAGTCCATACAATCTAACTGTACTACATTTACCTGAAACAGTTTTTGGGTTTCTTCTGCTGTAAGGGATGTTAAGGTGGTAGCTAAGTATTTTCCCTGTTTGTCACATTTCATTTTAAAAATCATTTCACTTCTTTAAAAGGAGAAGGGGGGAGCATCTCATTTATTTTTGTGTTGTTTTTTGTTTCTCTGGCAAGGCAAAGGATCTCAAAATCTGGCAAACTGCATTTGTTTCTTTATATTGGGAAGTCAATGGAAAGCAATTGCTGCTGTAAATGGAAAATTACAACCTATAGTTCCCATCTGTCTGGCATGACAAAATTTTTCAATAGAGTTAAGCCATACTTTAAAAGTTGATAACATTCATTTTAGTGCTCTAAATCTTAACAATCACATTTAAAGAATAATTAAGTGCTGCTGTTTCCACATTCTAGTCAGCTCATTTCAGTATGACTTATTTCTCTCCCATGTTTACTCTGTTCTACCTGATACGACCACCGATATTTTGGTTTAATGAAGAGGTTAAACTCTGTACAGACAGACTTATGGCTCATGTTAGTGCTGTGAGTACAGCTTATAGCTTCTCCCATCAGTTTCTCAATGCCAGTATATCAGCATGTTTTCATCCCCTGGGTGTGTGCAGAGATGCAAACATGAACCCAGCTCTCTGAGTTTTCAGGAGCAGCTGAAGCCACTGAGTTTTGTGTGGAACTGAATTCGTTCCCATTTCAATTATTTTAACATTGAGTTTTCAAAACAGTGCCCCATTTAGTTGCTGAGCAGGCAGGTAAATGGCACTTCAGCATACAAAGTATTTTCTGCCCTCAATTCAGACTTTATACTGCAGCTTTACGGTTGTTTCCTGCAAGTCCAAGCTGAACAGAAGATACTGAACTGGCAGTTCAGTGAAAAAGCATTCTCTAGGCTTCCTCAGCACCTGAGCTGTTATTACAGTCAGCTCTCTTGGTTGTCCAGTTCTTTTAGAAATGTCTTCATGTGTGCTGCTTGTGTTATGACTTTATCTTTAAAATAAAATGTTTTATGGTTCCTATTTGCATATCCCCAAGAGCATAAACTTGAGGAAATAGCGCAGATCCCTTCTGAGCTGGAAATGAAGTGGTAGGCCTGAAGGTTTTATTTAATCAGTGTAGTTCTGCTTTATATTCCCAATTTCGGATGTTTTCTATAGGAGGAAAAAATTTAGGGTGTTCATTGTTGGGAACCTTGGAGCTGATGCATTCTTGTCTCTGTTAGGTACTTGTAAAGTGCTGGCTCTTGCAGTAACTGCTGGAGTCATTGAAATCTGCAGCTGCTCAGACTTCTGAAAAGTAAGCTTGTTCTGTTCAGGTGGGCAGATGTGGAGTTAGGCATGTGCTTGTGGCCACTGCATTCTGCAATTAGAACTGCAGTACAGTATGTACACCCCAGTCTACCTCCTGCTTTGTGTTCACCTGCAGCTTGGTCTCACATCAACTGAAGCCAATGGCAAAGCTTTTTTTTCTCAGTACTGTGTAGTTTGTTTACTTACTAATTGTATCCTCTAATCAAGATGCAGCAAGGTAAATAGGAAAACTCCCACTGACTTTGGAAAGCTTTAGTCCTGATCTTTACACTTGTCTTTTATCACCTAGGGAATGTTATATATAATGGAAATTCCCAGTAACTGTCCTGAAATCCCCATTGCTCTTGGAGGCAATTCCCTTATGGTAATCAGACCAACACCAAGATAAATGTGATATTAGCTGGGGTTATTCATTTTGTTTATTAGCGCAATGGAGGTTACTAGATTTGGTTTTGGTTATCTACTTGTTTTGGAAATCTGGCAGGAAGCATCAGGAAGAAAGTCAAGCTCTCTGATTTGGGTGTATCCACTGAAAGAAAACAAAATCCAACTTAGTTGCAGTTTCCCATTCATTGCAGCATTGCCCTGAACGAGAACCCAAAATTATATTTGAAATACAGTTAAGTCCATCTTTTCAAACTGGACACGAAGACTGAAAATATTTGGAGTTTGGGTTGCTGCAGAAGCACTGATTGAAGGTGAGAAAAGGCAAGTTTCAAAGTTAGATGTGCCTAATAATGATATTTCAGAACTTGTTACAGGCCTTTACATGTTGAAGGCTTATGTTGATGACAACTTTATGTTGATGACATGTTTTACACCTGGATTCAAGCAAACGATCCTACTGGCAAGCTCCTAATCCGTATGCTTAAATTCAGTTTCTATAAGTTGTATTAGTCTACACCCCATTGATTTTCCTGCATGTGCTTAGATACTTCAAGGTTTCAATTAACTGGAATACTGGAGCATGCTCTTCAATAATTTGTTGAACTGCTGCCCTAGAAATGTGTGACACATTGAGTTTATATAATTTCTAAACAAAACACTGCGATGAAAACTGCTAGCATACATGCATCCAGAGAAGTGTATTTCTCTAAAGAAATGTGGTAGGCTTTGTTTTATTTCTTATATTGTCACATTCTTGTATTATTGAAATTCTTCTGGGTTTTAGTTGAGATTTTTTTTTTTTTCTATTGTTGAGTCAAAAAATGTTCATCCTTTGGTACCAAAACTAACGTCTACTTTCAGCTGAAGACATTGTTCTAAACAACAGATCTCAAGCTTTATTTCTCCATTTTCCTGTTTTTTCCATTTCTTCAGATCTAAATGTGGAGTCAGATCAGACTCAATCCTTCATTGTCTTCTCTTCTTGCTTTCTGGTTGATTACAGCTATGTCAGGAGAATTGTCTTTTAATCCATGCTGTACATATGTGGCTTTCTTTCACTGAGTGCAGGACATTCTCCTGTGAAATCCAGTGTGCAAATTGATTTCTTGGTGTGAACAAAAACGGATTCACAGATGTTGAGATGTTGAATAGTCAGGATTTATCAAATTTGAAGATAACCTGAAATAAGACATCTTAAATCTTTGATATGACTTTTGAAGTATTAGAGAAGATTCTGGCTTGCAAAATGTGGCAGGTGATCTCTTTCAAGTGAGGATCTTTTAGCTTCTCTTCAAGTAGACATCAATGATACTCGTTACTTTTTACCACTGATATATCAAAAATGTCCCATTCCTTTTTCCTCAAACCCAGAAATATGACTGATGTTAAATAACTAGGAAAGACTGTTAGTCATACTCAGAAAAGCCCAAGGTCTGTTTGTTTCAAATTTGCAGTTTTTTATATGACTGAGTACTGAATGCCCTAACTGTTTATATGTCTGCAAACTGAGGTGCCTGAGGGGTCTGTCTTCTTCATATCTACTGTTGAAGACATTGGTATACTGCATTGATGGGTGACTGGCAGACACAAGACTTTATGTGCATGGGATCCAGTATGCTTGGTAAAGGAATTGGCAGAGAGCAAGGAGCAACACCATTTACAACTGCAGCAGCAAGATCATCCAGAACTCATCTACCAACATCCAGGAGATACAGCACAGCAAAATGCTCAGGAAGATCACTGGACTGAGAAGACATCAATCACTGTTTGAACCAGCCCAGCAGAAGGGTTCAGAGAGTCAGAAGTGAATCACTTTTGCCCAAGCTGTCACATAAGAACATTTTCAAGGGCTCCTGCAAACACATCTGGGGAGGGTTGAACTCCCTGAATCAGCTCACTGTGCCTTCACAGAAACTGGGAGGTGAAGTGCCTTCCCTCCTAGAGAAAAGCGGATGTACCCCTCCCGGGAGCAGCTTGCTGTCAAAGGCACCCTGCTGTGCGATGAAGCCTTCATCCTGGGTTCACAGTCTGACCTTGGTGATGCTTTGGAGGAAGCCCTGGTGGATGGCAGAAGATAAAGGATGATGTGCACCAACTGTGTCTGTCTGGCAGTCAGTGGGGAAGGAGGGAGAGCTGCTTTCACAGACAGCTCAGCCCAGGGATGGCAGGCTTTCCTGAGCCATCATCTGCAGGAGGTGGTTGCCAATTAATGCCCTGACTAGAGCCAGGCTTTGTAATTATGCTTTTAAATCTCACTGTCTGACACCTTCCACAACAGCCATTTACTCCCCAGCCTTCTAGGTCATCCTCACTTCTTTGACATTAATATTTAGGAGCAAGCACCCAACCTAGAGCCTTTCACGAAAGTTCAGTAATTACTGCAAATCACTGTACATATAGCTTGCAATTTCTGTTAGAATAGTTCTAAAATGAGCCCTTGAAAATGTTCTTATGTGAGGGCATGGGCAAAAATGATTCACTTCTGACTCTCTGAACCCTTCTGCTGGGCTGGTTCAAACAGTGATTGATGTCTTCTCAGTCCAGTGATCTTTCTGAGCATTTTGCTGTGCTGTATCTCTTGGATGCTGGTAGATGAGTTCTGGATGATCTTGCTACTGCAGTTGTAAATGGTGCTGCTCCTTGCTCTCTGCCAATTCCTTTACCAAGCATACTGGATCCCTAGCAGAAACAGCAGAACAACAACTTTTTACAACTTTGCCTCAGTAGCTGAAGTAGAAATTCCAGCATCTCAGCCTAAAAACACTTCGTCAGGTGCCACAAAGAAGTTGTTGAAAGCAGGAGGTGGGTCGGTTACTACCTCTGTTTGAGATGGGGAGCATGTCCAGTATTAATGGTATGTTCTCAGATATGCCAGCCTAAAGCTTATTTTTTCTTAAGCCGGCTTTTTTAGTTCTTGATGAGGCGTGGAGGACAGCTGAAGAGGTACCTGTCCAGGGCTTTATCTTCCCTGAGTGTCTGACCTTGGAGAAAACGTAAACCATTTGTGCTTTGCTCCAAGCTTGGCATGAGGCCATATTTGTTTTATTTTATTAAACTGCTCTTAGCTTACAAAAATCACGTTTCCTACATCAGTTAGATTCACTTATCTGATGGGCTTGAGGCTGCTTCTTTTTTTTTTTTCTTTTAAGTGAGTATAGGACAAGGAGGCTTTTCGTACTGTTAACAGTACAACTTCAGCTGAGTTGGATGGACCAAGAATCAACTTATGCTCTCCTTTCAGAAGGAGGGTATGGGCAAAAATGAATCTTTGAACCCTCCTGCTGGTCTGGTTAAAACTAAACTGCTGTTAAATTGTTGTTTTCCTTTTCCTCTCATGTTAGACTTAGGGTTGCTGACATTTTCATGTTGGTGCTGATACCAGAAACTCGAAGATCACTCAGAATCACGCTTAAGGAAAAATGCATCCTCATAATTGTTCTTGTATTTTTGTGTAAGGAAAATGTCTTGGTATCTGAAATCTCATCATTTCCAAGTTACTGTGATGCTCCTTAGTTTTTAAATTTTGATCTTGTGATATTTCTAGCGGGAATGGAGAACAGCATTAGCCAGCCAGCTAGATAATGTAGACATGGTGCTGTGGCACTGTGTAACAAGGAACTGATTTTCTCATGTTGATATCTGATCTACTTGTGAGGAAGATAAAATCTATTTCAAAAGCAGTGTTTCCATGCATCCTTTGTCCTCAGAGTTTGATAATGCTTCGAGGTAGGAGAAACTTCTCTTGGGGATAAACTTTTGCAAGAAACAGGAGCTGGATTTCAGGGCAGAAGTGTCAAATATTTTTTGTTATCAGGAATAGGAAGCCTATTCGATGTTGGGCTTTTCAAATAGAAGCTCCATTCTGGGACATCTTGTCACACAGAGCAGGGACACTGCTCATTATTTCAATGAGGAGCCATCACACCCAGGGTCCCATGAAGTATGGATTTTCCTGATGCAGAGCATCTCTCCTGTCTGAATTCTGCAAGCCTTGCCCCCTACTGCATGAGGTTCCATTTCTCACAGTGGTCTTGGCAAGTATTTTTTTTCAGGTTTTACCCAAAGCCTATCTCTTTGAAGGGGAAGTCAGTGGCAGCACCTATAATCCATGCTGCTTTTTGATACAAGATGGTGGAGAGTGGTTTTAGGTTACCTCATTAAGGATTCCTGGTGTAATTAATGATGTTTTGTCTTGCCTCTGAAATCAGACAGCTCAGGAAAAGATTGTCTCACTGCAGTCTCTTCAAGACATTCTTGGCAGAGGAGCTGGATGTTCTGTGGCCTTAACCTATGACAGCAGCATAGCTGACAGAAATAATGACCTAGAGGACAATATTGCAGCCAATTTCCTCCCTCATTGCCTCGCATCACAGACGTTGCTTCTGTGTGACACCCATACTCTTCTGCTGATAATCCTCCAGTCACATTGTTTCTTTATACATTGCATTGTATTATTTTTCTGATTAGAAGCACCTTTCACATGCCAACAAGGAGTTCTGCTCTCAGAATACTTAAGAAAACTCTATGCTCAGACTACCGTAGCTATTTTTACAGATGTCTGTCAATCCAGACACAAAACAGGTAATGAGTTGGGTCTAGCAAACCCCTTTCCTTATCACTGAAAGCGAGATAGTGCTTTGCAAATTAACTCTGTCTTACAATAGCAAGTCCAACGAGAAGAATCTCCAAATGTATTTGTGGAGTTTGTAAAACACTGTTAATGTGGACCTCACTGCTCACAGAGAGACCTGCGTGGAGTTACATGCTTAGGGTTTGTTTGTGGATTAAATTCAGTAACCAGAAATAGCAGTGGAGGAAATTAAGACCTGAGAGAAGATTTTCTGGCTGTGATTTGAGAAGGGATAATAGAGCAGATAATTTGGGCCAGACACAGCGTACTACTCAGGTTCTTAATTCTCAGTTAAATAAATGGGAAAGCCATTGAAATGCAGACTCGTTCTAATGAAATCAGCAGTAAAATTAGGGACATAAATAGCTTGTTGAATGTGGTTATGAGGAAAGCAGATGAATTTTCCCATAAAAACATGCTCTTATTGTAGTAATGAAAAGGAGCTGAAAAACAATAACATGAACATAAGCAAAGCCTCTTCTTTTTGCAGTTGTTTTGGACAAAAACAAACACAACCAGGAAAAAAAAGTCCAGAAACATAGAATAAAAGGTATGTCTTGGTTTTGGAAATCTCTGTGCTGCGTTCCAGCCAAGGAGGAATGTTATTTGCACCAGGTGAAAACATGTTCCGAATTCCAGAAAGTGAGTTTGTATTATGAAAATACTGATCCTATGTACGGTTTTATGAGAAAGGTAGCAGTAAATAGAACAAAAAGAAATCTTCTTAAACCAGTCCAAGCGATGTGTGTCAGATGAACTACCAGAAGAGGAGATATTAAATCTGTGATCATCTTCACACATGTGCAGCTCTCTGAGATTCCAAGCAGCTTTCAGGAAATATCTAAATTTGACCAGCAAAGCCTTTTTTAAATAGCTGTGACTGGGAGAAGACCAGGAGATCTACTGTTTGTGTTAATATGTTGTTTCAAAAGTTATGTTGATGTGTTCTTAGCAGAGGTAAATACCTCTCTATGCGTTGAACTACTGAGTGAGCTAAGGGAGAGAAGTTGAAATTCAGCCTAAGATAAATCTGAATAGTACATTTGAAGGTTTAGCAGCAGATATTTCTGGTCACAGTCTAATAGGCAGCTCTTGGTGGCTGCAGGATTGCTTTGGCTTCTGCTGAATGAGTGAAGATGACTTCATGCCAATTTTAGAGTTCTGCTGTTCTGAGCATCTTTGCATTTGTTGAGAGTGAGCACGCATATTCCTGCTCATTTTTAGGGCACTTCTCCTGTGAATGTCATGCATTGAGACTATTCATCAGCCTTTGGAGGTTGAGAACATAAACCTTTTACAAATGAAGAGGCCGAGATGCTATATAGTGCTACAGATGTGGCATTTATGTGGCGTTTATAAAGTTCTTTTAATGAATGTAGCCATTGAAAAAGCTTCTACTCCAATATATTAAATTTTTTCAGAGTCTTCCTGGACCTAAGAGACAAAACCTGAAGTAAAATAAATGCAGGTAGTCAGCAAATCAGGGTTTTTTGTCAGTTCTGCTTAACTGGAATGTAAGCCACATCTTGAAACATGTGTAGAAGGATCAGGTCTTTGGGTGATTGAATTGAGCCTAATTCCTTTGTAACGAGAAATTCAGTGGGAGATGTAATAGCTGGACCAGTTGAAAATTGTTTGCCATGTGTGTCTATAAGATTCTATAAGGTGCCTAAAACTTCAGCTGGTGTCAGTGGAAGGCAGATGTGTGAAGTGGCCATTTTGCTGAGCTGATCCAAATGAATGTGAGCTGAGGATCAGGCTCAATAATGTTGGTTGTATGCACTGGGGATGCATAATGCAGACTCATTCACCTTGAAAAAAAACAGGTGCCACATGACAAAATCTGTCCTAAATGCCACTGTGATGTTAGTGTCTTTCTATGTGTCATCTTTTGCACACTTATGTGTGTCTACATCTTCATATGAGGAAAGCACAGAGATGAAGGATACTTCAGTTAGCTGCTTTGCAAGTCTCCATCCACCAGAGCTGTGTGTTAGAGGGGGCAGGTGGAAAGAGTTGGGAGCATTATTTTGCTCCAAAGGGAGCAATGCAAAGTTGGTTATTAAATGCAAACAATTTCAGAATGGTATAAATTGTCAAATAACAATTTAATATATCTGGAAAGATTGCTAGTTTTTCTTCTCGCTATGTGCACCTGGAATGGTATTACAGTGAGACTGCTGTTGTTGTCTTGTATTTCACCCTTCCAGTGCAGCAAAACTGATGGGCTAACAGCACTGAAGTTCTGCAGAAGATGATGAATGAACACAGAGAAAGTATCAAATCCTAGAATAATTCCAGTTTATTGCTGCTAGTGAGTTGGTCCTGATGCAGAAGACCAAGTTGTCTTGAGTTCAGCATGAGTCATGGAAAACAAATATTCTGCTATTTTGAGTGAATGACTCTTTACTTTTGCACTTTATCCAAACCAAATCAAGAAGCCACATCAATTGGAAAGACGGTGTTTACAGCCATGAAGCAAGCTGGGCACCAAAAAGGCATCTGTTTAATCATTTTCATGTGGGAAAATACAGAAAACAAGTTGTTTGCAGTAGCAGGTCTCTTTAAGACTTATGCCATGATTTATTATTTTTTTTTCCCCTAAATGCTACATGTGACTGCACAGTAATTGGTGTCATAACTTTACTATTGTCTGTCATGCAAAGACAGTGAAGTTTGTGCATGAGAGACATGATCAGATCTCTTGCCATGGGGAGCTCATGTCACAGCCTGGAACTGATATAACACAGGCAGCAGCAGAACATTAACAGCAGAGAAAACAGAAAATAATACACCCAGGTGGCTTGGAGGGCTGTCCTGTTGGGAAAATGAGTTACATCTTGCATCTAAATGCATGTAGGAGTCATGTCAGACTGCTGAAGGTAGCTGGGTCATAAAATCCATTAGTCATCCAGAGAACTACAGCCAAAGGATAGCCTTGTAATGGTGGCTTTTTGATGGAAAGGGCATAAGTTTCATTGCAGAACTTCTATTTGATATGCATTGGAGTCTGAAGGAGTGGCATATGCTGGTGTGAAAGGCCTGTTTTGAGCATACTACAACTATTTTACACCTAATTTATGCTTTTGTTTCTGTCAGTTTGGACATCGTCCCAGCTCTGTTGTAGCAAAACCATTCCTAGTCACCGAGACCACTAAGACTGTTATTATATTGGTGTTGTTTTAGCAAATGAAATTGTTTGCACTGATCCTAGAAGAGGCTTTCTTGGGGATTTGAAACACAAAGCCACCTAAACTTTATCCTTGGATGTTTCTCCTTTAGGCCTTTCTCTAGAGGGGATCTTATTTACCTGGAATCTCATTTATCTCACGGACTGCTTATGTGGTACCTCCTAAAGAAATAGACTTACTCAATCAGGCAACTTGCATTCTGGGCTGAGCTTCTTGGTTAGGTTTTCCAACATGCTGCTACTCAAGAAAACTGCTTTCAAAGACGAAGAAGTCCACAGAGACTATTCTTGGCTGGTCCTGCCCATGCTGGCATTGGTGGGTGTTGGTTGGATGTATACATCACCAGTATCCTGACCCTACTCTCAGTTCTGCTTGCTTTTGTTTGGAGTTGTAGAGTTGCACTTGAGAAGATTAGGTTCACTACTTGTGGAACTATTATCTCTTCATTTTAAGGGTTCGTTTTAAGGGTTTCTGCTTTGAAGCAATCATAATTGCTTGAAGGGAGGAAAATATCACAAAGGAGTAGATTAGCACTCTTTTAGCTGGTGTTTCCTACCAGTACCTTCTACTGGTGCCAGGAACCTTTTTGTTCTCAAGGCACAGTCTGAGATAGGAGCCTGAATTACATTTTGATACTGCTGTGAGAGAATCATCGTGTATTAAACAGTAGTACCTCTTGGGGTGATTTTTCACGTCTGACAGCACGCAGATACTGTTTGTTTAGGTTAGTCATTGTATGCGAGGCAAGGCTGTGAGAATGTCAGCTTATTTTCTGAAATGCCAGCCTTCCCTTTGAGAGCTCTCACACTGCAGTGTATTCAGGTCTGTTGATGCATTTCGGGAATTGTTAGTTAGGGTTATTTTCTGAATAAATAATCTACTATTTATTGAAAACGGCTGCTTCATGTAATTTCTTCCTTTTTTTTATCTCATTCTGTTTAAAAACAGCTTACATTATCTATGTAAAAGGTAGGTTGTTTAAACCACATACAACAGCCCTGTGCTGCAGTAGTCAGTTATGGTGTGTTCTGCAACACGAGAAGATCCCTTCATGAAGAAGTGGTGGCTTCTGATTTGCTTGTCTTAAAAATAGCATAGCTAGCATAGTGTGGTTTTGGTTTTACAGCTTCCTCTCTGTGTCTTCAATCTGACAAGATGCCTGCTTATGGAATGGAGAGCTTGAATATCTGGCTGTTATCAAAATGCCAGTGCTATAATTGGGAGCATATGCTGGAAGAGTTGAAAATGTAAGAAGGCCTCTTATATGATTAAGTCCATTTCCTTATGAAGGTGAGACACACTCCAATATAAAAATATTCCCTATATTAAAAGCTGCCTTCAACTTTTCACGTGCTTTCTCATGTGGCTATTTCTTGAATATGGGGGGGGGAGGGGAAAAAAAAAAAAAAAGCATGATAATATTTGATAGTTTTTGAGATCATGGAGTGACAAAATGATGTTCTTCCCCATTTTTGTGTTTATTGATTTGAGTAATGCAGAAAACTTGTCTGCAAAAGTTTACATGGCCTTCAGCAAGGACTGGTGCCTGGACTGGAGCAAGTTTTTCTGGCGAGTTTTAAATTACAGGTACATCTTCAGCCAGTAACTGCAGCTACTTTCCTGTTCTCTACCCATTAGTAAAGCTGTTCCAGGTGGCAGAGGGTTGAATGCTGCTTGATTAGAAGAGGAGCATGCAAATGGCTGAGTCCAAACATGGTTGTGCTTATTTCAGCCCTCGCACATTCAGATGCCCCAGGTTACGCTGCCCTGTAAGTGAGAACAGGCAAATAGATGCCCTCATTGGCTTGTGGTTTGTAATAAGATGTGTGTGGGAAGCTTAGTGACAGGCCTCACTCAAATGTGCAAATGTAGCGCAAAAGAAACTTCACCGGTGTAAAAAGGTCTGCTCGGCAGGAAAGCAGTGAAGATTTTCATTTTGTAACTTAAGGGAAGTTTGATTTGAAAGACAACTTGAGGGGGCTCTCCTTTGGCTTGGACTTGGTCTGAATAGGATTCTTTTCTGTCACTTGATATCAATCTGCAGGGTCTAGGTGAAAAAAGAAAATAATGCATGCAGAAACCTACATACATAAATAATGTGTTGGATTTACTTGTAGATATAGATGTGAATGGAACTCAGAGGAACGATCACAGAAATGACATTATTCATCAGTGAAAAAACAGGAATTAAGATTTGGAGGTTAGCCCCAGTGTAATGAAATGGCTTTTCTTGGAATGCCATGTCTTTACAAGAAACCCCCTAAGGTGCAAACTGTCATGCAGCATTTTACATAGGTTGGCAGGATGGTTGATGGTATGTATAGCCAAGTACTGGCTTTCTATAATGGTTCTGTCCTTAATATCTTCTTCTGCTTACTTGAATGAGCATAATGCGGTTCATTGCACCATGAAAAGATCCGTGTGTTTTTATTTTTCACATCATCTTATCTATCCCCAAAGTTGCTGCTAGTCCATTTAAGACTTTATTTGTTTCCCATCCAGTGAGTGACTGCAAATTGAGAACTTCTTCCTCAGTGGTCCCTTTGAGAAATGCTGATGTGATTCATGCCCCTTCCCCTGCTCCAGCTGTGCAAAGCTGCCTGCTTGTGCTGAATGAACCTCCGGGTGGTGTGCCTGTGAGAGCCGTTCTGTATGTTGCGATGGAAAGCAATGTGAAGAGACAGTTAGAGTGGGATTTAATGCAGTATGTAAGACTTCCCTGGAACTGAGTTTACAGCTGCAGATCGGAGTGTATTGTGCCTTCAGCTTGATTAACCTATTAATTTTTATGAACTTTGTACCCAAGAAGAGACACATGGCAGAACTCTGGACTGCAGTACTCAGTTTATTTGCAGACAGATTACAGGGTTCAAAACTATGGCAAATGTTCTTCTGCTGCCCTATCTTTCCAGTGTACCCCATCTTTTAACTAGGGGCATCACAGGAGTGGTTGGAAGGGCTTATTGTAGTACTGTAAGCAACTAGGTTATGCTTCACTGAGATCATCAGGGGATTTTCCATTGAGCTGAGAGAATAAATGGCATCAGGTTCTTGACCATGGTCTTGGAGACTTGACTCCAGAACCATCTTCTCAGTATCCTTCTCCATCTGACCTCAGTAAGCCTTTGGGACCTCACCTTAGCATGATGAGTTAGCACTGGGAGATACATCTTTTCCCATCTGCAAGCGTTTGAGCTGTTTGTGGCTTGTTTTGGATCTGCCGCCATAAGAGCTAGGTTCATCTGCCACCATTTTTCACTTCCTTCACCCCATGCCTCATGAAGCAGTTGCTAGCAGTGGACTCCTGATCCTCTTCAGTGTTGGGTTGGAAAGCTGAAATGTAAAATCACAGCTCAGCCAAATTTCACTACTCTTTCTGCAGGAGTAGAGTTGGGCTGTACTGCAAATCCTCAATCCCAAGTGGGTGGTCAGTAAAGGGTTTCAGTCCTGTAGCTTTCAAAAGGAAGGTCTGTTGCTAGCATACAAAAAGTACCCTCTCTCTACTTATTCATAGAAATCACTGATAATCCCTGGTTGAAATAAATATCCTCTAAACAATCCCTTTGGTGACTGAGATGGTGGGTTTTAGAGCAAATAATTGAAATTCAGATGAGAAGTTGTCCTCCACTGGAAAGTATCTTGGATAAACCTAATTATAAGCTGTGGTGATGTTAGTATGTTTGTCTCTGCTGCCCATGGCACTCTTGTTCTCACTGAAAATAAATAAGTCTGATTAAGCATTAGAATAAAACAGCTAACAGCAGAGATGGATCTCTAGACTGAAGGGGAAAATGTGAGCTGTTCTTCTGACTGGAGGTCTTTCTTTAAGAGCAAGCTGGAGAAATAACTGTGAGGTGTGATCTGGGAATATTCAGTGCTGCTTCAGGCAGAGGCAAGGGGTTTAAAAAGAAAAATTAAAAAAAAAAAAAAAGAAAGCTTTTAGAGATCTTGTCTATTCTGAGATGGTAGGGTAATGCATTCATTATATAATAACATTTTCATATACCTTTCTTCTGTTTCTCCCACTTCTACATAATGAACATTGCTTTAATTTGCTTTCTCTTGCAGCCTGTGTTAGAAAGGCACTGTGACTATGGTTAATAGGCCCTTCCTGCCCGGTGTAGTAGGTAAAAGAACATAATGAGTGCTGAAGCTTCAGAAAGCCCAGCAAATGGGCTGTATTTTGCTGAGTGTCCTTGCAGCTTTGTCTTGGTATTGGCAGTTGTTGTGGAACAGAGCAGAGATTGCCCTATTTGAAAGAAGCATTTGGGTGGAGCAGACATCAGCTGCTGTTTGTTGCCACGTGCCAACCAAATTGAACCCTTCCTTACTTAGGAACCATAACTGGTTACCAGAAGTTTGGTAATGTAAATCACCAACAACGTGTATTGTCCTGGAAGGGGAGAAAAGCACTGCCAGAATACTTACTGGACATATAGTTTTTCATATTTTGTTACAGGTGAAGTAGGATGTATAGCAATCATAGAGCAACCACAAGGCTGCTTTTAACCACTCAGGTTAAATTTGCCATTGGCCATTACCAAAATTAGGCTCCTGTATTCTGGTGTTTAATTGGGTTTATTCTCAATCTGTGTGCTGGTGTTGCTGCTACTGTGTGATCTCTGATCACTCCAGAGAACCGTGCGGGGCAGAGGGGAAATGGGCTCCTAGAGCAGGAACCAGTTTGTTTGGAGTGAAGGCAGCAGGGAGCATCAACTCCAACATGGGTTATTTATGTGCTAAAAGTATTTGAAACTTGCCAACTCATTTGCTTTGTAGGCAAGCACTTGTGGTAGGTTGTCATGTGTCTAACCTGAGTGTATGTCATTTATATCATGTAAAGTACAAGACACAAGAACTGCATTCCCTGCTTACTTAAAGACACAGAATCTGTACTGCGTACAAGATTAAAATCCACTTTTTCCTTTTTCAGTATAACAGCCTTTCTAAAGATAAGGCAAACCTGAAGCATGAGTCAGTTCCCTACACACTGCTAATCTAATCTCTGCAATTATAGAAGGCCATTTCTTTGTGGCAACCACAGAGAAACAGATTTATTTTTTTCCCCTTTTCTCACTGTGAGTAGTACCTTACTCATCATGACCACCCATTCACATCAGCCAGGCTAATTGTGGAGCATGGCATTCACTGAGTGGGAGAGAGGGTCAGGGATCAGTCTGTAATAAACAAGATTACTGATGCACTAGAATGTTTCCAGCAGGATCATCCTATTTATTTGGGACATACTTGTAAAAGAGATTCTTTGCTGTAAATGAATCCTGATTTTAACAGAGCAGTGCCTGGTTGTGGTGGCTTCAGAGCTACCTTCAGTTACTTGTGCTTATGTTCTCCTGGAGAAGAAACCTGGGGGGATTCTTTGGATTCTGTAGGTCCAGCTTTCAACAGGGTGGGATCCTGAGCCCTGGCACTTCACAAAGGTACTGAGCTGTTCATCCTGATGTGTTTTTCTGCTATTCCTGAAATGCCGTACCTGCCTTGGGTCTGATGAAGGATTAAGTAAATGGCAGGATGCCAGTTTTGCTCTCTGGTACCTGATGTGTTTTCTCTTTGGAAGAAGCTCCATGAATAATTACTTATGTCTTTATTTGCTTTGATAATGATGCCTGGTTTTGTTAGCTGAGGGGGTCTGATCAAGGAAATCTGCTGTGAAGTGTTATTCTGCTTTGGGCACAGACTTGGTGTGATGCCAGGACAACAGGTTTTCTGAAATCAGAGTTCTGTTTTGTGGGAATGTTGAGTAAGGACTGTGAGGTGAAGTGAGTTGAGGGAAGAGCAGAGAAGCCTTTTTCTCATTATGAAAATCTTAGCAGCGACTTCATACATGACCAGTAGTCTTAAATGTAGCTGTAGCTCGCTGGTGACTGGGATCAAAAAGGATTCTTGACAGTAAAGTGACAGGCAGGTGACTATACCATGCTCCCATGCAGAGACCAGGGTATTACCAGCTTGCCTGCTGGCTGAGCTAGCAGGAACTTAGCTACAAGCTTGGCTGTGCTTCTCCTTAGGGAGAATGAGCTCATGGTATTTCATAGTTCTGATAGGTTTGACTTTTGTAACGTAGGAACTACAAAATGAATGCAAACATGACTCATTTATATACCCTGTGGTGCAATGGAGAGCAGTCAAACTTTGGAGTCAAATCCTCCATCATGCTGAATAGCTTCAGTGAAGGACTCTTCTCAAAAAGCACAGGCAACTGTCCTTTTTCTTCTGCTCCATTTCCTTTGCAGGTTCTATGCTGGGGATCCCTGTCCCAGCCTGGCTGCAGGGCTGCTAGGGGCTGCGTGCACTACCTTTGTGTCTCAGGGCTGCTTGCCCATCTAGAGAGGAACTTGATAGGGGAATGTCCTATTCCAGTTTCCTGGAGAAACTTAGAAGCTGACTTTGAAATATTGCAAAGGATAATATTTTACAGTCAATATAGATTTTTTTCAAGTACAGTTCTACTACTTTAAAGTCTCTTTTTACATTTTTCATGAGCTAAATTTTTACTATTACCTTACTGATTAAACAGCAGTGATCTTGTCTATAAGCAAGAGTGTTTTGCGTGTGCAGTTGTGGAGAGTTTGTGTTTAATTATATTGGATCCTTCCGTCACTAAAATGCTGAAGTATAGTGTTATTGTGTAGTCACAGGAAAAAAAACAAAAAATAGTTTCTGTTTACTTTTAGTCCATATTCATTCATGCTGTGACACCTTTGTGCTGTGAGTGTTGGCTGCTGGCCTAGAGCTCTTGAGAGGGAGGCAACAGCCTTTGCCCTGAGGGATGTGATGGTATGAGTCTGGCTGGTGCTGCCCATGGATCTGTGTGGAGTGGTGCAGGCAGCATTGAGTGCTTGCTGGTTGGTAAGTTCGGTTTTCCCCTGGTGGTGCTTTGATGCTGTGTTCCTGCATCTCTTGGCTTTTTGTGCTGTAGTCCTTTCACTTACTGCGTGCAGGTGGACCACTCTTAGTTATCCCAGGCTCATTTAGCACTCCTGCAAACTCTGGCTCAGGGCTCACCAGCTGCAAGTTCAATATATTTACCTGATTTCAGGTAACTAAATTCATACTTTTCTTGATATATTTCTTGATTGCCTGCCCTGGATATGTACTTTTCTTCCATTCTCTCCTATTGCCATATCCTAAACCAAAAAAAGGCAGTCCACAAAGCTAGTCAGCTCCTAAAAACAGTGAAACATCTCATCAGGACTGTGTATGAGAGCTGTGGAAATGTTGTCTCCTGCTTGTTCCCATCACCTGCTGAGTGATGCAGGGAGCTGTAGAGAAAGGGCACTTGTGTTGTTTTTCCTTCGTAGCTGTGGATTTCCTTCTGGCTCTAGGTTTATAGCACACACTCTGTCTTTTTTCCATGCAGTGTTGTACTCACAACAGGAAATATTCCAGAAGCCAGCTCAGACTGAACAGTTGGTCACTCTCTAGCCTCTCTAGCCCACCTGCCTTTCTTGTCTGTGCTGTCACTGGGCCACTGATGGGACAAGTTTGGGGACGCAGCCTTGGGGAATCTCTGAATCACCAATTGCACAGCTGTCAGTTGGATTTTCTTGGCAGAAGAGACTACAACAGGCATGGTTTCAGAGAAAAATCCTTTGACAAATATGTTACTTTGCCTTTTTGAAAATGGCATGTTGTGTTAGAAATGCTTCCCGATGCTCTTCTTGACTGTTTTAGATTTAGAGGCAAGCCCTTTGATGTGGATAGTGGACTTCAGGGCCTGAAGTTTTTCCTTTGGGTGTCCACTGTTTCAAGGCAAAGTGATTTTCATCATATCATAGAATCATGGAATGGCTTGGTTTGGAGGGGACCTAAAGGACTACCTAATAACAAACCCTGGGGGGTGGGGAGGTTGCCACCCACTGAAGTTTTGGTTTTATAAATCAAAAGGTTTGAGCCATATTTGTCTTCACTGTTGGCTGCTACTTGCTGTACTCCTAGAGCCTCCAGCTGGAGTGCAGGCGCTGGCATTTCCCTTCAGTTGCCAGCCACTGCCTGCCCTCATGCTGTGCAGCTGCTCTGGTGGAGCAGGGAGCACTGTTTAAAACCAGAAATCAATGGAAGACAGGATATCTAGCGATCTGTAGCATCAAACAGTGTGTTAGCTCTTTAAAGGCAGCCTAGAGCCTCACTGTTGTCCTCTTGAACAGATCCTGCTCTCTATAAATAGGAAAAGATAGTGTAAATGGCTTCTTCTGTACCAAAGTTGGTTCACCAGCTGTGGATCTGCCCCAAAGGTCTGATGTGATCTTTACCAGCATAGATAATAGTACTTAAGAGACTTTACTAAGATTTTTTTTTACTCCCTCTGTTGTTTCTCACTGCATCTGGCTCCATTGCAATAACTTCCTTTTCTTCCAGGGAGCTATTTTTCTAAATCTGAAAATTAATGTTTTCAGCAAAGGAGTCTGTGAAAAGGAACAGAACAGCTTTCTTCCAGCTCAGGTTTCTTATTGCTGGATTCAAAAGCAACTTACACGTCCGTTGCCATGTGTGCGGCCTCATGCTTCTGACTTTGTTTTAAGCTACCATGCACGATGTTTGTCTGCACGAGGCCATAATGGAAACGAGTGTTGGAAGAAATAAGGCAGTTTGCTCTGTGTGGGTGTTCCTTCCCTTCCTTTCTTTTCTAATGGAAACACTGTATGCACATGTAGCTCAAGTCACTAAAGTCACCTTTAAGCAATTATGGTTAATGCAAATTAAGTATAATAGTCAGCTTAAATAAGTAGGTGCCCACTATATTCATCTAGTTGGCAGTGGCTGTGCTGGAAAAACTGACCCAAGAACAAGTTGCTGGCAGAGGATGAAGCATGTAAACAAGTATCAGCATCATGTTAAGGGGCATGACATTAAACTCCAGTCTACCATGTTCGCTTACTCAACACCACAAGGTTTTGAGCATTGAAAGCTGAGTTTCTGTAGAAAATGACTTCACCCTTCTCTGAAAGTTGCAACATCTGAATAAATCTCACTACAAAAAGCTTCTTTGTGCCGTTTCATCCTCTCTGATCCTGTTTCTTTAGCAGAAGTCATCTGGTGTCTGTGACTATCAAGAAGCACATGGAACAAAGCGTGCAGGCAGTAGCTGTGGGGCTGAGAATGGACCAAAGCTGTGAAGGCAGTTACAACTTTGGCAAAGCAGTGGATTTATAACATAACCTTTCTAGAGGTGCTTCATGGAAGCACATCAAGAAGGATGAGAAGGCCACATCATAACTTCATAAACAACAACTTTCTGCTCTCTCTTTGTAGCAGAAGTCAGCTGGAGTTCAGATCTTGCAGTGAGAAAATTTCCTCTCATCTCTCTTTCCTGGCTTTTTTCTCATATTATGCATGAAACTTATGGGTGAATATTTTCCTACCTTTTTTAGTAACTACAGCTACAACAAACAGTTCAAAACTGCGCACAGTAGCGATATCTCAGTGTGTTTGGAAATTGCACCTTGGTTCACAGTGCTGTAGTGGCTTTCATTTTGCAAAGCCAAGCTCGCTCTGCTTCCCCTCTGCAGATTTGTAGTCTGCCTTCAAGAAAAGACATCTTGCAGGTTTTGTGTATTGAAATAAATTAAGGGAAAAAGATAAATTTCCCCTAATGAAGCTCTGCAGTTGATTAGTAGCATGGCAGTAATTCAGGCTAATGGGGCAGCAAGTGCAAATCATGTCTCAGCTGCATTGTGTCATTTGGGGATGCAGTTACAGTAGTGCAACTTTCAACAGCAGTATTTCCTCAGTGTCCTAGCCCTGGAAAACATCCTCTTGCTGGATCCTCACCAACTTGTTAATGGAAAGTCTGGAAACGGCAATCAGATGTGGCAAGTTTTTTAACCACACTTTAGTGGTCTCCTTGCTTCTTCCTGGATCGTGGGACCTAATCAGATATTTGGAAAAAGGTTTACGTTTTCTCTTATGCTTGTGCCCAAAGGTCCAGGCTTGTCCATACTTCCTAGCAGGCCTGTTTGTCATGGTTGTGTTCCCAGGAACAGTCACTGAGTAAGTAAAAGAAGCAGTTTCCAAGATTAGCCTGTTAGCCAGAAACACCCTGAGAAGAGTTATTTGGATGGATGGTGGATATATTCTCTCTGCTCTCCTTTCTGGCTGACAGCAGCCATTTGAAGCTCCTCTATTATTTTCTGGCAGCTCATATTTTTCGGTGGTTTCTGGCCTTCTGTCCTTGCATGTCTATATGACTCCTGGGATCCAGGCATCTTTGAACTGTAAGAAATACTGGATGTTAATTCTTTTTTTTGGAGGTTATTTTCAAGTACATCTGTGCATCTGTAAAATTATACCACTCTCATCTTTCCCTTTCCTTGCATAACACCTTTTATGATACCTCTTTCAGCTCTGTTACTACAGTACTTCCCCACTTAGGTCCAGTGGATTTGCCAGGGAAGACAGGAAGACTGGGCTATTCAGGAAGACAGCTCTGTAGCAAAATGGCAAAGCATCACTTGGTACAGAGCAGCAAACATGCTTCAGTACCACCACTAACCCATTTAATTTGGCCCTATTAACTTATGAACCAAAAAGGGACACATTTTGGTGTGGGACTGTAGCCACCTCCTGGGGGTGGAGTGGGATCTTCTTCCCTAGTTTGAGGTGCCACTGCAGCATGTTGATTTCCTTGTTGCTGCTGTAAATCAGGAGAGACTTAGCTAACTCTGGCAGAGTGTGCAACTGAGAGAAGTAGGAATAAATCAGAGTTGTACTGCGCGTGTGAAATGCCATTACCACTAAAGGTGTTGGCAGAACTTTGGTTTCTGTGGCCTCTCTTTAACGCCTGTAGTTGTCTTCATACATCTGTATGTCAAACAAAAACTGTGGCAGCCACTTAATGCATGGGAGAGGCTCGAGGTGAATGTGAGGAATTAATGAGGGAAAGAGAAAGAGGTTGTTTTGGGGGCTGTCTTGGCAAAGCCACTGGTGTTCCCTGAGGAGTTATCTTAAACCATAACAGTAATAGCAGGTATTTTCTAGAAAACTGAAATCTTTCTATCTACAGTCTTTTGGTATGGAATGATAGGGAGCTGGCTAAGACTTGGCCCTGCTCACAGTGCATCTTGGAAGCAAATTCAGAGCACAGATGATTGCAGTGATTTGTTTAAAAACTGGCCTTAATTTGAAAATAGCATGAGAAGGTAAAGCATGAAGGAAGTCATAAGAACATTTAGAATGTTGATTTAAAATCAGAAGTGTTTTCTCATGCAAAATTCTGGATATAAAATAGTTTAATCTGCTGCTTACTGCAAACTGAGGGCTTGCCTTCATCTTTCTGAAATGCGTGGCTGTGAAAATGTGTGCTTCATGGTGAGCATGAGAAAGCATGGCTGAGCACAAAACAGAAAGCTATTCTTCCTCCAGTTCCTTTGCTTCTTATTTACTGGAAAAGCGGTGCTGTAGAGCCAGTTACGTTTCTTTTGTGTCAATTCGTGTGTCTTTGCACTCTGCGACCCCTGAAAAATGCACAGCTCAGATCCTTTTTTCCTCAATGATATTTCAAGAGGATTCCAGGTCTAAAAAAAGAATGAAAAAGTGAGTTATTTCTGGTTTGTTTGTTTGGTTTTTAGAGCTGGGAATACACCATGGAGACTGTACAGTCAGGGGAGGGCCTGGTAGTGGAGCAGCACTGTTTTGGCCTTGCCTGAGACACCTGAAGAGACATTGCGTCCTCACACTGTACTGCCCATAGGGTGACTGAAGGTGCTGGTGGGGATGAAGGTGGTATGCTCAGCATTTCTATGTCCTGCCATCTGGACAGACAGGGGTTAAGGGCAGCCTGACCTCTCTGTGAGTCAGAGGGATTTGAAGGAAAAAGGTGTGCCTTTTTTTCCCCAGGAAATCACGAAGGGAGATGCTTTGGGCTTTAGCTGCTCGGGCGATAGGAAGAAGTTGGGTTTTGTATTCCTTGGGCATTGTCCCTGGCTAAATAAATCTCTCCCAGAGGAAAAGTGCCAGTGTTGACTTTGAGGCCGGAGCCAGCTGAGATGTTCCATGACAGGTTAATGAGCTCTGCACAATTTGTAACGTCTTTGAAAACAGCATTGCTATCAGAGCATGAGCTGCTGCAGTGAACGGAGCCTACTGACATAATCCAGGCTCCAGATCAGTTTTCTGGATGTACATGGTTTGCATCATTGATTTGTTGCAAACGTTGGAGGTTGGAGGGGTTTTTAAGTGTGGGAGTGTGCTCTAAAATTGGTGTTGACATTGTTAATTTAGCAGCACACAGCTGCATGTGCTGCTTGGCCTTTTTCTAATAGTATTTCATACTGACCATTGTGACTTTTGTCTCGTGTTTTGAAGATTGCCATGCTTCTCGTGCCTTTATAGGAGGGTGGATAGTTCAGCAAAAAAGTCACTTGACACAAGCCTTGGGACCCAGGCATGCTCTTCCGAGTACAGGAAGGAAGCTGTTGCTCAGCAGAAAAGGAGCATAAACAAAGAAAGAAACAGCAGGAATGTGATTACCAGGCACATGGAAAGAGGCCTTCAGGCAAGGCTTTTTAGGATCAAGAAGCGTGAAACCCAACCACGGTGACCCCAGGCTGTCCCCCACCATACCCAAGCCCAGCTGTGTGTACAAGCTAGCAAGAGACCATCCGTGTGCCAGTTCAGCAGAAATGAGTTCTTTTTCAGGGTTGCTCCTGCACCAGAAGGAAGGAGGCAGGATACCCCAGAGAGAAGGTAGAAGTGCTTTCTACTGAGGGCAGAACATGCTCCAAACCTGTCTGTGGAGGGTCACCAGGCTACCGTGGGTCTGTTTCTGCCTTCCAAGGTGGTGTTAGCAGGACACAGGCAGTGTTTGTGCCACAAGCATTGACTCCCACAAGGATTTCAACCACTGTGATGGTGTCTCTGATAGCTGTACACAACCAAATACCAGTAGACAGACATGTTATTTTCATAACTCCCCTTTGCTGCAGGGTGAAGGGAGTGATGCTGGGGCAGAGCGCAGGCAGTGGGGAACCTCTGTAAAGCAAACAGCTTGGGGTGAGCTGCACGGGATCTGCATCTTACTCTGTTTAGCAACAAAGGGAAAACCCAAGAGGGGAAAACAATTGGATATTTTCCAGGATCTGAGCAATAGGTGAAAAAGCAGGGCTGTAATTAAGCATGCTTGCCCACTGAAACGTGTACAATCGCTATGGGATACTGTAACCAGCAACATCTCCCAGGCTATTTTTAAAGCCTGCTGGCTGTGCCTGCCTGGCAAAGCTGCCTCTGCGTGGCTGCAGGCACGCTGCTGGATCAGCTGGGGGACTGTTGTCAGACTTGAGTGTATCTGAGCCCTGTGCACTGAGTGATTTCTCCTGCTTCACCCTCACGCTGTTGCAGGGTTTACTTCATTCCTAATGGATTAATCGCAGAAAAGAGGGAACGGTATTTTTCTTGTTATTGCACAGTGATTCCTTATGCCAAGAAACCACTAAAAAGAAACAGATAGGGGTGGGACTAGTGAAATATGAGAGCTGCAGATATTTTTTGCTGGCTCACTTTGGTGAGAGGCTGCAGGTGTCTCTGATTCCCCATGCACTTCCCTGATGCTTGGAGCAGCAGTGAAAGTGTTAATTTCCCTGACAAACAGCATCCAATCACGCCAGTCAAGTCTATAGTTTCAGGTTTTCTTCAGTCATATTGCAGGGCTCAATCACACTGTGCTTATTCGGAGGATATTCTCCCCCAGTCACTATGGGTAAAGTTGCTCCATTTTTCCAAGCAGTCCACATGGCCTGCTAATTTGATTCAGCTGAAAGGTTTGGGATTTTTTCAACCTGATTCTGCTCTGTGTTGGCATTGTGTAGAATTAGGTATTTTACTAATGGGCTCAAGATCAGATGAGCAAATTCTCTCTGAGATTGAGTTTTGCTTTCATAAACAAGTTGCAATTTTTATGTATAGTTCTATAACTTAAGGTAACTTTTACCTATAGGTCTGTAACACTGCTTTGATCCTCCCCACGTGTGCATGCAGGTTTGTCAGTACAGACTTTTCCCCTGTGTGAAAGGAGAACAAGCTGTTCCAGTACAGAGCACTTCTGTTTGGCTGTGACTCCATCCACACTTCTCAGTGTATTGGCAGAAGTGTATCAGCAAGTACTGTTTCTAAATAAGTGTTGGTGAACTGGTACAAAGTCATGCTTAAGGCAAGTCTTGGTCGGCAAACTGCCTCAATAATGCTTTGACAAGCAAGCACTTAGAAAGCCACGTGCCTATCTTGTTTTGCAACTGGAGGTACAGTGAAAAGTCTGCATGCAACCTTGATGCTAAATGCTCACAGGTAAGAAGCTAGGAACCAGTCGGTCTGTTGGCTGCAAAGTTGTAGCTTGAGAGTCGTTGTAGTTTATTTTTAAATAAAGAACCTAATATTGGCAGCTGGCCTGTGTTTTCATCCATAGTGTATTCAGAATATAGGAGAGCCATGGCAGAGGTGCAAATTACAGTAATGCTTGCTAGAAAGTACCTATGAGCTGGCAGGGAAATACAGAGGATTCTTAGTGGTGGAGAAGACATGCATGCTGAAGAGCCACTTGCAACCATGAGAAGTTGGGCCTGTCAGCAAGGAAATACTTGGTGCTTGGATCTGCAGTCCTCTACCTCAGTCCCCTGCAGGGAAGGGTAGTCCTGAGATCAACAGCTACGTAGAGAAACTTATGAAAATTCCCATCAGATTGTATAATCCTAAACATCATGATTTATGGATTGTTCTTTCTTTTTCCCCAGTACTGCTGCTCAGCCAGACAGTGAGCTTCACCAGATAGAGAAGACTTTGCAGGCAAAGCAAAAATATGTATGGTATGGGGAAAAAAATAAATCATACTCCAAGTAATTGGGGAAGGCAGTGCCGTCAGGAGACTGTGGTGTTCTGCAGAGGAATTGCCTTAATTGCACATGACTGACAGGTTTCTGTTCTGGGAACACGGTCATAACTAAAACTAAGAGATTTCCTTCTGGCACAAAGTAGACATACAATTGTTTGTTTGTGCATGAGGTTACTTTAAGGCAGATGATGGAGTTTGGGGAACAACAAGCTGGTGCTGTCAGGAGACTTCAGAGCCTTGCTAAGAGGAATGAGCTTTATTTGTGCTACTCGCAGTTGTTAGCCTGTTCATTGGTACAGTTACCTTGCTGGTCTGCTGGAGGAAATAAGTGTTAGCAGCACATAATGGTTTCCTCCTGTGAGTTAGTGTCACCTCCATCTGATTTAATTCCCACCTTTGCTTATTGTGAGTGCCATTTCTGTGCTGCATTCTTTGACTTTGTTACCTTCAGGCTGAGCACTGCTTTGGAGACAGCTTTCCAGACAGCAGCAGAGCAGGGAGGAATGTTTTTTCCGTTGCTTCCTGAGCTCCTCGACTCCTGTCACTTTGACAGTGGCATCAGGGGTTGTTCATTGTGCAGCTAGGGCTGTGGCCAGGTTATACAGCACTGACCAGGGCCACTGAGGTGCCACAGACAGTCAGCAAAACTGGTGTGTGGTCATGAGGAGCAAGCAGCTGAACTTGGGTGAATCCCCAGCTGGGATGTAACCCAACCTAGCATCCAGCTCACCCTGGTCTTTGTTGCTTCTTTCTAGGAGGAAAGTGATCTGTGACAGTCCTTTTGCTGGTTTCAATTGCTTCTCTCCCTGGGCAGACTCACAGTTCTTGTGTGCTCTGTTTGCATTGGGTAGGAGCCACGCGCTGTCAACAGCTGATCTTTCTCCTCAGAGGGACCAGCAAAAGAGGCAGACATCAGCTTCAGACAGGTCCTTGCCAGTTGTTCTTGGCATTAAGGCTTTCAGACAGGACAGTTTGGTGAGCAGTTTTAGAAATCACTTTTTAATTGTTTCATCACATCCACTTTTAACCAGATGTAAAACTATTCATTATAAAAGCCCCATTGTTCTCACTGCGAGCACACCATTGGTGCCTTCAGTTATGCACTGTGAGCTGCACAGGAGTGAATTAATTAATAGCAGCATTTATATGCCCCCTTAAAGATGAAGAGTTGACTGTAGTGAGAGATTAATTTTGCTGGGAAAATGTTGAGGGAGCCCACTTGATCAGTAAGATGTGAAATGTGACTCTGCTTAGTTTTGTCTTTCACTCAGGCATTAGCTGATGTTGCTCCATAGCAAATGTGCTTAGGCCCTGGAACTGCTTGAACCAGAATCCAGTACAATCTGAAGTTGGGGCTGCTATTTATTTCTGTCATTGCCAGAAAGCACCACTCTTTCTCCACCTCCTCTTCCTTGAAGCACTGTGGGCTGGAGATTACCTTCTCTTCACTTACTGGATACCCAGCCCTGCACTCACACCTGTGCCAGCATCAATCCATGGAAGCTATAGAATTTCCTTGATTTACACAGCCCAGGGATCTGACACAGCACAGTTACTCTGAAATATTTTCATTTATCTCTGTTTCTTTCTCTGGAAAAGTCGCAGTGCAGCAGCTCTGACTCCTGATTTGTAAGACTGTGCAGCTGAAGCTGATTACTTTTTTTCTGGTATGGAAAAGATGAGTTGCTCAGCTCAAAGCATGGCCCACGTCTGGTCTCATAAAATCTGTCTGTCACATTTAGCTGTTCTCCTTGCTGCTTCCTCTCTGTAGCAGAGATAATGGGACCGTTTCCTGCAACTCCTGTCTCTTTGTGATGAATTGCTGTGGTCTGTATTGGAAAGCGTTGTCTGGCTGCTCCTATGCTGTGATAAAAGAAAATGGAGTGAATTGGCTGCATTGTGTTTGGTTTCCTTTCGGCCACGAGCAATCTGGATGGTGAGGATCCAGTCTTCCTTCTGTGCACATTTGTTTGGGAGGTGAGGATGTTTTTTTGTTTGTTTGAAGCCATCTTTACACTTCCAGCGTGGAGCTGTGGAAGGTCAGTGTGATCTATAGACGTGGTTCTGCAGGAGCCCCTTGTTCTCTGCATCCTCCCTTGCCTTCTCCTCCCTCTGGTGTGTCAGTGCTGGGGCTGGTGTGGATCTTCACATTGCAGTGTGCTGTGCGGTTAGCTTGTAGCCTTCCCAGCTGTGACACCTTCAGCAATCCAGGCAGCGCTGCTTTTCATCTCCCTCCCCTTTCTGCCACCCCCCCTCCATGGAGTTTTCTGCTTCCATTGCTTGTATAAAAGAGCTCTTGAGCTCTTGTAGCTTGGCAGATTTGTTTTGTTCTACTTCGGCTTTTTCTTGCTTGGACTCTTCCATTCCATGACAGAAAACTGGTGTTAGTATAGATTAGTTTAAAAGTGATGGGAAAAGCCCTTCTTCTGTGTTCCATGGCTTTCAGATTTGTTGTTTTTTGTCAAGAGCTGCATTGTCAGGTTTGCTGTCTGTGAGGTGAGGGGCTGGATCATGCCCGGGCTTTTGAGGAGTGTCACTTCCACTGTTAATAATAGAACAGCAAAGCAATAGGAGAGGAAAGTATCCCAAATCTTTCCTACTGAGCATTACCAAATAATTACTGCTGGTATGTATTGTGTGCTCTTACAAAGCAAGCTTGCAGTCACTGGAGAGCACCCATAAGTTGCTTGGGGACCTTCCCTTTTCAGTGAAATGAAGTCATTGTCAAGATGCATGCTCTGTTGTAACTGCTTGCTTACTGGGATTCTCCAGGGCTTCAGTTTCTGGCTGGTAACTCTCACAAACAGCTGCTGTCTGACTTTTGCTAGTCCCACATGCAACTGCAAATGGTAGTGGGGCAACAGTATCAATACTGGAGCAGTCACTATTAGTTAAACTGTCTCTGGGGCTGTATCAAAAGAAACGTGGCCAGCAGGGCAAGGGAGGTGATCCTGCCCCTCTACTGTGCGCTGTGGCAGCCTCACATGGAGTACTGCATCCAGATGTGGAGTCCTCTGTGCAGGAGAGACGTGGACCTGCTGGAGCGTGTCCAGAAGAGGGCCACAAAAATGACCCAAACATTGTCACAAAAAAGGACAGACAGGGGTAGGCATGGAAAGGCTGACATATGAGAACTGAGTGTGGATTTCATTGTGCCTACTGAATTGGCCTGTGCACAGTTTGAGTCCTCTAGGCTCGTTTAACACAGCATAAATTCCACCCTAAATGCTCTTTGTCAGTTGTCTAGTTTCCTTCCTCCCACAGAGATTTTTAATTAAAAATCTAGGACTAGAATAACTGCAGTGCTGTATATTAACTACTGTCAAAGGAAGAGCTTGATGCTCTCATCTCTGAGAAACAGTGAAGTATATGCAAAAAATACACAGTGTATTAATTTCCTTTTAGAATTTCAGGGAGAGCGGCTGCATCAGAGGAAGCATAGGTGGATGCTAAATTTAAACCACTGTACAACAGATCTTGGTGTGCCACAGCACCCAGAAGCCTGAAAAGCTCAACAGGGGCATGTGAGGATCTTTGCAAAAATAGATGCGCTTCCTTAAAACTTCTTCCATGTTGTTTATTCAGCCCTCCTGGTGAAGGCTCCAGAGGTTTACAGCAGCCATTGGGATCTGATGGGGAAACAGCAAATTAAAGGAGTGGAAAATTCTGCAACTGGAGCACCATGCCATGAGAAGCAGTCATTTCCCCTTCGCTAAGCTGTTTGTTACTCAGGAGTACAAGAGAGGCAGATCAGCTGTAGGGGGCTTGCAGTTGGAGTAATCGGCTGGAAATATAGTTGTGTCTTTCTGCCATACTGAAGTTACTTTCTGAGCATGAGTCTGGAGTCAGCTCAAAAGGACTTGAGGTATAAGTCTGATTTGCTTTGTTACAAGGGAGCAATATTTTACAGCAAGGGGGTAATGTCAGGAAGACACTATCAAGCATGAAAGGAGGTCTTAAAACTAGTTTGATATTTCCTAGCAATTGTGTGGTGGGAGCACAGCCCCAAAGGCACAGTCTTTTCTAGGTATAATTAAATAAAGGCAGAGGTGGATATCATAGAAAGCCATCAGAGAGGCTTGCAGTAGACCTGGTTTTATTTTAAATGTCATTAAAGCTTGAAGTAGGATCCTTCCATTAAAGGGGAGTATTATCTCATTATGTGACTTAGCAATGTGAAGCTGTAATGATGCTTTTAAATATGTACTTTTAAAAGAAAAACATCAAGACAAGAATTGACCTTGAAGATGTGACCTGCTTGCAAATAACTTAGCTGCACATCTATCTGAGGCCAAGTGTTTTTCTCGGGGCCTTAAGCCTCCAAGAGTTGTAGCTAAAGCAACTAAATAAATGTCTCATTTGTGGTGCCATGTACATGGCACCATACTTCCCTTCACAGCACTGGCACTGTCCCAGCTTCCATTTCCCCTTATCTGAGGCCAGTGTCAGTCCATCAGGGCAACCCTCACCACAGTGATTCTTTGTCTGTGTTGCAGGTTAAGGTGTGATTGTGTCTTATATCTGCTTGCATCAGTATCTGGACATGCTTATTCGGTTAAAGACATCAGTACAACTGTGCTGGATCTCTGAGGTTAGCAAGGGGTAAGACAAGTGGTACTGCTAAGTCAAGTGAGGCCAATGAGTGCTAGTAGGAAATTTAATATGCTGTGTTAAATTAATAGCCTTCAGCATAACAATCAATTTACAGCTCAGGGTCAAAGGAGGTGGATCATTATGCATCCATTTCAAAGATACACTTAATGATCTTCTTACTCTGAAGTAAAATGTAGCATAATGTTTACAGGGTAAGTCGTGAGTATCTGAAGATAAAACACATGGGGACTGTATGTAGTACTTATTGTAAGACACATTTCTAAGCTGTAAGATTGCTGTCTCCCCCTCCCAGGCACAACATGGCTGTAGTGATGGACTGGTGTTTACATGCAGGAGGTATTTATCCAAACAGGTAATTCTGAAGATGAGGTTTTCCTACATGTCAAACGTGTTTTATACTTTTTGACTCTGTCTTCCACTGTCTTTGTTCTGAGTTTGAGATCCCCGAGGCAAATGGTCTGGAATAGTATTCTCCCCTGTGTGGGCATACTGTTCCCTGTTCAACCTGCAGTTATGCTGTTTGTGGCCTTTGTACATCACACGCATCACAGTGGAAGATAAGTTGTGGGACACTTGAGCATGTGTGCCCCTGGTGTGTCTAAAGGCACGAATGTTTTGACTAGTGTATACAAAAGAAATATTAATCAATACTTCTTACAAAGAATTAAGGGAAAATATTGTTTTGTCTCTTGTTTACTACTTTATTTTCAATGCCCAGTGCAGGAAATGGTGGGCAGAGAAGCAGAAAGCATTTGGAAAGAGAATGTTCTTCTATTCTGGGAGAGAGCAAGAGCAGATTGTTGAGGGGGGATCAGGTAGGGATCTTCCATAGAAATAGCTTAAGAGGCAGCTTTAAGGGCTGTTCAAATGTGTGAACACACTTAGTTTGTAAGGATGAAGTAAGCACACAAGCACACTCCTGAGTTAAAGCAGCTGAGGAAAATCCTTAGTGATGCATGCAATCTTAATAAAGCAGTCTCTGGATCTAGCTTTCCACAGCTCTGTCCCATTGTTTGCAGATGTGTGTCTTCAGCAACCTGCATGATTTTATTTTCCATCTAGGGCCTATCATCCAGCTGAGCAGTGTCCTTCAAGCTTGGCTGCTGGAACACTACCACAGAGCAACATTTTACTGCATCCAAAGCATTGGAAGGATTAAAAGAGTGAGACCTGCCTGAGACTTGGTAGAGCTCGCTGTGGTCTAGAAGAAACATACTAAAGCCCACCGCTGTTGAGCAGCCTTCCCCTTGGAGCATAGCATCAAAATAGCTGACCTCAATAGCTCTTGGAAGTAGCTGGCATTTAATGAAACTTCACATGTTCAGGTTCCAGCTTACATCATGGCAGCCCGAAACATTCAGCATGATCCCAACACCTATGTTTGCCCTAACTAGATCAGCTTTCCTAAAGAAAAGAGTGCTTGCACAAGAAGTTTTCAGCCAGGTTTTGTTTAACTGTGAGTAGGCGGTTGGTTTTCCAATTACCTGGCTTATAAATAGGTATTTTAGGAATAGCTTCCCAAAAGACTTCACAGACTTTCTGAACTGACTGGGAGTTCTTTAGCTGTTTTGAAACACTGGTGCACTGCTGGAAGAATAATTAACCCTAACTGAAATGCTGCGCTGCTATTTTTCCTCGTGAATAGTGGGGACTATAATAGCCTGAAATGTATCTGCCAACAATTTTCCTTCTGTTTTCATTCATGAAAATTTTACCTCCTCAGGGTTAGCTGAATCAGGAAATGTCAGTATCTTTAGATTTAATTTTCCTCATTGATGCAGATTTTGGAGTGAATGGCTGCTGTGAATACAAAATGTGATTTAATTGGATTTCTGGGAAATATTTAGTGACCAGAAAAGGAGGAGGTTGCTTGAAGCACGTCTTGAATAAATTAAGAATCCCCCTAACTAGCACAGCATTCTTGAGAGTACCCAAACCCCTAATTAACTATTTATAGAGCATATTTCCAATCTATTTTAAGATGCTGAACATGAGAGTAAGCAAACCAACCTACTCACCAGTTTGCAGAGTATAGGGGCAGGATCATATCTGCACAGTGTTGAGCTGTGTAGTAATTATATATCAGCAACTTGAGAAATTTAAGGATGGATCCAGGAAAATTCCATCCCCAGAGCCTTGGGTCTGTTGCTAGATGCCAACACTGTCTTCTCAGCAAGGATGAAGGGCTCAAAATGCAGTGCAGCCACACACAAGGCGTCTCTGCTTCGGTGCATTCCATAGCTGTGGTAGTCACAGCCTTTGCCCAAAACCAGGCTAGCACTGGAAGTGAGGACATTGGCAGTTCCCATTCACTTTAATTGCAGCTATGCAGTTTTCTGGGAAAATGACTGTTGCTACATTGCTCTTGCCTGGGCTGTATGGAAGCTACCTCTGAGCAAAAGTCCTGTTAGACCATACTACTCACTTAAGTTCACCTCTTTCATTGTCCTGTGTTTCATGGTAGCAGGCTTTCTGTTTTCTGTTTTACTGGGTTTGAAAGATCATGGAATCATTAAGGTTGGAAAAGACCTCTAAGATCATCCAGCCCAACCATCTTTCCGACACCAATATTTCTCACTAAACCATGTTGCAAAGCACTATATCTACCCTTTCCTTCAACACCTCCCCTGATCCTTTTCCTCCAGGCAGCTTTCCAGCTACTCTGCCCAAGCATTACCTGGGCTTGTTGTGACCAAAATGCAGGACTTGGTAAGTGGTCTTGTTGAACTTCATCCCACTGACCTCAGCTCATCGATCCAGCCTGACCACATCCCTCTGCAGGGTCTTTCTATCCACAGGCAGATTGACGCTTCCCGTCAACTTGATGTCATCTTCAAGCTTAGTGAGAGCGCACTCAATTCCCTAGAAGATAAAGTAGTCTCAAAGACAGGGTTAGCTAGAAGTTTATTTTTCTATACTGAATTATTTATTCCTATCTAAGCTCTGGTGAGTAGCTCACATTTATTAGTACATTTACTGTTTCATGAGCTGTCAGCACAGAAGGGCCAATCCTGACAGCCAGTGTGTTCAGTAGCTCTCCATATTCTCCCCTTTCCTTTAGTTTTATGTTCAGGACCACAGAAAAGAAAGCTAGAAATGACATGCACTGCAAATTCCAGGACTTTTAATCTAGCAAGGCTAACAGCCAGCTAAATTTTTGCAGGAGCTAAAATGAGGATGTTTTTTGCAGTGAGGTTAGTATTCTAAGAGAGCTCCTGGATTTTGTGTTGGCTGGAGCCTCTGAGTCAAGACATCTTTTTTAGACTGTTCTCTGTCTCATCTGCCAGATTTGGAGGGAATGAAAAGCATGGATGAAATTTGTTGCTTTGGGTTACACAAGGGATTGGGTTATGTGAAGGCAGTTTTAGGCCTACTGCAGATCTTGCCCAATTTTGATTTTCTCCTTCTCTGCCTTCCCAGAGCCCCCACACAAAGAGTTTCTGTGAAGCATCTGTCACATCTCTGCACGGTAAATATAGAAGCAGTGGAAAGGACTTGCATTGCTATGTGCAGTCTGATGTACAGCCTGCTTTTGCTCTGGTGTTGAGGGCAGCTTTGCTGCTGACAGCAGCAGGGGTTGGTGGTCAGTTCTTCACTGACGTGCCTTGCATAACAGTAAGATAGAGGGATGCTGCTGCTGCTGCTGCTTTGGTTCTGTATTGGAAAGTCTCCACTGTGAGAGCTGTGTTTAAGTGATGCAGGGATGCTTTTTGTCCCACAGTCTGTTTTTCATTGTATGGACCTGGGCCTTTTGCCTTCCTGTGTGACTGGCACGGTCTTGCCGGATGAGTGCATTCTAGGGAGATTATCTCACAGATCTGTTTTCCCTCTGGGCAGCATCAGAGGCAGAGAGCTGAGACAGCCTTTCTGGAACAAGGGCAGAAAATAGCTCAGTGTTTGCATTCCAAACCCAGCTATTTAGATCTGGATTATTTTTAAATATTTTCTTTGATACATGTAACTGGCTGTATTTTTCTCTTCTCTCTTTTTGTGATTTAGATTATCTTTGATTTTGCTCCCCCACAAACCTGCTCACTGTGGTATCTGTGCAAACAAAGGTTATTTACAATGCCGAATGTTAAGCAACTGAGCTACCTGGCTGCCATCACACATCAGCAGCACAGCTTTGCGTGGTGTGCTGAGCAAAGGGTTGCTCTTATCAGCTCTCTCAGGTGCACAGCATCCTGGCATTCACATACCATACAACACTTCCACCAAGAGTTCTACTGAGTGACTGTGTGCTTCTGAGTCTGTTGCATCTTACCTCAACTGTGCAAGGATGGAGGTGGCAATACCTTTGTGGGGTGGTACCCTCAGAGCACTGCACAGACCTTAATTTTTCCTTTATAGGTGATACAGGTTCCGTGGGGAACATGGGTCCCCCACTAACTGCAGCTCCATGGCCTGAGGTGATCTCATTTTGGAGCTTGCCACAGCTGGTAGCAGTTCACCCCACTTTGGGTATTGCACATACCCTCATCAGATGGCTCACACATGTTTGGTAACAACTTTTAGGTTGGTCTATATCACATTATGCTCTTGGGCACCAAGGATGTCTCCTGTGGAAGGAAGGAGCAGACATAACTTTATAGATCACAGCTAAGTTATAAAGGCAATGAAACCTACTGTGTAAATAAATTAAACTGCGGAAACAAAAACCCAAACATTCTTATTGGGACTGCTATTTACTGCGACTAGCAGGGTAGGTGGATGGGCAGAGGCTGAATAAGACAGACACAGGTGGGGAGATTGCCACATTGGAACATGTTCATTGTTTGTGTCCATGAGCTTTATCAGCTGTGAAGGCTGAGCTCCAGCCCCGGGAAGCTGCTGAGGGTTCCCAATTTAATTCAGGTGTTTGGATGAATGCAAAAGCTGTGGATTTTGGAGGTGGAATGGACAGGGCAGAATGGCTCAGCTTTTAGCCTGCTTTCCACATGGTGCTGTGTAAGATACCCTATGCATACTTTGCCGTGGTCCTGCCCTCCTGAACCACACCCTGTGACCGCATTGCTTTCTCTGCTACCCTTCTACAGTAGCCTGAAGAGACAGGAAAGCTTGGAGGCTTTTTTCAGGAAATGTGTCCCATCTCGAAGGATTTTCCTTTATCCAGCAAATGCCCGTGGGGACGGAGCAGACCTTGTGTTTTGCAATGCCAGCCCAAAGGCTGGGTCAGTATTTCTCACTGCATTTCCTGTGACTGCTCGTGGGGAGAGAGGAGCGCTTGTAACTCAGGAAGGCAGCAGTCATAATATCTATTTGTAAGGGCTAAGAAAGAGCTGCTTGTTGGATGGCTACAAAAGAATCCTTTAATTTCAGTCAGGATAGTCTAATGCATCGGCCAAGTGGTGGTAAAGAGCCCATTATCACCCGGCTCTTCTGCAGGCATGCATGGAGGCTTTGAAGGAGACAAATGCTGTCCTTTACCCTTGCAGAGCAGCAAGGTTTATCTTACTGATCAAAATACCCAGCTGATCTGTCATTTTAAAGTAAGGTGAAATTATTTATATGTGCTGTCATAGTAAGTAAGGACAGGAGTGACACTAGCTATTCTGTCCCACTTCCCTACATGCATCTTGCTGCTACCTGCAGTCAGTGCAGCTGGTATCTCCTCCACACAGCTTGGATGAAGAGCTAACTTCTGCAGAGCTGGTGCTAACACTGACAGAGTTACTAGTATGAAAGAGACTCCAAAGTCTTGAAAACAAACAGAAAAGAGGAATTTGAGTGGTTGTACGCTGAGTTGACCCTGCAAGTAGCCGTCAGCGAGGATAAATCTTTGTAGAGAAGAGGATATTCTGCTGCCTGGATTCACCACAGAGCAGTCTTGTTTCCTTGCAGTTTGCAAATAATGAGAGTCAGCAAATCAGTAATTATAGCCTAACTATTACTAAACTAATACCACTTTTTCTTTTCCCCCTACATAGCTTTTTGGCACTCTATAAAAAGATCTGGCACACTACTTAGGATTAAGCAGCTTTGAAGCAGTGGAGTCATCTGCGCTTGGAACTTTGATTTCCCATGCCTTTAAATTAACTGTTCTTTCTATCTTTCCTTTTCAGAAAACCCCCACAGCTCATGCCATGAAGGAGGAGAACTTTCTTCGTCGCAGGTTCTCCCTCTGCCCAGCCTCATCCACCCCTCAGAAGGTTGATCCTCGCAAGCTGACACGCAATCTGTTCTTCGGGGCTGACAATGACATCTATCCACTCAGTCCAGGTAGATTTCTGTTCTGTCAGTGCAAGATGTGCTGTGTCTTGTTTTTATCATATTGCTTTTCCAGCACATGTGAAACTCAGTGCAGAACCTCAGGTGCTTGACTGAAGTAGACTGTTTTTAGCACTCTGCCAGGAAACAAAGAGAAATGAGTTAATGTGAGAGTGAGAGAGAAGCTGTTTCATGCAACACAGGTATCACTGGATCCCAGCCAGTGTTGTTTTCATGGTGCCACTTCACTGCCACAGTGTTCAGTGGGAGTAGAGGACGTCAGAGTTGATGTTTGCACCCATTTGAGTACAGCATGGCCTCACATTTCAGAAATGAGTCATGTTTTCGGGCAATTCCACTCTGAGGTACTTGATATGTTTCACCCTAAGCACTGAACTCTTTCAAACTACCTCCTGGGCCCTGTTGAAAATGCATAATGGCAGGTTTTCCAGTTTAGGTTTTGAGCTCAGGATAAATATTACAAGAGGGCTTTTTGTAGATAATGCTCTGTAAATTATTGCTACAAGCACCAGGAATATTGATGTGTTGCAGTGAATGGCAGACTGTCCATGTCTTTTGTGCTTTGATCTTGTTAGCCCCCTTTTTTAAGGAAATTGATCTCACATTATATTGTTTCAGAAGTTTTTGCTCTCAGTAAACATTCTGATCTTTCCTTGACTGCAGTCTGCAAACAATGCTTCTATTCCGGTACACAAGGGCTGCAGGGAACAGTCACAAGTTCACAGAGCTGTCATTCACAGTTGCCATGTCAGTGCTAAATAATCAAATCTCACAGCACCTTTGTGAGCTGAAATCTGGAGAAAGAACACAGCATGCTGAAAGGTTTCAGTTTTCACGTAGATGCAGCACCTGGCAGACTCTCCGGGCTTTGCAGATGTAGAGTTAAACCAGGTCTGGGTTTCCTGAGCTAAGTATCTTTAAGTGCAAAGGTTTTCAGGGCTTCTGACTTTACAGGTATTTCTATTTTTGGATGCTTGTTTCAAGGTGGTGAGGAAGCAATTTTGAGCAATGCTGACTAATCCTTGCTGTTGAAGTCACTGAAAGCTTCAAAAAAATCTTGGTAGTCTAATGGAAAACTTAAAATGAGACACCTAAAATCTCATACATTACAAGGTACTGATTTCCTCAGTGGAGTATTTCAGTGCTGAAATAATCTCACAGACACCAGGGAAAGTTGGTCATGGAGGGATTAATCACTTCTTCAGTTTCCCATGTCACCTCACTTCTCCTCAAACCCTCTGAGAGCCGACTCAAAGAGTCTGTGCTAGGCTCAGTAGAACAAGTGCCCTGAGTGCTGGAGTAACCTCCAACAATGGTGTCAGCAACAGAGGCAACCCACTGTAATGTAAAGGAAGGACATGTGCCAAATATCCTCATGAAACAAATAAAAGCTACCACTTCAGACAGGGGATCCCTTGCAGAGTCTGGGCTTTTGTCTAACCTTACATTTTTAACTCTTTTCATTTCTACTCTTTTCATTTCTTCCCTGGTCCCCGCAGAGCTGCTTTATCTCTTTGGGTTGTTCATGTTTTTCATCACATCCAGTTGCCATTTCCCACAGTGGGCTCTTCTTTAACTCCTGTCCAGGTTTAGCTGCTTCATTTCTCTCTGTTTCCCTCCCAGTTTCTCCACACCCTCTGAAGGATGCTGCTATGACTATACATAAGCTGCAAGCTGTATCCAGTATTTCTGTCCCTCACTTTTCTCTTATGTTTTACTCAAGTTTTGAGCTCTTGAGGGTTTTCCTGTTGTGCTATCTGGCCCTGGTGGTTCTCTTTACAGGGGGCGGTTCTGGCTGTGTCGGGTAGGGGCTGCAGGCAGTGCAGGCAGCAGAGTGCAGTGAGTTCCTGCCACACTGTAGTGCAGTGTGAGGCAGCTGGAGCTACAGGTCTCACTGCTCCAACACCTAGAATTAGCCCTGCGACAACCAAGGAGTGCAAGTAGATAATTCAGTAAGATGGGAGTGACAGGCTTTACACCTCGGGCAAGATATGCCACAGAGGTTCCATACAGTGAGATCATTTTTTTAAAGGAAACATATGGAAAAGCAGAGGTCACCATCTCAAATAACACTTCTGACTTTTTGTCTCTTGCTTTCATACATAAGTGATAGTAATTACAGTAACTAAAAGAAAGTTGAAGAAAACATTCTCTTTTTAGAACGTCTGCAAAATAGGGAGACGTGAGTTCCTTACCCATGTCTTTCATGTAGCAGTAAGGGGAAAGAATCTTCTTCTTGTTTTTAGAAGGGAGGACATTTATTGGGGGAGCAGCCAAAAGATCTTTTAGAGAATCTCTCTTGGACTAGGCTGGGACACATGGAGCCTTTAAATAGAAGTTCAGATGAGCCTAGTTGTATCTGAAGAGCTGCACTTTAATGAACAGGGGAATTTTACTGTGATAGACACACGGAACTGAATTTCAGTCAGGCAAATATATTGGGCCACATGGCTGACATTTACTGCAGTAAATGTACATTTAGTACAAAAGTACATTTACTCATGGCATCAGGGCTGGTTTTCTTCCCAATAGTTTTGCCACACGGCAGAGCCCACATTTTCTCTTGTAGTTACTCAGTTTCTTCATCCAAAAAACATTAAAATAGTAGTTCATGCTGTGCAGGGCTAATCTTCAACTCTTCAACAACCCAGTGCTTCTACTTCATCCTGCCACTGATCTGTTCTGCTTACTGTGTGATGCTTTATAAAGAAGAAAGGCAAATGCACCCATAGGATGGATGCACAGTGCAAAGCAGAATAAAAGAAATGGTAACTTTTCTGGAAAGGAACTGTGTATTTATTTTTCCTAAGCATGGCAGTAATGAGATAAAAGAAGTGATCAGGAGCTCGGCTTTGTAACCGTAAGGCTGGAGTGCTGGCAGTTTTCTTTGTGACGTGGTGAGCACTTTTTCCATAAGCATCGTTTATTCCCTTCCTGGAATCCTGTTAATTATTTGGCACAATACTACTAGGCTACTTTGTGGAGGATCTTTCTTAGCATGCCATGTTAGCCACCCGCACTTGAAGATAAAAGAGCCTCAGCGCTATTTCTGTCACAAGCGTTATGTTTTCTTGATCATGGAGATAAGAACTTCAGCCTGTTGACGTTTAGCTCCATTTATGTTTTTGTGTGGTTTCCTATTTATTTTCTTGAGACAGCTATGTCTGTTGTGCTCTGGGTGGAACTCCCTTTTGGGCTTTCATTGCGCTTAACTATGTATGTGGGTGTCTGAGAAACTTGCACATGGTTTCAATGAAGCTTTCTTTCCAAATAAGGGCTCTCTCCCTCTGCATGGCTGCAGCCAGTCTGCTTGAGACAGCTGAGATGGCTCTCCTCCGAAAAACCTCCAGCCTCACAAGTGCCAATCGACTGAACAGATTTGAAATAAGAAGCTGGAATACGCTGCTCCATAAATATATCTTACAAGTCTTTGTAAACTATGAGTAAGAGTTTATATGCTTCCACTTTTCATGAAGTCCTATGAGATAGAACTGCAGGAGCACCTAAAATCCTATTTAGGTGCAAAATCCTTTTACGTGCCTTACTAAGAGAAGGAAAAGCGTGCAAGATTTTTGTATGGGTACCAGCCTGGAGCTAAACTTAATTTAAGAAATGAGATATAATAAAGATAGGTCTGAGTTATGTTATGTTAATAGATGCCTTCCCCTTGGAGCTGGCAGCAGCTGACTCACACAAATTCTACTTGAACTTTGAGGCCATATGTTACTTACCCATACATGAGCAGAAAAAACTGTTCATGGGAAACAAGTACAGTAGCTACATGGCTTTGTGAGTTTGTTCTAACCTCCTCTGCCTCCGTCCAGGAAAATATATAGAGAAAAGAGTTATCAGAGATGGAAAAAACACAGTCCTGATCCATGCAATCATGTGACTGACTCACATGCCTTGGCAGCATCAGGGTGTTGGCGTGTATCCTGCCCCTTGGGAATTTCTCCCATCCTTGCACATTAGGTTTGCAAGTGCTTTATCTAGGGCTGGGTGTTGCAAGAGGAGAAGTGATGGCTGAGAAACTAGGTTGGGATGCAGGTTCCCCTTCTTGCACCGCCTTCCTGCGTGCTGGCATAGGTATACCCTCTCCTTCGGTTCCCATGTAGACAGGGCACATGCCATCCCTCTTCTCCAAGATCTGGGGACATCTGCTTTCTGTGTGGGTATGGCTGTGTGCATGTGGCACAGCATAACACGTGCCACGGGATGAGAAACCTGTCTGAATGCCCAGCACCTTCAGCCACCGTGTGGAAGGTTGAACACCTTCTCTTGGGGACAGCTGTCCCTAGGAGCCTTTTTTAATTGTAAAGCTGATATGCCAAACTGCCAGTTAATGACTGTAGGAAGAGCAGGTTTTTCGTCCTGTCTCTGTATGGGTGAAGCCCTCTAGCACAGATGCAATCCCAGCTATAGCTGGATGTTTTTGTTCTCCAACCTGTCCCGTAATGGAAGTGCAGAACATGACTAGGAGGATATTTATTTGTCAGTAAATTTTGATGGCTAGCTTTTCTAACATTGCTTAGTTTCATATAAAGTGTCTCCAAAAGCTTCCAGAGATGTTGTGGCTTCTGCTACATCTGTAGCAACTTCTGCTTGATTTCAAGAGAATTAGTTTTCCTATGTTGGCTTTGTATTTGGTGTTGTTTCCAAGACTTGCCCACACGGTGTTTAAAAACAATTTTAACAGTTCCCTTGTCTGCAGTGTGCTGCAAATGGGTTTTGTTTCAATGTATTGCTGGTTCTGAAGCTCCAATTGCTAACAGTTTTGTGTAGGAAATAATGTTGCAGTTGGCTAACAATATCTGCCTTGGCACTAAAAGCTAGCCTCATTAGATGCTATTTTTTGACTATTAAATAAAAGCTCTAGGCTTTCTTTTACTGTAAGGGCATGATTACAGTTGGCAAAAATAGCAGAATTTATCATTACATTTTATTGCTTAGAGAAAGACCAGACATGTTCATACTAGTATATAATGTGTATAACGCACTTCAATGTTAGTATATTTAGGTAATGGAAAATGCATTTCTCTGCAATGATGGGAATATCACAGTTAGTAAATAGTACTTGTTAATTGAATGTGTTTCTTATTTTAACAGCTAACTTGGTCTGAAGACATGGGTCTTCTGCAGTATTTTATTCTACTAATTATGTCTAGATGCTGTTCTGTCTTCTGTAACATTTTATGATCACAGTTATTATTTCTCCAACAAAACATGCTATCAATGCCATCTGTGTGCAGTTGCCAGATACTGACCAAACAGGATAACATATTGAATAGCTGCCTATTATCTGAATTCCATTTGTTACTTGCATTGAATGAAGCGTGGGGAATGTAAGGAAGCACAGGCTGTGGTAATGTAATTAAAGACTCTATCATAACATGGGCACACAGGGTAGCTGGTTAAGAATGCGTAACCAACCTTATTTCTGGTATTTTCCAGCATTTAAATGCTGGACTTTGAAACATTGTATTGGTTTGCCTTAATGTTTTCAACCTTAACTTTTAAACAGCGCTTGTTACAAAGTCCAAGCATGTGGACCCAGGATATTTCAAGCCCTGTACGATCCCACTCTGTGATCTCGGTGTGCCTGCTTTTGCTTCTCTTGCTTGCTATAAGCAGTAGCCCTTTGAGAACCACAAGTTGCCATGATTTTGCACAGAAATTCTCTGTTTCTGAATTGCATCACTTTGTTGCAGGAAAAGATGTGGAAGGAAACAGCCCATCAATGCTGAAGGATGAGACTCCACAGACGCCAAACTCAGTTAGCAAGGTACTGTGGGGTAGGGTTACAGGGTTACATCCCTGGTCTTGCTTTCGTTTTTTTCCCTGGCTGAGTTATTAATCCTGCTTACTACCTTCTTTGTTAAAGTTATTGAGAAAGCCTCTCCCTTTGTTTCTGCAGGAGCTGAGTGTGCATGTTTTGAGAGAGAAAAAGAGAATGTTTTGGGATGCTTGTAATGTCATGGGGAAACCTATGTTTTCATCTGACTTGATAGCACCTACCACAGCAGAATCTTGTTTATTTGAGACTCATCTAACTATGTAATTAGATATGAATAATTAGGGTTGGAAGGTTAATTTTGCTAGCAGAGGTGTCTCCTGCTGTTCTCGATCAACAAAGCAATCATAAAGCTTAATTGTTTTGGAAGATGAAGCTGTAATATTTAAAGCATTGCATGGCATCTGCAACTGTGGGTTGAGATCCCGGGAAAGGGCTCTGAGAACTGGTGTAACAAGTGAGGAACACAAACTAACCAAACTTTCCTGAGCACAGCATGTCCAGCAAATCTTTTATGGAGAGGTGAGCCTGGATTTAAAAACTCTGGATGTGAACCCTGGTGTTCAAAACTGCACTCTACATCTAGAGTTGCTGAGTGTCTGGGTTCAAATTCCCATAGAGATGGCATCAACCTTTAAATTAGATCTGGCTTTGAGATTCATGTGCAAGCTTTTTTGGCTGCAGCTCCCTAACGTGTTTCTGGAGGGTAACTAGAAATAGAAGCAAGGCCTGTTCATAAATTTTTAACTACATTTATCCAACTTTGAGGCTATAAAATACAAGTGGAGCCAGCTAAAATGAAAATATAACACAAAAGAGGCATCTGGAGACAAATGATTTTTTATAACACACAAAAACAGACCCTGAACCTTCAAACACATTTGGGTCTGCTTGCCTGAAGCTCACAGGAATGCCCTGGAAGAGATCAGTGTGGGGAGATGGTGATGAGGGGAGATTTGGGAGTGTGCAGCAAGGGCTCATGTGCATATTCCCTGCATTCGCTGGAACCTGGCAAGCTGCAGACCAGCCTTAGTTTTGCATTTTCGGGAAGGTTCTCGATGGCAACCCAGCTGCTGGCTTTTCATGGCAATGGGGAAAGCATAAGACCAAAAGTCTGCATCCAGGGCATTGTTCTGAGGACAAATGTTTTGCGTGCCTTAGAAGAAATGGTGTTAAATTCACAATGAATTAGGAATGTAAAGAGGACTTTTGCTTTTTGCCTCTGATGTGAAATTGGTCGGTCCAGCCACAGGACAGAAATGCTGTTTGAATGGGAGTTTGGTTTCTGAATAGGCCAGAGCTTGCTTTTTCTTTCCTGCCTCAAAGTTCTGCACAGACACCCAGCATTGGATTCATAGGCTGGCTGTAGTGACTTTCCACCCTGCTGGACCTGTGTGCCAGTGCCTGTCATTCTCACTCCACGTTACTTTGCTTTGCTTAATGTACACTGCCTGATTCTTCTCTTCCAGCCAAGGAGCTTCTCTCTTCCCTTGCTTTTCAGTGTTAGTGACAGCAGGGAGTCCCTACTGTGACATGTCTTGAACATTAGAACTTTAGTCAAAGTGATCTTTGACCTGCCTGATATTTCACTTTTTGTGTCCACTCAGCTATAAGCCTATAAAATGAAACCTTACTGCCAGATGTCCAGAGCTGTAGGTCAGGGATCTGTCATGGCATTTCACTTTAAATATAGTGATTCCACCTATTTTAACCAATGGAAAAAGTCTGTGCTAATTAGGTCGTATTTAGATTCCAGACTGTTGGGAGGGAATGATTTTTAGAAGCCTAATAGTAGAGTGTGCAGGTTTAATTAATGGATTCAGAAGTAAATATAATAGGTAACAGATCCATGCCATCAATACTTACCCTTCATTTGCCACAGAGGATGTAACAGACCCTGTTGCAAATCAGTATTCCTTCAGCAGTGCTATGTCAATAAACCACAACGCATTAACTCTTCACCCAGCAGTGAGAAGGAAATGAAAGCTTTGGTTCACATCCCCTTTGGTGGGGGCTTAGGCTTCTCCAGCTCTTACCTGGAGTTTGTGTGTTTCTCCAGGCAGATAAATTGTATTTCTGTTTCCCATCTTCATCAGTGATATGGAAAATGTTCCACACTTCTCACATACCCACACTGAGCAATGGAGCAGGCTGCAGGTTTCCCACATTAGCAGACACTGAGCAGGACATTCCATAAAAACCCCTATAAACCTTTGCCTTCCAAACACACTGCACTGTGCCTGAGCTCTTAGGTGGGCTGAGAGTCTTCTGCAGAGTCACCTGTCCTTATATCTGATACTTAACATTCCCTTACAGTGTGTTTGTGTACTTAGTAATACATATTCTTAATGGCAGTTGTGACTTTTCAGCTCTATTTTTATTAAAACAAATTTGTGGTACAGTTCAGCTACACACCGCACTGCGGAGAAGTGTCTTTCATCTTGTTTTAACCAGCACAACAACAACAAAAGGTTATTTCTTTCAGATTGCTGCTCATATTAGCTTCTATTTTTCAGAGCCCTTTAGCCATGTAGCTCATGCCCAGAGCTCATGGAGCAGCGTGAAAGAATCTCAGAGCAGCCTTGAGGCTATTCTCTAGAACCAGGAGAAGCCTCTCTCTCATGACTTGCCTCATTCATCATTGTTAGCATCCTTTAAGACACTTCCATTGCAGAGTGCAGCATTGCATCTTCTCTCTCTCTCTCTCTCTCTTTCTCTCTCTCTCTCTCTTTTTTTCCCCTTCCGATGCTTAACTCTTTAATTCTGCCATCTGGAAAGCAGTTGGGATCTCTCAGTGTGCACTCAGAGACCACAGAGAATTACAGGTTATTTTAGGGGACCAAACAGAAAAAACGACCTTGAAGCTGGCTATCGGTGGTATTTCACTCTTCATTCCCACACTAATGCCACAGTGAAGTCTAAAATTATCGCTCTGTAGGAGTGTGGTTGTTGCATGCACAGTTACATGACGTATGGCAGGACAAAGCTTAGATTACTTTGTTCATCACGAATGAGTTTTTCCACATGACAGAATAGTTCAAGACTTCAGTGTGATAGCAGATTTTAAGCTGAAAGTCCAAGTTTTCCATTTTTTGCTTCCTCAGTCTGTTTAAGCTCAGCCTAGAAACAGGAGTAATAGCCATAGCTAGAGGGGAAAGCAAAGCTTTGCTCCAGGTCAGTGAAACAGCATCTTTCTCAGTGTGCAGCTTTCTATCTCACCTCAAATGTTTTTTAGATATCCTAAACTTGCCGACTATTCTCCCCAAGAACATCTCAGTGGAATGGTTGTACAGCAGTCCCACGAGGTCTGTGACTTTTTCTTTGATTACAATATTCTGACGCATTGGAGCAAAGCACTCCACTAAAATTAGTATAACTTGATATTCCAAGTTGCTCGTGTAGCTGACTTTCAGTGATGATTTCCCTAGATACTGCTGTCACTTCAGCTATTTGTACAGGGTGTGCAATTTGGGCTCATCATTGTGCTATCACAGTGTAGTAAACACAGTTACTGTGCCTTCGTAATGTTGCTGAAATAAATTGAATGGTTTCTGCAGCCAGAAAGTTGGAGGCAGATATTATTTGATTTGCTATAAACCAGCATATTAATTGAAGGGCGATCCTTCCAAATCCAAAGCTTCTTTATCAGTAAGAACCATTCCACTGACCCTGGTGTGCTTCAGATGAGCTATTAGCTATCATTTGGTGATGGAACTCCTCATAGGAAATTGAAAACCAAGTCGTTGAAATGGGATTGAGGTATCTGTGAATATTGCACCAATAGGAAGAAGAACTTTCCACCGAGCTCCACTGAGCTTTCCAGGGTGTTGATGTTACTTCAGGAGCTTTTGCTTCATTAGTTTTATTTCTGCAGTAATACAGATCTATAGCAATTATAAGTGAAAAAGACACTGGAGAAATTGCAGCTGAGCAGGGATATGTCTTCCATGTACTGATTATTTTTGCTTTTATAAAACATAACTTATGGCCAGAGCTGCTTTTATTCTGCTTTCGTATTCCTATCTAATTTCATCTTTCTTTCACTTGGATACAAGAAAGAGAAAAGAGCAACTTGTGAGTGGTTGCTGCTGTTAACATGTAGGCCACAGCCTGAGAATGATTTTATTTGAGTGTTTCTGACTGGAATTAATTCTGATTGTCTCCCATTTTTTTGTGCGCGTTTGTCCCATGCAGCAAGGATTGCTTATACGAAATAAAACTGCATATTTCTCTTGCAATTAACCAAGGCACAGTGGGCTGGCAACTCCCACACCAGAGTCAATCACAGACTGGCTTTTGTTCCTCTTGTCAATGGAGGCCGCAAAAGACACCGTACCAGAATCGCACTGTTGTGAGGAGGACACTGTATGCCTTCTTATGAAGCCTAACAGGAGCATGAGGGTACTGTGACAGCTGCTAACTATCAGCAGCAGATCCCTGGAGCTACGTGACTGAGATGAAAGGCAGAAGAGACTTAACAGGGATCAGAAGTTGTCTCTGAATGTAGTATATCCCATCACCACCCAGCAAGGTCATCACTCGCTTCTGGAAAGGACAGGTCTGCTTAGAAAACTGTGAGTGGCAACACCTTCCACCCTCACAACTGCTGTGACATGCCCTGGAAAGACTTTTTTCAGATTAACAATCTTCTATCCTTGGGATAAGCAGCAGACAGAAAAACACTGGTTTTGCATTAGAAAACCGCAGAGTTTTTTGGTTTTGGGGTTTTTTTTATTTTAAGACGGACACCCATTCCCTATCCTCCCACTGTATAACCACTTCTCTCTGGTTAATACTATCTGCGTACTGTTGCAGGGAGAGAGGGTCACATTCTGCTAACTGGCACAAGCATGATCCCAATGTCTTTGGCAGAATTGCTATGATGAAAAAAGGCTTGCTTCTCCTGGTTTCCTACCGGGCTGAGGGTGGTACGTTGACAGAAAGACATCATTAAATGCTGTTGATATGTCCTAGTACCTTAAGGCCCTGCTATGTTTTGGGGATCTTTGCAGATGATGGCCTGGATTTGCTGAACCACGAGGTACAATTGAAACTATTAAGATAGCTTTGTGTAAAAGCATGAAATCATGTTATTTCATGTCACTTAGCAGGTTAAACCTGGAAGAACTGCACAGTGCTCTCATCAGCATGGAGACTGCATAGAGGGACTAAGGCTTGCAGAACTGGTGCTGGAGATACCAGCTCTCTTGCAAGGAGGCAGGAACTTCAAAGCCAGAGATGCAGTGCTTTTCTCATTGTGGAACTGGCGATCACCTGCACACAAAACATTGTTTAGGATTTGTGATCACGCATCCATGTCAGCAGAAAAGGAAGCAAAGCTGGCAGGCAGAAGCAGCGTTTGCCTAATTAAAAAGTATCTGGGGAACAATCAAGTTTCTGAAAACAGAAGTCTCAAGTCAAGTTCATCTGGAAGCTTTGTTTTACCTTCTATTTACATGGCTTGATTTCAGTAAGATTTGTTCTCCCTTCATAAAACCTGGACATGTTATGACAACTTTAGGGAGCTGCATTATCCATCACACACTGCTTTCTTCAGCATTTGGGAGGCAGGGCAGCACAGAGAGCGCTATGCCTAGGAATTCTTCTGCAAGCAGTGAGAGACTTAAGCTACTCCCATCTATTCTTAAGCCCATCTTCACGAGCACCATCTCTGTGGCCAGGTTTTTATTTTCAGACAAGGTTAGCAAATTCGGCACCTCTGGGCGCAGCTCAGACAGGGGGGTGGCAGTGCCCCAAGGAAACAATGCAGCTGTTCAGGAGCCCATTGCAGCTACCTGCAGGACTTTAAATCCTGCTGCTTTGACCAAGTGAAAGACTGACTTGTAGTGACTTCAAACAAGTTCCATTGTATTTATTGAGTTCCTAGAGAGGCTGAGATACCCTAGGAATCTATCCCTTCACCTGGTGTTGTGTACTCGGGCTTCGTAGCATGCACAGCAGCTCCCAGCTAGCATTGGACTTGCACTATCCCTGGTCACAGAGCTGCAAGTCAGCTGCCCTGAAGAGTGGAATCAGTGTCTCTCTGTTTGTTTATTTGCTTGTTTTTTGTCTCTCCCTGTTTTTGAAGTTCTGTGGTTGTTTAACTCTGATCTTAGCGTGACCTGGAGAGACTCCAAGGAGGAAGCTGGTGAGACTGGCAGAGCTGTGACAGTGTCTGTGTGTGTTAATGTTGGCTGCCCATGAGTAGCAAGTTTAGAGCTCAGGTTGATGTGATTAGTGGAAGTTATTGGAAGCCTTTCTGACTTGAGCTTTGAGATTTCTTCACGCCAGGTCTGCTGAGGGATCAGATTTTTATCCTTTATGTAAGTGCTTACATGTCATTCTTCAGACAGCCAGTCATTTCAGCCAGTCACTTAAACTCGCTATTGTTAATTAAGCCCAAAGCATTCTTCATATCCTGATGTTCTGCCGACACCTGAGCAGCATTTCCTAGAATCACGCAGACATCTGTGCTTATTGTGCTTCTCACGCTGACTGACGAGGAATGGTACACAGTGTTTCACTGTGTGTCTGGTCTTGTGAAATTACCAACAAACAGTTGGCTCGTGATTGTATCTCAAGGACAGGACGTTCTCTCTGCTAATTGGGAGAAAAGGGGGAGAATTCTTCTGTCCACTTTCAGAGGACACATCTCAAACCATGAAAGCATCATCTCTTAGTAATTCTGGAAGATACTTGCTCTGAGGCATTTAAGCACTTAGAAATGTTTCCTCATAAAGAAAAGCTTATAACATCTCTCTCAAGTGTCTACCACTGCCCTCTGAAATGTGACAAGGACCCCGTGGGCACAATTCTCTACCCTGCTGTCTTATCTGTGCAATGATTCCCACTGCCGATCCTGAACTTTTACACTGAAGTCCTATGTGCAGAAATATGAAAGATGCATCAGAGTCTGTATTGCAAATAGAGAAGACTGGCTTAGATTTTTACTAAGAGAAAAATGACAAATATTGAGTATTTTGCAAGAGCCCAGAGCTGGTGTTTTCCTTGAGTGGGCTCAGTGCAAAGTGGACTTGGATTGGGCAGTCAAAGGGAGATCTCACTGGTCTCTGTGCTTTCACAGAGTTTTCATCCCTTTATGTATTCTAAAGCATCACATGTAGTTTTGTTTTCAGTGAAAGACTGCTGTGTGTATGTAAGAATGAGTGCTAGGTTTTGTAGTCACCCTGGCTCTGCTGCAAAATGCAGTTTCTACCCCTAATTCCAGCTCTGCATCACCCAGAAAGAATTTTGCTCTTGAGATGCTTATTTGAGGATGCATCCTCATCTCCCTTTTTTACTTCTGCCATGGTCTCCAAAGCATAGCCGATGATCTGGTTGTCTCTCTGTGTGTTTTTACCTAAGCCATGTGTAAATTTGTAGATGAGAACTGTGTATAGAATTTATGTATTTTATCATTTTTCTGTCCAGCTCCTTGAATTGAGCTAAGAGCTAATTTTTTTTGTAAAACCATTGTATAATAGGAGAGACAGTGTCTGACCCCAAAAGATCACAGTCTAAATACGTCAGACACATGAAAGGTTGGAAGGAAAAGAAGTACAGAGACAGAGAGTAACTTCTCTAAGGTCACTTAGGAAGTAGCAGAGACCAGACCGTGCTGTAATTCTCTTGTCACTCCCCAGGTTTAGTCAATTTGCTGACAGTACCTATCTGAATTACACTTGCAAAGTGTACTTTATTTTAGGAACACTAATATTGTGACCCTGTCTAACAAAGTAAAGCATTTTTCAGCCCATCAGCACAAACATGAGATCAGTCTTCATCCTCTGAAAATGAATTTAAACAGCACTGACAGTACCAGATATGATTTGAAGTGACTATATATTTTGTGCTTGGTTTCTTAAGGCCAGATGGTGATGATTCTCTGTATAATCTGTAACGAGATTAGGTCATTTCTTGCCCACTCATGTTCCTGGTTATTTCGACTATGACAATGTAATTACCAATACCAAGAATAGTACTGAAAGATTTCTACTGGCTTTTGTGTCATTTTTATCCCAGTAATTGAAATGCTTAGAGAATGGAAAAGATGTTCATCAGTGAGAATAGGGCTTTTGGTTTGTTCTTGCCAAGATTAATGCCTACTTGGGAGAAATATGAAGAGTATGGGAAGTATTCCAACTAACTATGGATATAAAGAGGATATTTGGAGCACACTGAATATATGCTGTTTCTGAGCCCATCTGTAGTTCTGCTGCTGAAATCTGCAGTCAGCTCCTTTGTGGATTCTTAGAAGATATAAACGACCCTCCACTAGAGCTCTGCATGCCCGTCTTCGTATTATTTCATTCCTATTTTCTCTTTTCCTCTTTTTTTTTTTTTTTCAGATCGAATATAAGTTTTGCAATGGATCTGACAAAGATTGCGTGTCTCCCACGGCCAAATTCACTAAGAAAGAAACACTGAAGGTATGTGCAAAGCAACCAAGTCAGCATCAGCATCAGCTGACTTACTTTTACAAAAGTGGTACCTTTCAAACAAACCACTGGGAGCTCTTCTGAGTCATCTCCAAAGTCCCAAAAAAGCTTCTTACTCTTTTAGGAGTCATCCAATGCCATGAGCATTAATGAGCTTTATACGGGATTAGGTTATATATTGCAAACAGAGTAAATCAGTGTAATTATTTTGCTCTGTTCTTATGCTCCAGAGCCATAAGGCAAATCAAGAGGTCTGTAATGCTTCATTGGTCTTGTTAGGAGGGGCATGCCTAGGCAAACTAAGTATATTATCTTTTGAACACTCATTTGTCTCCCAAACCAAAAGTATCAATAATCTGATTTGGGTGAAATTAGATTAAATCTCTTTAATTTGAGGGGTGAGGAGAACTGGGCATTCAGCCTTTTTACATTCCCAAAAGTAGAAAAATCAGTTTCCATTTAGTGGAACTTCATAAGCAAAGAAAGAATCTGTTCTTTCATTATGTCTTTGTTCCTCTTTGTGCTCACTTCTGGGGAACCTGTGCTGGGTCAAGTTCTATCTATGCTATCCTTAGCTGCCCTTAATGCGTTATGTTCTTTCCTCCTCCATAGAGGTCGTGCTTACAGACCCTGTATTTTTTTTTTCTGTTCTGAACCAGGTCCAAAAAAAAAATTACAGACAGGAGAAGAAAAGAGCTACCAAACAACTCTTCAGTGCTCTGAAGGATCCCAGTGTGGTGATCACAGCAGACTGGCTGAAGGTATTTCATACAGATTGTTCTAGGAAAAATAAGATGGGAAATACGCAATCTGCCTGAGAGTTACACACAAGCACTTAGTGTAGGAAGACTGACTAGTTTTGAGGTGATGTTGCTGTAAAACTTGAACTAAGATATTGGGGAATTTTTTTTCCATCTGTCTTTAAGTAGAACAAGGTCTCAAAAACTGCGTAGTACAAAAGGAAGTGATGATGTTTCTTTCTTTCTTCCTCTCTGAAAGAATCTGCTGACTCTTTCCATAGGTGTGTTTTGGTACCGAGGAGAGAACAGGCAGATACAGCTTGTCCTATTAGCAGTTGGATTTTGTATTGCCACAGCAGAGAGTGAAGCATATTGGACCCGATGACAACTGTAGTTTCTCCTTGTACAAAGACTCAGCTACATGCAGCAGAATATTTGCATAGCATTCAGTGTGGTTGATAATAAATGTTTATTTTTTTAATAAAAAATATCTGTCTCATGGTTGCTGTGGATGGAGATTTCTGGCTCAGAAACAGATGATCCTGGCCCACAAAACATAAGGCTTAATGTTTGGCTGATGTACAGTGAAGACAAGAAGAACTTAGGCAAAATATATCCTTACTGAGAAACCTCCCCGTTCTTAAAGTCGTTGTCCTTAATATATGCTATTAGATTTAATGTCTTCTATACAGAAGAGAATATGCATTGAGCTTGACAGAGAAGTAAACCAGACGAAGAAGGAGCTTTAAAAAATGGGGTATTTGAGAAAACCCTTTAATAGTTCTGTTCTGCAGAACATTATCAAAATGACTTCTAAGTCCAGTTAGACTGGCCAGAATGTATTTCTATGTGGTATCCTAATTGGCACATCCTCCATGATTATTTACAAATCACTTACATGGGCCAGCAGTGCTGGCTACCTGAAAATAGAAGCAAGCTGCAAACGCCAAGCAAGTAATCAAAATATAAAGACTAGACTCTGAAAACCAGATTTGCATGGTCTGGGATTTTGGTATGAGAATCCCAGGTCTGCTCAGATAGTGTGATATCCAAACAAAATGTGTCATGCTGTGTGCTTGGGAGAAATGTGTACTGTAAACACTGAATAAATGCTTTTACTTTAGGGAGTAACATAAGTGCAACAATTTGTTCTCTCCCTGCCTCCCTGCAGATTCGTGGGACCCTGAAGAGTTGGACCAAGCTGTGGTGTGTTCTGAAACCTGGAGTGCTGTTGATCTATAAGACACCAAAGATCGGACAGTGGGTTGGGACAATCTTGCTCCATTCTTGTGAGCTGATTGAGAGACCCTCCAAAAAGGATGGCTTCTGTTTTAAACTTTTTCATCCTTTGGATCAGTCAATCTGGGCCGTAAAGGTAAGTACTGTGATGAGCTGAAGAGCCTCCTGTTAGTCAGTGTAGCCTGAGTGCTTGTACTCACATCTACTGAGCACCAGCTAGCATTATTTAGCATTCATAATATCTAGATTCTCAGTTAGTTGGTTGCTGTTAGTGATGGCAAATTGCATAAAAAGATGCAGGACACTAAAGCTTGGTTGTAATATGACATCAAAAGGGCATAGCACATTGTGATTATTTACACGTGTATAATTCTTGGTGAATAGATGTATGCATAAATTGAGGAAAGGAGAAACACACTAGTGCGAAGTGAGTAATAGACCCACATAACTGACCTCCCCAAGACAAGGGTGTACAGCACAGCTTTGCACAACACTGGAAGAAGGCCGGTAAAGTGACAGAAATGATTGCTATTGACCACAGAGTTTTATTTGAATTCTGATGTCTGAATTTGGGTTTGTTTGCAATAGACTTGGAACTCGGTGGACTGCTCAAGACCCAGCCGTTACGCTACAGTGTAATTTTGAATAGATTGTCTTAGATTTCACTTCACTGAAAAGGAAATAGGAATACTTTATTCTTTAAGAATAGGTAGTAGTAAATAAATATATAAAATAGAATGCTTGGAAGAGAAGAGGAAGACCCCAGTACCTTCTGAGAAGCAATGAGAGCAGCACCTGCTGGATGTGACTCTGGACAGCCTGGTCGGGTAGTTGGTGACCCTGCACAAAGCAGAGGGGTTGAAACTGGATGATCATTGTAGTCCTTTTTAATCCAGGCCATTCTGTGATACACTGAAGGGATGGTACTCAACAGATCTTGGACTCTTTTTCCTCTCTAAAGATAGTGACCCAACAGAGTATATCTTCTAGGAGACATCACCAGTGCAAACAAGGCTTACAAGTTATTACTTTGCTGCAGGATGGTCAGCATAATAAGTGTACTTGGAAAGATTCATGCAAGAGTACCTAACAGAATGCCTAACAAAACGGAGGGGAAACCCTGTGAGAACAGATGGAGCAACTTCACTCCTGCTCATCTCTCCAGTTATTCTGTTTTAAGCACAGCTATACAGCATAACAAGTCTTGGAATTTTAATTAGGGTTAGAAATAAGAATTAAAATGAACCTCATAAACCAGGGGTAAAAGGTGCTGTTTTCTGACAGTAGACCAGCTCCAATTTGTACCCAGGTTGCTTTATCATTATGTTGCAAAGGGTTTCATTGCAACCCTACTAATGCAGCTGTGAGAGTTTTGTTGCTTTTTATACAGAGCATGTGCCCAAGAAGGCTGTCAGTCATTTGCTGCCCATCAACAAATAAATTCCTTGTGACGTGACAGGTCAACTGAATCCTTCTGAAAAGAACAGTCAGGAGAGATAGTGAAGAAGCAAGATCAAAAGCACAGTCAAATGATGAAAAATAGTGTCGCTGGCAGATCTGAAGTGTCATGTTATGCCATAATGCCCTTCTCTTGGTAGAAACCATCCAAAAAGAAAATGAGTGTATTATTATTATTATGTAAGTGTGTTTTGAATGTATGTGTATCTAATTCTTGTGTCTCTTGAGAAAAATATGCGACGGGAATAGGAATTAATATGTTAAATATGAAGGGAATATATTTCTGAAAAATGTTTGTGTACAAGAGGAAACCCAAGAGATTGGAGTTTTATAGTCGAAGTAGTATTCTAAGTCACTAGAGATGTATTTGGAATGCTGCATTTGAGGATATTTCCTGAAACCTGAATTCAGCTGGAACTGTTAAGTGTGATAGGTGCTTCCAGCCACAAGCTGAACACCAAAATACAAAGCAAGGAATCCACCAGTGTCAAATAAGCCCTTTGCACTCTGGCAGCAGTTTAAGGCTGACACTGCTAAAATACAGTTTTATGTCATCTCACAACCTTCTTTTAATTCAGCTGGAGCAGAATTGGCTATTCTAAATTGTCTTTGTGTAACCTGGCAAAGAAAGCTTCTATGTCCTGAAACAAAGGTAAGCCTGAGCTTAAACAAGAAGTGCACGTTAATGTCCATCATCACAGAAATAAGGTCTGGCTAAACACCTTTTGTTTTTGGCTAAACTGGCTTGTAAAATTTGCAAGGATTTTTCAGACTACTGTTGATGATCCAGTTCAGATTTTCACTATTGGACTCAGCTCCCTCAAGGTAATGAACACCTTTGGACATGTTATCCAGGCTGCTCTGCAGGTGTTTGGACCCAGTGGCAGAGCTCAGCCCTGGAACAGATGCCTGGTTAAAGCACTGCCCCAGGTGTTTATGATTGTGCTAACCAATTAAGTTTGATGTGCAATCTTTTAACTACAGTTAGAGTCAGATGAAATTTGGGGTAGGTAGGTAAGATGTAAAACTTATAGATGGCAGCTATATGCATCAGGCTTTTCCTATAAAAGCTTTCTGATTTCTAGGATCAGAGGATTGCCAACTTAGTAATTAACATGAGGGTGTGGGCATCTATCCTCTTCCTTCGCAAAGGCTGTGTACAGCCATCAGCTGGCAGGGTTTGCCCAGCAGTCCCAAATAAATGCCTTAGAATAGTCTGTGTGTCCCCCTGAGCTTACACATGAGTTAGCTGAACATGGTGTGGGAAGGCTCTAATAGAGTGCATCTTCTTCTGGCAAGTATTTAAGGTGGTAAATGAGTTGGATTCAGTCCTGGGAATATCTATAACTTGAAATTTGTTGATTTTAAGAGTTTTGAGTCATTTCTTTAAAGAAAGAAGTCCTAATAATGGGCTTGTGCAACTTCCTTTGCTGTTGTTTATTTTCTTCCATAATATATCACTAATTTTATCTTTGTCTTTTAGCAGTTATCAACAGCACTTTTAATGACAGGGATTTTCCCCTCACTTTTACTCTCTGCTTTATGACTCTCCAAGACTAGGTGACTTCACACATTATCTAAACCAGCAAATCTGTTCCACTTTTCAAAGCCTGAACACACCCTGTTTGTCATTGCCTTCGAGTCTCAAATCACATGTAAAAACAGGAACGGATGGAAGATGATAGTTTATTTTTAGCTATATTGCCTATAGGCTGCAGCTGAGCTCCAGGTCTCAGAACAGCAGAAATAACAGTCACTTTTAGTGAGATATGGTCATTGCCTTGGAGGTCTTAAACTCTAGACAAGTACAGTGCTCAAAGGCTGGGAGACGAAAAGTGCCATTATCTCTGCTATACAGATACAAAACCTAGTTTACTTGGTGGAAATATTGTATTTGTTTTTATGATCTCTCCTCCATTTTGTGGGAAACAGCCCCTTTTGTGCATAAGCATGCATTACCACTGAATACATTTCCTTGACAAAGTGACCTAACCACTCCTTATGTTAATCTAAATGTCTGTTAAAACCTTGTTTTGACCCATCCTTTCATGACAATCCACCCCTTGGCTTTCTTTAGCGTTGGCTCTCTGCATTACTACTTTTTGGTTATGGGGATTTTCCTTCAACAGAACAAAGATGAGTCTCTGATCTGAAAACACAAGCAACGGTGTTACCTACAATTCTTGAATGTTTTGCTCAGCTGCAAGCCAGTGAAAGGAAAAATGCCATTGGGAATGCTGCCAGATTACATTAATTTCACTGGTAATGTCTTGAGCTGTTCTGCTCTGGATCACTAATTGAATCCCAGCTTTGCCAGCCCTAACTATTAAGCCTTTAAACACTTAATTTTGTGAACCCTGATCCTCTTGTGGGAGAGAGAAAAAAAGAAGAAAGTAAGAAAGATCCGAATTTCTCCTGGTTGCAGAGGAACCCTGCGGATACAGAGGCAAGAAGCTAGGCTGGAGATGGCAATCTTCTCTGTTGTGCAAATTTGTGGTATAGACACAGACACGATTTGATGCTTGTCCTATGCTTGCACTCCTTATATTTTCCACATTTTGTCACTCTGGGCAAGACTCAAAAAGAGAGATTTAGATAAAACCACAGTTTATCTACCGGACACCAGAAGCAGTCTTCAGTAAGAAATGCACTTTGCTGTTTGCAAACTTCTCTCTAAGAGTGGGAATGGATACTGCAAAGGACTGTGCAAGGGAGGGCCATACTCACATTGCAGACGTTTCCCTACAGATTATCAGCATTGCCTGTGGTGCTCTCTGGAGACTAAAGGAAATGTGTATTTGAGCGTTCCTGGAGAAAACTGCTTGTTCCACCCTGCAGTTGGCACAGTATATATATGAATATTGTTTTTCTGCTTTGCTTGTATTTGTGATGCTGGCATATTTGATCTGCTTTCTTGTTGTCTGTTGCAAGATGAGGAAGAGAAGGCATTGAAGAAGGGTGAGTGGCTTCAGAAATGCAAAGGTGGAGATAGAACTCACATTTATTTCAAGCAAGTTGTGACTTAAAGCACATACACGCTACAAGGCTGAGCTTGCTGTGTAGAGGAAAAGCTTTTCCTTCAGAGCTTCTGGTGCTGAGGAGAAGAAGATAAGGAAAATAAAATCAAGACATGTACTGTTCACATAAGTGCTTTAATCCAGGATGGGTCATGCCTCCATGTGAATCATTTCTGGACAGTGTTGCGTTGTGGCCGAATGTTTACAAGACACGATCATCTTTTTTGCTACAGCTCCTGAAGTAAAGGCAAAATAATCAAGCAAAACTAGGTTTTGTTCCCAGTCTCTCTGAGGCAGCTGTTCCCCCAGGCGACCCAGTATAAAGGTACTCAGCATTTCTGGATGTAAAGGTGAAGAGTTGCAGCCCATCAATGTGTCTATGCTGGAAAAGCTTTGATCCTCAGCCTGTAATTTTCCCTGCCTTCTCCTTTCCTGCAAAGTGGCCTGGTCCCCACAGACAGGGCTTGCAGGATGGAGTTTTCCCTTTTCTTCCTTCCTTGCTTCCAGAAGAGCTTCCATTGCCTCTCTGCTAGAGATGCTCACAACAGAAGTGCAGGCTCTGCAGCTTTTATGGTGACACATAAAGCATATTTCATCTCTAGCATATCAGATTGATGTGTGCTGCATGGAAAAGTCTGTTCAGGTGCTACATGAAAGTGGATAATAACAAATACTTTGCTGTTTCTTTTGTGGGTTTTGTTGTTGTTGTTTGTTTCTTTGTTTCTTTTTTTCCAAGATCTAGGAATGAGATTCCTCCATTTCTGAAGATTTGAATAAATAGGGCAATTTTGTAGCTGCGTTTGGGTTAGGCTGAGTCCAATTTACATCAGAGCTCATTAATGCTTTGGAACTACAGCAGCAATGTCATGATTACTAATGAATCTCTCTAAATTACTCCATCTGCTTCTTTTCTTCTTCCTTATCACAAACATAAACGTGCTACCTAGGAAGAGCAGCAAAACACTGAATGGTCACTGTTTCTTCAGTGCCTTACTTTTTTTTTTCTGTGTACACATTTCCAGGGCCCAAAGGGAGAAAACGTTGGTTCCATCACTCAGCCTCTTCCCAGCAGCTACTTGATTTTCAGAGCAGCCTCCGAATCGGATGGTAAGTTTGTGTCTTCATTTGATTACTCTAACTATTTCAAGTCTGTAGAAGAAAATTGGTTGATGAAAAAAATGAAATAAAAATTGAAGGGAAAAGTATCAGCTCACTCAGTTTGAGATGACATTCATTAGCGTGAGTCAAAATAGTTCAGGCAGACTACAGGTACATTTCGTATTGGTTACAAAAAGACACCTTTTTGTACATGTACATATGCTGTAACAGGCCCAGATGGAACCTTGTGAAACCTCATGTAAAAAAATGTTCTGGGAATTCACAAAATTGTGGAAGGTAGTTTTAGGTCAACATACAATGAGTGCCAGCTTGCTATGAGAAAATCTCTCTAAATGACTTTAGCAACCTAAAATATCAGTGATTTATAAGTAGATAAAGAGATTAAAATCATGTTTTCATTCCATTTGACCTTCAGACTACGGTAATTTCTTTGCTATAGCGGATTAGCCAAGACTTTTTCATGGATATTTGTTGCCTCACACAAAGGATGCCCATGCAGTCCATGCGCTCGGTGAGATTTCATCTAGACTGACTTCAAGGACACAAAGATTGTTTGTGGAGCACAGTGTGCTTTAGAAACAGCATGCTTCTGGTGAATAAGTTTCATGTACTCCTAAAGACTAGAAATGGGACACTGAAGATGCCAAATGTAGTTCTGACGTGGCACTTAGAATAGGAGGAAGGCTTCTTCCATTACATACTTGGCATGCTGTTTTTCCTGCTGCTGTATTCATCATGAATTACACCATCTCAATAGTGAAAGCTGCTTAGAGCTGTCAATGCAGTGAGATGATATGAAAATTAGTGGAACTTGTACAAAGCTGTAGAAGCACATTTATTTCTTTTCTACACTTTTGTATCTTCCAGGGCAGTGCAGCTTATTTGTTTAAAGGAATGCAGGATTTTACATGGCTACAAATACCACCCATCTTGATGGGAGTAGATTGGTACATAGTCTTTGGGGGAAAAAATGCCTTTGAGGCAGAGCTGATAAGTTACCGGTGTTTCAAACTCTACTTAAACGGATGGCCTGCAGAAGAAATGAACAGAACAGTCCTGTAGGGTTCTTAGGTAACTGACTAACACAGATTTTGTAATTATTGTGAGATCCACATGACTCATCTTCCATCAACTGAACTGGAAAATGCTCAGAGGGAGCAAAGTGGTCACTGTATACATTTAAGACAAATTGCTGTCTGATAATGTCCTTTTCTTGCGTCATTTCTGTTGTCTTTTATATGAAAACTTTATTCTAGTGAAGATCTAATGATTAAATGTTAAGGTCTGGCAAAGAGACCTGTGGCTGAACTTCTACACTCTCTTTTCTGTGATGACTATCATGGGTTTTAGAATAGTAGAACTGCTTTAGATTTGTTCTGATTACCCTCACCCATGACTGCTCTAAGCTTGCAGTTGTCCCCTAGAAATCATCAGCAGTAAGACTTATCTAACTGATCTCTCCGCTCAGGTTATGTACCGTCATTCTGGAAAACCACAAAAGGGGCCATGTCTGGAGCATGAGAATTTTAAATATTTAGAGGCCTTGTGGGAAGTTTTCTGCCCAATGAGTTATTATGACTCTAGTATCATAAGAGCTTAAAATAGTCACTTACTAGAACCTATTTTTAAAGCTAAGATATTGGAGAGTATTCTTAAGAAGCAGGCACAGCCCGGGCAGGTCAAAGTAGAGTCACTTTAAGATGTAGCATCATTTTCATTTTCTTTGCTGTTTCTCTGAAGTAGGGTAGTATGGTTAGCAATTTCCTCCACACTGTTTGAATCTGTGGCGTCTCTGAGGAGGTGTAGTGACCGTACTCTTTTTAATCCATCCTCCCATGTTAATAGTGGAAAATGAACGGCGGAGCATTTGGTGAGTTTAACAGTAGTTTGTGTAAGCCTCTGACTTGCTGGGGAATATTGAGTTACAACATATGTTATACGTACAGTTCTGCTATCCAGGCAACTGTACCACCATCAGCAGCTACGTGGCCTACTTTTTCTCTCAGCATTTCAGAATCCCTTCTTTCCCCTCTGCTGTACCATCTGTGAGAGACTGCTGGTAGGATTTAAGGTCCTGACTTCTGCACAGCCTGCAGAACTACCGCCAAGCTACAGTAAATTTCACATTCACAGATGCCAGCAGCAGTCTGCTTTGTGATGTGTTTTAAAGACATCTGGAAGGTCAAATCAGCCTGCAAGGGCCAACCTGTGCAAACACAGGGTCTTTCTTTCTTAGCAGTTTCAGAAAAGGAAATTGCTTTTTCCGAACCAGTGGCTGTGTATGAATTTCAGGCTTATGCTGATGAGTGACTTAGAGTTAGTAATTGAAACATGTTCTGAACTTCCTGCTCAGACCATTCTGAGACTGATCCTGAGATCCCTAAATCAGTGCCCTGCAGCTCCCAAGCAGTTTGAGTTGCCCAGCTGTATGTATCTTACATCATAGATGTCCACCTTGCCGTAGGCACTGGGGAAGGTTACTGGGGAAGCTCAAAGTGGCAAGCTACCAAGGGCTAAAGGCTTAACAGTGGAACTGTAAACTACACTTGTATTTCATTGCTTATGTCTGTCCCTTCCTCCAGGCAAATTTTGGTTAGACTTGTGTGGATAGAGCTGCGTGTAAAACCTGATGCTCTGGCTTGTGTTGTCATTATTTCTTTAGTTTTTGCTAGACACTCAGCTCTTTCTCCAAGATGGATGCTCTGATCTGAGGAGTAAATGGCATTATTAAAATAAGGGTCATGTGCAGAAACAGTGAACTGAGGGGGAGACTGCAACTTGAAATAGTCTTCACAGTGAAATATAGCACTGGACCCGGGAATGCTGGAAAAAATTAGAAGCTATCTTTTTAGCTTTATGTTTGCCCTTCATATTACTTAGATTTTTCAGAGCACTTGAAGATCCAGGCATTTGCAACTTGACTTTGTTTAGCTTGATGCATACTTCACACCTGCAGCTAACTGAGGAATCATATCCTTGCATCTTGACAGCCAGAGTGCAAGAAATCATATACATAGGCACCCAAGTGGTACCACAAAATAAGAAGCAGTCAGCTGAATACCGTGACCTTAATGTTCACTGACTGAACCAAATATGCGTCTTCCTCAGCATCCGTGATTTGTGTGCACTTGAGCAAGTATTCATCATTTCCAGGTGGCAGCCTACTTCAGGTTCATTCTGAAAAGCATTTATCTTGTAGGTGTGAGGCACGAGGCCAAGAGCTGGATTACTTTAATAATTCAAGAAGAATGATCATCCTTTAGTGATGCCTGTCTGAAAGAATGTATGGTTACTAGGTGTGAGGCTTTTGAAGTCTTAATTGGTAAGAAATTCATCTCAGCTTTTCTCTAGCTACAAAAATGCAAAGGAAAAAAAAGTTTAGTCCCGGATTGAGATTCCTCTGTGCCATGATATGATTCCATCTCAAGCAGATCTGTGTTATCGATGAGTGCTGAGAGAACATTGGCTGGCTCCTCTGTGATCTGCTGCTGAAAAATGTGGCAGATAGCTCTGGCACATCAAATGGAGAGTTGTTCTAAATGGAATGATGGGAACTGAAGAGCTTTGTTTTTCCAGTATTGTCTGTTTCCTCGTTGTTGTTTTTCCGTAGGATGTTGTTGTAATTAAAGATCCGTTTAAATGTAAGGAATAATGAAGGTATTCGACTGGTGTAGCAGCATAAGCAACCACTGTTTTCTCCAAGGGGGAGAAGTGTGTTTTTATCACTTGCTTTTAGTAGTTCCTTTTGTCCAAGAAGAAAAAGGGTTGGTGCAAGCACGTTTACTCCTGTTAAGCCTTGCAGCCTCTACATTTCTGCACGCTGCCTGCAGTGCCCTGTGGATACGTCCTGCAAGGAGAAGCAGGGCTTCCTGTCTGTTCAGCTGGACTGCCCAAATCATCTCAGAGGGGACTGTAGGGTGCTTTTCCAGGCTGCTGAGCCTGAAGATTTCAAAACAGAGATGTATGTTCAGCTTTGGTTTTGAGAAGTCACAGCACTACAAATCCTTTATTAGCTTTTTTTCAAAGCCCTTCAGGAAGGAAGGAACTTTGGAACCCAGCTGTGTTTAGCAGATTTTCAAGGAATTTCCTTCTTGAAATTGTCAGCCATGACTGTAGACGTGTATCAAAGAAAAAAAAACTAAATGATGCCACATGTCAAATGATCCTCATCTGCTAAAGGGATGTAGGGGAATGGAAACTCAAGCCAATGGTCAGCAACTGCTCTAGCAAAGAACAGGAACCCAAGCTAATGCAAGTGTTCTGGTAGGACAGATAACTGCTGTTGGCCCTTGAGGAACAGCCATGTCCAAGGGATCGCTCTTCTCCCATTGCTCCTGGAGGGAGCCAAGGGTGGCTGGGAAACCCAATCAATCACCTGAGCAGCTCAGGTGCTGAAAGATGGATGATACGAAATATCTTTCTTGTTCTTGCTGCCGGTGTGAGTGATCTGACTGGGACTGACTTTGCCCTTCAGAGAAGGGAACCTTCTCTAGATGGGAAGTCTTTTCTGTCTACTGTTTTTCTCACTGAGAACTGTTAACTTTGGATGAAAGACTATCATTGTAACTCCTCCACATTTCTATTTTACTTCCTCTATATGGATCATACTGTGCTGCCATTCCACTCTGAAGGAACCTTTCACACCCTTCTCTGATCCAAGTATCCTGCATACAAAACAAAAAAATATGTCTTGAGTCAACTATTCAGAATTAGAAAATGGGAAAATTCAGGTCTGTGAAGCCTTCATGTGGCCTACCATGGCTCTGGATGGCCGTTTGATTATTGTGACCACATGTTCCTTTCTCCTTCCACAGTTCCCGATGGAAGGAATTAACATCTCATGTAAGCAGTTAAATTATCCAGATGATAGATTTTTCATGTAATTTTCACAATAAAGATGAGTGTTACTCACTATCAAGCTCACTCAAATGTAAAATATTTCATGTAGGCCTGTAGCAATGAAACAGAGACTTGCAGATGAAATCCTACATCCTTTGTGCGTGTGTGTGGTATGTGTTTGTTTAGATTCACAGCACCACCTGATGGCTGAAATATTAGCTTGGGATTTCTGTGCATCGCTTGAATTCCATTAGAAGCAAATACAAGGGGAGGTTCTGATACCATTTCCATGTGCTGAGGGGCAGAAGTAATGCTGAATGCTAACACACGGTGCATTCTTATAACAACTGTTCCTCTAAAGTTTGTGTCTCTGCTTTGGAATATTAAACAATGTAATTATTATTGTTTGTTTTTTGTTTTTTTTTTTTAATTTAAACTCCTTAAAGATGACTTCCAAAATGATTCAGGTTACTCATAACCAATTCCTGGGATTCATCTAAATTAATATAAAACTTAAGCATGTCATTTAATGATTTCTTCTGGTAATGTAGTGTGTTGGTACCAGTGAATGAATGCCCATGGCAATGCAGGTTGGCCAGCTGTGCCTCCAGCCTCAGGAGGAGGGGGTTGGGGGGGGCTGGGCTGCAGGGGCACAGTATGGAGACGGCCAGGTCCTGGCTTGGAGGAGATTTGGGGTATTCTTGTCACCCCTGTTAGAAAGCATAAACATAGCCAGTGCATTGTGACTGTCACAAGAGAATGTCTGTGCAGGAGTGCTGCAGAGAGCTGAGGACCTGACCCCCCTTACTGCTGCAAATCAAGCTCCCTTATCAAAGCACCTCTCTCTACAAGCCTATAGGACATAAAAATGTCTTGACATTTGCAGTGTTTCCAAATGCCAGATGGTGCAGTCCTCACTCTGCACGGACGGGAAAATAAAAGTTAAGGAGAGAGGAAAGTCAAAGAAGATTAGCACAAGTAGCAGTGTACTCGCTTGGACAGAGTAGCCTGAAACAGGTTTTCATCTTGATGGGTTAGCAGGAGCAGGGACATGTAGAAGAGAGTTGATTTGCTCTCAGCACAGCCGTTAACTGTAATGGGTTATCCATGCAAATCCTCAGCATGGCAAGAGGAAAATAAATCTCTGCATGTAAAGCCTTTGTGCAAGAATATTTTTAAAATACAAAATAGCATGAAATCAATTCCAACAGCCTTCAACCTTCCTAATCTTTTATATACTACTATGTATGGTTTTATTGTTAAATCATAAGCTGATACAGAAGGAATTTAGGGGTTGAAATTGGAATAAATGGCTGAGCTCTGCAGTGCTTGTGGCTCAGTAATCAAATGGAATTCTGCAAACTTCTGGAAGTCTCTTATTGGTTGTAGCTTTGTACCAAAGTGAGCTCTAACAGCTACTCACATTTTAGACATTTCCTTATATATATGAGCTAATTTTTTTTAAGCTCTCATTGATCTTATACAGCCAAATTTCAGTCACACTGAAGTTGATAGGAATTCTGCTCAAGAGATCAGCTGGATCCCAGTGAGATTTATCCATACGCTTGATGCTAATGATGTGGTGGAACTGAATGTAATGGAAACATTTCCCGAATGGGACCTCCAGGTACATAACAGTCCAGGAGAATCCAGTTGGTAGCACCTGCTATTGCTAGAGCAAAAATCCCTTTGTTTTCTTCCCTGCCTCTCAAGCACACTTCTAATTATTGCAATACGTATTCTGAGGAGTGTGATCAAGAGCTCTGTTTTACATGCTAGAAATTAGAGGATAACTCCCTAGATACCTCAGTTCTTGTACGTTCAGTCAATTTGCAGGTGCCCTGGCCACATTAAAGAAGCAGGCTGTCTTCAGGTGCATTCAGGAATACCAAAGCTCCAGCACTGTGATGTTTAGCACTGCCACATTGCTTTGTGAGTTTGTGTGGATCATTGGAAAAGGAGCCAAGGTTCACTTTGGGTTTCTGTCTGTGGTTTCTTTGCAGGCCTTAGGAGAATCCAGTAAGGCTGCACTTAGGAGTCATGGTTTCTCTCACCTTTGCACTAAACTTATAGTTTCTTATGTTTGTGAAGTAGGCCCTTCATTTGCAGATTTTATAAGCATGATAAGAAAAGCTGATGCTCCATCCTGATTATCTCCATCCAGGGGAAAAATAAACACCCTGACAAGCAATTCCCCTACTGTTAATCACTCTGGCAATATTGATCTTCCAGGTTCTTCTTTGGAGTGTTTCCTGTTAGAACACTCCATCCATTGTGCAAACTGCAAGTTGACTTCTAGTTTAGTGCTTACACACTGGGGAGGAGGACAAGATAGTCAAGGGATTATGGAGATGAAAAATGTAACATAGGTTATTGTACACAGTGACATCCTGAGTTGTAACAAGCTTTGCTCCCAGGTAAGAAGCTTTTGAAGCAGTGCGTGAGTTGTCTTAATTACTCTCCTGTTCTTAATGGAACATGGGGAATTAAAGTGAGACAGCGGAGACTTAGGTTAGATATTAAGAGGAAGTTTTTCACTCAGTGGGTGGTGACACACTGGAACAGGTTGCCTAAGGAGGTTGTGGGTGTCCCATCCCTGGAGCCATTTAAGGCCAGGCTGGATGTGCTCTGGGCAGCCTGGTCTGGTGGTTGGCAACCCTGCACATAGCACGGGGTTTGAAACTGGATGATCATTTTGGTCCTTTTCAACCCAGGCTGTTCTATGATTCTATGAATCTATGATTCAATAATGTCCCTTGTTTTCACAGGCCGATGCTGGCTGGATGCTCTGGAACTTGCCCTGCGTTGCTCCAGCCTCTTCCGACTCAGTGCCTCCAAGCAGGGAAAGGATGGAGAAATGAATGGCTCAAGTGATTCTGCACATGGAGGGCTCAACAACATCTTGCACACAAGCCCCATCTCAGACCAGGAGTTCTTCCAGTAAGATGGGACTCTCACTTCTTAATGCATGGAGAGAAAGGTGTTGTATGGGTCATGCTTTGGCATCCTGTCAACTTTAATGTTACATAGCCAGAGCCCACTAAGAAGACCCATATAAGAAATAGGCATTATATTCTTCTGCCGCATCCATCAGAAATCTATGGGTTTGGACAATATAGAATCTGTTGTCACCTGGTGGGTGAACCTGGGAGGAACATCAGTTGAGTTCGTGTATACAGTAAGCAATTCTCTTCTGTACCCTTCTTGAACAAAAATGCTGTCTCAGGGGTAGTACCATGAAAATGGCGAGCTTGAGTAAAGACTGCAGTCTAGCCACTGAAATAGACCCATGGTTAGGCAGATATAATCATTTACAATGTCTGTCTGTTGACTAGCACATATGGCTCTGAGTCTGAACTGTTTTTTAATAATGTGTTCTCTTTGCTAATAATACTGTGTCAGCAGTGTGCACACACTGCATCCTTAGTTCTATAATTACTTTCTCTCTCCACAGAGGTTTTGAGTTGTTTCCCATTTCCTCCATTATGCCTCAGATAAATTTTGACATAAGGGTAAAAATGTGCCCTATTCGTCTTCCTAGTAATGCCGCAGCATTTTGTAAAAACTCACTTCAAAGCATTTAAAAGAAGGGAGGTCTTTGTTGCTTATAGGAAATGGACAAGCTCAAAAATAGCCCTGTTATAGATACTTAGCCCTTGGAGTGGGAACTGGGAGATATAGTGTCTATTTCTAGTTTTGTTGGTAGGAATTTGACTTTTAGGGCTTACAACAGTGAACGATCGATTAGACAGTTCTTACGGTAGCAGTTCTTGCAGCTGGCACAGATGATGTCTCACAGCGTGGAATCTCACCTTTGGGTGATTTTCTTCTGTACCGTTATGAGCGTAACAACAGCAGGGACCTGAGTCTTCTGCAGACTCTAGAGGTATCACTGGTCCCATAGGACCTAAGCTGAATGGCAGGGTTCTGGTCTGGCCTTTATTTTGACAGGTTCTGGTATTCCCAGTGTGCATTCTGCTGCTTGTTGTTGCTGTTGTTTTTTAAGCTAAAACTTGAAGAAGAGCTTTTCTGAGGAGCAGTGGATGAAGAGAAGGAAATCAGATGTACTGCTATGGTGTCTGTGTTGCCCTAGTACTTGAGCAAATACTGCTGTTTTTCTTGGGCATCATCTGTAATACCCCACTTTCTAATTTCTTTCTACGTAAGCAAGAGGCTCTCAGGACTGTGCTTGCTGTGAATGCAGTGGACTTTTTCAGCTGGTGGTTGAGCGTATAGAAGTATTAATACTGAAGTGAAGCTTACAATGCTGAGAACTTACAGTCAGACCCGTGGCTTCTGAAAATGCAGAAGATAGAGTTAAAACTGTACAGAAGTATTTCTTCTCTGACATATGATACATAAATGACATTAAAATGGTGCCTCTGCTTCACCACTTAGTTATCCGACATTAAAAGCCCTCTTGAATGGGGCCCAGGCTCTGCACACCCGGCAGAGTTTTCAGCAGAATAGGGTACCCACAATTGGAACCAGATTTTTCTGATGAACTCAGGTTTTAGCTGAGTCTGGTTCAGTCTGGGGATTTGGCATCTGATTGTCCGGACAATTCTCTCTCCTTTCCGACTTCTACCACTGCCTTTAATGTGTACACAGACTTTCTACAGTGCTTAAATCCCAGAGGAATTACTTTTTGTTGTCCCTGGTGGAATAGAGAGGAGAATATAAAACCAAAACTCCAAAACTGTGGAAATGCTGAGCAAGGGGTTTTTCGCTTGCCACTGACAGTGGTTTCGTCACAGGGATTCAATCATTCTAATTAAATGCCTTCCCTGCAGGGAGTCATACCAATTAAGTTGGCACGCTGTTGTTAAGGGGGGCAGTTAATTACATTTAGCTCTATCTTCAAATTAGCCAAACTACTCTGTCAAGGAAACAAAAAGAAAAAAGGGAGGTGATGGATATTATAGAGAGAACAAAACCCAAGAGAACTGGCGAAGGCAAATTCTCCCTTGAGCCAAAGCTGCATTTGTTTGCTGGCTGCTTTGCTGCTTTCCTGCTGGGAGAGAAGTCAAGATTATACGGTGATTTTGAAATCTATGTCCTTAGTAGCATGAAAGGGAATGAACTGTGTGAGTTGTGCTTCTGAATCAAAGGCTAACGTACTGTGCAAATCTGTGATTTCTAGACAAGAAGCCTTTAGGGCATCAGGCACTCCTCATATGAGGCTGTGTTTCTTGCTGCTTCTGTGTCACGCAGTCCAAGGAATTGCTGTCTTGTTTGGTGAGAGCCAAAGTTATTTTTTTGCTTTGTGTAGATGAGCAGCATTAAACACAAAGAAGTTCTGGTGACTGACTGAAGTTTTCAGGAACTCTACTGGAAAGTAAAGCACCGTTATATGGCAGATTCAATATGCTTTAGCTGTGAAAGATGCCGGCTCACTCATGCTCATGAGTAAAATAAAAATCTCTTGACTTTTAGTATATTCATTCCTTCCTAGCTTTTCAAACCAGGTCCAAATCCCATTGGAAGCCTCTGAGAAATCTTAATATTGGTTTTAGTTCAAGCTCACAGGCCGGACTTTGTTTTTCTCATATTGTATATATTTACTGATAATTCTGTTTGAAGGAGTAGAAGATCTGGCTCCACTTCAGCATCTCAAATTTGTTCCTCAGAACATCTGTTTTCCTTTTGGTTCCCTGGAGCAGCTCCTTGGCTCTGGGATGTTAAATCTTGCCTTGTTTGTGGCTGGTGAATAATCCCGGACAGTGGAATGTGATTTCATGTTGGTTTGATCTCCCCTTAGATTAAATCTGAAATCTTTTAAAGAAATATTTTTTGCAAAAGAATTGGGCTAGGAGGAAAGTATAGAGGAATCCAAGGCAGTCATTTGCTCCAATGAACATTCAAATGATCTGGTAAATGATTATCTGGCAGATGAAACTTAAAAACATATGTTCTCCTTACTGATATGAAATAGAAGCATTCTTCTTCTGAGCCATGAACTATAAGCTTTACAATAAACTTTTTCAAGCGTACATACACCATGGAGAAAACTTGGACCTGGTGAGGGAGCAAAGCAACCACACACAAACACTCACATTTTTAACTGATAGTTGAAAAAGGCAGGTTTTGAGTGGTGCACAACTAATGCCTGCCCTACCATCAGAAAGCATCTATGCTGAGGAATCCGGAGATAATTGCTCTGACAGATCTCACCTTTTTTCCTCTTAGTTACGTTAAACTCATGCACAAGCTGTGCTCCAGGCTTTCATTAATGTATAATATATATAATATATATTAATATATATATTTCATTAATGTATAACCAAAACTAGGATGTGCCCAGAAGAGATGAAGTGCTCTTGTGTAGAGAGGAGAGAAAGATTGCTTTGAGAAGGAGGTGAGCTTCAGAAGGTAACAAAGCTCCTCAAGATCCAGGGTCTTTTTTGATCCTCTGAAACACCTTGTAAATGCTGGAATTCTTCTCTTATTGTTCCATCTGAGAGCAATTTTGCATGAGGTCTCATATAAGAAATTTTCAGAGGAAGATGTGAGAAGAATCTGTGATCTGGACTAGGCCATGGAAGAGCATGTGAAGATGTGTCTGAATAGGGAAAGCTGAATGCCATGCTAAGTATCCCTTGGAGAAACAGGCATTTAATGAATTCTTTTAAGTGTCTAACCTCTATCTAATCATGTTTGCTACCTGCAGCAGAAACTACATCTGCTTTTTCAAATGGAGCTGCTACGTGACAGAGAATTTTTAGCTCTTTCCTTACTCTGCAAGGCCCATGTCACTGAGCATGAGGCTTACTGCTCCTTCCATGCTTTTCCTTGATGCTACTATAATCTGGGTATTCTTGCTACATGTAATTGCCAGTGTTTGCTTCTAACTGAGTTCTTCCATACGTTATCCAATGGCAGCACGTTTCCCAGGTTGACTTGTGTGTGATTTTGTGACAGTCTTCCCTTTTACTGCTTTTTTAAATTGGCCTTTTCTAATGTAGTGCTGATTTAGGACCACCATCTGCTGAAATAAAGTAGCAGTCATACTGGAAAAAAAAATCTATGTCATAATTTCATGTTTTTCCCATATGCTATGTTCCTCTGATTTGTTTCTGTACAAAGAAGAATGTCTCCTGATCCACACTTCAGCTGTGCAGTCAGCAGTGTGCAGTTGTTAGTGGGTGCTCTGTATCCCTTCTGTATGTGAGCTCCTGCCCAGGGTGGGTGGGTGGCAGTTTGCATAAGGCCAACGAAGTGGAGCTCCATGGCAGATTTTTGGTTGGAAATGTCTCCTTGTAGCTGTAATAAAACCCTGCTATTCAGAAAACCCACATCTTGTGCTCTCCTGGGCTGCAAACTCTGCTTTGAGTCCCGGGAGGTGCTTTCACCTTTCTAAAAGGCCTGAAGTAAGCCGGCTCTGTAGGTCATATTGAAGTGAATAATTATCTGTGTGTTTCAGTTTGAATGATTCAGCCCTGGAGAACAACCAGCAGTTGGAAAATGATGCTTTTTCGGACAAGTCTGAGAGAGACAACGTGGAAGAATCAGAAAATGAAACACAGGAGAACAGCCGGAAGACAAACGAAAGCGAGAGCGATCAGTCGGAAATCCATGGAGAGGTTTCTCCAGAAAGGAAAGGGACAACTTACGTTGAACAGATCTATGAGGAATTTGGGGAGGTAAAGGGGAAAAGAAGTCATTTTAATCGCTGCCTGATCCTTTACTATATCTCTGTTCATAATATTTGTTATTTGAGCCTTCTAGATGCAGGGCAGTTAAGAATCGGCTTTGTGAGTTCCAGTGTTTTACAGATAAAGCAGCATACAGCTTTCTGCTAAATTATGTTGAATTATCTTGTGCTCTAATAATTATACATTATGAACAGCAGCTTCACTGCTGGGCTTTGGCACGTCTCCAGCATCAACAATTGCTGTAACCAGTTATTGCAGTAAAGAACCGCATAGCATTGGCACAGTGCTTTATGGAGCCAGCAGGAGGGGGAATTATTATTCTGGGCATGTGTCCTGGCCAATTAGGATGCTCAATCCTTGCATGGTACAAAATAGTTTTTTTTTCTTTATTATGCATGAAACATCCTTCCTGCGTGTCCTAATGGAGCATTTGGTCTGCTTGATTCCTAAATGACCATTTCTCACAGGAAAGCCATTTCTCATGTCTGTTAACAGCAGAAGGATGCATTTCTGTTCCACATAAGAACCTTTGTTAGCTGGATGTCACTAACACTTCTAAGAAAAGTGGCAAGAGAACAACTTGGGGAAGCCAGTGTGTTATGGGGTGAGAATCAGTGCATGCATGCATCAGAGGAGCCCTTCTCCAGCACCAGGAGTGCTTGGAACACTCCCTTGTCTACATCTGTGCTTCAAAGAGAGACACTTTCCTAGAAGGCTGTTTCTTTCCCGTTTGTGTTTGCTGGAGTTACAGGTGTCAGGGTGAGGCGCAAGCCCCTGCTATAGAAACTGTGCTTGGAGACAGAACTACTGACCAGAGACACCAATAAAACCCAGCTCCCCTTCTGTGCATCTCCCATCAGACTCCTCCCAGACGCACGGCAGGAATTCCCACGCAGCCCTGGCCATTCAGTACTTTGTTGGGTTCCCCCCGTTAGCCAGGAGATGGAGCTGTTTTACTCGGAGACGGACTGGTTGGGCTGGCTTTTTAGATCGCACCGCAGTGGTGACAGCAACATAAAGAAAAGTAAATTGAGTGCAGTGATGCTGTTTGCTGTCAGCAGTGGACTCAGCTATATCAAGTGAAATATGTGCCGATTAATGACAATAACTGGCTTCTTAAGCTGACTCTATCTGAGTACAGTTCAGGTTAGGAGGATCACAACACATACTATTGCTGTAAAATTTGCAGCATGGCTATGAAAGCTCACTTGAAAGATGTGCATGTATGTATGCACATCTGTATGCATTGGAAAGACACGTGCTTGTGCATGTGTGGGCATATGCATCAGTCCTTCCCTGTTTGCAGTAAGTTTGCAGGCAGAGGCAGGTGTCAGAGATTGCACAAGTTGGCCTAGCATATAAAAAAGACACCTCTTCAGTCAGTAGGCTGATATATTTTGGAAGTTTTAGTTACAGCTGGTTTTAAAAGGGGTTGTACAGGGTGAGATATTTGAGGGAAAAAACAAACCAGGAACATCCTGAGGTTATTCTCATGCTCCAGTTCCTCCTTTTCCTTCCCTGTTCTTCCTTTCTGCTATAATTTTCTCTGAGCAACTCCTTGTACAGCAGTTTCAGTGGGGCATTAGTTTATGTTAGCAATACATGCATACTAGAAACCCAGAGAAAAATGCCATTCAGGCAGGCCCATACATATTGCAAACTCTAGGAGACGCTGTGGTGCTGTGTTCCTTAATGGTCTCCACACATTGGAGGTTCAAGCTGTGTATCGTATTGCATCAGACTGTCACAAAAAGAATGGTACAAGAAAGGAAAAACAATGAAATGAAAAGAACTGTGTTGTTCCCCACTCTGAAACTTCCCGCAACCTACAAGTTGTTTTGGTATATTTGCACATGATGAGTAATAGGGATGATTCATAGCCAAAAAGCTGGTGCTGGGGATGCTCAGTGGTGAAAATGAGTATTTAGTGATATACACCATCTGCATTCCTGTTGGGATACTTGGTGAGTCTTTTCCTGAACCAGAGTGTGTTCTGGAAATGGAGATTTGCCCTTTTTCTGATAGGAATCTCTTGACTAAAACCAGTAGAATTCCTAATTACAAGTATTCTCTTTCACTGTTAAATTCTGATGGCTAGGATGGATGTTAGACGATAGTCAACATCTGCATTCAAGTGACATTGCCTTCTCAAAGTTTAATTTTCTTTCATCAGTGCTTTAAAAGGCCCATTCCCTCATGTTTTAACTAATAGAATCTTAAAATCATAGAATCATTAAGGTAGGAGAAATCTTCTAAGATCATCTAGTCCATGGGTCAACTCATCACACTAAACATGCCCATAAACACGTTCCTCAGTGTCACCTCATGTAACTCCACAATGAGCTACAGAGTTATAACAAAGTTATTACTGAAACCTCAACACTCTTTTTTCCCCATTACCCGTGCTTCTGCTGTGAAGGCACAAGAGGAGATGTGGTCTGTGCACACAACCTGTCAGTAGCGTCTTTGCTGTACCTATCCTACTAATTTGTCCTGTTTTGAACTTGGAGAACTGCTTCAGTTTTCTGTTAAGTACTCACCTATCTCCTATTTTTTTCAACACATATAACAGAGTAAATCTTACAGTCCTTAGGTTTTAACTTCCTTGGAAAGTTATAAGCAGTCCATTTACACCTCCATTTAAACTTTCTTAACAGAGTAAATCTTACAGTTTCTTTACAGAGTAAATCTAACAGGATCTTCTTGTATGCACCCCATGGCCACAGTGATGCTGTCACACTGCTGGACACATCCACACTTCTGAAGGGTGTGGAGTCCCCTTAGTTAATGGTGGCTCAGATTGGCCCATCACATAACACAGTCCCAAGGTATACGGAGGCAGCTGCTCAGGGCTGAGCACAGCAGATGTGTTCTCCTGTCCTTGGACTGGATTATACAGAGCCCTGGGGCTCTCTGTACAACTCTCTTTAGTATTTTAGGGATTCACTTCACCTAGGCCATAGCTGATGGTATTTTTTGCTGTGCTAAACACTCACTCTCCCATCAGAACAAGTGTGCCTGCATGAGCCTGAGCCATCCAAGTAAATGAGCCTGCAGGAAGTGATTTTCCTGTTTCTGCCCTGAGCTTCTGTTTTCATATGTAGACAGGTGAATCGTCTCAAACAGAAACTGTCTCTGAGGAGAACAAGAGCCTGATGTGGATCCTGCTGAAGCAGCTGCGGCCTGGCATGGATCTGTCTCGGGTGGTGCTGCCCACCTTCATCCTGGAGCCACGCTCATTCCTGAACAAGCTCTCCGATTACTATTACCACGCTGACCTGCTTTCCCAGTAAGCAGTGCAAGCCTGCCTGGTGTGGGCACATCACTTAGTGGTGTGAAAATGAGGTAGCTTGAAGCTGGCTGAGGTGTGCTTGTGCTGTCAAAAGGACACAAATAACACACTGAAATTCAGTGTCAGTCAGCACAATTTTGTTGGTTGTATCTTTTAACACAACTGAGCACAGAGACCTGCACAAGAGTAGAAAATAGAAAATGCTGTTCTTGCAGATAGGACCATTTTTCTCAATGAGGTCTTCTTTATGAATTTGAAACCAGTGTGTGCAGTGTTCAAGCAGCAGCGCTGGTTACTTGTGTTTGTTTCAGTGCCTCTGGATAATTTTAGCATTGTTGTTTGTGGTATTGGTCACATCTGAAGTTAAGGAAATGGTCCTCCTCAGTGCTGAGATCCGAAAAAAATAAAGAGGTTTGAAGGTTTTCTTTAATAAATATGTTTGAGGAATGGCTGCTCTTTCTAAGTGGATTCTGTAGTAGCTTAACCATGTCGATTTTCAAAGCTATATCTTACCTTCCACATCATCTTTGGGTGGAGAAGATCTGGATGAGACAACTCTGAGAAGCCCACTACAACCTGAATTGTAGTATGAGATCTCAAAGTATTGGAAAAGGCCATGTAGCACATCAGCTTCCAAGGTCTTTGCTTTTGATGAGATTCGAATTTTTATGACTTACATAGTACTGTTAGCAGGAGCCAGTATCAGTCCCACAGGAACATAATTGAACTTCCATCAAATCAAACTCAATACACTTCAGAAGCTCTACTGGGCTTTTTGCAGGAGTGCAGAGCAAAGAGTGCCATTTTTAAGAAATTAGGTGTGTTTTACAAAGTACAGTATTGAAAAATAGTTTGTGCTGATTGACACCTTTTGCACTGGCAGCAGCACAGGAGTTACTTCCATTTAGTACTAGGGAAGAACTACTGAAGATAAGACTATTGTACCGGTATAAAACAAATGTGATATGTAAGCAGTCTAAAAAGCATGCAAGAATTTTATGTTCTTTCCTGCAGGGCTGTCCTTGAAGATGATCCATACAGTCGAATGAAGCAAGTTTTGAGGTGGTATCTGTCTGGCTTCTACAAAAAGCCAAAGGTAAAAGAATGCATGAACTTCAGGTTGTAATGGACACTGAAATTTTCTGCTACTGCTGTGTATTTCCTTACTGCCTTTCTTTTGGCACTTCACCTATGTTGTTGTTCAGAAGACTTAGATTGTTTATTTGAAACTGAAGTTGCATTTGGTTTCAAAGAGTAAATAATGGGTGGGAAATAGTTATTGTAACTTAAGAGCTTTTGCATTAGACAGTTAGAAGACAAAACTGATTATCAATAGGTAATAAATCCTTAGATGCTGGAGTTTTCATGCCTGTGAGTACTTCAGTGCCATGTTTCCACATCAGTGTGTACCTGCTGCATGTAGTAACAGAAACAAAGAAGTCTGATCATCTTGTAAGGCTTTGATCAGGCAATATCTGAGATTTAACTGGTGGGAACAGCAGATTAATCCATGGCTTGGGTGAAGAAATTTAGAGCAGGAGAATGTATGTAACCAGTTCTTGGGTTCTGATTCTTGTTGTAGACTTGATCTAAAACATAAGGGAGAAAATTATTACATTATTTTGAGGCCGTCTTTGTAATGTTGGATAGCATCTCTTCATTACTAGCAGATTTTGGTTGCTTTTTATTTTCAGGGAATAAAAAAGCCATACAACCCTATTCTTGGAGAGACATTTCGCTGCTGTTGGTTTCACCCTCAGACAAACAGTCACACGTTTTACATAGCAGAACAGGTGAGTCACTTTATTTGGATGTTCAGGTGTTGCGAGCAGCAGTCCATTTACACCTCCATCCACAGGATCACTCTTCTCATCTCATTCTGTGAGAGGAACTTGAAGTTTTGTTTAGGCATCCAGAGGGGAAGTGCTAAAAACTACCTACTGGTCTTTTGTCTTTTTAGATTTACTGAGATTAACTTGAACTTTGGCAGGCACTCAAGATGGTAAAAGCAGCTGTCCCAGCTAGAACTTCAGTCTCTTCAGTGGGAGACCTTTCCCATGGAATTCTTCTTCATTGTTTTCCTACTTTTAAGAGAATATTGTTGTGGGTTGTGCTGCCACTGTCAAAAGGGGCTTGAAATAGATAATCAAATCCTATCTTCCTTTATTTCTAAACTATTTATAGTGATCTTAATAGGAATAAGTTGAGGTCTTTTCTCCATATCTTTGGAGATAAATGAAGGGCAACTCTGACAAGGAAACTGGCCTGACAATATTTAGTATGAGATTAATAGTTTTAATTAAGGAATTAAGGACTGTCTATTTCATGTACACTCTTTTTTCCACATTTAATCAAAGCTTTTTGTTTGGTTGGTTGGTCTGTTTTGCTTTGTTTTATTCAGTTGCTGCATCCATGTCAGGGAGGTTATTCAGTTGTTCCCCCGAAGTTCTGCACTATCATTTATTGCGTTGAAAATCTGATAGTGTACATTACAGCCTAAAGTGAACTCAAATGCATAAGGAAAAGAAAATGTAGCATGGAGGAGAAGAGTTTCAGAAGAACTCTATCTCCCATATGTAACTTTTCCTTCGTGATAACATTAAGGGCACAGAGAAACCTGTTCTGTTCCATGGTCTCTGTTTAACACTTCTCCAGGGTGTGTGCAGCACCTCCTGAAGATGCTGCTTAACTTGTAAAAACTGCTAATCTGTGCCTATATTTATTTCTTCCAGGTCTCCCATCATCCACCGGTGTCAGCTTTTCATGTCAGCAATAGGAAGGATGGGTTCTGTGTTTCTGGCAGCATTCTAGCTCGATCCAAGTTTTATGGTAAGACATTAATCCATCTTCCAAGTAACATAGTAACACTGTTTTTGTTTGAGTTGTTGTTTGGTTTTTTTTTCCTAACACTCCTGGGTATGTTGAGAATCAAGTACAAAAATGTGCTTAGAGCATCTATTAGGATGGCCTGATTCCTCTCTTAGCTCTCTGGGGTTTTCCCTTTTTCTGCCATTTCAAGCGAAATCACACTAATGTTTGTTTTAAGCAAGTATATCGGGTAGGAATCTTGACAGCTTTAAAGAACTGGTCTTCCAAAAGCAAAGTCTTCCACTGTAAATGACTTACCAGGTTCTGAATTATTTGCATCCTCATGTCGCTCCTTTTATTAGTGTCTTACATTTAAGTACACATATTTTGCCAGTGTAGGATAAGATGAGTGACCATGTGTATCAATAATTATTTACATGAATGGTTTTGTTCTTATAAATTCTAGGTAACTCACTTTCTGCATTGCTGGATGGGAAGGCAAAGCTTACGTTTCTAAACAGAGGGGAAGATTACATAATCACAATGCCATATGCCCACTGTAAAGGTAAGTTATGACTGTTCGAATAGGAACAGAAAGCATAACATAGTACTGCATGGGCTAACTTTGCTCTGGCTCTTTTGCCATTTCAAAACCCTCAGATTTCAGGAATTGGCAGTTCCAGGAAGTGGCTGTTTTGTACGTGAGTCACGGAGCTCAGCAGAGGACTGGTAATCCTCACTGAAGTATTTTTGCTTTGTTTGTACAGAGCTGAGGACAGAATTTGACTTACTCTAAGTTAGTTTCAACACTACATAGAAACTGTAAAATACTCTATATATGCACTGCTGATAAAGTGAAGGTGAAAAGAGCATTCCTGAGCATCTGAGGACCTGAAATTCTTCTGATGTTAACATAGAAATTAATATGTTGTCTGCCTTTTTGATAATATAGGATTAAAAATTCCTGACTTCACTTCTGCTTTCTTCATTGATGTGTGATATTCCTCAGTGCACCAGCTTTCTCCATGAGGCTGGGTACTTGTTACTGTGTGTGAATACAATATTATCCTGGCTCTACTGAGCATAGTGTGCACTGAAGCCTAGGGGATGGCTGCCAGTTGAGAACTTCTCCTTTCAAATCATAGAAGCACAGAATAGTTCAGGTTGGAAGGGAAGTTGAAGCCCAACCAGTTCCAACCCCTGCTGTGGGTAGCACTGTCCCTACCAGATTAGGCTGCCCAGGGCCCCATCCAGCCTGGCCTTGAGCACCTCCAGGGCTTTCTCCTTAGGAAGTTAGCCTTGGTGGCATTGGAACCAAAGCAGTAAAACCACTCCTGTGATTTGATCTAATTTTGCTTTTTGGGTATTTTTTCTTTCTGCCACTGTTGATCTGTAAGCTATTCTTTATGGAACGTATAGCAACCTGAAACCAGCGACTTCTTTAAATTATATTCTCTGTGAGCTATTCATCTGTATTAATCTTTGTTGTTGCTTTTCCTTGTATTACACACAACCTTTCCAGAAAAAAAGGTAAATAGATATGAAGGAGTGCTCTACACAATTGCTAGTCCCCCAGATTCTCCTGAATCCCACTGCAGCTCCTGTCTGCCCCAGGCACTCTGTGAGAAGCAGACAGAGCACAAGCAAAAATGAAGTTACAGGGCACAACTTTTTTACATTTGTCCTGCCCCGCTTTCAGCTTGCCACATAGGCTCTGTCAGCACCTTTGAGCCAAGCTGTTTCCTCGCTGGTGTAACAAATGGCAGCTATGGACTCAGGGAGGATTGTTCATCCTTAGAGTAAATGCTCGTTTCCTAGAAACTTTAGTTCCTGTCTTTTAAAGACTTAAAACCAAGTAGCAAATGTCACAACACATCAGTGCAGATCCGGTTTGAGTTCAGAAAGCAGATCATTTCAACTTGAGGCCTTTCACGGTTTCCTTTTTTCACTTTCAGGAATTTTATATGGTACCATGACAATGGAGCTTGGAGGGAAAGTTACCATTGACTGTGAGAAAACTAACCACAGGGCAGAACTGGATTTCAAGCTTAAGGTGAGACATACCTTGACCTCCTTTTGAATGGGTCTGCCGCTGTACACCGGGCAAGGTTTGGCCACACACCCCTTTATTTCTGCACCACAAATGCATGTATCCACCAAGGAGTGTCCTACCCAGAGAGGAGACATCATCACTCAGTCACTCATGTTCACTACGGTTTGTGGTACTGAGTAAGCCTGAGTTATACATGACCTGTTCACCGCCAGGTGACTGGCTACTGGCCAGATGTTTCTGAAGGTCTGACAATGACAATGTGGCTTCTGGGACATGTAATTCTTCTTCTCTGCGCTCCATGTGATGTTATGATGTGGACTACCAATAGAAAAATTACAAAACCATGACATGGTGTTAAAACGTGGTTGAGAAAGTTATGACATCTTTTCTTGGATAGCTAACTTTCTTTCTAAGAAGCATCTGTTTTTCTTCTGTTCCAGCTATTTCTTGCCTTTGCATATAGTGAAACATGGCAAACTAGGAGCCTGCAGGACTTTATACTTGCAGCAGTAGTTGACATAAATGTGGGAAATTTGGGGAGGTGGGGGCTCTGGGGGGGAACATAAAAAATTATGCAAAAGCATTATTGAATGGAGCAGATAAAGTGCCTGAGGTGGGTGGCAAGAATGGAAGAACCGGTCACATGAGAACTGCGGTTTCCTTTTTTTTGGCAGGCAGGAGATGAGGGGAATTTTCCATTGTTCTGAGAATCTTTTCCTTGACTCTGGAAATACCCTTTTTGTTTTTGCTGTGTTTTATTTATTTATTTATTTGTTTATTTGCTGCTGCTGAGCTCCTTAACACAAGAGACTTAACACAAATGAGACAATTTGCTGCCTATACTGGCCTGCTGCTGTTGCTTTCCCAAGAACAGGAAAAGTCACTGCTGCTGCTCCTTTTCTGCAAGTAACAAACTCTATTGTGATCCAGAATCACAATAGATGGGAAAAACTTGGCTGTATACTTACATCCTGATATCTAGTTGACATAAACCTACTTGCTATGAAGCCTTGCACTGCTGAATGTTCATGTGCTAGAAAGTTATCTCCCTTCCTGCAGCTCACACAGTGATTTTGGTTACACAGACAAAAACAAAAAACAAAAAAAAATATTGCTAGATTGTCAAAATCCATGTTAGAATTCATTCTGCTTTCCTGTAGGATGCACTTTTCCTCCCCCGCCACTGAATAACTGTCTTTGCCTCCCTTCCCATTCTCACTAGACTGATGGTATTTCTTCTTTTCTCCCCTGACAGCCCTTCTTTGGTGGCAGCGGAAGCATTAATCAGATCTCTGGGAAGATTAAATCAGGAGAAGAAGTGTTAGCAAGTCTCAATGGACACTGGGTAACACAGATAATCAAAGTTTCTGACAGTTTAAATGCATGTGGCAACAGGGTGTGTGGGAGGGGTGGCAGCCCTTGGCAGGCTCCCTGCCTCAGAACAGAGCCTATGGAGGACTGTATCCTGCCTCCCACACCATCCCCAGGGAGTACAGGCATGCCAAGCTTTCTAGTCCACATCTCCTGAGGTCATTTATGCTTCCATAATCCCATCTACCTTCAGTGGAGGTAACGTTTGAGCTTCCAGAGCTTGGGCCAAAGCTGAGACCTGTGGGAAGCATTTCCATTGAATATATCAGTTCTGTATTTAGGGTCCCAGGCTTAGGACAGGCCCTGATGACAGTACACAAAAGAAGGGAGATTTTTGGCTTTCTTTCAGGTGACTGTGAAAATCATGAGGTTATGTTCAGTACTTCCCTAGCTACAACAGTGTCAAGGTTTTCATGGGTTTTAAAATTATTCATTTTCACAACAAATCTTTATTGTATAAGACTCATTTCTCTGTTGATGAGGTAAAGGACCAAAACAGATTAAAAAGCATCTATCTGTATGGACAGTTTCGACCAGCAAACCAGCCAGCACCTTTGCACATCTGGCATCCACAAGTACACCACTCAAAGGCATCCTTTAAGCCAAAGTCCAGCAGTAATAATATTGCATGGTGTAGCATGTAGATGGAAGCTTCAGTTGGGATCTCCTGGCAGCTGAGGCAGAAGTGGTGAGCCCTGGCTTTGGGTTTACTTATGTATTTATCTTAGCTGCATTCAGGCACCTACATTTTCATGATAGTTGACCTATGATCCTTTTCCAGTCCTTAGAAATTGCTACTTCTGAGACAAGATTGATCTCACTCTAAAATAAACATTTTAAATGTGCCTGGGTAAGGCCCTTTTTACAGTCGGGACCTCGGCGCAGCCATTGGTGGAATAGTTTCCTAGAATCACAGCTGGCCTCCTTTCCCCTGGCAATCCCCCTTTTTGCATAAAATCTGATGACTATTTTGAAATTAGGGAGTTCCATCCTTTTAGTTTGTACACGAGGATCTTGGCTTTGTGTGTCTTGGTAGCTTTTCCATTCTGAGCTATCTTTCCTGCCAGATGAGATTTGGCAATTTTGAGTTCTGCTGGACTGTGGAATACATTGTCATCAGTGGGTCCTATGAACACCATCCACAAAAGCATGTAATTCAGTGGCTCCCCTGGGGCACCAAGCCGCAGGGTTGTGCACTGCTCAGCTTTCTGCCTTCTGTGTTTGTTTTATCAGTGAGAAAATAATTTACTCTTTCTCTTTGTGCTAGTTGCTTATGGTGCACAAGATTAGAATGACACATGGAAGAAATAAAATAGCTTTGAAAGAGTGCCTCCATAAGCCACAATGTGGAGCTGCATGCTGTGAATAAGGGTAACTGCTGTGCAGCAGTATGGATGTTTGTTCTGCTTCTTCCCTGCTGAAAATGCTGATCTGCTCTCCTAAGTTCTGCAGGCTTTTCTCTGACATTGTTCAGTTTCCTGATAGAGACCTTCTCAGCTGAAAAAACAGTTATTTGCTTCAGGCCTTGAAAACACTCTTGGATAAAGAAGGGATCAATCACATGAAAGTCAAAGTGGCAGATGAGGGTTTGCATGTGTTACCTACAGGTGCTCATAGCCATATTTGATAGTGGCTGCCTCCTCCCACACATGGCTGGGGGGTTCCTGGGGACCTGAGACTGTCCTAGAATCTGTGCTTCAGGGTATGACAGAAGTCCCAAGGGAGACACTGAGGAGGGACAAGAGTCCATTGGGTTTGAAGGAGTTTCATGGTTGAAGGCACGGGAAATAGGGCTTCAAAAAAGTAAGACATGCATTGGGGACTGTGGTAGGAGAAGAAATGCAGCAGCTGGAGTGCAAGGAAATTAGAGTAAGCAAATACCCATGACCTCAGTAAGGTCTGTGTGATACTCTTACCATGGTCAGGCAACTGAATGGCACCAATATATGCATGCTGTTCAGCAGCCGTAACTGTTGGAATCACTTGCAGTGGGCACTGTACTGTTCATTGTATGCTCTGCAAAGTACCCAGCCTGGCTCTGTGGCATTGGTGTGTCTGTGAGCAAGGCTGGAAAGACGCTTATGTCTAAGGAGACACAGCAAGGTAGTCTGGCCAGCCTCAGGTTGGGGAAGTGCTGTTTAATGGTTACCAAGTAAATTGGCAAGGAACAAGGATGAAAGGGCAGAACTGTTTTGTGAAGCAGTAAATGAAATTCAACGGCTATATTTGAAAAAACTGACTAAGCTGGGAAAAAAAAAAAAAAAAATCATGTGAAAAAGTATCTCAGATTTAGCTGCTCTTCCTAGAAAAGATGGTATGTCAGTCATCTGTGTATGAGATTTCAACAGTGAGGCATAGAACGACTGGAAATGGAGCTGGGGGCTTGTTGGGATATCATGGGAAGAAGCAGGGAAAGGATGACACATCGGGGCTTCTATACGTATCCTTTTCTGAGGACAAGCTTGACGAAAGGAACCTTGTTTCTATCTCTTCTCTGATTAATTCAGCCAGTGTTTCAGGGAATGGCTCTCCTCACTCCTTTTAGAAACTTTCATGTAATGACAAGTGAGATTTAACAGAAAAGAGGAAGGCACAAAGCTCTCTAACCAAGTCCTGTCCCTGATCATCATGCAGAAGCTACTTCCATTTGACATTATTATTTTCTGTCTTGTATTTCTGACTGTCAGTAACATTTTCACTTATTCTCTCTTCTCAGGATGGGGAGGTACATATACATGAGCTGAAAAATGGGAATGTAGAAATGTTCTGGAACCCAACTAGTGAAGTACGAAAACAGAGACTGAAGCGCCATATTGTGCTATTTGAGGAGCAGACTGACTTTGAGTCAGAAAGGTAAGAAGCCCTGGGAATGTCTCGCTGCCACTTCCTCTGATAGCAGAGGGACTCAGCAGGGACTACAGAGGCTTTGAAAACTAGTTGTTGGGATCACGTAGAAAGTCCTGGAATGAGCAGAGCAGTAGTTTGAACCACAGAACAGGATCTTCTGAGAGTATGAAAATAAAGGGATATTTAGCCATGTCTCATTATCTCAGCTGGGATATCAAATAAATTCTGTACCTATGTTTTAAGGTAATCTAGGTTACCTTAGAATGCAGTCTTGGCATATGGCTTAGGAAGTGGAAGAAATAACTACCTGATGCAGCAGGTCGCAGAGCATCCCTGAGCTAGTTCCCGGGGAAGAACAGATAAACTGACATTATGTGGCACTGCATTCAAACCAGCTAGCTTTTCCATCTCATACCCCAGTCCAGTACACGCAGTTTGCTGCCTGGCTCTGCAGCAGATTGGTCACTTGCCTGTGGACTTCTAATTTCTGTGTCGCATTACATTACATTAAGATGATTTCCCTTTTCATGGTAAAAAATGAGACCAAGTGCAAGTAATCACACATGAGCATTTAGTTTCGTTTGGACAGCACAGAGCATTGTGGGCAATAAGGTCAGTGTTTGTAATTTGCACTAGGGCAAGTGCCATTGTTGCAGAGCAGACTGGAGCACACCTGTTGTTACATTTCTGAAGAGGATTCTTTTAGAACAGAAATCTCAGTTGTGGGGTCAAAAAAATCTCCATTTCTTTATTTATGAAATAAAATAAACAGACACTCCACAGAATTCCAATTTTATTGGCATGTGCATGCATAAATTACCATCTGATTAAGGTCAAGTTCTGCCTGAATTGCACAGTCTTTCTGCAGTGCTGAAAATCACCTATTTTCACATACATTGAAGCACATGCCGTTATACATCTCACCCTGGTGAGCCTCACTGTCTGACACGTACAACTCTTGATGGAGTAATTTCCCTTTGTCCAATGATTTTGTGTCCTGAAGTTCTTCAGTGTGAGGACCTACTCCTTAAACTGCTGCATTTCTGAAAGCTGGTTTTATGCCGCCACATTATTTTCTCAAATCACTATTTTTGCTCTTCCCACTCCCACCTTCATCACTTTGAGTTTAATTGAGTTTCCTTCCTTTATTTCTGTGAGACAAGATTCATACACGGGAAATTTGGAATGATGTGCCAAGGCAAGAAAGTGTCCCACTGCTTTCAGTTGATCCTCTAAGTGGCTGCTTGCTTTTGAAGTGTTGTGTTAGAATACTGTGATAGAAATCCAATGACAGTATCCCTTTTAAATTAGGAGCCTCATGGCAAGCTCCAAATGAAATGCAGCAGTGCATTCAACTTGTAAAGACAGGACTGGTGGAACAGCTGGAACCGCCTGGCTCTCTGATCCCTATTCTAATCAGTAAATCATCCAGTACTGTTCTGGGAGAACTAAGATGATGTCAGAAGTATTTCCAACCTTAAATGAAGACTAGAGTGTTTAATGAAGGTTAGAGAAACTGTAGAGAGGATTATCACATCTTGGCTATAGTGAAAAGATGGTAATGATTTTTCTCTAGATCCCCTCCTCAAGACAGAGGCTCAGTGAGACATAATGTGACAGAACACTTAATTTCTGGCAGCAAAACAGAAGTCTGAGTCAAAGTCTGTGTTCATGCTTTTAATTTGCAGGCATAAGCACTTGTCCATTCCTTCTCAAATCAGTTTCTGACAAATCTGCCTGCTATTCCTGTATTGAAATACAACATTGCATGTGCAGCAGCAAACCTTGCACTTTAATTTATCTTCCACTGCCTCCAAATTTTAAATATAAAGCCTTTGTTTCGGAGAGAGACATTAATGCAAAGGTTTCTAGTGATGTTATTTAAGGGAAAATTCCCCCATCACTATATACAGTACTCATCATTGCTATTTTCATAATGTTCATTTAATTTGCAAGCCAGTCCTATTACAGTTCCTCTGGATCAATAGACCAGAAAAGTATCTGCTCTAGGTTTCCAGCTGGCAAAATGAAGTGCTGTTTTTAAGGCAGTTTAACTTGCTTCCTTGTGTTTTTGTAGGCTTTGGCAGCATGTTACGAGTGCAATAAACAAAGGTGATCAACACAGGGCAACACAGGAAAAATTTGTGCTGGAGGAGGAGCAGAGGAATGCTGCCCGGGAACGAAGAGAGAATGGCACAGAATGGAAACCGCTGCTCTTCCGGCATGATTCCACGGCTAATGAATGGCGCTACAAATACGAGGAGTGAGTGGTGGTGGGACAGGGAGTCATGGACAGACCTTGCTTAAGTTCCTGGGGCTGAAACTGAGATTACAGAGCTTTAATTCAGTCCTGCCATTCCCCAAACTGTGCCGGGGGTTTGTTCTTTCTGAGCTCTGTCGGATGTGTATTTCTGATACAAATTGGGAATAGCTGGAATCGGCGGGTTGGCAGTGGAAAATCATCTGTGTCATTGACAGAAATATATATTGCTGCAATCAAGTGTGGAATGTTTCAGAAAAGTTTTTCTGCATTGTGCAAGAACAGTTCATAATTGTGCTCTCCTCCTGTGCCATGAAGGGGGAAGCCTCTGATGACTCATTCATTGCTAGAAGCTGTGCATGTAGAGAATCATCTGTACCCAGCATCTATAGCAACTCTTGTTATTGTCAAGGATGAATTTCCCCCATAGTGCATGTGGAATTTGTGCATTGCTCTTAATATTCCTTGTGGTATTCTTCCTTTTCTGATGTTCTTTCTTTTGGTATTGAAAGTTTAAGACCTTGGGATCCTTTGAACGATATTGCCCAATTTGAGAAGAATGGGATACTGCAGACCATGGAACGACATTTATCTACGAGGATGTCAAACCACAAAACAACGTGCATAAACAATCAAATTACGCTGCACAAAGTAAGAGACATTCCTGTTTGAGGGAATGTTTTTTTAATTGTTTTGATAACCAGCCCTTTTCTGCAGCATTTTCATATCAGCACAGCATAAGTTGAAAGGTTTGTTTTGTGCAGATACAGCCTACTGCTCTAGACCCGCAGTATTGCAGCCATTAACTAAGTATGATTCTTCTTCTGGTTTTTTTTTTCCACATACCATTACTGACAATGACTCTTATGCTGGATTTTGCATGTGACTCAGCCGAGCTTCACCATGCAGTATTTCTAAAGCAGAGAACTCCCCACAGTGAGGATATGACTTAGGTACTGGAGTGCACAGCTGATCCTGCAATTAAAGTTTTAGACTTGGCCATTTGCTTTATCACTTACATCCTCTTAGACAGGACAAGAAACTGTGTGTTCACCATTTATATTAAATAAGGATGATACTATTGCTTTCTTCAACAAAGTAACCTTATTGAGTTATCAAATGTTTTGTAAATGTTGAACTGCTGAACTAGCAAGATGTAACCTGTGTTACACTGAAGAACTTGTATCTTATTTGTACAAAACATTTTGATTTTATAATGCCTGAAATGGGAACATCTCTGAAACAGTGGGGAAGTTGAGGTTCATAAGGTTCACAATTGCTTTTCAGACCCTCAAGCAAGAAGTGCTAGGAAACAGTGGGTTTAATTTACCCATTCAAGAAACATGGAGAAACATTCAATCTACTTGAGGAAATCAAGTGTAAAAGTTCTGCGGTTTTTAAATCCTTCAGACAATTCCTGAAAAATCCTTCCTGGGAAATTTGCTTTTAAGTTTTTCTTTTCATCCTTCCTCTTACAGATGTAGTTGGTGGGTACACACCTCAGCAAAATTCACCATGAGACTGTGTCAGTTATAACTAGAAGAAGAATTGTTTGTATGGGTTTATTAAGGCTTTCATCATTAGAGGAAGTGCTTCTGCATGGTGCATGTTTTTGTAATACCTGTAACTTGCTGACATGAGTCCAACTACCAGGAGCTGCTGAAAAAGCCATCAAACTTAGCAGTCTCAGGGCAATCTCAGAGACATTCCCCAGCACCTTGAGTTATACTGTTTAGAACCAAACAGAAGAGTGTTGGTCAACTTGGTCATGACTGAGTCTCTTTCAATTGCTGTTTTATCCAGAGATCTACCAAAGACTGCAGACGCCGTAAAACCAGTGATCAACCATCCAATCACAGCCAGAATACAGAGAGCAGCTGTTCAACGCCGGAGTCTGTACAAGAGCTGTCAGATGATGATGGCAAGTATCTAGGGATCAGTGGGTCAAACTTGCATGTTCTTCTTCCTTTGGTATCTTATTCCTTGAGCCAGTTCTTGAACATTTCTCAGCCTGGTTAACAATGCAGAGCCATAGCCCACAGGCAAACACAGAGAATGTTCTGATTTTGTGTTTTCCTTATGCACACCTACTCTTCTTTCTGCTTTCTGCTGTCCACACCAGTAAGGGCTCCCTGGCTCCTGGGACAAACATTGGAAAAATACACTGAAATTCCAATACACAGGAAGCATGTTTCATTTCTTGTTCCCCTTTCTCAGTTTTTGTTGGAAATAACCTTGAGTCCTTCAGAGATGGGGTCAGATGCAAGCCCTCTGTTCCCCTCCTCTTAGCAGTGGAAGCTGCTGTAAAAGAGTTTCTTGAGAAATGAGAAGGGGCCCCAGACAAGCACTGCAAGACCCCTACCAAGGGGGGACGATCCCATCGTCTGTCCCTTTTTCTCCATGTTTCCTCCTGAAAGGATACCTCTTGGCAGTGATGATTTGACTGCAGTCAGCTAATTGCTAGGTGAGCCTGCTTTGTTCTGTCACCACCACCATTAATGTCCTTCAATACTTTGCCACAGGGTTTGGTAGTCTGTGCACTCAGTGTGGGAAAGAAATGAATCACCTAAAGGAAATTCGTTCAGCTGTCTTATCTCTACAGAGAGCCCAACAGGATATACGCAGGTAATAATTTTCTCACACCAAAGCAATTACCTTAATTGGGTAAAAGTAATCTGTGGCTTTTAACTCCTCCACTGTGGCCTTTGGAGTGTCTTTGTCACCTACAGGTGCAGCTAACAACTGCTTTAATAGGTAGCCTGTCAGCACACCAGAAAGGCAAAATGAACCCTAACTTGAAATGGTAATCTCTTCATAAGGCTCTCTTTATGGGAGCAAAGAGCATCACTACAGGATATGTTTTCCCTTGGCACTCCCAGCTGTGGAACTGCTGTGGAAGCTGGGAGGGAATAGATAGAGACCTGGCTATAAATAAACCACTGTAAACAAATCTCATCAGCCGTTGAGTGTGTTACCAACTTGTTTGATTTGCAGAGACACGGGCACATGGTTCTATGAATGCTGAGCTCCACAGTGTGCAAAGCACTACATTCTCGCTTTTTGTGTGAACTGCTAGTTTCACTGAGGGAAACAGGAAGTGCACCTGCTTAACCTACTGCTGGCAAAGGGCTCTGCACTGCAGATTCCTGTGGGGAGGTAGGGCAGGGCAGAATGAAGCAGGTATGGTACTAGTTACTTATATCCAATCCTGGGAGCCCTGCTTATTCCTCAGTGCATGACAACTATTATCCAGCTCTACAGAGGTAGCAGTAGAGCAGGATCATATTTTAAACTCACCATTTCTGGATGTTGAGGCAACCACTTCCATGATTTTAATTTTTCTTTGCTGCTCTTTGAAGTGTACAGAGCTAATTCTTGGCTGAATTTTTATGCCATTTGATAGTGATAGGGCAAGGAGAAACGGTTTTAAACTAAGAGAGAGGAGATTTTTGGTGGGATATTAGGAGGAAATCATTTACTCAGCAGGTAGTGAGGCACTGGCACAGGCTGCCCAGAGAAGCTGTGGATGCCCCATCCCTGGAGATACTCAAGGCCAGGCTGGATAGGGCTCTGGGCAGTCTGAGCTGGCAGGGGGGCAGCCCATGGTTAGGGGTGATGCTGAGTGACCTATAGGGTCCCTACCAACATAAGCCATCCTATGTTTATGATTTGTGAACAGTGCAGGAGGAGGAGATTTCTTGGGTTTTGTGCCATTATACCTCCTCATGCCAGCCAGCATGCTTCACTTGATCCAGCAGCACCTGGAAGTACTTATCTTTCTGTCAAGGGGGGGAGAAGTCTGTAGGACACAGTACCTTACACATTAGGGTGCCTCTTAAGTGCTGGGATCCCTGCCTGTGTGGAAGCTCTGGGGCTCTGGGTGTGTGTTCATTCCTTCCAACAAGCAAATAAAAATGTTTCTTTCCCTTCCAGAAACCTCAGAGTTCTGAACAAAAAATCCTTCCACAGTAAGGTCTCTTCTGGAAGCTTCCTGCTGGACTCTCGCTGTTGGTTTCTCCTTTGCATCTTTCTTACATGTCAACTATTCATCAATTATGTCTTCAAATAAACGCACCACTTTTGGCAGCAATAACAACTACTGGCTGCAGGAAGGGGGGGCACTCACATGAGGAGTCCAGTGAGGCACCGAAGCACTTTAGAACCAACGCAGCAGAGATGGAAGAAAGTTGAAACACAAGGTGGAAAAGGGACCTAGGAACTTTGTTCCTGCAGATTATGTCATTTTTGCCTTTTACATGTACATCTTCAAGGACCTCTTAACCTGTATGGGCCTTAATGCTGAAGCCAAATGTAGCTTTAATTGTGCAATTTGTTTTCTATTTTTCATCATTTTTTGATGCAGTTACTAATTACCCGTTGGTATTGGCACCCCCAAAACGGTAACACACAGCAGTGTTTTAGAAAAGGCACTCCAGCCTGGTTTGCAGCTCTCCAAGGAAGGGAATATAGGCGGGGAGCTGTACAGAACTGATGTTCACAGTGCCTGTCTGGCTGCATTTATTTATGGGACGGAGCATACTTTGTCCAAAAAATCCACCCCCCAGGATATTAGGTCATACTTTGTTTTGTCAGCACACACATGCAGAACGGGACCTCAGGATATTTTGTTTTCCATTCCACAGTAATTGTAAATATGCACAACTTCCGAGTGCCATTCCTCTTCAGGAAATGGGAAGTATTCAGTGAAAGCTCCTGATTCACCTCCAGAACTGATCGGTGTCCTGGACCAGGCCCATGGAGCATCATGTCAGACATGTCTGTTCGTAAAACCTGGTCTCTTATTATTATTGTTATTATTTGCTATACGGCTGTTTTATAATATTACACGAAAGCATTGTAGAGAGGAATCCCTGCCCCAGGAGAGGTGAGGAAGACGGGAGCAATGGGTGTACATGTGTTTGGTTGTAGGCACTTGTATTGTGAAAGGTCAGGAAGGAGGAAGGGTTTTGCCACTGCTTTGTTCAAATCTGTTAATAGTCTTCCTATTTTACACCATTTTTAAAAGATCTGCAATATTTTCTGTAGACTGCAGACAATACTAAGCCTTTCTTTTCTGGCCTGAAGTAGATCCAAGTGGTAAGTACTGCTATATATACAGCCTTAAAATACTTAGTGGTGGTGCCAGTCTGGGCTATCTTTCAATGTAAATGTTTCCAAATTTTTAACTACATTCCTCGTCATTTTCCCCAAGTAGGGGAAACCTGTTTGTGCTTGAGATGTTGAAATAAAATTACACACAACTTTCAACAGCTGTCTGGCTGGGAAATTATTTGTGTGTCTCATCAGCAGATGGCTCTTAGGTCGTGCTTTTTAGAGGAGAAACTATAGAAATGGGGTTGCATGAATCTCAGATGTCCACAGTCATTTGGAATAGCAGTAGCATTTTGATACCCATCTGGTTCAAACTGTCCCATAGTGTCTTCCTCAAAAATACAAAGAAAAGTGGATGCCATGATTTTCACTGTCACACACATATAGACTTACGTTGGACCTAGAAAACCTTTGTATTAATGAGGTGGCTCGATAATAACAAATATAGCTGCATGGAAAGAAGCGTGGTTTCAACTCTCTGAATGAACAGACAGGATAAGGGGCAGCACCCAAAAGTTAACATTCCAATATGAAACAAATCACACATTTTAATTGATGAGATTGAAACAAAGAATTCAATTCCAGAGAAACAAAGGATTCTTCATCCTTGAAGAACATCAACATTTTCAACACAGGTTGGATTCCTTTTGGAGTACATCTGAGCCACTCCTTTCTGAGACAGTCTGATCCATACAGTGTAAATCTCAGTGAAGCCCATCCCTCTGGCCTGTGCCTATGGAATAGTGTTCAGTCTCTGGCAATGCAAGGGCCCCTATGGGCCTTAGAAATGTTTGCTCATAAAGTTGTGCAAACATACCCACTAATTTCCTGCCTAACTGTACTTTGAATACTTCAGCACATCTCTCGCCTGTCAGCGCAGCCTTCCTCATCAGACACATTCCCCTTTGAGACCAAGACACTGAGAGGAGCCTTTGCTCTTCTGTGGGGATATTCATATTTGTCTGGCACCAAAATAAACAAATAAATAAATAACATAGGTAGATAGATACAAGTCTGGGTTTGAGGAAATGATAGCTATGAAAAATAAAAATCAAAATTAAAAAACAAATGCAAAAAACCCACAAACTAATCTGAACCAAAGAAAAGCAGCACTGAACAGGAAGCCTTTACAAAGCATTAGATGAATGCTTCAAGTTCTTTTGGATCCGTTCTGCAGAACTACACGCCCACAGGGATTTCGCAGGGACTTGTTACTGCAGTCAAAATAAATGTTACCATGAGAGGAGCGCTTCAATGAAAGAAACTACTAACCTACATAAACTAATTATGAATCAGCAGAGAAGTTTCGGATTTTTAATGCCACTGCCTCAAGGGATTGAAAAAGAATCCCAAAAGGAAATATCTATGTGTTCTTCTGCTATTCATTTTGATCCAATCTCAACATCTGGAGGTGAATGTTCCTACATGCCAGTTATGCACATCTGAAGGATGGAAAGTTGTCTTGGGGAAAATCAAGGCTGCTGTTACTCATTTGGGAGCAGAACTCTGTTGTAAAAAAAGTCGAGAGCCCTTTTGGCAATTAAGAAAGGCCAGTTATGCACCTGTTTATATGGGTTTTGAACAATTCTTCCAGCCTTTGCCTCCCTTTTGTACGATCAGCAATCAGCCCTTTAGCAACAGGATGCCAGGTTTGGTCGGAAAGCCGAGAACCGGTCCACTCCCCAGCACGTCACCAGCTTCCTCCTGTCCTCACTGAGTGCAAAGGAAGCTACTGGGACTTAAACCTACGGGAGACGCACTTTTCCCCGACTCAGAAGCGCGCTTCCGATACAGCTGCGTAGTTGCTCCGCCTCGGCCCAACCGCGGGGCGGGTACACCTATAAAAAGGCTGGGGCAAGGGGTTGGCTTTGAGTCGCGCCGCAAGCGGAGGGCAGCGCGTTGCGTCTGGCCGGGTTAGGCGCCGCGATGGGACTGCTCCTGTTGTTGCTGCTGGTGAGTGTCGGGGCCACCGGACGGGGGTAGGGTGGGGTGAGAGGGATTGATGCCTGGCCGCCCCGGGTCATCCCAGGAGGAGAAAGTTTTCCTTCTGGCTGGCCTGAGTCAGCCGGCTCGACCTGCCCCATGGAGGTTTCCGCCTTTGCTTCCGACAGAAGTTCTTTGGTAACTCCCTTTCCCTTTTAGTTTGTGTTTCAGGATTTAGGGTCGTGCTAACAAAGCTCTCCTGAGCCCGTGGAGGCGCGGGACGTCTGGAGTAGTGCAAAAGAGTCTGCGGCTCTTTCTCTTCTCGTAGGAAAGGAAGCGGCAAAGCAGGAGTGAACTCTTTAATAGCACTCCATTATCTAATCACGAAATTGAGGGGTTCGTGAAGCCCGCAATTACGGGACTTTGGGTGTCCCGCAGGGAGAAAGTCGGCAGGGTGTAGCTGCGGGAGAACGGAGTGCTCCCGGCTTTAAGTCGGCCACTCGTGGGGCAGAAGCGGAGCTTCGGGGCCGTCCCTCTTCTGCCATAGTGCACCGCTCTCCGCGCCTTCCGTCTGTCCGGTGCCGGCCCCACGCGCCTGGCTGCTTTCGTTCCTCGTGGCGCTCCGCGGGAGGTGCCGCGCAGCCACACGGGCTTCTTTAGGAGAACGAAAGCTTCCTGCTAATGCTCGTGTGCCTGCAGTAACTCTCCGTCATGTCTTACTAACTTGCTTTCTGTTGAAGATTATGTGAGGATTCACTGGGCGCTCCCTCTGGCTGTCCCACGGAAGACGCAGAGCTGAGATAAAATAGCATAGTGAATGTGGAGAGGGAAAATGAAATGAATCCCTTGTAGGAGACATAGGACTCAGCCTCCGAAGTTCGCTGCCGGTGAATGAGGGCGGAACGGAGGTGGGGTGGGCGGAGTAGCTTTCCTACGGCACTCAGCTGCGGCTGAAAGCGTGGTGCTGCCCTAACATATCCTTTGTGACTGTAATTACCGCTGTGCGCAGCGCACTTAACAGAAATTAGCCTGGGTTTCCTTTGTGGCTTCCCGTGAGCGTGTTTTCCAGCCCTTACAGAACAGTCTCCTCGAGATTGCTATCCAGAATTAGTCACCTGAAAACACCTGTTGGTCTCTGCTGTAGGTTACGGTGCCGACAATGCCCGGAAGCGGCGCAGAGCTCTGCGGAGAGGACGAGTACTTACATGATAACATTTGCTGCGAGCTGTGCCCGGCAGGTGAGGCTCCAGGAAGGCAGTGGCCGTTTCTCCCTCCGCGAGGGGGCCGCGTGGCTATTCCGCGTTCCATCGGGTGGATCGCGGGCCCAGCTGGTGCTGCGGCGGCTCCACGGCGCGTCAGGGCTGGTCTCCATTTCGCGGTGGCAGGTTGCGCAAGAAGGGCCGGGTGAGGCGCATTGGCAGCTGTTCAGAAAAATCTCTGCCCGCTCTGAGGATGAAGTGTTCGCGACTTTGTTTCTAGCAGTTGGCCCAGGGGAATAGTTCTGTGCGTGGAACTTCGCCTTGCCTTTGTTCTCCCTTCTTTTATCCTCACGCAGTTGACACAGCCTTGTGCAGAGAAGTACTCCACCTTTGGATAGTATCACGGAGCTATTGGATGAATTTAAGGAATTTCCATGGAAGAGACAGATTCATGGATTGATTGTTTTTTGTTGCACAAGCAAATCTCCCCGTGCCTGCCATGCCCCTTCCAGCAAGATGGCATTTGCCACGTGAGCAATGCTGTGTCGCTGTAATGAATCGTACTTGTTCCTTGGCTGGGCTGGCTGCTGCCTTTGCTGTGAATGTGCTTCCTGACCATACGGTGCCCCTTGGTTCCTGTGTTGGGCTGTTTGCTTGCAGGGGAGGGTTGAACTTTGACTAAAAATGGTTTTGTGTCGTAACATTCTGAGAGTGCTGCTGCAGCCACCGTTTCTCTTCTTCCACAGGTACTTACGTTGCTCAACACTGCGATAGTCCACATTCAAGAGGAAACTGTGCCTCTTGCACTGAAGGACGCGATTACACTGCCCACGCCAATGGCTTGGAAGCATGCTTGCTGTGCAGACAGTGCAAAGATGGTACCAAAAATTCACTGAAATCTTTAACTTTAGGCCCCTTCCCCTTTGCAGTAAGCCTGGTCCTCTGCTTTTTTTTTTTTTTCTTTCCTCTTCGAGTTGTTGAGAATATTGAAGTTGGAAAAATAAGTCCCATTTTTGACCAGCATACAACTTAGGCACGGTTGTACAGAGCCACAACTTTGTTTTCCAACTTCTGTTTTTTAGACCAGCTAACTTCGAGAACCTGTACTGTGACCAGTGACACTGAATGCCAGTGCAAACAGGGGTACTTCTGCCCTGCTGAAGGCTGTGAAATATGTCAGAGATGTGGTGAAATGTAAGTTAAATAAGGTACTCAAGCAACTATGGTCTTTCTGGTAGATTTAACAGCTGTGGCCCAATCTGTGTCATGCCTACCATATGCTATTCACCTGTAAATAATTCCCTTGAAGCCTAATGGTGCTGTTCATGCACCTGAGTTTTAGGTGTTAAGATACATGAGGTTGAAGCCTTGTATATGCAGATTTTGGTCCTGTTTGGATTGTTGCATATGGCTGTATACTTGTGCTTCTTGTGTCTCTAGGTTAGTGCTTCCCCTATACTGATAACTAAGTTTCGTAGCAGCCACCTGAAAACACAGAGAGATAGAACGTCCTGTTGAAGGAAACTAACTGTGAATGAACAATGCATCTCTTTCTCTCTCAACTTAAAGCTAACATGCATAAGCTTTATCTGTTTTGCTTTTACTTAATCAGCATAGGATCTTTTAAAACTAGAAGATGAATTGCTAATGTTGTCTGTTCAAGTTCTGTTAATGTTTCTAAGCTTTGTCAGAAAACAAACTGACGTGGACAGAGCTGTAAACATTTATAAACCTCTGTATTGCCACTGACTTTAGGTGTCCAGAAGGGAAACAAATTGTGCAGACTTGCAATGCTACAATGGACCTAGGATGTGGCTTACCTGATCAAGGTCTGGTACAGAAACAATACTTGGCTTGTCTATTGGGAGTATGAATTGTAGATAATGACACAAAAGCAGTCTTAAATAAAATAGCTTGGACTACTGTAGCATACTTAAGACTTCTTGTGTTTTAACCTGGGGGTTATTTGATAGAGCCAGGTTCTCAAGTGAGAAAGCTAGATCTCCCAAATGGAGAGTCAAATAGCTTAAACTTCACTACAACGTAATGGTTACACTGGTGAAAAAGCTACAGATATTCTCAGGGATCTTGCAGTTTCAATGGTGATGCTGTTGAAAGGAGTGGATGGTACAAACACTTGTAATATTTAACATGTCTGAGAAGCTGTGTATAGTGTGACTTTTCTTGCTAGGGGGGACAGGACTGGGCCCTATTGAAAGTATAGCACCTAAATGTCATCCTTTGTGTTTGTTTGGTTTTGTTTCCCCCCCCTTCTCATTTCTTGCATGTTCTTTCTTCTAAAAGCCTAGTGGGTTTTGTATTGTGACACTGCATAATCCATCACTGCTACAGGGACAGTGATGTGCTGTGGAAGCCCATGCTTGGATTCAGGTCAGCTGAAATTCCCAGCACCTGTTCCACGACAGTGTAGCTGAGTCATTATGTGAATATGAAGCTTAGTTTGTTCTGTAGGGCTGCAAGGGAGGCTCACACTTAAGACTATCTCAACTGTGAACTGCTTCAAACTCTAATTTCATTCATTTTCATTTGCAGGAAATAGTTATCTTACTTGGACGACTATCATAGTTTTGGTTGCTCTTGTTTCTACTGTCTTGCTTGTGTTCTACACAAGAAGGAGGTGTAAGAGCGATAAAGGTAATTCTGCTTTATTAGTATCCAAAAACTTTGCAGAATTAGGCAGAATGTGCACCAAAACTGTCCTTGTTCTTGACATTACCATATGAGGCCTACTTAATAGGCAAGATCTTGTTTGGCTGGAGTAAAATGAAGACCATTTTTACCCAGTTTATTCAAACCATGGTTTACTGCATTTATTGCTGTAGAAACAACTTCTAGCTTTTCTTTAGCTATTGCAATAGCTCATAAAAATGCCCAAGAGGAATAGGCTTGGGGGTGGGGAGTGTGTTTTGAAGGAGGGGCTTAAAGTCCAAACTGCATCTTGAGGCCTGTCTCATGCAGCAGGACTGCTTGTCACTGTTTCCATTGTTAGTGGAAGCTAAGGATTGTACTCCATGTGGAGTCTGTCATTTCAAAGAATCAAAACGACTGGTTCTGGAGCTTTGGCTTGATGTAAAGAGTGTCTATTGTACATAACTACTGCATGAATTCAACTATAATTAATTTAAAGCAATTCCCAGAAGTTTCTTATATGTTAATTTTATTTTCCAGCTACCTTATATGACAAAGCAGAGAGAGGACTGGTAAGTATATAAAAGATGAAGTTCCATCAAAGCTTTGCATGACTAACTGTGCTTGTTACACAATTCCTGATATGTCTCACTGTATTCCTTTGGTGGGAATTGCAACTAGTTGATTCATACTTCATGCATTCACTTCCATTGAAGCTGGCCTTTCTGGTACTTGCCTTGGAAATATTACAGAGCCTGTGTCCAAGATGTTGTGGGTGGGGAGGGAGGGGAAATAGTGAAGCACAAGTGTTCACTAAGGTTGTTGCTGGGTGATGCTTTGATTCAAGTGGTTATTTGTTGCTTCATGCTTATATTCTCCAGAAATTACAGCTATCTCTTTCCTGCATGCTGATATACTCAAAATGCAAGGGAAGCTAGAACATAATAATATCACTCCTTTTGGCCAGCAGACAAAGTAACTGAGTCTCCTGCAAGCTACGGAGCAGGACCTATAGTCTAATACTTTGATCCAAGGCTGTCCCATAAGTCAAGAAGTTCAGGCCTCAGAGCATGCCAGTTCAGGATGACATCTCTGAAAATGCTTTACCACACTAAGGCTTGTTGTTAATGCATATTTAGCTGATAAAGCTGTTTTCACCCTGGTCTCCTGTAGTGAAGGACTGTTTAAGAACCTTACTTTTACACAGTCAGAAAACAATGCCATTTAATAATATGCTTTTGGTCAGCCCTGAAGTAGTCAGGCAATTGGACTTGATCTCTGTAGGCCTTTTCCAACTGAACTACATGTTTTCTGGTCTTGTATTTAGTGAGATAAGGCAAGACTAGTTAAGTACTAGTCCTACTAGTATTTAGCTTCTCTATTTAGAAGTTATGTTCCTAACTGCACAGCAAGATATCAAGGAGTTTGATCTTCCCACTGGAATAGTTAATGATGCATAATACCAGGCCCTAAAACATTTGTCTTTAGAATTTAAGAAACAGATCCGCATTCATTTCACAGCATATGTAGCAGGAAAAAGTACATGCATCTATCTCATCTCTTACCTGATACAAGTGCTACTCACTTTGTGCATGAGCTTTTGTCTAATTTACATTTAATTACTTGAAATGTTTAACTAGTATGTTAAATGTCACAAATAACTGAAGGGACAGAATTCAAAGGTCATCATAACATTACCTTCAACTCTTCTTTTTTCTTTTTTTTAAGGTCCATAAGTGGCTCAAATATATGAATCATCCAATAGGTTTTGTCAGGTTGTTTCTTCCTGCAGCCCGGCCAGGTTCACAGCACTTCATGTATGCATAGAAGCTGATGAAGGAACATGGCAAAAAACCTGGTCAGGCTGGTGTAGAGTATAGGAACAGGCAGAAATAATCACTCTTTGAATAAAACTGTTGCAGACTATAATCACAAATTATGTGTGGTGATGCTTACCTATAAAATAACTGTAACAAGTGTGAGTTGCAATACCCATGTACTTAAAGAATGTACTTAATGCTGCTATAATGAAAACAATTGGAGAGTTGCATGGTCCTCAGACCAGATACTTTAAGCACCAGCACACTATCCTTCCACAGTGTTAGTGAACTTACAGTACTGCAAAATGCATGTATTACAAGTATATTGTTGCTACCTTATTTCCAAAACTGATCAGCAGCTGTAAGTCAACCACACTGTAAGACTTATATCTTTAGGTGATCTAAGAACTATCTGTCCATATATATGGGAGCAGTTTATTTCATTTGCACCCTCTAAATGGATTCAGTGAACACAGAGCCAAACTACACATATGCTGAATGGGGTGGTTCCTGTCACATCCCTGCCTACATGTGCTGGTGTTATGTGGCTACTGGCCTTGTGCAAAGTGTCCAGTTGCTTACGGGGAAATTGTACTTTGAAGTCAAATCTTATGGTAGAAGCAATTAATACTTGCCCTCACTTTCTACTTCAAATAAAGAAATTAATGCTGCCTGAAAGTTTTTGCTTTCAACCCAAGCTGATAAGCTCTATGCAAACTGCTCATGCTTCTACTACTCTCTATGGGTTGCTGTCACCCTGAGGTAAACTCTGTGGTCACAGGTTTACTCAATGCATTGATAATGCAGAAAGTGATCATTCCCCCTTGCTTTATTCCCCTAGCTAAAGCTATGCAGTGTGCTCTGGTGCCTACTTTGAACTGGGTCTATTGTGTGAATGTGAGGGAAAACAATTCAAAAGAACAAACAAAAAAACAAGTGCATGCTAGTACACTAGCACAGAGCTGATAATGGTCTATCAGCTCAGCAAAGCTCTGAAAGCTTCAACCTTCATACAGTGATAGGTTTAAAGCCTGTTAGCAGGCCGATAGATAATTTCAGTTCAGGTGCCTTGTGGCAACTTAATTCCTTTCTGCGTGGGGGGGATGGGGAATGCTTCGTCTATACCCATGAAGGAGCAAGTGTTAATAGATGCTAGTGAAAAAAGGAGGTGAAGTTCCCTACAGTTGTTATGGATAGATACTATGAGCACTACTATGCAGTCTAGAGGAAGCAGAACAGCCAGCAAGGTGAAGAGTTTAGCTCTAAGACTGATTAAATATGTCTATAAAGGCTGTGTTTTTTGCATATTTTTAACTCCACTTAAACAGCACCTCTCCTGTTTTTTTCTTTGATATTAGTATTCTGATTCAAGTATTCTTGAATGGTCCACAGAGCTCTATCTGTGAAAGTTCTAAAACGAGTTATTTTTCTTTACAGGCGTACGAAGATAATATGCTTTTACCAGAAGTAAAGATAATTGAAAATAATAAATCCCATCCAGAGGGTGAAAACTCTGGTGAGAGCCCAGAGGGCCAAGCGTGCGATGATGTTAATTCAGAAGGGAAAAACATATCTCCAGAGGAAAACAGTGCTGTGTCTTATGAGAGAGGCACCGTCCCACAGAAGAAGCTGTGGTGCCAAACACGAGAATGCTGGAAGAGGATCAAAAACTGTTCATCATCTACAAAAAATAGGTGTAATCCTACTTTTCAATCAAATGCCCAGTGTAATGTAAGGGACATTAGGATGCCAGCATACTGTATGGTAAGTGAGGGAAAAATAATCTCATAATGTGTTTTTCTGATATGGGCATAATTTGAATTGAGCTCTTCATCCTTCCCTGAGAGATAGATGCTGTTTTCAAGCAGTATTATAAGGAAGAGGAGCCTTTGCTTAAGAGATATAGAAAATACTTGAAGTGATATCTTGGGAAAGCAAACTTCAGTTCATCCTTTAATTTGCTGTACCTCTCACCTTCTTATTCAGTGTTTGTACAAGAGCCAGTCTTTTGCAATAACAGCAAATATGTTGCCTTGTTGCTTCACTTCTTAGATAGTAAGTAGCATAGCTGCTTTCAGCCTGGTGTTCTCTTTACTCTTATTTTCAGCTGTGCTGTGAAGCTTTCACTGCTCTTTTATTGGCACATATACACCGAAAGTAATCTGTTGAGTAGCTTAGGAGTAATTGTAAGTGAATTAAGTGCTCTGACATGCTAGAGTAATGTTTCAACTTTTTATCACAGGTACAAAAGCAAAAGTATCAAATAAGTGTTAAAGATCTCTCTCAAAAAGGTAAGTATTCTAAAAACAGTCAGTAGTTTGAATTTGCTTTTTCTTGTTGACTTTAGCGTAGTCTGAAGGAATAGTTTAAGGAGACTAATATAGCTTAAGGCTATAAGGCTTTCATTTGAATGTAAGATATGCTGAAATAGGATTATTACTGCATTTAAGTAAAGTCATAAACACTGTGGCAGATTACTTTAAATCATGGATCTTCTGGGAGTCTAATCATACTTCTAAGAATAAGCGCAGTACAGAATTTATTGGTATGTTTTAAATAAGTCTATGTGACAGCAGTGGGACTGCCTTAACGACTGAGGTGCATGTCATAATAGGAGTTCTGACAAACGTCTGCTATATTTGAGATTGCATGAAAGCCCTACAAGTAACCAGCAAGCTGATGTGCTGGATTTCAAAGTGATGGACTTTGCTCCTGCTAATCTTAACATGGCTTGCCTATACTGACAGTATAGTGAGGTGTTTAAAGCCTGCAGTTGAGTTGATGTGCTAAGAGTAAGCAAAAACATACAAGCCAGTGAAACATTCCCTAATACCTCCATTAGTGAATAGTATTTTGTCTGGTGAGTACTTTTTAGATGTGCAGACTGGTACCTTTAGTTTCTTAAGATAAGTAGGAAGCCAGTTTGCCCTACTGCTTCTTAGGTAACGAGCCTAATCTTGCTGCCACTGTTTAGTCCGTGCATGCATTTGCTAAAAAGTAATTGGGAAATGTGTATATTAGTTGAGGGGAGTAAACCCACTAGAGGTTAGAACCTGTGCTTATATATTAGAATATATTACTTTAGAACTAATATGCTTTTGTGGTTGTTTTTATTTTCTCCTCAGAACTGAGAGATTGCTTTTTGGCTTTTATAAATGAAGTACCGGTGAAAAAATGGAGGAAGCTTATGAGAACTCATCTGGAGGAAAATGATATTGATAGAATTAAGTATAACTGGCCTAATGATATAGAGGAGCAATCTTATCAGATGCTTCTTATCTGGAAAAACACACTGGGGGAGAAACAATCTGTTATTAAGTTATTGGATGAGCTATGGGATATAGATACTAGGGCTTACGCTAATATAGTCCACACTTTAACAAGTAATAACATTATAAGTAAAAAGGAAGTTACAGCTTCACATTTTCACTGAACTTCAGAAACGTTCCTGTATGCATATAGGAAGTTTGTATAAATAAGGATGTAATAAGTTGCTGGTAACGGCGTGGGTGTGATGCCCTTCTTACCTGCGCACAGGCTGGAAGTCGTTTAACAGTCTGGGCTGAACTGTGACAAGACTCTAGTAGCAATATTCATTTCTATTTTTTTTGAGTTATACAATGTGAAGCTCAGGTACCAGCGGCAATTTAGGAGCGCTGTGCTTCAGTTTGCCTTTCTTTTGTGAAGCTGTGAGGAAAGAAGCTGCCTTTCCTGTGCTCGGTGGAGCTGAGACTGCCTGCAGCAGTTTTTGACTGAACTACCTTATTTTTGTTTACGAAAAAATCGCATTTCATTTGTGGTGGGAGCACGTGGCATGCGAAATGTGCTGCTGTTGAAAGTTACGGCAATAAAAACTTAATGAAGACAAAGGCTGAAGCTGCTTCTTGGCTGAGGGGTGGGACTGGGCGCAAAGAGAACCCCGCGTACAACATGGCGCCCGTCGCGACGAGCCCAGCCCCGCGACGCCCCCCGACGGCCCCTCGTGAGGCGGGAAGGCGCGCTGGGGGCGGAGCCAAGAGGAGCGGCCGGTTGCCATAGCGACCATAGGTCGGAAGTAGCGTAACGCGGTTTGGGCGGGACGAGGCGGGAGCCGCTTCCGGGCACGCTGTTGCATCAGCTCGGCGGTGAGAGGTGGAGGCGGCAGGATGGCAGCGGCCCCAGCCGAACAGGGTAGGTGTGCGGAGGGAGTCGCGGCTCACCCCAGGGGGCCTGCCGAGGCGAGGGGAGGCGTTCTCCGGGACTGTCACGGTGCCGTGAAGGCGCTGCGGGCGTTCGCCGGGATGATGTCATGGCCCCGGCCGCTGTCAGAGCGTCAGGTGGGCGCCGTGACGTCACGCGGCGGGGCGGGGGGGGGCGCAGAGAGAGGCGCTTCTGTCAGGCAGCGTGCGAGGTGCCGGGGGGGCGCGAAATGGCGGCCGGCGGGGGGCGTCGGGGCGTGAAATGGCGGCAGGGACGTCGCCTCGACCTCCCCCCGCTCGGCGGTGGGGACGACGGCGACGACCCCGCAACGCACCGGCTGCGTTGCGGGGTCGTCGCCGCCGTCCCCACCGCGAGGTGTTTGTGAGGTGCAACTTTTGATTTTTCTTGAGGGTTTTTAAATTATTTTTACGTTATCTTCTTTATTTGTGCCTGTCCTCTTCCGTATGGAAGAAGGGACGGGGCTCTCCCGTAGCAAATGGAAACCTGGAATACCAGTCGTACAAGAGTGAAATGCCTCTATGGTATGTCAGGGGCTGGAAATTTGTGTCCGTCCAGCTGAGGTTCTGATATTTTGTCCCTTTTTTTCCTTGATTGCTGGAAGTTATTTCCCTCTTTTCTTACCATTTCTCTGTAAGGGAGTCCAGAATTGCCCATTTCCAAGCCCCGTCTCTTTGTCAGCATTTTAGTCAATGAGGGAGAGACGCCAAACTCTCAGGTCTGAGTGCTCTTAAGAAATATTTTTAGCTCCATTCCTTCATAGCAGAACAGCCCTCGTGTTGGACCTGGACTGTGATCTGGTTTCAGTTTGGGAGAATGGAAAGTGGAACTCATAGGGCTGAAGTGAATAGGGTTGGACAACTCCTGTGGTAGGATACACCTGTCCTAAAACCCCATAACTGCTAACAGCCCCCTGATCCCCACATGTGTGTCCATCTCTGGCTATCAAAGTTTGGAGCTACAGTAATACTGACATGTTACCAGCATCATTTATGAGTTGTTTGATTTTGTGAAAGCCCAGTTGGAAGAGAATTGATGCTTGAAAATACTCAGAATACTAAGGTTTCCTCTCAGAGAATGCAACCACAGAAACCCCAGGGTGTTCCGGTTGGCTTACAGGTGTGACCCACAAGGTCAGCAGGTTCAGGAATGCCCAGGAAACTTAATTCTTCCCTGAAGCAAAATAGCTCCTGTTTAAGTGACCTTACTGCTTGCTTAATGGCTTCCCTGTATTCGCTTTGCTGTCAGCATCTTAAAAAAATGGAGGTTTTTGGAATGTTATGCTTTCATTACCATTTTCAAATGAATAAAAGTGAAAATTTCCATCAAATTTGATATTGTGTGCGTCTTTGCCTCACGATTAAACTTTGAAAGCTGTTTGCTTCTGCATTTTATTTGTACGTAAATCTTATTCCTTTGAGGCTGTGTGCCGCTGCAGTCTCCTAGCCTGTTCCCCAGTCCCCCCAGCTGTCACCAAAGCCTTCTGCGTATGGAAGGAAAAACGTGTGACAATTACATTGCTCGAAGAGACCGCACACCAGCAATTACTCTGTGAGGGCTGTATTAGTGTCTACAGTTGAATTTTTTCAAAACGACTTCTAATGATGGGAGAGTGTTACATTAGCAATATTCATTCTTAGGATTTTTGAAGGTTGTTTTGCTTCCTCTCCACCACTTGTGCTCTGTGCTTGTTTTCTGAATGGGGCTGCTCACCGGCGATGTGATTTAGTGTCTGCGGATCATTCCACGCACATGAGTTAACATTCAGCATTCTTATGCAACAGCTCTGTAGTCAAGAAGACACTTCCCAATGCTGCTGAAGAGCAGCAACTGCAGTTTCTATTTTGGGAGAAAAGAGAAGATTACAGTAAAATAGAATAGATTTATTAGCATAGGTTCCTAATGAGCAGCGTTAGGAAACTTGGTGCTCTATGTGTGCACTGGCCTGTCTCTCTGAGTAGTTGTTGAATCCATAGATTGGTGTTAATTATATTCTGCAGGGGGCTGCCCCTTTGTAGACAGCTGGCAGATGGAGCAAAGATGGGTCAGAGATGTAGGAGAGCCTGGAGTTGCTGCGGTGTGTGAGGAAAGTACATGGAGAGAGACCAGGAAGTATTTCAGTGGAAGCGTGTAATGAATTGAAGGTATTGTGAGATGCTGGCAGGGAGGGATTGAGAGTGCAGGTATAAATACCAAGAAAACAAACTTGTGCAGAGTGATTACTTCTGTTTTTATTGCAATAGCAATGAGATTGGAACAGACTTTAAATAGAAAGATAGTTTTGATTGATCTATTTTCCTTAAAAGCAAATCACACTTCTCTGGTATGTTGCCTTCCAAGTACAGTGTTATTGTACTCATTCTTTGTCGGAGCTGAATTTGAGTCAGTGATCTGTCTCAACTTAAAGACATCCTTCTATTAGGCTCCCTGGGCTAACTGGTTTCTCTGATGTATCACGCTTCTGAGTTGGCTGCTCTTATACTGGGACATAATGTCAGACTTACAATTTCAGGTATTAACGTGCATGCTGAGATTGTTCAAACAAAATTTGTCTGACTGAACTGGTACCAGCAGTGTTTGCTGCCTCTCCTCAATAAAAGTAGCGTGTACCTGTTCTGTCATCTTTGTTTTATTTGTGTGTAAGTTTGTACAACTTCCATTTTAGATTGGTTTATAGATGTGGTTGGAAGGCAGTTATATTGTTTCAGATACACTGAGTTGATCCCCATTAGCAGCCTGGTGTATGATTAATGGCCATAATAACCCTAATAATACTTAGTGAGTGGAGTGTTGTTTTCCTTGCAACAGATCTTTAAAGATCTTTCCTTTGAGATACAGCTCCATTTCTACACAGATTACCCCTGCAGTTGTTTTTTTTTGTTTTTCCTTCATATGATTCATGGACACAAAATTCACTTGTCTTACGTTTCCATAATTCGTGAAGGTAACTGTTTCAAACTACTTAATCTGTATAAACATGTGAAGTTCTGTGTTGATAAATATCAGTAAATATTTGAGAGCCTGAAAAGTCTGTAGTTGAAGTAACTATGTGTGCCAAAGCTGAATCCCATTCAGCTGGGTAAAACTAGGTGTGGGGTCTCACTGTGAGCAGTTACTGACTTGTTATTCCTTATTTAGAATTAACAGTTACACGGACAGCCCTTGGGAAGGACTGAGAACACAGGGTGATCCTGACTCAGTGTTTGAGTTTTTAATGTTGTTGGTGACCTCTAGTTTTTATTTTTTCTACCTCTGATTTTCTAAAATCTGTTCTGATGGGCTCTGAAGTGGTGTGCCACCTACCTTGCTTGTGCTCAAGAAAGTCAAACACAAATGTGCTTGGCATCAAGCTGCCGTTTCCCTCTTATCAGAGTTACTCTTTCCCGTGAGAGCAGCTGTTTAATTTTTACTAGGTTACTTTAATGATTGATTTTCATACAGGAAATGAGTTGCTCGTAAGGTCCTAACTGATAATACTTGTGTGCACGTGAAAAAAAAAACAACTTTTATTTAAAGCTTTTCACCCAGAGGGTGGTGATGCACTGGAACAGGTTGCCCAAGGAGGCTGTGGATGCCCCATCCCTGGAGGCATTCAAAGCCGGGCTGGATGTGGCTCTGGGCAGCCTGGTCTGGTGGCTGGCAACCCTGCACATAGCAGGGGGTTGAAACTGGATGATCATTTTAGTCCTTTTCAACCCAGGTCATTCTATGATTCTGCAGTTCCTTCCACCCTCCCCTGCTTCCCCTGGGCACCTTTCATCCTTCCCTTCCCAAGAGCATTGGCCTGTGGGCACCTCCAGTGCTTTGGAAACTGCTTGTGCAGCAAAGGCTCTGTCAGTGCAGAAAGCAGCACCTGTGACTGTGGTCCTTGTAGAATTTGGGAATAGGGACAGGTGTTCCATTGCTGCCTCCCTCACACATTATTGTCCTTGGCCACATCTTAAATTACTTTCTTGGCTAACTACCCAAGCAGGATGGTGGCTTAATGTTTACACAGTGCTTTGAACACTAACAGAGTTTCAAATGTTGAGTCACCGTAGGAAAATATCCGTGTTAGGCTTCATATCTACCTGCTTGCAGAGGGCATGCCATTACTGTGAGCATCCCTTTGGCTGCTTCCTCCATAGGAGCACATTCTTGTGTTTGCAAGGATGAGACGTAATTAAACCTGCATTGCTCGTGTACCAAATAAATCACAGAACAATTGTGAAGGAGAAGCACATGCCACTGTCCTTCTGTATGTCTGTTTAATCATATTCATTTTAAGAGCTATTCATGTCTGAGGAGAGAGGGTGGTGTAGGACAATCATGTACCACGATGTGAACATAAACCTATTAATAGAAAATGCATAGTTATTCATTATCTTGTATTAAATACATTTGTCTCAATTTTCTTGTCAGTTACCAGAGCTAATTTGAAGGGGGTGATGTGTAGTATAAGGATATATTTGGGTCATGGGATCTTCTTCTTTTAATGCTGACTAAATGTCCTGTACCTCTGTCTTTACAGCTTCCAGCTACAGTTTTATTCTGAGCATTAGTGAAGAGGAAGCCAGGGTGAAGGCTTTGAACGAGTACCTGAGCACTCGTAGTTATATCCAGGGGTACACATTTTCACATGCAGATGTGGAGGTGTTCAGAAAGTTTTCGGGACCACCTGTGGACCAGTATTTCCATGTTGTCCGGTGGTACAGACACATAGAAGCAATCTATGATGGCAGCAGTGAAAAAAATGACCCTTGTAAACTTCAAACAAGTGAGTAATATGAACTTGGTGGGCAGGTTGTAGACTAGCTGCCATTGTAATGATTTTTCCTACTGAGAACTAAAAGTTTCCTTTCTTACTCTCTTGTACACTTTACAGTTTACTGTATCCACTTGTATTCAAGCTCCTGAAACTCTTCTTGCATACCATTACTGTGTAACTGATGAATCCTGAGCTATTTGAGTGTTACAGCTGTTTCCACAACTCTTTGGTTATAAAACTCTTCAATGTACAGAATTTGATTATTTGTATTTTTTTAGAGAGCTTGCCGATGAATAGTAAATGGATATGTGGGTTTTGGCTGTTTTCCTACAATAGCACGATTTGTTCAGTCTGTGATTTTTTTCCCTTTAAGGGTAACTCGATAGTTCTTGTAATAAACTGCATACGGCTTCTGAAGATTGCTATTAACACTGAATTTTGAAAGGAATGTTTGGGGTTCTCTTTTAATCCTGGTCATTTGGGGGTTGCCAATGACTTGAGGAAATACTAACAGGTTAATCCAGGTCGTGGAGTAACCATATGGGTGCTGGCATTTTTGGGAGCTGCATCATTCTTCTTAGATGATTTCCAGTGAGCTAGCCTAATGTCATTGCTTTATAGTGAGAGCCTCGCTCTGGGAGTCATGAAATAATAATGACAATGACACGGAGCTGGTTTATAGTGCTTGCAAGATCTGTAAATGAATGCAGAAGGCGTTTGTCATTTTGACTGACGGTTGTTGACTAATGTGACTCTAATGCCATCTTCTCACAACCTGTCATCATACTGTTCTCAGTTCCTATCAGAGCAGCAGTTAACGAGTGGGTTTTGTATCCATGTGTGTGCCTGCATGCATTTGTGCTGGTTATTGATTTCCTTTCAGCAGTGGAGGGATCTCAGCTGTACCACTGGCTCTGGTAGCAGATTTAATGCCACTAACTGCTGTTTGCCTGCAGGATTTCATGGATCAAGGTGGGGCAAGAAGAGAAAAGCTTTCAGTTTTCTTGTCCATGAAATCTTAGATATTAAGCCTCATTTTCTCAATGAATGTGTCTTGTTGGCTTTATGATCTGTGTATACTTGCTGGAAGTCCTGAAGAGATGCTCTGCAGTATTCAGTATGAAATATCACATGGATCTGCCATGCTTCTTAGGCCTTGGATGTGTTGTCAGTGTGTTTTTGGGTACATCATAGTGCCCCAGAAGTGGCTTAGAGCAAACGAGCTTTGATTCAGCAGGGGGAAGTTACTGTTGGCAGGGATGTGTTTGAGCACACTGAAAAGCATGTCTGTTGCTTTGCCCTTGGTTTCTGTGTAGTGGACAGCTTGCTCACAAACTGGGAACTTTGGGGTGCAGTATCTTTTTGTTTGTTTGTTTGTTTCCTCATGTTTAGTGTGGTTGTAAGTTGAAAAAAAGCTCTACTGCTTTATCTTTTGTTAGACTAACCCACGTAGGCTTCCTCCCTTGAGGGAAACTTTAGCCGCAATTAAGCATACCAAGGTAATCTTCTAGATCAAAGAGTAAACAAACCCATACCTTGCTGTATGGTCTGCATTATGGATATTCGGCTATAGCAATTAAGTCAGTAACATACAATAAAATATATGGAATAAACACAGTTCTGTGGATCCATAAGATGGACATCAAATGGAGTCCTTTAACGAGACAATTAAAGTACTGTGATTATTTTTTTTTCTTATTTAGGCAGTTATTCAAAAGGAGGGAGATAAGGAAGAGATTACCCGTATTGTATGCCATAGGTATTTATGTTATGTAACTTGTAGGTTTTCAGTCAAAGTGTTTGTATGAAGATATTAGAGAAACAGATTTCATGAAGAACATCTTATGATAGGATCATAAGGCAGTTCTGTTGTCAAAACAAATAGTTTATATGCTATTTTAATTGCAGTTAAAATGCACACCATTGGGAATTCCTAAGGATTGTACTGTATATATTAACCTGACAGCTTTGTTGTATTTTTGAGTTTTCTGTTTTGCTTCCATTCCAGCTTAATGCAATAACTAGCAGTACATCATTGCAGCTATAAGCAGCCCTGTGTATTGCTAACTGCAGCTCTTTGACAGATGCTGTGCTCGTGCTATTCTTTATAAAAAGAGTTTAACAATGTTAAAAATTGAGAAGAAAATAAATGCAAACATAACCCTGCTCTGTCCCACCCTTAACGTGCAGCAGCTGAAAGCAGCAGTGCACAGGGATGCTCCACCCTTCCAAAAATGACAAGGTGTGTTTGACACCCCCCCACATAGGAAGTACAGAATATTCCATGTTAAATGGATCTTCGGTGTTTTGAAAAGTGGCTCTTGGACTTACCATCCTACCATTTACAGCAAGTGCGTGGTATTTGTTGTGATGAAAAAAATGTGGTTTGGTTTTGTGAACACTGATTTGTTGAAACCAGATTTCTTCTGGATACAGTTATTTTGGTGATGTTCATACAGAAAAATACTGAAGCAAAAATAAGGAATTTGGGAAAGAAAAAGCCCTTTGAATTCTAGTGATGAAGTATAAACTTTCTGTTTTGACAACACTTTCATTTTGCTCCGTAGTTTATATTACACTATTTGTATACACATAACATTGTTTAGGAATTTCTACTGTGTTACAAAGTTTACTTTAAAGTCAGGTTTTAAAATGTGAAAATTCCCCGCAAAGCAGACATTGCACTTCTTCCTGTCTCCTTTGAGTATTGTTCATTAATGCCACCTGAGCTTTATCTGCTCTCCTTAGTGGCAAAATTTAGCCTCTCACATTGAAACCAGTGGCATTGCAGAAAGCCCAGGACTGCCATAACACCTTATTAGTATTTCATTAAGTTTACGATCTTTTGTTAATGCTTAATTGATTGCATGCTCTCACTTGTATACCCTTTTTCCCCCATTACTTAAATCAAAAGGGAATAGAAGTTGCAAGTTAGATTATTATCTATAAATTAAATTGAAATTGTTTGCTTTTAGTGGCTTTTTAGTGGCTTTAGCTCTAACAAATGTAGTTTAGACTACTAAGATTGGGGTTGTTTTCCATAATTATACGTATGTATATATATGTATATATAGAACTAACAGTGTGATAAGGAGGAAATGTTATACTGTAAGTTTGTTTACATTTTCAGTTCTCTTTAAATTGTGTTTCTTCTAGGTAAAGGCAAGCGTGTGCAGCCCCCTTGGTCTCCTCCTGAAGGGACAAAACATTCTAGACTCTGCCTCTACAACAGCCTGACTCGCAATAAGGTGACCAAATGAAGGAAAACTGAAAATCTCCTTAAAACACAGATGGGAGAGTTATCAAATGTTTGCTTAATTGTATTCCAAATCAATAGACAAGTTTCTGAGCTTTGTTTTGTGACAAGAAGGTGACAGAGATGTTGCCTTAGTCAAGTGTGTTTGCTGAGGCAGGTGCCATAATGTGCACAGTAAATATATGTGTGTGTTTGTATGTGTATATTCCTTAATGTGTAATACGAAATAGCAGTTTATCATCATCTAGAATAGCCAGTGTTTCTTCTCTGTAATTTAGATAAGTATAGGCAGTGTAAACAGAATAAAATCAGTTTCTATTTTTTTTAATATTTTGCTCTGCATATAAAAAATCTTGCACATTGTAAGATTGTGGTATAAACTGGCAAAGCATCCGGTGGGCTTGGTTGAAGGTGCTTTGGGAAGGAGAGGTAATACTGAGAGCACTGATGTTATATGGTATGTAATATCCAAGAATGTGTGAACTTTCAATACCATATAACCTTCTTCTGTGCCTAATGTTCCATTTCACATGCACAGCTTGGAAAATAGCTTGCCTAATCGAAATCTTTTTAATTTGCTATCTGAATTGATGAGAGTGCAGCTAGCAGGGCCTGGCTGCTTTTGTTCTTTCTTATGTGCCAGTGGTAACCTTTTCTTTGATTAAAACTGAGGGAGGAATAAACACTATATTTTCACGTTCTGGTATTCCAAATGTGGTGGTTTTGGTTGAGATTGTAGGTCTTCAGTTCTTTCTGCTCACTGTCCTATCCCTTTCAATTAAGGAAGTATTTCAGCCACAGAATGGAAAAAAAGTCACATGGTATTGCTGTGGTCCAACAGTATATGATGCTTCTCACATGGGACATGCCAGGTACTGTAGTTTCTAATTTTGGTGTGAGTAATAACTTTGTGTACAGTAAGCAAGGAATTAAATAGAAGAATGTGTGTAGACTGCTCTGAAGGTAATGCCTGCCGTTTATTTCCAGGGATATTCCAACAGATACAAATAGCACACTAACACTGGTAGAGCAAATTCTCAGCTGCAAAACGGTTTTTCAACATAGTCACCATCATTAGTTTTACATTTTTGCCAGTGATGAAGAGCCCGCATGCCATACTTATAAGTATCTGCGCTAGCAGAGGTGACCCACTGTTGGCACTGCTGAAATGCACCACCCACAGCCTCACTGTGCTCACATCCACTGGACTGTCTCCAGAAACATTCAGCAAATGTTGGTGAATGTCAGTGGGTGCCATTTTTTCTGCATGGTGCAATTCAGTGTCACACCTTTTCTTCATCTGCACTTCCACATCAGACACCATTTTGTCAGACTGCCCCTCTGCTTCCATCCATTACATGGCAATAAAATATAATGGATTGTTGGTGGGAAGGTTCAATCTCTACTGCCATACCATCAACACCCACCTCTGATATTGTGGGCCAACATAATAAAATAGAAGGCATTACCTTCAGAGCAGCCCTTGTGCTTTGTTTAGATGAGTGTCTTTCTGGCAAGTAGTTTTGTTAGACTCAGCTCTTGAAACTTGGGGTTAGAAATATATTCTGTCATTGCATGGGGGAAAAACTTTCCAGTGAAAGAGGAAAAGTTGAAACTGCTACAGAAGTATTGACTGAGGTTAAAGTAGTTATTGCATGAAATAGAACTAAGTTTAAGCTGATCATTTAAAAAAACCCAACAAACTTTAATGTTTTTAGGTCATACATCTCCTTTGATATCCTGAGAAGAATCTTAAGGGATTATTTTAAATTTGATGTTTTCTATTGTATGAATATTACGGATATTGATGATAAGGTACGTTGTGTTTTTTTTAAATTGTGATCTAAACTACTGCAGTTTGTGCATGGAATTCAGAGTGTAATTGCCATTTGATAAGCCAAGATCAATTATATACTTAAGAAGGCATTTATTTTGGATACAAAGTCACTGATTTTTTTATTTCTAAAGAAGACGTTGTTTTTGTACCCAACGGAATGCTTTTATAAATCATAAGCATTAAGCATTTGATGCAGATATCTTATTTCCTTGTTTAACTGTCTGCTGTTGACATACGTAATTAATTCTGTTGAGATATTGAATGTGCTGTGTACGGTGTGTTTGATTTACATTACTGCCTGTGTTTCTTGTACCTTGTTAAGTATGTAGGGATTCTGAAAAGCATTGATGTTGAGTAGAGTTTATTTACTTTTTCTCTAACTTTTTGTGTTTCTGCTTTGCAGATCATCAAGAGAACAAGACAAAATTACCTTTTTGAACAGTATAGGAAGAACAAATCAACACCAGCTCAGCTACTTGAAGATGTTAAAACTGCCTCAGAGGTGGGCTCAGTATGTAATCTTTCATAGCATCTTTAGTTCTTACTCAGGAACGTAGCAAAGTATCTAAAGAGCATCTCAGACTTTGCTGCCTAATTAAACTTCATGTATGTTTCTGTTATTCTATTGAACAGACTCCACATAGATAAGAAGCGTTACTGGAACTGTGTTTCACATTGGTTTTTCCGTTGTTCTAGAATTAATAAGAACTATTTATAAAACTTATTTCTTTGTTGTTGACTACTGTGTGTGTCAATGTGTATAATGTTGTTGTGTATTGGGGGAAAAATAAAACTTTTAGTTGTTTATTTGTTAGAATGCAAACTTCAAAAGTTTTTAAATGGTGGTATGTCCATAATCTTTTAAAGCTGTAGATACCTGTGAGATTTCTCCTCTGTACCACTGATGATGGCCTTTGAAAGAGCAAAAAGTCTCCAAAGTTTCAGGGATTTAATAAATTGTGTATGTTGGATTAAAGGTGGGGGAAGGTAATTCTCTAGTCGTTTTAGAGCTACGGATCACAAAGAGATTATTGCTGTAATGAATGGAATATGGGCCTAGGAATTAGGTAGCATGGAAATTTTGCCCAACTGTCATTGGCTAACATACCTTTGAAGCATAGCATTTAATCTTCATGTTGAAGCTTCTCCATTTCAGATTTGGGGATAATTACATAATTGAAGTGATCAACTACATAGAAAATGAAAATTATTAAAAACAGTAATTATGATTTGGTAATTTATAACTGTTTTGAAAAACTCAATTCAAACATGGAGCAGATTTTTACTCTAGTGAATATACGTTCACCTTTGTTTCTGATGAGAAATATATTTAGGTAGTCTAATAACAAAGCTGTAGGATAATTTATTATCACAAGCAAGGCATTACGTGGCTAAGTTAGTATGTTGTGTGTGGAATTTGGCCCAACTGCACTACAAGTTGCTTGTTTTTTTAAACCTTTTTTTGATTGTAGCTCTTTTCAGTTAAATTAAGTGAGACAACAGACCCAGATAAAAGGCAGATGTTGGAAAAAATTCAGAATGCAGTGAAGTCTGCCTTTGACCCTCTACAAGAAGCTGTGCAAGCAAATCTCCCTGCAGAAGAGATCAGCAGATGTCATGAGGTCAGTTTGAACTCCTTTTAGAATGATTTTTGTGACTATTATGGCTTTACAAATAATATTTTGCTTGTGGTAATTCCTGAAACAGTATAGAGGTTTACAAAAATAAGGATAGTGGGTCTAAGTACTTTCCAGTGCTTAGCATTCACTACAGTGATTCCTGAGTTCAGCTATATAGTTTTAGGATGCTGTTTTTTCCAGTGTTTGTTTTTGAATCCCCTCCTCTTGCTGTGATAGCAGCTCACTAGCTTTACTTTTCCAGAAAGGTTTTTTATTTTGCATCTATTTGAGATTTTCTCTTCGGTTGTTTTTTAGCTTGATGAAATTAGTTTCTCTAGATGTTGTACTACACACTGTTGCACAATCATATCTGACGTTCTGGTATTAGTTGGAGTTTTGCACGACTGCTTCCATCTCTGATCAGAAAATATACATAAAAAATAATTACATTTGGGAAAAGTTTTGTACTGAAAACTATTGTAATTAGTGACAGTAATCCTGTTGACTTCCTTGGGCTTCAGTACTGTTCCAGTAACAAGTCTGGCAGTAAAATAACTAGCTTTTAATAGTTGGCTTCCACATTCCTCTTTTCTTGCTTTCAGATTATTCCTTCTATACAATGCAGGAAGCATAAGGAATGTGCCCCCTTGCTGGCATATCTTAAAAAACCCCTTAACAAACAGAAAAAAAGCTACTGTTGAATCAGATGTCATTATAAAAGTATACTAACTGAACAGAAAGCAGCTAAAATTTACCCAGTTACACCTTCTGAGTTATAAGTTGTTGATTTTTTTATTTGTTTGTTTGTTTGATATCTCTTAGTATAAGACTGAGAAATGTATCCATGTTAGGATTCCAATTGTTAAACGTCTTTCACTGATATGCACCACGTAAATTTCATGTGCCTATTTAAGTGACTGATCAAAACAGATGCCATTATAACTAGCATTCCTTTCTCTGGTATTTTATCTGTACATATGAGGGACGATAAGATAAAAATGTGACTTGTAATTACTGTTTAATAGATACTATTGGAAGAAGCCAAAGATTTACTGTCTGACTGGCTGGACTCAAAATTTGGCAGCCAAGTGACTGACAATTCCATATTCTCAGAGCTCCCCAAATTCTGGGAAGGGGAATTTCACAAAGACATGGAAGCTCTCAACGTAAGTAAACAAACTCTTCTCTGTTTTAAAAGTGTATGTGCCATGCCTCATAATATTCAGAATACGGTTTACAGTACAAGTATCTAAATACCTATCAAAGACCTTGCATTTCAACCTTATACATTTTTTTTCCCTTTAATTTTTGATATGAATACATAGTTACAAAGTTAGCATGTACTTTGTTTCCAACCCAGTAATCTTAACACAACTGTGCATTTTACCAGTGCCAACTGAGATCTGGTGCATGTACTCCATCCCTCCTTGGTCTGAAATGGCCTTAAAATCATTAACTGATCCAGAAATTTCAGATATCCTGTTTGCTGCATGGAAGAGCCTTACCAACCTACTTATCACTGACTACATATTTTAGATTGTGTGGTAGCAATGGCAATCAAGAACAGATTTACAGGTGCAATACTATGTCATGTGTAGTAGATCAGAATAGCAAAGGTTTATTTATTTACTTCCAAACCAAAGTGGCATGCTGCCTGTTCTGCCAGAAGTGCAGCATCCTATCTCTTGCACTAGTGTGTTGATAACATGGCCTTAGGGACTGAGAAAAAAATCACCACAGCCGTTTGTTGCAGAGCAGAGAGCTTAAAGGAGGAATCTCAGATTCTGTTGCCTTTTAAGCAGGTCACTATATGAGTATATGACATATATGTTGTGTATATTTGTGTATATGTATTTATATATGTATAAAATGCTACTTTTTACTTTCTTAGGTCTTACCTCCAGATGTTTTAACGCGAGTTAGTGAATATGTGCCAGAAATTGTGGCATTTGTGAAAAAGATTGTGGATAATGGTTACGGGTAAGCTTGCTACTGAATGCATTTGTGTGTTTATACTGTATCAGAGCCAGAGTGATTGCCTTCAACACTCACTTTGAACTCTGTTATTGTATGAAATGGAGTTCTTTTCCAAAAGTAGCATTTCATCAAATAAAGACATTTCAGAGTTCTTTGTGTAAGACCTGCTGTATTTAACCTGATGAAAATTTGCTACTCTATTCTTGTAATTTTCAAAGGGACAAGTTAGATTATTACATTAAGATGGTGAGATCCTTTTTCCTTAAAATAAATAATCAAAGTCCAAATCACTTGGGCTGAGTTTAATTTACAGTCTTACAGCTTTGACTTATAGGGGCTTCAAAACTATGTCCCTGAGTGGATTGGTGGATATCAGTTGTAAATAACATAGATTAAAAAAACAAGACAGAGAACAACAAATTATTTTGAAATTAGAGTCTGCCGTTGTCTCATGCTTGAGAAAGCGGGACTAATCCTCTAGAAGTTCTTAAGTATCAGGATAGATTCCTGATTGAAAGTTTTGAATGTTCGTTCTCTTGTTGGCATCAGTTTTTCAGTGTGGATGTTTATATTGTGAAGAAAGCAAAGCTGTTGTTCAGGCTGCCATCAGTTGTCTTGCTTTTCTTGCTTTAAACCTACAATTTTCTTCACAAGAAATAAACAACAACAACAAAGTTGAAGATGATCTGTGTTGAACTATGAGCATTCATTGTGGTCCTAAAACTTTTTTCTCAGACTTCATATCACTCTTGCAGTAGAGAAAATCAGCAAAGCAAAGGGGGGACAAAATGGGCTCTGAAACAAATATGATTTTTATTATATTATTGCAAAACATTAAAAAGGAACAGGAATGTTGTATGTGTTTATTGGGACTGTTAATTTGGCATCTCACCTCTTTGAGAATTTAACAAAATTTTCTTCTGTGAATTTTATTCTGACATTTAGTGGCTTATCTGAAGTATTTATGAGAATGCCTTAAAACTTAGGTGAGACTTCAGCTCACTTTAGCACTGTGTGGTATGTGAATTCACTAGAGAAAGTAAGAAGGTTAGTGATTTTGAGTGTAAAGTTTACTAAAGTCTTGATAGAAAAGTAAGCTATATAATTATCTTTTAACTTTTCAGGTACGTGTCCAATGGATCTGTATACTTTGATACTGTGAAGTTTGATTCCAGTGAAAAACACTCCTATGCTAAATTGGTTCCTGAAGCTGTAGGTGATCAGAAAGCTCTTCAAGAGGGTGAAGGTAAAAAGGGGAAATAACGTTTACATAAGTTGCTCACCCGTTGATCTCTTCAAGTGATTTAACTGATGCAGAGATAAAACTTACAGTCCAAGTTAAATGTTTTGTTTACATGCTGCACTCCCTTTTCCTTAAAATTTCTTTTCCAAGGCTTTTTATCTGGTGTTTGCACTTTGCTGGGTTTTTATCTGGAAAGCATTGGGTTGTTTATTCTAGAATGACATTTATTGTTGTTATAATTTATTATATTATTTATTTATTGTTGTATAATATAACAGTATAGTTGGTGGAGTATAGCCCAGTTATGTGGCTGTTTATCTGATTCAAAGTAGGAGAAGCAAAGACTTGAAGCTAGGTCTTCCACATGCCAGGTGAAAACTCTCCTACCAGGCTGGGGCTATTTTATGACAAGTAGTTCTTGTTGTCATTTTTTTTCTTTCTCATTCCTCTCTAATACAGATAATTCTTTTTGTTTTGTAATCCTTGTTGTATTGAACTAAATCCAAATAGAGATCTCTTGACTAGAGTTATAGCAACAGATTAGCTTAAATAATGAGTTTTATTGAGCATTTTATCTACTCTTAATGTTGTACAGTCTTAGTAGAAATAATCCATAGCATGTATCATAAGTGTATTAAAACATGTTTTATGTTACACTTGTAGACAGAATTAAGATAGCTATCAATATCCAAAACCAAGTCATTTAATTACATGTGATGTTTTTCTTGGTTTAAACTCTGATAGCTGAGATTTCCCATGTGTACATGAAATAAAGATGCTAGCTTAAGCTACCATCTCAGTAGCAACATGAATGCATCATTGCCACCACGTAAACACACAATTATCTGTTTTTGCAGTGATAAATGTAACTGAGACCACACATAGGCTTAGATTGCTTGCAGCTTAGCTCGTTTGACTCATTTGAGATGATTACCCTGACAGAAGCTGCAACAGATGTAAATAGAGGGAATTAAAATACTCTTTGTGCTCAAAGTGCATAGCGAAAAGTATGCTGAAAGACTGAGATTGCAAGTATCTCAAGCTGTACGTCAGAACTGACAAGTGTATCTTTGAGTCTGGCTTTAGTCTCAAGTTCTTATGTGGCAAGTGGTATTGTTAACAGGAGACAGTTTTTGACAGTACTGCAGAAATGGTTAATTCTCTTGTTTTAAAGATGTTATAGCAAGACCACCAATCGAATGATCATAAGAAATAACAGCAACTAATACACACAGCTTCTGTGGTAACAACAAAACAATAACCTTGTAGATACTGAAGAATTACCAGTCATTCTGTGTGGCAACTGAGGCAGGGGATGCAGAAGATACCTAGGACTGCATTGTGTGTGTATTAAGGCAAATTAGTTAGTCAGGATTTTGGTACTTCTGACTTCAGAATGAATTGGTTTTCCAGTCTTATTTACCTATGAATATAGGATGTCTTTATTTCTACGTTTCATTTTCTACAGCTGGAACATTGGAATTGTGTCTGTAGAAATAATGCAGGTGAATGTCATGTCAAAACTTAGAAAGCAGAGCGACTGATACTTGTTGTCAGCTTTCCTATTAACTAAGTATTAATAAAGAAGCCATTAATAAAGAATTAACAAAGTTAATTATTTTCAAATTGAGTATTTTTTCTTTGTTTTTCTATTTTTTTTTTCATTAGTCTCACTCAGTATCAGTGAGGCCAAAAATCAATAATAATTGTGTTTAAATAAAATGTAAGTATTTACATATTTTTTTTTTTCTTTTGGAAGGTGACCTGAGTATCTCAGCTGATCGTCTATGTGAGAAGCATTCTCCAAATGATTTTGCTTTGTGGAAATCCTCCAAGCCAGGAGAGCCCTCATGGGACTCTCCATGGGGAAAGGTAAGGACATTACAACCAAGGCTCTACACCTTATTAAGTAGCATGTTTTATATTTAACTCATGGCCTCACTTCATATTAGTAATGTCTACATTTGGAGGATCTTGTATTCAGTTGTAAGTTCTGTTGCTGTAGTCATTCAGTTACTTAGAATGCAAATCTAGCTGCTTATTTAACGCTTTTCAGACAGAATTCAGCACACAGGCTTATGATGACTGTTATTGGTCAATCATTTATAATCTTTATCTCCAAAGATTTTTCAATTCTTATCTTTCTTCGTGATGAAAAATAAGAAGGATAATCAAGGCATCACAGATGTATACGCCATGTTTGATAATTAAGTCCAACAGTATATGTTTATAAAGCTGAGTCTTAGCTGTTTTGTTTTATCCTTTGATAGCACTGTATCTCATTTTCTCAGACATATAACTGCTAAGGGACAGACCAGTGAGATGGGTGGGAGAGGAAGAAAATTAACTGTTAGTCAGGTAATGTATTCATCTCCGCAGGGACGGCCAGGTTGGCACATTGAATGTTCTGCAATGGCTGGATCCATTCTAGGAGAGTCAATGGACATTCATGGAGGAGGGTTTGATCTCCGATTTCCTCACCATGATAATGAACTGGCACAATCTGAGGTGAGTGAGCTGTTTGTCACTGGCCTTTAGTTTCTGATAAATCTGTGTGCTTTGCTGTGATGGCAATCCATGCAAATCTATCCCCCCCTTTTTTTTTTCTTTCTGCTTTGTAGTTTAGTGATGTTTTTTTTTAAATTATTTTCTTTTTCTTTTAATATTTTAATTTTTATTATTTTTTAAAATTTGCATATATTTTGTATAACCATCCTGGTATTTTCCTCACTATCTTATTCCTAAATGATCATTGTTCATGGAATATGCGTATACAGTGTTAAGTCTGTTGGTTTTGTTTGTTATTTTGTTTGTTTTCCTCTGCAGGCATACTTTGAAAATGATAACTGGGTGCGATATTTTCTGCATACTGGCCACTTAACGATAGCTGGCTGTAAAATGTCCAAATCTTTGAAGAATTTTATCACTATAAAAGATGCACTGAAGAAGCATACAGGTGAAGCTTACTTTAGAATTCAAATGCTTTTCATGTAGTTTGAGTGATGTGTGGTAATTGAGCCTTATAATGAAGGTTCCAAAATTGGCTTAGTCTAAGTGTCTTTTTTTCTTCAGTAACTTTAGAATAGCTACTCTGGTTCTCATTGGTATTATCTGTACGGATAATATTGTTCTCCCTTTTTTGGTTGATGTATTAAGAATATTAATTGTCTTAGCCATGACAACATTGGAGACCATAAAAAATACTTTGACTTATTATTGTTATTTTTCTTGTTTATTTTAAAACTTCCAATAGCACGACAGTTACGATTGGCTTTCCTCATGCACTCTTGGAAGGATACACTGGATTATTCAAGTAATACCATGGAGTCGGCTATTCAGTATGAGAAGTTTATGAATGTATGTAAGCCTTCTGTTCCTCCTAGAGTTGTTTATACTTTGTGCTGCCATAACATATTTCAAGCAATAGAACCCAAGGTTGTATAGGCCTTGTACCCAGAAGGAATTTGCTTTCTGTGTTCATCAGGTGGATCTTATAGTATTTCTTTTGAACATTCAGGTGTTTCTATTGAACATTTAATCCATGTGAATACCACAGGCAATAACATTTCTTTGTAAATGGATGCTTTTTCCAAATTTTGACACGTGTGAGCATCTTGGCACTTAGACATAAGATTAGTTTCTTAGTTTAGCTTGCTTAAAGGACTCAGTCCGACAGACATTCTCATAACGTGTCTATCAGATCAGACATTACACACATACAGTTAAGGGGATATAGCCCCTTATATTGTTACCTTGTCTCCTCAACTAATACATCAAACTTCTGGCTTTATGCTTGATAGTTGTAATGTGAATGGCTGGGCACAGTTCTATTCCCTGTGTAGTTTGGAGCAGTGATTTAAACATACATTGCCTACAAGGAGGCTGTCCAGTGTTTTGAGATTGTTGATTTTGGTCTCCAGGTGAAGCTATTCTGCTTTTAACATAAAATGTTTGGCTTGCGTCACAAAATAAGTGAAAATGACTTTCCTCTAAACAGGATAACTGTAGGGGAAAAAAACCCAACCTTGCTATAAAGCCATTTCTATTCTTTGGTTTTCATTCCTAGCTACACCTGAAAATCTGCCATAAAAAGTGTTGTTTTCTAATTGTTTTCTGAATGGTATTGTATTTAAGCAATTTAACATCAGAGAGTATTGTGTTGTATCATGCAGCAGCAAAAACACAGAACTGAATTATGGTCTGACTGTGATTTACAGAGTTACTTGAAGATTGTGGGTTTCCCTGTTGTGACAGATGCTCAATAAATCCAGGCCAAAATAGTGTTAAAACTATAAGGTTTATAAGGCTAAGTAAGAAATAATCCATTTTTTCTTAGTAAATATTGATTCCGTACAATTTAAACAGAATTTCAAATATGTTCTTCTACAGGAGTTCTTTTTAAATGTGAAGGATATTCTTCGAGCTCCCACTGATGTGACAGGCCAGTTTCAGAAATGGGAAAATCAGGAAGCAGAGCTGAACAAAAAGTGAGTTGAGCATTCTTTCTTCTTCTGTGAGTAACCATATGTAGCTGCTTGTTTAATTTCTTTTTTCGTTGAATGACTTACATATGTGGCAGCTTTATGAAGAATTGATGAAGTTGTTAACTTCAGTTGCATTTATGTTAAGTACACTGGCATTGCTCATTGTCCTGTTTAACTACTTTGTTAGACAGTCGCCATTTCCTTCAGTATGTAAAAAACTGTCTTCTTATTTGAGAAGTGACTAATAATTTTGAATACGGTATTTACAGCCATAGAAATAATATTTTATGTGTTTCAGAGTGCAGTGACTAAACTGAGACAAACAGAATTTAAATGACTTGACTAACAGTACACAAAAACTACGGTGCCAGTATTTGAAAATGTGCTACTGAATGGAAAATGGGAGCGATAAGAGTATTGCAGTCTTTCACTTGTATAACAAATTGTCTGTACTGCTTATAGTGCTAACAAGTTCTCACGTGACTTCTTTTATGTATGAAATCTAAATAAAAGCCTCTTGCATTGCAGTACTGTATTTTTTCATAGTTCAGTTCTCTGTGGCGAAGAGAGAAGTTAAGTCCAAGTATAGAGGTTTCTGTTTAGTAACATCCTCTGAAAATTTCATTTTCAGCTTGGGTTTGGTAGTGATAATCAAGGGGAGGAAAGGAAATACAAAGTAACTGAGGGGTCAAAAGGAAGGGACAAAGAAGTAGGATAACAGCATAGATTGTAGGGATGGTTTTTTTGTCACCTTTATCCATCACTTCTTGTTTTTTCTCAGAAAAGGTGTTGTATGAAACAGTAGTATCTTTTGCATGACAAAACGGTACTTTATACACCATATTACTTATTTTGCCTATTTATAACCATTACAAATGTCTGCATTAATTTATTTCCTGTTGTTGCTTCGTTACAACTTTGTAACACTTGTTTTTGTGGCGTGTTAGCTTTTAAATTGGTGTTCCACATTAGAACAATGCTGAACAGAATCCTAAGCTGTTAAGTAGGGATAGGAAATCAATACCAAGTGCTAAATATGCAATTTGTACTGCTTTTAATAACAGATATTATAAGATCAGTTGCTGAAAATGCACTTGATGTAATTTATTTGGTTGGTTATTACCAATTAGGTTATTCTACCTGCCTCTGTCTACAGTAGCAAAACAGCTGCACTGTGATGTCTTTTTCTTGCTCATGCTTCAAACGTGAATTCTGACCACATTTAGGTCCTCTTTAACAGAAGTTCTTCAGAGTAGATTGTAGATATTTTTGACATAAATAGTAAAAAAAAGTGTTTTTCTTCTTAGTTTTTATGACAAGAAGGCAGCGATTCATGAAGCACTGTGTGACAATGTTGACACTCGCTCTGTCTTAGAAGAAATGCGTTCGTTAGTCAGTCAGTCAAACTCCTATATTGCTGCAAAGAAATCTGCCAGACAAATGCCAAACAGACTTCTTTTAGAAAACATCAGTTGCTATCTCACTCAAATGCTAAAGGTATGGTATAGCAAGAGGTAAAGTTGCTAATGCTCTGTGCAATTTTAACTGCTGTATTTTTCAGAGGTGTAGGGATCTGTACAGTTTTCATTTATCTTGCAGGAAACTAGAGATCTGCCACACTCTTGTCAATCGAAACAACCCTAAACTGTAGCACGTGCTGCAGCAGGAAGGATTTGGAGTCCTTTATGTTAAATCATAATTTCTGCTTATGTTCAGTGGTACAGAGCCCTTAATAGATGCATGGAAACTTAGAGAACGGAAGTCAAAATGTCAAATTTGGCAGCATTGTATCTAAATCTGAAAGCCAGTGCTTAATATGCTAAATCAATTAAAAAGCAAACTGTGATATACTATTAATAAAGCAGTAAAATGTGGGTTAAATGAACTAGGTGGCTTCAAAACACTAATATATGTGAGTTTGCTTAGTCTTCGTGTATCTATGACTTGATGCATACTATCTCTTCTTCTTTTTCCTTTTTTTGTTTTTCCCTTAATCAGATTTTTGGTGCCATAGAAGGTGATGACGCAATTGGTTTTCCTGTTGGAGGGAACAGTCAAAACCTAAATGTAAGTGAAGGAACAAAGTACACTACACAAAATTAATGTGTTCTTTTGAAAGCTAAAGTTAGTTAAAGTGATTGCATTTCTGATTTGTAGCTGGGTTACTTCAGATGCAAATATTACAAGTAGAAAAAATGTAATTAATTGGCATAGGAAGTAGGATTTTTCATTTATGAGACTTGCTTTTTTAATAGGTTTATTTGACTTAATGACAGACAAATTGTACAGCAACCAGAGGAAGAATTATCTTGTCTTCTGAATGATGAATCTGTTTAAGAAACCACATTAGCTGCAGACAGCACATGATATAGCATAAAGGCTCATTACAAGGATTTGTGTATTAAGTAGTTTCAAAAATACAATTATACTGATTAAAGCTCCTTGTGGTACACCAAAAACCAGCCTGGAGGCAGCTGGAGTTTCATGCTCATTTCAATCTCTTTTTCTGATCTCGTTTGTAGCCACAGTATTTATCTGGCTTTTGAAGGCTGTTTTTCTTTAGTCACCCAGCAGTACCACTATGATGCAGAATTTTCCTTGAAACATGTGGGAGATACTGATGAAAGTGCTGACGGGCCCTGTAATAACAGTAATGTTTCACAGGATGGGCAGGAGAAATAACTCCACGTGAAAAGCTATCAACTTTGCTCTCTCTCCTTATGATAAAACGTTGACATGAAAAATAGCAGGGGTTTGGCTCAGCATCTGATGCAGAGTAGCTCGTCTCATACCATCTGATGTTCAAAGTTGTGACCATTTGTTCTGTTCTTCCTTGGAAGGACTGATTAAAACATTTGTGATATGGCAAATACAAAACTAAATAAAAACATAAGCAGAAAAAAAAACTTTAATTCACCAAGGGAAGAGAAAAGCTTGCCTGCTGGTTGATAATTTGTTGCCATGTGCAATCATTTTCTTTTTGGGGATTTTTCTTATTAGGGGGGGTTTGAACCATGATTGCACACAGCAACAATAATTATTATGATTATCATCTGATAATTGCCTGTACAAATAGTTACATTGCTGTGTTGTGGAAATCTCCAATCATGATGTAAGATGCATAGTAAGGAAGATAGCCAGCATCAGTAGTGAATTAGTTAAAAATTACTTTGAATTTTAAAAGCAAAGCATCATCTTAACACCAACCCTTAAAGGAAAACAAAAATTAAACCTGTATTTGAGTGTCCATTTAGGCAGTGTTTATGGTAAGACAAGCTTTAGGGAAAGGATTGGCAATAGCTTAGAATGAGAAGCTGTGCCTTTTACTCTTTAGAAGTAATGTTGACAAGGTTAGTAGTAGAGTCAAAAGAATCTGGTATGGAAAGAGGATTTCAACGTCTGTTAGTAAACTACATACACGTACATATATATTTTAGTTCTTGTTGATTTTTTTTTTTTTTTTAATGCAATCAGTTCAAAGAAAACTAGCAGCCAGGTACCCAAAGCAGGTAATTTTGCTTTTGTAGTTGTCTCCTAAAACATTTCAGTCTCTAAGAATTATAATATGGAGAAGTACAATTTGAAAAATGTTTTGGCTCTTCCATTAAATGTTATGCCTTCATTCAGTCTGCCATGCAGATACTTACTTTTCTTAGTAAAAATTACCAGGTGAACATTGAAAGCTTCTCATTAAAACAGAAGGCTGTGGATCAGACCTGGTGTCTCTTTGTCCAAATTAAAGATGAAGGAATCAACAGATCTGAAAATGGTTATCTCCAAAAAAGGCACAACCTTCTTCAAAAGCTCTCAGTAAACAACTGGAGTAATTACCAAGGTTTAGTAATTTGTTTGAAAGGGGAAGAGATCTGAAGTCAGAAAACCTCAGGTTACATAGCCTCATTTTCCAGATGACTTAAGCACTGCTTTCAGGTTAGTTATTCTGGAAATAGCAATCTTTAATCCTTAGATTTCTTATTATATATAATAAAGTAATGATAGTGTGTGCTTTCCTGATGCCAACTCATTTGCATGTTGGGGTAATTTTAGTGTAGTGTAGTAGAGATGTGGCTGTAGCTCAGTTTCCAGAGTAGTAGAGATGTGGCTGTAGCTCAGTTTCCAGAGTCTCTTCTCCGCAAGACTTCTCAGGCTCTGGTAGTGAATGTGACCATGTAACATTCACATTTATAAAACATTTTATAAAAAGTTTTAAATGAGCCCCTCAGCTCCTATAACACATGGGTGCTTTTAGAGTATAACAGCCTCTGTGGACTGCTATGGTTGGAGAAACTCTTGAAAACTATAGAGGAAAGAAAATTCTGCTTTTACTTTATTTTCTGTCTCCCTCGCCATTCAAAGTAATTCAACTTTTACTATAAGCAGTCCCCTAGGTGCCCAGCTTCTCATCTTGGGATTCCAGAAACGCAATGGCAGACAGCACTGATATGTAGTTGGTTTTGTAATTGTCCACCGTGCTCACAGACTGCTTGCCGTTGTTATTTATCCCCACTGACTGCAGGATTCTCAGGATAACCTCTTGAGCTTTCATGACTAGCATTTATTTATACCTGAAATGGTTCGGCAGTAATCTCCCCCATGCTTTTTGTGGGGGAGGATGAAGTACAGGCAATGCACAGTATTGGAACTATAGAGCTAGGATATGCTAACATTTGAGGAACAGAGCTGTGTTCTAAATGCAAATAAGTCTTAGCATCATCTTCACCTGGTATTATTTGTGACGAGCAGTTTGACCTAAGACAGCACAAGACCTGAATGGACATACAACTGGGTGTAGCTCTGCAGCATGCTTTTGGCCACAGTTTTTATCTCTGTTGTACACTGTAGTTAGCTGGACTGTTAGCAAAACACTGTGGAACTGTTGTATCAGTAACTGCAAGGACAAGAAAAAGGGTTGGGGGGAGGAAATTCATTTTATTGGCACAAGAGAAAAATTGTCAGATAATACAAATTATTGTCCCTCCTTTGACATCAGTAGAGCAATGACATTTTTGATAGGAATAGAGCTACTTTAAGGGTCAATTTCCATCCAAAAGCTTGTAAATACGGGCTAGTTAAAAACTCATTTAAAACTATTGTTAGTTAATTGTAAAAATAATTATCCTGCAGATTGAATCTACAGTGATGCCATACCTACAAGTTCTTTCGGAGTTCAGAGAAGGAGTGAGACAAATTGCCAGAGAGAAAAAAGGTGAGAATTTACTTTTTCCTGCATTACTGCATATGAGACTCAAAGGATGCAAGAATCAGAATGGGCAGGGTAAGGAGGATCCATCTGCTACAGTTGCTTTGCTTAGAGAATAAAAGTAAAGCATCTTTAAATCAGAGTTACTTCGAATATTTACATCTGTGTTACCTATCTCTTTAATTTGGGAATCCCTTACAGGCCGCTAGGCTTGCTTTGTTTGAATTTTTGAAGAATCTAAAAGGTTAGGAATGAAGAGGAGTAGCTGTTGTTTCTCTAAGTAGAGTGCTCCTGCTTCCTATGTTTCAAAGTGGCCATCACCTGCCCCAGGGAGACTGCATCCTCTAAAAGTGTAGATTGCTACACACTAATGCAGTCTGTGTTTAAATAGCTTGAGATGTTCCTTCTTTGCTAGCACAGCTGATAATTCATTGCTCTCTTAAGCAAATTCTTCTAGAATTTTCCTAAAAATTGTTTTGGGCTTCCCCTCCAAGCTTTTGTGAAAAGTGTGTGTGTATCCTTGGTCTAAAATGTGACTTTTGACCTTTTACTATTTAACATAAACATGTGTTTTATTTTTTCTTTTCTTTCCTCTCTGATGGTTGAGCTAAGTTGGCTTTCCCTCGATAGCAGTAAGGTCTGAATATCGTGGAGCTGCTTGTAGATCATTTTTAAAGTATTTGGTACAAGGCTGCATACTGGCACTTGAGTTTCTTACTTGGAAGGTATTGATTTTTTTGCCTAAAATAAACTGGTGAGTTAGAACAGAGCTGGATCTGATTGCTATCTGGTTGGGATGCAGAGCGATGGTACAACTTTACAGTTTGATCAGAGGAGCTCCTTTCATTAAACTCTTGGATTATATAGAAGTTGGTTGGCCTGCACTGACATACTACTGGTTTGTTTCCCTGTGCCAATTAAATTCTTGCTTGTATGAATTGTTAATTACTGTAAAAGTTGTTCTGAGTAATGGCTGGGGATATCACCTCTATGTGGTTGTAAGTGAGAGGAGTTTCCCCTGCACAGACATGTGCTGGCAGAATATTGTTAAATATGAATTAACACGTTCAGTGTTGCCCTAAGTACTCTCAGAGGATGTTTCATCTGTAAAGGCTGCAGAGTAAAGCAAATGTCTTTGTCTGTATATATACAGCTTCTATGCCTGTGTGAAACATTTCACAGTGTACACATTTGTAAACCTCTATCAGTAAAAATCAAAATGTGCATACTTTTTGTCACCCAGAATGACTAGCATTCAAACATAATAATGAAATACGTTCTCTATGTTATGAGTGTACTAGTATTTAAAATGGAGACCTACAGTGATGATTTGCACGTGAATTTTGGCTTAATTTGTGTGTATATTTAACCCTGTTACTAGACAAAAGAAGGAAAACACTGCGTTCAAACTAAAAGGTAGAGAAATGCAGAAAACTTCTGCAAACGATGTCAATAATGGGTTGTTCAGAGCACCACTTGCTATCTCGTGCTCCCTGAGATTTTACTTAACTAACTGCACAGACTCCTATGTGCTTATCTCTGCAGTAGATCTGTGCTCTAGTGCAGCCCCTGATGCTGGGGAAGATTTCCTATTAGTAATGAATCGTTATTCTGCTGTTCAGGCAGGAACAAATCTCTGTAGCCATTGGTTGCTTGCCCTGTGACATCTTAAGTGATCTTAAAGATATCTGTGATTAAACTTTGCCTGCATCTTCATTTCCTACCATGGATGTTTGTGCTGTCTCACTCTTAAGGTGTTTCTAGGACACAGTGCAAAACCCTCTGCCCTCTCCCAAATGTATCACAACTCACTGGAACTGCAGCCAGATTTGTTCATTGCAACTAAGCCTCTATGAACATGGTTCACCGTGTGTAACTGTTCTTCATGCCCCGTCCCTGGAGGTGTTCAAGGCCAGGTTGAATGGGGCCCTGGGCAACCTGATCTAGTATACATGGAATTTTAGTGGCCCTGCAAAGAAGGAGAGTTGGAGCTTCATCATCCTTGAGGTCCCTTCCAACCCAGGCCATCCTGTGATAAGGAAAAATAATGACTTAGTTCATGACAAACTAAACAGCTCCTATAAAATGTAATATTTTTCCCCACACAGAGTCATTCTGCTGATTTCCCAGCAAGGAACACCGCCCTGCAATGGGAGTAGTAGGGCTGCTTTTTCCATTCTGTGATATTGGAATGGATGGTGCACAGTCCACTGTTCAGCTCTCTGAGGCTCTGAGAACTATGGAAGAGATGAAGGCAAAGGCCAGGAAATGCTAGTGGAATGTTGCTTTCCTGCCTCCTCTTCTTGAGTTCTTTTGCTAGGGAATAGAGAGCTTTGTGAAAGGTGTTCTTAAAGAGCCAGCTCTGCTCCACTCCTTTATCTCTGAAGACAGCTTTCCTGTCTTGTGAAGTGAGGAAATGCTTTATTTTGACAAGTTTGAATAAGGAAAATACTGAGAAAACTAGTTGGAAAAGGAAATATGGTTATGATGAATGTTGTGCAAGTCAGGCTCTGTCTTCTAACACAAGGCAAAAGGGGCATTTGGGGACATGAAAATGATGTTTCTTAACCCAAAAATTGACATAAAAATAAGAAATCAGAACTCAATGGAATTTAATGAGTTTGCTATACATTTTATGTGGGTATTAAAAGTAACTGGAATTATAACACTGTCTAAATATTTTGCATAGATTATTAAACATATACTGCAAAGAATGCGCAGCATCGGGTTACAGGACTAATGAACTGCAAGCCCACTCCAGTTGAGAAATTTCCATATTCCTTGTTATATGAATCTGTTCTATTCCAACAATGTAACTTTTTTCATCCTAAAAGTGGTGAGACAGAGAATTAACAGCACTGCTATATATTCATATATAAATACATACATATATACATAAATAAATTCATGAAAAAACTTTTTTACAGTGCTGAACTGAAACTCTCATGACAGTGTTCAGGACTAATAGGGGTATCTTGGAAGAAATTTATGAATTCAGAGTCCTTGCAGAAACATGCTTTCTGTAGCTAAAAGAAGAGAGAATGTACTTAAGAACACTCATTGCTTTAAAACAAAAGGCCCTTTTCTGGCCAGTGTGAGAGAGTGGCAATTTCTTAATTGCAGTTAATAAGCATGTGTCAGGATGGATGTGTACTTCCACCCAATAAATCATACTTCAGTGAAAGTATTTTTCATGTTCCATAGTAACTGAAGTGCTGCAGCTGAGCGATGCTCTTCGAGATGACATCCTTCCTGAACTTGGCGTTCGATTTGAAGATCATGAAGGTACCCAATTTAGTGACTTGCAACTCTGTAGATAGCTATTCTTATGGCATTGTTTTCTGAAGATGGGGGAAAACAAGCTATCAGTACTAGAATAGAATAATCCAGCATACTCAAGTACTTCAAACTGATTACTTAGTAGAATTCTAATGTATATGTATATTGTATGAATGCAATTTAGAGTATACGTAGAATAAAAATGTACAGCACAAATCTGTTTCTATAGTATCTAACTGCTTAGTCATTTTTAAGTAGTCATTCAGTTGTATTTTCATTCAGCTTGGAAAAATAAAGTTATCGCAGGTTAAATACATTTATTTTTGACGAATGAAGCACTGGAAAATCATTCATCTGTTTTTGCTTCTTCAGGACTTCCAACTGTGGTTAAACTAGTGGATAAAGACACGTTATTGAAAGAAAGAGAAGAAAAGAAAAAGGTTAATATTTTAAGCACTCTGTATCTTTCTTGCATTTAAAGTAATATATAAACTACATATACCTTTATATTTCCTGGTAATCTACAGGCCTAGTGATATGGAAAATTATATACTAAAATGGATACTGAAATTATAGTTGTGTTCAAGAAGGGGATTTTTAAAACAGTAGCTGCTAGAAAATTCTGCATGGGATATATTTAAATTTTGTTTATTTTTGTTTATAAATCTTAGTATAATTAAGGGATGTCGAATATTGCGTACATGCTGTCTTATCTCTCTGAAAGAATCATTTCAATGAGAAACTGATTCTGACTTCTTTCATCTGTACAAATGAAGGTGACGTTTTCAATAGAACCGGACTGCATTCATTTGCTATATGGAAACAAAATGCAGTGGGTAAATTATAATTGATATAGCATGGATCAGTGAGATATTCAGAGTATGGGATCAAGAATTCATATCTTGCTATATAATGAGGCCTAAATCATATACAAACTGTCCATATGGACGCTTTCCTGTTGGTACTTCCTAGCTTAATGTTTGACTTCGTAACATTTTGAAGTACCTCTTTATATATCTGTCTTCAGTTTTAACAGATATAGACTTCTATCATGGCAAGAAATTGTTGGAAGACTTCCAAACACTTCTCCTTCCCAGAGGACTTTTTGTTAAGAGAAAAACAATACAGAGTTTTGGCCATTTCCAGGTGTTTCCAGCCAAAAAAAAAAAAAAAAAAAGGAAAAAAGCATTTGAGGACAGTTTGTATGTAACTGTTGGGTGGAACCTGCAGCTAGAGTACATTTAATCTGAAAACAGTGTTGTGTTCAGTACTGGCAGAACCTTTGGAGATCTAATGTGTCTCTCCTAAGCAAATGCTAGATTTATTTTTAAAAGTATTTAAGTTGTCTAAATTGGGATAGCTGTTTCCCTAGGAATATCACAGGGTACAACTCCTTGAGAAGCTGTGGTTTCTTCACAGTTTGATGCAAGAGCTTAAAATATCAGGGAAATGTGGTCTTTTTAAAGTCATTTGCAAAACGGTTTTCCCTATGATATGGCAGGACCGTTTATTTTGCAGGTTTTTTAGTGTTTTTTTTTTCCACAGGTATGCACTTCACATGCAAAATACATTCTGAACAGTTAAAACTGGTTTAGCTGTGATTAAAAACAAATGAAATCAAAGTCCTACAGTGAGAAGTACCAGACAATCCTAATTACAAGGCACAGTGTTTTTGCTGTAGGTTACGCTGCCAGTTCTGTCTGTAATTGGATATCCAGGGAAGCTAGCTGGCTCGGATTTTATAGAAAACAACCAAATGAAGCAGTTACCTTTTACTCATTAACACTGCCTTTCACAGATTGAAGAAGAGAAGAAAAGGAAGAAAGAAGAAGCAGCCAGAAAAAAACAAGAGCAGGAAGTAAGTGTTCAGATTAAAATAATCTGATTTTGAAGAAAACTTTTAAGAGCAATAGTTAAATGCAAGAAAGACTGTACTGGAACAGAGGCTCTCTGCCCAGCCTTAACTGGGCCTCCATTTGATAACTTTTCTGTGCTTTCCTGATCAAAATTGATTTGGCTTGCAATTTATATTTGAATATTCATCTCCTTGATGGCTCCTTTGATAGAGCGGCCATCTTTGAAAACAAGACTGAAGAATGCAGAAATTTCTCAGACTTTGTAGCGTGTATTTCAGTCTGTAGACAGTATTACTTCCTTAATTAGCTTTTTTCATTCTTCCAGAAAATTGATTCCCTTGCATTGGTGTAAACTAGTTGGAAAGATTTCAAAGATGTGTTAACTCACAAATAATAGAAGTTCCATTTATTTTCAGTGCAATTACTTGCATCCTTATCCTGCTGTGACATGCTTAGAAACGTGTTCTTGCCAGCAAGAAACTGCTGATACAGGTTCCCTGTGTGGGAGGTCCTTGCTAAACATTCTTTACAAATAGCAGTATTCATTTTATGTTTACACTTAAAACACTAAGGAACCAAATAAGCAGAAAACAGGTGTATTTTTTAGAGCACACTGTTTAGAGTTGTTTCAGGTTCCTGCAATACAACTATTTTATAAAGTAGTTCTCTGTAAATGTAAAATATCAATTTATTTTTATTTTCCTGGACAAACACAGCTAAGATTTATTGAGTCATTCCTCAATGAAAGGTGCTTTTCCCATGATAAGCAATTGTGAATTGAAAGTTCTTTGATTTGCAAACTATGATCTACTTTTTCATTTGCACACGTTCAGGAATGGCTTTTTTAAAACATAGGTTGTCAGTAATTACTTATGATGCTAACACGGTTAATGCATGCTTTATATTACAGGCAGCAAAACTGGCAAAAATGAAGATTCCACCACATGAAATGTTTAAATCGGAACACGACAAATATTCCAAGTTTGATGAAAATGTAAGAAACTTTTCTTTCAATATGGAGTGCTTTTCCTTTCCCATCTGTACATATTTGATTATATGTCTACAAAGCTGATCTTGTTCCAAAACAGCTTGGGCAGTGCTATTAATGTAGGAGAGGGAGGAAAGGAGAGAAAGGGAAAGCAATGTATTAATTTTCTTGCACATACCTTGCATTGTGTAGCAAGACTGTCAAACTGTTAATCATCTCATGGGTATTTTCATTGCACGTTGGTCCTCTTTAGCCCTTCCATTACAAAGCAACACTGCAGATCTGTGCCTAGGAATATGCATTAGTTTACAGATCTGTTCCCTTGTTTGGAGGCAAGGATGACTCTTGTACAAAATCCCCAGCTCTGTCAGAGCCGATGGAAACTGCCACTGCTCTGCTCCCCTCCTCCATCCTGTGGTAAGGAGCTATACTGGTAACTTGGCTCTGGTTGCTCCTGTGAGAATAAAAGCCATTATTTGGAAAACAAAGCACTGTTTCTTCAGTGTTTGATCCTATTTCTGCCTGTCCTTTTCACCCATTCAAACTCAGGCCCTCGGGACAAGTAAGAATAAAGAGTGAAAGCACAGGAAAATGCGCACATAAGCCTGGGAGAAGATTGTAGAAACTGAATGCATTTTCTCCATTAAATACAGAAAACTCTTAAGGTTTTTGCTTTAAGCCTTGGAATTGATATGCTACCATCATGAAAAGTGGTATTTTAACCATCTCTTTATAGATTAGTTATCCTTCTCTTAACTATAACCATCTAGAAATTAGTGCTTAAGCTTCCCTTACTTGGTAGAGGCCAGAAAACAAACATCACCCTCTGTTCCTTCATTAACTTGGAAGGGAACATACACAAGTAGACTAAATTAACCAAGATGTACCTCCTTCTGAGAATTTGTCATTAATTGATGTTATCCTCCTATGTCAGGCAAACAGAGAACAGAATTCTCTAAGGAGCAAAAGCAGTCCAAAATGTATCCAAATGTATATATGTATATATGTATTTTATATTTTAGGGATTTCCCACACATGATACAGAAGGCAAAGAACTCAGCAAAGGACAAACTAAGAAGCTAAAGAAACTTTATGAAACCCAAGAAAAACTATACAAGGAATATCTACAAATGGTGCAGAATGGAAGTGCAAACTGACAACAATGGGACTTTGTTTTAGAAGGCAGGAGTTGGATCAGCATTGAAGACGTGAGCATATACTGATGCTCGTATTTCTGTTTACACTTTCTATTATGTGCAAAGTAAACCTCCTGTTTATGAGGACTAGCAATGTCATCTGGAAAGTCAATAAATATTCATTCATTAAAAAAAAAAAATCCTCCTAAGAAGTTTCCTCACAACAGTAGCAACAGGTTAAATGGTCGCCAGTTCTGTTTGAGCAGATGCTGCTCAGTCAGCAAATCCACAGGAGGATTCTTGTTTATTATAGTTGTCCAGAGTTTGGTTAATTTGTCCTGCATACTGATATCTACTACTCAGTTGTAGCCTGCATTCGCATATATGTCACAGTCAGCAAAACTTACTACTAAATGGAAGCTGAGTAATTTGTCCCACACTGAGAAAGTATTTTCCAGATGATTTTAGTAACTTTCCATAAGCAGGAAAAACTGGGTAGTTTCCACTATGATACTTCAGCTCCTGTTACTAAAAACTTTCCTAAGTATACCCAGAACACTTTGCACAGTAGAAGCTAACAGTCTCTTTGTTGCAAAAGGGAACAGATCATCATCTTTGTTTAACCTGCAATTGCAGACAAGTGGGTAAGTACAAGGCAAATATACCTGCGTTGGACATAGCCACTAGGCTATGTTCCTTTCCTTAATTAAAAGTTATAAATATACTCACTTTATCTTAATATATACCTTCTGAGATACCAAGATGAGCATATTTGGAGTAACGGAAAGGCCTAGTAGTTTTTTTCTTGTTTATCTGTATTTGCCTTGAAAACATACCTAATGTTGAGTTCAGTAAAGCACAGGCATCTTGTACATGGAAAATAAAATCTGTTATAAAGTACAAGTTGTATGTGACCATTGTTCAGTAAGGAAAAAAAATACAGCTTACCTTTATTTAACAGCCATCTCCTTAAAATATAGTTCACAGATGTTCTCCTTTAGCGTGATGTTACTAAGTTAATTAAAAAGCATTTTGCATTCAATATTCTGCTAATTTCTAATTAATTGTATAAATGCATGCTTAAAGTGGCCATTTAAAAGGCCAGACAGAGCCACGATGGCAATTTCTCCATTCTTTCATTCTGTGAACAAAAGAGGATCAGTTGCATTTTTACACCATTTTAAACCCCTTGGTATTTTCAGGCCGTTTCTTGTCAAGCTCCACTGTATTTTTTGTAAGGTAAGGTCTGGTTTGTGCACTACCTTATCTTCCTCCCAGTACATTCCCCAGGATGCCTGTGCACTGAGGATATCCATAATGAGATGGATTGTGCCTGGGCTTGCAGGCACAAGATGCTGCTTCTTGGCTGTACAGGTTTCCCCGATTCCAAGCTTCCTATAGCCCTAGACAGATTCCAGGACTACTTCTGCAAACTAGAGTAGGAATATTAACCCTGAATCATCTCGAACCACAGCATACACTTTGCTGCCTTCCTGAACAGTCTGTTCTGATGTTGCTACTCAAGGTGAAACGGTAGCAGTAATTTGCTTAGATTCCTTTTTGGTGATTGGAGTTGGCACTTGCTTACCAGAAACACAAAGCTACCTGGCACATGACCACAGAGGAAATTCATTAATCCACTGCTGTCATGGGCTCTTCATTTTCTTAAGATGCCTGTATTACCATCCTAGCCTGCACCCTCACTGTTTTTTTCTCCACCTGCTGTATTCATAGTAGAATCTCATCCAATTCCATGATTCATGCACTACATCAACGTAGAAGAATTCATTTACAATGCTGTTTTTCCTTCCCGGTTGCTTCACTTTGTTTCTGGGACAGCTCGTTGCATAGATCTTCAGAGTGCTTCAAGACTTAGTATTTCTTGAAAATTCGGTGTCCTCTTTCTTCCCACATGCACACAGTGCTTCCTTCCTAGATTCTTTTCATCCATAGTTACTCATGTCCCCGAAGCTTAAATAAGGTTCTCTACTGCATTTACTGCCTCATTAAGATTTTACTCTGACTGCAACAGTATTTAGCTGATGTGCTTCTTGCGTTTTGTTTGATTTTTGATTGTTGTTTTGAAGATTCTTTCCAGTCACCTCAGTGTATCGGAAATATCACTGCTGCTGAAATCATCTTTATTTTCTGGTACTGCAGAAACAGCATTCCTGTCTTTGTACTATCTCTGTACACAATCAAGTCTCTTAAAATCATCGGGATTCTTCTCACAGATATTGTAAGAATCAGAGACTTTGAAATCCTCTCCTGTTCGGGCTCACCTTCAGTTTCCTGGGTGATGCTTGTTCTTCCACACAGCTCCTTACTCTCCCTGTTTTGTATAGTGTCTTGCCATCTAATTCTTTTCAAAATTGCCCTTTCCTCTTCAATAAAACCCTCAAAATCTTCCCATACTTGAATACTTCTTCCCATATAAGAACTGTTTGTCCAGTTATGGTTTTTTTTTCTTCCTTGAATGTTTCAGCTGTCCTTGGAAAGTCAGCATTATCAGCAAGGAAAATATCTGCTTCATGGGGCTTTTCTATTTTTCCAGAAAAAAAAAATAATAAAAAAAATCACATGAACTGGCAACATGTTCAGTGAAGAAGCTGCTAAAATATTTTATTTCGATACACAAACAGGAGATGACTTCATTCTCACCAAAGAAAGTGAGAGCTTGGAGAACTATGGAGTTCCTTTTTCCAAAAGCAGCAAGATAATAAACAAAACGACCTTGGCCAGGAGTCAGAAAAACAGGCTTTGGAATTTGTAACCAAAAAATCAAATTCCATATCAGTTACTTTATCTCTGCAGCCTCAATACAGAACAAAATTACAGTACGCTGAAGGAAAGCTTGTTAGCAAACAAAGAATCCTCCAGGCTAAGATATGTGCCCATGAAGACAACCTTTCCAGCGTAGGTGTGCAGATTGATCCATGCAATCACTAAGATGCACAGCACAGTGCCTTTTCCCTGGCAATCTATCAAGGTGTCACTTAAGCAAATTCCATTGCAGTTCCTTAGCAAGGGTGACTTGGCAACCAGGAAAATGCAACAGCGATAGTCTGCATTCATTGTCCTGGTCACCTATCTCAGCCCAGAAAAGGGAAAGGACACGATCTTGTAGCCACCTGTCTTAACCAAGACTTTAAACTAATGAGTGCTTAATTACATTGAAGTTTCTCTCTTCGACCTTTTTATCCTAATGTTTGTGTTTGCTTTTCACTGCTCCAGGAAATCACCAATGTATTTTAAACGCGTGAAGAAGGAAATCTCTGCCGCATGCAATGTATCACTTCAGGTTCTTTTCCTACATTTTAAGCTATTTAAAACATCTCAGGGTAGCTTCAAAACAACTTTATTTCTTCCTTTGAGCAATTTCTGCTATGCAGATGTGGAATTTTTTAGTCTTCTCGGTGATTTCACAGGGCGATTTCTATGCAGGAACCCAGCACCACATGCATAGTACTCCTCCCTTGAGACAGAACAAATTCATTAAGAAGCACGTTAGCTACTGAGTATCAAGGCTTCTCTTGACAACGATCAAAGCTCTTCCTCAGCCTCCTGAAAAAATCGTTGATGAGTTTGGTCTCATCTCTCCAATTGGGTTGTAAATGTCTGATGTCTCGCCGAGCAAAAGCAGTTTCCATGAACAGCCACCCAAGAGCAGGAGAGGCGGACACTGTAATGCCAGTTAGAGCCCTCAGCCTAAGCAGGAGCACCTAGTGCATCCGTTCGGCAGTTCTGCCACACTCCCTGCGCTCAGTGTAGGCTCTCCAAGCTCTCGTTATGCTAGACCGCGTGTGAAAGCAAGCCGGTGTGATTCAGCAAATCTCTTTTTGCAGCTCTCTGCAGGGCAGCAGCACCTGACAGACAGCAAGATGACGGCACAGACTGTGCTTCACCCACAGCCTTATTAGTGCCTGCCACCAGGGCACGGCAGTCAGCACAGATCCCTCCTCACTGCTCGGGGGAGATGGATGCCTTTGGGGGGCACCGACACCCACGGACCTAAGGTGATGGACGTCTCCGGGAAAGACTTGTAGCGCTCCAACCTGCTTCAAGGCTTTAATTAGCAGTCCAAAAGAAATCTAATTCGTTTTTACCAGGCCACGCTAAACTTAATAATTAGGAAGCCGTCCGCACTTTGATTTACCTATCTTCTAACTCTGAAATCCGGTAATATGCAGAGAGGATTTTACATCATGAACCCGTTTATAACCAGTCACAACGGAACTCTGCAACCGCAACCCGAGGCGCCGAGCGGACGCCGGGGCAGCGCACCGGGCCCGCCTTCAAGGGCAGGACCCCGCGGATGGCCCTTCCCCGCCAGCGCGCGGGGGCTGACCGCCGCCATCTTGTCCCCCCTCCTCCGCACGCGCTCGCTGCCGCTTTCAGGTTACACCCTGCCGCCCCTCCACCCCCCGCCCCGTCCGCCATCACGCGCTGCCCCCGCGGGCCGGCAGCTCCCCGCACGCCTCTGCCTGCGCGCACGCGGCCCTCCCCCCCCCCTCCCGCCTCCGCGCTCTCCCGCTGATTGGCCGAGCGCCGCGCCGTCGGATAGTCAACATGTCCCGCGTGCGGCACGGCGGCCGTGCCGTCGCCAGCTCCAATCGGCGGCGATTTTACTGAGGGAGGCGCTCGCGTTTTGGCCAATGAGAGGCGGCTTTCTTGGCGGCGGCGCAGCCCGAGTGAGCTTGAGAGGAGCCTGGCGCTGCTGTGGGGACGCGGCGCGGGCAGGTGAGGAGCTGCGCGGCTCCGGAGCGCGGGCGGCCCGCGGGGTGAGCGGCGGGGACGGGCCGGCAGCCGTGAGCACGGCGCGTGGGCGGGGGGCGCGTGGGGTGGCCGTTATGGCCCGCCGTTAGGGCCCGCCGTTAGAGCCCGCCGTTAGAGCCTGCCGCGGGGTGGGGCTCGGGCGGCGGTGGAGGCCACCCGCAGCCGCCTGGCGGAGAGGGGCGGGCCCGGCCCGCTCAGGAACCATTTTAAGGCTGCCCGGGGAAGTCTACGGCGAGGGTTGGGGTCGTGGTGAGGGTTGTGGCCGTTCCGGCCACATGGATGACCACGCTCGCCCGCTGTGCGTTGCCTGGCGGCGGGCCCAGCCTTTCCCCGCCCTCCCCGGGGAGTGGGGGGAGGAAGCGGGCGGGAGGGCCGTGTGCGTAGCGAGAGGCTGCTGCGGCGCTCGGCTCGCAGCGCTCCATTCCGGTCAGACCCTGCAGCGCTTCGGTCGAGTGCGCCTCTGCCATTTGACCTCGGTCACGGTCTAATGCCTCCTCAGCGTGCTCCTGCGGGTTACCTTTCCCCTTATGAAGGCCCCGTTCTCCACGTGAGGGGGTCGTTTCGCGTTTTTGCTGCTCCAGCAAGTGTTTACCACGTATAATAACCTAATTGGTAGGATCTGTCCGTTACGTTCTGTAACGTATCTCTACAGGTAGGAAGGTAGAGAAGTGAGCGTGTGAATTCTGCAGGTGAAGTCAAAACCACTAGGGAATTTTGATTAACTTATCTTTAACTAAAATAATATCCCCTCAATATGACTTTAAGGGTGCTGAGGTACTGCTAATGGCTTGTGGATCTGATCAGCAAGTGACGTTTTTCATGCTTTCCATCTCCTTTCGCTTGCAGAAGGCATCAAAGTGTTACATTTGTGGCTGCACGCAGAGTTGCTTCCCCACAGGTCTAAAACGGAAGTCATAGCTTTCCCTCCTGGTTTGTTGTAGATACGGAAGCAGTGATGTTAGTGGGTGGAAGGCTTCCTGAAAGTTCAGGAGCCCATTAGTTCCTTGCTTTATGTTCTAGCTTAGAACGGCTTTTACAGTGAGATGTAGGCTTCTTAGTGGAGAGGATTTATGCTCTGTACGCTTTCAGGAATATCTCTGGCCATTAAAGCTGCCTTCTTTGAGGTGTCACTTGTCCTTAGGGTGAACTTTCACAGTCTTAAGACTGTTACAGATGTATGACCATTTCCTGCTCTTCTAGGTGACCTGTGCTGTGTGACATTTGTTGTAGACAAATTGCAGCAGTGTCTCTTGTTGGACAGGTGGTTGCTGTAGGCTCCTCTTTCCCCTCAGCTTTGCATCTGTGTTAGTTATTTGAAAACTGTGAGCTGTCCAGAAGTATGGATTTGGCCTCTAATTGATGGTGATAGTGGTTATAATAATACCTTACAACATTCTTTTCTTCGAGTTCAGTAATGTTATTATTTTTTTCTTTCGTTGTCTACACGCTGAGATTGGGGGAGGAGGGGAAAAGCTCAGTGCTTTGTGCCTGTGCTTCTGCAAGATGTGCATCTAATGTTTGATCTGAAATCACCTTGCTTTGTCCTTCCCTGCTCCTGCCAGCTTTTACTGAACAGTTGTGTTAGTAATTCTGCAGCTGCTAAGTCATTGGAAGTCGGCTGTAATGGCTGCTGGGTATTAGAAGCTGTTTTGGGGGAAGCTTTTAATTTTTTTATTCATACACTTCTTTTTGTTTTTCAGGGACTGAAAGAAAAACTTTGGAGAGATAGACCAGACTTAAAGTATGTATTTGTACCAGCAAACGGTGTCTTGCCAATTTTTGTTCCTTGTTACTTATGTGCCTAATTGATGTCTTCCAATGGAGTTTAGGTCAACTGCAATTTAGAAGTTACGCATATTGCAGAACCTTTATTCCGTGTCCTCTAAACGTGAATGACAGGGGAATGAGAATTGTGTGTTTCTTCATCAGGGATGAGGAATATTTCCTTGTAAGAAAAGCAGCACAAATAACAGAGGAAAACATTTGTGCGTGGAGTTATTTTTTTCCATTGGGCCTGTGACTGGTCCTGCCTTGGGAGAGACGAGTCTTTAAGGCTAATTTTTAAGTAATGTGAGTCTGCATTTTTAGTTGCTTACTGTTGCTGCTCCTAATAGTGACCAGGATCATATAACTTGTTGGCTGAACTCTACTATTAGGTCACTTTGTTCTCTTACCTTTTTGATCATCATTTTTTTTTTTCTGCCTTCTGTATGTTATGGAAGGAAAGATTCGTGAATGTTTCTTTATATCTTCAGCTGTAAGATAGCTGCATCCTTTCACTTTGCTTCATGAGATGACTGCTTTTTATTGTCACTTGTTATGTTTAGGGCAAGAATAAGTGTTGCCAGAACACTTGTGTGGGTTGCTGACACAGAACTAGACTACAAGAAAGAAGGCCCTTTGACTGTTCCTGGTCTTAATCTATAGGTTGGTTCAGGGGAATTTTTGATACATATTAGTCAGTTTTCCTCTGGAATAATCAGAAGAGTACTTATAATCTAAAGAGTATATGCTTTTTAATTCAATGTAAGTGCTTGTGAAAGTGTTACTTTTCTAAGCTAAAGCAGGAATTGGCATTTTCCAGATGGAGGAGTGTGTGCATTTTCAGATCCTCCTGTTCTAACTGCTGCTCCAATGCCATTGGCATTTGTGTTCTCCTGTGGTAGCGGTCTTTTAGAAGCTGGTCTAAAGATCTGTCTGCTTGGGCATTATAGATAACAAATCAGACCTGATTACTCCTAAGAATGATGAAAAATTCTTTTTATTGTTAAACCTGACCCACATCTACTGTCTTGAAAACTTGATAGCATAAAATCAGCTGTACAGTCTATAGTGAGTACTGGGATTTGTAATGAACTATGCCTGGAACCGGGGTTGGGGGAGAGAGGAGGAAAGGAACTGGAGGGAGGTGAAAACCAAAAGTAGATCTCTTTCAGTGTATGACACAGCCTGGTAAAGAAATAGCAACATAATAATTTTGGTAGTGTGGCCCTGGTGTCTCAGCAGGGCTAATTTAGATCTTGGGGGCTGGGGTAATTGTATGAAACTTGGTTCCAGGCATTGCAAATACCAAGGGTTCTACTTCCACAGTTCTTTGTTTTCCCACATGCATTCAAGGCAAATCCCTTAAGGAGGGGATTTTTTTCCTTTCTAATTGCTGTCAAAAAGTCTCTTATGTGTAAATAACTTCTTCAGTATCTTGCTTCTCCTTACTTAGCAGTGTGTTTAGGTTGTTGTTCTGTATGTCACAGCAGAAGCAGCTATTCACAAATAATCTTGATTAGGCAGACGCTTTCCTGCTCAAGTGACATGAGGGGAAAAAAAGTTCATTCAAACTTTCATCATTTTCAGATCAAGCATTCTAACACAGGTTAAAAATTCATTACTTGCTGTGATACTGTCAAGAAATGAGGAATTAATATGCTCATTTCTTCCTCTTTGGGTTTTTATTTATAAAAAAGAATGCAGAGCAGTCCAGGAAACTGTGCCATCTGTTTTTAGGATAGAGATTTATTCCCGTTTATAATGTTTCTTTCAGTTCATATTTAACAGAAAAAATGTTTTTCAGGGTGGGATGAAAGCTCTTAATGGATTGTTTAAGAAACTGTTTCATTTAGATAGGATGTTATGGAAGCTGTTCACTTCACTGCATGAGTTTGTGTGTGATGACTTTCCTAGCGGAAGTAGAAGGAGCAGGAGCTGATTTATTTTGAGGTCTTAAATGTTGCCCTATTTTATTTTCACCTTTATATTGAGGCAAACAAGAAAAAAAGTTCTATTAAATCATTTCTAAACACCGTATTTCAATTTGCAGGTGGATACAGGCACACAGATGGCAGATAACAGGTATGTTGGACCCATTTCCTGAAATGAAGTCTGGTTACAGATTTGGTCTTGTGGGAGAATTTATCTTTCTTTTTTAAACCTATGAAGAATATACTGCCAAACTTGAGTAAGAATAAAATGGAAATATTTTGTATAATTAGACTGCTTTTCCTTACAGGAAGGTACATATGTTTGTTTGATGCACTGGAATCTGTGAGCATTTCCTGTTGGCTCTGGAATTGCTGTTACTGGGTTAATGTGATTAATGCTGTCTAGACTCAGTTTTTCAAGTTCATGTTGAGACTTCGAAGATATTGCAGATCTCTCTCTGTTTTGTGGTTCCGTGTGACTTCTGCTTGCAGAAGACACTTTTCATTCTCTAGCTTTCTTACTGTTTTTAGAAGAAATAGCTGTTTTTAAGCTGGTGTAAATGCATGCATGAAGCTGCTCTTTCGGGGCTTACATTGCACCAGGATTAGCTGGCCTATCGAGCAACTAAAAAGTACTTGCATGTGTAGTGTCCTTTCTCCTTTTGTATCTGAGGTAAGATTAGTCTCAGAAATACCCAGTCTGAGTTTTGCAACCTCTAAACTGGCAGGAAACATAGGGAATGCTTGCCCACTGTTGACTCATTCTGAGCTCTCTGTTGTTCCAGCACAGAAAGTGTGGTGGAAGGCAGGAGCATCTTTTTGGAATTTAAATGAACACTTTTTTTACTACTAATCAAAACAACTTCTTACAGAAAATCCAATGAGCTTTGAGCACTTGTTTTAAGATTTCTTCTAACCTCTTTTCTGATGTTTTGTTCTGTTCTTTACCCCTTGCACTAAAAAGGTGCCTCAAGTTCTCACTTTAGCAATAACGTTTCTGTGTCCAGTGTGACTCAGTACATGTTGAAGGGCCAGTTGTTCATTGAATGAGATGAATTATATGTTAGTCAAGGTAGCTTTTGTTCTTTCAGTGTTGTTTTTGTTTGTGTTTGTTTTTCTTTTGCTTCCTGTTCATTTTGAGAGAATTTATTTCACATCCAGACTTTAAATTTTGAAAAGCCTGTAGACATAAATGTATCTTTTCTTGGTTTGTTTGTAAATCTTTACATAACGCTGCAAATCCAGTATTGAATATTAACACTATTGCCAGGTGATGCTCATCTCATGTCATGTTTTCAATTCTAGTAAAGCAGAAGATACTGCTTCAGATTCTGTGGAGGCTGCTAAAAATGCAAGTGACAAAAAAGGTAAGAGATGCAAAATGTTAGACAGCATTACAAGGGGGGAGTAAAGCTTTTGCCTTCTGTTTTGAAGCTCCTTTATCTACATATATGCTGTTGAAAACAAAGCAATGGTTTCTAGGCTATTTTCTTTCTGTTATGCAGACATATCCTTCCTGTTTGTTACAAAGAAGAGCAAAATAAGGGCTTAGTCAATGTAACAGTAAAAATGTTTTTGCACATATGAGTAGGATGCTTTGCTATGTGTTACGTTTGCCAGATAAATCCTTTTAGTGAGGATTTTAGCTTTTAACCGGAACTAGTTTAGGTCTGATCTCTGGTTTTAAGAAACAAAAACAATAAAACCCTGCATTCTTCTGACCAATCTCTTGATGACTCTTTGGGAAGTTGTGTAGGTTGTAAAAAAAATTTCTTGACTCAGAAATTAATAGTTATCAAGAAAGAAGTCATAGTGCAGCATTGCTTTGTTGTACAGTTCACAAAGTTGCCATCAGACTTTTTCTGGAGTTAGACAAACTGGGAAGTGCTTCTATGGATTTTTCAGAAGTCTAATCTGTTCATGTGTAGCAATTCTATGTGATTTACGTGCTAGAGCTGGTATAGAGGGAGGACAGAGAAGCACTTATTGTGTACCTTCGTATGAGAGAAGGCAGGAAATCTGCTTGCTAGCAATGTGCTTTTTCCCTCTGTATTTCCAAAGAGAAGGGCATGCTTTCTATCATTATCCGTTCCTACCTTTCTGAAATCTGGTTCTTAGGTAGTTTTACTTGAGTTATTAGTCCACTATAGTGGTGATACTTGAGACATGGGAAATAACGTGTACTTTTGCTGTGATGCTGCAGGATTCATACTGTGACATTAGTGCTGTAAATGTACTCAGATTTGTTTTAAGAATGGGCTCCTGTCTTCATAGAAAAGCTGGCAGACCAGGTGATGCAGAATCCACAAGTCCTGGCAGCTCTACAGGAACGACTTGACAACGCAGCACTTACCCCTTCAAGTTACATTGAAACGTAAGTACAGTGCATAACAACGTTCTTGGAAGACTGAAAGCATAATAAAATGTTATTGCTGTGTAATTACGGTCAGAAATTTGAACAAATGACTCAGTAAGTAAAACTGTTGACTTAAACTGTGATTCAGTGGCCTACATATGGAGGGAAGAGCTGAGTTTTAGTGTACTTGGACAGTCTTCAAAACAAGATGTTGCCTCATTAAGTATTCTGCATAGCTTCTTTTGGTCTGAAGTAATTATTCTCCCTTCCCCCATACACTGTTTCTTTCATAATCTACGCTCTGTTTGGGAGTGGTGATTTCTTTTTTTTCTTAGAATTACTGTCCATAATGTAATGTATAGTTCAGGACTTACAAAGCTACTCTTGCCTCTAGTTTGAAGCTTTTATTTTGATAGATGGGTAGGATTACACTTGAAGAAAATCTTGTTTTTAGCAGAGACTCATGCTTTTATTTCTTGACTGGGGATAGCTGGGGGACTTCTTAAATTATAAAGTCTATCAGCTTTTTAGCTTACTTTAAGCAACTAATCACTTGAAGTACAGTTTGTATTTGTCTGAATATGAATCCATGGAACTTTCCCTTGCAAATGCAGTTTGGGTGGAAGAGGATTTTCTCAGTGTGCTTGAAAGGGATATTGAAGAAATATGTATGTTTGCCATAAGCACTTAAAAATTGCATTTGGCTATAAGCAGCCTATTTCAAAGTGACATATTAAAAGTTAGTTGCCACAGCATTATTTAAGCTTTATTTAACGAATAATAAAAAATAAATAAGCTTGTTTTTGTTTTGTTCTGTTTTTAGTTTACCAAAAGCAGTGAAAAGAAGAATTGATGCCTTGAAACAACTCCAGGTGAAGTGTGCCCACATAGAAGCTAAATTTTATGAAGAAGTACATGATTTAGAGAGAAAATATGCAGCACTCTATCAACCTCTTTTTGATAAGGTGAAGACTATAAATATATCTTTGTTTCCTTACAGTTGTGTCAGTTCTGTTTGCACATGTAACTCCTATTAGTAGTTTATTCAGAGAAAAAAGTTACATTTTTTGGGTGTTTTTTTTTTTTAGAGGAGAGAGTTTATTAACGGAGAAGCAGAACCCACAGATGCAGAGTCAGAATGGCACAGTGAAAATGAGGAGGAAGAAAAGCTAGCAGTAAGTACAAATTGGGGTAATGAACTACAGATATATCAGATTTTTTCAAAATAAATTCCTGTAAGCCATTTCCCATTGGAAAACTTACTATTTTGGAGGGGGGAGAAAAAGCTTTTATCAGTCACGTGCTGCTGTGATGAATGTTCTCTCCCATAAAGGCTCCTGGATTCACAGTTTAGCGTTTTTCAGACTTTTAACATGAGCAAAAATTGTTGCTTTTGGTTGCACTGTTCGTAACCTGTTAGTGGTATAATTCTGTTAACGGGTTCCATTCCGGTGCTACATGATAACCCCAAGATAATAAAAGACTGGCTGTTTGTTTGCCTGTTCCCTTTATTTTGGTGGACATAGTTAACTTAAATGACCAGAAATATAAATCAGACCTGCAGATGCCACATAGTCATGAAGTGGGAAGGACTTAAATAATGTGTGCTGGTTTGTGCATTCTTACTTTCCTCTCAAATAGTAACTATCTAGATTTACAATCTGCTGGGTAGATTGCCTCCTAGTTTTCTGCCATTATTTTTTGGGTAAGTATATACACCACCTGGTATCTGTGTGCAGAAGCAAAAAGCTTTCTGAAGCATGAATGCATGATTGACTGGCCATATTTTTGAACTTACAGCTTTGGAAATGGAATTTTAGTTGGCAAGTGAACTGCTGCTTCATATTGGCTAGATGCAGCCCGTGAAGCTGCTCGTTTGTTTGCTGCCATCTAGTGGTGCAAAAGGAAAGGTGCGGTATGATTAATTCAGACTGCAAACTTTCTTGTTTGAGAGCTAGAGAAGCAACTTCAGCCTTTTTTTTGTGTGACGTCAGTTATGTGTATGGAATCAAGATAGCATAATAATGAAAGGTGACAATGAAAATCAGCTTAGCCAAGTATTTTGCAAAATTGGGAAGGTAGAACAATTTTAAGTGCATTTGCCCTTTACATGTTTAGATGAGGCACTGTAAATGGCACATGAGTCTACAGGGAAGAAATAAGAGAAGAATGCATATGCTTTTCTACTTTTTTTGTTGTAGAAATATAAACATTTTAAACTTTTTCATTTTCTTCAATTAGTCAAATTACTGCAACTATCACTTGGTTATTTAGTCTTTGTGCAGAAGAATTCCAAGTTAAATGAAAGTAAATCTGAATTCATAGTGTATGTTTAGCTGTGTAAATGAGCCTTGTGTCTCAACTTCATTTGCAGAGGAAAAACAGTTCAGGTTTTTTAAATGTGCCTTAAATGCAGCTTGAGAGATAGCAAACTCTTTGTACGTCTATCTCAGTGTATTGAGGAGTCATGATTTCATTTCTTAAATGTTTCTGTTTATTTGTTTCACAGGGAGACCTGAAAAATGTAGTGGTATTAGAAGAAAAAGCCGAAGCAGAAGAGATAAATGTCAAAGGAATTCCAGACTTCTGGTTTACTATCTTTAGGAATGTAGATATGCTAAGTGAATTAGTACAAGTAAGTTTCTCTTCTGAATAGAGTAACTTATGTCACATGATAAATGGCTGCTGTTCTTTTTTTGTTTGCTAGCTAGTGCTGAGAACCATGTAATATTCATAAAGGCCAAGTGCAAGGTGCTGCATGTGAGTCAAGGCAATATCAGACATTAGTTGTAGGCTGGAGAATGAGTTGGTGGGGATGCTGAAAACTGGATGTGAGCTGTCAGTGTGTGCTTGCAGTCCAGAAAGCTTTACAGTATCCTGGGCCTCATGAAGTAGTGTAGCTAGTAGGGTAAGGGAAATGATTCTTCCCCTCATCTGTGCACTTCTGTGACCCCACCTGCAGCATTGTGTTCAGTTCAGGTTCCCAGCACATCCAACCAATTGGAGTAGGTTAGAACTCCAATAGAGCCCATGGTGAAAGGCTGAGAGTTGTTCAACCTGGATAAGAGAAGGCCTCCAGGGAGAACTTTTAGCAGCCTTTCAGTACTCAAAGGCAAATTTACAACAAAGATAAAGCTTTTTTCAAGGGCATGTAATGATAAGACAAGGAGGTAATGGCTTTAAACTAAAAGAGGATAGATTTAGATTAGGTGTTAGGAATAAATTATTCACTGTGAGAGTGATGAGGCACTGGAACAGGTTGCCCGAAGAACTGTGGACACCTCATCCCTGGAAGTGTTGAAGGTTAGATTGGATGGGTCTTTGGGCAGCCTGTTCTAGTGGAAAGTGTCTGCCTGTTGCAGAGGAATTGGACTAGATAGTCTTTAAAGGTCCCTTCCAACCTAAAATACTGTATGATATGTTCTGTGATTCTCTGAACATGTGAGATGCTAAATCCTGGGGGGTCTTCATAACCTCTAATACTATTCCTGAAGACCCTTGAAAGGCTGGTGGTGGACAAATTGAACAGCAGACTGAAGCTGTCAAGCAGGATGTGAATTTTCTTAGAAATGATCTTGTGATGACTTCTGAAGATAAAAGAAATGGAAGTTGAGAGCTTACAGTGGCTTTTTGTCTGTGGTTAATTTAGTCCATAGAAGGATTGGGTTTTTTTCCTCCTCAGGGTGTACCTGTGGATTCAGTTCACGTTAAGTGTGCCGTGTGGTCCTCAGCTATTAATGTAATAGTTTGTATTGCTGTTAAGAATTAATTCCCTGTAGCCTATCTTTCTGTAAATCTCATCAGCAATGAATGTCCTGAATGTGTCATTTTCAGGAATGATCATGAAGCCTAGCATGGTAGCTGGGTACAAGGCTTTGTCTTTGAGAGTTTTACGTGTCAGAATTGAAAGAAGTATTAAGAGATCTTGATCCAATATTTAAATACTACAAAATTGGATTCATTCTTAAGAATAAATTGAACAAGCAAACTAGATGTAAGTTTTGTTCTTCTAAATATTGCCTGCTCAGTAATAGTTTGTTTTTGTCTTTTTAGGAATATGATGAACCAATCTTGAAACACCTACAGGATATCAAAGTTAAGTTTTCTGAACCTGGACAGCCTATGGTGAGTTTCCCATAGGTGCTTCAAATGAAGGCTATAGTAGTGTTGCAAGCAGCATTTTGAACTTTTCATTCCATCTTCTTTGGCTAGAATATATAAGGTGTTTGTTATTCTTTCTCTGGGCTACTATCTTTGTGCTTTGGCTTTTAAAATTTATCCATCTTTGATGACCACCCACTTTTTCACCCTAGGCCATCTTAGGTAGATTATTGTAATTTCTACATTCTGATTGTAGCTGAAATCTGGCTGGTTTTTGCATAAATGTTCTGTCTCAAATTCCAAGTCAACTATTATTTATATGGAGGTTGCATAGCTTCTCTTGGTTTGGAAGTGGATGGAGAAGCAAAATGTGGTTGCTACGTGCTATATTGGACTTGCTGTCTTGTCACGCACTGTTCGTAACCTTTTGACAGCATATTCCTGTGAATAGGTTCCATTCCAGTGCTACAACAAATCCAGTAATGGAAGACTGACAGATTCCATGTCTCTTCCGTATTTGGAGACATTCCTGACCACTTGGTTGAAGACTCTTTTCCAGTGGTTTGAACATGTTGTCTGAAATCTTTATTAAAAGTTGTGGTGACCATGGTAGCTTCGTGCTGCAAAAATTTCATACTAGAGGTGCATAACACTGGTTCTGTTGTGGATTATGTTTTGCAACTAAAAGAAACTGGCAGTAGGAATTATTCAGTTTACCCGGTGCTTTCAAAGTGCTTCTTATTACAGCCTGCCTATCAACTTTTGTCTGCAGAAAGTCTAAGTGATTTTTATTGTAGAAATGTACATATGTTTATATAAGTAAAGTTGGTAAGATAGATATTTCATAAATATCCACCTATTTGGTCATCAGAACCCTTTTGCTGGCATATTCAGACCTGGGAAATGAGTGTGGGTATGACTTAAATCTTCTTTTATTTTACGCTAATTATTTGTATATTTGTACCTTATGAGGATATGCCCTCTTAAAACAGGAGAAGTGGAAAAATTCACGTGGCATAGCTAATATGATACTGAGAACAAAGTTATCCAAACAAGGCTACTGGAGGGTTTATTTCCTCTTTTCCAATAGTATTTGAAAACGGAAGCTTCTTATTATTGTCTCATAATTGGCAGATATGAAAAGAAATGCCGAGATGTAGTCTTGGCAAGGAAGTTTGTCTTGCTAGTCCCTGGGATGCTGCGTGCTCAGTAGTGCCACTGGTTACCTATTTATAACCTCAGTGACGTTTTGTGGGATTATCTGGGTCTGAGTGTTCGTCACTGATGTTGGATAAGCTACATTTGTGACTCTTCCCTTGAGCATGTGCCCCAGAGAGGGATTTGCCTTACTTAAAGAACACTTCTAAATCATACCTGGGTGTTTTAACTTGCTTTAAAATGGAAGTAAAGCTGAAATAGGCTATGAGAAGCCAACACGTTCGGTTTCCAGTGTCCTCCTTTCTTTAATCTGTAAGCATTTGAGCTGAGGAAGTTGTTGCTGCTTCCAGACCTGTCCTTCCTTGACCTCTATCCTTCCAGCTTTCAGTCATGCGAGGAGATTCATGTAGCTGTAGAAAGCAGATGGTGAGGCAGAACTAAAGGGACCTTTGGGAGATGGTGAGAGAGATTAACCTAACTTGGAGCCTTTTATTTTCCACGTAAGATGCTGAATTTCTGCAGTCAGATTTCAGGTGCTGCACGACTGGTGCAAGCAGAAATAACTGCTGCAGGCTTTGGTTTATTAAGTCAGGGTTCTTTTGCAGGATTCTGTTATCAAATGAACAAATACTCTGGTTCATGGTGGAGTGCACTGTTTAAATACAGACACATGTACATGCATACTTATTTTTGATGAAAAGTCTGACTTTGTTTCAGTCTTGTAAGATCATATCATTTACTGCTCAGAGCAGGTGGAAGAGCAGAGCCTGATGTTGCTATTCTGAAGCCAGAGCAACTTAAGAAAAAAAAACAGCTGCATCATCCTTAGTGAAGAGATGAATAATAGATGTCTATGCTTCTGCTGTAGCAAAAGATAGAAGTTAATTCTGCTGATGCACTGTTTCAAAGATAAAAATCAGTAGTAACAGAACTGTAATGGAACTTTCTTCTAGTCTTTCTCATTAGAGTTCCACTTTGGGCCCAACGACTACTTTTCTAATACAGTCCTGACAAAAACCTACAAGATGAAGTCAGAGCCAGACAAGACAGATCCCTTTTCATTTGAAGGACCTGAAATAGTTGATTGCGATGGGTAAGAAAATCTTGAAATTTAAGAACTAGTCGGTGTTTTTCACATCTTTTTTTTTTCCTCTGGATTGTGATAATTATTAAGATAAAATAAAGGTTTTTGCTGACTTGAAAACTAGGAATGATGTAAGGACTGGTAATGTTAGCATCAACATGCAGAAGTATGCGTCTGTGTGTTTAGTGTGCATTTTTGTTCTTCTGTCTTTCAAGTTAAATAGATTACTAATGTGATAATAGGTCTTTTAGTTCCAGGTAACTGGGTGAATTCATTTTAGTTGTTGCATTACATACTCCTGGACTCATGCCCATCTCAGCAGTTTTAGTTCCAACAGTACTTCTGAATCTGGCAGGAGGTGGTCATACATATGATCTGTTCTCTCAGCCTGGAACATGTTGGCCATGTATTTTGGTATTCATAGTCTTGGCTGTGCACTTGCAAATGAATTCAGGAAACAACTTTCTTGGCTTCCTGTTTGTTTTGTTGTTTTGTTGTTTTTTTTTTGCTTTGATTTTCCTGTCCAATGACTTATCCCATCTAACACATAAGAGGTGCTAAATAATTGTTTTCTTGAAGGTATTCTGATAACCTCAAGAAGTTTTAGCATCTACTGCCAAATATTAGCTTTTGAATGGAGCATTTTGACTGCATTGAGACAAAATACAGTCCTTTGTGTCTAGCAGAACTTGCCTGCATGAGCTGTTAGTCCATTTTGGATATAACTTCAGTCAAACAACAAACATGTTGATGATGAGATGTTGAGGATGTTCTGGAATACCTGAATCACATCCTCAGTTAAAAACCCAAGTAATTAGGCCAAAGAGGTGTTAAAGCATGGGTGGTTTGGGGCTCCGTGATTACTCTGAGAATACAAGGTATTCAGCTTTTTCATTAAAGGAGATACTTGTTATATCCAGTATGTGCATAGTCCCTAGCACTGAAGCATCCTAAATACCTCAGTCAAGTAGATTGAATTGCCCGCATATGTATCTTTAACTAGGAAACCAGAATGCATTATTGCTTTGATGCTTGTTGTTTCAGCACTAATTTCCTTACTGACACCGATATCTTGTATTAAAGTGCTGTTCCCCACGTGTTGTCCTTAGGTGCACTATTGACTGGAAGAAAGGAAAGAATGTTACGGTTAAAACAATCAAGAAAAAACAGAAACACAAGGGTCGAGGCACAGTTCGGACAATTACTAAACAAGTACCTAATGATTCTTTTTTTAACTTCTTCAATCCAATAAAGGGTAAGCCTGGAAATTGAGAATTTAGGATTCTTACGATGTGCGTTTTGTAGATAAATACCACTTAAATCTATAAACCGTATTTGTTCTGCTGCTCTGTGTGCTTCTTACTGGGAGCAGACAGCAAACTGTAATCCATCAGAACAGGTCATTTTGGGTTGTTCTGTATAATTTGACAATTAGGTGTGCTGTGTAAATGGGATTTCTTGTGTGCAAAGTCTCTTGTAGGATCTTGTAAAGAAGTTGACTTCCTTTACCACAGGATGGCTCCATGCATCAGTTTGAGGCGTTTAGCTTGTGAAGAGCTCTTCTAATTCTGGTCAGAGTTCCAGCATATAGGTTTTAGTGAAACCTTTGTGTTGAGCAACAGAATATTGTGCAGTTTCTTCTTTAATTAATTAGTGATCAGTGATGCTCCACATCATACCTTCCTAATTTTCCTGTGTGTTTTTTTTAATGTTAGATAACTATTTAAGTATTTAGAGCAGTTGGGATATATTCCAGGAATGTTCTCTCTTTCATACATCTCCCATTGTATTCTTTTTCAAATGTAATTGGAAGAAGCAGTTTACGATCAGAGTAGTACTGAACAAAATCAACATTAGGACCTGTGATTCAGCTGTGGGCTTTTACAAAACACCTGCCCCTTCTAAATCCCATTGCAAATCTCTGCACAGGAATGAAACAAACGTTAAGCATCCCCAAAGTTGGCTTATTTGAAACAGAAATATCCTTTAACTTTTTTTTCTTACATGAACAGTTACGTAGGGGCTGTTTTGAGAAAGGGGTAGTGATTAGTTTACCTCATGATGATTTTCTGCTGCATTTTTAATTATGTAATGGACATTCTGTAGCTGTGTAAGAAATATCAAAGCTATGGTATCTGTTGGCTATTGGTACTACATGTTCAAATGTAGAACAGGCAGAACCAAAGGATGCATTTTGCAGTAGGATCACAGTGCCCGTGGTACTTGAATGCGGGATGGAAACCTGTGGGATTTTCTGTTATTTATCAGCAAAGTGATAACAAATACAACAACAGAAGACTTGTTACTTAATTCTGTGCAGCACGCTTATAACTGTGTTTTGATGGAGTCTGTCCTGGTTGTATTATCAAGCCTTTTGTCGGAATACTTTGCCAACTCCTCATGACATGTCGGCCTACTTGGAAGGATCTGTGTTTCAGGAAAGAAGATTTATGGCGCTTTAGCAAAATAAAGCTGCTGTAATTTCAATACTTGTGCAGAAATAAGCAGTGTTGCTATTTGAGGGGGCAAATGTAATCTGTATGCATTTGTAGAAAGGTTATTTCCCGTGCAAAGGTCTTTGATGTTGGAGTGGCAGCTTTGGTGCTTCTATTACAGCATACAAAGAGCAGTTCACGGGTTTGATTTTTAAAATGGATCTGAATAGTTGTAAAGGTTTAATAGTTAGCTATTGAAGTCTTTAATTGCACCAGTATTTCCTGTTGTGACTATATTTTGTCATCTGGAGTATTGAAGAGGGCTGGACTATGCAAAAGTGCCTGTATTTACAGCCTTTTTTTTTTCTTTGCAGTATCTGGAGATGGAGAGTCATTGGTAAGTTTATGCTTCTGAAATGGTAGGATTGCTTTGCCATATCTTTGCTAAACATCTTGATATCAACTATTCAGATTCTTTAACTGAGTTTTGTTATTTTTGCTTTTGCTGAGGTTAAACTTCACCTTGATAAAATGAAAGATACTGTTGCCTTATTGGAGTAATCCTGTGGCATTTTGCTGTTGCAGATAGAATATGTCTGTGACTGTCACTTTTGGGGAAAGGTCATTTACTTTTTCTGATAGCTCTGCTGGTAACCAGCTCTTTACAAGTCTGAGGAAGTCTGAACAATTCTGTCACGTCGGAACCAGCAAAGTCAGTGTGAGCTTTTATTTAACTGGACGTTGTTTTAGCAGGCCAGTAACCTGTATATAGACAAAGAACACTTCTGAATGGCAGTTTCGAAAATCTGGATTTAGACTTGCAGTATTTCTTTTTCTGTTGCAAAGTTAAGTACTGGTGACTGGAAGGTTGGCGTTGATGGTAGTGTGATGTTTCTCAAACCCTTAGTATCTTTCTATTGAAAGAAAAGGTGATGTGCTGGAACAAAATCATTTCCAAATGGTTTGCTTTGCAGGATGAAGATTCGGAGTTCAGTTTAGCTGCAGATTTTGAAATTGGTCACTTCTTCCGTGAAAGGATAGTCCCTCGTGCTGTGCTTTATTTCACAGGGGAAGCTATTGAGGATGATGATAATGTATGTATACCATCAGCATTTTGTTTATTTGCCACCGTGTGTGTAGAAATAGTCTCTCACTTTTGTGATTGGTCTAGCATTTAGTATTATGTGAGAATAACAATCTGAGGAGGTTCCTGTTACTTAAGAGTAAGAAAGAAGCATTCCACTTATTGTAAGCTCTCAATTCTTGTTTCTGGAAGAAGCTTAGCTTCGGATATTGCATTTCGATGTACTAGACCTGATAGTGCAAAAGTTTTTATGCAAATATTAGTGGATTTCATAAGATCTCTTTGGTTTTCTTTTTCAGTTTGAAGAAGGTGAAGAAGGTGAAGAGGAGGTGAGATGCATACTACATCTTTTATAGATAACTGCTTACTATATTCCAGTTTCTGAAGTTGTGTATGGTACTTCTTTCCAAAAGAGTTCAGCATTCCTGCGTTGTAAAGTCTGTGTATATTTCTTGTCTTCAGAAAAGAAAATAATCCAGATTTTTTTGGTATTTTGAGAACTGCTTTGACACTAGTAAAAAATAATTAATCTGAAGCATTTTTTGTGTGCTGCATGATAAGGCATTTCAGTATTGTTTCTGCAGTAGTAGAACTTGTTTTTCAGCTGTTAGTTGTCACCAGCCTTGAGACTGCTCATTGCCAAAGATAAGGTAGAAAAGGAAGAGGGAACGACTGCTTGAGATAATGGTTTAATTTCGAGTAGAAGTTCTATTACATTAAGTGTTCTGATCCATTTACTGTGACGTTGACTTAATACAAGCATACCATGAAAGGCTTTGCACAAAACAAATGAATAAACTAATACCCTTGATAGGTAATAGTGTTTTTGTTTTACTATTTTTGTGTTTTTGTGCATTGGTTAAAAGTGCATGCCTGAGAGTCATCAGGATCACCAGAGTAGAATTAATCAAAAGTAATAATGGTGGTGGTCTAATGCAAGCTGACAGCCTTCAGCAAGCATTTGCTGTTCTCCCTTTGTAAGTTACAACACAGATGTCTGGGCTGTTGAAGTTTAAGTGTGGTAGGTTGGTTGTTTGTTTGTTTTAAGCTGGATCTATTTACAATTGTCCATGTTTTTAATCTGTCCCAAATGCCAGGTTGGCATTGGGGTAGTGACACTTAGGTGTCACTAGGTGTGTGTACAACAGCACACAAATACTACAAAATCCTGCACAGGAATACTGAATTTAGCCACAGTGGTCCAAATAAGCGCTTTAGGAGGAGGTCAAGAGAAAGAAGAAACTTAGACACAAGTACTACTTATCAGAACTGCAGAACTGCAAATAGTGCATCAAAGGAGGCTTCAGATGTTGCTGGGAGACTGCGGCTGCTTAGGTAGAAAGTTTGCTGTAAGTCTCACCAGATCTTAGAAATCTGTTTTAAATACTTTTAAAAGATTTTGCTTAAAGATTTCTGAAGATGCTGAATTCTTTTAATGTAGCCCAACTAGTTTTAACATTGACAACTGAGACACCGGTGTGCAATGTTAATATCACTTGCTATTTTGTTTTTTGTTTTTTCTCCATTGCAAGAAGTTGCACTTTTAACCTGTTTTAATTTCTGTTAGTTTATCTCTATTTTGTCATAGGAGTTGGAGGGGGAAGAGGAGGGAGAAGAGGAGGAAGATGCAGAAAGTGATCCTAAGGTAAAGACTTCAGTGTGTTTAAGCATAGTACAGGCCATAACTAAAAACCATAATTAAGCTTGCAGCAGTTTGTGAAAATATTAATAAATCAAGCAAAAACTGCTGGTAGCTCCCGACTGTTTTGTTTTCATCTTCAGCAATACTCACATTCCTCTTAAGTGAAAAATTACTGTTTGGATAAATATAAATGAAGAATTATTATTATTATTATTTTCTGGTCTCCCGAACCTGCAGCAAGGAAACGATAACTTCTTAACTTTGTCCCTTTACTTCTTAGTGCTACCTCTGTGTAATAAGTATCTCTCTTCCTTTAGGAAGGTCTTATTGCAAATATTTTTTGTGGCTGAACTTCAACGTAGAGTTGGTCTGACAAGTCTCAGCTAGCTCATTTACTTATTTTCCTTGTTCACAATTATTCTTTTTGGTTGTCCTAATGGCTGCAGGTTAGATGGCACGTGTCTGTACTCAGCTAGAAATCACAGAGTTAGTCCCCAACTTTTGACTTTAAACTTGATGAGAGCTGGTTTAAAATTCAGCCAGAGGGGTAGTGCTCCTTCTGATAGTTATTTTTCAATCCTTCAGTCATATTAAAGCTAAAAATGAGCTTTAGTAAAGCTGGAACGGTGATGCGCTTCAAGGCATTTAGTTCTTAAAACATCAGCTTTTTAATCTTTTTTTGTTTAAAGGCACAGGTGAAAAAGTGCTTGATCTTTGGATGAAAGTCTTAAAGCAGCCTAACATGTCGCTCTTCGGACTTACATGCATCATATTGCTAGTAAATGCTTATTGTCACCATATCAAGAATTGAAGTTATTTTTCGTGGACAAGACATACCACAAAGATAGTCTGTATTGTGGAAAGACTGTAGAATGACAAGAAATGTTCTTGCTCTGTTCTGAAGGATCAAAACCCAGTAGTGTACCTGTAGTGGGAGAAGGTGGGACAGCTGAGAAACAAAATGTTAGTTCTGAGTCAAAGTTTATTCATGCTAAAAAGATATAATGGAGAAAGTGTGAAATCTGGCGTTCTGTAGGGAGAACTTTTGGAATACCTTGGAAGGTTGTAGTTGTTACCTCCTGTATTATTTTGTACATTTCACTTTTCATTCATGCTGACAGTTCCTTTCAATTTTTTCCCATTCAGGTGTAATTTAAGTCTGTTTATCATTCATACATTTCTAGGTAAGGTGGAATTCCATTCATACCTAACTTCCAAGAGTCCCATTGTAGCCATGCAATGTAGTTTGTTTGCAAGTTTTTGTTTTGTTATTTCTTTGTATGGGTTAAAGAAAGGGGGGAATGGAAACTTTAGGTTTTATTAGTAAAGCTCAGTAGTAGAAATAAATGCTTACAGAGATGAATGCCTTTAAATCATAATTAAAGTAGATTTTTTTTTTTAGAATGACCTCCTTGCCACCCTGGCACAACTTCTGTTTTGCCTTTGTATCAGACAGACTGTATGTTAGTCGAATGAAGATAAAAGATTCTGAGACTTGTCAGACTTCATTTTTCCTTGTTTCTGATTTCATGTTGCATCTCTTTACTGTTTCTAGTGTACTTGCAAATTCTTAAATATCTCCTCTGCTCTCCTTGAGAACTCTTGTAAGTCATTGACTGACTTGGTATGTCCTTTCCAGCATTCATATTTCTACTGCCTGACAAATTCAGTCAGTCATTCTGAAGAGACCTTTTCTTCAATGCTTGTGATTCCAAACTGGTTTTGTTCTCTTGCTCATTTGTCTCTTTTATTTGAAAGAAGTTTCTTCTGTCCTGTCCTATCATCTTTCACCTACCTTCTCATCCCACATACAGAACACTACCTGCACCAGGGTCAGTGCTGCTTTTCTTGTATTTTAGGCTTGTATGTTTCTTTTTTAATTGCTTATGAGAAAGTGTATTCTTTCAGTCTCCACATAAGTATTGCCCTTCTTTCACATTGTTCAGTTCAACTGTTATTTTCTATTTCTAGTCTGATGTGTTTTGAATAACCAGCCACTCTATCTCAGTATACTTGCACTGTCCACCTGCTGTAGTAGAACATCAGAGCATCATTTGTCATGACAGCTTCTCTGGTGTCCTGCAGTCTTACACAGCTGGTTTCCCTTCCTACAATTAAAAATTGTTAGTTGCTGGCTTTAGTTTTCCAAGTAAACATAGAATTCTGGGTTTGCCTTTTAAGGCTGGTGCCCTTAATTCTGCTTTTCATTGCTGCCTCTGTTAACTGTGTTAACTGGGCCTGTCTCTTCCCATCACTTGCCCTTCTTTGCCTCTCAGTGCTCATCCCCACAGCTTTTCTTGTATCTAGAGTAGCTTTCATTTTCACATGTCAAAATAATGGTTCTTCAGTCTATTTTTGTTTTGTATCCAGTTTTCCTTCATCAGTCATTCCCATGTTACCTCCTTTATTGTTGTACTTCGTTTGCTAGATAAATGTCAGTACTCTTCTCTTTGCTTTGTCAACTCTTTGTCCTTCCTCCCTCACAATCCTGTCAGATTTAAGTACATTTGAGGTGTTCAGTTAGGACCAGGTCAATATCATCTGTTACACAAAGGACTTACTCTCTTTGTTTAAGTTGTGGCTTTGGAAGACTGAGCAGTCATACAGTGGAAGTAACTTCAAAAGATATTTTGACTAGGATATTATCTTGATAAGCTACAGTATTCTATGTGCTTGCATGCCCTTTAACTGCCTTTATTTAACCTTTACTGACTCTGCTTGAGTAGAGAAGTAGTTAACTGGGTAATTTAGAGCACTAATATGAACTAAAATCCTGGTGTTGTGTAGAGACCTCTCATAGACTGATGCACTTAATTTGTCTTTTCAGTATCAGTGGCTCCTAAGCTCTGTGTTGTTTTCTCTGTGGAGGAAGTAGTTTAGACCTTTCTTGCTTAGCCCTGGTTGACTCTGAATTTACCAACTGCATATGCATTTGATATCCTTGCTTTCTTTTCAAGAACATAAAGGAGCAAGGATGAGGTTTAGCTCTAGGACTCCAAGCTGGAGTTTATTTCATACTAAAACATTTGAAACCTTGAAAGGCTTTCTTCCTGCTCAACTAGATGGATCATCTGCTTTAGTGCCTACTACCTGTGTTGATCCCAGTGTTGTTGGCAGTAAGATGTGTTTGGGAGTCAGGGGAGGTACTGAGAAGCTGCCAGGCAGCTTTAGCAGATGGAAGCTCCCATTACACAAGAATCTGTTAAAAATGATCTATAAAAGTAAGGAGAGTGAAGGCCCGATTGTTGTTTGATTCAGCTAGAATATGTCCTGCCTGATATGTTGAAGATGAATAGAAATTTGGGTTGTTTTTGTATTAAGTACTGACTTGACATGAAATAAAGATGTAGCTTGAAAGCATTATTTCACTGAGGTAAATGGCATGGTTGCTTTGGACACATGCTGCTCTCTCTAGGGCACCAGGTTAATTGGATGGGTAGAAGCAGTAGGCTTTATGTGCAAAATGGAAGCAGTTGTGTAGAGAAGTCTACTACTTCAGACCTGCTTTCTTCCCTATTTCAGCCCTCAGATCACCAAAGCTTTGTAGGAAACTTCCTTGTGAAGTTCAGTGCTTGTCTTCTCTCCATGAGAAGGTGGTGCAGTTTAGCTGATATGCTGGCTGACGTTTGAAGAAGTGGTCTGTACATAGGCATGTTTTTTGTGTTGATCTTCTAGGTAATCAAATTCCAGAAGAATCGGGGAAAAAAAAAATGTTCAGGTGTCCATTCAAGCAAAAGAGCTTGAAACAAGCGGTGTTATAAACTAAAGGGGCATAAGTTTTACTTTGATTTGTTAGCAAAGGAGGGGAAAAAAAACTAATAAGTTTTGAAAGTAGGTGGGAGTCTCACTTCAGTAGCTTTTCTATCTTCACTGGAATAGTTTCTCAGACGGGAATGAAGGGCTCAAAGTAGTTAAAACTGCTGCTTACGCATCATAAATGATATAAAATGAAATACTTTAAGGATGTGAAAAATATAATAAGCCTACCACCATTCATTTGAACTGAAGCCATTGCTCAAGACTTGTATAGGTAATATCTTTATGACGTGTCTTCATTGTCTGGCTTGAATTCACCAGTACTTCTAAGGTACCTTGGGAAGTTAAAAACAGCACAAATTGAAATCTTGTTAGAGTGGGGAAAATAAATAGAGCAGAGTCTGCACAAGACTCTGGGTTTTGGTAGTAGCTGGCTGGATGTCATCAGCAACCTGAGCACTATGGGAAGAGCAAGCTCAAACTCATGGCGTTACCTGAGAAAGTATGGATGCAGCATCTCAATCACAGGAGTCTGGGCCTGGATATTCACAGATCCATTACAGGCCAAAAATAAGTTTTGGCTTTTGTGCGTCTGGTGGGGCAGCTGTAACTTGAAGAAAGTGTAGTCATTGCCCGTGCTGGTGCACCTTACTGTTTGATCCTGAGCTGACTGACTGTGTGTGAGGCATCATGGAACTCATGTACTGACTTGCTCGGCATGAGTCGTGTGATGCTGCTGAAACGGTGGAAGAATGATGCTGGAACATGAATCTGAGATACTATCTTGCTGCTTATGCCCTGCTTAAACAGTTGATAAGCATTGTTAAGAGAGTTTATAACATTTCTAGTTTATAGTTGACAGCATGTCTGTCAACTTTTTTCTTGAAAGTCTCTTAACAACTGGCATGTATATGAGAGCTCTTTTCAACTCTATTTTTTTTTCTGTCTGAGAGTAGTAATCAACACTGAAAGGTCCTTAAGAAGGAACTTTGTGTAATTCAGAATCTAAAACAACATATGTAAATACTTTCAGAAATAAAGATGAAGAAATGTATTAGAAATGACGAGGGTTTTGGTTGACTGTTAAAATTTGGCCAGAATGTCTGCAATGGTCAACCTAATAACAATATGTAATGTTGTGTAAACATGTCTCTCCTCTCAAGAGGAATTCCATGCAGTGTTTAGTCCTGGATCACTGAGAATGAGTTCATGTTACTTGGGAACCCAGGAAGATGAGAAAGTGCAAAGCTGAAGTTAACCAGATGTGCTGGGGGGTGGTGGGAGAGATTACAAGGAATAAGTCTGGAACATCTCTGGTGTACCTGTGTAAATGACAAGAACTGCCTGTATTTCAGTGGGAATCTTAACTCCTGTCGTTCAAACAATGAAGGCAAAAGTAGTTAGGTTTAGCACAGCAAATGGGCAGATGTTCTCAGGAGGAATCTTAGTTACGCCACTTCTTCCTCAACTAGGCAAGAAACTTACGTTCTTGTAGCTCTTGGTCACTTGATTAACTCTTGCATGCCTACTCCTTTTGCAACATATAAACTCCTTCAGGCTAGTTAACAAGAAACGTTTTTAGGTGTGTGGTGCTCAAGGTGTCATGATTTATAGTTGATTTTCTTTTTTTTAATATAGTAGAATTCAGAAACTTTTGGTGACTGTTATTTTGTTTATAGTAAACCATAAGAACAGTCAAGGGAGAAGCAGACAGCTCTGGAAAAATCCTGCTTTGTAAGAGCTCTGATTTACTACAACAGCAACAAAAAAAAGCAAGATGTACAGTGTACAACGTGTAGTTCTCAGCTGTTAGAGTGCTTGTTCTCTTTCCCAAGTACACTTCCTTTTGCCAGAGGGGAAATTGATTTACTCTCTAATGAAGGTGTTTCTACTTTTGCATACTCAATTAACATATGGACTTAAATTGTTGAATAGTTACCTGCTGGTGGTGCAGAACCTAGAAGAAACCAGCACATTAATTACATTTTTATCACCTTAACAGAAAGGGAAAGGCTATCGAGTAAAAACTCAGTCATGCTGCAAAATAAGCAGCTTGACTTTGCTGCTTGCCTCCCTCCTCCGGGTTGGTGAGGGAGATGGCAGTTTATTGCTTAACAGCTTAATATGAACTGGAAGTCATACTGAGCCTCTGGTTGGGGAGGAATAGGAAATGATTTGCTTTCTGGATAGAATTTAGAGAATGCAAGTGTAGGTTAAGCAATAGTGTGAAGTATCAAGTAGTTATGGGGCAGGGGGGGGAGACAGGAGGGGAAAAAGAAATTGTGGCTGCTGTTTAGACCTTTATGATCTAACCTGAGTTTACATGTAACCTTTCTCTTGTATGTTAACGATCTGTAGTTAGTTTCAAACCGTGTACTCCAATTATTTTATTCATTGAAGTGCTTTATTGCGTGCTCTTTTGTTTTGTAACTTTCCTTCTTTTTCCATTTAAACAGAAAGATTCCAGCCAACCTGCTGAATGCAAACAACAGTAATAAGGAAATACCACTTCAAAGTGATATTTGAACAACATGTAACAAATATTTGGATACCTGGCCTGCAGTTCAGGATACTTCATCGCTGCAGCACAATCTTATTAACAATGCTTAAAATTAATTTGTTTTAAAATGCATGTTTTTCACTAACTTTTCTTTATTGCTTAACATGTACAGTGGCAACTTCAATGCATTTGGGAAATAGGAGGTTTAAATAAAGCACACTCTACAGCCGTTGGTACACTGTAGCTTAGTATGTCAGTAGGCCTTTAGAGCCTTTTGCCCTATGCATAGGGGAATAGTCCAGACTACCAAGCGAAGATTCTCCATTTTCTTGTTAACCTTGAAAATTGTGGAGTTAGCGATGTGCTGAGAAGCTAAAGCGAATGGGTTACATGTATGGTAGCTGAAACAGAGCAATATGAACTTTTTGCTAGTTCCCTTCCCCCCTTTTTTAATGTTTCTTGCAACCTACGAATCGATCTAGTGCTTGAGCAGCTTTAAGTGTCATATTTATTATCTCAGTAAAACCAATTGAATTGAAGTAATTTTACTTCATGGAAGGGGGTGTCATATTTGAGACTTAGTTGTTCATCTTCCTATTTATTTATTCATGTTTGTAAGTACTTTGACAGAATTAGTGCTTTGTAATAGTTTTTAATATACTTGAAAATATTCTTCCTGTTTTGCATAAAATATGGGTACTTGTAAAACAAATTCTTTTTTAATTGGTCTCAATGTAGTAGCCTAGACAGAAGAAATGAACTCACATCAGAATGACAACCCTTCTGGATGGAGATCGAAACGTAAAGGCCAAACTGTTGCTGTCTGCGGAAGTGGGTTGCAGCCAAAGAACCAGAAAAATCCCAGTAGTCTTATTGCTTAGTGTTCCAGCATGGAAAGACCTTACACACTGAACACAGAAGCTTAACGAAATCCAGTTCAATAAATCTGAAGTTTTGGTGTCTTACTTGCAACACTGAAATGATTTCATTCCACAGTTGGTTTTCTTTAAAGCTCTGAAGTCTTCGAAACTACTTTCTGTTGTTGTGCGGCACTTCAGGTACATGTTTCTAGTTTCAGCATCCATTGCCAGCCTCTGGCAGCGGTTGAATAGCAGCTGTATCAACACTGTGACCAGGCATGTAGAGTGCTCCAGCCTTACCTTACACATTTGTAACTTAATACGGTGTTTTCAATTTGTACAGAATAGATAGAATATTCTATTAAAGTTGTGAAACATTGATTTTTTTTGGTGCCTGTCTGGTCCATAACGCTTCTAAGGGTCCATGAAACTCCCTTTGCTTTTTGGAGTTAGTTCTGAGGTCTGCGATAAGGGCATGACACCTCTTTGGCCTGACACGGCTCTGTAATGAGTGAGCATGCAGCTCACCAAGAGAAAAGTAGCCTAACTAAAAACTGCATTGTAGAGTTCTTTGGTGTAAAACAACAGCATGGTGTGGGAGGGCTGCAGAAGAGAAAAGCACTGAGCCTGCTGTAGATTTATGACTGTCAAGAGCAGGAATAATTGGAGTCTCTGCACGCACGCAAACTGCCTAATAGCAGTTAGTGATGTCAGGGGCATCAGATAGTTCTGTGACTGGCTGTCAAATGTATTTATATATAAATAGAAGAAACGGAGCGATACTCCTTTATGACAGCAGAAGTGTACTTTCTACTACATGGTTAAAGGGGAGTGCTGCTACCTGGAGATAAACATCTGCACATTCGCACACTTGTGTAATTTATGTGCATGAATCCTTAAAGGCTGGCTTTAGTTTTGAGAAAACGGGAAGTTCCAGAACACAGAGAGTGAATGTGCCAGCATTCAGGAGGAGCAAATGAGATGAGTGGGTAATGAGGCTGACGAGCAAGATGGGAAAGCAGTGGGAAAGCTGAGCTGGGCTCGGTTAAAGCAGCGCCAGCACCAGTTGGGACAGCCTAACAGAGAGCTGATCTTGTCAGAACCAAGCCTTGCCTTACCCTTACTGATCTACTTGATAATGGTGAGCCCTTAATAAACTCTCGTCTGTTTTCGGATCGTTATTTATAGACATAAACTACAGCTGAAAAGCTAAAAAATAAATTAAAAAAAAAAAAGACTATTCTGAAGAGTGCCTGAAGCCAAATAACTCATCAGGTCTTATGCAAAATCAAAGCGGGAAGTTGGAAAAATGGTGATACCTACAAAAGTGAGTCTCCATCCGTGCCTGCTAACCATTGCAGCAACTTCACAGAGGGAATGGGTTCAGCCTGTGGGAGCACGCTGGGCCCACTTGGTCTGAGTTTCAGCAGCTTCTGAGCCAAAGAAAGAAATGGCTCTCGAGGAAGGAAGCCTTGAAGGCATCCATTGGCAGTCGGGCTGGTGTTTCCTCAGGGGGCTTCAGCACAGGGTTAGGGGCTGTGGGACCTGATGGCTGGGATGGCCGAGTGATGCTGTCTTCCAGGCCAATTTTGGTGAGTTCAGTTATCTGGGTTTGGCTACCACCTGGTTTGGCTTTGTGGTAGGTGGAAGAATTAAAATAGGCTCTGCAAGTTTCCACTCTCCTTCTGAAACAAGCTTTTCCTGTTCTAAAATAAAGGAGACTTAATAAATTCATTCTCAGGGAAACTGCCCTGATGGCAGCTCCAGGCCAACGCTCTCTCCTGCAGGAAGCCAGCTCAGTATGGCTGGAGAACACACAGGGAGAGGTTGGGCTGGTTGTGGCACAAGGAAATCACTTCTTCCTTGCGAATCTGGTGATTCAGAAGGCGAGCTTGAGATGTCAGACATGCTGCCCTGCGTTAGCACATAACCTTATGAACTCATCTGTGCCTTTTACTGAAGCATCTCAGCTTGATCCTTTTGGGAAATGATTACAGCTTGGTGAGCTAGGAGGCAGCCCTTCCAGCTGAGCCTATAAACACAAATTGCAGCCTAGGAGAGATGTGAGGCTCGCTTCTCGCCCATGTTACGTTTCCCACAGCCTTGGGATGCTGAACGCCACCTGGTGCCATGGCCCTCTATGTGCAGCTGCTGGTGGATGTGAAGTCGGCCTCCTGCAGATCATCTTAGAAAGCTGTTGCAAATGGCAGCGCTTTCTGTAAGCTGTTAAAAAGAAGAAAAGCCCCACAAAGCTCTGCCACCTGTGCTGCTTCGCTCTCTGCCTCCTCCAATGGATCAGACTCTTGATTTCTGAAGCAGAGCCGGGGAGGTGCTGTTTCCTGGCCCCTGCCCAGCTCCGTGCCGTGGCTGTGACCCATGAGCGGAGGTGCTGCTTTCCCAGGCAGCATGGTCACACCACCCACAGCAGGCAAGGCCCTTTCCTCATGCGCTCACACCGTGTCTGTCCTAAATACCTCCTTCCTCTCGTGGGCCGAGGATAACAAGCGCTGTCAGCCACTCAGGTCTGACAAGCGTTCAAAGCAAGGATCTAAATACCTGAATGAACCCCTCCAAGGCTGTGCGCTGTTAATGAAGCATCCTGTGAATGAAGGCTGAGCTGTTCGCCAAGTGCCAGCGTTGCCTGCAGACCGGTCCCCTCTCTGATTGTTCACCTCGCCCTTACACAAGCGAGCTGCTCCACCCAGCTGCCCCGCTCTTGCACAAGCCTCATTACCCGCCGGGTTTTACCGTGGGAATCCAGACACCAACCCAGGTGAATGAAACCCGGTGAGCGCAGGCTCCCATTGCCAGCTCACACCAACCTTGCTGCCAGCACCCTGCAAAAAGCCCAAATCCTGACAAAGAGGTTTCCCCTCTGAAAGGGGAAGCCTGCAGCAATGCTGTCCTGCTGCTGCTCACCCCTTCTCTGCCCCCAGCACCCACGGGTTGAGCATTGCCGATACCGAAGCCGTCCCAGCTTAAAGGGCTGAAAGGGAAGCGGGATGGAAAGGAATGTGCTCATTATGCAATGTGACCCAAAGGAAAATAATATGTGTGATAATATTTTGCCTTTGCTTGGGGCAGAAACTAAACAGAATGGCACGACGCTGGGAAGAACCATTGGTCTCTACTCTTTGTGAGCTGTTAAAGAAGTCTTTAGCAGTAAGGGTGGTGAGGCACTGTCACACGTTGCCCAGGGAGGGGTGGATGCCTGGAGACATCCAAGGTCAGGCTGGAAGGGGCTCTGAGCACCTGATCCAGTGTAGGTGACCCTGCTCAATGCAGGGAACTGGGCCAGATGGCCCTTAAGGATCCCTTCCAACTCAAATGATCCTGTGGTTCTATGATTCTACGAAATGCAGCTGTTGCACAGTTGCCCAACTTTTAGGGGGAAAAGAGGGGTTCGCTGCTGCGATTTGGCCTTCTTGGCTGACAGAGGGAAGTTCACACTTGCAGGCAAAAACCTGAGGTCAGGAGAGCAGGAGCACAAGTTGGCCACGTGCACCCAGCTGCTGCGTTGGGGAAAACCAGTGTGTGGGCTGAGGGAAAGGCTGCAAGATGTTCTCCCCTCCCTCCCTCCCTTTTTTTTCCCTAATTTCACCCAATTACGTAGTCTTCCTTCTTCCTTTCACACTCCTGGCTTAAGGCGCCTTTGGAAGTCTTTGAAATGCCTGGACGGAAAGAGGAGGAGTGGGTGCAGAATTAGTGTCAGTGCCACGAACAGTGAAAACACCTCAAGTGGGAGATGGGCTATAACTTGTTGGGAGAGGCAGAAAGGTCGCACGGCACTGCTGTGCACGAGTGAATAGTTCAAGGCATTTTGATGCAGAGAAAAACCAATTAAGATACAACCACTGCTGACATTCCCCTGAGCCGTTTCATCTCTCACCGCTTCAAAAAAGCAAGGAAAAACAAATTATGTCCTTTCAATCCCAGATTTATATAGGATGAGTTGTTGCTTAGCCTATGAAAAGATCAAAAAGGAGATCTTGGAAAGAAAGATCGCCTACAAAGGAGGCCGGACTATTATTACACACACACGCAAATAGGTTTAATAAGCACGGTTCAGGTCAAAATGTATACAAGCGCAGTGTGTGCAACCAAGTGCGAATGAGGGCTGTTTTCTCAGGCATTTCACAGCTGGCAGTAGGAGAGCAAAGCACAGTGCTGAGGTTTTGGCTGCAGCTGCAACATTGGTGGAGCTCAGTGGGCTGCAAATCGTTGGGGCTGAGGGATGGATGGGAGCTCCTGCCCGAGCTAAAGGGGTGCTGGAGGCAGGGGACAGGGGCACTGTGTCACCTCCTGCTGTGGGCTCTGGAGGAGGCCTCTCTGCAGAGGTGTCCCACTTCTTTGGAGGCTGAGCCAATTCCTAACAGTGAGCAGGGTGGAGATTGCTGCATGGGTTTTGCTGGCCATGGCTTTGAAGCAGCCCTCCTGCATCTGCAGGGACAGAGGGGGCAGATGGGGAGGAAGAGGAGGAGGCGGAAGAGGAGGAAGATGATGATGAGCAGGCGAGGCTGCCCAGCCTTTCTCCTCGACCACCCGGAGCTGCTTTCAAAGCGAGCCCCGGTGAAGCCGTGGGGTTGAGGCGAAGCAACAGACGCCGTAATTGAGCTGCGCACTGTCTCATCTCCGCGGCGAGTTGCAAAATGTGCCGCCTACCTCCCTCGTCAGCCAGCTTTAATTGGCTTTAATGAAGAGGTAATTATGTTATTTCAATTTTTAATTAAAGGGGGCGGTGGGGTGGGGAGTGGGGCCGGCCCCCTGCGAGCGTGGCCCTGAGGCAGTGCCAGGGAGTGCGGTGGGTGTCGGGGGGCTCCACCCAGCCCTGCTCAGGGGGTGCGGGGGGAGCGGATGGGAGCTGGCTGCCTCTGGACACGCCACCGGGGCTTTCGGATCCAGCCCTGGCGCCCCAGGCGAGCTGTGGTGTCGGAGGCAGAACATCAAAGGGGCAGCGAACGACTGAGGGAAAAGAACCCAACCAAAAATCCCTGCAGAGCCAAACCGATGCCTCCCCACACACGGCACATCCCAGAAACATCTGAGTGAAACACGGGCTGGCTGCTGCTAGGGGAGGAGCCGCAAGCCCGCAGCAACAGGATCCCATGATGCCCACACATCTCGCTCTGCCTCACACCATACCATCAGGGTAGCCAGGAGGGTCTTGTGCCTTGAAGAGAGGTATGAAGACCTTATGGCCTCCTGCAGCCCTCCACCCTGGGCCTTGCAACCCAGGTCTCTTCTTCCTGCTACTGGATCTGCCTCGAGCAGCTGCACAGCTAACCCTATGGCCAAGCGTTGCCCCCCGCCTTGATTTTGGGGTTTTCCTTGCACATACTCTCTCTACAGATGATTCCTGTGGCTCCCCATTAGTGTGCCACGTCCCCTGCCTAGGCTGGTGGCTCCCCAACATGTAGCTGGGGATGGTCACGCGAGGAACAGTGAAAAATAAAATGGGGAGGAGGGGAAGGGAGGGGAATAAAAAGGAAAGGAAGCGAGGTCCAAAGTCTCTTTCTGAGCAATGATCAATTCAGTTGCTTGGCAAATATAGCTGGGCCACATCGCAGGCTGCACTTGGGAGGGCTGAGTCACACTGTGCTGCTTGCCCAGCTGCGTGCCCGATGGGCCAGTGTGCTTCCTTGGGCCAAGAAGTGAAACCTGCTCTTTCTTTTTTTTCAAACAAAGCCTGAACGGAAGCAACGTGCGAGAGCTGGGCCAGATCCAGCAGCCTCCACCCTCAGAAGGGTGGGGCAGATAAAAGCTCTTCTGGCTTTCCTCTCTGCCTGTCACTGCCTCCCACAGAGCTCATCAGCCCCATACCCCCATTTCCTATTGATTGCCGCCTCAGCGCCTGCCCTGAATTTGCTATAGTGGATGGGCCAATGGGTTTGGCATCCTGTGCCCCACAACTTGCCAATCCGGGCATCATCCAGGGTAACTGTCATCATCTGCATCCTCATCCTGGTGCCCCTCTTGGGATACCCAAGTTCTCACCACATGCGGTCACCGCAATTATGCGACAGGTCCCAGGCTCCTGCCAGTGATGCCTCCTGAGCACCTTCACAAAAATACAGTGTTTCTGGGAGAAGACATGGCCTAGAAGCACTCTCAACCCTGGAAGTACGTCATGTTGAGGGTGAAGGTGCTGCTAAATAAAGGGACGTTTTCATGGGATAAAACAACCTCCTCCCTCAGTGGTGCCACCACGGTGTGGCTGCAGTGACTCAGTGGGCACACATTGCGTGGGAAGGTGTTTCTCCTCCATGGCAACAAAACATTCAGGGTATGGATCTGCTGGAGTGGATTACCTTTTTCTGAATAATCATGACATAATTGCCAATTGAGGAGGCTATGTGAGGGCTGTAGCAAAAAGTCCTGTAGGAAGAAGCACTGAGTGGTGATAAGTGGCAAGTGAAGGTTGAAGTCCCTGAAAGAAGGAGGTGCAGCAGGTGTGATCCTTCCAAGCCTCTGGAGGGTAAGTGAAGGAGAAGCAGCTGAGTCACCACAGATAAGGGACAGGTTCCTTCTCTTATCAGCTATGGGTGTACAGGCAGGGCTGGGCTGAGGGCTTGTCACTCTGCAAAGAAATGTGCTCATAGGGTGGCCAGACCCTAACACCCAGCACCAAGGACACCGTGCTGCCCACCCAGGGCACTGGGACCAAACCTGTGTTGCTATTGCCCCGTGGGACACTGGGTTTCTCTCAGCATTGGCAAAGCACAGCCCTTGCTGCTGATTGCTGGCACAGCCACGAGCCACATGGTGCTAATTGATGGGTGGTTAAATGAATCCTGAATGGCAGAGCTCCACCAAGCACCTGTGGCCATCGTCATGCGTGGGAGATGGTGCTAGTCAAGAAGGGAAGGCTGGGATTAGGGACTGAGCCATGCTGTCAGTAACAGATGGGGGAAAAAAGGGGAAGGAGGGAGATGGGCACACTGAAAGCTGGCACTGCTCCTGCCTCTGAGCAGCTCTGCTCCTCAGGGTCTCTTGGGGATACTGGCCATGAAGCCTGCCATGGGCTGGTGGGGTTAAGTGTCAGGAGCTTTGGCTTCGTTTGGCACTATTTCTGAAAATGAATGGTGTGCTCTCTCATTTACTCCTTTCTGGCCACCTCTAAGCAGGACAAACAAACACACGTGTTTGTGAAGGGCTGCCCAAGCTCTGTCCATGCCCAGAACACCCTGTCCTACCCGTGCTGGTACTTGCATCAAAAGCCACGACATTTTAGCTCCGTGTCCCACCCGGCCACCCGCACCCAGCCGCAGCCTTCGCCACTGCTGATGCAAGTCTGAGTGTTCGTTTCTGGAGAAGGTTGTCCAATTATGGGAAATCCGTCCAGTTCTGTGACTTTGACTCTTGCCCCATTAAAGCTGAAGGAATGCCTGAGTCATCTCAACGCCTGCCAAGAGCCTTAACTCCTTTTTCTCCACCCGGAGTTTCTTTCCCAGCTCCGAGGCTTAGCAGCCTGTGGGACCGGCGTGTTGGTATTGCTCTCTGATCTGAGTAGGAGCACAATGGTTACAATCTCCAATAATAACAACAACAGTGACCTAACAATAAGGTAGACAACATAATTAATAACCATAATAATTCAATTAATTGTTGAATATTAAAGCCAAGGGATTTGCAGTATTGTATTCCTACTGCCGGAACCCCCTCTGGTTACAGTGGCTCCAGAAGAGCTTGAATTAAACCCACTACCGGCTGAGTAGAACTGGCTCAGTTCTACTTTATGAGTGTCACCCTAAAGGAAACCTCTTTTCAAGGAAGCTGGTAATTGGGGGTTAATGGCTAGGCTTTTGGCCCAGTAAGTTGGAGCACTCAGAGGCTCAGCATTAGGAGTTTTTCAGGACATTGCACAGTTCATGTGTTTAAAGCTGGTCTAAGGTGTCACTTTCTGCACCAGGTGTCAGATCCCATCCTGTCCACCACACACACACAGTCTACAGTTTCCCACCCATGACACAGCTGTGTGAAATGAGGGCCGTGTGGAACACAGTGCTGCAATCACAGCTCACCACTGATTTTTGCAGCCCTCAGCACTGAGCCCACCCCAGCACAGCCCCAGATCCGGGGCTGTGACGTGCCCTGAGCTACCTCCTGCAAATATTTGTCAAGGTGGAGCTGGGTGTTCAAACACAAGAAGATCTGAGTAACCGACAGGAAGAAAAGACAGATCCAGCTTTCACAAGGTAGCTCCATCGGGAGCTATTAGCTGGGGCAGTGGGAAGCCAGCAGGCTACGCAGCTGGGGCAGGTGAGCTTTGGGAAAGTCAAACAAAGTTAGGGAAAGTACATATCGCTGATGATCCTTTTTCTTTTTCTCCCATGGTTTAAGTTGCTCAGAGAAGCCGTTGGTGCCTCAGCTCTGGAGGTGCTGAAGGCCGGGTTGGATGAGGCCCTGGGTAACCTGAGCTGGTGGGGAACAGCCCTGCTCACAACAGGAGACTGGAACTGGGTGGGCTTTGATGTCCCTTCCAAGCCAAGCCATTCCATGATTTTCTTGAAGCTACTAAAGTTGATGAATAGAGAGCATATATAAATATATATATGAGAAAGAGAGATAGCTGGCAGTAATGTGCCTGAGAGTTTGGTTTGGGATCACTCCTCAGCCTGGCTGGAGATGCAAAATAACCCAAATCTTGGCAGTTACATGACCTCACCATCCTTCCCCCGCCTCGCATTTGCTGATCTTTTGGTTAAGCGATCTGGCAACTGATCTCAGTGTTTACCCATAAAGTTTACTCACTGATGAGTCAAAAAACAAAAAAGAAAAAAAAAAAAAAAGGAAAGAATAAAAGGAAAAAAAAAAAAAGCCAAAAAAATGGAGCAAAGCTCAGTCCATGAGTGGGACAGCTGGGAGGGGACTTGGGGCACACACAGCCATCAATGCTGGCCGTGCTGAAAGCCCCCAGGAGCACATCTCACCCTTCCTTATCCCTGCCATGAGGTTTGCAGTGAGGTTTGTCATGTCCATATGACCTCAGCGTGTTGGTGGGGGCTGTGGATGGCACAGCAGGGACCTGCAGGGAAATGGGACACACTCGGGGTTGTTCCAGCACCTTTGCTTGGCCATTGAGTTTGGCATGTTTTCAGTTGTCTCTACACCAGAGAATAAATTTGTAATACACAACAAATTATGTCTCACTCACAGCTGTTGGCCGAAGCCACCCATAGGATCTCCTAAGAGAACCATCTCTACACACAGATAAAAACAGGCAAAGATGACTCAAAGCCACTTTACTGGCTGCAGAAAAGGGGCAGGGTGCCTGGAGTGGTGATCTACAATTCACTGTGTTGCTGCAAGGCCTGGCTTTTTGTGATCTTTAGTAAATACCATCACTGCAGCACAGCAGAGTAACAAAAGGTGAACTGACAGCACAATGGGCAGCTGCAGCCTGACTGGCACTATGTGGGACCGCCACAGACTTAATGAGCACAGAGTACATCAACGTCAATCAGGGCTGAGGTCTCTGACATTTATTACCGTTGCCGCAAAATAAAGATTGCCCAAATATTTATGCTATCGGGATGGGGTTTGGGAATGTCCCGCCTTGTTAAAATCATGAGCTGTAGCCCAAAGCATCTCCTGGGCTCACTGGGTGACCAAATGTCCAGGGCACTCCAGTAAATGCTGTGTATTTCAGGGCAAGCCATCAGTGTTCCCACGTCCTCAACCATTTTGGCTCTCACTGAAGGAGAAGCACTGGGTCACAGCCTGTCCCATGGCAGCCAGGGCTGTGTGCTAACCTATTGGCACAGATTAATGTCTCAAAGTATTCAGGTCTCACATGAGATAAGACACATGGATCTGAGCATTTAATGGTGAGATCCATGCAGAATGGATTTAATGGTGAGATCCATGCAGTCCTCAAGAGACCAGGAAATGTGAGCCTCTTTTTTAAACTTTCTTACTTTTGTAAGTAAGAGACCTCAAGAGACCAGGAAATGTGAGCCTCTTTTTTAAACTTTCTTACTTTTGTACTCAGTCTAAACACCAGCATGATGTCCAGATGTACAGCACGTGCTCCACACAGGGTCACAGAATCATGCGGTCATTAAGGCTGGAAAAGATCACTAAGAACATCAAGTCCAACTCCCAACCCATCCCCACCATGCCCACTGAGCCACATCCCTCAGTGCCACATCTCCACTTACAGGATGATGACTCCACCTCTTCCCTGGGCAGCTGTGCCAGTGCCTCACCACTTGAAAAAGATGAAACTTTCCTTAATATCCAACCCGAATCTCCGCTGGCACAACTTGAGGCCATGACCTCTCATCCTATCACTAAATTACTCAGTGGGTCACGGATGGGGAGACAGCTTCTGGGCAGAAGCAAACATGCACACACACCTGTAACTGCTGCATTGACCCAACGTGCCCGTGTGGGTTCAGTGCTCATGCCCTTGTATGGCTGCAGCACTGGGAGCCCATTGAAGGACCGGCTTCCTGGAGATGACTCCTTCTGCCCCCGGCCCCTCGCGATGCTTTTATGACGGTGTGTAGCAGTTTACAGCACACAGCGGCAACACACTGAGTCAGTGGGATGAAACATGTTCAAGCTGCTTTGGAAAAAGGAGTCTTAGTCAGATAAATATTAGTAAATTGAGCAACTGGGGCTACGTGATATTGCTGATTAATACATGGCTTGCGTACGGCATGAAAAACTCTGGCAGACTGAGAAAAGATGCTTCCGCTGCTGCCCTTGTTTAAGTTAGCCCCAAACCAGCTGAAAAGCTCCAGCCCTGCTGCATTTCATTTACTGTAATCATTAAACAAACAGCCTTGGTGGCCTCCATCTGTCTGTTTGAGACCATCCCAAGTGAGGTGCCCCAGGACAAAAGCATCTGCCCCTGCCTCGCCCAGCTCTGCCCTGGGACCTGAGCTGCTCTGCCCGCGCTGATGGCACCGCTTGGGCCAGGATGTTTGTGAGGGTGGAGGATGATAACAAACCATAACCTTAAATTTCACAGTGTACTTGAGGAATACGCACATTACATTATACACACTTATACACACACATGTATATATATATAAAGGAACATGAAAATGTGAAAAAAGTGAAAGAAAAAAAAAATGAAGGAAAAATATATGTGAAAGCATGACAAAATGCTGCTCCTCACTGCTGTTTCTCCAGCTCCACACTCCCAGTTTGCAGCTACTCTGTATGTTGCTCCTTTTAATCCAGGATTTCAAGGGACCTGATGCTCACTAATCTATTGCCATGGGTGCCTGTGGGTACAGCCGCCCTCTGACACAAACAATGAAACTCGGAAGGCAGCAGTTTACGAGGTGAGAGCGTATGTTTCCCCATTACTAATCGACTTCAGCTGGCAGGATTACAACCTCAATCCTGTAAGCAGGCTTTTCTTCTCCTACAGATGTCAGGTTTAAAGGAAAGGAAATCATTAGGATAAATATATATATATAAAATCATATGGCCTCAATTCTCCACTTCCTGCTGTGGAGGGGTAATGCTGGCTGAAGCTGTGGTCCTTGCCCAGAACAGACCCATCACAGGGGATGCGCACATCGCTATGATCACGGCAGCTAAATAGCAACGGGAAAAATAACATTACAGCAGTGGAAATGCTGATAGCATGCAGGGTGTGAGCAAGGGGTGATGTGTCTGATGGGAGCCCTGCATCCCCAGGGGGGGGATGTTGGGCTGGGCTGGGCTGAATGCATCACTACCACCCGCTGGAGACCCCATAGCAGAGTGCGTGGGGAGAGCTGCAGAGGAGATAAATCACCATCTCCTCATTCAAAAAAGATGATATTTTTCGTTTTTCTTGGAGTGAGCCCTGAATGCAGCGTTCTTCCCGGAGCCGCCCATATAGCTGCTGTGCTGTCACCACGACTCGTGTAACTAAGGCAACCCACTTCTGCCCGCGGGAGGATACACAAGCCCAAATAACCGAAACGATGACCAAAACCCCAGTTCTGGAGCATGCGCTGCACCATGACACACAGCAACAAGGCCTCTCGTGGGTTGGGAGAGGGGTGCTGCAGAGGGAGGTGGCAGCACCCTGCTGGGCTCTGCAAGTGGGAGGTGGATGTGGATGCTGCTTCAGTTCTGTTTTATTCTAGGAAGGGACACCCACATGCAGTCAAACTGTGCTTGGGAACATCACACTTCCCAGATTCTGGTGCCAAGAGCCGTTAACTCCTCATCAATTCCTCAACTGATTCATTAACTCCTATTATCTTAAAGGCAATGCAGACACTTTTCTCCTTTTCCTAAGCTGAGCTGCCTGGTTTGAGGGCGGTGGTGTCACCACTACTTTGCTTTAAGACCAGTTCTGTGCAACTTTTCATGGCCACAATGCAAATGAGAGAGAATCACGGTATGTTAACCACACTGGGCTTTCCTTTTCTGTGGTTATCCACGTAGCGAGCCCAATGTATGTAGAAAGAAGGATAAATCTTATAGTTGACAAAGGGTGAAAATCAGGACTGGTGCTGCAAGAACCCATTTCTTATCTACACTTTGAGCATTCTGTTTCCCCCTGATAACCAATCTTTTTCCTAGCAGTGCTCTGAGTGTTCAGTACTAAGACACGCTGACGGTTCTGTGTTCCTTAGTATGATGGATCGGTGCAGATCACCCTGATGAAAGCCAGAGCAGGAAGACGAACCCCAAAAGGGGGCTGCAGATCCCCACCCGCAGGTGTGAGCCTCACTGAAAAGCAGATTTTGCTTTGCACCAGACTGTTTGAAGCAAGGTGTGCACAGACATGCTGTGTCCCGTAGCTTTCCAGACCGGGGGCCTTCCTGCAGCTGTTCCTTCTAGCTCTCCTTTTTCCTGCCAGATTGCTCTATTTGAAGTGGTGTCCCATTTCCTGTGCACAAAGAGGCTCCCCTGCTGCATTGTGGATCCCTTTTTAGAACAATATAATAATAATAATAATGAAAACTCAGCTTAGGCTCTATCTCTGGTCCTACCACTTCAGATCCCTCATTCTTACACAGTCTTTTGGGCAGGAATTTTGACATTTCAGTGGCCAGAGTAGCACTTGTCCAGATAGTGTCAATCTGGGCCATTCTCTTGGAAAGGAAAAGCTGCATCTTGTTAAAGTTAGATAAATCAGTTGCTGTTGGCTATGGTGCTGGATCAGGCAAAACAGTGTTGTAAAGAGTGGCAAAATCAGCAGTGCACAGAGGAAGGGATGCCAGTGCTGCTGGGTACCACCTCCTGATGCCAGTGTCCCCATGGCAGTGGTCAATGGCCAGGCCCTAGGAAATGATGGAACCGAACCTGAGAAGAGGATCAAGGGGAAGAAAATGGGGTAAATGTAGTGACTGTGGGGGACAGTGAGAACGATAAGGGTGGGCAGTACTGGTGCAGAGCTGGGTAGGTGGGGTCCCCAGGGAGGTTGTGAGGGAAGACTTCATGGTGACGCTGCATAGATGTGGAGCTGAAGTGAAAGGACTTGGTCAGGACCCGAATCAGAGGCTGGGGGTTCTAATCAGGCATCTGTGGGGCTCCTGAGGAGGGGGGAGATGGCACTGGGGCTGAGCACGCTTCGGAGAGGAGACGAGCTGCAAGGTGGGGTCCATCATAGCCACCCCATCCCCACCACGGAACACAACGGGCACACAGACACGAACGTACCGCGACGCCGGCGTCCAACACACTACAAGATCGGGCTCGGCTCCCGCGTGGGTCCCAACGCGGCGGGGCGGAGCGGAGCACACCGCGGCCGGGGGCGGGCGGGAGGCGGAGCGGCGAGGGGGCGGCGGGCTGACTCCCCGGGGGAGGCACCGGAAGGCGCCCGGCGCTGAATCATTGCAATAAATTGGTCCCGACGCGGCCGGGCTCAGTCATTGCCGTCCGAGACGCGGTGGGAGCAGGGCAGCCCGAGGAACTGGAGCCGGGAGGGAGCGAGGGAAGGACGGAAGGAAGGGACGAGGGAAGGAACGAGGAAGGGAGGATGAAAATGCAAGCAGAAGTGATCCGCGAGGGCGAGCTGGAGAAGCGGAGCGACAGCCTTTTCCAGCTGTGGAAGAAGAAGCTGGTAGTGCTCACCAAGGACAGCCTCAGCCTTTTTCCCGACGGGCACAAACGGGCCAAGGGCAAGGAGCTGGGCTTCGGCTCCATCCTCAAGGTGGACTGCGTGGAGCGCACGGGCAAATACATCTACTTCACCATCGTCACCAAGGACCGCAAGGAGATTGACTTTCGGTGCCCGGACCAGAGCTGCTGGAACGCCTCCATCACCATGGCCCTCATCGACTTCCAGAACAAGAGGGCCATTCAGGACTTCAAGAGCCGCCAGGAGATGGAGCAGGCAGCGGGCACCCAGGAGCGGCGGCTGGCCCGGGCGCCCTGAGCCCCCAGGTGAGCTCACCCCCCCACTCCCCCTCCATTCCTCTCACGCTTAACAAATCCACAGAGATAGATACCTCTAACTCCTGCACACCAGTCCTTACCTCTGTATCCCCCACACACCGTGCTTTGGGGACAGATGGTGCCGCAGCAAGGCAATGGGGCTCCCACAGCCGCTCCTCGTGTTTCCCAGCGCAGAGCCGGGTGCCGCACCCTGAGCGCAACGTGCGCTGTGCCCTCAGCTCTTGTGCCCGACTCATGGGGCTCATTCACCCTTCCCGAACCCAGTGCTGGAAATTCCGGGTGGGAGATGGGCACAGTGTTGGGAATTCAGAGCGGCAGGCAAACACGTGTCTGTGGCGGAGAGTTATCAGGGTAGGAAATGGCATTCAGCAGCGCTTTTCTTGCGGAACGCCCTATAGAGACGCCGCAAATGCCACGATAAGTGCGGAGTGCTTCCTCTCCCTTCAGAGCCCTTTATTTCGATTTTTTTTTCCTTACCCTTTCATTGAACTAACCTGCTTCCTCTTGCTGCCTTCAGAGCGTACCGCTGGATGGTAAACCACAGCAAGTGTCTTGGACTGAAAAGGGACAGGGTACCAATGAAGGAAAGCGCGGAAGATAGCTGGGAGCAGCTTGGTTTTCTCCAAGGCCTGTGGAGGCTGCTGAGCAAAGAGCCCTGGGCTTCGCCTGAGATGCATTTTGATAAAGAAAAAAACCAAAGACTTTCATACGGGACTTCCAGCGAAGCGCCCACGTGCTTTGGGTGGCGCGGCTTCGCGAACGGTTCTCTCCTATTTATGAGACACAAGGAAGATTCAACACTGACTGGTGGTGTTCGACACAGTTTAAATTATTTGTAGTATCTATATTTGTATTTATTTTGACGAATGTCTTTCAGCAGTTATTGGTCTTAATATTGCTTTTGCATTAATATGTCCATTCCAAATAAATTACTTGAAATGTTCACTTTTTATTACTACACGTGGTGGTGCGGTGACTTTGTGGGTGCTGTGTGTGATGTGGGGGCTGTAAGGCAGCAGGGGCCTGGATGGAGCTGTGGAGTGAAGAAGCTCCCAGTAATCCTTCTGCAGGGAAGAGCATGGAAGAAAAGTGCACTGAGGGCCAGTGAGGGAATACAGGAGCCTTTCACGTGCTCAGTCAGGGCTTTTTGGGGGATATTTTCTCGTGTAATTGAGTAAAGGCACCTAAAGACAGCACAAGAAACTCCCTGCAACCATACCATGATGTTCTGCCTGTTGCTGCCTTCCCCCAGTTCTAGATAAAGTGAAGTGTCTGGGAAGGCATCAGGTGCTCTTTTCCTGCAGTCCAAGAAGCTGTGCTCTTTTGGAAAGGGGAACACAACCTGTTGAAGCTTTGTCTTGTCTAGGAGGCTCAATGCCTTCTAACCAACCCGTACTCCCTTGAGAGCATCCAGCAGTGCTGAGCTCCATTCACAGGCAGGGCTGCAAAGCGCTCTTTGCAAACGTTTCAGACTTGGTAACTCCCTTTGGGTAACTTTTTCCTGCTGTCACTATCAGTTAATTCTTGCATGAGACTTTATACTAGAGGCAGCTGCAAGGTATTTAGTTATGAGCAGCCTGCAGTGAGAGCAGGAGGGGCTCAGTGCAGGGTTGTGCCTCCAGCACAAGAATGCTAGAGAACACACAACAACATTGCTTGCTTTATTTCTGTGGAAAAAAGGGAAGAGGCAGCTTTCGTGAATTAGTGGCTTTTTGTCTCTCTCAGTGGGCTTTTCCTCTTTAAGAGATAAACAAACAAACCAACATTGACAATGAGCTGCAAGTAGCCGAAGGAGGAGACTCCAAACTGCCTGTACAGAATGACACCGAGGGTTGGGCCAACCGTCCTTGTCAAGGGCTGGACAGAAGCGCAGATCCCCAGCATGGCCCCTAGGAGAGACCAGCAGAAATGTCAGGGTGAAGGTTAGTAGCCTCCCTCTGCTGAGGTAGGAAGTAGCCTCAAACCATCTCTGGGAAGCTTTGGCACTGAGATGCTCCTGAACTTATTGGGATAGGATGGGGTGGGATGGGATGGGATGGGATGGGGTGGGATGGGATGGGGTGGGATGGGGGCAGCTTCCAGGGGCACACACTGAAGCCTCCCAAAGCAAAGCATGCAGCTCCTTTCAATATTATAATTAGCAGCTGTGGGAACCCAAGGGGTCCCAGCCCACCCAGGCAGCTATCACTATGTATTTTCTCTCATGGGACAGAAGAACAGCTCTTAGGAGTGTATCAGGAGCTAGAAAAGTCTAACTACATCTTTAAGAAGAGCTAACTAAAAGCATAAGTAGAGACTGAGCCCCCATAAGATCATTCCCACTTGTGAATGGAGTGGATGTTTCCATTTGGATGGCAATGGGAGCCTTTTACCTGGCTCGGCCGGTTCTCCTTCCAGCAGAGCATGCATTTGCATGGTGAACACAAGGAGGGAAAGCACCTCCACTGGGGCAAGGGCAGGTTTTTCCACCAGGATGTCACATGGGATGCAGCCACGACCTTAGGCTTCTCACCATGCGGGCCATAACTCCATTATCTCACACAAAGTATGGACAAGCGATGCAAGGAGAATAGGTCCTACTCTGAAATGGTGTTCCCAGTTATTATTCTTACTACCAATAATGAGTTATTGGCATCACTTTTCCAACAATACATGACTTGAATCAGTGCCAGTGGCATTCAGGTGAGGGGAGAAGCTGTCCTGCTTGCAAGGCATGGATCCCAGTGTGCTATCTGTATGGTGACCATGGAGAAATGATCCCAGCTTGGTGGGAGGACAGGCAGACACAGGTTGGTGTCACACTGGCCTGGAACTGTTGCACTTCTGTCAAAAATGTTTAAAATGTTTGTGCATTGAGGCCGAACTGAGGGTGTAGGTTTGACATACAGAGAGGGAAGCCTCCCTGAAGAGCTGCCCAGCTCCTCCTGTGCATGGGAACAGCGATGGGTGGGACCTCAGCCTGACCCTTTGCCAATGGGAACAATCCCACAACCACCAAACGTTCTGGGCAGGTTTTGCAATTATTTTTTTTTTCCCCCTCTGGGTATTTGAATTAAACTAATTACTACATGCAATTGCTAAACTGGCTCTCATGATTGAGGAGGCACTATTTTTCCCTTCTATATTTTTTTTTGTTTGTTCTTTTTTTGAGCTGAAATTCATCCTCTGGAAAGGCTGGGCTCTCCTCGGCAGCCCTGTAATGTGTTACTGAGAAAGATAATTTCTATTTAATAGGCTTAAATTAGATCCCTCGTGTCAGATGCCCTGGAGCTTTGAGACACTATAAATCAGCCCTTGCTCCATTTCCAAGCAACTCATGTGATGGATCCCAGTTAACTTCAGACCTTTGACAGTAACAAGTCATCACACCAGCAAAAAAGCTTTCTCTCCTCTCCTCTCCTCTCCTCTCCTCTCCTCTCCTCTCCTCTCCTCTCCTCTCCTCTCCTCTCCTCTCCTCTCCTCTCCTCTCCTCTCCTCTCCTCTCCTCTCCTCTCCTCTCCTCTCCTCTCCTCTCCTCTCCTCTCCTCTCCTCTCCTCTCCTCTCCTCTCCTCTCCTCTCCTCTCCTCTCCTCTCCTCTCCTCTCCTCTCCTCTCCCCCAGGCTGGGATGCTGGTGGCAGAGTATCGCTGCAGGCTCTACTCCTAAGGCTTTATGCCTGATGTGCAAATCAAATCATGAGATATGGGTCCAGGATACTGCCCTGCTCTGCTTCCTCCCTGCCTTCATGCATAAAGCAGTAACAAGACCCCCATTCTCGGGGGACAAGGAGTGCTTGTGTGACTGTGGGCCTGCCTTGGCTTGAGGCTGCGCTCCCACCAGCACACACACTCAGCAGAGCGGCACACATGTGTGCCGTACAACATTTTCCCTTCCTGCCTTTGAAGATGGGGAGGGAAAAATATATCAAAGGGAAACGAATGAAATCATTTCCACTTTGTTTTCTTCTGGAGAATTCATGAGCTTCTGTAGGAGTGGCCTTGGATGGGTCCTCTGCAGAGCCAGTTTTGGGTTGGCAGGGGAAGGAGCCATGCTTTAACTTCTGTCCCTTTGGGTGCAGCAGCCCTGTGCTGGAACGGCACTGCATGGCAGCACTGCCCCCAGGGACACCCACGCCACAGCTGCTGCAGCAAGGCAGCTTGCAGAGCCACAGCTCTGCTGCGTCAGGCATTCCTGCCCTGCCTGGGAACAGAGCCTCCTCCCTGGGGAACACTGCAATAAGGAGGCACATCACAAGAGAGAGAGGCACAGAGGACCAGTGAAGATGGATTTCCTCCAATGCTGTGATCCTCCTAGCCAGCTGTGTCCCTCCTCATCACACCTAGTCTTGATCCAGGAGCACGTGGCGTGGCAACAGCCTGGGATGGATGGGCACAATAGAGCCCATACTCCCCCAGCATCCAAAAACATCCTCCTGTCACCCCCTGGGTCATCTCCATCCTGCCCATCTGCATCCACCCCATCCTGTCGTAACAACATACGCAAGCGAGGACTAGGGTGAGGCAACTAAATCCATTTTCCTCTCTGACTGAATTTTGCCTCTGGGCTGGCTTTAACAGCCGAGCAATGCTCCATTTTTCCTTACAAAGCCCTTTTGAGCAGAATCTGGATGAGTTCCAGCCTTTCTTCATACCCTAGAGCCCCTTGGTGCCCTTCCTCCAGTATTCCCCCTCCCTGATGAGTGCTGCTCCAAGCCATGAAGCAGCAGATTTGCTCCTGGCACACTCCATCCCTTGCCTCCATGCAGTCCCAGGGCTTCTCTCCCAGGTGGAAGCACTGTGCCTGAACGCTGCAGGATCCCAGCATTCATAGCAAAATCATAGAATCGTTTGAGTTGAAAAGGACCTTTAAAAGACATGCTTGATGTTTGTGATGGCCTTACCGGTGTCAGAGGAGGGCACGGCCTTGGTGAGGATGCTGTCAGTGATGGTGCCCTGCACGTTGAAGGCAAATACCAGAGGCACCACGACGATGCAGTAATGCCATACAGTCCTCATCAGGGCCTAAGTGACAAAACACAGTGGAACATGGATCATTAGAGAGCACAGAGAGCAGCTTTGCAGCTAGAAGCAGTCCAGAAAAGCCAAATCTGTGACTTTTAGGTAAATTGTGGGAGCCACAACTGATTTGTGATGGTGTCATTTTGGCCATTTCAAGGTCTTCCATCCATTTTTTTCTGCTGCTTTCCCCTTGTTTTCCTTTGATTCCCACTCCTTTATCACATTTCCCTTGTTTTCAACTCTTGACCATTGTTTTCACCTGTTTACCCATGTTTTCCCTTTTCTTTGTTTCCTGTTTTCCATTGCTTTCCACTATTTTCAAATGTTAGATCTTGATTTCCCATTTTCCCTTATTTTTCCACTGTTATCCCTTGCTTTCCCCTCTTTTCCCTTTTATCTAACTCTTTACCCTTGCATTGCATGGTTTTCCCTTGTTTTCTCTTGTATTTCCTTATTTTCCCTGGTTTTCCTTTGCATTCTCTGATTTTGGCCTATATTTTTTTCCCCTCTTTTTTCCTTCTTTTCCAATATTTTTCCACCATTTGTGTGCTGGGAATCATTCTAAGGATGCAGAACAAGGAGCAGCCCCTGCTCTGTAATCTGGCAGCACATTCTCCAGCATTGCCGTGGGTATTTTTAGTGTCTGGGAATTAGTGACATCCCTGCACCCTCCCCCAGGTCTTCTGTCTCTTGTCCAAGTCCTAAGGAGACATTCTGCAGCAGATGCATGCAGTGTATTTCAGGAAGCCTCCATTAGTTATACAAAACAGCCTAGAGAAGGCATTTCAGTTCATTATCATAAGTAATTAAAACCAAACTAAGCTTGTCAAAATAAATGAACCTGGAGCATTATGTAATACCGTACCTTTGGGATTTCTAATCCTGTTCTTCTGCTTCCTTACTAATAAATTCATCAAATGCAGTAATCTGGAATAGGTCTTCCGGCCATAAGGTGCACATTAGCGAGCATAATTAGGGAGAGTAATGATTTTGTTATTGCACATATTCTTGGTGGAGACATCCCTCCAGCTGTTTAATACTTAAAACAAAAGTGCTGAGGATCCCTCAGCGGCAGAACTGGAGCAGCTCTCAGACCTGCTGGTCAAATAAATAGATTTCTCTGGGGCATGAAAAGGAAACTCCCGCTTCCTTGCAAGTCTCTGCCCTCACCCTTGTCTGAAGGTGTGTTATTGTGGCTGGAGAACAGCTCAGTCACTGGTCAAGCCAGAAATTTCATTCTCTGGGGTTCTTGCTCATAAAATCTGGTCTGCACCTCTTGGCTACAGAAGATGGAGCAGCCCAGAGCCATTGCTAACTAATGACTTGGAAATAGTGAGGTTTATTCCTAGTTCCCCTCTGGACTTGTACATGGTGAGGTTTCTCTCCTCGGAGGGGCACTTTACCTGTGTTTTGCTTAAGAACTAGGCACTCCTGCTTAGGGAACCAAAGAACAAAGGCAGAGAAGTGGGTATTTGGTACATAAACATCCAGACGGGGAAAGAGTAAGTCCTCGCCAGGGCAAATGTCACTGCAGGACAACACAGCAGTGGTAGGGAAAAAAAAAGGCAGCGATGATCCCCTTCCTTGTAAAAGTGTCCTCATGGGCTGGAGGCTGAAGGAAACTGCTAGAAAGAGCAGACTCAGGGCTGAATGTCTTGGGGAATATCTTCTTGGCTGCCGTGGGAGGATTAGGTCAGGTAGAGTGTACTATTGACTACCCACCTTCTGCTGAGCAGACAGCAGCCTTCTCCAGCAGGGCAGATATGGGAGAACTGTCAAGGCAGGGAAGGCAGACCCTGCAGTTTCAGCAGCTGGGCTCAAAAGCCAGTGCCTGGGAACCAGAGGGCAGGAGGGAGGATGGGGCATAACCATGCCCTGGGACAAAGTAAAAGGCTTCCGTCACATCCTTTAGAAGGACTCTTTGCTCAGCGCGGCCAGCAGCTGCATCTGCCTATGAATAGCTCTCATGGGATGTCATTGCTGACCCCTGTCCCCAGGCCATGCTGTCAGGATGTCCACAGCCCTCCAGGCATGGTGTAATTGCCAGCTCTCAAACCGACAACTTCCCTTCCCCGCTTTCCCCTTTCCACATAGCCACACTGGCTTCATGTATCCCTCTACCACTGACTCTGTGGTGGAAAGTGGGAATTACACTCCCCAGATCACTTCATTTCTAAGCTGAAACCCAAAGGTTCAGAGCTCCTAAAGCTCACCTTGGGTTATGTGCATATGTTCCTCACCATGGTGGCATGCTGAGACCAGCCACACACCCTTATGCTAGTGCTAGGGTCTGGGCTGACCTATCATAGTGTCCCATCCTTTGGACAGCACTGTTGGTCGTCAGAGTGTTGCTGATCTGAGCAAACACAGATATTGGTAGAGCTGCCTCTGTCAGTGGGGTTTCCCAGTTGTCTTCTGAGGCTGCCTCTCACCCATCCAGACACAACTGGTGATGGGTAACACCAAAGCAGAGGAGCTAAACTATTTCCTATTGCAACTTCCTTCCCCAAATGCTCTAAGCTTGGAGGAATTAGTAAAACAAAGCTAGAAAGATGAGACAACATCCTCAGCCATCTCAGGGTACAGTACAACCACAGTGGTTTTCCTCCCCATAATCTGCATTTACTTTCTGGGCAGTTCAGGAAATGGGGCCACTCAGGGACGGAAGGCAGGACCTCTGTGCAAATCCAGTGACTCAGGACAGATGCACGGGTTTCTGTGAGGGATTATTACTCCATAATCCCTGCAGTTATTACTCACACAGCTCCTTATCATTATTGAATGCTGTGTGTTTGAAGAAGCCCAGGCTGGCCGGCTCCCCCAGACACAGCTTGGCAAGGCTGCAGTGGTACTGCCAGTGACCAGTAGGCACTTTGCCCACCTGTGAACCATGTTGATGGAAGGCCCTGTGGATGACTCCTCAGCAAGTCTTACCATGCCCAGCCCCACGCCAGCAAAGGTGAGGATGCTGAGTCTGAGCAGGGTCTGCTCCGTGCAACGGCTTGTGAGTTTTCCAATCACCAGACCTTGGACAACCTGAGGATGAAGCACATGGGCACTGTCAGTCCATCTTATATGGATGGAAACAAGCTCAGAGAGCATGTGAAAGAGAAAACACATTATTGCCTTGCTTTCTTGCAGAGAGAAAATGGGACTTTGCTGTTGTGGTAGATGACTTGAACTTGAAGACATTTACCATGATTTTGAGCATTTTGTATCTTAGTGATAAGTCAGGTCAGATGATGATCTCTCTATTGAGTGATGCTTGCATGACTTTTTCATCACTGCTCAATCAACAGTGTTGAGTGAAACTACTTAAAGGCACCTGATGATAAAACCAACTTGAGATTTTCCTTGTGAAATTGTTTGGTGATATCTTCCAAAGCAAAACTGCACAACTGTATGCAGAGGAGGAAAACACCTCCTCTCCTGTACCTTCTCTTGCTATTATTTTACAGTGTAACTACACAGATTGGGCAGTTCATCACTTTTATACAGGAAACAAGAATGACAGAGATGCTAATATCCAGACACAGCAGTACGAGCAGGTACAAGAGATGGAGAACTGGTTTTGCAGATTTTAAGCAAAAACCAGGGGAGAGGGGGTGGGAAGGAGGAGCAAAAATGTAAATCTTTGGAGAGAAGCCTAAGAAAACCTTGGTGCTTAGATTTGACTTGAGCCACAACTACACTACCCTCAGCCTTACTGCATTAATCCAAAGGGAGGAACCCAAAATCCACCAAAGGGAAACTGTTGCAAAATAAATAAGGAAGGAAGTTATTAAAAAGAAATGTCAATCTACGACAAACCACCCGGAAGAAAAAAAAACAACAAAACAACAGTATAGATACTACAACAAAAACTATTGGTAAAAAGCAAATAACAGAGTGAAAATATAGTAAAGTTGACTTAAAGAGAAATAGGGACCGTTTGAATATACCTCCTACAAGGTACAACTTAATGAAAAATCTCACAATGGACCCCTTTGCTTTCCCTCAGAACACAAGCAAATTTTTACAAAGGGACACATCTGCCATGCAGAAATTTGGGTTCCCAGAACATGCTTTTCCTGCTGTTCCCTGTCTCACCCTTGGGCAGGGCTGAGGAGCTCAGATCATGTGTGTGACAGTGGCACAAGGCCCACATGGCTTTCCCAGGCTGTACCACCCACCTGGTCTCCTTGGGGACTGTGCATTGTGAGGCTGTGACATGGATGGAGTGACCTGAGTCATGCGGGATGCATGCCCTGCAGAGGACATGGGCCAGGTGGGAGGAAGAGGAGGCCAGCCCTGGTGGCTCCTATTCAGTTCAGGTGGGTGGAGGAGGTGCTGAGTCACGCTTCATTAAGCTGAGAACTCCCAAACGAAGCTGCATCAATTAACATCTTGCAGCCTCTCAGTCCCTCCTGCCCAAGCTGTGCCAAGTCACAGGATGGGGCACAGCCCACCCTCAGTGTGACTCCGCTTGGTGGTGGCATCACCCAAACATGGCTTGGCTCTGCTATCCTTTCAGAGGAAAGGTTTCTCAATTTGCCTGGGCTTGAATGGAGCATTTAACTGGGATTCACCACGAGGTGCAACCTGGGCCCTGCCCATCCTTGAGTCATGGAGTATATCATCAGGGGAAGCCTATTCAGATCACCATGGGAGCAGCAAGCATCAGCCCAAATCACTTGCTTTCAGTCCCAGGCCACACAGCCATCCTTGGGCAATATGGACCCCAGCCTCCCCACTGCTTACAGAGTCCCCTCGGCTGTTGCTACTCATTCCCAGCATGGTTACTGCCAATGCATCCATGAGCCACGAAGACCCATCACACTGAGTCTGGACTCTATTTACCAGCATCTGGATTTAGGTGCTGGATAATATTACCAGTTGCTGGGCACTCAGGAAATGTTTCCAGCCAGAAATGACATCTGAAAACCCATCACCTCCACCAGAGATCTTTCCTGAGCCACGTATAGAATCACAGAATTACAGAATCATGGAATCAGGGTTGGAAAAGACCACTGAAATCACCTAGTCCAACTGAATAAGTTCCCTAAAGCCCTAGAAAGAGCTGAAGAGGAAGAAAAACCTATAAAAGTGGGGATGCTGGAGAGAGTTCTGGGTTTTTTCCTTGCTTGCAGCCTCTACTTGGACTCCCACAGGCTGTCCCTCCTGCAGTTAATCGCAGGGATGGTGCTTGCTTTGTAACCTGACCTCCTTTGAAGTGCCGGGCAGAGACAGTGTACCTGGCTGGAATGTGTTCTGTCATCAATAAACAAAAAGGAGAGGAAATTGTTTGCAAGTGAAATAACAGGCACTGCCCGTGGCTGTGTACACATGTCGCAGGAAAAACCAACACATTTTTTCCCCCTCTCCTTCTGTCAAGGCAAATAAGTCTCCTGATGAATGCAGAACAGCCAAATCTCTTTGCCTTTATGCTGCCCTGGTGATTCCTTCCACTAGACTAGGTCAGATGCTCATGTAGAAAAAGACCTCTGCTATCACTGCATCCATTAGAGATCCTCTTAACTTGGGAGAGATAACTTGTTGATATTAGCAACAACTCTCCTCAGTACCTTATAGAGCAGAGGTTTTTGCTTTTTGAAAGTCCGAGGTGTTAGTTTTTGGCAGACCTTTCAGCAGAGCAGTTTCCTTGCTGCACAGGACCAGCATTCATCCCCAGGTAGTTACACAGAAAAAAATCCATAGAAGTCCATAGAATCATAAAATTAGAATAGATAAGGTATAGAATAGGGCAGGACCCTTAAAGACTATCTAGTCAAACTTCCCTGCAATGAACAGGAACACCTACACTAGATCAAGTGTTCAGAGCCCTTTCCAGCCTGAGCTTGCATGTCCCCAGGGATGAAGCATCCACTGCCTCTCCGGGTAACCAGCGGTTGCCAGTGTCTCACTGCCCTTATTGGTAAAAACGTCTTCCTTACATCCAGCCTAAATCTTTCCTCTTTCAGTTTGAAATTATTTTCCCTTGTCCCGTCAAACCCAGCAGATATCTGGCTGGTCCTGCACATTCACCTTTGGCTAAGGGATAGCAGACTGTTCCTACAGGCTCTTTCATAAGTGCCCACTGAAAAAAGCATAGGACAGAGCCCAGCAACAAGACCTCTATTTCCAGCCTAGAAGTTCCCAGGGCCAGAGTGGCACTGGATGGCAGAACCACAGCTGGTTACAGGTTGGGGAAGACCTGAGTGTGCGCCAAACAGTGGGGACTGGTCCTGATGGGCTGCGAGTGTTAGAAAAACATGTGCTGGTCTGGGTGGGAGGAGGAGGAAGTTATTTTATGGAGACTGCAATGCCAGAAAGCACATGAGAAGCCATTCTCGCCTTACAAGAACAGAGGGTGTTGGGGCTGCAAGGAGAGTGGATGGGGAGGGCCAAACTGCTGAGCCAGCACTTGGCCTCACAGGGCAGAGGCAGCATGTGTTTTGCAAACTGCAGCCTAATCGCCTGCCTTTTCCCCACCTCCACCCCCTGCACACATCTAAATCCTTCAAAGCAAGGAAACTGGAGAACTTTCTGTTTGTTGTTGCAAGGTCCTTTCACCGAGTGGGTTTTCCCCCCAGGCAAATCTGGTTGTAATTAAATCCCTAGCTCTTTAATCATCCCTCTTGCTGCAGAGAGAAATAAAAAAGCAAGAGGGACAGGCTGGTGATAAGATGATAGGCAATGTAAATCTCTCCTCCAGGAATCTCTCTCATCTTTCCAGAATCACTTGGTACAAACTTGTCCCTCCAGAAGCTGCCTGGCTGGAGGTGGGGTTTGTACAACAATGCCTAAGAAGCACAGTAAATAAAACAGATGTCTTATGATTTCTCGGTCCTCGGGGTAATAAATACCTACCCCTTTGTCCCACCTTCAGTTTTTGTTTTGTGTGCTTTGCAAAAAAATAAAAATAATAATCCTTAAACGAAAGTTCCCCCTGTCCATACCTGGAAATCTGAGCATCAGATGTGACTTCAGATTCCAACCAGGGACTGCAGGTATTCATTCCCCTTGCCTAATCCTCTGGCAGCTCTTCCTAAGCACAAGTACTACATCTGGAAGTCCTCCATGCCTTTCTGTTCCCATATCCAAGAAAAGATGGAGCCTAGGTCTGCTTCTGACCATTACACAGTCATTTTAAGTGTTACGTGATTATAAAATTAATCATTCTCTGGAGGAAACATGAATGACAGCCCACACTCCTCCTAGGCATTCAAGAAGTGGGAGATTTTGTTCACACAGGTCCTGGAATCACAGCACTGGAGTACAAAAGGCACTGCATCCCTGCTGTGCTCCCAGACATCTCACCGGAGACCCTGTGGTGAACAGACAAAACTGCTTCAAACATATCACAAGCAAGGGGATTTCTGCAGAGCAAGGCACTGCACTCCTACTCCATACCTTCCATCCTCATTTCATTATCTCCCATCAGAAATCCCCTCCTGCCCACAGCCAGCTACATGCTGTTGGGATGCAGCAGAGTGTGATTCACCCTTTCTGCTTTCTGCTTCTCCAGCACCAGCCAACCTTCCCTTCCCCATCCCTCACCATGCTCCCAGCCTGCCCCATATCTTCTGCTACCAGAGGATACTCTCTGCCTAACTGCAAATAGGTGCAGCTGATGGTCTCTCCTAAGTAATCATTAACTAGATGTATAAGCTTGGGCCACTCAGGTCCCCCAGACCATCTCTTGGAAGTGGGATGCTCACTCATGTCCTCCAACTGCACAGGGGACAAAGCCCTCACCTTCCAAGGGGCTGCCGCTCCTCTGCTGATTCCACTACACAACACACAGCTTCAGATACCCATGGCAAAGTCTTTGGGTTGCCTATCTGAAGGCAGGCAGGCTGACTCAGAGCCATTCCACATCTCCTCTCTAGGTGCTCTGCAGCTAGCTTGAAGGGTGAGAAACTCACATGCTTGCGATGCGTTGGCTGCGTCTCACCACAGTAGGTTAAATGAGGCTGAGAAGTCGAAAAATTAGGTTAAGCAATTGGAGTATAACATCCCCAGGGCAGAACAGGAAAGCAGGAATCACCCTGGAGGTGTTCAAAAAACATGGAGATGTGACCCTTAGGGATATGGCTCAACAGGCATGGTGGGGATGGGTTGGGATTGGACTGGTCTCAGCAGTCTTTCCAACCTTGATTCTGCAAAACCTGTGCAGCTCTTGAGCTCTTGAGCCCCTTGGCAGCATGCGCTGAGAGCAGGAGGCTGTGGCTATGCCCTCCTGCCCTGAAGACGAGACCTGGGCACTGTGTTCAATGTCCACAGGGATTTTCAGTGTAAACAGGATGCAGCTCGCTCTTTATTTCCCCTTTCACTTCTCCTCCAACAAGCACACCTATCTTTAAAGATCCTCAGATGTGGCCCATTTCCAGCTGCAGGAGGGGGTGCAAATGAGAGGGGGGCTCAGAGCAATCTGGAGGAAAAAACCCTGCAATATTCTACAGAAAGGCAAACTAAGGAATGAGAAATCAAAGCTGACGATCTGCTTGATGAAATGCATTGAAAAGAACATTATATTTGTTATGAATAAAGCTATAATTTAGCAAGCGAAGTGGGGAAGCCAGTCAGCAGATACTAATCACATTCACCCACCTCGGCGGGTGGAATTTGCTTGCATCCTAATCTGCATTTTTATCTCCTGCAGTATCAATGTGCTGCACAACAGAGACAAACACACCTGAAGGGCCAGCTGAGGAGTGATGGAGGCTGCAGCCCTGGGGTGGAACAGGGCCACTGCAGTACATCTCCAGCATGCACCTCCCACCGGTGGGTACATAACAGAAAGCACCCCTAAAACACCAGCTCAGCCACTGTCTATGAGACAGGTTGTTCCAACCAGAGTCCTGATCAGAAAGTCAGGACATGAATCTATGCTTTTGATGCCTGGACTACAAACCCCAAAGCAGCACCACGAAAAAGTGAATTTTCTTTGTATCTAACAACTGCTTCACTCCTGCATTTCTGAAATCCAGAGTCACGTGCTGTTAAACAGAATGGACAGAAACTGCATGGCGAGATGAAAGCGAGCTGCCTGGCTGACAGCGGCCAATTTCTGTGCCAAACACCTGGGGCAAAGCCTCCCCAGCAAAGCAGATATTGCACCTGAGTCTGAAGGCACTGCTGGATCACAGCGTGGCTACAGGCATGGTTGGCACTATGGGATGAAACCCAGCTTCTGGAACTGTGGGAAGGGTCAAGTCCCTGGCTCACACTGACATCTGATTACCTGTTAGGGAGAAAAGTGAAGGCGGCCTTCAAGGACTGTCTCTATTTGTAGGGCATATTGGCGTGGCACTCCAGGTAACCTTATCTACAACAGTTTCAGCCAAACAAAGCTGGGAAACAACAGCACAAAGACAGACAGACATCCCAGACCCAGCGGCACCATTCTGACTCTATCGATCAACACAAAGCTGTCCCTTCCAGGTTGCACAAGGATCATTTCACCTTTGTTGCTATAATCACCCATGATACTCAGCTTGAAACAACAGCAACATAACCATGCTGAAATCCCCAGTGAGATTTCCATGCAGACATATATTGTAGGGATCAGAGAATCACTAAGGCTGGAAAAGACCTTTAAGATCATCTGGTCCAACCATCAGATTCAACTCATTTATCTACATAAAGAGTTCTTAGAGCTCTCTACATTCAGAGGAGGAAGAGGACTTCAGAACTCTAAGGCCTGAATGCATGCTAGAGATCCTGGTCTAGGAGGTGGCACATAGAGACTATTATAGAGCAGGTCTCCATGAGACCCTCATATTTGGGCCAGGTGTGCACTACAGGAAGCAACTACTGATCACTCCACTTGCAGCTGCAAAGCTGGTTTATTTCCCAATGCAAATAACAGCAAGTGTCAAGACTGGGACTGAGGCACAGACCACCAAATATCCCCTTCCCAGAGCAGCACAGAGAAGGTTTCTCAGAACCAGAGGTTTGATCCCACTCACGGATGCACAACCATGCCTGTCGGCTGCACTACTAGGCTGTGAGACCTACACAGTGCCAGATCCAGATCACAAGGGACTAACATTGCTATAACATTGCTATTTCACAGATGGGGAGATCCCCTGAATCACATAGAAACTCTGCCCAGGAAAAGAAGGCATTCTAACAAGACCACCCTCTTTCAGGATATTTCTTGCCTTGCATTTCTGCCTGCTGGCTGGCTTATAGCCATCTGTTGCTCTTCCTGCAGAATTATTAGCCTCTTCCTCCAAATAACACAACACCACTGTTTTGGGCTGTGCTATCACACAATTCAGCTAATTTTTTATCCTTGCCCATTTGGTCAATCTCCTAACCATGTTCCATGGCCCATCTTCTTTCTTTCTTTCTTTTTTTTCTTTCTGGAAAGTACAAGCTTGCTGCACCAGTTTCCCCACAGAAGGAACAAGTCCTTCCTCTAAACTGAGGGCATCTGCAAAAATGCCAGTAAATGCATCTACCTACACAAATTCACAGGTGCTACTGAGGAAATGTAAACGAGCTAACCTACAGAGCTGAAAACCCTATAATAGAGGCCTGTTAGCTTCAGTGTAAGTTTTGTTACAGGAATCAGGACAACATGCCAGTCATTGGAAATCTTAGCTCCACAGCTTAAAGATCCACAAGGGGAGAAGGTCTCCAAAATGCTACTCACTTTGCTTGCTTTCCATTCCAAGGAACAGAGTAAATTTGGAGACACTTTAATTTTTTGGAGCTGAATTGCACATAGCAGAGCTATGAGTGCATTTATGATCTGCATGTCAATATTATGGATTTGGGAGAATTTGTGTTAAAAATGTAGCAAGGTGCACATTAGACGGCAGTATGACACTTCACTTACCATCTGAAGGACACCAAAATAGGACATCAGGTATCCGGACTCCACTGCTTCCAACTCAAAGAACTCAATTGAGATGATGGAAAACATAATCAGGAACAAACCTAGTGGGAGGGTTAATGAGAAGTACACATCAGTATGCCCTCGGTGCTGCACTGGGCCAGCCCCTGCTCCCAGCATGAGTCAGGAGCTCTCCCTAGGTTTATAGAGGCTGGATATAAATAGGAGCAGAATCCTACTCGAAGCCAGTACAGCAATTTAGTCTTTAACTGTTCACTTATTTATCCCCTTTACTTTCATCTTTAAATAATGTGACTATGTAGGCTGTAGGTTCAGCTGTTTATAATAAACTAGTAAATATTTTTATCACCCACGGCAGACTAAGCATTAAGGCAGCAAGAAAACATTTGTTCAGACAAGACTGTAACCATAGAATAATCTGATTGGACTCCTCCTCCCTTTTGCCTAACTTTAGCTTTCCACCATTGGGAATGCTGCCTGGGAAACAACCCGGTGACATCAGACTAAACAGAAAGGTTTCACTGCACACCCTTGCAGCAATTTCAGCCCCACGTGAAACCTCTCCCATGGCTCAAGAATGGTGTCAACAGAAACAGTTGGGGAAGTACGGACAGGAACAGCAGGTACGAGGTGTGCTTGTCTATTAAGGCAGTTTCTAGAGGTTACAGTGGAAAATGCCCACTCAGTCTTACCTAGAAATGCAATTGTGTGCATTTCCCATGGCACCTAACATACACAAACATAGACGTGTGTATGTGCACTCCATTATACACAATAAGCCACCAAATTACAAACATTCATAGAATCATAAGGCTTGGAAGAGACCACTAAGATCACCTAGTCCGACCATCTACCCATCCCCACCACACCCACTACTGGGACAAAACATTGCTCACAGAAGAATGGGTTTGTGGTATGCACCTGCTGCCACTGCCAACTGAAGTATGTTGGACAAAGGCAGCAGGAAACTGGACTCTGTGTGTCAGCATCCCCAGTGCTGACAGTCTGATGCTGCTGGGAGAGGAGGAAAGAGTGGATGACCCAAAGGGGTCTTCTTCTGCCCTGCTTTGTAGGGCCCTCCGAGGTGCACAGACCTGGTGAGCTGGAAGCTGCAGTCCTCTCCTTAATGACAGAAGAGTACAGGAAGAAAGGAGTGAGGACTGAGAGCAGCCTGTGGCCTGGCTGGGTGACTCACCAGCCCGCAGCACAGGAAGGCTCTCACCCACATTTCCTGGAAGTGTGGGGAGAGCCATCCCCAATTGCTGACTGCAGTGTGGTGCATTCACCCCAAGCACAACCACATCCACGCACTGTGGGCAGACAATGCAATCCATTTTCCTAATAGGCCCCATTTGGACAGGAATTGCACTTTTCCAGTGAAATTCTACAAAAGATAAAACACTTTACACTGGCTTTGGGGATGGGTGAGATAATGGAGAAATGGTCAGTTCTTCAGTATCCTCACCTGATCTGCCCCAAATCTGCCTTTAGATGAAAAGATGTTCACCCAAACTGATCAGCCCAAGTGTCCCACATCCAGTAGGTATGTGAGGCTCCTCTCCTCACCCTAGCTGGTGCTAGGCAAAATGAAAAGCACCTCACCCTGCTGCTTCCCATGGATCTGGGGAAGGTGCTGGTGTGCCTGGTGTTTGTGAAGATTTTTGGCTCCATCACACCACTCTGTGGGGAGCGCCTGCTGTTATCCTGTTGCTTTGAAACGCCTCCTAGCTCGAGCCAGGCTTAGGCTAACATGCAAACAGCAGCATTTTCTCCTCACATCCAAAACAGACAACAGAGCTGCAGATGTTTATAAAAGACATGCGTGAAGAAATGAAAGAAAAACCACACTTGGCTTTACTCACAGGGAGATCAAATCAGGATGCATCTCCTTTCACCCAGCAGCCTCACTGCGCTACCAGCCGGCAGGACTCAGCCTTCCCACATTGCTGTCTCTTCCCAGTGCTGTGCACCAGCTCTTGCAGTTAAGCTCTTTTGATAATCCTTCTCCCAGCTTAGGTTTTGATCCTTGTGCTCCAAAGGAGCTCATTTCTTTCTGTGAAGGGAGGTAGCTGTGCACCTTTAACAGTGTCACGCATTGCGCTGAGGGACGTGGTTTAGTGGTATGGTGGTGACGGTTTGATGGACTAGATGATCTTTCTTAGTGCTCTTTTCTATTCTTAATGATTTTATGTTTCTGTTGCATGGCTACCTCAGAGATGCAAACATCCCTAGAATGGGAGCTACCCCATGCACATATAACTGCCTGGGCAAGGCAGACCCTCCTTTTCCCCTCTTCTTTCTGTGACTCAGAGGATCTCACAACTTCACCTTCCTGGGGATGCCTGCACCACGAGTGAACCCTTTTCAAAACCTTGCACTGAGCAGCAAATAACGATGGGCATGCTGCATGAGGCAGGGAAACAGTTCATAAGATGCAGGAAAAGTGAGGAAGAGCACCAAAGAGACAGCAAGCAGTAGCTTTGGGAGGGTGTATGTGGCATATTTGGTAGCAGGGTGGGGGTGGTATGCAGAGGTAGCCACTGTGAGAAGGGAGCAGGTTTTTCCAAACCCAAAGATTCCCACAAGCAGCTATTGCCAGTATTTTCAAAGCCCTCATGATCTCCAAGTACCAAGGGCGTTATGTTTGACATTTCTGCCCTTGTGTTTGGCTTTCTGTCCCCTATCTACTGCAAGGCAGTGACATGCTTTGTCGAGCAGGCAATCCAGCCGTATTGGAGAGACCAACCATCCTTCATCCCTCGGCAGCTCTATTCCCAGGAGAAGCATTGAGCCGTCTCTGCTTCGATGCTTTTAGGAGGTTCCCAGCCCTGCAGCCCTTTTGGGAAGGCTCTTTCTGTCTCAAATGTATCCATTTTGGACAACAATGAGGTCTGTACAGAACAGGAGATTCTCCTCTGCGTATACCATGCACTTGCTTACAAGGTAAGCAAAGAAAGGTCTGTAATTTGGCTGGTCTAATTAATTACACAGTTGCAGAAAGGACATGAAAGGTGAATGGGACTGGTAGGAGCTCAGCCTCCAGCCATGAGTTGCGAAGGAGGAAGGGGTGTCCAAATCCCCTTTTGGCTGCCATCCTGTGCTCAGTAGCCTGAAGAGAGACTTGTGAATAGAAGTGCCTTGGATTGTAATCACTCCTAGCAATAGAGCTCTGTTTGCAGCAGGAATGCCTTCAGTAAACCCATTCCTGCTCCTCTTGAGTTATTCCCACCCATTTCAGTAACAAGTAGCCCATGTCCTGCTCTGAATCACAACCTCACATTCCATCCCGTTTGCCTACAAGTTCCTTTGCAGTTGAGGCAGGAGATGTTTATTTTGGTCCAGTGTGCATTTTTGCTGTGTATGGGGAAAGAAGACTGCCTTCTGCAACACAGAGGTATCTGCATTTCAGTAGCAATGACTAAACCAGGGTGCATCTCACTCATCTGTTGGAAAGAGGACAGTGCAAAGGAAATGACAGTGCAGACTGCAAGTGGATGTGGTCTTAGTATGGTGTTTTCAAACAGGGAAGAGAATGCTGCTTTAAGCTGAGAACTGAGCCAGAATCAAAAAAGAAATCCCTGTTAAAACACCACTAGGCTATCTTGTTCTGCAAAATGCTGTCATTTTATAAACATTATTTAAAACACAGTTTTAAAGGTTAGTTTCATAAGAATCTAAGAGATGCGCACTTTAGGCAAGCCACCCATCCATAGAGATGCTATACTCTCTCTAGTGGTGGGATCAGAACCAGCTGGCATCACTGATCTCAGCCAATGCCAAGTATGCACTAAAACAAAAGAAAAAAATCAGGAACACTTTTCTTCCTTTCATATTATTCTACAGCTCTGGTCAGTCTCAGCAAGATGTTAGAAAAACCTGGTCATGGCCAGAAATGATACCCCCATCTCATTCAAACACACTCCGTAGCCAAATCTTGCTTCATTTGTATATTGAATTTACAGTTTACAAACCAGAGCTTAATCACAGAATCTTAGAATCATTACGGTCGGAAAAGATCTCTGTGATCATCGAGGGCATCTGTCCCACCTACCCAACTGAACATGCCAAGACTGTGAATGATTCACCAGGAGCAGGGGAACAGGTGGGTTTGGTGTATGTTTGAAGCAGTGCATTATGACCATGACATAAGAAAAATCAGCAGAATATTCTAAGAGAAAAACAAGCACTACCACCATCAATCAAAAGAAGAAATAAAACCAAAAGTGGCTCCCTTGTGCACAGCAGCAATTAACAACCCGTCTGACCACATCTCATCCAGCTATAGCTTTAAATTGTTGGGAAAAAGTTAGGTTATGCATCCTTCCCTCCCCTTAAAATCATTAACCAAAATCAAGAGGGACATCAGTGTTTTTGACAGGGTACAGACAACTTGCCTCTGCTCTGAAGAGGTTCCAGCCTAAACAGAAATGACAGAGAACTATCCTTTTACAGCCATGGGACCAGGCAGAGCAATTAAGCGATATGCCAAGAGTCACAAAAGAGGCCTGTGACTAGTGGTCTGTTTTACATTAATTCCAGGCTTTTGACTCCGTGTAGCTGAGAGCATCTGGAAGCACAAGTGTTGAAGTATGAGCCAAATCCCCACTCCTCCATGATTACACACAGTGTGGTTTCAGTAACTTCAGACCAGCCTGGCCTCCAGTGTATGTCTTCCTATTAGAAATACATCAGCAACCATGGTAAAGGGCGAGATTTACCTATGGGAAATCCAGAAAGGACCTTGACTAAGAAGATTTCCATTACTCCTGGAAACTTCATCACACGTAGGATTTCTCTGATGTTGAATATACTACCTACAGAAGATAACATATTGAATAATGTTATATTTAAATAGGTTAGAGATAGAGAACAAGAAATTCACCCCATCATGGTGAGTACTTGTAGCTTGTAATAACAGTGTTTTACACAGTAGGCAACGGCTCTCCATGTGATGCTTTCTGGGAACTCAGAAGGGCAAATCCTAATGGGAATTGTATGAGTGAGTAAATAACAGTGCAAGAGTTAATTCTACTGTGGGACTGAATTTGGCAGGTGAAGCACTGGGCTTGGAAAACTGAGTTGAGACTGTGGACAGTCCACATGCAAAATGAATTAGATGACTGCATCCTCAGCATTCCTAAATCCTTCTCATCTGACACAAACTCATCTCCTGGGAAGTACTTTCTCACAAGCATGAAGAGGATGAGGCACCATAAGCAAAGAGGGGCATCTTTCTGTCCATAAACACAGTCCCAAAGAGTTACTCCAGCATGCTAACTGCCAGCACTATTCACATGCTATTTAATAAAAGAACTAAATACTTACTTTGTTCTGTCTCACGATGTTCTGACTTCGGCTTAGCTGGAGAAGGGATCCAAACTATCGATATCATGGTATTTAGGAGACTTCCCACTAGCCCAAAATACATGGGAACAAAAACACTGCAAAAAGAAGGAAAAAAAAAAAAAAAAGAAAGAAAAAAAAAGGTAAGAAAGCAGTCATTATAAACAGAAGACAGATACTCGTCCATCCTGCAAAGACTAGAGAACCTGGCTGTGTCTGCTTAGATGAGAAGCAAATCCTGTGAAGCCGCAATATGTAAGGCTATAAAAGATCCCATATACAGAGCAAGTGCTTGTGAGGATCCATCTAATTTCCCATCTAATCCCAATTTCATGGATTCATTCAGTATTATCTCACTGCTTGCAACTTCTCAGTGAAATCAAATGAAGTTCAGGAGTGAAGGAAGTACTCAGAATCATTACAGAAGGTAGAATACAGCCCTGAGTACAACCAGACCTAGAAACAGCAGAGATACATCACCACTTGAAAAAAAAGAAATCACTAAAAATATTAAACATGATTTACAAAACCTTCTAGTAAATGTGAGTAAATTAAAGTGAGTAAATAGCAGAGGAATTGCTGCTTTTTCTTTCCTCTGAAGGTGCCCCACACCATATCAACAATGTTTCATCCGTCCATCAGAGGCCCAAACTTTGGCTCTTTGACCAGCGTGGGCCACATTCTTAGATGTAGATCCAGTTAACAATTATTAACAGTAGTGTTAGAATGATGGAAAAGAACAATTGCAAGTTATCTAATAAAACGCAAACAGAAAGTAGGCAAAGGTCAACAGAGTCAATAAGAAGTCCTCAATTATCAGCATCCTCTTAAAAGAGGAGATTAGGAAGCGACTCTTCCTACTTGTGGGAAGATTTTAGACTCTGATGGCTTTAACTCCAGCAAACACAGCTGGATCAAAGTCGGCTGGAAGACTGAGTCTCAGGAAACTTGAGTTGAAAACCAAAGAAAGAAAAACTACCATTTGTGTTTAACAGCAAGGGCAATTACCCACTAAGCAAACCAGCTCGTTAGAAGTATTTCCCATCATGTTGACCCTGAAAGTCAAAGGGGATTTATTTGTAAAATGTATGCTTAAAGCCTATCGCAGGGTACAGATTTGGGGTGGAAATCCCCAGTTGAAATAGGCTGATGTCACAAAGGGGCAAAAAGATGTGAACAGTGAGCTTTCTCTGAGGGGAGAAGAAAAGAAGCACTTTGGCCCTTAGCAAAGCAATGCACGGATGGGGAGATGGGGAGATATCTCTGTACACTCAGAGGTGAATGTGCAGTTGCCTCATCAAATGGGACACAAAAGAGAGCTGCAAGATGTGAACAATGCCTTCCGTACACCTGCTGGTAGATGTCAGCCACCACCTGGCTTTTTACTGCTGTTTTCCTTGTCAGACCATGGTGTCTGTTTTCCATGGAATAGCCAGCAGCACTAACTGTAAAAGCTTCAGGTTTCCTCCATGCTAGGAAAAGCACAGTGCGAGTAATTTCTGGAGCATTATGGAGACAGCCAAGAATTGAGAACTGAGACCAGCATCAAAGGGCAAATTTATATACATGTATATGTACGTATTGCTCTTAGGAGCAACAAAGCTAGATAATATCTTCCTACTAATGGACTTAGAGCAGTAATTTAGACCTGCTGCCTTCCACCTGCCAAGCTGTTCCACTAATTACCTTGGACCACAAAATTAGTCATTTACTGGGTCATTATTTTTTAACTTCAGTACAGCAGATCACCCTTTTCTGTTTTAAAATTACGTACCAAACAGTTTCCAATCCACTGAAATCAACATTTTGACCCAAATTTTTATCCAAGAAATCTGGAATTTGCAGTTTGCATTGCAACATAAAGGAACTTTGTTAACAAAAGAGAGAAAAGTAAAAAGAACCAAAAGAAGTAACTGCTCCAGCTGGATTCCTTTTTTCCTTTTCTATATTTCAAGCTTCATTCTGATATGGAAAAAACACATCACAAAAACTTTCACTGGGCAGAAAAAACATTTCCTTTCCAGTCCTATTTTCTCCTGAAGTTTCCCCTATTGCCCACATGCCAACACAAACACATTTTATCCTTCAGGTCCAAGAAGAACCACAGCAAGGGCCAGCAAAGAGCAAAGGAACACCTGATAAAACCAGTCAGTAATTAATGGACTTCACTGAAAGCAAAGGACCAATAATTCATTCTTAGGAAAGGGAGGGGAGAACCTTGAAAAGTTACACATTTGGAAAAACCCGGGCTTGCCTTCACAGATTCAAAGAATTCTGTACCCTTGGATTCTGAATTCAGAGAAATCCAGTAAAACATAGAACACAAAACCACATTTCCCAGAAAGTCTGAAGCATTCAAAACCATCTGAAGATCCCTTTTCATAACAACAGCATTCTATACGTGCCCACCCACTAGTGTTATTAGCATTTCCTACTGGTAATGGGCAGCTACACACAGCCTGTCTTACACAGCAGGGACAAACTGGCTGGAGGTAACATGCCTGTGTCCTGGAAACCACCTCTCTCGTTTGTTTGTTTGCTTGCTTAAGAAACGTTAAACAAAACCAACGGTCATAAAACTGCAGTACTGATGCAGCAAGCCATTCATTACTATTTCTTTTCCTTCCCAGTTTTTCTGTTAGAACACATGAACTTGGTTCCCTTGGAAGCATCTGTTCCACGCCCTTATTAAGCTCTGGAGTTGAAGAGTCCATTCCTGATGCATTACAAATGGTAAAATGTGAAAATCACTCTTAAAATGGAAAAACCTGAGCACCTCATTGCCATCAGAAACAGTCAGTTCTGCCTGTGATCTTACTAGGGATCTCAGCTACACAGGGCAAGAGAGCAGTGAAAGCAACCAAGCCATCCAAGTCACAGCCTCTCCAAAGGAAAATCTGCAGCAGAGCATAGTTCCTGGCCTTGTATGATGACACTTGTGTCATACTAAAGAGCTGTGCCACCAAGCAGTGAAATTACTGACCAAAGAAAACCCAATCAAAGCTGCAAGGCAACCATCATGGGATACTTTTTACAGGCTTTAAGGTGGGGATATAGAAATGAAAGACGAGTATTGGAACAGGCTGCCCAGGGAGGTGGTGCATGCTCCTCTGCACATGGGAAAAACAAGCACCCATGGAACTGTTGGGAGTGGTGCTGCACCCTGAGCAGGTGGGTGGGAAAAAGGTGGTGATAGTCAGGAGGATGGCACAGACCGCATCCCATGACAGCTCTGAGCAACAGCTCCTTTCTTTGTTTGGCTTATCAGAAAGGGACTTCCACCAGGAAAGGAAGCGGCGGCACTACTAAGACAAATGAGGCACATAAACAAGGCTGCTGCTGTGGGACTTCTCCCCTTCCCCTTCCTGCCCCCCCGCCCATCCCTGCACACCAGCCATGGGGCCAGCATGCATCCTGCCAAAACCAGAAGCAGATTTCCTGAACAACAGGAACAAAGAAGGCCACAGGCAAAGCTAATGCTGTTACATTAAAAGACTGATTTTTGCTCTGTTGATAGCTTGCTCTGATGTTAAGCTTTCAGAAACATGACTAAAACACAAACAGAGGTTCCAGGAAACCAGGAGACCATAACATAGAATCAGAGCATCATTAAGGCTGGAAAAAGAGCACTATGATCATCTAGTCCAACTGCTCACATATTGCCAATATTGCCCACTGAGCAATATCCCTAAGTACCACATCTACACAATCCTTGAACACCTCCACAGATGGTGACTCCACCACCTCCTTGGCAGCAACATCAGTCAAATGCTCCTCAATAATCAAAGCTTTCTGTTGTGTCTTCCCCCCCCCCCAACCCCCTTTTTGCCATTTTTCCTAAAGCCATTAGGCCAGTGCGGCATTAAAAGCACCTCCATGGAGGTAGAGACCCAGGAGAGGAGAACTGGAGGTGCCCCTAGACACCATGCAAATCCTCACAGAGGACAGCAGCACTTGTATTTCAAAGCTCACTTTGTAGCCTGTGGCTGTTGATGACAGGATGACAGGTAGGATTTCCCATCTGGAAACTTCATCCCTAACATTGGTGGGAAAGCAGAATTAATGACAAAACCATGAATAATAAAGACACAGTAAGGAGATTAAAGCCAGCAAAAATATTAACATTTGAAGTTGGCTAAAAGATGGTTAAATTTATTCCCCTCTGTCACTCAACCAACTTTTGAGTCTACTGTCAAGTACTGTAAAATAGAGCAGCTATTGTGGGATACCCATTTAAACTCGGTGGGCTTGGTGATACTTGAAGTCTCTTCTGACCCCTACAATTCTGTCATTCTGTGATTATGCTTTTTATTGCACAGGGCATCCCTCAGACTGCAGGCTGATTTCAGTGTCTCCAGCTCCAAAAATAAAGGATGAGGAAAATCAGCATGACAAACACACAGATGGCACCTTTACACCAAGTCCTGCATGCCCCTGAAGTCACAACAGGTCACACAAAAAGCATCAGAAAAACCTGGCAGACATCATAGCCAATGCAGATCTTAGAAAGCGGGTCCTGGCCAAAAAAATAGATGTATACACATTAATATGTGCATATATGTGTGAGCACCTGCAAAGCAGGTGTGCAGTAGTTCTTGGTGGAAGAATGGGGTGGGTGGCTCTGGCCATAACAAAACTTGAGGCTTGATGCTGGCCAGGAGGCTGCACTGGGGCTGTGTGCGCAGTGAGATAGCATCAGCCACATTCTGATTAGCATTCCAGCCACAGTGCCCTGCTCTGCATGCAAAGCACGGGAGAAAATGTGCGTGTGTAATTGCACAATTAAGTGTTGCATCAATACAGTGATTCTTTCGAGGAGGAAGCCATTCCTGATGCTTCCCTGAGGATTAAAGAATCAATGTGTATTTCTGCAGTGAATGGGATTGTGTTTGTTTTCTTTCTCTTTTTCTTAATAAAGTCAAAGTTGAACATGGAGAGAGTGCAGATTGCTTTTTAGTGACTCACTCCTACTTCAAAACAATGCTGCATAAAGCTTGTATTCATAGCTAGCCCAGATTCCTTAACGAGCTCTGAAAGGACTCTCAAAATATTTCTTTGATTGCAGTCCGGCCACACTCTCCACTCATCCACTTGCATCCTACAAGAGGGGCAGCAGTGGGGAACAGCTGGTGGTTGGGAAGGAAAAGAAAGGCAAAAAACTGAGATGAAGAAACCCCTCAGGTAAAACCCTGATGCCAAGCCATCCATTGAACAGCATTGTGTCCCCAAGCTGGACTTGGTCTAGATGATCTTAATGGTCTTATCCAACCCTTAGTGACCCTATGATTCTAAGAAAATGAGCAGTGGCCAATCCTCTGCTCCAGGACCAAAAGAGACCTAAAAGCAAGCACAAGATTTCACCAAAGACTACGCTTGTATTTCTTGAAAAACAAGCAAACAAAAATCCCTTCTAAATCAAAAATAGACATACTTAGCTTCAAACAATTTCACGTATTTCCCAAGACTGTCATGCAAAGGTATAGAGACGGCCAGGCTTGCCCAGCCCAGGGAAAGAACCAGCACAGTGATAGAATGACATGAATGAATGCAGCATGAGCCTATCCTGGGCGCTCCTGCCCAAGCAAATACCCTTGGGTGAAAACAATATGCGGAGTAAAAGGCAGAGCTGGATGCCAGCTGAAGAAGTCACATCCCAAGTGGAAACACACATAGCCCCCATGGGACATATGCATGCCAGATGTAGATACCCTTTTCTCTCTTGATTCTTGTGAAGTAGACAGTATATCACAAGATGGAGGATGACTTAGCCAGACCACATTGCCCACATTTCACTGCAACCCTTCAGTGAGACTCCTTGGGTTGCAAATTTTTCATTATTTCCCTCACAGCCTATGATTCTTCTAGAAACAGCATAAAACCAGTCAATACCTGCCTTCACCCTCACATTAGCAGGAAAGGGCTGTTCATTGCCCTGATACAACTGGACACCATACCCAGGATACCCTTTTGTTGCCTCATGTGCTTTTAGATGACCAGTACAGGATGGCTGCTGCTCTAGGGAGAGGAAGAGGCTCTCCTGTGCTGCAGTGGGTTTGACCTGGTTATGGGCAGGCCAAAGAGGAAGTGAAGTTTCACATGCACACCCTAAGTATAGTCCCTCAAGGACTATGCCATCCATAGACAAGTACTCATTCAACTGTTTAATTCTGATTTGGAAAATCTGAGGGGTGAGAAAGGGAAAAAGATGAAAGAGAGTATGGGTATGATGCACCACTGATTTCCACCAGAACTGGGGCAGGAAGGGAAGTTGAAAGTTAGCGCTATAGCAGGGCAAAGAACTGGGAGCAGCAACGGGAGAGGAACGTTGGGGCTGTCTTGTATTAGGGACACCAGGTGTGGGATGGGGACACAACTTCAGAGCTCTCCCTAAGGCCAGCAGAGCTACCTGGGGCTTAACGTCCCTTATGGGACACTTGAAAGAGCTGGGCAGGACACTAATCTCTTGGCAGCTGGAGCACGCTGCTGGTGCCAGCACTCTTCTGGGGAACTCAGTTAATTACCGGAAGAGGCATATCGGTTACGCATGAAAAAGGAGTGGGTGGATTTGCATACTTGATCCATAATCCACCATTAAATTCAAGTGTCATTAATGTTTGTGTGTGCTCTTTTCTGATAAAACAGCCTATTTCAAAATACTCACTTGGCTAACTCAAAGCTTGCACTTGTGTCATTACTGCTTTTCCCTGTTGCACAGTGCCATCGGCATCTCTGTGCACCAAACACCTGCACATTTACATTCATTTATGAAAAATGGAGGAAAGAACATTCACTCCCCCAAAGATCATAGCCAGCTGGCTGACTAAGGCACTGCTTCTTCCGTGGTCTCATCCTCATGTCTACAAATGGAGGAGTCCAGACAAGGACCGAGGATGAGTTCACTGATTGATCAAGGGCTTGCAACACCTGGCTCCAGTCCCAGCAGTTCTAATCCTGGATGAGCTGGGGCAGGCCAAGATAGGGATCAGAAAGTAGGTGTAAATGGTCAGTTCTTGAAACAGGCACATCCCACCGGCGCGGCTGGGACTTGTGTTGCTCGTTCTATCTGCAAACCATCTGGAACAGCAGAGAGGTAAGGAAGCTTGCTGAGGACATGCAGCTTGGAGAGCACCGGGAGAAAGAGCAGACATGGGAAACTGCACAGGGCGCTCACAGGACTGAAAGGTTGGGCAATAAAATGGCACTCAAAAGTCAGAGCAGATTAAATATCAAGTGATGCACATGGGGAAAACAAGTATTAAATTCAGGAATGAAATGATGGTTTCTGAAGTGCTTATTACTACTCAGGACTGAGACCTTTGGACAAGCACAGGCAATATGACAAAGGCATTGCTAAGAGCTCAGCTAATACAGCACTTAGGGAGTACTATGAAAGAAACTGAACCAGAGAAGCAAACATCATTATACCACTGTATCAACTCCAGCACTCTGTAGAGCACATGCAACACTTGTCCTCTTTTCTCCAAAACCTACCTGAGAAGCAATATAGGTTCAGAGGACAATCTGTAGCCTGGATTCCCTCCAGTCACCAGATAACTAAGCAGATTGAGAGTCTTCACCTCCCACAGTACATAAAAGGCCAGGAGAGTTTGTTGTTACCGATATTGTAGAAGGAAGAGGCTGAAACACGTTCAAGGAGAGACTGGACAACTCTGTGGAAGAACAATCCACTGAAAATTACTAAAGGGTCACAAACTACATTCATTCATGCCAGGAAATTCCCTGAGCTGAAAACAGTTGGAGGCTGGAAAAGTAATCAGTGAAGCATCATGTAAGTTCTTCCCACTGTTCTTCCCTAGGCATCTTACTGTGATTTTTATTGGAGAAAAGGTACTGGCTCACACTGATACATGAGTGCAATTTCCTCCTCTCAGTAGGAATCAAAACCATATCTCCCAGCATCTCACAAACCAGACCGCCTCATCTTTGCTCATTTCCTAGGAAAAGAAAAAAAAAAACCAACAGCTTTCATTCCACAGTCCCTAAGTATTCCAGAGAACAAGATTAGCCGTAGCTCTCATGTTGCGCTTGGGACACTCAGGCAGGAAAGGGTAATTCTACATTTCAAGCCATGGAAAGTTCACGCATCTTATCAAGTGACTGTTTAATATAACACAAAGACTTAAACCCCCATCTCTCAAGCATGGAGGTTTTCCCAGACCTCTTCTTGCCAATATACAGACCTGGTTTTTCATTTCCAGGAATATCTTGTTAGACACCTATATGTGGATATACAGCTGGTCTCCTGATGCTAAAAAAAGGTATGGCAGCAGAGCTTGGGTAGAAACACCAGACTGAGGGCACTCCAAAGGGAAACAATGGGACAGGAACCCCTACTGCAAGTGGTAACGTTTCCACTGACAATCTTTAAACTACATAGCTGTCTTCTGGTTGAATTTTGAAGTGAAAGGTATACATGCAGTACAGAAATGTTTACATCTGTGATCTTGGGCAACTCTTCATTTCTTGCATAGATGAAATGAAGTCTCCCTTTACTCAATACCTGGAGAATAAGATACAGCCGTACAAATTACGTTCCTTCTCTCCCAGCTTCTTCATTATGGAAGACTATACCCTAATGGGTGGTAAAGCCATACTTACTCTAATGAAACAACATTTCCATGAGCTACTCTTCCAAACTCAGAGAGTGGAGAATTATTAAAACGCTCGGTTTGGGTGTGTTGCTGGGTAAAGACTCCCACATACAGACTGGTTAGAAGGTAAGCAGCACTTGCTAGACAACCCAGTGACTCATCACTGAACACATCGTTAATCATATGTTACAGCATGTCTGACTTCATAGAATACCGTAGGTGGTGAAATGATCTGTGAATTAATTCAAGGTCTTGCTAGCTTTTATGAGGTTACATCGCTTCAGACTCCAAAAGCCTCAGCTGGGCAGGAAGCTGCTGAGGGACTGCTATACCAACCCAGGACATGTTCCCGGCATGCCAGGTCCCTGCTCTCAGTGGTGGCTTTGCAGAACATCTGTGCTTGGCCCTGGCTCCAGCTGCTGCTTCTCACTTATCTTGTGGTACTTACGCAGGGATGGCTTGGACAGAGCTGTGTTTTGCTGCCTGAGGATGAGGGGTGGAAGCTGGGTAGCTCCATGAGGGGAAGGAGTATGATTTGACTGTATATATAGCAAGATGAAAGCCCTGCAAGCTAGGCACATCACCTTAACCAGCACTTGGTCTCTTCCCAGTACAACATTCATGTAAAGGACTTTTTCAAGCTACGCAATCCCTGGCAAAATGAGGCACTTATTTACCTTGAGGAAACAAACTGCACACACATCAGCCTACCAGTGTTACGGCACAGACTGTTCCTGCCCTGCAACAAGGAGCTGCAGCCAACACCTTCCACCTCAAGGTGTGAAAAGTCTTGCTATGCTACATCAAGGGTTCCAGCACCTTTTGTCTTGTAAGACCTTGTAATGAGACCAAAATAAGACACATTAGGGCCAAGTCTGTATGGGGATCAATATCGGACGCCAATACCAAAACTGACAAATGAAACACTTCACACATTAGGTGGAAATATTTCTAGCAACCTACTCCAAGCTCTCTGGTTGCACAAAAGGCCCCTGGAAAACAACCCTTTTCCCAGCAAAGACAGACCCTTAAGGGATGTGGTGGTTTGATTCCATGAACAGTTTGACCTCAGAGGCATCTGCTTCAGATGAGTGACTCACTCCATTTCAAGAAGCAGAAGGGTGAAACTAGTAATTAAGGGTGCAGCTTACTTGCTTGGGCAGGCTTTGTATGCTCAGATTGTGAGTGGTCTCACTGTTACTATATTTAATGAACTCTCCCAATTAAGTATTTTGTTTTCTGCATCCCATAATGATGATGGTTTCTGCATGTTAAATGTAAGCCAGCAGGAAGCTGCTCTTGGTTTCACATTTGCAAGTTTACTTCGGCCTCCTTCACAGCTGGTCAAACACCAGTTGTGGAATCACTAAGAAACTTGGCATGAAATAATTTGTTTTCAAAAAATTCTTTGGTATAGTAGAAAATAATTGATTTGAGCTAAAAGTACATTAAATATTAACCAAACTTTCTTGTGATTTTGCGGGGGGAATGAATTGAAAACTGATGTAAGGTACTTCATTGCAGGGTCTTCTATTCCTCTAACATAGTTAAGTGGATTTCAGCTTTGCTACAGCCCTGAACAAGAACATCCTTTATCTGCAGCCCTGTTACAGTGGTTGCATTTTGAGCTCACACACCTCTGCCCTTGGTTGGAGGCACTCCCCTTGAGGAGAAGAGCCTCATTCATTCTCTGCACCCTGTTTAATCATGGCCCCACTACTCAGACCACCTACAGGGATGCCAATTAGCATCAGCTGCATAACACTGAACTTTCATTTACAGCAGCACTTGCTGGGAACCACATCTTAGGCAGCCTCATGGGCAGCCTCTCACCTAGCCGCATGATCCTGCCCAGCTCACCACCAAATGGCAGCAACTGCACGCTGCCTGATGGACTCGCCTGGAAAATTGCTGGCTGAGTACCTGTTGATGTGTTTAATTGCAAATTAGCAGCTGGAAACTAGGAGGGGTGAGAACTGTGCGAGCAGCCAGCGGTCTGCAGGGGAGTTTAGAAACCTCTAATGAAACATTCAATGAGCAAAGCAATGGCACGCTTGGTTTTGTTGTATCCAGAAGTCTTACAATTCAAGACAGAGCCAGAGGCCACAGGCTTCTTTGGCAGGACGTCTAAGGGAACACCTGCATTTTACCAGGGTAGGTGTTACAAGCACCTGAACGCAGCAAGGGGCTGTGCTGGTCGGAGGTTTGCAGTGGCAATTAAGACTGGCCCTTGTGGTATGTTGGAGCTGTTCAGAAGCTGGCTGCATGCAGTGCACCAAGCAGCTCTGCATACGCCAGTTGTTGAGGAACTTGTTTACTTTTTGTGAAGATACTAATGTTGTTTTTCTCTTTTTTTCTTTTTCAGAATGGGAAAACAAAACAAAAAAACCCACGAACTTCAAAGTGCTACCAAGCAAAAGCCTGTTAGATACATGTCTGGGGTAGCTGAGGTATAGAAACCTACAGACCTAAATCTGCATGACTCCTTTTAACAGTTCTTATGTGAAGTTTTCCTTCTTTACATGCAGAGATAGGCCTGATAACAGCAGCAGCTGAAAAACTGACAGTTTATCTTCAAAACATCCCCATGGGTGACAGCACACAAAGCAAGAAAAATGGCTGTGAAGACCCACAAGCACAGACAAGGAAACGAAGCATCAAAAAGTGTCCCTGCAAAGTCCTAAAAAATAATTGTGTCAGAAAAAAAAACACACACAAAACTTAAAACAGATCTCACACATGCAGAATCAATCCCTATACTACCAGCATAGATAGGACATCTGCCAAAACCCATCAAAATGGCAGTTTGGTGTAAAGAGCCAAGCCATAGAGTAGAGATATGAATTAGCAGCAGGAAAGGACTTGAAATTCATTCCTCTTTAGTAAGTCATCAGATAGCAACAAATGAGGAATAGAAACTGTTGGTGTTAAAGACCAAGAGCTTTGTCTTTCACGTCTGTTTGACATCAGGACTGGTTGCTAACATGGCCTCACACAAAGGCAGTTTTTTCCTAAACGATGCAAACTAAGTACAACTCGCTGTATTCACAAATATAGCCAACAAACCATGTATTTTTTACTACCGTAACAGCTAGACTTTCCAAAAGGAAACAACCAGAGCATTTGAAATCTTTAGGGATGCTCTTTCTTTTCAAAGTTTGCTCTTAATTTGTCCCACAGACTTAATTTTTGGAAAATCCAAACGTGACCCAAAAAAAGAGACGAGAGCAGTGAAAGACCAATGAGCAGGTGGGGGAAAATATGTATATATTTATATACATATTTATCCCAGAGGAAATATCAGCTTGGGAGTCCCTCTGTGGATACCAACATCCAAATACTGATCGATAGTACTGCAGAGCCTAACATTGGCTGGTATCTAAAGGAATAGCACATCCTGCTGGCCAGAGCACCTTTGCTAAGAGTGGTTTAGCCCTGGGCTATTAATTGGAAAGTCCCAATCATGAGTGCAAGTCACAAGGTGAAAATATAAAAGACATGGAAAAAGATAAGGCAGGACAAGTCTCAACATGCTCAGTTTGTCCTCCGCTCTTGGCTGGGCTTACCCGCATTACAATTATAACCTCATTCCTCAGAGCAAAACGCAGTTCAAAGAGACAATAAAACCCTTTTTAGTCCTGCGCTTGGCAGCAATGTCACTGAAACGGAACTGAAATGAGTCCTGGAGATAAGGCGACAAAGGAAGTTAAACTATTCCCTACAGCTTGCCGCTGGGAAAATGGCAGTGCAGAAATAAAAGCACTGCTGCACACGTGGCTCCTGCCTTCACTCAAAGAAGTGGAACCTGCACTGTGGTTTTAAGAGATCATACTTTATTGCCAGGAGATGGGTCACCCTTTTGGGGTACAATTCAATAAATGCTCAGTTCAGGCCCTGAGAAATTTGGGTTGGAGTTCTGTGGACTACAAGACATCTTGGGAAAGAGGCAGTTATCTGAGCAGCCACCAAAACTGAGGCCCCACTGCTTCTTTAATTCTCTCTTCCGTATGGAAAAAAAAGGAGCCCCAACCAGGCATCTATGATCACAGTACAGCCTTTTCACCTCCAGTGGTGGGATGGACAGGACTCTAGATGCACCCCTTCCACTTGAGAATTACAATGGGCAAGTTTTTAGGGGGAAAAAACAAAGGAGATTGAGGGCAGCTTGAGTCATCTTAGCACCATAAAGAAAACAAGGAGAGGTGAAAGGCAGAGCAAAGAGCAAACCTGGGGTGGATCAATGTCTGTGAGGTATCCAAGGGAGCACCGCCCATTCCCACCTCCCTCCCAAGTCAGATTAACACAAACTGACGAAGCAGGGTGTAATGGTACCCCAGGAAGCAATAAAGCAGCAAGGGGAAGAAAAAAAAAATCACTGGAATTGCAGCCAGAGCTGTCTTCATCTCATTGCTTGACAGGACTAGAGGTTTTCCACCACTGACTAAAAGCATTACACACTCAACAGCCCTAGACAGTGAAATATTTGACCGCTACAGCCCTAGACATGAATGAACAAGATAGGCAGAAATAAAAGGCCCTGTAATCTATTACTAAACTGCCCAGAAATCATCAAGCAATTAACGTTGTAAGGTTACTAAATAATGAAGCAACATCTTTTTCCGTTGTTTCAAAACTGTTTCACCAAGACTGCCCCCTTCAGTAGCACCGTACCTTTGGGAGCTCCACATGTCCCCATAGGATGTCCTGATGCCTTTTTACAGTCATGCAAAAGGAACAAACTCTAGCCCTGTGGAGGACAGGCAACTTTGCTAATTATAACCAGGCTGAATGAGAACTTAATTATCCCACTGGAAAGCTGCAGATACTTCAGTCTGACTCAGTTTTTGTGCACTGGACTTTTTCCTCCCTTTCCCCATGTCAAGGAATTTCTTTCCACAGGAGAGGGGGGAACGGATGAAGGCGGTCATGAATAATCAGGGAGGGAACTTTCCAGAACAAGGCACTAGTGTGAAAAAGTCTTTTTTCTGGGACGACATTTGCATGACCGAGTGATGACACAAGAAGACTGCAAACAAAAAAGCCATTATGCCCCTACCACAGCTTTCAGAATCTCCCAGCGCTGACTCGGTCCTTTCCTTCTGTGCCAAAGCATCTCCTTCTGGGGACAGGAATTTCAGCCCCATCTGCATCAACATTTCCCCTTATGGAGCTGGGACCAGAATGAAAAAATCCCATTTGATAAATGTTCTCATTCTGGACATCAGCTAACAACAGACTGAGAAAGCATCAGACAATGGAAATCATATACATGCATGCAGCCCCAGCCTCATTAATGTTCCACTGTTTTTTAATAGACTGCTGCTTGGGGGCTGCAGCTCCCTGATAGACAGCACAGCTCAGCCCAGGTGCCAGTCACACCCAGAATATCGTAGAATCATTGTGATTGGAAACAACCTCTAAGGTCATCTAGTCCAACTGTCCATGTACTATCAATATTGTCCACTAAATCACACCTTTAAGTACCGCACCTCAACATTTCTTGGACACCTCCAGGGACGGTGACTCCAGCACCTCCTGGGCTGCCTGCTCCAATGCATCACCGCTCCTTTGGAGAAGTCTTTCTTAAACTGAACCTCCACAATGCAACCTGAGACTGTTTCCTCTAGTTCCATTGCTAGTTACATGAGAGAAAAGAAACTGGGGCACATCCTTGGGAAGGCAACCGGAGTGCTATGGGTACCACTGGGCTTGTGCTGGAAACCCAGCTGAGAACTAACTGTAAACACCTTGGAGACCCTGGACAAAGCCTTTTGTTCTGTAGGCCATTCACTGTAATGCGGAAGGCTGAGTAGTGATGCAAAGCAGGCAGGTTCAACCCTGCTGTTGAAAAGCAGCTGGGGACTTCCAGAGCTGCAGAGCAGGCACTGCGGGAACGATGGTGCTGGACCAAGCCCAGTCTCTGAAGCCCCAGGGGGTATGCTCAGCCACTGGGAGCAGGGAAACCATTTCTCACCAGCACAGGAAGCCAAGTGCTTGGCAACAAGCTAGACAGATCTCCCCAAACTCCAGTTACGCAAACAGCTGCCTTCTGCTGGGTTTCAACATGCTCCACTGCTCCAAAAATAATTTCCTGCATGATTTGATACCATTAGCAGGAGCACGGAGTGCAGCATGAGCAGTCATGCTGCCTTGTGCTAGATCCAGCCAGCCAATGGCTTCTAGAAAGCCCAGATTACCTTTTTTTTTTTTGGCAGACAGGAACAATTACACAGGAGGGATAGGTAAGTGAGGGATGTAATAAGCCCTCTCTTCTTTCTCTGTGGAAAGTTTTGACGCAAACCTGGACAAAAGCACATGCCACCTTGGTCTGTCCCCCTGGGCCCTTTCCATAGCTAACTGCTATTTCCCAGCCCTCACAGCTCTAACACTCACTTATGGCAGATAACCAAAAATCCACAGCCAAGCAGCAGTCAGCACCAGCAAAGTTCAGCAACAACGTCAACTCTTGCTGGGCAATCAGGAGCTCTGCCAGAGCTGTCGGGGTTCCCCGATAGCATAAGTGCCCATAAACGGATATCGCAGCATCTTTCCTTCCCCACTTGCTGCCCCTTCGGAGGCTTGCTGGAAAAAATCCCAGCCCAGCTCAGTTCTTTGGGAACAGCAATTCCAGTTCTGAGCTGGATTGGAATTTGGATAGCAAATTTGGCCCTATGGTGTACTGGATTTCCTCTTCCCTATTCTCAGCCATCTGATGTTCATTTCCAAGGAGCAGCACAGAACCTGCTCTGGGGAGACTCCTCCAGGACCTTACAACCAACAGTGCTCTCAAAACCTCAGGAAGTACAGACAGTTAACCATGCCAACACCCAGCATGTCATCATCACACTTCATGCCCTAAGGAGCTCAACAGCATGATGCCCCAACCCTGGTGCTCAGTACTCCAGGGCTTGCACATGGGTAAACTACTATTTCCCAAATTTAGCTGAGAGAATGTTCAGTAAAAAAATGAAGCAGCAGAAATAAAACCTGAAGCTGTTGCAAAGTGGTATTCAAAAGCTTATAGCAGGATTACAAAACCAGAAGCATGCTAAGGTTGTACAGAGCGCATGCCAGCATGAAGGGGGGCTCCCTAGCAGAGTGTGGAGTCCCATTTCAGCATCTATGGTGTTTTCTAATATTACCTGGCTAAGAAGAAAAGTTCCTTGACAGCATCAACCAAGGGGTTTTCCACTGCCTTTCTTCTCCTATGCTTTGAAATAAAGGTGTGTGTCAGAACCTGTTTATGCTCATACATTTGAAGCCCAAAGGATGAGGACAGACCATTCTGACTTATCCTAACCACCAACCTTTCTTTCCGTTGTTATTCTTTGAGCTACACACTGGGTTATGAAAGAATCCCCTATACCACAATTTGAAGAAAATGAGGTGTGAAAAACCCACCACTGCTTCTGGGGTGCTTGGATATAAACAGAAGTCCCACCTCCAGTTCACACAGGGCAGTACTCAACCACTATGGCCCTGGCTTTCATATTTGAGGAAAAATATGCCTCTGAGCTGCCCAAAAGCCAGGTGGGACCTCTCCTGTTACTGTGAGGAACAAGGAGAATAACCCTGTGGAGAAGGACAGGACTGGTGGGAAGGGCTCAAGCTGGTTTCCATACTCAACTGACCCACGTCTGCAGCTGCTGCTGCTCCCACCGCTCTGGGGAGGGGAGATAGGCAGCCATTCAGCTTTTCCAGACAGAGCACAATTCCTGTTTACAGCCTTTGGGCTAAGCTTTTCAAAAGCAGGAGCTGGGTGTCTATTCTTGCGGGAAACCAGGTGTGTAAACAGTTCAATTAATATATCCAGCACACTGGGCTCTAGCACAGCAAAGAAGGCTAGTGGAGACAAGCCAAGAGCTCAGGAAGGAAAATACTTTTAAATAATATGCCTAATTAGAGATGGGCCTGAGCCAGAATTCTGTACTTGAACACCTGGAAGAGCCCTGGGGAGCAGAAATGTAACCTGAACCCAGATCCACATTTTGTAACTCTCCCATCCCAATGAACCAAATCCTAGCCTCAGAGTGCAGTCTCACAGGGGTCTCCAGCAGCCAAAGCTTTGAGAGTCAGATTTCTGCTTTCAGCCAGACTATGGTCAAGTTGCTGCCTCGCATCCCTCTCACTCAGCCCCATGCTCAGTTCAGGCACTGCCCGGGAAAGCCCCACCATGCCATGCATAAAGCCTAACAAATGGCAGACTAGTCTCTTTTTCCTGCTTTCCCCCCCCCATCATCAAAGGTCTCCAGGATGGAGAGCTGCTATACCTCATAGAATCACAGAATCGTTTGAGTTGGAAAAGGCTCTTGAAGGCCATCTTAAAGCTCCAACTCCCCTGCAATGAACAGGGACACCTACACTAGACCAGGTGCTCAGAGCCTCGTCCAGCTTTACTTTGGATGCCCCATTCTTGGAGACACCCGTCACCTATCTGGGCATTTACACCTTTCTGTCTCTTCATACCACAATCCCATTTGGCCATCTCTTTAGAAGTAAGCCCCATCCTCACCAAACCTCTCTGCCACCATGTATCGTACAGTGCAGGCAGCTCACTGGGCTGACTAAACATTTACTTTTGGATGGCTCACTTCCAAAGTCCAGAAATAGATCATCATCCACAATTACAAAGTGCCTGGGTGTGCCACCAGATCAATTCCTTGCCCCTTTATAGCGTGCCATTTGCATTCCTGTGCTTTACATTTCACATTGCCTTGCTGCTGCCTGGCGCCGAGCTCACTGCAGCTCCCATCACACAGACCTGCAGATACGCAACGCCTTATCTGCCAGATGGACTATTCTTGGTAGTTATTAAACAGGAGGGGTTTGTATCATCTGACCTTGGCTCCTACTAGGCTGAGGTATTCCACAAGGGCAAGGGGATTTTTTTTTACACTTTACTTTCCCTTTCCCAGCAGTCTCTGAGCTTCTCACCTACATAGCATGAGGCACAACAGCTGAAGCACAAATGGGATTTGGATTTGCTCGCAGTGAGTGCTGCAATAGCCAAGGCAGCACTCATCTTTTGGAAACCTTTGGAAAAATTTAGTTCTGCAGCTATTTCAAGCAGTTTTATACCACTGATGTACTTTTCTAGCTATTGCAGATTCTTCCCTGCCAAACATCCATTTCAAAACCATAAAGCAATGAAAAAATATAACACAAGCTTTGCACAAAAGCTTGAGAAAATCTTCATGAATCCTTAGAAGGCCAGGACACTCCATCTAAAGGGCATCTGTCACAAAACACCCAGGCTAAAGCAGAATGAGGCAACTTTTGGTAGGGCAGGCAGATTACAGTCAGGCAATTGGACATCCCAGGCTGTGAAGTCAATCATATGTAATGAGAGCACATGTGGGCACAGAGCGAGGTGCAATCCTGCTGTCACCAGCAACACCATGAAAATACAATGTATGTCAGTGCAATCTCCTCAGGTTATCCTGTGGGCAGACATCCTTCACCAAATGATTTCAAAACATCTTTTCTAGATATCAGTAGGTCCAGTAATTCCTAGAAGCAATAAAAGGAATGGTCTTAAGTTGCACTGGATGAGTTTCAGGTTGGATATTAGGGAAAACTTCTCCTCAGAGTGGTGAGGCAGTGGCACAGGCTGCCCAGGGAGGTAGTGGAGGCACTGTCCCTGCAGGTGTTCAAGAACCATGGAGATGTGGCATGAGGGACACAGCTAGCAGGCAATATTAGTGATAAGTGGATGGCTGGACCAAATGATCTTAGAGGTCTTTTCCAACCTTAACAATTCTATGAAGACTGGGAAATATCCAGAATTCTCTTTCAAAGGAAGAGGGGAAGAAAGCCAACCACTGCAGACTGTAGATAATTTGTTACACAGCTTTATGTCAGGAAGAGCCTTTCTACACTTCTAGGGGAAGCAAGTCTGATGCACGAACCTCTCAGTCTTCTCAGCTTTAATAATCATTAGTATCTTTAGTTCCACTTTTTTTTTTTAAGCCTGAACTTGTAGGAGGCTGGATTCTTACAAGTATTTCTCACAAGCTTCTAGATAGCTTTTCCAAGGGCATTTATAATCCTGTACTTTTTTTTGTCATATTGTTTTTAAAAGAACTAACCTGCAGAAACCTTTTAGGGTTTGGGAGGTTTAATTCTGTCCTCTATAAACTTCTTTACCCAGAGCTTGATTGGAAAGCTAACTGAAAGGAGGCTCTTTCAGTGACTCCAGTAAGTCCCAGATCACATTCTCCAGAGCAAAAGAGAAATGAACCAAATCCCATAAAACAGAGATCATGCAGATTTTGTAAGGGTCTAGATCTCATAAAGAAGTTAATCCAAAAATTTCACCTTAGGATAAACAGGGAATAAAGGAATACTTATTGAGAACAAGAAAGATAATACTGCATACAGACCACAAAAGACTGGATGTATAAAACCATCACCATCAAGAAACTCCAGGTGCTGCATCAGATGCTCAAAAATACACAATGCTTTTACATCCTGAACCCATACTACATGAAATGGACCAGATTTCCACCTGTGCTGAATTCTCCTATTCTGAAAATCCACCTTAGATATCCCCCAGGTAGGAGACTGAAGGAAAGTCACGGTCATTTCTGGACTGGAAGGTGCTGGAAACACCTTTTCCTTTGGTTGTGATAACACAGTTTGCCAGGGTGAGGGAACAAGCCCCAGCAAGCTGGAGACGGCCATTGCAAGGCTCCTGTACCCTCTGGCAGTGCTCCGTGCCAGGATGCTTTGCATACCTTCAGCTCTGCTGCTAGTGGAGAGGCTGTGAGCAGGGTTTCACAAGGAGCCTGTCATGAAACGAAAGCCCTGGGTGGGGCCACGGAAGCTGGTACAGTTCATGCCCAGGTCACAGTGCCTTTATTTCCCTCTGAGCATGCCTGACCTTCACCTGCAGTGGCCCAGCATGCATGAGAGGGTGCTTCACCTCCTGTCCATCTAGCAGCTTGCTGTTTGCCGCATCCGCCTGGTCAAAGGTTTAATGCCCAGCCCCATGCTTCTTCAAAGGGCTGCTTTTCTAGTTGCCCTACACAGCAGTTTTATTTTATGAAAACAGAAGGAGGCTCCTCCTTCCCTGCACTGCAAATGAAAGTCCCATCTAGGAAATGCTACTTCCACCCAACCTCAGCCCCTCGGTTCTCCCAGTCTGCTTTTCCAGTGGCCCTGATAGATCTAAAAGCACTAATCTTTTCCCCCCCACACACCTCATCCCTCAGGTCCCTGAGCCAGAGGTATCAGCCTGCAAACCCCAGTTCCACCCAGCCCACCCTTTGCCTTTCTGGAATAGCAAAATGCTGGCACATGCTTCTGATAAACAATAAAAAGAAGAAACATCCCAAAAATGGGATGTCAGCTGTGCTCCCAAAGGCTCTGCCTGCCCAGGAAAGGATACAACTAGAGAAACGGGCTGTGTTTCCCCAGGGTAGGAGATGTTTGCATGCACATGTCTTGTGATGGAAAGTCAGCACCCCAAAGGCTGTGTAATCCAAATAGCGATACAGAAGATGATTTAGGAGAGGGAGGGGAAAAAAACCAACATCTCAATGCCCCCATTCTAAGCCTAAGGAACACACCACTGCAGAGGGAGGGGACAACTTACATCATAGGAAAACTGCAGCAGAGCCAAGTCCCAAATCCCACTTTACGGACTTAACCTCAGCCTATTCTGTGCTTTCTGTTTAGTGTTAACAAAGAGGACAGTGTTTCCCTGGATTTCAGTCCTAAGCGATACTGCTGGATTTGCTGCCCAGTCATGAAACATTCCAGGAATGGGAAGAGCAGATGAAGCTCCAGTGAGTCATGAGCAGACACTGTCTCACTGCACAACCAGAGAGACCAGGGTCACCTCCTGCCCTCCGTGCTGCCTCTATTGAGGTCAGGCCCCAAATACCTTGGTGACTTTCCACAGCATTCTGTCATTTTATTCCTTCTCAACACAGCCTTGGAGGAAGCCAGCTCATGACCTGGTCACTGGGCCCCCACAAGCCAAACACACACTTCCCTGAGCTGTTTTCAGGCATGTTTCCTAAGGAGGAACATCCCATTCCTCTCTGTTGGCCACCTAGAGCCTAAACAGTAGGTTTAGATGTAGCTGTCTCCACTGTAGATGTCTGAGCTTAAGTGAACTCCACCTGAAGTGCAGAGGCATTCTTCAGCTCAGGAATAGGTTAAACAAGTCATCAGGTGTGGAGAGCTGAGTTGTAGGAGAAACAGCCCAGACTTCAACCTTGATGCAACAAGTTCTGAGGGCATGAGGTGCAGGATCCTCTGTCCAGAGGTAACATAGGCTGTACAGACAGTCTTCGGGATGATTGTTTCCCAAGCTGGAGCCATCATCATGCAGAGTAAGTGAGAAGAAACAAATTGAATCTCCTGGCCCTTGTTGTTTTCATTTGTTTTGGTGGTTTTTTTTTTTTCTGTTTATTTCTGCACCTTCCATAATTCATCAGCTCCCTGACCAACAGCCCATTTCTTACTCCCTTCCCATCTCAACTATACAACCCAGTGCCTGACTGATGGTGGCAGACACTGCAGCTCAGGCACCTCCCTCTCCCCAGAGCCCCTTGACACAAAGGACAAAGCAAGGCCTGTGCCAGCATCACTGAACGTCATCATTCCAGGCAGGGAAATGCCACAGTTTCTTCTGGAAGGGAGCAGGAGCAGCTCTGGGCGGCAGAATGCCTGGCTTTGTGCAGGAGCAGAACACACCCTCCTCACCCTCTGCCATTCTCCCACCCGCCTTCCCAGCTCCCAACCTTCAGCCCTTTCAACACCCACAGTCTTTCCACTCAGCCACTAAGCAATGAGAAATTCCCTGCCAGAGGACATGGTTCAAATGTGTTATTGAAAAGAAATGCAATTCCCTGCTCCGGGTGAACAAGCTCCTTCTTTTTCCCTTGAGGAAGGGGGGTAATAGCACAGCCAGGACAGGAAGTAAAAAAACAACACAACAAAAACCATCCCCAAAGCCTGTTGTAATATTAAATATGAGACCAAAGGGGTTTGGCCAGGAAAATCCCAAGTTCAAAAGAATAATTGCTTCAAGAGATTTAGGCCTAAAGCTGAGTCACTGAAATGAAAAAACATCTTCTTGTCCATAGAAAGCAAACAAATTCTGGGCCATGCTGCAACATTTCCATATGTCCTTGTTAGAAAGAAAGAAGAAAGAGAAGCCAAATGCAATTAATCACTGGCTCAGAAGAAAGGATGAGATCTCTGTAATTAACTACCTTAGGCTCATCTTTCTGCTTTTGAAAACTAATCCAGCCTCCTTCTCTCACCCTTCACCTGCAGCACCAACACAAAAGCCTACTAGAAGTACACGGTCCTGTAGTGCACACACATCTGCTACAGCTTTCCCATGAGTGCCCAAAGCATAATAAACTTTGTGCTGTACACCACAGAGCTACTTTTCTCAGCCCCTTTTGTGGCTGGGCTGTGATGGACTTTGCACACTCACCAACAACACTGAGACCTCAGATGAACTACAGGAGTTGGTTTCAAGCTAGGTATTATATCCACTATCCTAACCCAGCTGTCAAATGATCAGAAAACTTCAATTAAAAAGCACGTAAACACAAAAATGCTCCCCAAACAACAATCGCAAGCAGTTTTAATTTTAACTAATTGCTTTATATCTGGTCCTCGGGTGGTTTAAATCTGTCTGACCATCGCTCTGCCCACAGAAAGCTTCTCCGCAGCTGCATACTGCTTATTCAGAGGTGAGAGGACAGGACTATGTATTAAGAGTAAACCTTCACAACTTAAGTTCAAGTGGGTAAAGCCAACCAGCAAGCAGCTCCTTCATTTGGAAAACTACATTTCACAAATGATTTCTTCACTGTAGCATCATTCAAAGCTTTTGAAAATTTGAGGGAAAAACAGCACTTCAGAGAAGAGGAAAGGCTGGAGCTGGTGGCTACAGCTGAGTAGTGAAGGTCTGGATATGGCTTACGAAAAGGCCCACACAGATCTGAACAAGTCACTCAGTTTTTCCTTCTTGGGGCTCCCTTGGTAAATAAGAGCCAATAAATATTAGCCTAACAATGAAAACAATAACAGTACAGCTCTTTAGGTCAAGTACATCAATGGTAAATACAATGCAGTGGGATAATAGCAAAATGACATCAGCTGAGGAACCAAGAATGACTTCTACCCCCTCTCATGTATACAAACCACTACTAACATATGAATAATGCTGTCAACAGTCTGGGAATGCTCTGTAGAGAGGGAGGGCAAAGAATGCCAGATGGACAGAAATCTCCAGCTTTGCTCATCCGTGACACTGCAGAAATATTTATTTTCAAAGAAGTCAATGGGGGCATTTGTCTATGACAAAGGGAAGTGACTACACAGCTCCAACTTTGGCTGCAGTCTTCCTGTTTTAGTATGGGAAATGGGGAGGAATGCACCAGCAGGGACAATGATCCTTAAATGTATCCTTAGCACAAAACCCACTCCTTTCCTTCCAAGACAACGTCACAGACACAGCCAGAGGCTGTGGTAATTCTATGGGATGGCAGGAGCAGCAGCTCCCAGGGCACCGCAATGGGATGCTCCATCGGACACGCATGAACTGCGGGGTGAAGCTGCCCTCCGCCGGATGCATGGACGTGGATGGGAAGGGATTGTTAGCGACATCAGTTGCAGAACGAGCCGATGGTGACACCTAGCGGGCACAGCAACCTGCTGGGCACGGACTGCTTGCTTCCGAGGCAAGCGCCATGCCTAGATATCGGCTTACATAAATGTAAACAAATATACATTGAAAACTCTTCACCCTGCACTGCCGAACTGCTACAGTACTGACAGAGGTTGAAAAGTAAACGATTCCCATCCTAAAACGAGCCTACAAAAGCAAGAGTCCATAAGAAAAACAAAGTCAAATGCTCAAAAGGTTGCAAAGGCTTCTCCCACCACCTTCACAGAAATACAGGGGGACTTTCCCTGGAATATAATGGCCACGTGCATTTCCCTGCCTGCAGAGTTCCCCAGCACACTGCATATTTTACTAATAACAAACAACAACCAGCAAATTCAATGCAAACAGGGATTTCTTTTCCATTTGTAGAAAGCACGCAGAAGAGCAGCAGGTGTGTGCTTTGACCTCCTCCATCTCTTCCCCTCCACATCCCAGCCTTGCTTTCCCTTTCCTGGATACCTTTCTCCATACCGAGCATCCCTCCAAGCACATCAGTCTCTGCAAGAGTTTCACACTGATTCAGGTTTCCATTTCTCAATTGTACAACATTGTTAAAGTTAGGCTATGCAGTGCATGTTGCTTTTCAGCTCCAGAGAAAAGATGGGAGAAAGCCTCCATTTCTCTCTTTGACCTCTTTCCATACACATCTTCACTACAAGTAAAAATAATACTTAACCAGACAAAAACTGAGTGATCTTTGGGTTGGTTTTTGTGTTTTTTTGTTAGTTTGTTTTTGGCCTCCATAAAAACACAGCAAGTAGTTCTTTACAGCCACGTGAAGAGCAAAATACTGAGTTCTGGTGTGAACCTCTACTGCCACCAGCATGGCAAGGAGGGATCTACAGTTTCGTTACTGGGGTTATTCATGGGGTAATTCACAACACAAAGATGCCTTTCAGCAGGGGTCAGGTTTGAAGCATTCTTTGTCTGATCGACCCTAAATGTTAGTGAAAAGCTGTTAGCACAAGTTAGAGAAGCCTTCTGGCCCCTCTAAATCCTACTAGCTTTATACAAGTTAAAAGAAACACCAAACAAGCAGATCACTCACCCAAATTTGGTGGAGAGGACCCCTCCCAGGGCAGAGCCGATGATGATTCCTACTCCAAAGCAAAGACCCAGCTTCCCCAAGGCAGCAGCACGTTCAGAAGGAGTTGTAAGGTCTGTGATGACCTTCTGAGCACCTGCAAGGAAACAACCACTTAAAAGAAGCCTGCTGCAGTGCCCAAGCAGTGTGTACAAGTCTATAAGCCACTGAAAAAATCATTAAGGTTGGAGTTTTTTTCCAAGTTCATGAAAATCAGCTACCAACCATTCATCAGCACCTGTCACAGAACTGTCCTTGAATCCCTGTGCTCATGCACACCACCAGAAAGAATTCATTCCATCTCTAAGTTGGAGGAAAGGACTCTCCAGTCCTTTCACAAGTGGCAATAAGGGGTGACTCCCCACCAGCACAAATCATCTTGCATGAGTCACACAGACTTCCAGTAGCTAAAGCTGGTGGTACAGCTTTTAGTAGAAACATCTAGGAAAGTCAGACTAAAGCTGAACAACTTGGGGGGAAGTGTGGGAAATAGAAGCCATCTTTGTGACTGCATGTTGCTATGACTAATATGCTCCTTTTAGCAGCAGAAACTGAAAAGATCTCCTACAAAACTTCTGGTTGCAACACAGCAGTTGGGAAGCTCAGGATAGGGTTGCTACCAGCAAACACTCACCATCAATGTTCAAATGGTAATATCCAAGCAGTATTTTCAAGTTCATGCATGAGAACAGATCTAGGACTACAGAGAAGAAACCCTGTCTTATAGAGCCCCTACACTGGATTCTACAGCACGAGGGAAAACACAGCAATGACAATAGAGCAGCAAGGTCCCAGGCACAGCAAGTGAGAATTTGCCCAAACACAACAGCTCTGAGTGCAGAAATAAAGGAAAGAATCTGTTTACCTTCAGAAGACAGGAATCCCCAACAAAATCACCCTGCGTCCACTGCCAACCCTTAAAAGAGGTCTGGGGAGGGGCAGATCCTGGCTTCATCCCTTCCTGTCTCTCAGGTATATTGCATACACCTGATCTCCCCTAGGTTGGCCATGCCTTCCCACCAGGTGCTTAATCACTGCTTCAGGCTGTGACTCAGCATTTCCACTATAAGTACTACTACAGTTGTTTCATACATTTATTGTTTCAGTCCCAGTGCCCAACAGATGTTCTCTCATGCTGCTGGCTTCCAGTAACACAAGCACAAGAAGAGAACTCTGGCAATAAAAACAGTCTGGGGAGTTCCTCAGCCCCAACCAACCTTACCTGGCAGCCCGTGCATGAACACTGTTGGTAGCCTGGAGAGAAAGAGGATGGGGACGCTGGTGGAGATGGACAGGAGCAGGAAGAAGGCACTCGCAGATGCACAGGAGAGAGTTAAGGCAGCTCTGTTACCAAACTGATCTGCAAACCTAGGGCAGAATTGGTGAGAGGCTGTCAGAATTGGGATTGTGCTGGTCCATCCAGGGTGATGAAGCTGTTCAGCAGCGTTGGCCACATTCACTGGGCCCCAGCAAGAGCTGATGGGGCTTCCAGGAGTGAGTTTACATTGCAATTCTGAGTCTGTTCAGACCAAGGAATCAGGATAAATGATTTCTTTTTTTTTTTAGTCCAGTTTCAGTGATAACTGAAGCTGTTCCACTTTATTTCTAGCAGTCTTCCATGCAGGAAAATCCTTTTCTTCTCAAAATTACATCAAAAATTTTCGTGTCAATCTGGCAACATACATCTTCAAACCCATCTACAGCATTGGCAATCCACACACATATGAATATCTGCCTTTTCCTATTCCTTTCAGTGCCTTTTCTAGGCATTGGAGGAAAAACAGATTTTGGATGTACCAGGTGCAGACCAGAATCCCATGAAGGAAAACCGAAACACACAGCAGCACCTTATCCATGTATCACTGCTGATCAGCAGCAGGGCTAAGGAGAAAAGCTAACCTTTCTCAGTCTTATTTGAGTTTCCCATCACCGGACCACACTGCTTGTTCAAGTTTTTTTTTGCCCTTTGGGAAGAGGCTCCCCACAGTCACTCTAGGATTTTTTCTTGCCATTCACACTTCATTAAGAACAGGAGCTGGTGTCCCCCGAGACAGGCTTTTCCCACTCTTTTCCTCTTTCTGTAGATGAGCTTGTAGATAGAGCAGTTCTTAAAATGCACATAAACTCAAAGGAATTTTGACTTTGTATTAAACTCTGACTTAAATTCAGGGAGATGTGGCCATAGAAATAATGTGACCTACAGTCTTTTCACTGACAGCTCTACTTAACATGAATAAATACCCTTTTTTCCCCTCAATTCCCTAGTCAGAGGACATTTCTAAGGTTACAAGTGGCTATAAAATGCTTGCAAGATTAAGCCATTAGGACCTAGGCTCTGAGGACTCCGATGGCTTAAGCCTGTTCCCAGTATATTGTTACACTTAAATGTGTGCCATTAAAACATACCTACTTTAACATAAAGGCTGCTTCTATGTTGCAGTATTTCTAATTAGAGCATATTTATTTTCCCCTTGGTCTGTTATGAAATCTTCAAACATTTCAGCAGGACCATGAAACAGAACTAAACTTTTTATTGTTTTTATTAAAGTATAAGAGATTGGCCTTTTTCAGCCATGAAAAGGGTCATGAGTATTGTTCTCACCTTCCAAAAATGGGACCTCCCACGAGCTGGAGGACACCAAAGGTTGTCTGGAGGTACCCAAACCCCACCGAATCCAAACCCAGGTTCTTTGCCAAGTACTAAGAAAAAAGAAAAACACAAAAAGCAGTGGGTCAGGGGAAATGAAACATGCTACATTTCTGAATAAAGAGCTTCACAGCTGCATGTAGAGGACCAGAGCTCCAAATTCTGAAGGGAGTTGCTTCTTTCTGCTTCCTCTACCTACAGACAAAATCTTTATCATAGAATCATTAAGGTTGGAGAAGATTTCCAAGATCATCAAGCCCAACCATCAATGCATCACACCATGTGCAATGAACCATGCCCTCAGTGCCACATCTCTACCTTTCTTAAACACCTCCAGAGATGGTGACTCCACCACATACATGGGCAGCCTGTTCAAGTGTATCACCTTTCTCTCAGAAAAGCTGGTGAATAAATACAAAGTCTCTGGCCTACACTATCTACCAAGAAAAATCAGCAGGATGTGATCAAAGCCATCAGTTTTGCACCAGGTGACAAATCAGAATCACTTCTCACGCACGCCGTCCAACACAGCTAACTTTGAGGCAGGCTCAAACATTCAGGTTCTGCCAGAGAGGATGGGGTGTTAAACAGCCTTCAGAGAAAGAACCAAGTAAACCTGGAAGAGCCACTTGCACCAAAGACAAGAAGCGCTGTGCCCAGCAACCCATACTCACAGGCACGACTCCAAACTGCATGAACAGCAAGGTCAGCTCCAGAGTTACTATCAGGTAGGCAGCAAGGATCACCCGGCCCCTCCTGACCTCTCCCATGGCGTTGCTCTGCCCCCAGCTCTCACTCTTCATTCTCCCAGCTCCTTCTTCACTCTCTGGGCTGCTTTTTCCACTCATCGTGCTCATGGAGTGACTTAAGGTAAGCTGAAATAGGACGTGTAGGTGCGTTCTGGCTGAGAACGCACAGCATATGAAAGGTGCAAAAGTTGTATTTACAGTTCAAAGCTTAACAGTGTAAAGATGCTGAGTCACCATGCCGGGGATTGTCTTTACTTTTACTTCTCTCCACCCCTTTTGTCAGACAGGATCAGAGGTAACCACTCACTGAGCCCCAGATCTCACTGCTCAGCCTTGTCCTGGTGGGATCACTGCTTGGAGGGCCATGCAGAGACCAGCTTGGGAACGCCAGCAGGACTAAACTGGACATTGCCCCATGCGAGAACACGTGGCAAACCCTTCAGCTCCTTAACTCTTTCCCTTCTTTCACTTTTATCCCTTTTTTTTTTTTTCAGCTGAGACAGAATTGTTTTCTTCAGAGCTTCTGGTAAAATGCTGTTTCAGTTCTAGGAGAAAAACAACATTGATAACATAACAGTGTTTGTAGCTGCTGCCAAGCAGCATTGTACAGAGCCAAGGCTCAAGGAGCTGGGAGGAATCATTGCCTCTGGTGGCTCAGAAAAGACATCTGTTTTGACTCTTCATTAAAAGAATACTGATTTTACTTTTGGAGGTTGCAAGCAAAGCTTACAGCAAAGCAACTACCTTTCTATCCTCATGCTTCTTGCAATAAGCTTACATAGCCTACAAGCAAATATCAATCCAACATAAACTTACCATTACCCTCACCACAATCTCCACTTGAACCCTTTTCTCCTCTACATCAGGTGCTGCAAATTGAGAGACAGTGAAGTGCTCACAAGTGACTCCACTAAGACTGCAAATTAGTAGCCCAAGCCAAAACATACATAAAAAGAAAATAGTATTAAATCCATACAAATTAGGAGGCTGACTGCAAACTGAGAAATTAAAACAAGCAAACAAAATTCCATTATCCTTTTTGTTTGGTGGTCTTTGTTTGTTTGTTTGCTTGCTTGGGATTTTGTTTCCTTCCTTGTCTGCTCTCAGTTTTATTTGTTTGCTCATCTGCTGAAGCCTGGAGGTCTGGTTGAGTATTATCTTAAAAAGGTCTGGTTGAGTATTATATTAAAGAGGAACAGAAAACAGAAACTCCAGCACTCTGGCTTTGTAATTTATGGGGCTCTTGGTAGGAAGAGACCTCAAGAGATCATGTCCTCCCTCCTGTTTGAACACACCAACTTAGTTGTGACTTTCCCTAGACCAGCTTTGAAAACAAAAAGAGCTCTTGCCACTTTCCTAGTACCTGGAGAAATGCTTTTCCTAATGACCAAGCCACATTTCTCAAACTGCAGCCAGCGGCCACTGTCCCTTGGGGTATCAGCTGCCACCATCAAGATTAGCTGGATCACCTCCAAGCTCTTGGAGCAGCTGCAAGCTGCTGTTGGATCCCCCTGGACAACTCTTTGCTGAAGATGTTGAGGGCAGGGGGATTAGAACTAGATGATCTTTTAAGAACCCCTCCAATGCAAACCATTCTGTGATTCTAAGATTCTACCAAGTCCTGCAGACTCCTGACTTCCCAGGTAGCACAATGAAGTCCAGGGATGAGGAGCTGGAGACCTTCTTATGGCACGCAATGAGATGATGAGGTCAGGCACACCTCATGTTGATATGCAGGGGGCAGCCCAGTGTTTTGGAGAGCGCTGTCAGGCTCTGCCTCCTGGTGAATATGGGGAGGAGCGGCGGATTAATGTTTCACCAGGGACCAGTGCCATGCCACTGGAGGCTGCAAGGAATAGCCTTCTGCAAACACATTCAGACCGTGAGTCAAAAAGCACTTTTAAAGAGTGACCCTCCTATGCCGATGCAGACTCAGCTCAGGACAGCTTAGACGTTGCATTTGTTACTGAAGAAGGAAGGTTACCCAGAGTGCATCCCAATTTAGCAGAGGATTGGTGCTGGGCATTGAATTTGTCTAAGTGTAAAACAATGGGGTTTTTTTGCGCTTTGGGTTTCCTGCACACAGCAGCAACATTGTCAAGTAAAACTTCCTGGTTTGCACTGGGCAGGCACAATGCACAAATTGCCAACATTGAATAGAAGAGTAAAATTAATGACAGAGCTCTCTTTCCAGAGGTTTTGAGACAATCACGAAAACAGCTCACGCAAATACAATGTGAAATACTGCTAACAGGAAACGTTGCTGACTTGGACGTGAAAAGCTGCAATATTTTGACTCGTAGGTTTGTCTCTGCAGCAACTGGAAAAGGATCCCAGCAAGGCAATGACTTGCACATGCACTGTTCTCCATCAGTCACCCTCTCCCTCTCTCTGCACTGCTAACGCACCCTTCCTGATGAGTTGTCCACGCTGGTGCTGCATTTTGTTCTAAAGGGTCTGTTCTGGGTCATCATGTCACTGACAAGTCACAAAGAAAAAAGAGAGACTGATTTTTAAAGTGGGGGAGAACACATTATGAATAGAAGACGAGTATTCTTGGGCACAATAAATAAACTTTAAACAGATGCATATCCCAGGGTGACTGTGTTGAAAGCAAGCAAGGAGTTGAGTGTGAATACCTTGTGATTATACTGCAGATTAGGCCATTAGCTATGCATTAAGCCTTGACACTTATTCTCAACATTTTTGGCGTATTTACAGTTGCCCTCCCTGGTATATCTTTCCTGAGGCCTATTTATCTGGTAATCTCTGGAAAAATAGATGAGGAAACCTGAGAACAGCTTTACAAAAGAAATTTGCAAAGACTTGGTGTTTATGTTACTCTGGATGAAATCTTTCTTAAATCACTGGAAATGGGAAGCCTGGCCAGCTGAAAGTACTTGTGGAGGGGAAACTCACCCACGGCAACTGAAACAGTTGGAAATGTCGGTTGAGAAAGGATAAACCACGAGGAAATCCATCCTAGATCCTTCCCTCCACTTGACTGTTTTTTGACAGAGGAAGGTTAATGTGACCTGCAGCAATGCCAAGTGCTCTGGGTGGGATCCACCTGTCAGAACAAGATTTACAGCCTCAGAAGAGCCTTTAAGAGGGACAGAAGTGCTGGCCAGCAAGGAAGGGCAGCTCTCAGGCATCAAATCCTCTGTCAAAGTGAGCTGGTGGTCCCTCCAGCTATGAAAAAACAAAACAAAACAGTGAGATAATTCAGATTCTGCTCTAGAACAACAACAACAAATACCTTTGGGAGACAGCCCCCAAGGGAACCATCCTCCTGATGATGCTCCTGGAGCTCTGAAGTGTGGTAGAGGGAAGAGAAGCAACCTCCTGAAGTGACACCCAAAGACCTTCAGGTCTGTGGGAGCAGCCCGGGAAGGAGACTGGGATGCTCCTGGTGGAGAAACACTCTGCCAAATGGGAACCCAAAGCACTGCATGGGCTCACATTGCTCAGGCAAGGCATCATAGAATCATAGAATTACTCAGGTTGGAAAAGACCTTGAAGATCATCAAGTCCAACCGCAGCCTAACCAGTAGCCTATCTCTTAAAAAACAACCACGAAACAACACCACAACAACAAACCTCTGCTAAATCATATCCCTGAGTACCACATCCAAACGGCTCTTAAACACATCCAGGGATGGTGATTCAACCACCTCCTTGGGGAGCCCATTCCAGTACCTAACTACCCTTTCTGTAAAGAAGTTCTTCCTAATATCCAACCTAAACTTGCCCTGGCGCAACTTGAGGCCATTTCCCCTCGTCCTGTCACATGTCACTATCATCATCATACCCTGTCCAACCTGAGAGGAAGGCTCTGATTTGTGCTGCGTTGAAAGATCTGTGCCGTTGAGCAAATAAGAATGCAAACGGCCCTGCTATGGCTAGAATTATGTCCCACGGTTGTCGACTGATTTATTCTTTTGTCTAATTGTGTTCACAAAGAAAAAAAAAAAAACAACAACAACAAAAAAAACAGCTTGCTAATGAATGGAAAAAAGAATCCACACGGCCAGCAAAAAAAACAAACAAACAAAAAGAAGAAGAAGAAAAAAAAAAGCATCCTTATTTTACAAAACAGCAAACTAGCACAGTCTTTGGGGATTTTCATAAGAACTACAGAAGCGGTCCAAATCGGCAATGAAATCGGATTCCCAGTGGCTGCAAAACTCTTTTGGCTCTTTCTACATGTGTATTAAATTGCAAAAAAAAAAAAAAAAAATGCGGGTGTGCTTATTCAGCCTGGCAAATTGTTTTGTGAAATGGAAAAAGACCATTGTTCATTATTTTGGTAAAGTCTTTGTTACTTTGCATACTAAACTGCAGATCACACTTTATCTGAAATAGGGCTGGTTCTTCTTGACTTTTTAATGGCAGAGTCCTAAAGCTCCGTGTAATACTGAGGACCCGTCTGGTGCCCTGCAAGCACAACAAAAGCTCCAGACTCAGATGAGGGAAGAGAAGTGGATCCTCCTTGGTTCACAGCTCGAGCTCCAGCAGCCGGCAGGGTGCGGTGGCTCAAAATCACAAAGGAAGTCTGTGGAAGAGACTGGAATCAGATTCGGTCATCCTTTGGCCTCCAGTGCTGCTTCTTAACCACAGGGCAGCATCTCCTCTCCAGATAAATCAAACCAAAAGAGAACATTTCTGAATGCTGGAGTCTGACATCAACACATATGCAGATGGAATAGAGACTGTGTTAGTTGTGAACAAGTTTTGGAAAAATGTTGTGGCCTGACTTCAGGAGTCACACCAAGAATAACGTGACCACATAGGCAGAGAACGCATGGCTCTTTGCACTCATCCCATCCCATCAGCTCTGGCAGTGCCCTGCTGGGACAGGATGGTGCCTGCTTCAAATGGCACCTTGCTGAGGTCATTCCTCATCTTGTCACCTGGGGCTGTGATGGCCACAGCCACCTCTGCCCCAAACCTCTCAAGGGCCTCCAGATGGCTCTGCCCTCAAGGGCAAGGGATGCCTGACCCCAGACTTGCTGCTGGACAGTGTCTGAAGTCCTGGGTTCCAAGATGCACATACCACATATCTCAGAAATATCATAAAACCATCATAAAACCATGACAGTTGGAAAGATCAATAAGTTCATCCAGTCCAACTATCAGCCCATGCCTCTGACCGCTACAGAGTGTGCCCCCAAGTACCTCATCCACCCTCTTGAATACATTCAGGGATGTTGACTCCACCAGCTCCCTGGGCAGCCTTTTCTAATGCATCACCTGTTTTTCTGACAAGTTTTTTCCTAATATCCAACCTGAACCTCTCCTGGTTCAACCTAAGGCCATCACTTCTCATCCTATCACTGTGACCCAGGAGAAGATGCCAATCCCCACCTTGCCACAACCTCCTTTCGGGTCACTGTAGAGAGCAAAGTACACTGAAAGCCTGAGGTTCATATCCAGAGAGTATGCAAGATGTGACAAAAATGGATGCACACACAAAGAAAGACTCCCATTCAGCCTTCTATGTGCAATGTGTCATTCAGCCCATATCGTACAGCCACCTCCTGGAATCACAGCGATGTCTGGAATGCAAAAGCTGTTTATCATCTACATAACATTTAAGCCATTATAATTTATATGAGAATTGTAAATGATTTGGGCAGTATGAAGCTTCTTGTTGTGGTTTGTTGCAGGAATGCTGCTGATTTCCTCTGCAAACATTACATTCTGCAAACAATGGGTGCCTGAGATGCTTTCAGCTGGTCTCAAGCCTCCTGCATCTACCAAAACATTTTCCTGTGTCAGAATCAGACAATTGCTCGATTTATAACTTTCAGACGTTTGAAAGACCACCGCAACACAATGTAACCGCAGTCCCTCCCCTGGTTGTCTGTCCAGCTAAGCTGTACTCAGCACAAACAAAACACGGATGTGTATTTAATGTTCCTACTAATGCATGTTTCTATGTAGGGCAGTCAGTGAGCTCCAAGTCACATGTCTGTAAGGCCTCACCCATCCCACCCTGGTCCCCTACATAGATATCTGTGTGATGCTCCCAGACAAACCCCACCTGAGTGCAGGCAGGGAAGATGTGCATACCCTAATCCATTCCCAGGGATTCTCCTTGGGGTGTGGGGAGAAGGGGATGGCTGCCTGTAAGGGCAAATAACATGAAGATGGTAAATATTTAAAAGGTAAAGGAAAACTCACCAATATCAATGTCTTGGCTGGAAAAGCTGGGGCAATCTCCACCAGGGAACAATCTCCAAGAGCTGCTACCTCAATGGGGGGGGGGGTCAGCCCTTAAATGAGGTCTTAGAGGAGGTGGAGTCAAGCTCCACCCCTTCCCGGAGCACAGCTAAATTACTCGCACCTGTGCTCCCATAGCTGACCTAACACTTGTCTCAGCTGATTAATCAGAGGTTCAGGCTGTGATTACCAATTTCCCATACACTGCCCCATGTGCCATATGCTCTGCAGCTTTTGGACAACTTCATGTGGCATGTGGTCACTTCCCACACAGGGATGAGGTAGGATGAAGGAGGAGGGATAGCCATAGCAACGCAGGGCTGAATTCATCATCAGCTCAGAGGCAGTGGAACTGACTGAGGTGGCCCAACACCAGCAGTCACATCACTGTATCAGCACTTCTACAAGGGCATCATGCTCACAGTCCTGGTTTTACTTAGGGATACATGAGGGATGGTTTCCCTGCTACTTTTTGGTTCAAACTACCAGAAGGCTTTGGAGACCCTTTGCTGCTTCCTCCGCACCTGCCCTCAGAGTGAATTTGCTGCAGACAAAAATAAATGAGCCCTAATTTCCGGAGGCTTTAAAGCGCTCTTTCAAAAGTCCATTGCTTACAGCATTCTTCAGAACTTCTACTGTGTCGATGCAAAATGCCATCGTGTGAAACCATACACATGCACTTTGCTGTGTGAGGCATGTGCTTATTGATAAATAATCAGCACTCATTTATGCTCTCTTCAGAACAGACACCACTCCTGCACAATCCTCTCTTTGGCTTGAAACAAAACATGGGACTCCCCACCAAACATGCTATTGCATGACACGTCTGAGAGAGATGTAGTTCTCATGCTGGTAAAGCTGCTTGCTGGAGAACAGAGGAGGATACCTGCCAGCATTAGAGTGAAAGTGTCTTTAATTCATGAGATTCAGCTTCACTGAGAGCCCATTATGAGCACATCCCTTCGTTGACATCCCTTTGTCTGACCCTCCTGGACTCACTCACTAAATTTTCATAGAATCAAAGAGTCATCATCAGAGAATTGTTTGAGCTGGAAGGGACCCTTAAAGGCCATCTGGTCCAACTCCTCTGCAATGAACAAGGACACCTACACTAACTAGATCAGGTGCTCAGAGCCCCATCCAGTCTGACCTTGAATGTCTCCAGATAAAGAGTGTCCACCTCTCTGGTCAACCGGTGCCAGTGCCTCACTGCCCTCATTGTAAAAAAGAAAGATCGTTCTTATATCTCCTCTAAACCTCCCCTCATTTAGTCTGAAACCATTTCCCCTTCCCTTGCCGCAGCAGGACACCCGGCGTATCACAGCGGGGTACGAGACTACACGTCCCGCAGCCCGGCACCTCCCGGCCCGGCCGACATTAGAGGGCACCATCACCCCGCACATCGGGGCCGGCCCCGGGCACGGGTAGTGAACATCTTCCAGTGGGGAGTTTTGTTATTGTTGTATTTTTAAACCTACATTTTGCACCCTCGAGGCGTGGCTGGCATCCACCTTCATTTTTATTACCGTTTTGAATGTACCCAGGCTGCAATAACTCGAAAGGTCGCCGAGCTGGTGGCACAGCCCGGAGTTCAGAACTCCAAAGTACCACACAAAACTGCCACTGGTACAAATGCAAAGCTGCAAACTGCCTGTGATCACACGCACCTTTGCAAACTCTTTATCCTACCCACTGTCTTGCTTGGTTTGCTGCACGAGGACCTCTCGTGGCACCAGCTCTTGGTAAGGCTACATGGCCCATTGGTCTGGATGCTCCCAACAGCCCTCCAGTCTTGGGGTTCCCAAAGATCTCCATAGGAACACCTCCCTGCTGATGAACACACATGAACACACATCCATCTGGATGCGTATCTTAAAAAGGCACTCCCTACCCCACCCCAAGGTAAGGGCTGCACAAACAGGAAAGCAGTACAATGGTGAGATGAGCTCATGTGCAGCTGACCATGTCTTATCATGGAATCACAAAATGGTTTGGGTTGGAAGGGACACTCAAGACCTTCCAGTTCCAACCCCTTGCTACAGGAAGGGACACCCCCCTCTAGACCAGGTTGTTCCAAGCCCCATCCAGCCTGGCCTTGAGTGTTTCCAGGGAAGCATTTATGTGGCCTTAAAAGTTAGGAGAGGAAAATGCTGTGGTTTCCATGTATTTCTGCTCAGCAAGGCTGCAGTTTATTAATTCCATGCAGCCGAGAAGTGCTATTTTTAAAAGCAGCCCTCAGCTTGTTTTGAACTCTGCGAGCATCCCGCTTTGTTTTGCGGCCGGGCAACTAAATCACGGAGCCAGAACCGACCCCGAGTCCTCATCCTGCGCCTGCAGATGCTGAGCAACGTCTCCTCGGGAAAAAGGAAGAACAAAACAAACAAGCAAACAAAACAGAGAGAGAAAGAAAGGATAAAAACTAACTGTGAGGACGCCCCAAACACGCACACCTCTGGTGGGAAGGCGACAGGGAGGGGCCGAGAGCAGCCCCGAGAAAAGAGGAGAGGAAAGGAGTACATGGGAGGGAACAGCGGCCGCGGGCAGACAAAGGCGCGGGGACGCGGCAGGCGGGGAGCTCCGTGCCGCCCCCCGGGGCCGGGCCAGCGCCGGGGCCGCCCCCCCGGGCCGCGGCGGGGACGGGCCGGGCCAATGCGGCCGGCGGCGGCGCGGCGCTGCCCGGCGCAGCCAATGGAGGGCGCGGGCAGGAGGGCTGCCGCTGGGGGCCGGGGGGCTGCGGGGGGGGGCCCGCCAATCGCGGCGGGCCGGCGGCGGGGAAATACTATTATGCTAATAGTTGTTTTGCTCGTCCTCGCGGGGAGCGGGGTTTAAAAGCCGGGAGCCGGGGGAAGGGGTTCAGAGGCGGAGGCAGGGCCGGAGAGAGCTTGGTACAGGGCTGGACGAGACGGGACGGGCGGCGAGGGGAGCGGCGGGGGCGGGCGGCCACGCACCCACCCACCCCGCGGCGATGTCCGACGTGCACCTTTCGGGTGCGGCGGCGGCCCCGGAGCGCCTGGCGGCTCTTCGGGCGCTGCCCGTGCCCGGCCGCAGCGCCGTCTGCAGGAGCTTATTCGGGCCGGTGGACCACGAGGAGCTGGGCCGGGAGCTGCGGAGCCGTTTGCGGGAGATGGGCGAGGACGACCAGCGCCGCTGGGACTACAACTTCCACACCGACACGCCGCTGCCCGGGCCCGGCCGCCTGCGCTGGGAGGAGGTGGAGGGCGGCACCGTGCCCGCGTTCTACCGGGAGACGCTGCAGGTGGGCCGGCACCGCGTTCCCCTACGCCGTGCCTCCCCGGCCCCGCCGTCCATCGTCAATACCGCCGCCGCCAAGGCTCCGGGAGGGCCGGGGGCGCGCCTGAGCCGGGAGAACCGCGCAGCGCCCCGCCGACGTGCACTGCGGCCCCGGCGGAGCGGCCCCACGACCCGCATCACAGGTGCGTGCGTAGGAAGGCTGGGCGGGGGGGAGGGGGTAGCGGCACCGCGGAGCTCTCTTTGCGGCTGCTGACGGCCCCCTCCCCCCGTCCCTCTCCACCAGATTTCTTCGCCAGGAGGAAAAGGCCGGCCGAGACCAAATCGGCGGCCGAGCGTCCCGCGGGCTGCCCGCAGCCCCCCGCCGCCGTGCCGGCTGAGCACACCCCCCGCAAGCGGCTCCGCTGAGCCAGGTGAGGAGCTCTAGGGAGCCAAAGGGAGGGGGAGGAGCGGACACAGCCTAGCCCACGTCTCTGTCCCCTCGCTTCTAACTCCCCTTCCTCTTTATCCCTTCAGCCTTTTGCACTACGGCACCCACGGGAGAAGCGCGCAGCCCGCAGGCGCCGTGCCCCGGAGTTGCGGGCAGCCGGGACCCCCCCCGCACCGCGCCCGGCCCGGGCCCCGCAGCGCCGCCGGAGCGGGGTCGGAGCCGGAGCCGCAGCGCCCGCCCGCCGGGAGCGGCCGCGCACGGAGCAGTGTTACCGTACGAGTGTGCAATGTGTGACGTTCTGTACAGAAATGTATTATGCCTAATGTGAGTACACTGGCCAGAAGTGTAAAGCTTTAAAGGAGAAAAACAAAACAAAAACAAACAAGTCATTTATATGGGAATGTTTAATCTCTGCTGATCTCTCAGTGCAACAAAAAAGAAGAAAAAGGAAAAAAAACAAAACAAAAGGAGAAAGAAGAAGAAGCACGTGTATATTTGTACAAAACGTTTTCTAAGAGTTATACTAACTTATATTTTCTATTTATGTCAGAAATGTGGATAACTGGTTGACATCCAATAGCCTTTTTTTTTTCCTTTTGGTTAAGCCAGAGGGCACTATATTTGCTTTTGTTATTTACAAAATGTAAATTTATTTTTATAGTCGGATTTTGGTTTGTTTGTTTTTTTTTCACGTGACGTAGTAATGAACCCTGCAGTCTGTACCCTTTACTTGAAGACAAGTTCCTCTAGTTCCTGAGTCCGTCTGTATCACTACCGTTGCCAATAACGCCACAATCTCCAATAATAAAAACATCCCAGGAACCCTTGCAATGCTGTGTGGTGTGCTGCTACCCGTGGGGGGGGGGAGGGTTGGTTGCATCTTCCAATGCTCCTGCATTCACTATGACCAAACTGCTGGGGGGACACTGGCTGCAAAGTGGGGTGGGGGTGTAGGGGCTGTTGTTGGAGGGGGGAAAAGGGCTTCCTCCGTTACAAACAAGCGAGAGTGCTGCTGACCATGACAAAATGAGGTGGGGAACGCACATGCCTGAGAACACTTGAGTTTTGTCTTCCTGCATCGCGATTCCCTCTTCCCCCAGAGCTGAGGCCCAGGCTGGGCCGTGGGGCAGCCCCACATTAAGGTGGGAGGGGGGGAGGGCAGACTGTGCCCTTGGGGGTCCCGTCCGTGTGCACGCCTTCCCCGCCTCTCCCGCCCGAGTCCAGCACCGCTTTCCATCCCCCCTTCCTCCCCCAACCACTCCAAGCCAGAATAGAGAAAAAAAAAAGCAGCCCCCAGGCAACATGAACGCTCGCGGGGTGGGGGCACGCACTTGGGGTGGGGCAGCCCCGGCCGCAGGTGGGGCGGCTCCGTGCCACGGTGCCCCGATGCCGCCGGGCGGAGCCGGGGGGCCGAGGCCGGGTTGTCCCCGCCCCGGCTGTCCCCGCAGCGCTCGCCGCTGCCCCCCCCCGTCACGGCCGCGGAACGCTCCCGGCTGTAAAAGTAACATTGATTACCTCCAGCTCCGTGATCGCTTAATCAGAACGGGATTATATTACGCGCCCGCGTCAGTGGCCGCCGCCTCAACACGATTTTCCCCCCTCTTTGAAAAAGAAAAATAGCTTTTCCCTTTCCTTCTGAAAGCCAACAATGCCCGGAGTGAGGCAGCTGGATCCTCCAGGATTTATGGGCTTTTCTCTGGCTTTCATGCAAGCAGGTGCCTTTGGGACCTCCATTGTCCCAGCCCCCCGCTCATAATAGGACTTTCCGCACCAAGAAATCCCCGTGCCCAGCTCTCAAATCCCTGGGCTGTGGAGGTGGGCCCGGAGCATGGCAGGGGCTCCAGCTGCCGGGCACGGGGAAGGTGTGCGGCCGCCCCGCAGCCTGCTCCACCCAGCCCGCCTTCGGCACAAAGCACACTGCCCCTATTCTTCGGGCCTTTGTAGCCATATGGCAAATCCATGTAGACACAGCCAACATCCATTTATTCAGGCACATAATGTCCCGCAACAGGGAACAATTGGAACTTTGTTTGCTTCTATTATTGATGCGAATGGGCGACAGAGAGAGAGAGAAAGAGAAGGGAAAAAATCATTTAACTATAAGAGATATCCAGCTAATTATGAACCATATGTGCCTATAGTTTCAAAGCAATCCAATGAAGTTCATTTTAAATCTAGACTACTTTATTAGTACCGAAGACAGATGTCTCAGCAGTGCATGCATCAGAGGAAACCATGTAAAGAAGTTCCCGAAATATTTAACCGGGACTCATTCATTGTCAGAGAGCTTTTAAAGTGCCCTTTATCATCAGAATGATAAAGGAGGGGAGGGAAGCTGCTGCTTGTTACCACTGCCCCACTCACCCCTTAGCAGGAGTCACAAATCCCACTTCAGATTTCAGGATGGGAATGGCTTTTGGAAACGATGTGCAGTACTGGGCATCTATAGGAGCTCACTTGCCACCCCTTGCAGCTGCATTATGGCAGACACTGTGGTGAAAAACAGCTCTGTCCCAGCTAAAAGCAGGACACCAACCCCAGGCTGAGGCCAGCGCTGCAATGGAGTTTCCCCGAGATGGAGCTTTAACGCTGCAAGATTCTGGGCACTCACATCCCGCCAGCATCTCTTGGTGCATACCCACGAGGGATGCCCAAAGGAAAACTCAGCAGCAGAAAGGCTTTCAGGATTTTTTTCTCCCCCCCCCAGGAAATGCAATTATCAGCAAACAACCTTGGCCAAAAGCTTTGCGCTATCTTTACAAGCACGGCGACATCCACCAGTAATTAAGGCACTTCAGCATGATGAATGCAGCATATGGTTGGCACTGGGAATCATTCTCCTGCCTGGCCACAACTTTTCTTTTTGAGCCAAAACTTGTTCTATTATCACTTGGAAGAAACAAAAAAGCAGCTTGCCACTTCTTGAGCAAATATTTGTCCCTAATGAGCGGGAGGTGTAGGTAACAGGATGAGGAAAGCGGTCTGATGTGAAGAGAGGCTTCCTTTGGTTTGGTGTAAAAATAAAATAAATGCACTGAACACCCAATTCACCTACAGAGAACTGGGCTTGCTGCATGGGTCCTGGCAAAGAGAGAACATAGGGATGAAGTTACATCTGATTATGTTGGCTCCCCCCCATCTTCAAACAGGAATAATAGCACTCAACATTTATGTATCAATCCATAAATGCTTGGAAAGCACCATGATCCCATCAGGAGCTGCACTGCACCAATCCCATGGGGAAACCCACAGCGCTGTTGGGCAGGGTTTGAACAGTGCACAGTTAATAGGACCCAGCACTGTCCATTGAACAGAGAGAAAAAGCAAAACTGAGCAACTGCTCATTAGGCGAGTGCCGTTCACCCTGTGCACTCACAGCAATCATTTAATTAAAAGATTTTATCATCATGCACAGACACAAGGGGGCAGAGCCAAGGGTTTCCCTTGGCCTCACCATCCCCACTTCGCTTCCCGGCTGCCACCCTGCTGTCCCACCTACAGCACTGAACACCATGGCCAGAGACCAGACCTGCTCCACCACGTTGAAGCCATTCTTGGTGTCAGCAAGAGCAGGAACCCAACAATGGTTTTGCAGACTCAAATGCAAGGAAATCATGAAGGGAGCTCTGATGATGTTTCTAACCTTGCCCCATCATTTTTTCTCAACTTCAGGTAGGGGATTAGGGCATTCTCCCCACATCCTGCGCATACTGTACTAAAATACCAGATCCAAGCCCCCCCAGCACTAGATCCCAAAGCTCCAGGTGACAGTTGTAAGGTTTGGCTCTCCCTTGGATGAGTTACTTGGTTTGAGAACATCTTGAGGAACCACAATAGTTCTCCATTCTTAGTACCCATTTTTAGGCCAAACCCATCTCTCTGTCCTGCACACTCAACATCACATGTGCTCCCAGAAAAAGGGACGTCCACGTTTAGTGTCAAGACCAAATGCTTGCAACCAGGCTTTTCTGCCTGGCATTCCACACCCATTGTCAAACCTCAGCTGTGTCCACAGTCTGGCCATCTTAAAACACATTCAGCTTGCTTAACAGAACCCAGAGAGAACGTCATCTATTAATGAGCACAGAGAAAACAGAAAAATTTATGTTTGGAGCATGATCTGTATTCATTGTTCTATCGGAGACAGAGGAAGGACACCTGAGGGCAAAAAGAAGGAAGAGTGCAACCTGCCACAGTCACTGTACTGCCCCAAAGCACAGCCATACACATGCTATGCTATGGGCTGGGGAGGCACGCAATCCATCTGCACGCATGGAGCTTGTCGTGACCCCATGGAATATAATGGGAGATAAAGAGGTTGACCATTTTGGGAGGAGGATGCCTCCATTTCTCGATGTGACTGTAGATTATTTCGGCTTCAGAAGACAAGAATGTCCCTTTAACATCTGACCTGGCCTTTATTTAAGAGCAGCGCTTCACGGTTCAGGAACGACAGACAATTTTCTAATTCCCAGCTCTGCTGGAGGCTGAGGCAGCAGCTTCCAGACAGGACACCTGCTAACACTGGAGAAATGGCATTATTATGTCTACAAGTTTACAAATGTGAGGATCAAAAAGCCTTTGCTTCTATTGCTACTGCACGGGCCAAGGATGATGACTTCTTCAGAATGGAATTTTAGAGGTTTTCTTCCCCCCCTAAGAAACGGTTCCTTTTTGCTTTCAGAGGATCGGTTTCTACGTAAAGAAGTCAATAGGCAAAGGGTTCCCTAAGTTGCAGTGGTGTGTAGCAGAAAGGGGATTAAGACCTGGGGCCTTTTCACTGGCAAGCCTTTAAGCAAATAAATGTTCTTGAATTCTTAGAGAAACAAATCTAACTTGAGCAGAAAGGCAGAATAGACAGGGTCTGCCCCTCCCCAACCTCAACTGAAAAACTAGAAAATAAAATAAGGAGAGAATAATTACTGAAGCTCTGTGAGATATCAGGATTAAATCTTCATCTACCCTAATTTGCTTTTATTTTTCTACATGTTCATGAGTTGTCACACACTAACATCCAGCATAGTGCAACTGTTCACTTCCAAATATCAGTTTGGTCCCTAGTAGTGACATAAGCAAGAAGACAGGCACACACAGACAATTTCAGCTCTTACCTGGTAAGCAAAGTGCTGAGCTCCTCACTCCAAGGTCCTGAAGCTGATGAAGTTTCTCTCTTAAGGGACAAAAAAATCACTATGCATGTATGTACATGTATATATATATACATACACACACATATATGTAGTAGTATACATAATAGGCATTTATTTAAGCACTAGGAAAAGTCACTATAGACCTCATTTAAAACTCAGAAGCATAGGATGCATGCAGACAATCGACCTAGCAGCTACCCTTTATCCTAAGCAGCCCCAGGTGCTCACAACTCCCAGCATGCACCACACCTGGTGCAGATAATCAGAGACAATTAAGGTCCAGCTGTTGGCTAATTTGCTCCAAAGTCAGCAACAAAACCTTGAGCGGCTTGCTCAAGCCATAGGGAAAAATTATATGTACATACATATATATGAAACATTGTTTGTGATTGAACATAGTTTGGTAGGCATGGTGGTGATGGGTTGATGGTTGGACTTAGATGATTTGGATGTTCTTTTCCAACTGTAATGATTCAGTGATTGAGCACCAACTGATTGGTGGCACCTGCAGTGACTTTGCCACACGTGTACAGGCTGGATAATAAGAAACTGGACAGTGAGGATGGTTCATTGATGGGCTGAGGGATGGCTGGAACTGGCGATGCTGAGGGTCTTCTCCATCCCAACCGATGGCATAGAAAGATAATCATTCAGGTTGGAAAAGACCACTAAGAACATCCAGTCCAACCATGGCCAACAACCACATCCCTCGGTATCACATTTCCATGGTTTCCTGAACACCTGCAGGGATGGTGATTCTGCCACCTCCCTGGGCAGCCTGTTCCAATGCCTCACACTCTTTCCAAGAAGAGATTTTCTCCTAATATCCTGCCTCTGGCACAATATGAGGCCGCTACCTTTCGTCACATCACTGGTTACCTGGAAGAATAGACTGACCCGTGCCTCACTATAACCTCCTTTTGGCTAGTTGTCATTTTCCCTTTGCCACAAGAAGATGGATTTTCCTGCCTGAATTCGAGCAAGTTTCATCCTAAATCGTTCAGAAAGAAGAGAAGGCTGCGTTTCCTTTTTTTTTTTTCCTTCTTCCCCCCCCCCCCACCCCCTCTTTTTTTTTCCTGGGAGGAGGGCGGGGAAGGAGCAGGGAGGGAGGGAGGGAGCCGCGCTCGGGCCGGGTTTAATCTGATCACTTCCCTGTCAACCTAATCCCTGCCCGACTCACATCGGACTTTTCGAAACGTGCCTGGAAACCAAAAAGCAAACCTCATTTGAATGAAGCACACACTCCACGGCCCCCATCTGCAAAGGGCCGCAATTAAATGCAAAAAAAAAAAAAAAAAAAAAAAAAGAGAGAAAAAAAAAAAAGGGGGGGGGGGGGGGGGAAGAGAGAGAGAGAGAAAATTAGCATTTTCCGCGGCCATCTGGCATGAGGAGCAGGCGAGGGGGAACAAAAGGAGATTTAGGCAAAGGGGAGAGGCGAGTGTGCCATGGCATTGACCTGCAAATGAGTCTTTGTGAGCGAATTAAAGCTTCCCGGACCCCCCGGGACACCCCAAAACAGGCACCATTACGAACCATCCGGACAAAAACCCACTCATCAAAATTGTCTGCGCTTGGGGAGGGAGGGAAGGAGGGGGGGGGCAGAGCATTTAAACCTGGCCCTTCCCTGCCTTCATCGCCGTAATAGGCGCTTAATAGCGGCGGGGGGGCGGCCGTAGCGGGGGCGGGCGGCCCCGGCCTGGCTTCCAGATGCTGTTTATTTAAGTTGCGGAGAGGACAGGGTCGTTTGAAGGTATCGCTCTGATACTGATCGCTCGTCTCGGAGAAAGGGTGCCACGGCCCAAAATTAAAGGGAAAGCGGTCAGCGTTAAAACTTTGCACTTCCCCTCAATTTCCCCATTACTCTTCCCTGGGGAAGGTGGGGCGAGTCGAAGTGAAAGCCAAGGAACAGATATACTGGGGGGGCGGGAGGGAGCTGCGAGGTTGCGTGCCGTTGTGCCCCAATCACCTCTCCGCGGAGCAAACGAGGACTGAAGCCGGGAGCAGGCTTCTCAGTGGGACGTGGTTCTGCGTGGGGGACAGCCCCATCGGACCCCACCCTGCATAAGCCCGAGGGGACCCCTCCAGGCTGTGCATGTCTGTACGCGCATCTTTGTGCGTGCCTAAGTGCATGCGTGCGCGCACAGCGGTGCATGCAGGTATCCGCGCGTGAATGCATGCGCTGATTTGCGCCCGTCCGCGGGTATGTGCGCAGCTCCGTGCGTCCATCTGAGCGTGCGTTTGCGCGACTTTATGCATGCATGTGGTGCACACACGCTTATGCGTGGTTCCGCCGCGCCCCCACCTGCCCCCCCGTGCGGCCCTATCGAAGCGCAGCCCCCCGGCCCCGCCAGTGCGTTCGCCGTCGGCCCCGAGGCGCTGCCGCCCGCGGGCGTCCCTTTGACGGCGCGCAGCCGGGCAGAAGGCCGAGTGACAGCCGGCTCGTGGCTCCCTGCCCGCCGCGAGGGGCGGGGGCACGGCTCTGCCCCCCCCAGGGTCGGCCCGCAGCCTCCGTGGGTATGGGGTGGTTAAGGATTGGCAGCGCCCCCTCCCCCGTCCCTCTCCCCCAGGCTCGGCGCCCAAGGAGAGGGAGGGGGAGGGGGATCGGTGCGAGGTGCTCATTTAAACCCGAGGTGAATAAATTACGACAGGGTGAAAGCTGGGACAATGTCTGGGAGTGAGTGTTTGCCGGAGAGTTGCTATTGCGGGCTTTGAAATCAATTGATACATAATTAGATTCCTCAAGAGAGGACAAACAAGGGCTGCATTCACCCCTCCCGCTCCCACCCGCATCCCAAAGAGCCGTGGCGTGCGCAGGACGCAACCCGCCTGCATTCTCGGGCACCAAAACCATATTCTGGCTCCGGGTGCTCATTTAACAAACAGCTCCTTGAACCTTGCTTCTGTTTTCAGTTTATTTCGCCCATGTTCCTTTGTGCTCAGTTCATTAAAACATGTCGCTTTTGAGATCTATTTTTACATTTCAAGAATCCGGCATTGTACTTCTGCGGTGGCAGATGGCCCCACACACCCAAGCACAGCTCTGTACTACTTTCACCTCCCTCATTCCTGGGTCCTTTCTATGCTGCACTCTTGGCCACAGGCAGCACAGTGCCCAGCACTTGCTTTGGCTGTGCCTTGGGCTGGGTGCGTGCCCCTCCTGTAGATGATGCTGAGACTGTGCCTTGCTCTGAGGTTCTGTGGTTCACTGTGATCCTTCTATGGAAGGCCAAGTCTTGAGGGAGTGGGAGCAAGGGGCATGGCCAGGGAGAGCAAAGGAATGCCTGAGAATGGAGATCTAGGTTTGAGGAGAGTGCTCAGTAGTGAGGAAAACATCAGAAAAGGAACTTCAGCAGTTATTGGACCAAACAGCAGCAGCCCTTAGCCAAGTGGGACACCATGTTTTGTGCCTGACATCTTTAGCAAGAAAACTTCAAACCTTGTTATCATAGCTGGATCTGGGAGTCATGGGCATAAGACATGTCAAGTGTGAATAGGATTAAAAGAACAACTTAGCAGTGTGAAGAAAGACCTCCAAGGTGCTACAGACCATGCCCTAGGTAGGGTGCTGTGTGTTCTGAAGGCATTCTTAAGGCAACGAGGTCCTGCATCTTGTTGAGCAGTGGGGTCTTTACGAGGGGTTAAGGCAGGGTGAACTAGAATCATCATAGAATCATAGAATGGCTTGGTTTGGAAGGCACCCCAAGGACAATCAAGTTCTCTGACACAGGCAGGGCCACCAATCTCCAGGTCTGGTACTGGACCAGGTTGCTCAGGGCTCCATCAACCCAGAGAATGTTTAGGAGCCTGAGTACAGGTAACACTGTGTCCTCTGCAGTAAAGAGAAACAAAGCCTGGGAAGTTATCCAAACAAAGAGGTTTGGTTGGATGATACCCAGCACAGAAGTGTTCAAACATATACAAATATCTGATTGTGGTGGTGCAGAGATGTTACACATTTACATATATACCTGCTTACATGTGCTTTCCATATCTGATTTTGCGTAGATCAGAGCTTTACCTGGATTAGACAATGTGGGTGGAACTAGCTGGGAATGGGCACGCTCTCCTTGATGCCCACTCCTGTGTCCTGGCTACAACCAGTCCATGCTGTCAGTACTGTCCACTTCGTGTCCTGAGCGAGCCCTGGCTCCTGGCAGACTCTGAAGAAGGAAAACGTGGATTGGAATTAGCCACATCTGTATTCATTTAATACAAGAATAAAGCAGGAAATCTCACCCTGTGCCATTGTCCCACCTGTTCCACCCATCCCAAACACCTCCAAACCTGACTGCTGCAATTACAACAGAAATCAGTGTTTTAATTGGCCACAGATTACATGGCATGTTTAAACCTCCAGTGATAACAAAGAAAACACAATGAATAACCTTGATGGTTTTTCTTAGATGAGCAAAGAAAATACCTGAAGTGATTTAAAAATTAGTATAATGCTTTATTTTATTATTATTATTTTTTTCCTCCATGACAGAAGCCAGGAAGTGATAGTAAAATTAAAGCATTTAGATTTTGCTTAGAGCCAGATTTTAAATGCTGTGGGTGTCGTATTAGATGATGGGCTTTTAGTAAGAGTTGACGTACATGTAATTTGGCCAAAGCGAGGTGGCAGAGTTGTTCCAGGAGCAAAACTTACTATTGCATAAAATCAAATGCACTATTTTTAACATAAGGATTTAGTAAAAGGAGAGCATAACAAAATATACAGAACACCAGGTTGGCAAAAAGGGAAAAGAAAGGGATGGGAGGAAAGTTCAGACTCAGGAGAAAGAGCTGAAACACTGAGAAAAGCCAATGAGCTGGTTTGTAGACTCCATATAGGGAAATAGAGAAAGTTTAAAACAATACCACCCCACCCCCACTGTGGTGATGATTGGGGTCAGGGAGTACAGCTTGGGGCCATTATTCACTGCTGCCCTGCTTTGGTTGCTGCCATCCTACATCCGTGGATGTCCCGAATCTACCAAGGGCACAGAATGTGAGCTGAAGTCAATTACATGGCTTTAACTTATGCCAGGGAAGGTTCATGTTGGTTATTAAGAAAAATCTCTTCTCAGAAAGAGTGGTGATGCACTGGCACAGGCTGTCCAGGGAGGTAATGGTGGAGTTACCATCCATGGAGGTGTTCAAGAACTGTGGAGATGTGGCACTGAGGGATGTGGTCAGTGGGCATGGTGGGAGCGGGCTGGGGTTAGAGTTGGTGATCTTAGTGGCATTTTCCAACATTAATGATTCTGTGATTCTATGATTAATCCTATAATATTTGCCACCAGAAGAGCACCAAACCTGGCTGGACTCCTCCCAAACTCAGGTACAAGACTTTCACTACCTTTAGCAGCAGTTAAGTTGGGAACCATGCATGTACTCAATCTCAGTGAGTCCTCATGATGGCGATGACAACAGAAAACACCTTTTTATTTTACCTGTGGCCAGTGAATGTCTGCTTCCTTGGAACAGGCTGCCCAGAGAGGTGGTAGATGCCCCATCTCTGGAGATATTCAAGATCAGGTTCTGAGCACCTAATGGTCCCAAGGTGGGACCCAGCCTTCTAGATAAACACATTACAGTTTATCTCTTCATGGACCACAGGACCGGATGCTTTAAAGTTCTGTATACAGACAAGTCTTACAAACATGCAAAACAAGCACAAAATTGAGACATTATATCTGATGGCTTATCCTCCAGTTAGGGTCTGTATATTTCTTTTCTACCTGTGTGCTGCTGTTTGCTTCAGTGGCATTGGATGGAGGACAACAGCCCAACCCCTCTAGGCAATGGCTGCTTTCCTGCAGTGAGATTCTTGTGGGTTGAGCCTGATTCATTCACCAGATCTGCTGATTTCCCAGCCTCTCCTGTTGGGCTTTGCACTGTATTAAATGTTCTCTTCCCCATATCCCTGACTTACACAGGCTTTGCTGGCACGAGGAAACCACTGCCCAAAAATTCAGATGGAAAGCACTTTCCAGGAATCATCTCTTCAAGTGCTGTTCTGCTGGAACAAGCCTGCCCTGTGCTCCACTACAGAACGAGCCTGACGTAAGCCATCCAGATCTATGCCGTACTGCAGGGCTGTCCAGGGTTTATCTTGCTCTGCACGTGATTTACAAACTCCCTTCCGTTCCTGGAATCATGAGACACACTTCATCCTTTCCTGGAATACCTGCATGGGTAGGCTTATCCAATGCCTTTAAATGAATACCTTCGTTTTGGATGCCAGGCAGCTCATGCAGAACAACTCCATCCCTTGTGCTCTTGTCATTGTGTTGAGGTGGATGGGTTACTTTGTTGTGATGTCCGTTACAACAGCCAGCCACAACCAGAACAACATGTTAATTTTGGGAGTCATGTGCATGTGTAAACTCTATTTCCAAGGCAAGACACGCTCTGCAGGCCAGCAGTGGGAGCAGGCACGCAGCAGGCAGGGGGAGGACAGCGGCTGTGTGTATGTATACGTACACAGAAATCTCATTAAAACAACGTGAGGGCTTCCACGATTCAGAACAGATTTTATCTCTCGCGTGTAAGACAATTTACAGTTTTGGCTGCACGCTTCCCAAAGCAATTGCAGACACGTCGTGCATTCTGCTCACTTGCCTCCTTCTCCGAGTGCTCAGCCCTATGGCTGCAACCCACATTTCTCCCTGCACTGCTACAAGGCCTTGCTGATGCGAGTGCCCTACCTTGGTTCTGCATCCACATGAGCTGCTGTTTCTGAGCATGTTGCATTCAGGGCCCATTGACACTGTGACAAGCTGGTTGTGAGCTCTGCAGTGGGCTTCCTGGACTTTTTTCTGTGTGTTCTATTGTTTTTGGGTCGCTGTCCTACCCAGTTTGTCTCTCATCTGGTGGGCACCCACACAATAGATCCAGACACATTCAGCCAGAGCTACGTAGATGTCAGATTCTAGATGAGTGTCCATGGTGATGCAATGGCATGATAATTAACCATCTTAATGACCACAAGCCCCATCCAAGCCTCCCTCCGAAGTGAAGGAAGTTGTACCATCCCACCACCTGGAAGCAGTGCCAATGGTGTTTTGGTGCAGTTTTACAGAGTAGAGATGCTGTTGGCTGCAGATGTTGATTGCAGTAAAACACGCACAAATTGTTCAGTACAAATGTTGCTGGGTTTAAAAGTTTCCTTGAGAAGTAATGCAAGTTTTCAAATCCGGAAAGAATATTGCCGGGACTTGTTGAAGTGCTCAATATAAACTGTAACACGCGAGCCATTAAAATGAAGATATTTGGCATTGGCTGCTACACATATGGGCCTTTCAAAACCATTCTTCTGCTTTGGCAGCTCCTGCGATCCCTTAATGATGCATGACTTCATTTTACACGTTCCTGTGAGATACTTCTGGGCAGTTGGCATGTTCCAAAAAACTTGTCGCTTGTGAGCTGGAGAAGAATCCTGACTGAGAAACACAGGTACAGTCTAAGAGAAGCGTCTGAAACTCGCTCGTTTGAGTTGTTCCTTTTCCAAATCTGGGCTTTGTGTTGGGTTGTTTCCTTGGCTATGTCTCACTGCATGGCTCTCAAGGCGGACTTGTAGCTGCACCACTGAAGCAGGGTATGCAAAGAAATGTCAGAGCTGTCCGAGGCCGGGGACACTTTCTGCGCTGATAAGCGACTCCTGTGAGTGGCCAAACTGATCCATCTCCCTCTCTGACAGTGCCTTTGTCTGAGGGAACTGTTGAGTGAGGCTTTAAGGCTAAGCAGAGGATAAAAACATACAATTGACCATGTCCAATGACTGCCTCAATCATGTGACATTTCCTCCATCTACATAAAGGCATAATTGACACTTTGGACCTTGCAGATGTTTTGCAATTCATTTGGTTCCCACAAAGATATCAGAAAGTTAGTCTCGTGAACTGGCAATACTGTGCTTTCCTCTGAACATGTTCTTCTAGCTAAAACGTATTTAGATGCAAATCGCACCATGTCTCATGGCCCCACTTGTTTTGTTTTGCTTTTTCCTTCCCATTGCCTCTAAACAGACTGTGCCACCGTTTTTTTCTTCTTAAAGTATAAAAATATTCAGACATTCCTGAAAAAAACAAGCACACTTGACTTCTTTGCACGTGATCTGATTCACACGTGAATGTCAGTGTATCCCTTTCCCTTCTACTCATGGCCTTCTGCTTTATGCTTCCTAATTTAATTTGTCTTTCTGGCTGCTCAGTGATCCTTCCCAAAGAGAAATCTCTTTGCTGAGAAGCTATTTGCTGTGCTTTCAGCAGGAACAGATGCTGTGAACGACTGGTTGGCTTCATTTGGCTCTCAGAGGTCTGGACAAAGGGGTAGTGTTGCAATCCGGCATGGACCTTGTGCCATACAGGGAGGTCTTGGTACAAACCTAGGAAAGTCATTGCTTCTTCATGTCGGTGAGTTAAGCTTTGTCCTCTGTGCTGTAACCTTCCTCTCCATGAAATGGGAAGAAGCCATCCAGGGTACGATACTCCTTCCCTCAGAGATCTTCAGCCTCTGTAACCTCATGGCCAAAGGAGTTGTCTCCTTATTGAGGAGGATTTGCTCCAAAACTCTCTCAAACTCACGTACCTCTCAGCACTTTGCAGAGCTGGCAGATTGGTCCACACCACTGAGATTTTTCCTATAAATAAGAGAATATTGTGCTTTGTTGAGGCCTTTCACACTTAGCCTTACAACTCCTCTCCTGTTCATGCCAGCCTGGCCAGTGCTCATTAAAACAAAGAAGAAAGCAGGGCCTGCCTTGCAGTACAATGTATGATTCTGCTGCAACATGGTGTGGATGAACTTTAATTGTTTTCAAACAAGCTTCAAAAATATTGAGGTAAAGCATCAGAAGGAGGTACGGAATAGAAGGAATGTTTGAAAACTAAAACTCCTCTTGATTAGTTTGTATATTTACATGTTGTTTTCTCTCACAGACCAGGCTTATTGCAGTCTAGGTTATAGCAAGATCATTTCCTATACCAGAAGGCTTCGCAATTTACTGATGAAAAGCCAAATAGGAATCAAAGATACCGGTGAACAAGTTCATGCCCCAAAAGAAAAGTTGTCCATTTTAATAGTGGAGGAATTAAGTCTGTAACAAACCTCAGGGCAAGGAGTGGATAATCATGTTACTACACCAAGACTGAACAACGTACTTTAAGGTAATGCTTAAATCAGACAAGTTGCTTACCTCATTAGAGAGGAAGTGGGTGAGGTCTATGGCTTGTGCAGAGTTCCAGACAGATGGTCTGATGAGCTCTTCTGCTCTTAAAGCCCATGAAATGCAGGAGCAGCAGCAATATCTTGAGTCAAGCAGACCAGTTCCCTGCCTTTGCAAGCAATCACAAATGAAGCAGCCAACAACACAACATTCACACCAGAGTGATATTGCAGAATTCCTCTTCTCTGATGTTTAGAAACCTTCACAAATGTACTCATGGATGGTGTATGTACCTGTCCTGTGGTAGCACAGTCTTTTGGGTGAAACAGCACTTACTCCTATATATACTCATGGAGAGCAATCTTAACCTTTTGCTTTGCTAGGTTGGACCCCTGATATGGGAAGATATACCACTCCTGTAAAGGCACATCTAGAGAGCTGAGGGCAAAACGCGCTGCCAATCAAACCAGGGCTTAATCAGAATATTCTAAAACAGTTTTCTGGCTCAGCATTACTGCTCACAGTGATTTTCTGCCACCAGCTCTAAGGTCTACCAAGCAAAGTGTTGAGAGTGGTTTTGATTTGAGAGAACCATACACCTCATTTCTTCTTATCCTGATAGTGGATCTAAAATATTTTAGGCAAATCATTTTAAAAATTGCCTTTAGGTCAAATATATACATGTATATATACACATGTATAGTATAAGCGTTACTTCAAAAGTGACATTCATAGAATGTTATAAGAGCAAAAATAACAAATCAGATTTGACATTATGACAAATGTATCACAATATTCAGATAGATGTCATAGAATCAGAGGATCATTAAGGTTGGAAAAGACCTCCAAGATCATCAAGTCCAACCATCTCTACCATGCCCACTAAACCAAGTCCCTCAGTGCCACAGGTACACGTTTCTTGAGCTTACATATGCTGCTGTTATATAATGCATAGGTACAGAATCTCTCATAACTGTTGTGGGTGGTTTTATAATATCTGCCTTTCACCTGAGGGACAGGATGCAGCATTTTATAAAAGTTATTTGTGCCTTGACTTACGGAAGCAGTTGAGCTCGAAGTTCAGCCCATTTGTGCTTAAAGATCACCAGTATTTCCTTAATTTTATGTTTTAATAGTTTGTAAAACCTCATGCTTCATGTTAGTAGTTTCTAAACATATATTTTCTACTCCTCTGAATGAACATTCTATGCCATGCAGATATAGAATGAATGTTGTGGGACTGTGGCAATCTGTGGCACTATTTGAAGACACTAACACCAGGGTAAAGGATTCTGCGGGCATACGCCCGGTGTTGGTGGAAAAGACATTCATCTTCTGTTTGCTGATGAAACCATTCGAGTTACGGTTCTAGAATTTCAGTGTATGATGCACAGTCCCTGCACTTGGGTTATAGTCCAGACTTTGGCTGTACTTTGATAAGAGAATATCAGTGCTCAAAAAACATCACTTCAGAAGGACCCACTCCCTAGAAATCCAAAAGGAAAGCAAAGCCAATGTCTTCTTTTCAAATTGTTTCCAAGCAAGGAAAAAATGGGAGACTTGTAACAAGCAGACCTACTTCCTCCAGAAATCGTCCATCTTTTTTTTTGTTCAGCTTAAAGGATGCAAGACCTTAAAAAAAAAAAAAAAAAAAAGAAGAAGCAGGCAAATAAATAAAGTCACCTCAGTGCTTCATGGATATCCTGGCTTTTGCAAAGACTTGTCCAACCACAACCTGAATAATTCAAAGCATTGTTGTCAGGCAGCAGCACAGCCCTCCTAAATAGGCACTTGCCTTATCACTCTACAGCAGATGCTTCAGCCAACCATTGGATATTGAAAACATAAATAATGAAACAAAATTTGGAGACAATGGTTTCGGGGCTGGGGACAAAATACTCATGGATATTGTCAGTCTCTGAGTAACCAAGCAGCAAAAGCTCAAGTGACAACAATAGGAAGGAGAAGAATGGGGACAAGTGAGGAGGCCTGAATCTCAATAAGGCGCGGAGCTGCACATGCTGCTGTTACCCTAGAAACTAACCTCTCCCCTGAAGAGGTTTGCCGGGGCATTGTTTGGGGGACACAAGATGTGTCATACACCAGATGGTCGTGTGCTGTATAACTCAGTTATCTGAGAGGACAGAGTAAAGGAATGCGCGCTGCAGAGCTCGTTGCAGGGCCGAGCAGGGCACCATCTGTTCTTTCAGATCCAAGCCACTTTGCTTTTGCTTTTTTTTCCTCCTTCCAAGGAAGGAGGGGAAAACAAAATTAAAATGATTCACTATTCAGAAGGAAAAGAAAAGAAAAAAAAACTTACTACAGTTGCCATCTCTCGCTTTAATTTAGCTAATTTTGTCCCCCGGGTTTTATGTCAGGTGAATTGCTTCTTTTATGCTTGGGAGAGCAACAATTATTTCTCTCTCAGGAGTCTATCATTTATAAATAAAACCCCTTTGAAACCTCACTGGTCATTCACTGTCTGAAAACCCCCAAACCCTCCCGACCATATGTTGCTGAACGTCCCCTCTCTCCTCCCTGATGGAGCGAGTGGTGTTTATGCAACGTGGGGGAAAGAAGCCATCCTTTCCAGGAATTGTTCTCCATCTCAGCACAGAGAGGGAAGGGGGGAAGGAGGAAAACAAAAAGCCAGAGTGAAAATTGCAGTCTGCATGACGGGTGTAGGAAGGAAATATTAATCACGGCCCACACAACACCAAGGAGCGGTGATTCAGGCGTCTGCAAAGTGAGGCAGGAGTAGGTGTGGGCATGACAGAACAGCATGTGAGTGTGCTGCCAGTGCCACCAGAGTCAGCAGGAAGGCTTGGTGCCTCTGGTTGTGTGGGATCAGGCTCCGCACATGCTTGCATCAGCTTTTGCCTGATGATTCCTCCAAGAGCACCTCCCTCTGCCCAGCAAACCTACATCCAGATGGAACTGAAGGAGAGGAAATGTTTGGATTAATTGAGAGGGAAATCTCTATGGAAATCAAGTCAAAAGCATGGACTCGAAGCAAAAATTTGCATGCAGAATAACAGCCAAAGATCATAGAATGGCTCGGGTTGGAAAGGACCTCAAAGATCATCTAGTTCCAGTGCCTGCCATGGGCTGGGTTGCCAACCTCTAGAACAGATCAGGCTGTACAGGGCCCCATCCAGCCTGGTCTTGAACACCTCCAGGAATGGTGCATCCACAGCTTCTCTGGACAGCCTGTGCCAGTGCCTCACCACGTAAGGAGTAAAATCTGAACCGCATTATATATTTAGGTTCCCTGTACAGGCAGCTCAGTTAATCACCTGATTGGGCAATCATCAGGTCTAACAAATTATTAGGCAGTGGTGAAACAGCAGTTCGTAGGTGATAGCATCTCACAAGGTGCATGTAATCCTACCATTTCCTACATACTTCTGGTGCTTGCAGCACAGGTCGTGCTTGTAACATCTGTATCTAATGCATTAATCTTTATGAATTAATGATCAATATACTCAGAAGGATATAGCACACAGCAGGTCTGAACAGAGAACTTACTCTTTAACTTTCTTACCTCTTTTCTCTTTTTCTTCCTTTTCTCTTTCCTTTCCTTTCTTTTTTTTTCAACAAGATTGCCAGTGTATCTCTCTTCATAATAAAAATTCACATGAAGGAGGTGATTTATCCTCAGACAGCCTCCTACCTAAGTGAGTTGGAATAAAAATAGTTATTAAAATAGTTGATTACTAAAAGAATAACATCAGTAATAACATTTCCTTCATTGCAATTTAGAAAAATGATCAAAATCTGTCCAGTGCCTGTGCTCATCCGTGAGACAGTCCTGGGCACAGCTTTGCCTTCTTTGAGGACAAACCAAGCAACCAGTGTGCTCCAGCAACCCTTGGAGCACAAGTTGGCAGGGCAGTGTGCTTCAGCACAGCTTGCTGGAAGGATTGTGTGAAACACACAGGCACTGCATGCTCAGAGTGCTGCACACAGACTTGGTAAATTATGGCAAGAAAATCTGTAAAGCTTCTTCTGTTCCCCCCTCCGGGGATTTGCCTCTCTCTGATCCAAGAAAGCTCGCTGGCGACCGCCTATCCCACTTTCTGCACCTGGCTGAGTGATTTACCAGAAACTTGACAGGGTCGTGGAAGCTTTCTTTCCTTTGTTCCACGGGTGTCTGCCATGGAGAGCCAAGCCTGGATTAGCTGAGTCTAAATCCCTGGGCAGTTCGCCAGAGCAATGCTAGCTCTGAAGAAAACGGAGTTCCGAGATGATTTTGAGACTGGCTTTATGCATCTGTTCTTCTTAGGTGCAAATCCACAGGCAAGGAGCATAATGCCTCACGTCAGGCTGGTAAGCTGTTCCCTGTAGGCAGCAGTTGCCAGCCAATGTGGGAGTTATGTGAACTTTCTGCCTGGCTCGGACAATGCAGCTTCTCTGGGGCCAGCCCTTCCCTGGCAGTGCTCCCTTGCCAGCCATGTAGGCATCTTTTCACTGGACAACACGCTGCATTACAATAATGTGCATGGACACATTTAACAATGCTTCCATTCGGCACCTGCATTTTCTTTGTTGTGGTGCCAACCATTTTGTCATATTGGCTTTTGGGTCTCTGTCATTAGGAGCAATGTGAGGCTTCTCATGCTGTCCCAGGAAGGCGTACCTCGGTTTTCCAGCATCTTCTGTTGCTGCTACATAGGCAAGGCGCATGAAGCCTTGCAGGAGCTGGCGGCTCCTGAGAAAAAGTCTTCTGCAAGTCCTTTCTCAGCCTCAGGAACTACAGATACCCTTGTGCCCTGAAGCTGAGGCTACTATCTGGTCAAAATCTTTGGCTTAGGGCTGGGGGGATTTTTCAGTCTGGTTCTTGTGTAAACAATGTGAATGCACTCAGTATTTGTTTTGGCTACCCTGAATGGCTTTTGAACACATCAGCCTAGTTCAGCTGAACTTGACGGAAGGGTAGAGGGCACCAGAACAGCTTGATGGCTGGAAGCCCCGTCCCTGGACACATTCAAGGTCAGGCTAGATGGGGTTCTGAGCACCTGGTGTAGCTGTAGGTGTCCCTGTTCATTGCAGGGAAGTTGGACCAGATGGCCTCTAAGGGTTTCTTCCAGCTCAAATGGTTCTACAATTCTAGATGTATAAAGTAAGTTCTAAGTTTGGTGAAAATTTGCACTGAGGTAGTAGAGAGAGAGGCCCCACTACCAGGTGGTCTGAATGTTCTTACCATGGAAAGGCATGAATTCACATCTCGTCAGACACCAGGTGGGTGATAGAGTAAAAGAACCTGCAAAACACTGCAACACAGAAGGAAGTTTCAGCTGGAATTTGCGCTTAGACATCAAAGTCATCCCTCACAGGAGCCATGAAAAAGCCACTGTTTGTGGAAATATTTCATAGTTTCTACCTGAACTCATCGACTTCTTGTTCTTGCATCCAGTCCTTGCTGGGACTCAATTAAATATCGCTGAGCGATTGGGTATCAGCTATTTTCCTTCCATTAGTTTTGAACTTTCTTCCCTTCAAGTTCCTTTATCTTAGCTGCTGGTGGCCAGGGAGCCCAAGAGACAAACTTTTCTACAAGCCATTTAAAAAGAAATTTCAGGGCATCTAAAAAGAATTTGCTTTTGTGTGGGAACATTTCATTCTGTGAGTTCAAATGTGGTAGGTAAGGAAAACTTTCATCACTAAATTAGAAAGAAATACCTCCAATGTTATCATGGCTTGCGAGAGGCTCACGAGAGTTGTATAAACCAGTGGTCTGAAAACAGAAACAGGGAACAAAACTGGCAATTCAAATGTCTTTGTGACCACAGGGAAAGAAATGCTACAGCTATATCTGACTCCAGCTTCCACTAAGCCTATGGGAAGCCTTCTTTAATAGATTTTGAACTTGCAGAGGCTTACGTTGGCCTGCATGGACTGAGCAGTCCCAGTGAGGGCAACAGCCCAACTCTCGTGCATAAGTGAAGTACATAAGTACACACTCCCAGGAGTGGGATGGAGATGGGAGTTGCATCAGACCCTTAACCTTTTTTCTTCTCTTCTTCCCTGCCCCTGCCCCTCCTCTTCCCTGCCACCATCCCATCAGTGAGATGAAAACAACAATACTCATCTCAGCAGGATATGTGAGTATTAGCTGAAAACTGTTTTTACCTTTCCTCCTTTAAACTCACAGAAAAGAAAATCTTCCTGCATTTTACTTTTTTAATAGTTCAAGGAGCAATTTGTTCTTTGCCCAGACCTTTCCAGCTTAGTGGGTGGGGGGAGCCCTGTAATCCTTCCACATTCCCCTGGACTGATGATAAATCAGCACTGAGGTGTATGCTGGTCACAAGAGTCATTAATGTGCTGCAGTGAAATGGCTGTTTTATCTGCTGACATCAAATCATTTCTGCCTCAGCTAGTATATGAGTATGATGCTGGCCAATGACATTATTTGAAACAAGCCTATTTTAAAATACAAGAATGAAAATGAGTGATGTCCAGACTCTTCTACTTTTCTAAGATACTTTGTGAAAGGGAATCTAAAAAGGAACATACTCTATCAATCCGTGTGGCAGCAAGCACTTCCAGCTCCAAAACCACTCAGGCTCAGAATAATGAAAGCCTTGCAGAGATGTTATACCGCACTTATATAACAGTGGTCACTAAAGTCCCTATGTGTTGGACACGGAGCAGACACACAACTGACAATTACTACACACTCATGAGCTTTGGACAATTTGCATGAACAGCAGAAACCAGCAAACAATGTTCCAACACAACATACTCACTGCATGATGGTTACTGTGGTGGTGTCTAGCTTGAAGGCATCAAACTGCTTGGCTCATCTTCCTGCTTTCCTTATTCCACAGTGCACTGTAAAGAAAGGCAATGAGATACTTACTTCTGAGAGAAGTCTTTCAGGTATGAGGCACCGACAGATGAGACAAATCCAATCCACTTGTCAGGCAGAGAAGTAAGACATGTCAGCAGTGGTGATTACCTTTGGGCAGCTGCATGACGGATTTGGATGGGTCAAAGACAGCCTGGATCATCTTCTGTTTTTAAGAACAAGATGAATCATTGGATTTGAAGTCACAGGTCACCCAGCCGGTGCTCTTTCTGAAAGGTTCTGTTGGACCAAATGTGGAATCAGATCTGCTAGCAACCTGTCACAAGACAGAACTTCAAAACCTGATTATTCTGAGGACATTTGTGATGGCAGTGTTCAGATGGACGGAGATGAACTAACAAACCAGAACAAGGACATTATACGGTACTGTATTGCATAGTAGTCTAAGAGAAAAAAGAAAAGCCAGCAATTTTTCTGTGTGTATTGAACTTCTGGATCTTAGAATAAACAGAAGACATGGTAATCTTGTCCTGTATTTTATTAGGAAATTAGAGTTTGATCAATAATCTGAAATTACACAGTGAATCTCATTTAAAAATATTCAAAATCATCATAATAATTTTGATTTCTATAAAATATAATGCCCAGGTACAATTCCTGTTTACGTCCATACATTTCTACACTGTTAACATGTATCTGTTGTACAGCAGCAAGACAATTATAACATAAATACAGTATACTTTCCTCTGCAGTCCAAGTGAAAGATGTGAAATGTTTCATGTTTAAAACAAGGCCCAGCACATAAGCAATACTATGAGTTGGTTCCATGCTATCTCAGTTCATAATGCATCAGTATTTCAGACTGCTCATACATCCTAAAGATTGGTAATGCTGAGCAAAATTATGAGGCTTTAGGGCATCAGTTTTGACATATATATATATATATATATATATTCATCTCCTTGCTTTCAAACACTGAAATATTTCATTTTTATATACATTGCATTAATTAGCTATGTTGTAATCCTCCATTTTCCAACACTGTCAACTTTAAGGACGTTCCACTTTCAGGGAAGGGTGTGTATGGTGGAGGTGCTAACTAACTGCAAGAGTTGAATTTCAACTTCAGTAAGCAAAGCTTCAATCCTGCTCACATTGTGCATGTGAAAAATCACACCAAGACAAACACTGCTGTTCTTATTGCAACTATAATGTGGGGTGAGGTGGCTTGCAGGTTAGGCCCTGCGTCCTTTAGGTTGGAGCTGGCACTTCTGAATAGATTAATGACTTCGGTAGGGAGCAGAATTTCTCATTTGATTATTCAGGAAACTATTAGATTTGTCATATATGCTGTCTGGATGAGAGATACTTTCCTGAACCGAGGCCATGGTTCCTGTGAGAATTATGGATGCTCAGTAAGTGGCCAGCTCAAGCACTTGACCTGCAAGTCCAGTCACGTTGGACTGTTGTACTATTCTTGAATAGCATAAGCTAAGGGGAAAAAAAAAAAGAAATGTAGATTTAAGAAGTAGTAGGCCTTCTTTTTAAGAAGCTATTTCAGGACAAGTACATTCAGACCACTGCATTTTCGATTTATGTATAAGTTCTTTGGCAACAATTTTCTAGAAAGCAGAATAATTTTTCTATGTAATACTTTATTGCCTCCCTGTTAAAAACTGGTATCTTTAAAAAATCTATAGCACTTTCCACTATAAATAGTATTGTTCCAGATTAAGTATTAGTTCCTCCCTGAAGAAAAACAGATTAAAAAAATCCTGTCACTATCTGATAATGTTTATGTAGCAACGTTAAAATAAAACAGCAAAAGAAAATCATTCAGCATGTGGTTTGTCATTTGCAAGAATGTTAGTGGTATATTTATACAATAAAAACAACATAAGTTATCCTATTTTTGTTTTAAAAACCTTAGTAGTAGAAATATATTGCTATCTGCAGGTTCATAAACAAAATGCAGATTTCCCATCTAAGTTCAAGTATTATTAGAATATTATTATTACTGTCATTATTATTAAAGGAGCTCTAAATCTTTGCAATTTTGCCTGTCTTTACATTGTTTCGGTCTTTGTGAGCAATAATGAGTTACTATAATTTTTGTTCCTCAATAGAATCAGTGTGGAGTTTCAGTAGGTTTTGCCTGGTAGAACACAGCTTGGCAATCCTGGGGCTATTACGAGTGGTTTTAGAAGAGCGCGTTTGAGACTAGTAGTACAGATATTGCAGTCACATGTTTTCTTGGGTAGCTGATGAAATGAATTCCCTTCCTAGTTCTCAACATTCAGTTCCATTTAAAGGAAAAAGGTGGGAAGGACCCAACCTAGACTTTTACCACATCAAGATATATCATCTTCATTTCTTCCCGGCACGGTCAGTTGCTCGTAGGTTGGCAGGGTGTTATTTGGGAGGAAGAGATCTGAATTAACTCTGTTGTCTCTCTGAGATGACCTGTGGTTCCCTTGATCTCCCTGATGACTTGAAACCAGACGATGCAGCATCTCAGTAATGAGGTTCAGTTTCTGGTCCATCTGTGTAACCTACAAAGGCAAAAGGAACATTTGTTTAGCATCAGCATGTGAGAAAATTGCAACAAGCCACTTGATAAACACGCTGCATTAAAACGACACTTTTCTTAATTAGCATGACAATAACTTCTAGGAAGATACCAGAGATTCACAATCCTAAGAATTGTGTTAGGAATTTAATGCAATGTGTCAGAGCTGGGTGACAAATGAGCCCTGTTAATTCTCATCTGTGGGATGTGCTCTGATAGACATTTTATACCTGGATGAATGCACAATGTGTGAGCTTTCAAAGAGATGTGCTTGGACAGAGAACTAAGTCCCAGAACTGAGCTTCTGTGGTTTTTGTTGTTATTATTGTGTCCAGGTTTTTATTGTAAGCTACTAACATGCCCTAATGATATCAATATGCTATAGTAAATATCCCTTCTACTTGCAGTGATCTAATCCATGCTAAGCCAGGACTGACTGACACCCTCTGTTACATTTGGGTCCAATTACCAACCAAGTCACAAAATGCCCCATGGATATTTTTGCTGAAGCAAGTGCATAGCAGCTGCATTCTGTGGCAAGGCGTAGGAGTGGGACATGATTTAGTTTTATTCTGTCACTGCTCCAATGACATGGCATTCACCAGGATTGCCACTGGAATTATGTGATACACAGCAAATCAGAAACTCTTCTGAGATGGGTGAAAGCTGACTTTAAGATTGGGGACCTGCAGAGGAAGGTTCAGAATGCTCATTTTCTTCTGCCTTTGGATGGAAACTCTTTGTGTTATTTGATGATGGTGATTATTATTATTATTTTGCTTTTCCTGCCCTTCTAATCTGTAGGTGGAAATATAATGAAACATCAGCATATTGAAAAGAGACTACATTATGGATTGGTCCAAAACTTAGATTAAACTTGGAGTACGTTTGAGGTTCTCAGAGGAAAATCAAGAACCAAATATTTCTAGGAGCAGCACAGCTTAGGTCTCTGGTTTCTTGCATTTTCCAGTCAAACAGTAATGTGTACCATCCCTTTTATCTGGCATGAAAAACCTTTCTGCTCTGACTCACATGTACTGAGCCTGATGTCCTGAGGGGAAGATGGGCACTTACAGCTATGATTTGGCAAATTCAAAGTCATGCCCACTCTGCTATAGGCATGGCAAGCAAGTGAGCATTCCTCATGGAAAGATGCCTGTCCTTCCTGGATGGGAAGAGGCTCAGGCACAGGGCAGTGGGAGCCTCTTTATGGCCTCTCACTCCTTGCCCCAAGCACAAAGAAAAAGCCACAGTCTTGTCCTTGTAGTCCCATATCCATCCACAGCAATCTTCAAACACCAAGGAAACCTCTAGGCAAGAAGATGTAATAGTTTTCAAAAGGGAAAAGAAAGTAAGCAGAAAAACAACAACAACAACAACTAAACGTGATGGGAATAAATTGCTGCCTCAAATATCTGCTAGAAAGCAGTGAAAGGCACATAAAACCGCCAGAAAGAGCATGAGTGGGAGCAATTTATATGTGCCTGGCTACCATCCAAGTATCACACAGGATAGTAAAAGACAGTAAGGCTGAGCAGAACATCAACAAACCTGGAGGATTTCAGCAGAAACTAAAATGTTTTTCCACTGTAGAGAAAATGCTGTTTTTTTCAAGCACTTTGTACAACTGGTAGGGAAGCAGATACAGTAATTTAAAAATATGAGGTGCCAGAGATTTATACTTTGCAGCTGGTTTTGAAAACATTAGGCAAAGCACTCTAGATGATACATGAAACACAAGCAATTCTGGATGGAAATGGCTGTTGAAAGAGGAGATTCTTCAAATGAGGAAGCTGAAGAACATGAGTTCAAGATTTCTAGAAGGAAATACAGACGGAAAATGGAGCGGATCATCAGGTTTTCATTTTGTCACTGTTTGTTCACTCCCTTAGAAAAGGCATGCTTTGCACTAACAGTGCCCATCACAGATGGCAAGTTCACAATCCTCTGAGCAAGATAGTACAAATCAGAGGTAATGTTTCTTATTCCTGCAGTGCCCACTGCCCAGGCAAATGTCTCTTTGCTAATTATTCTGAACTAAGTAAGGGGATTTTTATAAGGGATTTTTTAATTTGTGATTCCAGGCAGGGATTACCAGAGGAAACATGGGCTGAAGATCTATCTGGAAAATGTACATTCATGAAGCTCCTGCAGTGATGAGCTATTGAACATGACAGTGGATTGGACTGAGATCTGGATAGTCCTTCAACAGCTGTGCATCTTGGTGATGAAGTACTGGGGAGAAGTGAGATGAGAATACTCTTGCTGGGAAATAAATTCCCAGAGATAATTGTCTAATTTTTCTATGGAGTAAGGTTTGGCTGCTGCAGCTGTGGCGTGCAGAAGGCCCACAGAAGCAGAGGCAGAAGCTAATTACTATTGAGCTGAGCCATACGAGATAAAAAGACCTAACATCATCTTCCCTGTTCCTGTTAACTGGTGTAGGCCTCTAAAGCCACAGTGCAGCAGTTTTGCAGGGAGGTACAGACAGCTGGTTGCGTGTTGCTTTCTTGTTTCACCAGCTTTCTTTCAGATAAGGAGAGCTATTTCCCAGGGAGTTCTGTGCCCCTCACAGGCCTGCTCTGAGACAAGCTAAAGCTGGCGGGAGGTTTTGGCAATCATGGGCTTCCAGTGACTTCAGTGGACTCTAAACCTTGGTCTGAATGGTTAAAACCAAGTAGCAGCATATTCTCTGGGTATTACAAGGGAGACAGAAATTTAATTTCTGTACATTGCTTCGCTTGTGGTTCTTAGGGCTAGACCAGAAAAGATGACATCTGCAAATGAGACAGCAATGGGACAAAGGGCCCCTGCCCTTGATTATACCAAAGCAGGATTCTCTGTTTAAAGGATGAGATGTTCTAAAGAAAGAATCAAAAGCCATCAGAAAGCTGCTTCTTCTGTCATTGCACGTCTCTGATGTGGAAGAATAAGTGCATAATGCCTTGCTGGTGAACAGTCTTGCATGTTAGCAATCCCAGTCTGCCTTCTTTCAACCAAGTACACATCTACACATCCTCAGAAATACTCTTCACTTGTTTGCTGCAGAAAAAAAGTTGCCATAATATTAACTACTTTGACAACTTTGATCTCTCCACTTAAAACAGCAAACAGTGTTAATTATATAGGAAAATAACACAGACTGTTTCTTTTATGAAAAACTAAATTAGCTCTTTCTGGCTGACTTATGCTTTATTACAAGTGTGGCACTTACCTGTTCAAATTGTTTAAGTACAAATAATTTCCTTTGTATTTTGTAGACAGTAATAGGACAAGAGGGAATGGTTTTAAGCTCAAGGAGGGAAGGTTTAGATTGGATGTCAGGGGGAAGTTCTTTACACAGAGAGTGGTGAGGACTTTTTCTATCCGTAAAGAAGTCACAGAGGCATACAACTGCTCTATGTATATCCCATACAATAGACTACAGGCAGTGACATAGGTCCTATGAGCCACAAGGTCTTCTCAGGTCATGTTTTCATGAAAAGTCCTCTGCAGCTGAGTTTAAAATGACTTCTACAAAGGCATCAAAGGAGGAGTTAGTGACTATGAGACCGCTCTTTTGAGAGGAGAAGAGAGCAAAATAGCAAGCAACTGATCTATTAAACTTCCACAGATAGTCACATACTATTCATTTAAAATGCATTTTACACGTTCATAACAGATCCCTTATATGATTCAGGGTACAAAATGTCACAATGAATTTCTTTCCCTGTTTCCTACCCCTTTCAAAAAAATAAATAAATAAATAAAAATTAAAAAAAAAATAAAAAAATAAAAAAAAAAGGAAGCCCAGATGGCTGGAAGACAATCTCCTTCATGCACCACTGTGACAGAGATCCATCCCAAAACTTTACTAGGAAGGGGTCAGGGTAGCAGGAAATACGGGGCCAAGAGGAATGGTATTTTCAGCCACGGATATTTAGGATAGTGGGGCAGTGGCTCTGCTGGTGGCTTCTTAATAAGAAGTCCCTATTGCTCTGCAGGCTAACAAGCTTTAATTGAAAGAAACTTACGGTCTCTTTATCTGTGCATCCTCATAAGTGGTTTTCTAAAGAATCCTTTCCATGTTTGCTTGTCAGTACTATGCTTGCTGATAAGCTAGTGTTTTATTGCAGAAAAATACACAAAAATCCTTTCTGTTAACAAAGTGATCTTCATCAAAGCCACAGGCACACTAATGACTGAGTCAGAGCAAAAATAAGAGGGGAGAAATATTCCAGAACTTACAATACATGTTAATGGCAATGATACAAAGGAAGGTACCAGTATCAAGCAGCACTTCAGAAAACACCGAGTGCATCCTTCAAGCTAAACATCTCTTTTTAAGGTGTGGTCATAAATCATTCTTTCCTTAGAGAGATTCATCCTATTTAGGTACTGTTCTTAAGAATATTTGAGGAAGCTTTAGAGAGCAGCTTCCCTGGCTCCTCTTCTTGCTAAGTCCCTACATGTTGTGGTATCTCAATATTTCTAAAAGCTAATGCCTCAGAGATTTCATGGTCCCGTGAACAGGAACAAAGCTAGGAGTGCCTTTTCTGAAAAGTTCAAGGATAGGTATAGGAATCTTCACAGAAGATTTCCTTGGTGCATTTCTTTGCAGCTGTGATAGAGGCAGGAGAGGACAGCAATTTCAGTATTATTAAAGCAAGTTCCTTTCTTCAGGTACACCATTTTTCAAAAATATTGGCAACAGTCATTTTTCCAGTTACAGCACCCAAGATTCCAGATTATTGAGAATCCCCTTATCAGAGCTTCTGGCTTCGATATGTTTATTTTGTTGCCAGAGATTAGGCAGTGTTCTCGCTGGAGGTTATATACTAGTCGTTGAGGTGTTTATAGGAGAATGTAATCTGCATGAAGGAAGATTTGTTCTCCAGACTGTCTGTACTTTCTCTTGAGAGTTGTCCAAAGAAGGGAGTATGTGTGTGGTGTCTGGGGGAAGGATAGAGGAAGTGGAGCCAGTGAGAAAACACTCTCTTCTAATATAACATTACTCCTGGCTAGAAAAATATAAAGCCTGAGCTTCTGAGGAGCTAAATTAGCAGGTTTTGTGGGCTGCACATGACTAGTCAATGAAAATACTGTACAAACACTGCAGCCACAGACTTAACTGACAAATAAAACTGACAAATTTGAAAAGACAGCATCGTAGGAAAGAAAGGCACTTGTTATACACTGCCCTATAGTCAGCTCCTTTGTATAAAGTCCTCAGTGCCAGTCTCCTGTTAGCTTTTTAATTAATTTATTTATTTATTAATTATTATTTTTTTCCCCCAGTAAACAGAGACTGCTGCTGGTCTTTTCTTACTCTGCATCTCTGTAACAAATTCTTTCTCCCTCATTTCTCAACAGAGTGCAACAACAACAACAACACCTGATTTTTGCTAGTAGAAACAACAAACAGTACTGATAATTCTCTGTGAACCACTGTGTGCTGCAGAGGGTTAATTTATTAATTCTTTGTTTTAATTACAATTGGGAAAGCTGGTAGCTATGCTGTAGAAAAGCATTTTTCATTTCCAAATGCCCTTTTCCCCAACTAAAAATATCTTAAACAAACAAACAAACAAACAAACAAACATTTTCAAAGTTTCTGACATCTCTGGCTAGCATTTTGACCAGCTCCATTTCTTTCCTGTGGCTTTTGGTTATTTTTAGAGGATTGTAGATTGTGACTATAATGACATTTTTCAGAATAGAAGTCTCCCTTGAATTCAATTCTAAACTGCCAATAGTGAGAGACGTGCCCCAACAGGTCAGAAACTCAGAAAGTGATCTGAACAAGTCACTCAAGTACTGTGTAACAGCAATCTGCAATCTGTATAAAATATGGCTTACATGTTAGCCAGCACAGAATACAGGCCGCTTGTTTTGTATCTGCCATTTTCCCCTCAGGTGAAAATTAAGATAACAGCCTCCAGTGACAGCAGTAGTAGAAGAAGATATTACACAGCAATCTTCACAGCTATCTTTGACTATTTCTAGCCTGTTACATGCAATTCATCTTTTATGTGAATAAATGCTCCTGGATTTGAAGCTGGCAAAGCGTCAAATTATTAAATGAGACTTATGAAGAAAAAAGTCACAACAACAATAAAGGAGAGACGCTGCATAGTCACCTAAATAAACTTACATGGCTATAACTTGCTGACTGACTGAAGGAAGGAAGGTAAAATTAATAAGCACTACTATTACTCTCTAACAAGAAGGTTGGTAGGACACTGCCAAAAGGAAGAATTAGTCACCGGAGAGTGAATTATACTTGGCCACAAATGGTTATTGAGTACAACCCTGAAAAGGTGGCAAAAAGATTCTGGGTCTATGGTTATTTTAAAAGTGGAGATTCAGGAAGACCAAAGGTAAATGAAAGTCCATGCTGGATGACCTAAAATGCTGCTTTTAGTCAAGAAAGTAGTGAGGAGGAAGATGGAAGTGATAGGAGAAGAAGGGAAGAAGTGGAGTCTGAACACTGCTGCTGCTTGAGAAAAGAAAGCTGTGAATGGTGGCTGTGGATCAGTGCTTTTGTTGTTGCTATTATCAACTTACTGCAAAAATATCTGCCTTATTTAAAACACACAAAATACTGGAAATCAGCTCTTGCTGAGAATCTTCCTTCATCTCTAGGTGTAGATTTGGGCTAAGAAACCTATCTGATTGCTGACTGCTCACAGAACACCCAGGCCAGTCCTGTTGGTTCACAGCACTGAACGCATGCCCGGATGTGTGCAATGCTTGCAGATCTATCGGGCATCCAGAGGGCTACAGCCAAACAATTAAAACTTGTGATTGACTCTTGTTGTAGATAAATGAGACGAGACTTAAAACACATGGAAATTTTCAAGTTAGGACCATGTCCAAAATCTACAGTCTTTGGCCCAGCACAACCTCAGGAAACAGCTTTTTTTCTTTTCTTTTCTTTTTTTTTTTTTTCTTTTTGACTGAAATATTACAAAGGTCAGAGACTACTTTTTAACCCTTTCCTTTAAACGAGTAGAGTGTTAGAAAGTGAGGTGTCGAGGAAGAAGGGAGTTTGGAATACTCTTCTGAATGAAATCAGGAAACTGAAGTCTAGGGCCTCATCTCTAAATATAACTTTTATCATAAGCTAATCAAAAATATAAAATCCCTCTATCCTATTAACTGAATACTTTGGATTTTTCAAAGATCTCCTTATCTTCATCTACTATAGCTCCACCTTCAGGAAATGATATCTCTTCCACCCATCACAACTTTTTTCCATTTCCACTTGAAAATACAGAACAAGTTGACAAGAAGAGACAGATTCTTTCCTTAAATGTGAATCAGTGATACAAAAAAGCAGGAAACATTTATGCGCCCACAAAAAGGACCAGGCATCCATCTAGCACGATCACTCTAAGTATTTTCCCATGTTACGCTTAAGTTGCAATCCAGAGTTATGAAAGATGTCAAATGGGCTGGAGATAACAAGAAATGTAGAGGAAGTATTGGGTAAAGAAAACAGAAAAACCCCAGCAACTTATCTCCATGCAATACTTTGAGTACAGCTATAGAAGAAATGGCAGCAATTAGCGCATCTTATATCCAAAACACTGTGAACCTTAGTGCACCTATACATTACCATGCTGCAATAGATATGTACTGTCATTTTTATCCCAAAGTGGGGAAAAATGAGGCAATAAAGATACTGGCAAAGCTTCAGTTTTACTAAGCATCTTTAACTGGAAGGAAGAGATCTAAAAACATTTAAAAGCCATCTTCCCCATGTTGGGTATATCTCAAAGTACTTTTTAAAAAATTATTATTATTATTTTTTAATGAAACAGAAAGTTGTAAAACTGATTTCTTTCCGATTCCCAACCACATTCATATTCACCAAAACATTCCTACACTGCGTCCTTCTGGTTGAGCACCCCAGTGCCTATCGGCAGGGGGAAAAAAAAAGACTGTTCAGCTAACAGGCATTTATATTTCAGATGCTCCAGTTCCACAGATGTGAAGAAAACTCCCCATGGAACTTGCCTCTGGAGGACTCTGGTTTACTCACAGCAGTACAGCCTCTGAATATCACTCCATATTTTCGTTGTCAGAAATTTGGCAATCAGACAACAACTTTCTCCTGGCTGTAGATTCCTGTTTCTAATGTGGAACGGTGGCATATTTACAACACTTCAGGGTTCAAACAAAAAAATACCCCCCCCCCCCCCCCCAAAAAAAAAAGAAAACAACAAAAAACAACAAATAAAAGGACCAAGCTAACATAAAAGTATGTCCAGAACTTTTTCACAGCAAAATAACCCTCAGACCTCCTTGCCAGCATAACCAATTAAACAAAACAAAACTGACTAATCTTGACCTCTCTCCAAAGGGGAATGTTTTGTTTCTTGAAACCCTGGCTCTTGCTCTCATATGATACTGGGACTATGACTAATAACCTCTTGCTGGAGTACTGCTGATTATTTCACCATTGAGTAGCTGCTCTAGTTCTGGATCATCGTTGTATGCACTGAAGTTGCCAAGATTTCATTTTTAAAAAACAAAGAATAAGATATACGTTCATAGCCCCCAGTGTTAGGAATACATTTTTCAGTTTTAACTGTCAGGCTTTGCCTGACAATTTTTCCCCCTTCCTCAGAACTGTTATTTTTCAGATGCCTGCTAAGAAATGGTTCCCTTTTTCCTTTCTCTTTCTAAAACACTTTTCCTAATTCAAAACAGATTTGTGACTGCAGCTCTTTTCAAAACAAATACGCCATGCATCACATTGAGTTAGGTCAGCATTGCTTATGTTAATGTTTCACACTTCACTTGAATGAGGTGTCCACACTCCTTTTTAAGGTAATGTGGCCAGATGAGGTGCACGGCATTTTCCAGTTGGAATAGAAAGTGAGACAAATCCACAGGTTATGCATCTTACAGCAGACACAAATTCTTTCTTTCAGTGGACTCTAATTGTCTACTCCAGCTACGGCACAGCCACCTCAGCACTACATCCCTGCCCACAGCAGGCAGACAAGAACCAATTCAATAATTTCATTTTAACTTTGGTCAGTGTTGGTATGCTAAAGGAGGAAAGCTCAATCTGTGCAAAGCTTGAGAATGGAAGTTAGTGCAAAATACTGTAGCGTAGAAGACAACAGATATTCTGTGGAGAGGGATTGAGAGATCATCAGTGCTATGGGCACAGGGTAAGAAGATGAAGGCACCTACCTGGTATAAAGATAATACTGAAGTATCTTTAGTAGTTTACCACGTGCCTTAAGATTTCTAATTGTAAGATTCTACTGAATAGCAACATATCATGGAAGGGATGGGTTGTCTGCTTCCTACTCAAAATGCTAAAAAACAAGATGAACTCAGTTGCTTTTATTTGATATTCATGGTTTTTTAAAACATCTTCTGGCTATTTTTTTAAACACCTGTAATCTATTCATTATTTATGATTTGATAGGTATTGTCTGAGCAGAAAAGACATAGACTCCTTTCTACCCAAAATCAGCTTACAAAAATTAATAACCGTTAAATGACTTCTGCAGCAATCAAAAATCACTGGGGAAAGGGAATGGGGAGAAAAAGAGAGAGAAGCAATTATAATAACAGTGTTTTGAGATTCCCTGAGGGCTGCTGGTAATTAAACCAATGGCAACACAGATCTCTGTTTGATGCAGTCATGAATTTGTTTTCAAAAGAAAAATCCTTAAAAAGATTCTTTCAATAGCAATTGTTAGAGAACAAGCTCAGCAAGAATAATTAGACCAGAAATAGTTGATAAATATTATTATGGAGAAGTCGTTTATGGGCCATGGCATATGCAGGTTATAAATCCCAGCGATAAATAAAGCAGCAAGCTTGCACCCATTCTGAAAACACAAAACCAGGGCTGTACGCTTGTATGCTTGAGTTAGTTCCTCAGAAAGGAGGCTGCCTCTTGTTTTCACTATCGCATTAAGCATTACAAACACACAGATGCAAGATAGAAAACTGCAGTGGGAAAACACAGTATAATGAAAGGAAACCACACACAATCCAAAGGCACTTTTCTTTTGCAGGGGCCAGAACAGAGATCAGAGGTGAAGTTTATTGGTGATAAAAATGTCCGTGGGCTCAGTCCTCTCCCCCATCCTTCTGACTGCCATTCACTTCTGCTGAAGTCATACCCTTAGACACGCCTCCTTTCAGGATATTCAGAAAAATAGAAATGCTCTTGCTTTGTAGAGATGCTAAGCACATGGTAAAACCACTGAAAGCCAGAGATGAGGGTGCTTTGTACCCTCCAGAATCAAGTTGCCCCAGACTCCTTAAAACTGCACTTCATTTATTTCCTGACTACTTCAAGAAGAGGTATCTATAATCAATCATGTGCCAACTAATAACCAATGAGTGAGCTAGAACCTAGTATATTTACCAGCAGAAACCCATGTTTAAAAGGAAAAGAAGGCTGCCATGGCATCATTCACAGAGGTGAACCAGTAGATCTCATGGATACCAGAAGCAAAACTACAACAAAGGCAACCAACTGCTAATGAAGAAAGTTTTTCACTCAAATTTCATGGGTCATGCAGAATCATTACCCATGCCTGCAGGAGTTCAACAGCTCTGCCAATTGAATTTGGGGGAAATTATGTGATTATTTTGCAATGCATTTTGTAGTACTGGGCATCTGTCTTTCAATCCCAAGTTCTGGAGCCAACCAGCTATGCAAAAATATCAGCTTCAGTTTCCAGAGTTAGCTTCAAACCAGCCTTGCCGCAGAAAAAAATCTCAAATACAGGTTTTCATTGTACATCAGCCTCAGAAATAAGATTTCAAAAACTAATAGTTTGTTTTTTTCTTTTTTTTTCTTTTCTTTTCTTTCTTTTTTCTTTTTGAATAAATACACCCTTACAGTTCTATGCCAATCTCTTTAAATTCTGGGGGCTCAGCACCTTTTGAAAACAAAGAGACACATTGTTTGACTGCTCCCGGTAACAAGTGCAGCATGGGTTAACTTTCTAATTTAGTTCTATTGCAGGTTTCCCTCTGGTTCTGAGTCAGTTAAAATACCAAGGCTCTTCTCCATAACATTTTAAGCTACAATGTCTTCAAAAGTAAACAAACGTTTCTGATAAAATAACATGTTTGAAAAATGTAATGGATGACAAAGATAACAAAAAATCCTTAGCGCTTTTCTTTGTCAATAGCTTCTTCTAGGAATAGAGCCAGACCGGGCATTTATTTGGACTGGTAGACTATGACTCAAAAAGCGGATCTATTGGCAGTGTAAGCAACTGCTCAGTGGTGGAAGCAAAGGGCTCACAGTCTCTCCTAGCTGATTAATCATCATGACAGGCTTGCAGATTAAATGATCTGCCCAGCTCCAGATGTTAGACATGCATCCATCTCTTGCTTTTCTTTTGGTTCATAGGCAGTAGCTTGGACTGCTCATTCTTAAGATAATGATGACCATTACTGTTCAAAACAAAAAGGATTTGGGCTTTGTAATTTTATCCTGTGATAGAGGAGACTTCTACACAAGATAACACAGCACATATAGTCTAGACACAATGAAATACTTGAAAATCCTTCGGGCGGAGGTGGTGACAGTCTCACACATAAAGCTTTGAGATGTTTCTCTCTGCAGTTCCATCCCCTACTAGAACTGCTATCAATTGCACAAAGGAGGAGCACGGATATGAGCAGGATCTTTCCCCTCAAGCCCCTGCTATTAGCTGTATTAGCCCCTGTTACATCACTAACAAAATGTACGTTCTCTGAGATGGGAGGCAGCACAAAGTAATGCTCCACAGCATTTACAGACAGGAAACAAAGAGTAACAACGTGATGACAGCATAGGAGAACATCATGGTGTCAGAAAGAAAGGCTGGCTACCCAACATTATTGCAGCCTGCTGGCTTATTACAAGTGTAGAGTCCTTACAGGACATTCAGTGACTGCCAGTAATGAGAAACGTTGTTTCAATTCTCATCAAAAGTATTTCACTTTTGTCACCACAGAGGCACCAACTTGGGTCTCAGTCAGGGAGACCTTCATTAGGACCTCTCTGGAGAGGGAACATCAGGGGACCAACATCCCACTGCTGAAGCAAGCTGCAGCCTGCTGCTCCTGGAGATCCATCACTTGTGTTCTCCAAAGCCATATCCTGCTGTACTTGGAAGATTATCACACACACTGGTTAAGCTGCAGGCATTTCTGATTTTCTCTGCCTACTTTCCTTGAAAGAGTGAAAGAAGTTATTACAGAGTTACTTCTTTCTCCTGCTAGCCTCTTTTTCTAGATAGTATCTCTTTCGTTTGTCTGACAGAGAGAGAGCAATCAGCTTGTCAGCAGAGAATTTCATTGACTCTAACCACAGAAAAAAGATCACCTGACAGCGCCTGCTAAGGACTTCACTGATTAAAACGCTAACAGTATTCTGATTAAACGAAGACATTTTCACCCATTTTCATGGATGACTTGATGTGATTCAGCTTATAATTTTAGTTCTGACACATCTGCTCTGAAAAGTGTAAGGAGTTTAACTCAACCTTAAACATCACAGTTCCTTTCGGGTATCAGTTGTTCCTTCTTTACAGTATCAGCACTGTTGACTTATTAATTAAAGGAACAGTATTTTCAAACCAAGTCTTCTCAAATTATACCTAATTTTAAGACAAAAGGTGAACAATTATGGGAATAATAAAAACAATAAAAATGCCAAGTGCTTCTGTTTTCACACAGCCTCAAAATGCTTAGGTAAGAACTATTCACAGCCCAGGAGATGGAAACAACAGAATGTGAAATGACTTGCATGAAATCCTGCAGAAGGTGGCTGAGAATCAGGAACAGCATCCACATCACCCTGACAATCCCATCAGGGCATCACTCTAGATGGGATGTGGACTATCACAGTGATACAAGTGTCTGACACTGCCTTTGAGAAGCTGGCTTACACAGGAGCAGATGTTTGGTTGCACTTATTCCTCTCTGGCTCAGACAAAACTTGCTGTGTACATGTGCAAGTGAGAAGACCATGTGTGACCAGCTCTCTGATATGCATCATTTATATAACAGTTGTACTGACTGAAAAACTAATAAATCCAGAGCCTGCAGATGATGTGCAGACATACAAACACTTTCTGAAAGTAATGCCTCCTATTTATTTCCATGGAAACAACAATGGATACAAAAAGTAGAATAACACTGTTTGATAGTGCAGTTTCTCAACTATAAAACACAGCTTTCCAACATAGTCACCACCATTAGTTATGCATTTTTGCCACTGATGAACAAGAGCCTGCATGCCTTGCTCCTAAGTACGTGCACCAGCAGAAGTAACTTGTTGCAATTGATGAAATGCACCACCTGCTGCCTAACTGTGCTCACATTCACTGGTTGGTCTCCACAAACATCCATCAAGCATCAATAAACGTCAATGGGTGCCATTTTTTCCACATGGAGGATTTCAATTCCCTCACATTTATGAGGAAGGAAGTGTATGTGAAGCGCAACCTGAACCCGATTTTTGACTTTTTAGCTGCCTCATCACTTGGCTTTCTGTGTGCTGTAGCACAGGTTTATGATGCAGGGTTAGCACTGTTTTTCAGCCAGGTACAATTCTTGTCTTTTGGCTATTTTTTTGTTATGCTGTGCATCATCTGTAGTGACAGTAAATGAACTGCCACAGCTCAGTCTGTAGCTTTCTGCCCATAACACTGCATGAGACAAGAGGTCAAAACAAGGTTTCTCTCCTTGAGTATTGTAACCATGGACTATTTATAACACTGTGTATATCCATGCCGGACAAAGAAGCTTTCCATGTGTAGAAAATGACATGAACTCAATCTCTGCAGACAGTCCCCGAGCCTAAAAACGCTTTTGTTAGTACAGCGAACACCTGTACTAATTATGCACTTCACTCAGTCGGGGGTCATTGCTCATGGCAAAGGTTTTAAATCAGCCACCCCAGGAGACAGACATCATTACACAGCTCGAGCAGTCGTTTCGATGCCACAGAATTAGGCAAACCTGGAAATACACTCAGACTCTGAAGTCTGTAAAAGTGAAAGGCTGTAACGCTTCACTGTTGTGCAAAATACAACAGTTTGGATGAATAGAGAAAATAATCCGATACAACTGCTGAAATCTGAAGTTTAACATTATTTTTAGATTTAAGCACATGCTCTCCTGACTTTCGTGTAAACTACATTTTTTCATCCCTCCCTGTATATCATCCTGCGTGACCCAGCAAAACTTGCAAATGTGAGAAATGTCAAATAATGTTGTTTTATTCATGTTGTGATTCATAGCTGCTATTTATTCACCTAAAATTATGCTGGAACTCACATTCCAAGGTCAGCGTTACATTTTCTCACCGATGTAGCTCCTCATTAGATGTCCTCTGCTGATGGTCCCTGCTCACTTTGCAGTGCTGCTCATCAGTGCTGGTGCTTTCCTACGCTTGTGAAGGCATTAATTCTCTGCTGCCTTTGGCAAAGGGTATGCACTTATGCCTGCTCATTACTGCTTACAGGGACGTACCTGACATTCTTCATTATTCTTCTGCCTGTCATTTCTGTTCAGAAATGTGCATACAATATGTACAAATGAGTTCAGATGTGCCGTATGCTATTAGGCTTTTCAAGCTCTGACTACATACAAGAGTGCTGTCACCAGCTTGACAGATAAGGCTGCTTCCAGGCTGCTCTTAATGCTGCTTCCTGATTTTCTGCTCTCCAGGACAGAAGATCTCAGGAATAACAATATGCAAAATGGGAAGAATTAGTTGTATAAGACATGAAAACCAGCATCTCAATGATTTGGAGTGTCTTGATGGAGTGCCTTTGGAATGGCTTCCAACTTGGGTTAGTCTATGAGTCTCACAGGTCAGAGGGGCAGATACCTGTATTCTGCTTTCCTCTAATCCTAATCATACAGGCAGCAATTAAAATTCATATTTTTCAGTGGTAAGCCACTTCGGATAGGGGCTTGCTTCAATTCCATACACTCCAGTGTTTCAGGCTTTCCTCAGTATAAAAGCAGCATTGCCTCTATTGGAGGAAAGGAGCCCTGGGTGACTGGCAGATGGTGTGGGCAGGGTTCTCCATGGGGCTGTTTACAGCCCTCAGCTCTGGCAGCACACAGCTGGGTAATTAAATGGGGAGCGGGGGGCGAAGTTGTTCAGAAACAACAAAGAACAGGAGGGAGCAAAGGCAGAAAAATCACCGTGCGAGGGCAGAAAGGGGCCTTTTAAGAGTTCCGCGTTTTCACAACTGCCTCCTGTGTGCATGCTAAAAAGGTTTTCAGGGATGCAAATCACCAAATACACAAATTCTTTAGGAAGCGCCTAGGAACTCTAACAAGAGCATTTGATCATTTAATATCAAACCACCTCCTCGTTCTTTAATCTGTACTTCGTCCTGCACATTTGCAAGCACACGGTATAGACTTTCACAGACACGTATATGCAAAATTTTCCTGCCATTTGCATGACCCCTTTCAGTCAGATTCATTAGGCAACATTAGGGAAAAATCCCCCGAGCTCTGTGTATCCCATGAAGCTCTCTCCCTCCATTGTGCCTCAGCAACGAGACATGTTTTGCAACAATGTCTCCTAAACATACAATAGTCCCAATTTGCTTCTCTTTCACTCCAGAGTAAATGAGGAGTAAATCTATTGATGTCAATGGGATTAAGGTAATATAAATGGCCTGAAAATGAGGATCGCTGTTGGCACTTAGAAGAGAACACTCCAAAGGCTTATCCATTCGCACACAACATATCCCCCACAGCAATGGCAGCCCCACGCATCACCGCAAAGAACTCGCGGCACTGAATGGTGCCTTGTTCAAAGCACACCCTTCCTCTGTGCAACACAGCGATGGTGTTTTCACGTGCTCTCTCACAAAGCAGCCCCACCATGCAAATTCTAACCGTTTTCTTTTTCCATTTTCCTGTCATTTAAATTTCCTGAGCCGCACACACGGCTTCATAGCAAACACGCTGCAGAAGAAGAAACCCCGCCCAACCTGGCAGAGTGTGATCCCAGCAGCTATGCCTTTGGAACACGAATCACAAGGTTTTCGGTGCACGCTGTGAAATTAATAGCAACCAAGAGGTTATCTGAAGCGTAATTAAAAAAAAATAAAGTGTTTGCACTGTGCTTTGCTAAAACAATCCCCGTGTAAAAGACCGCGTGTAAAAGTCCCGAACTGCAGGACAATAATGAGCTTGTGAATTAGGATTGTAAATTCCCTCTGCTGTGAATGTGGGAGCCATCAGGAGCACACATGATTGAGTCAGCAGTTACCAAGACACATACATACAGCACAGGCCACTTAAGTCTCAAAACTGCCATTTATCATTTCCTGAGAGAACAGTTTCTTGGCACGTCTCCTCTAAAAACATTTTTTTTTCCAAAACAACCGACCATTCCAGCAGGCTATGAATACCACTATAATTTGGACTATTTTTCATATCAAGTAGACGATGGGCTCTGGTTTTCGTTTAATTAAAGAAACCTTCTTTTCAGTTTTCCAAGCTTTGCGTGCAGCAGGGCAGATACCACAATGAAACCAGCTCGAAAATAGCGCCCGTCGCAGACTGAACCCTCAGAAGATGGAGCAAAAATAGCTGTAAATACAAACACAGCCCCAGGTCGTAAAGCCCAGCATACACAACCCCAAGCTTAGTCACTGCCAAGCTTTTATCTGTGGTGCAAATCACTGCCATGGGCTCAACTTGGAGTTTAGAGTGTGGGATGATCCAGGGCTGCCCATCAGAGCCCCAGGCCTCTCTGCTGCAGTCAGAGCTGCTCTCTCACTGTCTATGAGCAGAGCCTGATGGCTGAGAGCAGAGAGGAGCAGCCCTTGCTGTGAAAAATGATTCAAATAGACGAGATAGAAGAGGGGTGGGACAGAGCTCGTATTTTCATTCCTGCTTTATACATATGGAGCCGAGATACAGAGGGATTAAATGTCTTGCCTGTGATCACACAAAAAGTATCTGGGGGCAAAAGCTAGGAACTGAACCAAAGTTTTTAAGTTCAAATAAACATCGTCTTCCTTCATTAACCCTGTCCTCACTAACTACAAATCTCGCATCCCTAGTTGCAAGCTGAAGCATTAGAGCCACATGCTCTCTTTGGGTATGCAGGGCTTGAGCACAGGAGGGGAACAACGTGCACTGCAAGCATACGTATTCCCACAGCACTACTGGCCTCAGGCTTTGCTTTAGAAAAATCAAACTTAGGGAAAAAATAGTCCTGTATTTTGATTTCCTGTTTTGGGAAGGAAGTCCACATTCTGCTATTTCTCTGCAGATTTCTTTGTGCAAACAACCACAGAAACAACAAACTGTTTCATGCTTCAGGAAAAAAGAAAAAAAAAAGAAAAAAAAAGTAAAAAAAAAGTAAATAATCACTTAATGGATTTCTCTAAGCATCTGACCCACAGTTCACACATTCTCAGTAAAAAAAAAATGGAAAAAGGAGCATTTGTAACACCGTTTTACTAAAGAAGGAAAGAACAACGTACTATTGTACCACTTTGTCTTCAGAAGACAAATGTTGTAGGCATCTCAAGTCTAACAAGCTTAAAATAATAATAATAATAATATGGGCTAAATTGCATGTCACTTCCTGATATTCTTCTTAGAATGTCTGAAGCTGTTTTTAGGCTAAAACATACCCCAAAACTTCAGTCTGTGAGGCCCCAAAACAGAAAATCCATGTTAGGTGGTTAAAACTGTATACCACAAAAACAAAGTCTTAAAATGGGAGAAGTCTTATTAAGACTTAGTAAGGATCCAAAGTACTCCCAGCGCCCAAGAACAAGCAGGTGAGTACACATAGTAAATCCCAAAAGATATTTACATGGAAGACAAAACATGTTTTATTACTTGGCTTCAGACTCACTTTTGCTTACCACAGAAGAGGACTGCCATTACTTGCCCCCATCAGTAAGCAGTTTCTGTTGTAAGGGAAATGATGGCACACCACCATTATTTTGATGTATTTCAAGTGGGAAATTCAAGTTATTGCAATTTGGAAATACCTAAGTGGTTTTAACTTCATAACGAATGTTGATAGCACTGAGACTTTTCATTAAAAAAGAAAGTCAAAAACACACCAATGTGCCTAAAATGTAATACAAAGACAATAAAATAGTCTATATGTTGCGTTTCAGCACCCTTGGATCAAAATGGTTAGCACAATGGAAAAGTCTAAATCAGTGATCACAAAAAAGACCTACTGAAAATGCTGTCAAAGTAGCAGTCCTCACATGTGATAAACAAGTTTCTAAGTGAAGTTCAATTTTTTTTTTCTCTAAATGCTATTTTTGCCATTTCTATCTGAACTATGAGATAAGTTGTTTAGGACTCTCTGCCATTTGAATAAAATCCCCACATGACAAAGCTACAGTTTTCTCAGCCTTCACTTGCCATTAGCGTGCCCTTGCTGAGATGTTGACACAAGTGCCTGCTCATTTGGGAAGCACTCTGGAACTGGCCCTGTAGAAATGCCTGTCATTAGGGCTATCAGTTTTAAAATCATTTACAAAACTGAAGAATTTCCTGTTTCTGTAAGTGGCTCTAACTAGCTCTTTCCAGCAGAAATCCCTGGAGAAGCGAATTGTTTTTCTCTCTGCAAAACTGCAAGTGCTATCGCTGCAAAAAAGGGGGATTGCCAAGAGGCCAAGAGTAGCCCTTGGGTACCTCTCTATCCTCCAACTTTGCCTAAGGTGAGCAGTGAGCAAGCCCTGCCCATGAGCCTTCCACACTCCATTTTGGGATCTGTGTGGAAATATGACAGGATGAATATCCTCAAAACCAGTGGGGCATTTACCATAGACTTTAAAAGGAGCAGAAGTATGGGCAAGGATAATATATGCATATATACATATATATATTGTGGATTATATATATAATACAGAAAATATTTACTTTAGGATTAGACCAGGAGCATTCATGTCAGGGTTGGCCCTTGTGGCACTTCAGCCTCAACAGTCAATTAGTGCCAATGCAAGTCTACTTTTACAAGTTCTGATAAGAACAACAAAAAGGTATCTCTCCAAGTCTTTCAGTTGTAGAAATTGATGGAAAAGATGGAAAATAGAAACCCACCCAACTATTAGAGGTAAACATTTTCCACTGAACTCCTCTGTTGTTCAGTTTTGATGATATAAGAAGTCACCTTGATCCTCTAGCCCAATTTGTTAGGGCAGTCTCGTACACATTGATCTGATTACCAGGGAAAATACAGAGGGTAAAGAAAACAGTATGAGCTGTTCATGTGGTTTTATGAGACGTGGGTTGAAAATCCTAGCTCTGATTGTCTCTTGGGGACTGCGTTGAACTCTGGCTTACCAAGAGTTTACCAAGAATGCCCTAGCTCCAAAAGAAATGCTGTGAGATCTGCAACTCAAACAGGATAACATCCAGCTCTGCCACACAACATGGAATATTGGCACAAACTTACAACCACTCCTGACCAAACAAACATCATCAGAAACACCATGTAGAAGGAATCTGACGTAGAAAAGGAAAGTGCTGATGCCTGCTGCAGGGAAAAGGCAGAGCAATTCTGGAAAACACAAAGATGGGCTACTGCCTTTGGAATGGATCTTGCTTGGGGATTTCAGGATGCTCTGCACACTTCACACCAATGCTTTCAACATCATCTGTATTTAAAGAGTCAGTATGGATAACAGTTCCTGGAAACAAGGGCAGGCCTCATGACTGAGATGCTTTGCAGAAATCTTTACCTCTGCTTCCTATCAGAATCCCTAGGCTGCCTGCTTGGCCACTGTAGACCATCCCTAGGTATCCCTCCTCTTATGCTAGAGAGTTTTATACAGCATTTTTAAAATCCTGTTATCTAGACAAGCTTTCCATTCTGTGCAATTATGACATTGTTTCTGATATGAATGGTTCTCATTGCCACCATCCTTCTCACTGCTTTTCCCCCAAAAGAAAAAATCCTGGTTGAAAACCAAAACAAATAGTAGATTTTTATCACACAGAATTTGTTAATAATACTTTCCCTGAAATAGTTCCCAGGCCTTTCTTAATGCTCAAATAAAGGCCCAAACATTTACGGCCAGTACTCTAAGCCAACTAATAATTTATTTGAGCCATACTGAAAAGCTCAAGAGGGATTTTGAATGAAAAATATAGTGAATAAACTGATAGCCAAATACTGCCTTGGAGCTCTGCCACTGTAATACAGAGGATGCACGGACCAAGACATATAGTGAAAAACAGTCAATCAGATGATTGTTAAGTCTTGTCAATCTGAAGCAGGAAAGATAATGACTTAAACTGTGAGCCTTAATATTTCCTGACTCCTGCGGCACACAGATGACTGGGTGTTAAAGTTCTACAACTATAAAGAAAAAAAAAAATAAAGAAAAGAAAGAAAAAGGAGGAAAAAAAAAAGATATTTAATCATTTGACAATAAGATAAGAAAGGCAAAACCCTGCTTTCAGAATTTCATGGGAAACTTACTACATGGAGAATTCCCAAAGATTTTACTGAGTGTTAGAGAATATGCACACACAAACTAAGGATCAACCCTTTTTGTATTTGATCAGCAGCAAAAGAAAAAAAAAAGAATTCTTTTTAAGTCACTTCAGGACTTATAAAATTGCTCTGAGGTAGTTAAAACTGATCTTCAGGGCTGGGGCTGCCATGCTTCCAAATGTAAAATGAAGTATTTGTCCACTCTTACATCTCTTTTTAAAAGCGAAGAATGTCAGGGCACAGAAAGAAACAGTCTTCCTAAACTGAGCAGTTTTTTAAAGACTTCTTTAAATTCACTATTTTGCAGCATCATGAACTTAAGGCTATGAAAAAGGTTGTTCTGTAATTGAAAAGATTGTTTTCTTCCTCCTTTTTTTCCCCCCTTTCTCCCTACCCCCTCCCCCCCCCCCCCCCCCCCACACACACACACACTATTTTGGGCAGCTAAAAGAATCACAGAATCATGGAATCACAGGGGTTGAGAGGGACCTCAAGAGATCATCAAGTCAACCTCCTGCTAAACCAAGTTCTCTACAACATTTCACACAGGTAGGTATATACACGTGTCTTGAATATCTCCACAGAAGGAGACTCCACAACCTCTCTGGGCAACCTGCTCCAGTGCTCTGTCACACCTACTGCAAAGAAGTTCTCCCTCATGTTTGTATGGAACTTCCTATATTCGAATTTTAGGCCATTACTCCTTGTTCTGTTCCTGCGCATCACCAAGACAAGCCAGGCCTCGTCCATTTGATTCCTACCAGATATTTGTAAACGTTTATCAAATTCCCTGTCTCTTTTTCCATGAAAAAGTAATACAGAAAAATAAACCTTATAATTTACTGCACGGTAGTTTGTTTCCAGTATTGCAATAGATTGGAGCTTTGAGTTCCCCGTGGCTCTGCCTTAGACCAAAAGGACTGGTTTAGCCTTGATTTGAACAACAACACAGCTTGCAACACACTGTAAGCCCTTCCCACACAGCAGACTTTTAGTAAGGATTGAATAAAAAAATAAGTGAAATATTTTATATTTGTCTATTTCTTTTTACAAACAATTTTGAGTGCAAAACCAAAGAATTTATATCCTGAGAAGTCAAAAGAATTCTGCTACTCTTTTACCCTCTTTCTGGCTTGCATATAATGCAAAAAAGATGTGAGAAATGTCAGTTTCAGCATATGAAGAGGCTGGATGTCAAAACTGTTGTGGTCTTTGTAGCTTTACTGCACTGGGATCCTCCTAAACATTCAGCCCCATTAACCACCTTGGGGATGTTCTGTGCATAAATGCACGCACATGGGCATATTTAATTGTTTCACCTTCTGAACTACTCAGAGATCTGAAAATTACTTTCAAGCAAACAAAGAGTTGGAATAATCTCTGGAACTTATCTGAGAGTCTGGAAACTCTAGCACCGAGCTAAATATACCAGGAAGCCCAAACTTGTAATTCAGTACTTCTGTTTCTAACTAGAACCAAGAAACAGAGATGAAATTACAAGGAAAAATAATTTATAGTTGAAAACAACTCAAGGATAATTTAGCAAGGCTAAGGGTTTCATGTATCTAAGCTGTACCTTCACTACATACATTTAAACCATCCTCAAGGTGCATGCCATTAGCCATGTACAGCACTCATCTGTATTTCCCAGGATGCACAGAGTTAAGCACAAAAATTGGTTATGTCTGGGCTCTAGAGCACATTCCATCAGAGAGCTACAAAACAACACTAAGAAAGATGCTGTAATAATTACAAGTGTACAGCTTGGGCTCATGAGATTTGGTTTAGTAGGATCTTGAGTGAATTGTTTGAAAGAGGTCTCTGAAATATGTAAAGAATTTAACTACTAGTCCCTTAGTTTCACTTCAGTTTTCTGTCTTCAGCTGTGAACGCTTTTCCCTGTTGCCACAGTTTCCAAAGCGAAACATACTTCCATGGCTCATAATGACACTGGTGTGGACATAAATGCCTTTTGTCAGCTGAGTGGTCACCTTGGGCCAAGAGCAGTCTACCAGTTACATAGGTGGGAAGAAAACAGATTTACAATTACAAACACAGAGTTAAGCCTCCCAAATAGAAATGAACTGGAAGCAAACTTCTGAACTTGAGGGAAGTTTATATCTGCCTTTTCTCAACTCACAGCACTCTGACTCAGTGCTCATCTCAATGGCTCAACACGGTTTGGGGAGACAGGGAATAATATTTTTATTATTCCCATTCTACAGATGGTCGAATTGAAGCCCTGCAAGGTTTATTGACTTACTCCAAGCTGCACAGCATGCTTGAATGGAAGCAGAACCCCAGCTGGCCTGATTCCCACTCCTATGCTTTTAATAATTACATGATATTTGCTCCCTTTAACATCTGATTATTGCTCTAACCAGCATCAAATTTTATACTTGCATTATTTTAAGCTACATTTTGTCATGATACCAAGACAAAAACTATACATCTATGGACAGAAATTTGGTTTCTGTTATTTACATGTGAACATGCATAAGATCAGTGAGAGAATTCTGGCACTGAGAAAAATTTGCCCGTGTTTTCATATCCACAAGGTAAATTAAACTGAGAGCAGAAATTAGCTGTCAGTGTCCTCACCTTATTTACTGCAAAACTAATAAAACATCACATTTTAGATGCTTGTTACTGCATACACTCCTGTTAGCCCTCCCCAGGTACCAAGGACTAAGCAACTAACAGCACAGTGATGTTTTCACCGTATGACTCTGCTGCTTAAGCAAATATGAAATAGTTGGATCTTGGCTGAGGTTGTTATATAACAGCAGGAACACTGCTGAAGCATCTTCCAAAAGTGAGTTATTTATCTGGCCAGGGAGCTTTATTTTTTCTTTCTTTCTGTGCACACTCATGAACCTGACCCAACTTGTTTCCAGAAAAGAATTTGTGATTGTTGTTGCCAAACAATGACTGCAATCATTTTTCTCCAGCCATACATTGAAATTGTGGGGAGGGTGAGGGGGAAGGAAGAAAGAGAGGAAGAAAAAAGCTCTTTTGTTTGAAAGTGTGAAGAGCTCTGTCGAAACATGTCTCTTCAGGGTAGTTTTAAGCTGCAGAACTGATAAGAAAAAAACAGCCTAATGATTTCCTTCTGCTCAGTGCGCCTACCCCTCTGAGCTTTTCCTTCTGCTCCTGGTGCCCATTAGGAGTGAGATAACTCCTGATACAAGCACCTCCCATAGCTCAGCGGTGATTAATACATTCAGTACACTTGAGTTTCCGGGTGTTATAACTCTCGACAAAAACATTGTCCCTATAATTCCTTCCATGGTATTCTTCTGCACTTCCCCAAAGGCCTTCTGTCTCCCGCCTGAATATTCTGAGTATCTCAGCCTATCTCTGCTGATCAGGCTGTCCAGACTGAAATTCTGGACTGGGGGGAAGGGCTAATGCTTATTTGGGGGGGGGGGCTCTTGTCCATTCAGAGCTTGCAGTTTATGGGCTGGGGAAACCGATGCTGGCCAGAAACCAGCACTGAGAGGTTTTAATGAAAAAAAATCTCTTAATGGCCTAGAAATAAAACCAAGGGAGAGCCTTAAGAGTCAGAGAGAGAGTTAGCTTGCTGCTCATACATCTTGGTTTACAAAAAAAAAAAAAAAAAAAAAAAAAAAAAAGACAGACAGAAAGAAAGAAAAGTAAAGTATCACACAGAAGTAAAAAGGGAGTAGGTTACAAAAGCAGCTTGCAAGAAATGATGGAGCATCTGACAGGCAAAAGCTCTCTAGTGCAAGGAGGGGAGGAAAACAAGCCAAACTGTTCTTTCCACACCCATTAATTAAATAAATAACATTCTCGCCAAAAAGTTGCCAGCCACCTTTAAACTGAAGCGTAACGTGTTCACACTGGATCAGACAAGGAACGTAGCAGTTCCTGTCCATTCCTGCTTACAGATTATTTTTCTTTTTTCTTTCTTTTTTTTTTTTTCTTTTTTTTCTTTCTTTCTTTCTTTTTTTTTTTTTTTTTTTAATTAAAAATAAAGAAAAAAAATCCATTGCTTTGGAAAGAATTTTCTAGTGTGTGACTACTGTAATGCATAATAAATCAGCCTGCTTAATCTTTTCATGAAAGATGAACAAAATAGATTGCTCTTGTTTCAGTTTGTTCTATAAAGCACCCATGCTGTGAATCTCAACACTTAAACCGGTTTGTATCCTATGTTAGGCTAATTTTTGTAGACCAGGTTTCTTTTCCCTTGATGAATATTTCCAAAGAGACAAGTTGTAATGCACAATCAGAAATAACAGCACAGTTGGCCTGAGGAAAGGGGATTTTCTGGTTTGGATGACATGCAGCCCCTGACAGGCATCGCCTGTCGATGCAGTGAGCATCACCATTCTCCCATCCTCTGTTAAGCCACAGTGTCTCACTTTCTCAAACAGAAATATACTGTGTACATGACCTACCTTGGGGATGCAGCTTGGGATCAAAAAGCTTTGCTACAGTACAAGGGAGATGCTTGAAGGGACTGGATATTAACTCCAAAAAGGAAGGAAAATTTACCTTTTTCCTCCTGTGTGCATCAAATTTCTTCCCTTTCTACTTCGTTTAAAACACATATAAAAGCCGTTCGCAGTTTTCTCCCCATTTTTAATACAGAAATCTGCATTAAGGATACTTCTTCCACCAACCCTACTCAAATTCATCAGTTACTTGTACAGTAACTTAAGGAAAAACAGGCAGGCTGAGATATGGGCTCATGTGGATAAAAGTATCACATCATCAAGAAACTTGATACATTCTTCCTTTACAAAGTATCTATCAACAGCCTCGGGACATCTGGAAACTTTCATTTTCCTTTTGAAAAGGTTTTACTTCTATTTTCATCAGCATTACAAGCAATTTTAGCATTTTATTTTATTTTATTTTTTTTCCAAAAAACCCAACCAGTCTTCAAAATCCAGAAGCATTTTCATGGCCTTAAAGAGTGGCCATGAAGAACTTCAGAGGTTTTTTTTTTTTGACATCTGATATACACAGAGACACAGAGTTGGCAATGGTAAGACAAACCTATGGCACTGAGGGAGCCAAAGGAATGGTCCAACGTGTGCCACTGCTGATATCATTTTCTTCTTTACAGCCTCCCTTAAGGATGTGGGAGAGGAACAACCACCTGGTCTCATTCTGTCAAACCCACGAGGATGGAGAATTCAAGAACCTTCTTCTCTGGAGATATTCAAGACCCACCTGGACACCTACATCTGTGACCTGCTGTAGGAACTGCTTTAAAACGGGATTGGACTTGATGATCTCTAGAGTTCCTCTTCATCCTCTACAATTCTGTGACTGTGTGATCATTTGCTAAGGGTAAGGTAGCCTGCTTGTGTTTCCACATGCATCCCAGTGTGCTGGCTTCTAACCAGGCCTCCCGTCTGCTGACCTCCTGGGTCAGATGACTTCTCTGTTACCTAGATGACACTCAGAGGCCAGCAGAACTCAACTGGAAAGCAGTATTAATTTTACTATTAGGTTTTCTACTGCAAACTGTACAAACTTCACACACTGAGCTCTGCAGATGTGTCAGCACACTGCTGTTTTTGCACTACACGCAATGATAAATCACGGATTCCAAACTAACTTCTGTCCTTTACAGAAGTTTCCTGTTCAAAAAGCCCTCCTGTGCCTGATAGGTTCATCAGCTGCTGGAGAGATTTTGAATAAACTGTTCTTTATTTATGATGTGCCATTCACTTCTCTGGACATGTGTTCTGCTTAATTTTACAGCTGTAGAAACCCTTCAGTAAACAGATTCTTATTCAGTCATGGCCTAGGACAAGGGCATCTGAGTCTGCTCTTATTCCAGGAGCAGAGAAGTGATGGATAGAATGGCAGACTGCTGAGGCTTAGATAACATACGCTACTCCAAACAGTGCTCATGTATTTCACACCAAATACTATCTTCTACATACTTATATGTCATGAACAAGCCACTTTGTAAACCAGTGCTTGGCCAGTGTACATTTTTGTATTAATTAAGTACAACACTGGGAAATAACATTGTAAGCTCCCTGCTCACATAGCTAACGGCTAGATTTTGTGAAGGGAGTTATTCAGATGAGTAATAGCCTCCAGCTAATCTTTTCCTGAAACCATACAGAAAGCAATAACCTTGCATGTCTGAGCCAGCTGCCCCTTCCACTTACATCTTCAGCTTCCTTGACAGTAAATTTATTTTTCCTTTTTATCAAAGAACTCTTAATTGACCATTTTGCAGCCTTTGGATTGCGTTCTTAAAACATGCACAAAAGAAAATGATCTGAAACCACAGGGCAGGCAGAAAACCTTGCATTGAGTACATACACTAACAAGGCTAACAAGCACATATATCAGTGAATATAATTTCTAAAGGACACAGAGAAAAGTTCAGAAATCATTCTGGTTCTACGTGATAGCTCAAACCAAAGGCAGATTTACTTTCATCTTAGTTAAAAGACACAGAGGAAAACCCCTTCCCAGTCACAAGTGAATAATGACAAGATACTTGCAGAGACTCACATTTTCCATTTCAAATCCTTTCTTAAAAGTAAATGTCACAGGTATGAAGTCTATGCCTCAGTGTCTACTCCAGCACTTTTGAACTTACTTCCCTATGAACAACCCAGAATCTTTCTCAGGAAACAGCAGCTCTGATCTCAACAACAGTAAACCCTGAGAAGCTAAAGAAGCCAAAGAAAAAGCTGCTGCATGACAATGCAGACACTATGTCTATGTACTCTTCACATGTTTATGCTATGTGTGTAACAGTAACAATCACTTTCACTTGTCTTGTGCATTTCTTATCATAGCTACAGGTGAGACTAATCTGATCAGGACTTCTGGTGTGCAGGACCCCATACTGAAAAAAAGAGAAAAAATAAGGACTCAAAGAAAGGTGATGAAGCTGTAGAAAGGAAAAGAAAAGAAGACATTTGGAGAGTGGCTGAGGGAAATGGGGTTACTTAGTCTGGAGGAGAGGAGGTTGAGGGGACATTTCATCACTCTACAACTACCTGAAGGGAGGCTGCAGCAAGGAAGATGTAGATGTAGGATGGACATAGTAGTTAGGAGAATGGTTGGACTTGGGGGTCTTTTCCAATCTAGGCAATTCTATGATTCTAATCCAAATGTAATCCAAACAACAAAAGGCAAACAGGTGGAAAACAACAAGGATGCAGCAGGGAGCAGGACAGGCAGTGCATGAAGTTTGATATTATCTTCAGTTTTACAGTGGGATCTGGAAAAGCACGCAACAGCATATATGTACACATGTATTTATTAGGCAGGGTACAAAAGGGAGTCCCTATTAATCTAAGAAGTTGGTGATTTGAGCTGGTGTAAGTGATGAACCAAAGGCAAGGTGACAGACAGGAAGGAAACAGACTGCAAACAGTCTTGAAAGTCAATATAAGTGCCATATGCGCAGTATGATGGCAAAAGAGTTAGAAGGCTATAATGTCTAAACTGTGGGCTTGAAAACATCAGCAATACTTTCCTGACTTAATACAGGGTAGCACCTTTTCTTGAAACATAAGAAGAAGAGATTTTTGGTAACTGAGATTTAGATGGCAACAGCCTAAACAAATCTTAATATTATTTACCAGCAGTAATTAATATGGTGTCACAGAACTGAAAACAAAGCTAGAAATGTGTTGGGTTTTCATCAGGAGCAATCCCAATTTCTAGTGAATAAGTGTTGTCACAACAGCTTACACCAATTCAATTTTTAGGCCCTTACAATTCAACAGTATCAAAATGCTTATAAAATGTATCCAGGTTTTGAAGAGGCTACTCTGACTTGCTTAGGAAAGAATAAGTTGAGTAATGCTTATAATAGCTAGCAATAGCAAATCACAGGCCTGTCTACATTGTTACTTAGTTTCGCTGTATACGGTTCTGTAATGTAAAAAAACACATTTTAAACATGCTGGCATCTGGTGTTCATAACTCATGTTACAAACGTTCAGAATTACTGTTGTGTTTACTTCTGTTTGTTGTTTTTGTTCTTGTGAAGTTGATTTATACTAGCACTGTCAATAAGAAGTAGGAAGAAAAACAAAGTTTTCACCGTGTTTAGTTTATCCACTTTGTGATGGCTATTAGAAAGACAGTTGAAAGTGTAAAGGAATCACCCATGGATTCTGAATCATGAATTGGATTTTACTAAAAAATGGCTTAAGTACTCTCTGGCAACTTGGAAGCTCAAGTGGAAGAGATTGGAAGCTCTGAAGATTTCACCTTCTTCATGGTTTGTCCCTTTCGCCAGGCTCAGTACAGACTGCAGTCATCTATGCTTCTGTCTCAGTATAGCACATTCCATAGGACAGACTGACAGTGTGATCCTTTAAAGCACGTTTTCATGTACCATTGCATCAGCATGCAAGTATACGTCCCAAGAAATACCCGTTTTACATCTCTAAGTGATGAAACAGTTATTACATGGACAAGATCATGTTTCTAAAATGTAGATGAAACTCCACCCACTTGGCCTTTACAAACCAGCAAGTAAGCTAGGGAGACTCAAACACCACATAAAGCCTTCCTTTCCATTTCTAGGAAAGAATTATTGCTCAACATGCTAAAACCTTAACAAAAACTTTCACAGAGTAATTACTACCGTGTTAAATATAATAGCAGATCCACGTGTCAAAATGTTGCGTGCTTTTAGGAAGTTATTTTTTCCTCAAAACGCTGAGGACACTGAAAGACTCAACTGCCAAACAAAAATGTGGCCATTTCTACTTGTTATAGTATGAATCTGTTCTGGATATAACACCATTCAGCACCTCTGGAGCAGCGCTGTGTGAATGGTTGAAGTTACTGTCCAAGGTGTATAAAGAAATGTGAACTATTTGCCAAGAAAAACTGGAGAATAAGCTATTTCTCAATTATTCATCTTTCAGATGGCTCTTTCATCAGTAAACTCAAATCAAGCTAAAAAAGACAATATTATTACTTATAAGAAATGCTATGCCACCGCTTGATGGGTGGAACTTGTTTTAAAATGAAGATTATCTTCAAATAGCCCCTGTTCCTTTTACAAGATCAAATTTCCAGCCATGTAAGATACTATTGCTCACATGGCAAATGATTGCTAGAAGTAGACAAGGCTTTGAAACCCTGCAGGACTCGTTATGTGATAACACCACTGGTGGGAAATGTAACATAGTTTGAATCAGCTATTTTCATTTTATGTGCCTTTATGTAACAACAGCAGTCCATTCATATGGAAAATTCACATTATTGTATACCATGTTAACTGAGAAATTACAACCCATGGACACTTCGTGTTTCTACCCCTTTTTCACCCAAAGGATAATCACTGTGATGCATCCTTTAAATTCTTACCATAAAAGTATGACTTTGCACTGTAAAATCTCATAGATCTTTACACCAGAGACCCTAAAGCAAACTCTGGAGATGAGCAACACAGAAATTCCTTGAAGCTGGGGCTTTATAGTCACACTTTGTTCACAGTTCCTATCTACATTATAGCTCAACCGTTTCCCAAATTCTGAGAGAATTCAAACCAAAGTATTGGCTTATCATCAAGTCATACCTTTAAAATAACATTTATTCAAATCATTGAATATATTTCCTCTGACTTCCATGAATTTGAAGCCAGCCCCATAACCTAACAATCTATGGCCTCCCCTATTAATTACAAAATGAACATATTTCTGCAATACAGCACCTCTGTTCAACAGAAGAATGGAATGGCTCCAACACTGCTCAGTTCAGAGACAACAAAATTCTTATCTCTTTTATTTTACAAGACAAAAATTTACTGCGTTTATGGACTCAGAGCTGTGACACCCAGAAACCAACAATATACCTGTTTGTGGTATTGTAAGCACCCTGAATATTAGACTATGAGAAAGACTGGAGAAAGGGGATAAAAACCTCTAATACAGGAAGATATACACTTTTTAAGAGTAGGATATGAATGTTTGCATTCACTACTCATAGAAAAAATCTTATGTCTATGCATTTAACATGATATATATATTTTTAAGGGTTCCCTTTGGTTGATTTTACTTTTGGAACCCGCAGAAAGCTGAATTTGGCAATGAAGCAATGCAAACGAATTGTATTCCTGATGTTAAGCAGCCAATATCAGTACTGAATCGTCTTTATGTAACAAATCCACTACCAAACCCATCATGTTAGATGACACAAATCAAAGGCACATCCTTGGATAAGTCTATAATCTTTAAGTCATGTTTGTTGCTAGACTCCTCTTCCCTGGAGGTTCAGTAAAGACTTATCAGCATACCAGGATGGAAATAGCTGTAATTAATTACTGGAAAACAGAGATTTACATCACAAATACTTCTACTAGGAAAGACATACAAAAAGCTTTCCTACACCTAAAATCCTAAAATCAGTATATAATAACTGTCAATTACACAACAACAGAAAGACGACATAACATATTTTGGAGAACTTCTTTGCCAATGAGCAAATTTTGCCTTAGGGATGGAAAAATAGTGCTGTGTTAACTTTAAATTGCTTGACCAGTAACTTTGCATTTCACCTGTTTCTTCCTAGAGTTACAGATACAGGCTTGAATCCGGAGTGGTAAACAAACAAATCCTGTCTTCTCATCCTGAAGTATCTCAGTTTTCTAAAAATTCAAGTACGAACATCTATTCCATGAATAAAATTTCCCCTGCCCGCAAATCTTTGTAGTAGAGGTAGCTTTTATTAAGCTGCACCTTGCAAAGTCCGAGGGCTAAATGACTTGGGTGTCATTGAAACCCAAGGTTTCTAAATCTTTTGCCAAATGGTAATAAATGTGACTTCCTCCAGGCAAGAAGGATCAGATGCAAAATCCTCTTCCTTCTGCTTCTGAAGAAATGACAGACCTGAGCTAGGAAATGAGCTCACTTCTGCAGGGCATGCTCCACTTCACTTCAGACACAGGCCCTCTTTGTGATTGCAACACGTGAAGTTGAACAGCTTCATTTCAACCACAGTAGTCATTCCAGTCATCATAAAACTCAGGGTGCTGACTCATTCGACTAACCAATGGCTGTTCCATATGGCAACATATGGCTCTTAGTTTTGGAAAGCAAATTTAACATTATAACCCTCACGAGAGAAATCAGTTTGGCAGTCTAGAGTATCATTTCCTATCATTATGGGGTTAAGGACATACTAAGTGGGTCTCATGATCTATAGAAATCTCATTAAGTGGATGTATACATAAGCATAATGATAATTAAATACTTTTGGTGGAAATGTGACAGCTCCAACTACCCCACGTTTCTGCACTGATTATGATCTTGGAAAGAAACACCTGCTTGTCAAGGGAACCTTCTCCAAGAAAGCAGAATAAAGTAATAGAAACAGTTTGGTAATTCAGTGGCTCAATTAACCCAACAAGCGCCATCACCAGTTATTGCCTCATCCACTACATCAGACAGAAGCTCATACTCAGAAACATGGTAGTTTTATGGCTAAATGTAGACTTCCTATAATCTATTTCAAACCATTGGATGACATAATTTCCAACAAATAACAGGGACTTACTAAAAAGAAGCCAAGAACAATTTCACTTCAAGCAGAGCATACTTTAAAATTTCCAGTGCAAAGAATTAATCATACTCACAAGAGTTAAAAATATTTCCTGAGATTGAAGAATATTTAAGATGGAGGACTCCCTTTCTCGAGAACAGTCCTCTGTTGAGGGAGGAAGGTAAAGCTGGCATAGCTGATGGTATCGCATCAGCCTCCTATGAAAAGCACATGCTGTGTGGAAGAAACCTGACCAAAAGCTAATGATTATTTGTGCACAAAATGCTCCTTAGCTGATGCTGCAACTTAGATTGCAACTACCTGAAGTCTGCTCCTCATAATCCCCAAACTCCAAGGCACAGACCACCTTTTCAACAACCTCTCTATGCTTTCAGTTAGATCAGGTGAAGTACTGGCTTCAGAGGTGAACTGCTAATGCTGGTCAGACATCGCAAAGTGCATTACAGAAGTTATTTATATAAAATACTGGGAATGGGGGAAACTCAGGTTCAGATCTGTCCTCTAAACAATCCAAATCCAGAACCAGCCTGTCACTTCCCAGGTGATGGCCCAGTCGCATGACATTACAAAGCACCAGAACATCGTCTTTGTACAAAATGAAGTGACAACATTCATTGTGGCACAGATTTCAACTACAGCCCCATGCAAGGCATGCGAGTGCTCCCAGCTATTCTAAGGAGGCAAGAGGAGCAGGTTACTTTGTTTCTGGCTTTCCAGGAATTACAACCTGCATCTGAGAATCATCTTCCCATTAAAGCTTTGTTGAAAATGGCACGTTCTGGATATTTTTTTTCTTTCTATTCAGTTTCTACTAATTTGACACTCTCTGAGGGAGAAAAACCAACAGCAAGTTGCTGGAAAATTCTTAAGCAGCTCTTGTTACAAAGCACGGCAGTGCCAAACCCAGGAGCAGGATCCAGGGAGTCCAGTGAACGGTCACAGCTCTAATCACTCAGCTGCATGCCTTCATGCTACTAATTTGTCATAGAAAAACAGATGGTGACGGCGGTAAGCTGGGCCAGATTCTTACACCTCCTTAACATTTATTACTTGTATTACAACAGCATCTTTGGGACTCAAGGAAGCTTGGAGCCCTGTTCTGCTAGGCATTGTACAATCACAGAGTAAAACACAGTCTTTGCACTTAAGAGCTTCCTAAGAGACTAAATAGACAAGATAGATAATGCAGCAAGGAATAGAAGTGGTTTGCCTGAGGTCACATAGGAAGAGCTTGCAGAGGTAGGAACAGGTCTCACATCACAAGTCAGCACATTTCCACATGTGCAAACCCCCTTTGCAGACAAACAGCTGTGACCATTAAATCACTTGCTGAGCCTTCAGAAACTTTAATACAACTCATCACTCTACAGTTCTCCTGTGCACTTTTTTGACTAAGACACCAGGAGAAGTTCTCCAGTACTGAAAAGTTCAGTATCCTCAATGCTGTGATTCCCAAGGACACAACAGTTCCAGACCATGGCAAAATGAAAGGGGATTCACCCCCCAAAAAATACAGGTGGTTTATGCACAAAATTGCATTAAAATACATTGAATCCTAGGACTAGAGAAAGAATCTTCCTTCAGTAGAACCCTCACACCATACAAACTCAACTGGCCAAAGGCTGAGACATCCTTTGCATTCTGATGTTTTGCTCTTATACCTGATTCACTCAAGACAGGCCAAGTCCACTTGATTGTCTTTCATATTATGCATTCATACTCAGCAAACGTACGAGCACATGTGCAAAGGTTTAGTCTTTTAAAGGTTAAAATAACTTTCTTACAGTGACAACATTATTTTTCAACTGGATCTGGCTGAAATGTAATTGATGGGAGGCAACGGCAACTGCAAGGATGATCGTTATGTTTCACAACACATTTATTCTACTCAGGTTGACAAAAAATGATAAACTTTCACATGCATTTTGGTAGAGACCAATTAGTAACTGCTCTTTCAGAACCCCATGAAAAATCAAGTGTTTTCTAAGAGTTTCAAATGTAATTCAAAAGTTTTATTGCAGGCTTGCTCAGCTACGTCAGCTATATAGCCTTTTTGGATGTATATCCACTCTGACATCTCATGGTAAGTAGGGAGCTGAGACATAAAGAAACAAAGGCTCACTGCTCCCAGAAGTGAAACTGGTTTTTCATTCCCAATGCACTCTGGAGATCCCTATTTCTAGGGGACTTCAGATGACAGGAAAGTAAACTCATACAAAGTTATTCCAGGCTACGTGACCACACAGCTTTGCCTAAAATAATGCAGGAAAATATTGTAAGATTAGAAACTGACTCTAAGACATGTGAGTCCAAGGGGTTTTAAGCTGAGAGCTATCTTTGTTAGCTAACTATAACAGCTAAAAAAAGGCATGGTCATGAAACATATCACAGAGGTGATCAGCCTCTCCCTCCTACCCTTCAGATCTTGTATTCCCATTTAATGAAGAACAAAAGATAAGGAGAAACCATTTTTGAACTGAAGTTTAGGAAACAGTGGCTGTAACTCCAACAGCAAGTAATGCAGCACAATGAGGTAGACTGGCAAAGCAGAACAGAGCTGTCACCACCACAATACACAGTTAAAGTGGAGTTTGTTCCAGACTAGCATTAGTCCAGACCTAAGAAGCGAATGCCTGTTCATGGGTGGGAGTGCACTTAGTGTACTCCTACAGTATATTCACAGCTTAGTTTCATTCATAATTTTGCCATGTTCTCAGACTGTGCTGCAGAAAAACAAAATCACAATAAGATGATTGTCAGATGATTGCTTCAGAATTGCATTCCTACACTGATTCAGAACACCAAGGCAACCAGAGAGACCTGAACGGCAGAATTACCACTGATTTTTTAAGCTCAACAACATCAAGTCATTTAGAACTCAAACTGAAATTAGGTTTTGATTTAAAACAAAAAGCAAATGAAACAAAAAATCTTAGTATCCTCAGGATTGCTTTCATTGCTATTTAAATGGACTTTTCTCCTATAGCTTTTGCAATTCCCATCAGTAAATTGTGAAGCGGGAAAGAGGACCTTCACTACAAGGTTTGACAAGTTAAACTCCCTCACACTGAGCAAAAAGAAAAAATCAAGGATTCAGAAACAGCCGTATCATGGTGGGATATCACAAATAAAAATAAAATAAAGTAAAATAAAATAAAATAAAATAAGTGACAATCTTCCTTTAAAATAATTGGAAGAAGCTTGCAAAAAAAAAAATAGACACATTGATGGGTTCTTATGGCTGCTTTCCTTGAGAAGTTTGTCTCCATGTCACCATCCACTGACTGCTCATTCTTATTTTACACCGAGCATGGCAAAAACAAGAGTTCACGGAAGAATCTTTGGCTCTCTCCTTAACAACACCCTTTTCTTCCGCTCCTTTCTAGTTACTGTTGCAATACTTAGAGCACACAAGGCTATCACTAGATATTCTTGAAACAGGAGGATTAAAAAGGGCTTTTTTGGCACTTGGCTAGAAGGGAGCAAAATCCTTCTCTTTGTGTGTGGACACTGCCACACACGTAGTACAACTGCTGCCATTTCAGGCTGTGTATCTGCCCACAGTTCTACTTGGGATGCAATTTTAAAGTCCCTGGGCACATCCAGCAATGCAGAAAAAGTCTGGTCGTACACTTAACAGTATGTCATGGAGTGAGACATTAAAAATACAGATTTTGATCTATAAATCTCTGTAAAGCTAAGAGAAAAAGGGGAGGAAGTACCATGTTCATAATTGCCTGCAGCCCTAGAGGCAGCTGGATCTGAGTCCTAGCAAGAAATGTCAAGCGGATCGTGGGTGCTGGCACTGGGGAGTGGTTTTTCACTGCCATAGGAGATGAGTGTTGATTCAGTGCTGGCATATTCTTCCTCTGTACCTGCACAAGTTATATCCTCTATTGCCTCTCAGTGAGTACATAACTACGGTAGAAGGCCTTTTTGTTCCTTGCTCATGGTAAGGAAGCCTGGGAAGCTTTTCATTTTGCCTGCAAGACCCTGAGCTATCTAGGACAAGAGGAAAAAACAACTTGCTAATGCCTTCTGTTTGTCTAAGGTGATCCTCAGCCTTCTGTAGCCTCATGGAGAGGGAGAATGAGGTGCCTTGGTCTGCAGATCAGGGGGAGGCTGGGTGTGCAGGATGTCAGATGGAAGCCACCAGCCACAGGCTGTGTCCCACTGCCTTGGCTTCCATCCTGTGCCAATGAAATAAGAAACCTGCCAGTATACACTTGATATTTCAGAATTTATGGCACGCATTTAACAGCCAAGAAAAGATGACATTTGTTTTGGTTTCTCCTACAACAGCGTAACTTATTCACCAGATGTGTTAGGTGAGGTAGGAGAGATAACTGTATCTCAAGTGCAGGATTTCAGTATATTTTTCTGACAAAAAGTTGAATCATCGGATTTTTGCAATTTAAAGTTGAGGCGCAGAGGGAGAAACTGTTAGTGATCTTTCAAACTGTGGGCCGTGGGATGCGGTCTTTATGTAAACCTTTTGCTTTGGTTGCGTTTGCAGGCTGAAGATTTGGTGTGCTTCACATTCAGTTCGAGGCTTTGACCCGCAGATGAGGTGGGAGCTGGGTTTTCATCGCGATGCCATGCGACAGCAGAAATCCACCCTGGCTGGAGCGAAGAAGGGCCTGGTTTGCTCAGCAGTCTGGAGAGCAGTTGCAACATTTTCCACACACCTGGACTGGGCTTTGAGTTTGTAACAAAGCTGAATGCAGGCCAAGTTTCTCCTGGCTTTTTTTTTTTTTTTTTTTTTTTTTTTTTGCACAGACTTATTATTCACTGCATTAATTTCCCCTTGATTTGATTTTTATAAACCAAGCCACTGGATGAAAAAGATCCTTAGGGGGAGAATATGTAAAAAGCAACAGCAGTGTTTCCCTCTGGCTGAGAGATGCGAGCCTGCAGTGAGCAGTGCTGCAACACCCCAGCAGGCACAGCCCCATAGCTTCAAATGTAGGACATTTTGGGGAGGGGAAGAGGGGAAAAAAAAAAAGATAGGAGACAGAATGAGCTGTGTTTGTCTTGGCTGGTTTGCACATTATCCCCACCTGCATTTGATTCTGCTCAGTCTCCGGACTCCTCCCTCACTTCGGAGCCATGGAAATACAGGAAGTCAGGAGGGGAACGGAGACAGAACACTTTGTACTAACAGCCAGACCACTGTTTAACTTCTTCAGCCAAAAAACAAATATGAATATGGAAAGATTTTATGGCGAGATACATCAACAGACTGAAGCAGTTCTGAGAAGCCTTCCACAGTTGCTCATTCAAGGTTTTTGACCTGTGGCCTTCTCTTATGATTAATCACGGTGTTTGTTTTGTAGTAGTAGTACCAAGTGTTTATCAGGCGATGTGAACCATCAGGTCTGTCATTCAGAACTCTATCTGCTCCAAGTGTTTGCTGGTCTTCAGGACTTGCTTTCCTATCTAGCCCTGGGTACTTTTTCAGTTTTTCTTGTAAGTCAGCCTGCTTTTGCAGATTTTCTCCCTCTAAATGAAGAGAATGTTTTAGCAACACAATTGCTTTTCCATGGGCCTTAGGGCCATACAGCAGTGCAAATTAGGAGGCTAAACTTCAATTTTTAAAACAAGGCAACTCTGCAAACATATATTTAATCCTTTTCCTACCAAAAATAAAGACATGCAACTAATCTACTGCAAAGACAAGGCACAGAAAAAAGTGAAGCTGAGTATGCTGAACCTGGTAACATCCCCCCACATGATGCTGCAAAGGGCAGATAGAAAGAACAAGAGGCATCTTCCTCCTTTCTGCTTTAAGAGATCTCAGAACTAAAAGTTGGTTTTGTTCTTATGAAGGTGCCTCACATAAAGAGACCCCAGGAGCCTGATGGTACCGGGACAAGTGTTTCTTGCAAACCGGATGAAATTTCAGTCTCAAACAACAGATAGCCAGATAACAGCAGAGTGTCTCTGTACATCCACCTGCATCACACCACAGAAACAGCCTGAGCTTCAAATCATTGGGGATGGTAAATCAGCCTCAACTTTTTATCAGACACAGAAAAAACAGCTTCTAAGAAGCTGTGAAAAACAGAATTAGAAACGTGGAAAGCATTAATTCCACTAGTCATGACATTTAGTAAAAATGCCCATCGATGTATAACCACTGTACCTAAAACCTACTGCTTAAAACCTGTTGGAAGAGAACATCAAAACTCAGTACAACCTTACAGTCTGCCTTCACATTACATGCAGTATACTAAAATTATTCATTTATTTTGAACTGGCAGAGGGAATGGCACTCATTAGGGGAAGCTGTAACGTTAAATTACAAACATTTGAAAATGGGAAAATACAGAACTTAGATAAGCATTTAAATGAAAACAAGTAACTGGAAACAAAAGAACAACGATAAAGAACAATTCAACATGCCTTCCTCCCTCCCCCTCAGACACGGGAGAATGCACACGAAGGGGTTAGGAACCGCAAACAAACAATCCTAATCCCTGAGTCATTCTTGAACCTCATGTAGAGGAAGGCTGCTGAATATCACTGTATGCACTGTATTGTTGTCTGCAATGTAAAGACACTGATAGGGTGCCTTGCCACCTGCCTACCATGCTGAGACTTTATTCATGCCCTTTTAGAGCTCTAGAGGAAATTATTCTTCACTAGGTATCCATGCAGATATGTGTTTTGGAGATAATCATTGTGATGCTTTTTAGAGTCACAAGACAGAAATAGGCAAGTAGATTCCAGTTCGTGCAATTTGTTTTAGATGTCTTTTTTTTGGACGAGATACATCAATCTCCAAATGAACCTTTTTCTTTCTCCTGACTATGAATTCAAGATTAGAGGGTCATGACTTCAAGTAAAATATCCCAAGTGGCAAGACACATCCCTCTCCCTTTAGGTCAAAACCTTTGCCCCACTGCACTGAATGAAGTTCTGACTGTGATAAAACCCCACTTTTCCTTTTCCTGATTTCAGAGCAAAACAATGCCACACAGACTAGTGTCATCTGACAGTGGGTAAAGACTACGGGGTTCTTCTTTCATCCCATCCCCTAGCAGGATATATTATTATTATTACTTTTTTTCTCAAACAACTAGGAACAAACTTTTCCAATTCTCCTCAAATTTCATTATTAAGTGGATGGGTTTGAACATAAAAAATTTTTGAAGACTGGTGACTGAGGAGAAAATCTGAAGGGAGTCAGATGAGGAAAAAAAATTTTTTTTCTAAAGAGAAAGTCACAGGAAAGAGAAGCTAAAGGATCACAATAACAGATCATTTCAATCACAATTCCATGGCTTTTCACTCTCTTAATTATGCTTCATATTGCCACAGATGGTGCCAGAAGCAGTATTAAAAACAAAATAAGTGATGATGATAATACAGGTTTGGTTTTGTAGAGTCTCCATAACTGGGTGGCACCTAAATAAAAGCAACTAAGGTGCCAGAAGTCAATTTGTGGTTTGGTTTTGGATTCATTTACAATTTGGTTTGGCTTTCAAAAAGACCTAAGTATGATTGGGGTAGGGTACAAAAACACAGAGATCTCTTATTTCGGTGGGGTGGGCAAGGTTTGCATTTCACCACCACTGATTCGTGGTCAGCCTCTCTTTTTGCCTATTAAATTTGATGAAGATTATGGAACTGTTGGTTCTTCAAAGCACTGTCATGTATTAAAATACAGCCTGGTAGCTTTAGTCAGCACTGGTTGCCTTAGTAAGTGGACCCAGGAGAAGTCACACAAAATACCATTTTAAGTCCTGCACAACAGACTGGCTTGGAGTACAGTTTACTATCAAGAATTTGCAGTTAATGAAATCAGGGGAAAGTACTGACAGCTATATGAGCATTTAAGCTGTACGCATTTATAGGTGGCTTAAAAAAGCAAAATTAAAAATAAGAGCGGAGTAACAAAGTTTAACATTTTTGACAACGTTTAAAATATTAATAAGATCCTTATGATTTATAAAATCCTTTAAGATGACTTGAATATGAAAAGTGACATGATAACAACATGCCTGGTTCTAAGGTTTCTTTATGCAGGGGCACATAACAACTTTCTAAAAACATAACTGGGTTAGGTTACACAATTCTTAGAACAGGAGAAGAGGTGGTTATTGTTTACTGTATTTAGATCAGTCCCTGTGCTGCATCATCCATGCTATTTAAACTGGACTCCAAGAGGTCTGTTCAGCCCAAGTGCTTAGATAAGAGTATGACACAGTCACAAACCTTGATGCATTGATGTAGATAGAGATATGTGCCGGTACACCATTTGTATGTTTAAGCACACACAGCATACTGAACACTCACAGTCTCAAGTTTTCCAGAAATCCCTTTTTTAAAACATCTTAAGAGCTATCACAGCATTTTAGGAGAAATACTGTTACAAAGAAGGTTCATGGAGATTATTAAGGGCTAGAGGATGAATCCTGTGATGGGAAACCAGGAGAAATTGGTTTGTTCAACCTCGTAAAGCAAAGATTGAGAAAGGATATCATGGCCCTTTATAATAATGTTCGGAGAGCATAAGATCCTTGTCATGAGTAAAAGTAGTTAAAGCTAGAAAAAATGTTTCTCGCTCTCTGAAGTGTGAAGTCCTGCAAACTTCTTCCACATGGGGCTCGTGGCGACAGGATGCGTAAATGGCTTAAGATGGATTTTGAGGGGATTAGGGAAGAAGCTGTGTAATTTTATTGAGAAAAGCTCCAGGAAAATGTGTTTGTGTATGTCTAGCATCTTGGTCTGCACAGACGGAGTTTGAAAGGGGGATGTATTTTGGTTTGTGGTGTATTTATGCCTGATTAATGTCAAGCTTTAAATTTTCATATCACGTGGAAGCCAAGAAAAATTGTTCACCCTTCTGACCTCGTTTTCTGCTGCTTTTCTCCCTCTGATAAATGACTAGACATTAGTGGTAAGAACTGCACATGCAGTCACTGATGTTCCTACCCCACTGTGTTCCCTTCAGTGTCTGGTTGGCACATCCCACTGGCACTCACTAAACTTAGAACAGATTTTTCCTTCAGGTCATACTGGCAGGTACTCTACTGGGTTTCCCTCTTTCCTCAGAAGGAGGGGTTGTTAGTCAGCTTTTCTTTTGTCACCTAGGCATCTTATTCAGAACACAATTTTCTTTTGCAATGCCCTTGACATCTCCAAATTATGTTCCCATGGCATATTTTTGCATGGCATTTGACATTCCACTATAAATCTGTGTTTTCAGAGGATAATAAGTATCTAGTGTGCTACGATTACAGGAATGGAAGGTCTGTCCTCTCCTGAACTGGACATTTCTCTCATGGTCACAACTACTGGAGATCAGCTTCAAAGGCAAAATATGGTGCCTTCTTCACATCTGTTCCTGAGTACCATTACTGTTACAAAAGTCCTACATAGCTTTGAACACAGGAACTGGAATAAAAAGTCAATAAGTCCTTTTGGCATGATTGCATTTGAGAAAACAGTCGAAAAAAGGTTTAGCATGGATTCATGTGAATTAAGAAGTACATCCAGTTCCTTCCACACTTTGGCCCCTCCGAGTGTAATTTTCATCCCAGATATTTCAGGCCTCAGCTTTGAAACGTACATAAAGGGAGATAAAACTGACAGCAAATTGGCAGACAAGAAATACAACAAGTGGAACAGTGATAGGACGTTAAAAAAAGAAAGAAAGGAAGACAAGTTTGTCTTTGAAAAAAAGACAACTGGTCTGGAATTGCAGCACATTCAGGAATGGAAAGGTCAGCAAGATTCTGACATTGTGTGATGTGCCTCCACTAAAAAAAAAATACACCTTGAGCGTCTTCAATGAACCAGAGAAGCTGCAACTAATTTAGAATCAGAGCTACGCTTTGAAACAGGTACATTTCATTTTAGCATTAGGAGAAAGGAATGGAGAGATTTCCCTACCAACGCATGAAAAATCACCCAAAACAAATTAGAACATGGGACTTATTTTCCTCTTCATCCCATATTTACTCCTCTAGAGGACACTGTTGTATAAGAGCAGATGCACAGTAAATGCTAAAAAACACCTTTTCTTTTTTTGCTTTTAAGAGACAACACCCACAAATGTCTGATATTCAAGAAAAGTGTCACTCCTGAAATATTTCTGCAGGACACGACTGCATTTCTTGGGCATGAGAACCTCCTCATGGTTGCTCCTCCATGAACCAACTCATGTTGCTCTGGATAAGCAACATGAAGGTATACCACTCTGTAACAGCATGCTGCCATTGCCTTCACTAAACCACCCATTGAGCTGCCGTGTATGCAGTGGCCTCCCCACCTTCAAAAGATACCATCCTGTGCTGTAGTAAAAGTGGGTTCGGTTAAGTATAGAGTTCACTTAATCATCAGGGCCTTCATCTATGCTTCCTTTTCTAACTTAAAAGCCAGCACTGTGATCACGAAATCATACCATGGAAATAAATGTTTAGAATTTGTTAAAAGAAAAATAAAAACCTGTAGCTTCCACTCATAACAGGGTGGAAATGAGGTAGACGCTAAGTTGGGTACAGCTCTCCAATGACTGCATAAATAGCAGTAACGAGGCCATTCTAAATTTTATCAGATGACTGTATTCATTTGCTCTAAATATCGTATTCAGTGATTTGTGCTGATTCTTCAGTTTGTGGGATTAGTTACAGTTCATTGTAAGTTCTAACTGTATTTCCATGTATTGTGTTAAGACCTGATTCAAGAGTAGTTTTATTTGATAAAAACCAGATGTTCTTAAAAGAGACTCTCTCCTTCACAGTACAAAACATTATTCTTAGCAATTGTATGTACCTTACAAAATTAATAAGCACAGCATCTCCCTGCATGACACATGACATTATTATATTTTTCCCTGTTGTGGGACTTTTAAGCCCTTGGGGTCATGACCTCTGTGCCTTATGAGAAATGGAGAAGCACATGGTTCTAATTTTATCTTCAACCCTGCCCTCCTGCTAACATGTATGTTTACAATACGGTTCATCTGTTGACCTTTCACTCACATTTAAAATATTAGCTAACATTTTTCAGTCTCAATCACAACGGTGCACGGTGATTAGCTTTTAAGACCAGTTGTTTTCTTTATTGCACTTTGACATGCACAACTCGTCCAAAGGCCCTTTGCCAGTTTTCTGCTTTGAAAACAGTGGCGGCCACAAAAACAACTCCAGTGTGTCTGGACACCTCTGCTCTCATTATGACGCACAACAATTCAGATACTTAAGGATGGCAATATCACCCAGCAAAGACAGGAAACATCATTTGGTGGCTCAGGATCTAGCCAAGCAGTTGGCAGGCTCAGGCCCTCTCTTGGCTACAGTTTGGTCCCATGTCAAGGTGAGCTGGGCTCAAGACAGAGCCAAGCTTAGCTTGACACATGTCCCAGGGTCATGCAGGAGATGCCATCTGTCCTCCAGGTCCTCCAAAGGAGGCCAGGTGAGGGTCCCCAGAGGCACTGTCTTGGGGCTAATCCCACTAAGGGCAAGTCAAAAAGAAAACAGTTCTAGAGAAAACAGCACTTCACTGGTACGTGTCAGGTGCTGAAAGAACACATGCTCACTTTTCAACATGAAGTGAAAGAAAGTGCAACTAGATAAGGCTGCATTTTCTTTGGGGGAAAGACTAAAATACAAGAGACCTACTTATTCTCCACTCTATTTTTCCTTACATCAGAACAAAAGGAAAGAAAAAGAAAAGAATGAGAAGGAGGGAGAGAGGAAATAGTCTCATATTTTCTTTGTAATATGCGGAAAAAATTAATGGGAAAATAGCTAATAATAATAATAATAATAGCTCTTTTAAGCACAAAAGACATAGAATATTCAGAAAGATACTTTTATGGATATGAATCCATATATTCAAGACTTTGCTTAAATTGTATTTTAATTATATCTATCAACAACATATGATGCACTATGTGTAACATGATTATGAAAAGAACATAGAACACTTTCAATTATACAAAGGAAAATGATTTAACTGGTTATTTTCACCAACCTATATTAAAAGATAGCTTGGTATAGGATCTCATCTAAATGTATGCCTTAAATTAAAATGCATAGTAGGGCATCACATTCATCCCTTGCAGAGTTCAGAGTATTTTATAGTTAGGGAGCTCAGTGCTCTCTGTTTATCTATAACCTGCACTACCCTTATGTATTTTCATTGTGCTTATGGAAGGATTTGGCTTCCCATAGAAATCATGCAAATAATTTCCAGGCCTGAAATGTTCCAAGCTTATTGCACTGCTAAAGAGAAAATCAGAAGTGTTAACATCTTTGTTTTAGAGAGTGAGAGCAGAGCCTCTTCTGAGCAATTGCTGTGGGAAGGAATTTCAACAAGAGCTGGGCAGATCAAGGATTACCCTTTCTTGGAGGAAGGGATATCAGAGCCCTAAGTCAGAGAACACCTGGTTCCCACAGGTTTCTACCCTCACCTACACATCTTAAAACTCCTTGAACGTGGCTGAATAATGAGCTGCAGAAAGACAGAGAGAAAAGAGCTTTGTACTGCAGCAGGCTAGAGCCATTGCTTTGTGCTGTGGAAAGAACTAGCACAGAAAATTGAAGAAAGATCCTATCTTCATTTGAATAATCACAGAAGTACCTGTGGAAACATTCTATTTACAATTATTGAAATTGCTATTTGCAATTGTAATTTCATGATAAATGCACAGAGATTTCCTGCTCTATTTCTTTGCAAAAATCACATGCGCTTCTTTTTAATTTGGCTATCTATAAATAAACATACGTATGAATGTGTGCGCATGTGTGTTTTAAAGCAACAAACGTACTCCAAAGCTACCTTGTAAGAGTGCAATCCATAGGTAATCCTATTGAAGTCACTGCTGTGATATCAGCGAGGTGATATCAGCAGGAGAACCAGACCCTAAAATTGCCTTGTGTTGTCTTATAATTCCTTTAATTTTTACTTTCTTTTCCTCCCTTCTTTTTTAATGGCTTCAGCTGTCAGAAGAGACAGTAGCAGCCAAGATGCTCAGTAACCTCCTGTCCCAGGAGCTGATGCCAATGGCAGTTTGGGAGAGCAGTACTGGTGTTCAGCATATTTGGCTTTTTTCCTCAGAGTAATGAAGACATCATACTGCTTCTGCCCTCCCATCCCCGTAACCTCTGATCCTCAACACAGTCTCTGGGTATGAAACATGGAGCCTCTCACCGCTGCATAAAATCAATCAAAGCCAACGCCACCAGGGAGGCTGTTACTTGCCATGTTGGCAATTCACTAATCGCTCCCTTTATTGCTCTGCAGCGGAGGACAGATGGATGAGTCCCTCCTAAGTCAGCTGCAAACTGTGATCACTTTCCACAGTAGGCTATTTCCAAAAGCTTCTAATATAACCATCATTGCTTGTTTGTGCCTTCAGCTTATGCAGATTTTAAAACTAGCACATTGGATTCGTGCCAGTTAGAAATGCATGACAAAGCCGCATTTTTCTCTTCAATAGTTGGGTGCAACTCAGCTTTTGAGGAGAAAAAACAATCCATAAATTCACTGGCTCAAAATTACACTATAACTTATTAATCTGTCACTGTAGGATTTCCTGCCTTCATTTCCACCAATATACAGCAATGCAAGTAGAGGACTTGAAGCTTTTTTTTTTTTTAATGCTTACTCACTCACAATTCCTACAGTCTGTGATGATGAAGAACAGATAGATCTGTTGCATAGCACTTTTAATAACAGTAATGGCCAAATAACATAGACAGAGGACTAATCAATATATGACCACAGAGTTAATATTCATGTGCTTAAAGAAAAGGATCAGTAAGAGCAAGGCACCAGCAATCGCTCCACACATTACATCAAAGCCTTTCATACTGTACCTTTTCCACAATTTCTGAGCTCAGTTTGGAACTACTCATATTTTATCAATAAGGTAAAAGACACAAACTTTTACACCACAACAAATGACTTAGATGGAAGAAAGAATGACCTAGAAAATTTAGTGCATCTTAGCTCTCAGTACTTTGTTGTCCACACTGTCATTCCATCCCCACAGCCATAGCTTGATGGATGTGATTGGAACATAGCATATATGTAGACCTCATGTGGCCATCATGTGGCTTAGAAGCAGCTCACATGTGGCCAATGCACAGCTAGGATGTGGCCTGCACATAGCCAGTATGTGACTTGTACATAGCTGGCATGTGGCTGACACATAGTTTGCACATGGCTTGCATGTGGTCAACATGTGTCCCAGCAGTGGCCTTCGCACAGAAGGTAAGTGAATGGCACATGTCCCACACATGGTCTACACCAATGTATGTATTGGCCAGCACGCAGCCTATATGTACACAGGCTATATATATATATATATATACACACACACACACACACATTTAATTATGGAAGGGATGCCATCCAAAGAGACAAGGACAGGCTTGAAAAGTGGGCCTAGGTGAACTGAATGAGGTTCAGAGAGGCCAAGTACAAGGTCAGGGCAGTCCCAGGTATGTGTACCAACCAGGAGAAGAAATCACTAAGAGCAGCCCTACAGCATGTGCTTGCAGTGCAGAATACTGACTGTATTCTGAGCTGCATCAAGCAAGGCTTGGCCAGCAGGGTGAAGGAGGAGATTGATTTTATTTAAAAAGAACTTACAAACAAGATAGAGACCAACTTCTTATACGAGCAGATAAATGATAGGACAACGGGGAATTTTTAACTAAAAGAGGAGAAATTTAGGATAGAAATTAGGAAATTCTTTCCTCGGAGGGTGATAGGCACTGGCACAGCTTCTCAGATTGGTTATGGATGCCCCATCCCTGAAGGCACTCAAGGTCAGGCTGAATGAAGCCCTGGGCATCATGATCTTGTGGGTGGCAGCTCTGCCCATTGCAGGGGTTTGAACTAAGTGATCTTTAAGGTTTCTTCTTACCCAAACAATTTTTGTTAACTTGTTATGTCAGCCCCATTGTTTCAGGGCTTCTATGGGCCAAGTTTACTGAGAAGATACTGTCAGTGGTACTGCTGTAGCAAGCAAGGGGATCTGCAAAAATGTGCCATACAGTCACGTCAGCTAAGGCCCTGTACATAAAGAAATAAAAAGTCAGGTGGGACTGATTAGTATTACGCCTTTATGCTATTTGCATTTCCTTGTTGCCTGCTCCTGGCATACAAATCATGCTAAGTTACACTGACACAGATTTACTTGCATATAGTATAGCCCCAGTTACATCTGATTTGAATCTGGCACCACATGCTCCGAGCCTGAGGCAGCCAGTCCTGTTCTGTTTTCAAGAGGTTAAACCCAAACCAGACCTACAAGGGCTTCTTTGCACAGACCATGGAAAGAGAGTACTTCCAAAGGGAGCACAGGCAAGTTGGGCACAAGGGCTGCTTGCTGGGTGCTGGGGGGCATCCTGTCTGATGGGAGGCCTGTGATGGGAAATGCAGGCTGGAGCAACAGCCCTAGCAATGGTACCGTGGCAGGCTCTGGCTTGGCAAAGTGCACTTCTCCACTGTACTCTTAAGCAGAGTACTGAACTACTCATTACCAGCAGTTGCAGTAAGTATTATGTGATCAGATCCTTAGTGGCAATCAGTGTAACAACTCCTTTCTAAATCAACATATAAGGAGTTAAGACTCATCTTCCTGTTTTAAACTCCTCAGTGTATCCACTCATCACTACAGCCAGCTCTCTGCTTCCACTGATGGTCAAGCAGAGGACTTGCAAGGCTTCTCAAAGCTGCTGACCTACTTTTCTGCTTCTTGGCCATAGCTGAAAAGCTCAAGGTACCAAGCTGAAGACTAGACAAGTGCTGGAGATTCAGCCACACTGCTATAACACCTGCAAGAGCACACAGATAAACCTGACTCTCCAAATCAGGCAAACTTAATAATTTCAGACTCCCCTGACTGGCACTGAATGTGGCATCAGCACTGTCAGTTCTGCTCCTTCATGGACCTGCTGCAGCTTACTGCTCCTCCTATCATGCCTCACTTCTATTTATTGACCTTCTGTCTGGGAGGGAACTCTAACTTGGAGGTAGTGCCATAATTCAAGAATAGGCATATAAATTGCATTAATATTTGAAGTACAGTGTTGACAGCTTCCCTTTTGAAGAGGTAAACACCAACATTTTAAGCCATGAAAAGCACAGGAATGCCAAGTGCATGCTTACTTGAACTGTTACAACACTGGGTAAGACATAACAAGAAATGCTTTATATTACATACACACAGGTTTATGCTCTTGATCCATTTTTGTGTCATGAATTTTCACTCAAACCGTTTGCTGAAAGTCAGAAAGCCATCACGTTTTTCATTAAGTCAGATGAAACAGTTACAAAATGTTCACTCTACAGAGGGTGATTTGAGCAGAGAAAGGAACTTAGCAGAACGAAAAAGTACTTTCAAATTCTAACTGCAGCAGATGTTGTTTTGGTCATTTCTAGCTGGCTGTGAAGTTAGAGCCCCAGAACTGTGGCTTCACATGTGGTTCAAGTATTGGCTGCATTTATCTTGGAGGGTAAAAAAAAAAAAAAAAAAAAGGATGCTTGCATGTAGAACTTGGCATGCATTGTTTAAAACAAAACAAAAGAAAACAAAAACCCAAACTGTGGCTGTCTTCAATTATTTTCCATTACAGTATTGTCTGCATGTAATTGCTCCATGTTTTCCACTAAGGAGTGCCAAGAGAATGAGTATGTTAGAGTATAGGATGTACAAATTCCACTAGTAATGCTGCCCTGTATCAGTAAATAACATGAAACACAATCTCCCTTGACCTGTATCATGCTTGCATACAATTAATCTGGGTTTTTCAAGTGTCCGACCTCATTTACCATATCTTCCATCAACAGCTGAGACTGGGGACTCAGAGAAAATCCAGGCAATGGGAAGTTAGACAGTGATTTCAGAGAGGTCTTATCTGGGGCTAAATAGTAAATGTCTTGTAAATTGAGCCATTGCCAGAATGCTGCAGATAGGGTTTTTGGGGTTGGTCTGTCTTGTTTTGTTTTGAGTATCTGAGAGCTACAATCACATAGGTCTTTTCTGTGCATGAAAATCAAGGACTCTCCACAGATTTGAAGATTTGGCTCATTGTGTCACTTTGGTTCCTTCCCAAAACCAACATTTTAATCATTACTCTTTCTGAAAAAAAAACTGTTTCTGCTTATTCTATAGGCAGTAGCTGGAAGAAAAGAGGAGACCCTGAGAGCAAGTGTCTGTAGTCCCCCAGGCTCCCATCATCCCAGCAGGGCTTGGACATCCCTTCTCAGAAGCAGAAGATGTGCTAGCATAGCAGCAATGCATGTTAGGAAGAACTTCATGCTAAACACAACGCAGTGCAATTTCTGTAATGGAAGAGTCCAGAAAACACTACCATTTTGTGCTAACTGCCTTCCATATAGAGCAGAGCCTAAACTCTGCTCATCTACAGTGAAGTCTCACTTTTTGATACCAATAGTTATTAACGTCCACAACTGGGAAGTATAACACATAGCCCTGAGTAATTACATTGTACAGCAGAGGTTAATGTAACTGACCTGTACATACATGACTTCTGCCAAAGTGATCTCAGTAAGAAAATTGGTTAGGTTTGGCAGTTCATAAATAGGTTGTAATTACCTTCTGGGAACAGTATAATTACACTTTACCTCAACACAGCAATACTATTCCCTTATTACCTTGACCAAACTATCAAGAGACAGACGTCTAGACCAAATAAATGGATGATCTTCATATCATAAAACCTTGTGCTACTGCATCCTTTCCTCTTTGTCACTCATGCACTGCCCTCTGAGCAGTGTTAGCTAAAAACTTGAGACAGCAAACTCTTGGCTGCAGCCAGCTGGGCGGTGAGAAGACGGGAAATTTGGAAGTATGCACATTCAAAAACAAAACTCAAATAACAGCAGAGAAAATTAAACAGAGCTTATATAAAAGAGGACGGAGTCACACTCTTTTACGTTAACGAGGGAATGATTGCCGAATACAGACTGATACTTGTTGAAACATCTTCAGAAGTCGTTTTGAGAAGACAAAATTAAGCTATGCAATGGAACAATATTCAACTGCTATCTGAGCTATTCTTAATTGAATTTGACAGAAGACGTGTGCACTTACACTACTAGGACATTCTGAAACTGAAGCTGGATCAGCTTTAAATAATCTTTTGAAGAGGTTGAATTTTCACTGTTTATTTTACCTGATATGATGGGGAACAACAGCAACTACAGTACAGGCTGAATGGAATTCGTTTTCAGTGCAGGCAAGAATTCATATTTATTTTGAGGGGAAACAATTAGTTGCAAAACCTACACAGAATTTGTAACCTAGCAGTATCTTTGTAGCTGAATATTTGTTTTTAACAAAAGTCACTGGTTATTTGATCAGGCTACCTCCAGAAAAAAAAAAAAAAAGAAAAGAAAAGAAAAGAAAAAAGAGAGGAAAAAAAAAAATAGAAGTGCTTACTTTGAAAGCAAGAAAAGTATAGTGCTAACAGTGGACATTTTCCTCTTGCGTGTACAATAGTTTTCCATGTGATATGGGCTTTGAACTTCAGACAGGATGGCAGCCTTTAGTGCATTTCATTGCTCCCTAATACTAATACCTAATCCATGCTGACGGACGGAAGGAAAAGACACTAAAAAAAAAAAAAGCTGGAAACCATTTGATTACAAGGACTTGTCCCAAAAATACACCCATGCTGCAAAATGCAACCAAACCCTACTTTCACGCTCATTTCACACACAGCTTGAATACAGTTAGCTGTTAAAAATACATTCCTCAAGGATTTTCTTTTCTATTATATCCAGAAATACAACACCTCTGGTACTAACTAGACTCTGCCACAGAGAAGCTGCCTGCCCCGAAGTTCCATTGCACCTCTAGCAGCTGTGAGCAAACTCACTAGTTACAAAGGAGAGCTGCTAGGGATGCACACAAGTACACAAAATACAGTTTTAGACATAGTTAACATTGAAATGGGCTTGGCTGGCTGTATTTTTGAGATAACAACCATTAGATTCTCTCCTCAGATGCACACAGATAAAACCAGAATGTTTCCCATGGAACTATACAATAAAGGTGGATAAATGGGCTCACTAGCATGAGGACCAGAGACTCCTAGCAGCTCCCTGAGAATTTATCACTGTCTGCTGAGTGCTCTGTAGCACTTGGATGCAGAATCTTGCCATCATTTCTCCTGAAGAAGAGGTTAGAGTAAAATCTTGGTCTTACTGAAGTCAATGATATTTTTTTTTTGTTGATTTAGATTGGGATGCACACAGCCATTATACCTCCTAGTCTGTGTTTTGCACAACACAAGAGGAACACAAATCAAAGGCACAGAAGTGGCATGATTTTCAGAGGAGGGTGACCGGCACATTTTGCAAAACAGCACGTGGAAACAAGTACGGGAGCTGACTGCATAACATTTCCTGCCACATCTGAGCTCAATGTGGAGCTTCAGAGTAGGAAAACAAAAAATAAGGGACTTTGTTACCATTAGTGACCTAAAGAAAACAATAAACGCCTCAAGTAGATGAGACAAGAGGCAAATAAAGCACATCTTTACTCTTGGCTCCACCAATGCCTTTTCACTTCTTTCCTGCATGTAGGAACTGCATGTGTAACTGGGAAGCAATCATTTTCTATGGCTTTTTCAGCAGCCATTAGGACACTCAGATAGAAAGCCATCTGATGCTTAACATAGCAAATGCCACCATAAGCATCCACAGTCCCCTTTCTTTTGCAGTTACACAGATATGAAGTGGCAGCAAGACTCAGAAGTAAATCCTGCTCACAGGGTGAGAAGTGGGGAGCTGAGAAACAGCTTTCACCACAGACCTTGGAATGCTAACAGAAGTCCCAATCCCCCCATCCAAAGTTCAGGGACAAGCTTTTGACTTTTTCAGCATCATTAGATACTCCAGATCTTCTCCAAAGGGAGCAGTATCTCTGAACAACTGCAGACAGTTTGATTTCTTCTCACTCCATCCTTTCCTGCGTATTTTTCCATTAGAGCTTTGCAGAGAACTGGCAGGATTAGGGAAGAACCAGATCTGAGTCTGTCAAGTTGTGGTTCTGTTTTCAGTGGTTATATATATTGTGCTCTGTGTTGAATTAAAACTACAATAAAAGTCCTCTCACTTGTTACCGTATTTGTGTAATGTTCAAATTAGATGGGAACAGTTATTTGAGAGAAATGAATCCAATACATATCCAAAAAGCCATCAGGTTTTAATATAGAAACCATCTACTAATCTATTGCATGGTTGAGTGGGGAAATTCGAGCAGATCTGTATTTCTCAGTGTCAAAGGATGGCAAAGCCAGCCCTTCCAACTATCATGTCTCTATTGCCCAAGATAACAAAACGGGTTTCAATAAACATACAGAGTGAAAATCTTCTGGGTAGGATCCTATTTTAATAGGAATTTTTGTTTCAAATGCTTGATCAGCTGCCTTCACATTCACAATGGAAGTCTTGGCACCCACAGGTGAAATGTTAGGAGGTGACCAGGCTAAGCAAGAGTTACCCGTGTGTCTCACTAGAATACTAATAGCTGCTACAATGGTTTTTGACGTTTAAATTGGTGTTAAATCATTGTTTGTTAACAAGGTGCTCCCCGCTAGCAGTAAAGATCAGAAATATCAGTTCCAACTGAACATGGAAAAGAATCCATAAAGTTTAAAACTGGAACTTAGCCACAAAAATTAGCAATCTGCATAAGCTGGGGCTTTTGTTCAACAATTCAGAAGACAAAGATCGGAGGCTGTTTGCTTTGGCAATTATGGCCCAGGGACTTTTAGGGACTGGTACACTTGTAAAGTTGGACCAGAATTTCAGTAAGTTACCAACATATATATCCAGTTTAAACAGTAACATCTCCAACCTGAACAACCCCTCTGGCAGGCCAACACCCAGCACGGTTGTCCTTTCAGAAAGAGAAAATTAAAAATAAGCTCTGCTGAAGAACTAAGTCCTGCCACGAAGAACCAATCCAACTGAATTCATTTCTCGTGTTACGTAGTTTATCAGGATCTTATCCATGGAACAGTTTGCTAAATTAACAACTCAAACAGAACAGGCTGCATTAAAATGTTGCGGGTCAGGGGAAAATTAACTCCAAAGTATCACACTCCGGAGCTCAAATTCTACACTTACGTTATGGTGGATTTACGCCAGGGTAAATGAGAGAAGAATTTGGCCCCTGACCTTCCCCAAGCAGGTCATTACAGTTGAAATAGTAACTGATCTTAGACAAACATTTTTGCTGCGAGGTATTTATTTCTGTATAAAGGTTTATGGAACATCATATTCTTTGCCCTTTAAGACTGATACTGACATATGTAAACACCACTGGGTTTGGTGTGCCATAGCTTAATCCAGCCTCTCTAAATCTGGCTAAAACAATGGAAATATCTTCTGAAACCATTGCGGGTTATATCCAATATAGTTAAAAACATCTGACTGCAACCGCAAATATGCTGGTATTTGGTTGTGCTATAAAAACATTTTTATGTCAAATACAACTGGGACTAATACAGTAAACTACAAGCACAGTTAACCCTTGGAATGAATCATAAGTAGATGCCTGACGGTTAAGGTAGCCTGCATTGGTTGCATTCTCTTATAAAGAGCATAAAAGGAAAGTAGGGCATAAAAAGTGATTACTAGTACTAATAGAATAATTGATATTTATATAGCACCTTCTATGATACACTATAAACACACCAGCAACATTATAAACTTCTGCAACTATTAGTTATGGACCTGGTCATGTCCTGCTTGCTTGAACAGCTCCCCAGGAGTGCCCAGATCCTGGGCATACACACACAAGGTCCATTTCAGCTATCACTATCACTAGACTGGGGTAGTGCTGAGCACACCTGACCTCTTGGTTTGCTGTTCTGCAGTTCAAGGCCCATAACAATGCTAGTGCACGGCACTAACACAGCAAGAACACCTCTTGCTACCTGTGTGAATCACAGAATCATCTAGGCTGAAAAAGAATGTCAGAGATCAAGTCCAACTATCAACACAACCTACCAAGTCCCATCACCAAATCATGTCCCTTGGAGACACACATAATGAAAATGTATTTGGTGTACAACTGTTTCAATGTATATTTTCAAACAGAAGCGTTATCTTAAAGGTAAACTTATATAAATGCATAATCGAAAACATCATGTTACGACGCGCTCAGGAGCCTATGCCCCATTATCTGAAAAGACTTAAGCACTGCAAATCTTAAACCTCATTGAAAGAGCTTTTGGACACAGGCTGCTGACACATCTTACTGTGGTGACATAGAGATACTGCCTGCTTTGCAAAAATTGCTCGTCTTATAACACTGCCACATCAGAAAGACTTCCCTGCCAACACAAGCATCTCAGCTCAAAGCCCCAACCACTCTGCTGTGTAGATATCCAATTGCTTTATATAGGCTTAGCTCTTACAATGTCAATGCCTTGGAAATCTACATTTATTCTAAATGGTATTATGATATTTATAAGGTATAAAATGTTTGTGTCATTCTTTGTTGCATTCCTAATTTTTGCACATAAAGGACATCTGGGGAATGAATGGATGGTTGCATCTACAGGGTCTCCTGATCTCTTCCCCACGTGACAGCAGCTAACTCAGAGGAATTGAACATAGCAAGAATGTTTCCACATACTTTGCTTTGTGTTTATTTGCACTGAATTTCATCTGCCAGTCGCTCAGTATCACACAGCTCCTCATAATTAGTTTTAATTGCCATTAGTAGGAATAATGGATCACAAGCAAACACACTCAGCTCATCACTGTGCATATCATTTATGAATAGGTTGAAGATCTCAAGGTCCAGGTCAGATCCCTGTTGAAATACACTACCACCCTTCTTTCGATGTGCAAACAGGCCATTTATTCAGACCCACTGTCTCCCATCTTTCAGACCTGTGGGTGATTACATCCTTCTGAGATGATTTAGGAATTTTGTCAGGTCCTTCAGGAAGTCCATACATATCACTTCAGATAGCTAATTCTTGTCCATGCAGTGGTGGCTCCTGAATGTGCTCCTACACTATTCCCTGGATGTGAAACCATTAAAGTATTGTTTCTTAACATAATACAAATGGCAGTTCTACATTTCCAAAATAAAGAAACAGGGCTGCTATGAATCCTGGCAGTAGTCATTTTACAGTTATGTGTAGAAACAATGCAAATAAGATAACCTTCTCCAGCTGCCTCAAAACGCAACCCTGTCAAATTTTCCTTGACCTTCACAACTAAGTCATCGGTAACTTTCTTCATACTTCCATTAATTTACAAACATTAGTGCCATCTGTTTTTGTATCAGGAAGCAGTTTGTGTTTTTTATTTGCACATTCTCTATAAACAATTTCATACTTGTAGTCTAACTGGTTTCGTAACTTTAAGACCATAAATGTGACTGAGGGCACTGAATACTCAGTTCAAAGCAGGTAAAGAGGCAGGTTCCTTACCTATCCATATATAAATACATTACTCTTCCAGCCTACATCAGACTTCTCAGTCTTTCTCACACTACTCCATCTATGAAGAGTATGAACAATACCTGGACCTGACTCCACTCCACTCAAGTCAAGAATAGTTTCTTCCAGCAGTGCCATAGAATAGTTCCAAAGGTACATATGTGTTGTTGTAAAAGCTGTCAGCTGTTCAGCTAAAGCTCTCAGCACCTTCCAGAGCCATGCTAACATCTCACCAGCAGTTAAACAATGAACCTAAATGTTAATGACTCAAATTACCATGCCTGAAAACATTATGAGAAAATACAGTAATTTTTTACCAAGTTTAGTTCAGCATTCAGCCTCGTGCTATGGATTTTACTCTCGGCTTAGTAATCAGAAGGCAAGCAGCAAACTTGCCATTAATAGCCAATATCCACAACAGAAAGAAAACAAGCAGCACCACTTAATACACACTGTCATTAGGCATCGTTTTTAGATGGGTTATAGGCACTCTTGAATTCTTCACCTCTGTGAAACCAGATTGGTAGATGCTTATTTTCTGAATGGATTATACTAAGCACACCCAAATGGTAAGGTTCTGTTATCATTGCACATCTAGGTTTATCGTTTCAACATCATTTCATAATCAATATTAAAAAAAAAAAAAAAAAGCAACAACACAAAACAGCTATAATCAACAAAATAAAGAACATTAGGAGCTTATCAGAATGATGCATTTGCTTACTTTGTGATCTGATTTACATATTTAAATTCACATTTCCCTTTTCCAGTACAGAAGAGATTTATGAACTAGATGAGAAGGCATAATGTGTATTTGACTTTTTGAAATCAATGACCTAGGGAAGCAGGCTTAATTATGTAACTGCTCTGATCTTCATAATTGAGACCATCCCATCTGTATTGTATCTCATATGTAACTGATAAAGGCAAATGAATGGGAGATGAATTTATTTGATTTTCATAACTCTCACAGCAGCTGGTCAGCAGGCTCAGCTCAACCTTCCCTACTAAGAGTTGCTCAGGAACACGGATGTTCTGATCTTTTATGTTAGAAAACATTTGGGAGGAAATGCAAGTTATTATCCAAAACAGACAGCTGGAGGGCAGGAAAAGTGGGGAGCAATTAATATGCATTTGCTATTCTAATTAGTCCACTGTTGAGGAAAAAAAAAAAAAAAAGTGGGATATGATGTGTCTATAATACCCTACCCCTGTCCACATGTATTTAAGCAGGAGGTTTATATATACCCTACTATACCTGTATGTATTTTAACTTGTTTTTATTAAGCAAGGGTCAGATTATAAAATAAAAACCTTGCTAAGGTCTGCTGAAGTGTCTATCATCCCCTTCCTTTCTCTCTTTCATCGCTGGAATAAATGCTGCCAGCATGGTAGTGCTGAGCAACAGCTGAGAAATGGAGAAAGACAACACAAAGCTGTCAAGCACTAAAATACAAGAACGCTCTCCTGCATATAAATATCCTACTGGCTCCAACAGGAGAAATTAGCAGAACGAGTGTGCACAACTGAGCTCACCTATATGGAGGACATCATCACCTAACTCTATAGAAAAAGGAAGAACACAGCCTTGTGCTGGGCCTGAGGGGAGCTTAAAAGCAGACTGTAGTTTTCAAAGCTGGAGATAAGTTGTTCTGTATTCTCTCCAGACTGCCTTCTTGGAGAACATGTACATAAAATAAACTTCACAGCAGAGGAATACTTGTCATGCTTTCCATACTGAAGCACACAAAGACTCCAAAGATTTCATTAATTCAGTTCATCCGCACTCTCAAACCTTTAGGCAGTAGGGAGTAAGCTATTTATTTTTGGTTTCTTGTAAGGAATTCACACTAGACTCACTGCTAAATCATTTTCCCTGTACTACTAGTACAGGAAATTAACTATAAATGAACTATGAAAACAAATCATTCTGCTACAATTTTCCACTGATATTATTTTACAGTTTTAGTACATTTAGGAAAAGCAATATAGATTAAAAAAAGAAAGTTACAACATTTATATACTGATCCTTAAATTATGCTCTTTCCTCTTTAACAGACTTTACTTAAAAGATATTTCTTATTCTGCAGTGGAATACTTAAATTGCAAGCATCCTTACAACTGTGGCATCATAACATGATAAAAATCGGTTCCTTGTATTCTTTACTATAAAGCAAACAGCCTCTGACTATTTATATAAGTAGAGATATTGAGATATTCTGGGATGTTAATGATTTTTTTCAACGCTTCCTCCTTGCACAAGAACCACTGTATTTCTTTGGTAAGATTAAACACCCAGGATTTATGCCTACATGTTTTTCACCTGTCTGAAGAAACAAGAGATGGCATACCTTACACATAGTACTCAGTTTTCTCAAAAAATGTTTTTAAGCAACACAGAAACGTAACTGTAGGGAAAGATGGTCTACGGTTCCAGGATTAGAACTCCCATGTACTGTTTGAAAACCCCCTGATAAATCCCTGCAGCAACTAAATGACAAATCATTTATATTATGTACCATTTAATAAATGATTGCTTAAATAATACAACTGCAGGTTAAAAACAAAAACAAACAAAAAAAAAACAACAAAACAAACAAACAAACAAAAAAAAAACAGAAATGACAATGCTCCAGTCTATGAACAGACATGAAAATGCTTACTCTTTCCCACCACAGGGCAGTCATTTAAGAAATACTGAGTATTTAGCTGAATGCACACCTGTGCACTCGCATCAGGACATTGTGGTCTGAAACACCAAGTGCCAGTGGCAGTGGAATGAGAGGGCAGCAAACCAAGCGCCTCTGAGCTGATGAACCACAAAAGATAGGTTGCAAGCGTCACTGCTCCCCACATGTTACAGTGCATGAACCATGTGGAAATGAGGTTATCCAATGCTAGGGATAACTTATGTAGGCTAGGGATGGTGGCTGCAGTCCTGTCCTCCATTTTAGTACAGTTCACCATTTCAGTAGTTAGGGTCAAATTCTACTGTGCAAATTTTGAGCTGAAATCTTCACAGTGATACAGTATGCTGTTTTCTTTTCCTAACAGTATGATAACAATGGTTAGAGCTGGTGGAGAAACCAGGTTATTCCAAGAAGAAGAAGAAGAAGAAAAGAAAGAAGTCAACAAATAACCCTTTGAAAACTGCAACTGAGAAAGTTGTTTTCTCTGAGAAATCCTGAAATGGCTCTTCTTGTGTTAAATCACACCTTAACTGATCTCAGTGCAAACCTCTCACTTCCTTCACTGGAGGTACCATTCCACTTCTTGTTGTAATTGCTTTCAAAATAACATTTCTCTGCAGACAAAAACCAAGCAAACAACAACAACAAAAAACCTTTTCCTTTCACCCTCCCCCAGTAGGAGTTGCTTTTTGCCAGAAGCATTTTGGTCAGATCTACAAACGAGCTGTAGACAGAAGCCATGAACAGATGTCCTCTTCGGGACCCCGCTGTGAGTTGGAAGAGGTTGCTGCTCTCAGCTGCTCAGCACCATCCCCTACTCTCCTCATTAGGCATCACCCCTACTGATGTGCTCATTGAACAGTTTGTACAAACATTTCCTACACTGTTCGGCTTCAGGCTGAGCCAGTAATCTTGGTGCAGACCAGCACTAGCGAGACAAATGTGGCTGGTTTTGCTTAAAGCAAACAAGGGAGATCCTACAGAAATTTGCGTGTGAGTAGACAGAGAGGATGGCAGCCTTTGGCAGGGTAAGAGCAGAGCTTCTGCTTTTGACTGGGCTGGGTTTGGAGAAGGCTGTTCATATCTAAAAATGTAGCAGTTCCTCCTGGGTGAAATGTGCATGCTTGGTTTGACTTCAGGAGGCACCTGGCCTCAAGGCATTTAACTAGAACAGCATTTGTCCCTCAAATGATTGTACAGACACTGAAAGCTACTAATGAATACCAGAGAACAGCAACAGTCGGAGGCAAACTAAGCCACAGTGCAACATCCCACTGCAAAACACATACTTGCCTATTGCTTAACATCAGCGTACCCTAACAGCTTTGCAGCTCTTGTGTGTATTTTGGCCTCTACAGTCTACCCTGCACAAATCCTGTGCTGGAGCCCAACTGCCTGCACCAGCCAAACAAACAAGCAAACCTCCAAGGTGAAAGCATTCCTTTAAGGATTCCAGAAACATTTATAGGAGTTCTCACATCCCCCTAACCACAACAAATAGTTAGTCAAGTTACCTCTGTAAAGCAAACCGATTTTTATTGTTTTCATTCAAACAGCCTTAAAATAGAATTCTTGCCTGCTTTATTTTGTCAGATATAAAGAAAACTGAGAAACTGTATCCATTGTTCCTTAAAAGAGCTTATTAGTGAAACAAAGACCTTTTTTTCCCCAGTGAGTGCTGTTTGTGCAGTTACTTCATGACATTTATTTGGATTCGGTCCCAGGGGAAAAAGGCCAAATTCAGTTTCAGCATTTGCCTACTACAGCATAAACACTGTCATTAGTTAACAGATCTTTTTTGGCGGCTCTATGTAGCCTCCAACATCAAAGCACGTGATATTCACGGAATAATCAAAGCAACATATGTACACTGAAGCACGGTACGTACATTATTTTCTCAGTAGCCTAGCAATCTTCAGAAATTTGAAGAGGTTCTGCTAGGCCTTGAGCCAAAGCCCTTGCAAGTTAATGGAATTTGTTTTTTTTTTTCCTTCGACATCAGTAGATGCCGAGTCTGGCCTTTGAATAATCGCTGCCATGTTAATGGTAAACTGCTTTCTATTTTTTTTGCATTAATTTCCTGCTCAAAGAAGACACAGGACTGAAAGCAGTGAAGGATGAAATCATTTGCCCTGTTTCTTTGCCCAGGCTTTCTGCACTCTGGGTAACAGTGCTCAAATCCCCCTTGGGGCTTCCCTGCTCATCTTGACCACACGATGGAAGAGTGGCTGCATACTTCCTTTGCTACAGCTCTTTTCTTTGCTAAGGATGCTTTTGGGAGAACAAATAACTGCAAACTGTCACATTGGTTTTTGTGCTGTGCGCTACAGAACTGGGAACAAGGCTGATCTTATATCTTCTCTGACACCAATCTGCTAGCTGCCATTTCTCCTTTAGGCTTAAGACTCACTGCTAGACTTCTGGAGATCTTGCCCTTGCCTCCCATTTTTCAACCCTCTGACAAGGCACTGCCTGTACTTTTAGCTTTTGCATAATATCACAGCTCCTTTCCAGATCCCTCCCAGCCAACCTCCCCACACACCCAAAACACTCTCCCAATACAGATAAGTTGGCTGAAGCTGCTGAAAGAAGGGCCTTGAAAGAAGAGGCTTTACAGACACTAACCATGGTGATTGGTTGCTGCCTTAATAACCATTAACTCTTATTGAATCTAAGGAAATCACTAGGACAGCAGGAAAAAAAAAAAAAAGCTGGATGTGAAAATTAGAGGATAATATGGGGCAGAAAAATTTCAGGTGGTGTTTGCAAAGTCACCAGTATAACTGACTTCTCTTAATGCCACTGGGAAAAAACTTCAGACTAGCTCTGAGAGTTGCTAGATGATATGCTTAAGATGTGTTAGATTCCATTTCGCAATACTAGAAAAGACAGCTTTTTTTTTAGTTACGAACAACAAAAAGGACTAAAAGCAAGCACACGCATGGGAAGCCAAATACACTCTTTAACCTGGAAGAGGAAGGTGGCCTGGTAAAGATTTCATTTGAATTAAAGAATCATTAAGGTTGGAAAGACTACTGAGAACATCCAGTCCAACCACCACCCTATGCCTGTGACCACTCTAGACCACATCACTCAGTGTGACATCTACCCTTTTCTTGAACACCTCCAAGGATAAAGGCTTAACCACCTCCCTGGGCAGCCTGTTCCAACGCATCACCAAACTGCTGGTCAGCCAACTCAAGTGCTTGGAAGGAACCCTGCTTTTTCTTTTTGGCTGTGTCTGTCCCCACGTGTGCACCAGGTCCAGGTCTTTGTTGCAGCCTCTGCTGTGCTGCCATGTCACAAATAATAAATGAGGTGAGTATAAAGCAAAGTATGGAAAACAAGACTAATATTTAGTAAAGCTTTAAATTTCACTGACTGAAATGACTATGAATACATGGTCTGATTTAGCTAAATGAAATTTATTTTGATGAAAGAAGTCTGCTTACTTGCAAAGAGGTGCAGTAGACAAGATTTGTTGAACTTGAAAAAGGTGTCAGAGTTGGCTTTGGAGAGACATATATCTTTACAGAGAGTGAAACCTAAAACTAAAACCCCTTAAGGATCAATGATAAGTAGATTATTGTCAGCTGAGTGAAAACAGTTCTGAAAAAGAGAGTGAGAGTGTGAGGGGTGGAACGCCTGGACAAAAAGCTTCAACAATGTTTGAATTTTACAAGAAGCAACTTATGGAGTATAAAGAAGGCATTCAAAAACATTAAATACATGAAGGTCAAATGGCAAATCATAATGAATTTTAAAAGAAAATAAATTTAAGACATACTTGAAGGATGAAAATAAAATGAATTTAGTGGAACTATTAAAGACAAGATCCAAATCCCAATGAAGTTGGTGGAAAGACAATCACTGACTCCTACAGAGTTGGACTGGGACCAAAGAGAACAACAAAGAAATTTCCAGTGACTGAAAAAGAATCAAGAAAATCTCAGTGGTTTCTTCACATCTGTATTTGATAACAAAGAACACTGGCAATGCTCATGAAGGATGTGTTTGTGGGTACTAACGAGGACAAAGTAAAAGAATCTGTGTAGCAACCAAGTGAAGGAACAAAATAAAGATAATAAGAAACAATGGATTACATACAGAGATGAAGCACGGCACTGTGTGAGTTTTTTTGTGCACAAATTTTTGTCATGCTACGTTGAGGAACGTCTAACACATAGGTACTACATGGCATTTCTGAGCATGCTGTGCATCTCATAATTAAATGTCAGTAGCTAAAAATCAAATGGAAAGCTAATTTATGTCTTGTTATTTTTTTTTTTTAAATGTTCCCTATTTTTAAAGGGTTAAGACATAGTTTAACAAGAAATTAGCAAATTAAAATTATCCTTTAAAAATGACTTGCAGAAAGTCTTCCTTCGCAAAACAAAAGGAAAACCAAATGAAGGAAGACATGACATTATTTGTGATGAGATAGAAAGGATTTGAGCTGAAGGTCTGGACAACTGCTTGATTAAATCCATAAAAACAATAAGTAAGCTAAAGAATTTCTGAACGTGAAATACTGTGTGTGATATAGGCATAGAGCACATTAGATTTAAATATTTCATTAGTGCAAGGAGTTTAGGCATGCCTGAACAAAACTCTACCTTTGTGTATGAACATGCCTGCTGGCAATCTACACTTCTTTGCCTCAACACATCTTTAGGAATTGCAGTGAATTGTAGACATATAATTTCATAGACTATCACCTTAATCATCCTTTTCTATGCTCCTCCTTTGTTCCTGCAAGCCATCGTCCCAGACAAATACAAAATTCTGGACTGGTGGATGCCACTGCAGGCTAACTACAAATTGCTAAAGGTGTTTTCTACTGTACTTTGCTTTTAATTCTCCTTTACCTGCTAAGACTGTTTCATTTGAAGAAATTGGGAAGACGGGATTAAGTGCACTGAATATGCAGCAGAGTGAAGGAAATAAAATGGTATCTAGAAAGACAGACAGCAGTGCTGCTTTACAGAAAACCATCAGGATTCAATTGGATAAAAAAAGAGAAGAACAAACTGTTCAGAAACATAAACATGCAGTGCAGTGTTTTAATCCATGAGCCCAACCTGACTGCAGTTCTTCCATTGGTTAGTCCTTGTGAAACTGCTAATCTCCTGACCCGGCTGTGAACCATTCCCTTCAAAAGCAATTCCTCTGGGCATTGGGCTTCTGATTATCCAAGAGAGCCAGATGCAGGCAGAAGACCTGCGCTGCATATTTTAGACGCTATTGAAATGCAAATATACATAAGGTATACTCCTATTTTTCCTGGAGACACATATTTCAAGTTGTTTCATTTACAATGCAAATGTATCGTAGGAAAGTATTGTGCTCTGAAGCCCCAAGGAGGTACCTTACTCTCAAAGGACCAAAACAAGGAAAATTTCCCTCCTCTATGGTTTTGAAGGTAGGCAGGCTTGCAATAATGCCTTGCAGTACAAGCTTCAGTGCTTCAGTCTGCGCTCCTTTAAAAGTCCAAAAAGATGTAGCTTCTGGCTTTCCATTATTTCCTCTACGAGATGAGTTCCACTACGTCAGAACTTTTCTCTGTGATCTGTAATATGTAGCCCTACTGATACTTAATGACATAAACCACAACAGATGGCTGGCACAGCACCGTGCTAAACTAATAGCAACCCTTTTAGGCATTTAGAAGCTTCAGAAATCTCAGAGGGATGCTCTAGTATGGACGGTTACTGACACTAAAGGGAAACGGCAAACTAACATAAGAAGATAATTTTGACCCGCTTCAACTGTGTTTTTACCTGTCATAGTTACCATTAAAAAAATAAATTTAAAAATAGGGGAAAAAAAAAAAAAAAAAGGAAAAAAACCCAACAAGACAAAAATTCCCACCCAGTCAACCCACTGTTTTATATATTGTTCTTTCAGAGGCAAATTAATAGGTACTAGTGTTTCATGACACTGCTTTGCTTCATGTCCCGGCTGCATATTTCTTAGGGAAGGGACCTGAACATCCAGGGTTGGGGTCCTAGCAGGGAGCAACAGCCCAGTGTCCAAATGCACACTTTGGCAGCTGTCAGGTAAGGAAGCAGAACTGGATGCTGGAATGACTGAAGACCTGTCTGACAACAACAAGAGCTTCTCAATTTACCATTTTAAAATCTGAAACAAAAGTCACCTTTGATTATTTGCCCTCTCAGCCTCTCCTTTCGCTTCTCCCCACCCAGTCTCTCCCCAGTCCCTCCAGAACACAGACATTTTACTTTCTTCCAACCAGAGCTACCAAAAATTAACCATTGCATTTTAAAATCCTTTCATTTTGCTCCTCGCTTTCCTCTGGCTGTGAAATAGGACAGTGATGTATTATGTGCCTTGGCTAACGATGTTCCAGTCTGCACTGCTGCAGCGCTTCCAACAACCCGTCACTGTGCCGCTTTGGCTCAATCCATTTTATGAAATGCTACTGTATTTTCTTACATGAATAACAAACAATGCCCCCAAGCTGTGGGGTCCTAACAGGGAGCAGCGATGCTGGGGAAGACTAATAATGGGGAAACTAATAATGCCAAAGCTTGAGCTGCAGGAGCACAAGTTTGAGTTTCTGTCATAATGGAATCTGGAGAGCTGCTGATTTCAGAGAAACAGTGTATTAAACAGGCTTTTATAGCTGGAAGGAGAAGGCTTCTGTGAGATTTTAATGAACAGACCATTAGGGCCCAGGTTATAAATAAGTTACTTGGTAGACTGGTACGTACACACACTCATGTAACATTTGTCTTGATTTTATTTCCTGCGATTACAACCCTTGATGCAATGACAACTAAGAAGCACAGGGACCTGGCAACCACTTCTCCAAGGCAGAAGCTCTCGGCTATGCAGCTGTAATGTGCAAAAAAGGATGGGCTGAACCCATGCAAACACAAGTTTAAAACAATAAATACTGCAATACTTCAACGCTTCTATGAAGTAAATGTGAAATGCTAGGCTACATTTATGTATGGCTGCATTTATTTTGTAAATCAAGCACCTCTCTTTTTCCTCCCTCACCGCTTCCCCTAGCCAGGTGCCTTTTGTTTTTCCATTACACAGTTAAAAGCACCAAGCTGGTGTCCAGCACAGCCCTCTAACATGCACATCATACCTTAAACTTTTGGTAGGGTAACAGAAGGATGTGTAGATGGGAAATAAGAAAGCTTCCTTCTATAAATTTTCCATTTCCAATTCAAAAACTTAAAAAAAAATAAAAAATAAAAATAAAAAGGCAGTAAATGTTGTTATAGAAGAGGTCAGTTCTCAAGCCCACACCCGGAGCTGGAAGACCACCAGGTCTGGGCCTTCTCATTTGAGTCTTTCTTCTTCTCCAAAGCTACCAGCTGGGCTGGAAAAACATTCTTGAAAAGAGTGGGTAAAGCTGGTATATCGTTATACTTTGATGGGTTTTCCCTCCTTTTTAGTGTTTGCCAAAACAGAAAATCTAGGTCATGGAGAAACATCCAAATCAAATAGCAAACTGCCTTGGCAAGAAAAGCCAGAAATGCCAGGGAAAGAAGGTACAGCTTTAACATATTTATCAGCCTTTTTAAAATGATTTTTCTTGGTCCTTGGAACACTAACTGTGTAAGAAAATATATATATATATATATGAAGGCAGAGATTTGAAAGAGAAACAGTGATAGATCAGTAAATACATAGATGGTATGTTATATTAGGTATTTTTTGAGTACTTTTCCAAAATATGCCTGAGTTGTTATGTGTTCAGCTCTGTGAACTATTTTTGGTACTTGAATTAAATAGGAATTTTTCCAGCTGTGTCTGATTGAGTAGAGCCTGACCACAGCATTGCTATAGCATATTCAAGTCCAGTTTTCTAAAGCACAGCTCCTTGGGGATTACAAAGGCCAAGTAGTCTGAAGTTGTCTTCCTGCAGTGTTGTTTAACTGCGCTCTGCCACCTAGTTTAAAACCCACCTGTTTATCTTAAAGAAAAAAATTGGAGAACACATTCAGTATCTCTGAATCTCAGAATCTTCTGCCAATCTTCTAGAGTCTTGCTGCCAGACCTCAGTGGAAGCTACACACCAGCTGGGAAGTTTCTTTTTGCCTTTCTATTGCTAAAGGTAGGCACAGCGCTAGAAAATATTTTGTCTCTTTTTTTTACGTTCCCAGTAAACATTAACAGATGTCAGCACCAATCTTAATCTAAAATAAAACTCATTCACACACCACAAAACCACTCTTCGCTATTACCATAACGTGAGATGGCCTTGGCCTTCAAGAGCATCGATCTGCTGATGAATGTAGTGCTATATAGTTTTAAAGCTGGCACAGAAAGAATGAACAGCAGCATTCAGCACTTTAAAAAAGCAAGGGAAGTATCATTATCTTGATGGCACAGAAAAAAGGGACTAATTCCCCATGTTCCTGCTCGTTTCAAAAGAACCTGAAGACCCCTCAAGAGATGCTCAGCACGCTGCATAGCAGGGCTGCTCTTTGATTAAAGTACAGAAAATACAAAAATAAACTAGGTATTGTTTTTTTTTCCCCCCATTTTAAACAAGCACGATCTCAGTCAAGCTATGATTTTAGACATTAAAAAGAACATTTTTTTCAGTAACATGCAGGAGTCACCCGGGTAAACTGCAAATCTTTGAGAAATAAGGACTATTCTGGACAGAAAAGATGTGAGCTGTGGAATCCTCAATAGGAAAAAAAACCTCTGCCTCATTACCTGAAGCTACATTTAACAGAAAACACCACCTTCTCCATGTGGTTGGTAGTACTAGCCTGGCTTTCTTTAGTGGTTGCTTTGATGTTCTTAAATGTGCACTATATTAAAGAATTCCAAATAAAATGTCCAGTTGGCTCCTTGATGAGTTATTATTCATAAGCAAATGGGGAGGTCATTGTGAGGACACCATGGGTGTAGCTGAGGTTAAGCACATTAAAACTCAGAGTTCTGATTTCTAATTTAGGCATCACAGTTATTATTTCTTCCTGACCAACCTGGAAACCAAATACAAGAGTTCACCTCCTCCTTTTATTGCTCACAAAGTTTAGTCACATTTTCCATTTATCATATTATCACCACATAATTGCTTACAAATTTTCACAATTAGCCTTTGACACCTTGATAGACTTCAATACACAGTATTCAAAAGCAGTAAAAAAAAAAAAAAAAAAAAAAAAAAAAGGATTTTAGAGTTTTTGTCTCCATCAAAACTAAACAAGATATAACCTCAAATTTAGAGCCTATTTTTTCCCCTATCATTAGTGCAAAAGTCCTTTTCAAATCATTTACTTAGAGCTTTTCAAGGACTCCTCAGATATTCCTCCCTTAGAAAGCAGACTGACCTGGTTTCTAGCATTCCTCCTCACCAGTCACTTCAGCTCCAGGTCCTTGTTACAAGCACCCACATGCCAGAAAGAAAGCAACTGGCTGACTTTCAGAGGATACTGAAAATTGAAGCACCTCAAACTGAAAACACCAGCTATCATCCCCAAAAACATAACACTTATTGTCTCTCTATTATAGAATGGTTTGGGTTGGAAGGGACCTTTAAGACCATCTATAGTTCCTCCTTCCCTGCTATAGGCAGGGATACCTCCCTTTAGACCAGGTCGCTCAAAGCACCAACGAGCCTGGTCTTGAACTCTTTCAGGGAGGGGGCTCTCACAGCCCCACTGGGCAACAGTTCCTGTGTCTCACCACTCTCACAGTAAAGAGTTTCTTCCAATACCAAGTCAAAAACTACTCTCTTTCAGTTTAAAGCCATTTCCCCTCATCCTATTGCTACCTGCCCTTATGAAAAGTTCCTCCCCAGTTTTCCTGTAGGCCCCCCTCTAATCTCATTTACTTTGTGCCACTGTATGACTTGCTTCCAGTCTAATAATACCCATGCTAAAATCCTTCTGCCTTTTAGTTCAGAAACTGTACATGAATATACACATGTAGCCCAAAGATCTTTGCATAAAAAGCAAAAAGCCTACCCTCTCTGCAGCCTGGCTTGCTGGTAAAAACTGCTAACTATTTTACCATCTGACCAACTGTTGATATCCTGCTGATGTGCATATTTGATTTTCCTGGCATTCTGTGAATTTAAACGTTCTGGGCACAGAATCAACACTCTGGTAATTTCCTTACACTTTGGCTTCCCCAATGACAAAGGCAAAGGAACAGAGAAAGCCTTCCATGTGCAGATTCCCTCCAAATTCAGTTCAGTAAGTTTAGTTGATATTGATGTGGTCAAAAAACAGGAAAGTTTTTTTGTATTGCAATATACATTCTTATTTCTGTAATGTTATTTTTTAACCTGCATCAGACAAAACTTTACTGAGATTCTGAAAGACTGAAAATATTTTCAGGGAATTTAATTAAGCAGAGATAAAAACAACAAAACCGATCAAAAAAGAAATTTCACCCCAAGATCAATGCAGCATTCTTCATCCCATATAGCAAAAGCACAGTTTATCTACAACTGCAGAACTGAAGCTTTACCAACTGAGGGGACGTCTGTGTCTTTTAATGCTTCTCTGATTAACATCCTTTTCTAATACTGTCGAAAAACAAAACAGACACCAACTCTAAATTAACTTGTCAGCATCTGTGAGATGTGAAGCTAAAGAGAAAAATACAGAAGCTAAAAGAGGCCAGAAACAGAGATTTTGTATATCCATGATGTTTTCTTCTGCTATGTTGACAACCTCAATCCGTCACTACCAATAACCAAAAGAGACGCACCTGTAGTAACTCAGAGCCTGGAAATCAAGCCTTTAAACATCAACTTTAATTAACGTGCCTCTACGTCACCTGACATACCTCTGAGCTGGAAAAGAACTGTATATGAAAGCGTGTTTGTTTTACTTTGACGTGCTTTGCAATAAGAAATTTCAATCTATATTTATCTAAGGATTCCAGTAGTAAGTCTTGAGTTTGTGGCAATTCAGAGAATGTTTTCAAAGTGCTGTTGTTCCTGCCCTCGTAAAGCTTCCCTTATGATTGAATGTTCGGATCTGGTAAAACCCTGTGTCTCTTTAGTGCTCACAGATGTGTCAGAAAGAAATTTAGTAAATGCCTGGGTTTTATTACTGCTCTGCTGATTCCTTTTCTGTGGACATTCCAAAATGCAAGTTAAATCCAATGGTGAATGTATCTTCCAGATATTCACATTAAAGGACATAATTCATGTAACATAAAACATGCAACCATAACAAAGCCATAAGATTTAAAAACAGATTTTTTGGAAGCGAGATCTAATTTCATTCCACACAAATGTTCTCAATTCAATTCTTCAAATAAAAATGTGTGGATGTGTATGTTTGTTTTTTTTTATACAAAAATATATGCAGATGAAGGTACAGCTATGCAAGAGGTACTACCACATTCCGCTAGGTAGATGCAGGTGTAACTGACCTCCTCTGCAGGAGTGTTTTACAAAGCCCACATCAAAATTAAAATCTACTGCAGTGTTTTGTTCATTTCCTGACTTTGAACCATTGATGTAGTGGCTCCTGATGTTTCATGGTATCACAGTTAGACCTTAGAACTATCAGCATGATAGAAAACCACCTACATGTACAGCCTCCCCATCCTGTGTGACCCATCTATAGCATGATGCCCCCCCCCCCCTTCACAGTCCTTCATACCCCTAAACACACAAACCAGATGTAAAGGTAGTATGGAAATGCAGGTATACTGAATGCCAAATTCACAATTTGATAAAGATTACAGGTATTGGCTGGGATTAAATAAAACAGGATTAAGAATCCGTGGTTACTTAATTAATTAACTTTATGAATAATAAAACAACTCACCACACTGTTTTACAAGTACCATGGGTAACACCCATTGACTTCAACTGTATAGTGAAATAAAGATTATGGGGTTAAAAATCTTCATTTTTGATTACATCAACAGTTACGTATGTATTCATGTGCTCTTATACTTTCTTCCAGTCCTCTATAATGTTAAGAGTTTGTAAAACGTTTCAAAAGTAGGGATTCCATATTGCCATCTTTGATGATATATCCTTGCACAGTGGGAAACTTTCTGTTTGGGCAAGGGAAAGAGGACAAGAGTATAAAGAATTTATCTCTGTGTGGAACAAAAGCAAGAAAACCCAGTGCACTGTATTCGACCACAACACTGAAACTGGTAGGAAAATGTTTTAACTACTCAGTACAACCCCACAGGCTCTTAATCTTTTATATAATTGAGATAATGTAAGGTTGCTCAAAAAATGCAATGTTTCATCTAATAAAATGCAGATAAGATTGAAACTAAAATCATCCTTGCTAGTCTGCATGGAGTCATGCTAAATGTACCACAGAGCAGTGCTAAAATCAGCATCTTGATTTTATAACTTTGTTCTGCTTTTTCAAATATGGAATAGGTTACTTATGTTACCAAAACGGACTTTCCTGTGATATACGACTAATAAACACTGATGCTCAAGCACCTGCAAAAGAAACAGTGCTGCTTTGTAGTCTCTGCCACGAACATTTCACCTTCTATCATCTGAAAAGATCTCAAATTCTTCTCATCAAAGTGCGTCTTATTAAGGAGAGGAGCCTACTTCAGTGGATTAAACACGTTACAACATTCCCTCCGTTTAATCTTTCTGCATTTTCCTCTGAAAAGGACGCTGTCACATATGAAAATACTGCGCCTTGATGCGACTTCTGCACTGAAGCAAACTACGTTTTCCACCCATGCTTCTGCCTTTGTTGTGGTTCACTGTCTTTGAAAATGGGCTCTTCAGCTGCACTGGAACTAATTCTCATCCATCATACTACAGACCCAAAAGTTATATTTCACAAAATCATAGCTTAATTTCATAGATTTCGATCAATCAAAACAAATCACTTTTATGCCTGTGCTGTGATTAACCGGATGACAGTGCAGGTGCTGAACATCCACAGAGGTGCTAGAGGGGGAGAAGAGTAGCTTCTCCTTCCATGTCTCAGGAAAATTAACTGTGTTGGCATGGCAAGGAGAATTTAACATTAACCATACTGAAGTAGATGCTATTTGTATAGTGCTAGCATAAGACAGAGCTGTCTTATCCCATTGAGTCTCTGTGACTGAGGACCTGCTTCTCTTTTTACTGTCCTATAACCAAAACAGCTGTGAAATACATCAACTGTTATGAGATGAGATCCACCATACTCGAAAAAAATGCTATAGCAGTTCAGAGTTAGTCAGTTCTGACACAAATTACATGTGGCACACACCATCTGGCTTCCTCAAAAAATGCAAGGAGCTGGCTGGAAGGCTGCACCTCCTCTCGTGCCTGAGAACGATCAGAGAAAAGCAAGCCGGAGCAGCAGAGATTTGCTGCAGGTAATGGTAGCAGGGTATAAAAAATGACAGCTGTCAGAAGGATCCTGAACTTGTTTCAAAAGGCACACTAACAGAAGGACCTTTGATAGTTAAAGATTCTGTAAAGCAAAGGAAAAGTACAGGACAAACAATAAATCACCCAGCTCCTTAGAAGTCACCCTGCTTTGAAAAAAATACTGTGAATTTTATGTAAGAAAAAAACATTTCAAAGCATTCAGTGTAAAGCCATATGCAGAAAGCATTTGTGTATAGTGTAAACTTGAGTGAACTCTTCTGTTCTGTACCTTTGGGACCCAGTTTGGCACCATTTGACCTCCAAGGAGTTCTAATGAAAAGCATATCAAGCCAAAGCACGGGACTTCTTCACGTTAGCACTGCACATCACTAAAGGAACAAATGCTTTTAAAGTACTATTGCACCTCCTCAGATACCTGTAGGGTCTCTGGTAAGAGCGTATTACTCAAGATGGTAGCATAAAAGTTTGAAAACGCAGCTGAACTCTTGTAGTTTTCACACATATAAAGAAATGCCCACAAAGCCAATTGCAAAAATTCAGCTTGTGAAAAAGACTATTGTTATGTTTTTTTTTTTCATGGAAGAAGTGCACCTCGTTACAAAATACCAGGTGTTGAATATGAATACATAATCCTATTCATCTTCTTTGTAGCACCAGTTTTCCTCGACTGTAGGAACATAATTGACACTCAAGGTAAACTCACTGTTTTCTTATGGTCTATATATTGAGTATAATGAAAAACAAAGAATAGGACCTCTTGCAGATAGGGATTTCTCTCACTGATTGCTCACCTCTGATTCTTTCTTGAGATTTTCCTACAACATTTTGTGATCTGCTCTGTCACCATCTCTCACTCTTTTGATTCTGTACTTTTCTAGTGAGTGACAATTAGAACAGGAATTTCATCTCAGAGGCCCACAGGTACAGAAAATTATAAGGCTCCTACTCCAGCAGAAAAAGTGTTAAAGAGGTGATATGAAGGTATGTGTCTTCTGAACTGCAATTAGATAACACAGTACTCAAATGACTGGTTACTCAAAGGATTATCAGGCACTTTAGCCCAAATGTACTTTTAAAAATGTAAAATAGGCATTGCAACATGTATTTGTACAGAAATAAGTTTCTGATAAAAAATACCACACTAACACTTGGTTGCATAAAATTCTCAACTAGCTTTTGAAAAGAAATATAGGATAAAGTTTTAAATAATGAGAATTGTAAAGAGAATTTCTCCAGCAAATCTACATACGCATTTCTCATAAGCAGGAAGCTCTAGTTGGTGCGAGTAATTGAAATTTACTGGCAATGTAGGTGCTACTGTACTTCAGTGTGACGCTGCCTAACTTGCTACTTGTGCTCCTACTCCTGATCTTAGAAGCAAGGTCATGATCTTACAACCTCAAAGTTAATAGGCAGCTTTTGCATACACTTTGAAGTGAGCTGAAGTGAGGCTTGAAGCTATCATGGATATACTTCGGCTCCTTTAAATCAAAGTGACTGAAGGAAGGGCTTAAATACTTCAGAGGGGAAGATGGCAAAAGCTCTGCCCTTTGGAGCCACAGACCAGAAATGGAAATTCTCACTTTCTGAAGTAACTCCCATTCCCTGCTCCTCTAGAGACTTGGCCAATGCTAGAGAATTTATTACATTTTCTCTCCCATTTTTCTCTTTATACTGCAAGATGTTTGTAAAAGATAAACAGCTTCACTGTGAAAATATACATGTAACAACAGTCTGTGGAAAACACTCAGTGTCAAAGCTCCTCCTCAGTATTTATCTAACTGTCTATTCGTTATGAACAACTGGTTACTTCAGTTAGGGAAAAAAAAATAAATAATAATCCAGTAAAACATTATCCAGAGAACAACTGGGAGAAATGTATAAGCACGGATGAGTGTTTAAACTGGAAAACAATGGAAAGAGACATAACGTTTATCCTGGGAAGAAGTGACACATTAAATGCCACATTAAATCACATTAAATGTCTCACATCACATTCTGATCTCTAGATTAGGAAGATATGGATTTGAAGGGCGGACTATTCAAGGATAACAAACTGGTTGAATGGTCACAACTAGAGGTTTGTGGTTTATGGTTCCACATCCAGGTGGAGGCTAGTGATGAGTGGTGTCCCCCTGGGATTCCTTCTTGGGACTGGCGCTCTACAACTATTTTATCAATGACACAGACAGTGGGATCGAGTGTATCCTTAGCAAGTTTGTGGATGACACCAAGCTGGGTGGTACAATCAACATAATAGAAGGGAGGGATGCCCTTCTGAGAGACCTGGGCAGGCCTGAAAAGCGGGCCCATGAGAAGCTAAGAAATTATCAGTTCTCTTTACCAACAATAATGGACAACTACTATCTCTTTATGACAAACTGGTAAAACAGAACCCTAAGTAATCGTCCGTGTTGAAATGTGAAGCGCTTTTGTTACTTTCTGCCATAACATGAGGAAATCCTCGGGAGAATATGAAAGCTTGTTTGGCTGTGTGTCAACTAACATATGTTCAAGAAACAATACCATGATATGAAGTCTTGCCTGGATTCTGAATGCTTCACTGCAATGTCAACACGTTCTCCTTTCCCATCTCCTTCCCAGACATCCCCGCCTGCCTGCTCTCTTTTACTTTCCTTTGGTCACATCCTGTTCAAACCTGCCTTTGAGGGTGCCTGCCAAGTACCACTCCATGCTTTGGTCTATTTCTCAGATCCCTGCATGAGTTCCCCAGCAGATTCAAACCACTAAACATCAGGTGTATGACAATTACTTATTTAGCTTTTTGGCCTTTCCTCACCAATCTTATATTTAGCATGAGCTACACTGACAGTAGAGCAAAGAGGGTTATCACCTTGACCTAAAGGCTGTTGATCCAGTCACAAAGAACAAATTGGTCTCAGAATACAGAAGACAAGCAGCAGATTCAAGGATGTAAACTGAGTGATGGGATACTAAGAGAAATTTGATGCACCCATATAATAAAGACCAGACCTCCAGGTGGATTTGGGTCTCATCAAATCTAAATCAGGAACCCCATCCTCTGCCAATGTGGCCTTCCCACATCAGAAAGAGAGGAGTTGACTCAAACAGAATCACTGCAATCTGTGCTTGGAGCTGCTGTAACCAGTCAAACACAGTGTGGTTGAAAGAACTACATACCAGCACCTCTACAGACACAGGTATCCAGCAACTTGTGAGAATCACCAAGTTCCCAGCCTGTGACATAGGGAGATGCCTGTGTTTAGCTGTGAATTGAAGTGATACACTATGAAAAAGAGCACAAAGAAGCCATGAGTCAAGTCTTCTGAGCTTCCCTGATGCCTAGAACACATCACCATTCCTCCTTTCACTTCAAAATAGCAGTGACTTCCTTATTTCTTTTATTGATTCCTTTCTAAGCAGCATTTGCAGTTATTTTTACTGTGTGGGATTTGGTCCTTTGACTAAAACACAATTAAGACTTCTACACTGGAGAATATGAGAGAGAATTTACACAAGGATCTACCTTGCAGGCTTCATAAATGCACTTACAGCTCTAATCACAGCCTGTATCCCCTAATCCGTACTGCCATGTGAGATTTATCAGTGACTTCCTAACTACTATACAACAGTGCTGACTGCTGAAAAGGAGTAAAAGACTGGAAGGAAATCTCATGGGTACTGCATAAATGAATGGGACACGTGGGACACCGCTGCTTTTCAGCAATCAACACTATAATATGTAACTTATTGGCACATAAAGCAAGCTTCTGAAGTTGTTTAGCCCCGATTTCACTGCAATGATCTAATCTTTGGGAATTTTATGTTTTTGTCCTGGCAAACTGTCCAGTCCTCATCCCTGGAGATACGGAAGTTAAAAATTTCTAGCCATACGTGGATTTCAGGGCATGCGGTCAGGGACCTCTGTGTTCACACACTAGGCAGGATTTATACATAGAGAGACCAAAGGCCATGGCAGTCATGATTCAACTGTCTGTATAAAAGTTGGAAGCCTCCTAAAAATAAACTCACAATTGTTTTAAAAGTAAAACAAATAAGAGAAACAAAAATCTATACCTACATATGAAGATCTCTGTTCAACAACCTACTTAAGCAGAATATAAATCTTAAGCAATAGTACTTCCAGCTGAAGTGGACAATAATCATTTATACTTAAACAGTGTATGCACTTAAGTACCTTGCTGAATTTAAGCCAAGTGTGCAACATTGAATTCGGTAAGTCTTTTTCAAACAAAATGTTTTTACAATGAGCAAATAATCTCAAAAAGCACTACAGCTTCAGTGAGTGCTTCCAGAGAATGTAACCTGCTATAGTGAAGGTCAGCAGCATCCAGTGGGATAAAGCGGCATAATTAAGCCAGCATATAATCATTCAGCTGTAGTTCCATCAGACTCTCAAGCAAGTGCCAAGTGATTCTATATTCTCCTAATGCCTCTGCTAAATTTTGCCATTCTCTCGCATTTTATTTTTTTTCATAAAAGAGATGGGAGGGTTAAATCAGCTACTGCTGCTCAGTTTCTGGTGTTTTTCAGAGCCAGCTCTGGAAGCTGGCTGCCCTTTTCTCCTGCATACTTGCAGCCCTATTGACATTAATGAGACTTACACACAGGAAGGTCGAGTGAAAACAATCTTCCAAATGGCTGACTGATTTTTAAGCACCACGGTAATGCAACATCATCATTAATAACAAGCAAAGAACCTGGCAATTTTACTTTGATGGATTGTTGTAAAAGATGCCCACAACTGCAGTGCACAGCAAGTTTGCCTTTGTGTCTTTCATCTCCTTGCTTCCCGTTCCTTTTTCATTCCCCCTCAGTTCCTTCTTTAAGATGCTATCTGGCTGGTTCCAGCAAGAAAAGAGACTTGGAGCCACGAATGAAATTACTTCTTCATTGACAAATATAACTAGTTCTCCAATACAACTTTTTGGCAGAAGCAATTATTACAGGCTTTAGAAGACTGGCAAGAAACCTCACTTTCTACAGTCATAAAAACAAACCCTTAAAAGGGCACTGCATTTCCCCCTTCATTTAGCATTGGACATATATTCTACTGCAAAAGGTTTTATAATCATCATCAAAATGTATATTTAGAATTATGAAACAGCTCAGACATTCTCTCAGGTAATAGGAAAGGCTGTAACTCCTACATTAGCAGTTGTATAGTCTATCCCATGCTTCCTGTCAGATGATAACCCTTTAGTAACTCTGCCAAAGTGCAACTCTCTAGCCTGATTTTTTTCATGCTGAAGAGCTACCCCAAAATCTTTGGGAAATTTCAGACAAATTAATTGTCTTTTCTAAGAGTAGTGCCAAGAAAAAAAAATGAATTTAATGATAAACAAGCAAACAAACAAAAACCAACACAGCTGGCTTGTTAGAAAAGCTCTGGCCTTCCATTTTCTGAAGCATAAACCTGAATACTGATAAGACAACAATTTGGACTAAGGATGTGCTTTCTTGCTAATCATGTGAAAACCAGAGCATTACTTGTCTGGGAAATTGAAGTTTTTTTACATTCCCAGTACAGACACTCCAGCAGCAAACATCCCTTGGCTGTCTATTAGTCTATGTTCTCAAGCAGCAAAAAAAATAGGACTTGGCCTGCTATTCAGGATTAGGTGTTGGGTAATGCCAAACTGGAAAACATCACAAGTGAGTGCAAGAAACTTACTCAATTACTGATAATCAATCCTATCTGAGCCAAGACAACACAGATAAGAACTCTGATTCAAATGCAAACAAGAGAAAACATATTATGATGGGGTGAGAAGCACCTGGAAGAATGTTATGGTAGAGGTGAGCCTGGGAACAGTAGGGAAAAGAGATGATGAATATGAGCGAAGGACACAGATAAAGGAAATGAACTTTGAAGCCTCAGGGTGACAGAAGAAAAAGTGAAATCTGGGGAGGGAGTGGGAGGAGGGAGGTTAACTGAGGAGTGCAAAGTAGAAGACGAATCTGGCAGAAAATGTTAAGAAAAGTCTGCATTCATTAAGCTCCACTGCCTATCATAGCCTTGGATGGAAATCACTGATATCAAGCCTCTCAAGTCCCAGAGAGCAGAAAAGAACAGCAAACAAGTGTGTTGTATGTCTGAGTCTGGGTGGGTTTCAGGGGAAGATAAGAACAGGTCTTCTGGAAGAGACATTTTTCCTTAGCAGAAGACAGCACAGCTGAAGTCCGCACTACAGGAAAAGTAATGAAGCACTGGAACATGTTGCCTAGAGATGTGGTGGATGCTCTGTCTTGGAGACATTCAAGGTCAGGCTAGATGGAGCTCTAAGCAGCTGGTGTAGCTGTAGGTGTCCCTGTTCACTGCAGGGGAGTTGGACTAGATATGAACTCAAGTTTCCCACTCAGGTGCCACTGGTGAAATCACTTCCTGAGCACGGGGTCTTCCCACTAAGCAAGTACTGCATACCATGTAGTACATCAGGCATTTGTTGCAATACTGTTTAAATTAGAAGTGCCTTATTCCACTGAAATAAAATTTCTACCTGCTTGAAAGTGCTTGTAGGATCTTGGCTCCTGTTATTTGTTGTGGTATTGGCCTGTGTAGACTGATACACTGTTAAAGTGTGCTTCCTTTTGTCATTTCTAAATACATTTGATGTCATTCATAAATGACAGTCTTATCTATGCACTGTGCAGGACAAAGTAACTGGAAATACCTCTTATCTTCACAATACTACTTGAAGACACTCTTAGCCATGCTACTTCATACAACCATTGACTCTCTGAGACAGCACAGTTCTGAACAAAACCTCTACAAACTTTCCTTGATTCCTACAGTCCCTATGGGGTACCCCTGCTCCCATTGTATTCCAAGTGAAGTACATAAAAAACCTGAACATCACTATTGTCTCTCATTTCTAAAGTTACTCGGTTGCATTTGATGTATATATGATCAAGAATCCTTCTACAACACAGAAAGAACTGAGACCATTTCTCAAATCCTACCGCATCAAATAAGTTATTAAAAATAACCCCCACCCCAAACAGAAAGGCAGTACTAAAGGCAGCACTTAAGTAATTTCCCTTTCTAGAAATATATATATATATACACTCACAATTTTATATTCACTCATCTCACTTCTAAGCACATGCATTATATCACTCCTGTTGGTTACTGTTCTCATTAACTCTGAGTCTTTACTGGCTGCTTACAAGAAGCAATACAACACCAATACAAAAATAAAAGTGCTTTATGTGCTTTGACTTCTTTTCCTTTGTGCATTCACAAGCTGCAAGAAAAAAGCAAAAGCCTGAATTATATGACTGTCCAGATAGCAGCTGGAAATGAGTGGACAGCCTGTAGGCTGCCATCCAGAAATTGCTGTATCATAGCACATAGCTCAATATTGTCACATCTGCAGCCCAGTGGTCAGGATTAGATGATACAACTGTCTCAAAGCACAGCCAAAGCTGCTGCTTGATCTAGACGACCTGAAGAGTAGGGAAGCTATCTGAATTGGTCAGGAAAACAGGTAAAAAGTCCAACCAACCAGCAAGAAAAGCCTGCAGTTACAGTTTGAACACATGCATCTCACAAGTTCCAGATTTATGTAGTTTTTATCTGAACTTTTGCTCAACAAGAGAATACGAGTAAGAAAGAGATGAAGTGGGAACTATAAACAAAGCAGGGAATGGATTTTCTTAATTCTTGGGAAGGAAATGTAGCAAGAGGGTATCGACTATGATACTACAGAACACAAATGTTTTAAAGCAAATTCTGTTGTATGTGGATAGAAGGGTTTTTCTTGGGGGGGGAAGGAGAGATGTATTTCAAACAGCTGAAACAGTGTTCTGATCACAAATTCTATTTTTTAATTGTATTATAATTATTGTGTGTGTAAGTTCACAGCTTCTTTGATCGTATTTCCTGTCTTTTATTGAGACAAGTCATATCATCCCTGGGACCCACTTAATTGCCTCTTTCCTTCCAAAGAGTTTCTTCTAGCAAAACACTCAGAACATAAGACCAATTTAATTTGTTTCTGGGGCAGTTCTGACTAGCTGGGTTTTGTAACTGTTGCATATTCTAAACTGTAGGCAGAGGTACCTTATTACTGAATAAACATCATCCAAGTGCAAAAAAACCCAACAACAGATGAACACCGGAATTGACTCAGACTCCTCTGCTCTAAATATATATGTAAGACTTATATACTGTGTGAGTGTGTGTGTGTGTGCATGTAAAACTGCTGACACAGCCCTGTGGAAAACACTGCTAGAGAGCTTTGGCTGTTGCCAGCAATGTCATCATAAATCAGAAAGATTCTCAGAAACGACTCTGCGGTTAACCTGTGTTTGGATCCTTGAACAATAGCCCATTGTTGGCAGAAGGGAATTATTTGACACAACTTGACATCTTCTCGCACGTTTAACGAATTAGAATTTATACCCATTTCATATTTCTCACTTAGCTAAAGCAGAGAGAAAAAACAAAAAAAAAAAAAAACAACAAAAAACCCAAAAAACATACCAACTTAATATTCCATAAAAAACAACATAGAATAGCAATCAATCAGTATTAGGAGAAATGCAGCAATCCCTCCCTGATGACTACTAGTTCTTCATCCTGCCCATCAGAAGACAAATATTCAACCATCATTAAATCCGATTTAATTTTAGAAAAGCAGGAATTGAGAGAAACAGATCACAAGAAAATCTTACTCCTGGAAGGGTTTCATATCAAGACCTACCACCTCTGGATATCCATGCAAAAATACAGCTCAGGATTGTGCAACTTGTAATATAAGCAAAAGGAAAAGTTTGCCAGCACCTTGCAAAGCTGCCTGGGGCTCCCCCCGCCTACTCTGAAAAAGCTGTCTTGATGGTGAAGTCTGTCCCAGCTTCCTACAAGGGGATGTTGGAGAACCATTCCTTACCCATTTGCCTAAATTTGTATTAAATGAATTCAGGCTTTAGTCTCGTTGTCTGGCAAAAACGAAGGTCCCACAAGTACTTCAGCAATACCAGGGCTTTCAAGAGCCTAAATAAACCACAGTTAATTTGGTGATGTTTTCTAACTAGTATCTGACAGCAAAAAGGGAGGTATAGTGCCGAGAAACACCAAAATATCAGGTTTTCTAATACTTTACAGAAACATGCTGTAAACGAAGAAGCTTAGATAACTGCTGGGGTGGGGAAGAGGTGGCAGAGATTAGTAAATTATCTCTGGCAAGGCCATTAGGAAACTTGGAACAGTTCCCAAAAAACTCCAGAACCTTCATCTCCTCAAATCACAGATGTCAAAATAATGTTACAGAACAGCAACCATTTATAACTTGCTGAGGGATGAGTTTACACATCTACAGACAATTTGGAAATGTCCAAACAACATGGAAAGAAAGCCAAAGTCAGATTCCTAGCATTTTATATACTTTGTGATGGAATTTGTACTGTAAATTACTGGAAAGAAAGAATCAAATAGCATTCAACTGGAAACTTATGGAAAAACTAGATCTTCAAGGTCCCTTCCAACCCAAAGCATTCTATTTTGTGATCTAACAAATAAATGAGCAAACAAAACAGGAGAAGCATTTACTCACTGATTTCATAAAACCAAGAAAATGAGATTACAAAAATACAGAGCTTCACTGCATCTCTTCCAGCGCAACTGTAAGCTGCTACTTGAGAGCAACACTAATAAGAGCAACACTAATAAGAGTCTTCCTCTCTTTGTCTTCTATTTCTCTCTGAGGCAAAGCTTCTGTACCCTGGAGTAAGACATGAATGTGATTTATTAACTGTAGAGTGACACCTTCAGTTTCAGGAAGACAGGAGCAAGGTAACTCTTATACTTGCAAGACTAACTATTTAAGATCCTTAATCCTCTAACTAAATTGCATCGGTACGTTTGTTCCGCAAACAATCCTGCAATGAGATACTTTGCATAAGGTATCATTCCTCATGTGTATGAGTGCAAATAATTAAAGCAGACAGGACACATTTGGGAATGAAAAGATGTGGCTAGCCCTCTGATTTCCCGAGAATCTAGGAAATTCATAAGGATCATCAGATCTATAGGTAATTTCCTCCTGTTGAGCATTTTCTGAAGTAGGTAGGCTTTTTCCCCAGCCTGAAAGGTATTCTAGCCCCCTGAAACTTTACATGAATTTTGTCTGCTCAGCATTACCTTGAGATAAGGAATTACTGGGATCTCAAAGATCCTAAATTGATTTCACTGTTGAAAGAGCCACTCACCCTGCAGACTTCATGTACCTTGCCTGGTTACCTACTGGCTGAATACAGATCTCTCTTTATACAGGAAACTTGAGACTCTGTGGCACCATTCCAGAGGCTAAACAAAGAGGTTGTAAACTTGAACCAATCTGCCTCCCTACCACTTTCTACAGAGAACAATTTTCTGAAATGAAATCCTCTTGTCCCTCTGCCTCACAAAGAAATACAACACAATTGGAAGAGCACTGGGTCTATTGACTACCACAAACCAAAACCAAGCTGTCCTTATTTCTTGCCTTTATTAAAAAGATTGTCTTAAAAAATCTGTAATAAAGCCAGTCAAATTGAAAGCACCACCATGAGCAGTCATGGGGAATGAACGAATCTGAGGAGAAAAGGAAGATGAGGAAAAAAACAACAACTCATGCAACATAAAATTCCTCATTGCCTAGCAAAGCTTTCTTCTCAAAGCTGAGGAAAAAAATAGGGGAAACATGGAAAATTTTAACTGCAACAACTTGCCATCTCTTTCAATACAGCGTCTTAGAGTAATTGACTATAAACTAGGGCTGACCAAGTAATGCATGCACAAGAAATTCTCATTTATAATTTCCCAGCACTACAGTGATGGATCAAAAATATGCAAAGAAAAGCACACCAGCCAACCAAGCCCCTCAACACACACTTTCCTTTTGAAATTCAGGCCTGCGTGGTTTGAATGCACTTGGAACAGAGCTTGATATTGCTATCCGTGCTTATCCACCTCACACTACTACCATAAGGTTAGTTATGCCATTATCCTGAATTTTAGACTGTTTCAGAACCTTGTTGGACTCCTTTCTGTTTCTACAGAAATTAGCAAGCATGGTCTTAGATCTTCCAATGCTTGATGCTCTCAGCGTGAAACACAGCTGTCTCTCCAGCTGTGCACAGGCACTATGGTATAATCTTCCTTTTCAGATGAGAGGTAGAGACTGATTTTTAAATGAGGCTGGGCACCCGTGATATCTGTTGGCACCAGGCAGATTTGCTCTGGAAATGAGGCTACTGAGAGGGCGAATCAGGGAGCAACAGAACTGGATTCTCCTATTTCAACTTTACTTTTGTCAGCAGCATGAATAGAATAAATGGTATCCGCTAGACCATTATTCTAGAGCAAGTCAGTTCAGCTGAGCACAATTACAGCACACATGCTGCAATATACGTTTTTCACAAACGCTTAGCACTCATTTCTAGTTGCCCTATGTAACTGCAATTCGCTGCAAGCTTCATAGAATTGGGCCAAAAACATGGCAGAAAAAAAATCCCTAACAAAACACATGTACAGTTTTGCCAAAACAAACAAAGCTCCACCAAATCCCATCAAACCTAAAGCATCCCCCAGCCATAATATTTTTTTTTTCCTTTTTTCCCCTCTCAGTATCTTTCTTTGTTCTTAAGCATCTATAACTGTCAGAGGGATCCTATCAATCTAAAAGAATGTGTTTGTCTGTCATGTTTTCCTGTAAAAAAACTTACATATTCAGTGGAGTTTTTTGAGTCTATGCCCAGATACCTACATAACAAAATATTAGACCAAAATTATAGGTACACGGTGTGCCAAGAAACTCAGCACAGCGTGGCTTGCCCAGACTTTTTGAAAGAAAGCATGCATACTGTGTCACTATTATAATTTAAAATAGCTGGGTCTCCGAAGTCTATAGTATACCACTATGCTACAAGGTGCCTGCAGATGCCTGTAGCAGCAAGCCAACCATTTAGCTTAAGGACTGTGATGAAAGCCTGACTTTGATTTCTGTTCAATATGTGCATCTCACAGCCTCACTTCGGTACAAAACAAGTCTATGATGAAATGAAAGAAAGCTTAAAGCGAGGGTGGAAATAACCTGAGTATTTTACAATAATCCTCATTGTTATTCATTATGAACTGCAACTTCTTAGTTTCAAAGGAGAAGGGGATTTTCTGGGGAAAAGCAGAAGAAACTGGGGCTTAGCACTGTAAAAAGCACTTCTTTTTCTTTTGCATTTAAGTTTAAAATGTGGGTCAGAAAAGGTTACAATTTTCTGAGCTCAATGCTCACACGTTGTCCTGACAAACAGGGCCCTCTCTCACTCTTCTATCATTATGCTCGACCTTCTGCATCACCAAGAATCAGGATAATGCTCAGGTAGCTTCTGGTGTGTTATGAATTATTACTATTATTATTTTTACAATTCTCCTCAGATGCTATGAGATCGAGGATCTAGGTTAGAAGTAAGCTTCAAGATAATGCACATTCACAGGTTTCCCAAGGTTCAGTACATGTATGTACTCCTTCTACTAAGCCTGGTTCCCTGCCAGAGGACTGAAAAGATCTACTGATGACATTTGGAGAATGGGCGCAGATTTTAAGTGAACAGCAAGGATGATCTCTGTCCCTAGCTCCCTCAGCCTCACATGAGGGAGAGCTATTCTAGCAGCAAGAAAACACAGAAATGATTGAGGAAGGAGAGATGACCCTCACTCTATTGCCCAATAATTGCCATTTCAGCTCAGCCAATAACATTTCAGCCTAATGGAACCTCATCCCTGACAGCTTTCTTACTACACGTCCAGACTGAGAGTCAAAAGTCACAAATCAAACAGTTACAGGAGAATTCCTCTCTAGTGACAAAAGTAGCATCTTGAGGATTGGCAGTAGTAGGTTATCAGCAATGTAAGGCAGTAAGCTGTACTGAACTTCTGTGTTTTTTCTCCATTACTCCACTTACTCTTTTCTACAGATTGAGCACCCCCTTGATAGCAGAGTGATAACCCGCACAGTTCTGTCGTGAAGAGGCTGTCTCTAATGAAGCCATATGGACAAGATACTCCTGAACAGGAAAAGAGCACTGGAGCTAACAAGCTAACAAGTCTCTGCCCTTATCTTCAGATGACCTTCAATCTGTGCCAGCTTCCTCAAATCATTTAAAAAAAAGATAACGAGCTATTTCTTAAACTGATGCGTACTACTTTCTTCTTTAAAGGGTTCCTTGATGCTTTGCTAATCACAACATTGGAACTGTTCCTACACTTTTTCACCAGTAGCCTAAACAGAAAGCATTCCTGACTGTAAACGGTTGGACCCTACACTCTGCAGATGTCAAGCAACTCTGAAGAAATCCTCTTAAACCATTAAGGAAGACATAAAAATTACTGAGATTACTCCCTTTTGTTGTGAATTAATGACAGACTTATAAGATTCTACCAAAAATAATCCATGGTTTCTAAAGTTCTTCACTGTTTTTAGAGTATTACTAGCTACTTACTTTGCATAGAAAGGGCTCTCTGGATCTACAACGACTACTCACAACCAAAATACCACCACAAAACAAACCAACAAAGTTCTGACATGATGATCTATACCTCAGTTACAGCTGAGAGTCTATCAAGTACACAGAAAACAAAATTAAGGTGACCTTGTTTGTAGGAATCACTGCTCATTTGATTCTCAAGTGCAGCATCATTAACTGGTCTTCTTCCTCCCCTTTCTCCATGCAGAAAAAATTACTATCTACTGTCTCTTTTTATAGCTGCCCATGAGATTCAGAAATTCCTCATCATTGAGGTCTGAGGGACTTGGATTCAAGGCCAGCTTTGTCAACCACTATCTTGAAGCAGCCTATGAACGATCTATTCATTCTGACTATCATGTCAAGTTGGCTACAATCAAAAGCATGCTGCAAAGATAGCTGAACAATTGCTGTCCAAGCTAAAACCAGAAACATCTGGACCCTTTTAACATATCATGCCCAAGCTAATAAGCCATTGCTTGGATGCAGTGTCACCCAAATGCTGCTAGATGGGTCTCTGGGCCCTGGGCCAGCATGCCTGCAGTGCACTGTATTAGATGGATATATATATCCATATATATATATATGGATAGCGCTACAGTAAAATCACTGATCCTTTGCACTGGTGAATAGGCACAGTGTTCCTCTCCAGTCACTTCTGCTGAGGCAATTTGGCAACATCTCTGTGAGACAGATTATTTCACCTCAAAGCCTGGCCAAATCTCCCTGATGCAATATGAGGCAAACACAGAAGCAGACGATTCATGATTGTGGCTGTCAGTTTCCTTTTGTGAAATAAATAAATAAATAAATCTTGACCATATTCCTCTCAAGATGTTTTCCTGTAGAACTATGCATTTGAAGCTCTCTAGAATTTAGTAGTAGTGGAATAAAGGCTTCCTTTGTGCTATGGCCCTTGATGACCATAGCACACAATCACAGATACTGATGGCATGACAGGAATGGTTCCAGAAAACTTCAGTTATGATGAAGCAAAGAGCCTATCCCCACTCAACCAAACATCATCAATATGCCTTATTCCTGGGTTACTGCTTTTTTGGAGAAATGTTGACTGCTTCTTTTGCACATGATCATCAAGCCGGGTCATATATCTTTGCTGCTGATGTTGACTTAGGTTGGCAAAACTGAGACTCATATAGCCAATTATGGCAGGACACTGCAGCTCTCACAGTTAGAGATAAATAAGTGTCAAAGAATCTGCACAAAACTCAAATGGAAAGCGGGAAAACCACATACAAGTGGTGGCTCCATCATAAAATGATAAAATGTAAAAAGGACAGCCCAAGCAGGGCACAGAGCCAACCCACACTTGAACTGATAGACACGTATGAACACATAGATATGAAAAAAATAACTTCTGCTCTCAATTTAATTATTTTTTTTTTTTTCTTAAGTAGAGTTTTAATGCAATTATAAGGCTGTACACATTTTCAGTTTGAAGACAACAAGTAGTTATTCACTCTTTTTCTAGGCTTGGGCAAGGGGCAGTATTTATTAGGTGTAGTGTCTGTTAAAGCCTTTAGTGCTGTTAACTACACAGCTTCCTTGATACATTAAGGCTATTAGGACTTAACCAGGTAAAGATGCATATGATGTTAAGTAAACCACCTTCTACCTGTCAGACAAAAAAGAGGCATTGATTTAAGTGGAGTCATCTGTTTAAAGGAGAAAGAGAGAAAGAAACTGAAATAGACCCCAGATTAACAGATGTTGCTGGAGATTCAAGGGTAAGCAGAGCTGAATTAAAGATTTTCAAAACAGGAACTTATGTGAATATTTGAACTCACTTGAATATTTCTGCTTGACTGTATAAATATAACATTTAACATAATGTGCTTGGTTTTAAATATGACAAGCATGTATATAGAACAGTTTCTCTGTCATACAAACACATTCACTCCTCTTTGCCCCTAGGTTCCTGGGCTAGGAAACAATGTTGGGAGATACATTTCTAGATGATTTAAAATCTACTGCCTGAAATAGTCCCTGTAAACTTACATTGGTTGAGTTAGTCTGGATTATGTTTTTATGTATGTTGCTCGCAAGTATTAGATGGTTTTAATATGAATAGACTGCGATTACATTGAACACCACGCTGGCCAATATAACTATCCAAAACTAGGAGGGCATTTAAGCACAATGACAAAAAGGAATGCTGATTTGTGGTTGAAGTCCCAGACACAGCTTAAATTAAATTCCTGTCTGTGCCACAGATGCCACTGTGTTTTCTTGAGCAAGTTGCTTCCTGTACCTTAGCCTCAAAAGAGGGAAACAATATTTTCTTTTTTCCTCCCATCCTCTATTTTGTATATTTAGTCTGTCACAGCAGGAGCTCTTAATGCTGTGACAAACATAATGAAGGTACCACATCTAAGGTCCATACTACAGGGAGGCACCTCATCAGACCAACATGTCCATGCCATACAAGGGCAGTCACACTGCCAGTTTGGACTGCTTGGCTGCCCATGGAAACTGACCGGGTGTAGCATCAGTTAACTGAGACTAGAAAGAGAACCTACAACAGAGTTTCAAACAGCCCATCTCAAACTGCTGAAGCAGTGAGATACTTCAAGGTAGTATAAAAATTGTGGTCATATTTGTCCTGAACTTTGAGTTTGGTCTTATTTCTCTGAATTTTCTTACTGAAAGAATAATTGTGGTTTTGTATCAGCTTGAGAAGGTAAGGTGAAGAAGCAGACAAAGATTTGAGAAAAGTACTTATTTGCCATCTTGGTTGATGAGCTCTAGGAGGGATATACATCGATCTAAGTGTGATTATATTCTACTTTTTACTGATTACTTTTCTTCTTATCTCCCTTCTGATTCCTGATGCTCTAAATAGGAGCCAGACAGTGATTTCTCCTGCACCCCCTACAACCTAAGCCACACAGGATCATTTGCCTTTAGCAGTGATTATTCTGAAGGACCGAGGGCAGGTAAGGTGACAGAAGGTGTGTTTCTGTAGGAGAGGAAGTAAATCTATCCATACTCTGAAGTTTTTCCAGCAGCTGAAAAGATTCCAGTCTGAACAGACTACAGCCTGAATGGAGTCCTTTCAACTCCATCCACTTTTCCTCCCCAGTTTTCAATGACAAACGAAAATAAAACATTTTAGCTCCACTGAAATCACTCCAATAACAGATCTTTGACAAGGAATAATTTAATTTGATGTAGCTAACTTCAGCAGCAGTTTATCCTTCTGTATCAACCCCCAAATTTGCCATTTACACGTTAGAACATATTTTGTTGCTCATCTGCAACACAGACACAACAATCAACTTAAAAAAAAACAAACAACCACCACCACCTATAACAGGGATGTCTTACAGTCATTTATTTTCTTTAAACTTGTAAGAACAACAAATAAAAGTCTTCTGTGTAGCACTTCGTGCACATTTGTTCACACTGAACCCTCTTCTGTGATTTGCCCCACAGGGTACTTACTCCTTACAGCCATTCCTCATTCTCTCTCAGCATATTCCCTGCGCATTTCTATTCCACATCAAATGTGAACACTCTGCACGAGAATGATAGAGACTACAAATCAAATCTTACTTGGGCTTATCTTTGAAATGCCAGACAAGACAGGCCTGATGTGATTTAATAGAACGATTGAGTCATCTCATTTGCAGGCCTTACATCCCCTTGTATATCTACCCAAATATAAACCCAAACAGTTGATCTCAAAGCAAGCAACTGATATGAAGTTTATTTAAAAGATTATCAACTGTGAATTCATTATTGCACTGCTCAATCTTTCCCCCCAGAATTCTAGATTGTGTAGGACACACTACACAGTGTGAGGACTAAAAGTCTGTCTGAATAGGCAATTAGGTAGCTACACAGATCACAAGCATGCCAGCATGAATTCAAAAGTCATCAGTCAGACTCCAAATAGGGAAGAAATCCATGGGTGTTTGGAGAAGTTTACCCTCTGCCTTCAGTATCATACTACCCAACAACTGTCTACACCCAGAAGCATTAGAGATTTGGAATAAAAATCAACAGCAACTCACTGATATAGGGTCTACTCTTTCATACTATTTTACTTCTGCTTTTTTCACTTATAATACTACTTATAATATTCAAAGATATATCACAGATGACTGCATATGATCAAATGAGCAGAGCTTATTATTAATATACCACTGCTAGTGAATTCTAGCAGTTACCACACGGTAGCTGTAACTACCTTCAGTCACCATTCTCTAGAGTAAACTTAATATCACATTTTTCTTTATTTTACAGTGGTGATGGTGTATGAGCTGTCACCCATTAGGCTGCAGTACTGCTCACTGTCTGTGGATGTCTTTACATTTAGATGCTAGTTTTGGTGTTGCTTTTTTTTCAAAGTTTGTTTTCTAAATGTATAATCCCATTGCCTGTGATCCAAGGGCTGACACCTCAGAAACGGAACAAAGCATCATGACTGCTCTGCAAGCCATAACCATAACTGTATCAGAGCTATTGCATCTGTGTATAGCAACACAAGATAAAAGGGGCTTTAGTGACTAAGACTAAAGTTCATCCCTCCCAAGTACCTTGTTTCCAGTAGAGAGTTTGTAGCAATTTCTTAAAAATAGAGCATAAGGAAGTATGTACACATAAAATCATGATTTTCCATGTTTACCAACTCACGACTGACTTCTGTTCAAGGCGCTTGCTGGAGTTTACCTATAGACATCCTGTTTAATAATCCTCAAGTGAGCCCTCCTCCATGACTTTGCCCAGTCTCTCTCTCCGTTTGTTTCTACTCTGGCTACCAAAGTTTCTGTCAGCAGTAACAATGAGTAGTTATTTTTGGTTTTCATTTTTAGCACGTACATCTGAGACTTGTATTTCCTTGCAACACCAGTACCGGAAATCGAAATTTAAGGGTGTTTCTTTGCTTACTCACTGCAACATCATCAAACTGGTGAGAGAAAAGCTAGTAAAATTTTAAGGCTGCCTAATGAGATAGATTAATGAGGGATGGGTTTAGTTGTAGTTCAGCTTATAGAAAATGGGCAATCTCTGTAAGAAAGTGGAGTGCTGAAATTGCTACCATATGCCTGTGCTTCAGCATTTGGAAAAAGACTAAGGACTAAATTAATAGGGATACTTAATCTTCCACATGACTCTTAATATTATTCTGCATCCCCCATGCTAGCACTTCTGCATTACTGCAAGTACTGTATACAAGATCAGTGACTACTTGGCTGTGGTTTTCACTTTTATTGATTTTGCATATCATTTAAAATTTCCATTCTAAAGCATAGTTTTCAGATTTCTTCCTAATTATCGGAAAGGCCAATTTTCATAAGTCTACTGCAGAAGCTGCCAACGTTCAATACTTGAACTGCCCAGAGCACATTCAGCATGTAAACTGCTGAATGTGTATCTATGCCAGACCTGCTCTGAATTTTATCACTCGCTGTTCTTCCAATGTATCACTCACAGAAGGCTCTAACCGGTCAGTTCACAGCACTGACCACAATGTCAGGAGATTATTCTTCTTTGTTTTTTTCAGCTTCATTACTCAATTACAAATAAAGCCAAAATGTCCCTTTCTATTGGAGTGAATGAATTCACCACCAGTCAAGGCTTTTTTCTTTTTTCAGTTTGCCCTTCAAATGTGCACTAATTCTTATGTTCCTCCAAGAAGCTCAGTAACTACTCCCATAGACTTCACAATGGCATAAAAAAAAGTAGACAAAAACGGCACCAAAGGTGATGTTAGGTAAAGCAGTTACTTCGTGGAAAATTGGGAGATAAGACACATGCTATGAATTTTTCACAGTAAACAAGCTGTCAATATGAAACCTGGCATCTGTGAACCCAGAAGAGATGGGTGAGATAATACTTTCCTAAGTGAAACATGAAATTACCTAACGTATGCTGTTAGGATTGTAAATGCAGAGAATAGAACACTCCTAAGCCACAAGAAAGGCCCACTTTAATGCATCAGCCCGCAAAGCTGGCGTAGAAAAGGACGTGGTTCTAGGACAAAATCTTGCAGCTACACGTTATCATGTAGTGACACCACAATAAGGAGCAGGAAAATGAAGTAAACAACCACATTAAATTTTAACTTCTCTGCAGTCTATGTCTGCAAACCATAATTACCAGAGCTGAGATTCTAAAAAGATAGAGCGTCATATCCTTAGTGCTGAATGGTAATGAGCAATTAATACCTCAGATTTAAGATTCACTCAAGGAGTGAATAAAGCTTTCATTCTCACTTGTATGGAAATGCACATCTCAAATCCATGCAAATGACCAACACAACTCAATACTTGCAGATTAGATATGAAACTCTTTGCAATGGGGAACTATTACTTGATTGCAGGAAAGAGATGAACCAGTGAAAATCTGTAGCAGGACCAAGATATGTCAGTGACTATTCCAATCAGCTGGATCATGATTAACAGGATTTCAGCCAAAGTGATACAGCTATGGATAGAATCAATGCTCTGGTGAAACAACTACAGGAAATGACTTAGCCAGAAGAAAATGTTGCAGCCCATTGGTTTCCAACTCTTTATGAAAAGCCACCTCAGATAAAGCTTTGCACTTGCTAATCCATTAAAGTTCCATACTCAGAACTCACCATGAAAACTGCACCAAATATACATCATATAATTATAGTTTTACTGAACATGAGACCTATACATCTAACAATCAAGGGCATGGTAGAAGGAAGATAGAAAACCAAATTACCACAACCAGAACTCCAAAGAACAGCAGAAACAAGAGAACTTCCTTTCAGACACATTTGGTTCTGTAGAGCAGTTCAGATTTCAAGTAGGCAACTTAAGAAGCTCAGTAGCATTTGTTCTATTTTAGGGTAGGTGTTGCCACATGACAGATTTGTTTTTAGATTAATTTAAAGGTGGTGCAAACTGCATTTACAGGAAATCTGAAAGAATGAAATGACTCCTTGTCCAGCGATGCACTGCATGCTTGAACTTCTACATGCGGCTCTTTGGATTTCTACTAGTAAGGACAAGGGTTCATGTTTTCAAATGCAAGCATCCCCTGTTATAGATGCCTGGCCTTGAATGATTTCAGGGAGGGGGCATTTATAGCCTCCCTGGGCAACCTGTTCCACTGTCTCACTGCCCTCACAATAAATAATTTCTTCCTACTATCTAGTCTAAATCTACCCACTTCCAGTTTAAAACCCCTTGTCCTGTTGCTACTTGCCCTTATAAAAGGTTAATGGTAACTTTGTTAATACTGATATTAATACTGCACTTACTGTCAGGTACAAGAGCAGTTATGAGTATGTAGAAGGGAACACCTAGAAAATTGCTTTTGGATTCCTGTAACTATTCTTCAAAGGCAAATTTAAAAAAGCATCCAAATAATTGCAGACGTTTAAGTGCCAGTTTAAAACAACTTAGTGGAGAATAGAGCTCAAGTTTCACTGCTCAGAAATAGATGCATCTGTTTTTCAAGTTCTTTTGGAAACCCAGATTGTGTTACTCCTGCTCCAGCAGGGCTTATTGACATCTGTGGGAGTCTGATATGTTCAACACACTGTTAAAAGTCCAGAAACCATTAATTTTGCCATCACTCTGTACTCTGCATGATTTTCTACTGTGCCCTTGTGTAAAACTGAACTACCCAAGGGCAAATAAGCACTAAGGCCATCTGATTATCTGCAAACTGCAAGCTGGGTCTGATATATCCAAATTAATGGCCAGCAGAAGGAACAGATCATCCCAAATAGCATTATAGTCAATTACAGTCAATACAAAATTAAAGCAGTGAAATGAAGAAATATGGCACACAGAAGTTCTTGAGTGCATTGAAGACTTTTTTTTCTGGATCGAGCTGCTGGGCACACCCTGTATTAAACCACTGGCATGCAGCGGTCTCTGCATATGGATTAGCAGTGGTGTGCTCACACAGCTGTGCATATCTGGAAAACTGCTTTTGATTTTGATTTTGGTAGCAAGCCAGCAGTGGCCAGGTTTCTTGAGGGTAGGCTGAATAGTCATTCACAGATGTTTCAGGATGGAAAAAAAATAAAAATAAAAAAAATAAAGAAAGAAAAAAAAAGCCAAGGCTGGTCACCACAAATAAAGTGATTTGTTGCTGTAATTCTGCTTGGCTGCATTCTCTGAGGGAGCAGATAAGCGAATGTACATGCACGGACATGGACAATTGTTACATTAGCAGCGTTAGGAGCTCTGTCTGGGCACCGCACTGAGGCAGTTCATGTCTTCTGGACCAAAGCTGGCTGCTACCCAGGCAGACTGGAGAGTGGGCAGAACCACCGCCTACAGCTGCCAGCACGCAGATCTGGCAATAAGCTTTTAAAAGAACACAGCACTCCACGCTTTTGCCTTTTTTAACTAACAGAAAACAGTAGCGAAGTCTAAATATGCTGTGATTACAGACTGGATTTTGATTTTATTTTTTTCCCCATCAAGGCATATCAGGTTGTACCCCTTTTGGTTACATTCATAACACCGCCTTTTCAGCAGCTTGCCAAAACAAAAAAGAAATCCACAGGAAGGAGTCTGCAAGTAAGTTCCTGCCACCTTGATTCATCCCACTGGCATTTATGTATTAGGAAGCTATCTTTAATTATGCTATCACAAAATACACATCCTGCAAGACCAGTGTTCCAGATGGAGCACAAGATTAATAGATCCTAGGTACAACAGCATATTGACAAGATACTTATTTTCCTCGAAGATTATATACATGAATATATATATATAAATATAGTAATATATAAATAAATATTTATTTATATATATATTTATATATATTTATTTAGCTTCATGTTTCAGAGATTTAGAAAAAAGGAAATGGAATTGTTATTTTTACTGAAAGTCTCCCTCTCTCCCTCTGATAAGCACAGTTCTAAATTTAAAAGAAGGCAAAACAATGTGTGTGTATATATATATGTATATACATATATATATTGCTGATTTCAATACATGGAAGTTCATATTTGTGCCATAAAGCATCATAATTCCTGTCTATTCACTTGTGTGTGAGCATTATATTTACAAAGTTTCCCTTTCTAGTGTAGCCTCCTGCATAATGCCAGGCTTTAGAGCACGTGTGTTGGTCCCACTACAACAAATAGAAAAGCTTTGCAAGAGTGACGTGATGTCACAGAAACATAATTACATGCTCCTGAAGGCAGAATTGGCTTTATTTGTAAATGCCTCTCGACACAAAATCCACCTCCACAAAAGCCTACAGGAACGGACTTTAAATGAAATTCAATTCTGCCTCTGTGATGTGCACATAACAGATCCTGTGCAGACAGCAGATGCACATAAACAGAAGCACTCAAATGGTTTCAAGACTGCACAGCATCATGAGGAAGCTTTCCGGAGCAAACAATTTGTATTTGTGCACAGTAATTAGAAATGGTTTACACCCAATGTTGTACTCTTTGCCAAGCTCAGAGGAAGAGGTAGGCATGGATCAGCCCTGTTGGAGGCTTAGGCTGATCCGAAAAGGACTCAGGGAGCTGCTGATGGCCACTGTATCACCCTGAGATATACAAAGCTGATTTTAAAATGTCTGAAAAGTCACAAAAGTCACAATGGCAGTTAGATGTTGCCTGCATTACTGAAAATCTCTCCTTCAGAAGTCCAAGATTCAAAACTATTTCAAAACTAAAGGGAATGTAGCTAAATGTTTAAAATACACGGTCACCTTCAAAAACAGCTGATCTGGATATCTTTTAGGCAGCACCCCAGCTTGGGAAGGATTTGTGTGATAAAACCATCCCACGCACAGAATAGAGAAGGCCAGCCTCGGAGGTCAAAAATCTAGCTCTGGCTGCTGCCTGCAGCTGCAGTAAAAATGTAATTTCAGCAGTGCCAGTGTGCTGACATGCACACCGCTGTTTGTCGACTCCAACTGAAATTCTCTATTTTTAGCCTTTCAGCTACTTTCAGATAAAATTCCTGCAGATAGGACTAGCTGTATAGGTCAGATAACATACAACTCTGAAACCACAGATGACCTCATGCAACTACAAAGAGAGGTCTGTTACTTAAAACAAGGCTAAAATTTAACCCAGCTATACTAAAATTAAACAGGGAGCATTTTACAGTCCCATTACAAGGCATAAAACAACAGTCACCATAAATTCACAATGTATTTACTTGTAAAAAGAGTAATTAATAACCCCAAGTAGATTATCTCTGAGGCAGCACAACACCAACGCTTTCTCACGCTCACTGGAGATTTTACAAACACCACTGAGAATCTATTTCAGCTGTCAACTGAGAATTGTTTGTCCAAACTGAAAAGTCATTGTTCTTCGTCACAATCCACAAGACTAATTTTGTCGTGTCCCACACTTCTAGTTGACATTAAGGAGATAAAATGAATAAACGTAACTCAAACTTTCGGGAATGAGCATTCATTTCTAAGGATGCTTACTGACCACAGACTGAAGCAAGCAGACCACGGCGCTTTTTCTCTGTGCAAAATGCACTATACTTTCCTGTTTTCTTCTTCACTCTTCATGGGTATTTCTCTATATACCAAAAAGGCACCTGTTCCCTTCAAAATGCCATTCATTTCTGATAGATGGAAGTGTACTTTTGTGTGCTATCATTTAAGTCTATCTTACGTATTTATAGAGAAATGTATTTAGCAGAATGGATATCTCACACACAACACAAAACAGATTGGTAAGATCAGTTTGCATCCATTGCTATATCACACTCATAACTCTCTTTTGGTTTGCAGAACATTTGCCAGATATTTCTTCACAACAAAAACATCACGAGGTCATCACACACTGCCGGTTGTGGCAGAAAGCTATTTTCCACAACACAGTTGAAAAAGATTCTACTTTTCTTTCCTTTATAGCAACATAGACAAGTCAACGACCCCTGTTTTCTACTTTTCTACCTCAAAACAATGACATCATTTCTACCTGTCATCTAATCTTTCAAGCAGAGCCAGCATTGAAATAATGGGTTACATAGCACTTAACTGTTAACTTGCAATTACAGAACAAGACTGACTTTTTTTTGACTTCAAGTCACTTGAAAGGAGAAACTCCGTTTGTCACAGAGAATGAAAACCAGGACAGAACAAGGTTTGCTCTCACACTCTCTAAGGAATTGTAGGTGGAGTTATACAAACAACAGAGCAACGATCAAAGGGAAATCTTGGGACTGTAATATACCAAAGTCTTAAAGGAATAGAGTCTTTTATCTATCACGGAGAAAGGAAGTAGAGCATTGAGACATGTGCAATATATACAATTAAAAATCAAAAAACCAAGCAAGTTCTCAAAGAGACCAAAAATCAATTAAACAATTCTGGTTCTGTTTTGTTTTTTTCATATTCTGTTAAGAGCACAAGAAAGAACCAAAAATGCAATCTACAACAGAAATTACACTCCATCATCTAGAAGAGCAAGCCATTCAACTCTATTTTAAGCTGAGCTTTCCCCCACATCCTATGAAAAAAGCTCTGTTCAATCACAGACCATACATTTGTTCACTGCTAGCCTCAGACTTACCTTGTCCTCCACTCTGTTCAGCCTGGCACCAATCGTGTTATTTCCTCGATCTTTGCTTTTTTCTGTGGAACAAGTAACATTTTCAAATTAATATATGGTGTTACAACAAAATTGCAATTGGCCACAAAAGGGTGTGTATAAGTAGCCCACCAACGCAGTGTAACTGAACACCTTTACCAGGCTGGTAGTTTTATTTCTGAAAAGCAGTTTTTTGTTTCTTTTTATAGCACAGGCCCAAGCCATGGCTTTTAACAACCCTTAAGTTTAAGGCACTTTCAACCTTAGCTTTATGCTTTAGCCTGGGAGATCAAAACTGGTCCCAAGTTAGTTAATATTTTAATTACTGTTTAAAAAACAATTTGACACTATGTACAAAAATGAGCAATGCACTTGGACATTGTTTTAATCTTTTTTTCTTGCCATGTACCATACAGAAAAATAAACTTGAAAACAACAGTAACAGGGTTTTGATTAACCAGCCTTGCTGCTAAATAGCCTTAATACCTTGGGCTCTTTTTCTGCCTTCTTTTCAAAAATAACAAAGACATGTGAATATTATTGATTTCATAGGAACTCTATAACTATAATACACCATTTTACTGGAAACAGGATGAGTCTCAGAGAGATTACAGTCATTATCTTGAAAAATACAGTGAAAGTAGGTGTTGTAGGTTAACCTGTCAGGTTTACTCACTACCCCCCTTCCTTCCCAGTGGGATGGGTGAGAAATCAAAAGGAAAAAAAAAAAAAAACAACATAAAGTAGAACTCATAGGTTGAGATTAAATTACTTACTAAGAGGTAATAGTTATGCCAAATATATCTATATCACTGAATAAGTGACTCACAAACAATTGCTCACTAGCCCCTGACTGATGCCCAGCTAAGCCCCTGCTCAGCAGAAGAGCCAGAACTCCCACTACCTTCAAAGCTCCTTCCACACAATATCATCTGGTATGGGATACCCCTTTGGCCAATTGAAGTCAGCTGCCTTAATTCTATTCCCTCTCAGCTCCTTATGCCCTTCACTGAGAATGGCCTTGGCTTTACAGCACTGCTTAATGTAAACATCAGCCTGTTATCAACACTGTTTTTCTCCTAGAACCAAAACACAGCATCATACCAGTCACTCTGAAGAAAGTAATTCCACCTCAGCTGAAACTAAGACATCAGGTGCTTTAAATAACTAATTAAGAACAGGTGTTGATAACTCAAAATTGTAGATACATAAACTTCAGGTCACAACTTTTTAAAACTGTTGCAACAAAATCATAAGTATTTTTTAAAGTATTTTCCACTAATTATATCTTCATAAAATAAAATTGACACATATTAATTTACCTGAGACAGAGATAAAAAGAGATGGCTTTCCTATGGATTGATCCAACCTGTAAACAAAGAAGAATCACTTTTAGCTTTTATCAATCTGAAGTGGTACCTTCACCCACTGGAGCTGAATGGGAGGAGACCACAAACAAACAATGTGAAGTTCAAAAAGTTATGGTTTGTACAGTAAAAGAACCAGCAATAGACTTTGAATGGTTTTTAGCTTTCTTTAGCAAAAGTGAAGTTTGCCATGCCCACTGCTTTTCTACATGAACAGAACTTCTGTTTTCTCAATTCTTTGGTCTACTATAGCTTACTTACAGCACACATCTGTTGTCTCTTTGTTTGCTCTTAACTGTAACTCTACAAGAGCAGATAATGTTATTTCACTCTGTATGAGCACATCAAATGATTATGGCCTACAGTCAGAGTAAGCTTGGTCTGAGGCGGTGCACACAAATAGAATCAAAACAGTAAGTCTTGGTTATCAGATTTTTAACCTCTCTGACTTTTTCATCTTCTGTAATAACAATGCTTTATTTGAATGACATTTTTGTAGTCCGTGAATTTGCAAAGTCCTACCAATACAGCATTACCTCCTCTGTAACTCCTTGATTCGCACCATCAGGTTGAGATGACCCTGGGAATACTGCTCAATAACATCTCGGACATCGTACGGCTTCCTAGCTTGCTGTAAAACAAAAATCAGAAACAGATCACTAAGCTACACAGATGTACAAATACTCTACATGAGTGTATTTATTTATTTTTTTTCCCAAAAGCAAGAAGTAAATTCTTCTAAACCCATTTAACAATTTAGTAAATTTTGAGATAATTTGACCCTTGTACGATCATATATTTATTGTGGAATAATTACAACAATTCTGATTTAACCCACCTTTTTGTTACTTTTTGTTACAAAAGGTCTACAAACCTTTTGGGAGATTATCCATTAAACTTGAGGCCAAGAAAGTATATCTGCTACTTTGCTCAGAACTTTATGGTTACTTAAGAGCATCTTCTGGAAACCAGTTTTATACTCATCAGCTATTAGCCAGTAAAGAGTTCTTTTGCAGGCACAAGCAATTATTCTTAGCCTGAGCTCTCAGTTCAGTTCATACTATGTGAACCTTAAACCACAGTATTGGTTGAAGGTGCATGACTGATTTCCTTCTGCAGAAAGCCTGGCTCAGCTTTCTAGTCTACTGGGAAATACTGGGAAAAGACCGGAGCAAGAAATGATGAGGAAGAAAGCCCTGGGTATGTAATTTGTATTTCATGTATGGGGAGATCTTAATCCATCCTATTAGTAATAAAAATACTTTTGTGAATTATTAAAGGCAAAGATATTGAGACTAACTGGGAAGTAACTGAATGAACCTGTCAAAGTGTAGTAATAAACTCAAATACCTTAATTCTACTGTTAGAAACTGAAACAGTGATGCTCTAACACAACAGAAGAACAGAGGGAAGGAGAAGAGTAGAGTCTAATCCTCACACATCAGACTGAATAGTAACACCTGACATTACAGAAGAACAGAACAGGCTAGAACAGAGTACAACAGAGTACAACATTCAAGGTGCAATATTCACGGTGAAGCCACACCAATGTTAAATATAGCAGGAGAATCACATATTTTAATTAGCTCGTTACGCTGCGTTCAATGCACCCCAAAAAGCAGCTTTTTCTCTTGGCTGCCAAGACACATTTCTGGATCATGATGAGAGTGCTGCCACCAGCACCTCAGGCCCCTTTCTGCTGAGCTGCTCTTCAGGCACTAGCCTCCCATCTGTGCCTGTGTCTGTTGTCATTCTGTCCCAAGTGCAGCACTCACATTTATGTTTGTTGAACTTCATGCCAGTGCTGATTGTCCAGACAGTAAACAGCACATCCTGGTTTAGTACTGTCAGCAAATCTGATGATGATGCAATCAACTCCTGCATCCAGATCACCGACAGAAATGTTAAACAGAACCATTCTTTGAACTGAGCCATGGAGGACACTGCTAGTGACCAGCCACCAGCCAGATGTAGCCCCATTAGCTTCAGCTCTTTGAGCTCTGCCCTTCAGCCAGTTCATCACCCAGGGTAACGTGAACCTGCTCAGCTCACAGTATGAACATTTGTCCAGAAGAATTCTGGGGATGATATCAAAGGTCTTGAAATCAAGAAAGATTACATCTACTGCCTTCCCTTCATCAATGCAGGTGACCCTGTCATAGAAGGATATCAAATTACTAAGGCAGGACTTTCCCTTCATGAACCCATGTTGGCTATGCCTAATGACAGCTTTGTTCTTTAATTGCCTTTCAGTAGCACCCAGCACAATCTTTGCTGTATCTTTTCCAGGTACTGAATTAAGACTGACAGGTCTGTTGTTTCCCGAGTCTTCTTTTATGCCTATCTTATACAAGATAGGCATAGGGTATAACACTGGATAGCTTCCAGTCAGCAGTCTCCCATGACTTGCACTAAACTTGAGAGGGGTCCAGCTTTAACGTCTGCTAATTCCTTCAGTGCTGTGATGTGAACCCTGTCAGGCCCCATGGACTTACAAACACTCAGTGGATGAAACTGGTCTCTTACAATTTTGGTGACCACAAATGGAGAGTCATTGTTCCCTGTGGACCCCTAAACATAAACACTCTACAGTCAATTGCCTGGGGACACTGCTAACTAGCTCCTTGAGTAGCTTAAAGTTTGCTCTCTTAAAATCCAAGGTGCCAACTCTGATGACATTTTTTCTCCCTATGCTACAAATGTTGAACTCAACTGTTTCATGATCACTGTTTAGAAAACGATCAAGATTTAATGGAAACCTATTAACTCAGCATCCTCAATGCCAACTCAATCAGCTGAAGTCATCCAAAAAGCAGGACTGAAAATTTCAGTGCAGTCTCCAGTTAAATGCAGAAAAAACTTCCTATTATAAAAATGCATTGCAGTGTACTTTACCTCTTGAAGAAAATGCTTTTTTGTATGTTTCTAGGGGGACAATTTCCTATTTATCAAGTTTAGTATCTCTGGCTTATCACACTCCCTTGTTGAGGTAAATGAAATGTTGGATAAGGACCAGATTAGAATGGCAGTCAAGCTATTTTACAATTAAATTATTTTTGACATCCAACAGTTGTCTTCAGATACTGCCTTAAGCAATTTCAAAATCTGCATATCTTCTGAAGATCGATTATTCTGCATCTAAATAATAGCTTTTGTTAGTCTCCTGTTACATTTTGCTATTATTCCACCTGCTCTTAAAAAGCTAGAATTCAGCACTTCATCTTTAAAACTCTCTCTTCATATATTTACTTCTTCAGTAAAATATCACTTCATTAGGCAAATTGCATTTCAGTATGCCAGAGTGTCAGAAACCAACTGCAAACCTTGGGCTCATGTGAGATACTCACTGATTTGACCAAAGAGCACACAGAGGAATTCCCAGGAAACCCAAGCGCTTACAAACACTGCCAATCATAACCGACAGCCACAGGGAGTCTGATAGTAATTCTAAATAGGTTACTGTCTGTCTTCTGTTTACCATTTAACAAAAACTGAAAATGTGGAGTAAACATAATTTATGAATGAAGTTCACTTTCCAAGTCTGATGGGATATTTAATAGTCAGTACTGATTATTCTGTAATTACTTTATAGTGAAAGCTGATCTTTCAAGAGAAAATACTCATGCTGCTGATGTTGACAACAGAATTTGTTAGTTTTGTAAAAGGAAAACAAAACCACAGCAGACAATGAATGAGTATTGAAGAAAAACGTACAAGCCAGTCCCACATGTTTCCTTAGCTTCTTTCCTCTCCTTTATTCCTCTGCTAATTAACTTATGGGAAAGAATTTCCTAAATGAGATAGGCTTTCTCTCATCATATATGAAAATTTGCACACAACACCAGTTCCAGCACCAAATAAGAAACATGTACAAGTGCCTGCTGCTGTTCCCTTGTAGCTGCATTCAGAGAGAACTTTCCTAAGAGGCAGACAAGGCAGAGGGGAATCCCTGCGAGGGGAATTTCTGGGAAATGTAACCAAGTAACAGTCAAATAAAATGGGCCTGGGTTCCTTTGAAACAAGGGCACTTTGAACTGCATTGTTTGCTACAGCCCAGTACGGAGATTAGGAAAGATTACACACATACAACTCATGATTCATACTGTGACAAACAAATTTCATATGGTGATGTGTCTAAAAGCAAGATTTTCCAGTGAAATCATAACAAACCAGGCAATGGTTACTCATGTCATTGGTGGAACTCCAAGCTGTATCTTTAGCTTATTCTATGTATAGAATACTTGCCATGGTGAAGAGCACAAAACAAATTAAAAGCATATTTCAGAAGGGAACTGGGTAAAAAAATGTTTATAGTTGACAATGGGAAATCAGATCAAATCCCTAGTCTCTGGGTCTTGGTGGATGACACAATTGTATCCATGTGCATAAGTCACAAGTCACTTAGGAACTTTCCTAATTGGAAAACAAATGTTATTCACCCATGAACTCAACCAGTGGAAATATCTAACCATGGTTTTTCAGAAAGCAAATCTAGAAGGGAGGGTACCTGATTTAGATCTAACATGTGACATTTACTTTTGTGTAGGATGGGTGGACAAAACATAGAATACCATTAAATTCTAAGTTCTGTTTTCCCTATAATCTAGGGAATCCTTCCATAACAGTGAGCTGTTTACACCTTAAGTGATGCACAAGACTTGTGTTTACTGTTAGTAGATCTTTCCAACAGAATATGAATGAGTCCCACCAACTTTGCAAGTGTTGTAGCCCATTTACAAGAGCATAAACACAACCATTAAAAAGGTATTAATTCTTCAAAATGTTATGCAGGGTTCCTACACGGGCATTATTATATGGGCTGTATTCAGACCTAGACTTTAAAATACACCGTAAATACACCATTCTTTTAAAAAGGAAATGATTTGTATGTGTGATGTTTCTCACAGTGTTACTTTTCATGTCCTTTGAAATGTCTTTGTTTAGTTTCAATTTGTTTTTAATTAGCATTATTTTTTTTAAACAGGAAGTCCCTGCTTTCTAAGTGGCATTTGTCCTTGTGTTGTCATCACCACTTGTTACTGATTGAGGTCTTTAAAAACAAGTATCTGCACAAAATTAGACATACAGGTGTATCCTGCAAACAGCTGGTACAGTTTAAGAAGCATGCTGGGTTCATGCTGAGACCTATTTTGCAAAATTTTCCTCTTCCTTCCCTTCTTCTCATTCTTCCCTTTCCCAAAATCTTTGAAGGCATCTCTAAAAAATTCTCCTTTTAAGTGCTGACCTTGCAATTAATTATTCCAGCTTACTTTAAACATTAACAGTCCAATGAACTTTAGCTGAAATATATATATATATATATATATATATATTTATTTTCAATAGATAAGGGAAAAATCTGACTTTACTGTTAGGAAGCTACTTTTCACATAAACACAAAGTTTCAAAGGCAAGTATCCATCAGAAAACAACTTCTATGTAGACCTCTGAAAGATTAATATCAAAATGCATATTCTGCTTTACCTTACTTTCAGGTATTGCGTAGGACTGGTTAACACAAAGTGTATACTTATTAAAATGTCTAAACATGTGCCAAGTGATTTCTTATGATTATTTTATGAGCACATAATAGAACAAAGCAGATTTACAACATATGTTTGAGGAAAGAATAATAAGAGTGGTTATCTATCTCCTAATTATGGGAGAGATTTCCAAAAGCACCTTGTGGCTAGAATTTCAAGGTGACTTTGTGCATTATGTTACTTAGGTGCTTTTGAAAACTGTACTTTTGGTGCTCTCCAAATTTTTAAGCTTGGTCATGACCTTGTATTCAGAAATTATGGAGAAGTATCAGGTATCTCCCTACTGGAAAACTCTACTTTCAGCAGGAACAGAAGTATAACATTTCAACACGGTAGTGACTTCAGATATTTCACTTTATCTTAACTTAGATTTTTAGTTCATTACTAACAGCTCATATTAATAATTCAGGAAGCATAAAGACTACTAAAGAAGGGTAAGAGACAACCTTGTTGACGGGTTTTGTAGACAGCCAGGAAGAGGTCTTTTGCAGGTGAGAAAGTGAGAGCACAACTGAGAAACCAGCTTAATAAATGGGACACCGAACACAAACAAGTTTCAAGTAGGAACTGAATAGTCCCATTCTATTCGGTGAAATGCTTTTTCAGCTTCTATCAAGTCATCTGCCGCAGGGGAGTTTCATTTATTTGCCAGGTGGATAATGTTGCATGCACTGTTCAGGCATTTTCTAAATCTGTTTTTGACAATTACCACCTGGGAGGTAGACATGTAATGTGTAGATTTCTTGTTTCTAAGTAGCTTTGCCAATGCCATGGCAAATATTTTATGTTCTGAATTTATGGGAGCAATGATTCTGTAATTACCACAGACCAAAGAATCACAATCAGTTTGCAGAATAAGAATAAATTAAAGCGTAATGAAATTGGCCACATTCACGCTGTTTTTTCATGGAATAGCAATGGACACTTCACTGGAATGGGCCACATCCCTTTCCAACTAACAAGTTCTGACCAGCCAGCACTAAGGACATTCTCAACAAAATAACTACAGAAATTACTTTCCAGAAGCCAGATTCCATGGCTTTCTCAACTTTAGTCTAAGAAAAATGTTAGGTGACATCTGCTAGCAGAAACATTCTGAAAGTGTTCCCATCATGAAAATCCCTATCATGGGAGATTTCAGCCTAAATAGTTGGTCTGGATACTTTATCCACAACTGAATGAAATTTGGGGAAATATATGGCAACCTTAGCTATAAATTGGCTCATTGATTTTGGGGAATACAAAAAGAAAATTATTTAAAAATTTAGGTGATGGTTCTAAATTTTGGAGCTGAAGTCAGAATCCAGGTTTTTAAGTAGAAGCAAGAAGCGCCTTATGGAAATGATGCATCCATGGATTGTTAATTATCTTTTTTTTTTTTCTTCCTAAATGTTGTGCTCTTCATATATTTGAAGGAAAATGGATCCCTCTTCTATCACAACCCTTCTTTGGTGTAGATGTGAAAGATTTTCACTCCTTTCTATACAGTAGTGTGGAGTTTATGCTCAAGTATGCACAAGGGCAGTTAAGCTCCCCTCTTTGCATTTTCAGCTGTGAAGCCTGTTCTATGGAGACTATCCCTTATTAGATCATTTTAAGACAAATTATATATTTCTTACATACATGTATATTCACCTGGTTCAAATCAAGCTGAAGGCTGTTGACGTGTGCTTTTACAAGATTAACTAAATTGATTTTAAAACCACATTCATAGAAAGTTTGCAGTCACAAATTCTTATTCAGACGAGGCAACCAAGTAAATTAGTTACTGCAAAACACTCATAGTATTGCAATATCCTAGTAAGGGAAGAGACACGCTGGAAATGTTTCTTGGTGGGGGTGACAGGAGTAAAGAGAACAGACTGTCACAAGCTGTGAAGGAGGTTTGCTAGTTATGCATTAGGGACAAGTGAAAAGGATGAAGAAACCTTCCAACCCACTAGCAAATTTCCACCTCAATTTCTTATCAGGACTTCAATATCATTGACTAAAAGACAGAAACAAGGCTGAGGTAGAATTTTAATCTCTAATCCTACTGACTCAGCATGACAGTAACATACAGCTCAGAACTAATGGAGACATATGAGAATGTTTGCACTGTGAGAAAGAGGCAGCGATAACGGAGGGTTAGAGGTCAAGTCCATTAGCAGAAAATAACATTTTAATTCAGACAGCATTTCAGGAGTTTAGCCTATTTTCAGTGTGTCCACAGTTGACTAGCCTGCTGCTAAACAACTACTCTATTCAAGTAGGGAGAGAATAGTGGGTGTAGCTGTCCATTACTGAAATGAATTGTGTCAGTCTCTTAAAGTTTCTAAAAGAAACAATGAAGCAGAAGAATAAGAGAGCTTGTTAGGAAAAGCAGCTTTCTGTTCACTACTCACCTGAAACTTTTTCTTCGCCACAAAATACTGCATTCTTCGAATCACTTTAATTGCAGCACGGTGATGTTCTCGCAGCCTGTGGGGAAAACAAGGCAGGTGGGTGAGGTGAAGGAGCATCTCCTTCCAAATGGTGAAACAGCAGCCTTTAGTAAGTGCTTCACCAACACGTTGATGTGTAATGTAAGGAGTAGCAATTCATCCAGTGTGTACAACATAGTACTATTTTGACCTTCCCCACCTCCCAAGAATGCCATAAAAGTCAGGATTTTATCTGCCCCACGTTAGGTTTGCATACATGTCACAGCAAGAAGTGTTCACTTAACCTCTATGTCAAAGCAATCCTCGACTCATCTTTCCCAATTCAGCCATGCACAGCATTTACACACGCTAGAATTCAGGTTTTTCTTTCCCTTTCACTACGTCTTGTACAACACATCCCTTCAAGAAAAGAATCTGGCATTAAAAAATGGTTTTTAAAAATACTGAAGATTCTCAAGTAGTTGTCCTGTAAACAATACAAATGATCCCACAGATCTGAATGCAACCTCAATATACGCATTCATCCCCAAACTGAAATGGAAGTGTACATAAATACAGACTCATCCTGAAGGTCTTTAAACAAATATAATCTCATGCATATAAAATGAGAACTAAAAAAGAACAAATTGCAATTGGTACAACTTTTCATGCTACCCTACAATATTATTTGTCAGAAAGAAACATATGTATGAAAGAAACCTGTTTATTAGAGGAACAGTTATTTGCCACCTTTCATAATTTTTAATGCTTGTAAGAAGGACATTTTTTTTTTTTTTTTCCCCTTAACATTACATTAATGATAAAAGCTTTTCAACACAGGTCCATTGTTCACTACATGCATTTACATGGAGTAACTGCACCTCGATGATTATTTATCGTTCCCTGAATCTGCAACCGGGTTTGCACAGGAGGCCCTTCCTTACTAATGCTTACTGAAGGGTCCCACAGAGACTCTGTCCAGGTCTCGTCTCGTGCACATTTGACTGCAAGATTGTGGCTCATGTTATAAGAATGGGAATTCACTTATAAGTGGGCCAGCTGCCTTCTTGGATCTACTCCCAGTGAACTGAGTCAGCTCAATGCTAGTAAGTGGTATTCCCATTGTGAGAGCTCTTGCTGAATCATTGCTCAGGACAGGGACAACTTCCACAGAACCAGAAGGCAATAAAGCATTTATCTTTTTAAGTCCTACTTCACAGAGTTAAATCCAAAAAGACAGATGCTGCTGAATTTGGCATTAAAGGTGTGATAGCATAACCTTAATGCAGGTATACATACATTAATGTACACACAACATCTTATGACAAATAGAAATATACTTCTCTTGCAATAATACTGCTTGTAGTGTTTTGTTTTATGCTTCATTTCCTCAGGGGTGTTCTTCACAATCCATTATTTTTAAGGAAAATACTTTTCTTTGGGGCACACGGTCACCAGTAAAGTACACCAAATCCCTCATCCTCTGTCTAAATGCAGAGGATCATCTGTACACAAGGCAGCAGGACAATAAAAATGAGATTCACCATTCAGTCACATAACAATGCTACAAGACCAAAACGATTTTCCAACGCAGGAATTTCAAATCAATCCTTTTTCAGTGCTAACATGAACTTCAGTGCCAGGAATGGAAGTTAATATTTTGTTCCTTTACATTTCCAACTGCAATAGAAAACCTCACAGTAAACTTCTGCTTATGCCATAAAATCTAACTCTGCCCAACAGGCTATTCTGCCTCTCTGAGATTAAATGCTTCTGCAATGAGGGAAGGGAATAAAGCATTTAATTAGTAGCCAAGGTTATGATTCACAGTTGTTTGATCTCTTTTGCAAACTGGTAACAAATGCTTTAGTAAATTGAGAGTTTAAACATTAACTGGCAATATTTGTTTGTTCAGCCACTCGTGACATTTCTAAATTCTAGTTACAGAATGACTGCCTGCAATCTGGAGGGACATACAGAGTTATTGTATGTGAAATAGCCACACAATGCATTATTATCCTCCGAGCAAGATTTTCTTGAAGACTGTTTTATGTTATTGTATTTTAAAGGAGCATGGCGGGAAATTACATCATCTGGGAGTGCTTTTAGGTACAGGGGCAGCATACTTTCATAGTTTGTGATCCACAGAGAAAGTGGGAGACACCCTCTGGAGAATTACTTCTGCACAGAACACATCTCCAATGGCAGTGCCAGGTGCTTGTCACCTCCTTGTTCGTGCTACAGCTGGGTCACCAGGAATCAGGGAATTTTCTCCTTTTCAGGCAGGGACTACTGAGACATCTGTGAAAGCTTGCCTGCTTCAATATTTTGTGGGAGCTAAACATTGTTTCAAGTTAAATTCCTGCTTCATACAGGCTTGGTTATGCCTGCATTTGGTAGAAAAACTGTTTGATAAGTGCACTGGTAAAAGGGGCAGTGGAAAAGGCTTCTGTCCTTCGGTTAAACAAAGCTGCTCTTCTCTCGTGAGGCTTAGGCTCTCACTGTGCCCACTCAGCTCATGATAATTTGATATCACCTCACCTCATGATAACAGTTTAGCTTGGAGAAGTGAAGGCTCCAGGGACACCTAAGGGAGCATATCAGCAGGTGGGGGGAATGGCTGCTTACAAGGGTGGACAGTGATAGAACCAGGGGGAATGTTCTTAAATTGAGACAAGAGAGGTTTAGGTTAGATAATAGGAGGAAATTTTTCACACAGAAGGTGATGACACACTGGAACAGGTTGCCCAAAGAGGTCGTGGATGCCACTGGATCCACTGGCTGGATGTGGCTCTGGGCAGCCTGGTCTGGTGGTTGGTGACCCTGCACGTAGCAGAGGGGTTGAAACTGGATGACCATCATGGTCCTTTTCAACCCTATGATTCTATGAACTGACATCTGAACTGACTTGCCAACCACCATTTGAGTAATTTCAATAACCCCTAGGATGTTACTTTCAAAAATAAGCTTAAGTAGTTTTTGTAACTGAAAAATCACTGCTTCCAATACTAGACAACCTCTCATTGTGAGCTTTTCTGGAAAATAAATCAGATTAAAGGGACCTCATTGTTGTTTTTCAAATAACACTTCACTTCTATTTTGCTTCCATGAATTTCATGTTGATGAAAGTCAACTTAAGCAGCTGAAATACCCTTTCCGTGTGATGGATGTAGCCCAGAGAGACAGTCTGAGCATCATAGTGTCCCCAGTGCCAGCACTGAGATCAGTCATGGGAGGGGCACGAAGAACATTACAGTTCAAACGTTTAACTGGGCTTTAGGCATAAGGCCAGAAATATCCAAAGTCCTGACTCGGATCAAGACCTACAGCTCCTTATACACAGCTTACTGCACAGCCACTAACCACCAACAGCTTTCACTGGCTGCTGATAAACTTCCGTCTCAATATAAATATGACATCAAGATAATCTTCAACACAGCACATACTACACAACATTTCTAACAGACTTAAAAAATTACGAACTAGAGTTGCCAGTGAAGCAAGAAAATTGTCAGAAACCATAGGAATTATCTAGAAGGATTACAAAGGATATAACAACTAATCAAAACCAGAAAGTCATCCTGGTGGTAGCATGATTGATAACTTCATACAAGCCCTTAATTGTTCCTATTCTGACGCTTAGAAACTAGGTTTGTTTTTCTCCGTGTACTGAAAAATTAACCCACTGCTGATGTGGTCACTCCATGAAGTGTAAGAAATGAGGACAAATAAAAAAAACAACAAGAAACTTGCAACTAAAGGCAATGGGTGGCTTGAGCATCTGCACTATAAGAGAAAGCCTGACAGAATAAAATGTCTAGAAATCATTAGTTTTTCTGCCTTCTTTTGTTGTTAGGTTACTTAACCTACCACAAACCATTTGGAAGAAACCTGATCTCTTCATTAGTCCGTCAGAAATCTGGATTGGAATTTCAAATAATTTGGAAAACAAGCATGCTGAAGAGCTTAAGGTACTTTTACAGACATTCTCATTTGGTTGGAAAGTTATATATTTACAAATGCCCCAAACTATTGTAAAAGAGCCATTAGTATTGCAATGTTATTTATTTTTTACAGCGTATCCAAAACCTCAATACAATCCCAAAGGTATGACTCATTCTACAGTCCTGCATTCACAGACAGCCACGGTGATGACCCTAGACTTCAGCCAGCATCCATCCTCACTGCAGGTTGCTGTCTCAAGCCTGCAAATGGGCCTGCAGGGCTTCCCCAGAAGAATGCTTATGGGGCCAAGACTAAGATTCGAAGATTGGGTATTTTCTTCCTACAACACCAATCAGGAAGTAAGAAGTTACACAGTTTGGCTGTTTCCCATTTCAAGAAAAATTAAACTTTTTTTTTTTTTTTTTCCTTTTAAATAACAAGAAGCTTTACAAGATTAATCCCCTCCCTAAAATGCACAGTTCTTTCATTAAAGAATAAGATAGGAAAAATATTTAGTAATTGGGAACATTTATTGTTCTTACAACGATGCTGAATTTGATATCAAATCCTTAGTAATCCCATTACAAGTTTGGCCCCCTCCTCATCTTAGAAAGGTATTCTATGTATTGATTTAGTGCTAACATCAATACTGAATCAACAATTCAGAGGAAAAGTGGTGCTAATTTCCCAATTAAAACACTTGTATTTTGTTCACTTGTAAAACATCTTATTTTCAGGACCATGGTATCTGGCACAGACATCCCCACATACAAGAGCATTGATACCATCAGAGTTAAAAGGTCAACACTGCTCAGAATGAGTTTAACAAGAAGGAAAACTCAGTTGGAGAGCCATGGAGTTACAATATCCTTTACAAATACCCTCTTCTAAGTAAACCTAACACTGATTTGAAGTCAAGCTCAGTTTTCAAATATATTTAAATTCTCTGCAGTCTTCTTAAATTTCTGACTAAAGACAGAGATGAAGTATTAAGAACTATGGCTGCAGTTGGTTGCCTTTACATTTTTGGCACTAATCATTATTTAGACTTGAACATTATCTTTAACACATCAGATTTTAATAATATTTTCTGCAAGTGAACTGAAATCTTTTCCCATTCAGGCACTGAAAGTTGTTCCTTGTAACAAAATCTGATGGAAAAGATTCAGAGCAACTACATTAGGCCATTTCATTAGTGCATTTAAGTCTAACAAAATCTTTCATCATTAGTTCTCTGGGGGATTTTGGTATAGAATTTGCTGTGACACAAGGTTATTCTTGTCTTTTCACACATTCTGTCATTCCCTACACATTATACTTGATGGGAGTCTCTGTTATTGGGCAACATTTTATATGTGACGAGTTGGAATGGATCAGGTTGCACTGATGTGTGTCTTGTAATAGGAAATGCTTGCTCACCATACCACAGAGCAAAATTAGAACCACTGATTATTTCAAATAATATGAGCTGCCCAACTTCTCCTTGGATTTGCTACCAGAGCATGGCAACTGTACTTTACTTCTGATGTACTTCTGCAGCCATCCTTCTACGTTTATCAGGGGCTCCCAAAAAATAACCTCATCCACGGAATGATTCACAAATAACATCTTAAGGGTAAACTCATAAAAGCTGCCCAAAACTGTTAGAAAAAGAACAATGACAAGCTTAGTGTTTATATAAATGCTTCCATAACATTTTTGAATGTATGAATATGTGTACATGGACAAACATATTTTTTTTTCCCCACAAAATCTTGCCTTCTAGGGTTCCCATCTATCACTGACAGTAAAATTAGAAACTATTAACAACACAAATGAAATGAATTCAGCTACCTCCATAGTGCTTACTCTCCAGGGTCTTCATAGGTTCAAATGCAAAAAGGATAAAGAAATAAGTGACATCATTCAGAAAACAAGGAGAATCACAAACAGCAGGTACAATACATGTTTCAAACTTCTTTGGTCTCATAGGAAAAGGCGTTCTAGTAATTACAGGTGAGCAGGTAACCTGGTTACCACAGATCGATGCCTCTTATCATGCTTGCCAGTTGCTCATGAACAGATATGACTCCACTTGTTCATCTAAGCACTGAATAATTCAAACTTAGCACCAAATGATTTCTATGAGGAATTTTGCATTAATAATTCAGAGAACAGGCTGTTTCAAGTGTCAAATTTTAAAAATGTGAGCTGTTTGACTTAAATGTACGTATCTCCATACATACATATAACCACTGTCTCCTACTAAAGGGAATGTCAAGATTGACTTCACAAAGGAGATTCTTAATGACTGTAGCTTTATAAGTTGTTCTTCAAGAATACTGTGCAACATCAAATCCACTCTCCTGGTACACATTTCAGGCAGTAGATGTTTTAGTTATTGAATATGAATATAGCCCTAGGGGAATTAACGTTTCTAAGTTTCTCCCTGTACTGTATTTCTCTGACTGTATTTGTGGTTTGTCTTTGTTGCTGCTTTTAAATTTAAAATATGTCAGTGAAAGGCACATGCTGGCTTCAGCAATGGAAGGCCTGGAAGATGGCTGCCCAGAGGCAATGGGGAGGTAGGAGAATTGGTGTTGTATGGAAAGGGGAGAACAAGCTGATTTGACTTGGGTAAGGTATTAATAGTAATCTGAGATACAGAGTGTGTCTGTAAAACACAGGTAATCAGCCCGGGCCTTTACAGTATGCTCATATCAAGGCAAACTAAAATGTGTTATTAAATGTATGCCTGAAAAGGGGAAGCATCTTTGCTTTCCCGACCCAGAAGTAACAGAAGTTACAAATGCCACGTGATCAGCAAGCAATGGCATAAAGCACAGATGTTTTGGAATGTTGTTTTTCTAACAGAGACCTCTATTCTTCAGCATGTGCAACAAACAAAACAAAAACTCATTTCCAGCTATAGGAGAGGATTCAGAATAGCTGAATGGCATAGGATTTTGGCTGTAATTTTTTTCAATGTCTTTTGGGTGAAATGGTCCATGTACAGTATTTCTAGAACCAAGACAACTAGCTTTGGCTAGAATAAAGATGATCTTCAGGAATTTTTTTTTTTCCCAGGAATAATGCTATGCAAGGATGAACAGACGTATCATCAGGGAGTTCATTTGTGTTCTGCCAGCAATATTAGCTAAGAAAATAACTCTTAGCAAAGAAGTTTGTGTTCAAATCAGGTAAAAGTATAATATTTCTTGTACATCCTAAGCAGCCTTGATTGTTCATTTTCACTGTTCTGTTTTTCCTTATGACTGTTGGCAGGCTATGAAGAACCGCACAAAGGACATGAAGAAAAAAATGGGAAATAAAATGAAATTTGAAAGAGACTGAAACGATCTGTTTCAGATTGTGGACAAATGTAAAATCCCATTTCCATTTTGCCAGAAGTGTGTCCTGTGTCCTTAATTTGGTGAATTCCACATTATCTGCTCAGAGCAAACATTTAAGTAGCTCTTCAATTGCAGCATCTTGTTGAGTCAGAACATCAGTGTGTTTTGTTTTTTTTTAACGTGGTTTCAAGGCAAAAAAATAATTGAAAGTAACTAGACACAAATGATATCACAGATAGGTAAATACTGATGTATGGTGCTGTCTTACAGACATATTCTGACAAAGTAAACTCATTTCCTAAAGAAGCTGAATATTGAATACAATAGAGTTGGTGTGCACAAGGAAAGCCATGACAAAGTAAACTCATTTCCTAAAGAAGCTGAATATTGAATACAATAGAGTTGGAGTGCACAAGGAAAGCCATGAATATAATTATTTTGCAGCATCTAGTTAATAGAATTATTTTCCAGATAAAAAACATTTTTTTTGCAGAGCTTGTCATTCATGGCCCTAAATTATAGAAGGATTTAGATGGCTAAAATCAGCAATGCTGGGAAGAAATAACCATATTGCTTATGGTTGCTTGTCTCCCTACTGTTGGCCTATTAAATTTACAATAACCTTTGGATATTAAACTGACTTGTGTTACACTGCTTCATTACGCCAACGAATTGTTAACGCTACAAGGTAGCTCTTTGTTGCATTCATCCCAGGGAGCTGCCAGACCTCTGCAAACTCAAGCCTGAGTCTGGCTTTTCTCCTTAGCTTGAATTGCACTGCTCAGAAGACACATCAGGTACAAAGCAGAATATGAGATGTAACGCCACCAAAATTATGATCAAGACTCATTATGACATCTCAATTATTCTTCTCCACTTTACATAGCACTTTAACACGCTAATTTATGTTCTGTTATCATCAGGTAATGCTACTATTAACAACATCCTATTTAGCCTTTGGTTCTGAGACAAAAGGATCGGCTTTTATTAGATCAACTACTGAAGTAGTTCATGAGGAATCTGTGGAAGGTCAAAGCAGCACTGCCTTTCTACTCACTTAACCTAGCATGATGACTTCGGGCAAAACCTTCGCTTTCTTTCTTCATTTCAGTATTATGTGCATTTTTAAATATTAGTAATTGGAGACAAAATTATTGTTGTTTTTTTTTTTTCTTCATAAAGCCAACCACAGGAGAGAGGTTAAATTTGGTTATATACTTGTGCAGCTTCATGCTATTCTAGCAAGGCCAAGTAGAGAGCATCTCTGCCCTCCAAAACAAGTGAAAGCAATTATACCATTCTGGCAGACAAAATAAAGCAGCTCTCCTATTGTAGAGGCAGGAATTACAACTGGAAATAAACATCTGAAAGGAAAAGACAACTAGTTTTAACAATAATATTTACACTACCAAAATTAGTGATAAGAATATTTCAGAAATCCCTAACATTGTCCACGTTGTTTTCTACCAGAGACAACCAGTAAATTTTCCTGCCATTTAATAATGAAAAAGAGAAGATGAATGTCACCTCTGCAAATCTGTCTGTAAGCACTATATCACCTCAAAAATATATGAGGCCAAATTCTGCACTGATTTACACCATGGCACATCAGAAGTGGATGGGAGCACATGGACTGCTCGGTCATCACAGCTTTTGGTCTGCCATCTCTGCAGGAGCTCTGGATATAACTTACATGGAATGATATCAGTGTCTGCCTACAGCTGCACTTTTCAGTGGGCGTATCCTCCCAAAGCAAAGTGATAGAAAATTATAAACACAAGGGTGCTGCTATAGTCTGTGGAAGCCACTCTGAAAAGAGCTATAAAACCTTGCATGGACACAGGACAAGGGGACCTCACTTTCCATATCAGTGACATCACACTGGAAAAAAATAAGTTACAAACATAGCTCAAAACTGCAATTTTTGCAACTGGAAGCACTTGAAGATTTGTTGTTTTACAATGGTGGAGAAACACATGGGATTTCAACTTGCAGAGAACAGCCTTTTCCTATAAATCACAGAGAGTAATCTGAAACCTTGAAACAGCACAGGGGCTCACATTTATGGATTTAAAACAGATGAAGAGCAAGCATGCTCTTAACCCTTTCCCCATATTTTTTTCCAAGCCCAAAATGAATATGCAAGAACTGAACAGAAATTAACTGGGTTAAAAAGATGTTATTAATAAAATTCTGAGAACACCTAAAACTGCAGCTCTTTAACCAACTTCCTCAAAAATACAAGCAAGGAATTGTCCTAAAGCAAAGCACTGTAAAACACTGAGAGCATAATCCACTATTCGGACTGTTCTTTCATCAACTTTTATTTAAGCAGTTTATCTTGAGATTAGGATCTCTCTTATAGAGCAAGACCTGCCAACACAGACCCCTGGTTTTGAATATCAGCCTGTAGAAAAGAAAGGAGTATCTAGCAGCCTGTCGTCTCAATGTAAGTTTATAAACTACTTAATCAGGCAATAGGAGAACTAATACTAACACGTTAACGATAGTTTCTCTTCAGAAATATGTAACAGCATGAAGATACTCCAAAGATGGTTTATTTATTGTCTTTTAAGATTCCCAACCATTTGTCTATCATTTTAGCCTCTTTAGTGGCTCACAGGCTGGAAAAAATAAAAAGTAAAAAATAAAATAGCCTCTTCCAGCTGGAATCTGAAGATGTAGCCTTTTTTTTGAGCTGGAATACTGACATTGCCAAGAGGCATTAGTCTATACCTTGCCAGGGTCAGAGTTCCAGTCCTTCCAGAAATTCACTCACAAATACAACATAATGGTATGATTACACACAGAAATGAGCCAGGATTTAAATAAAGTATGATGGTGTGTGGTGTTAAATCTCTACACCAGAGTAATGTCTTAGTGGAAATCATAAAATAACCAACCCTGGACAGTTGAAAGGAGAACAAGCAGGATCATTTTAAGCCTAGTACAACATCACTCATTACACAATATTTGCCCATGGAAATCCAGACTCTGTCCCTTTACTGGCTGCAGCTCAGCAAAGTGGCACTTGAGTCCATGCCTCCTGATGAAAAGCTAGGGTGGAAGGTGTGGCTGTACTTAAGTGAGAAGACTGCAGGTCAAACAAAAAAACGTCTCAAAAGTGGAAAACATGGGTACTTGAATCATTTTCAACTAGGAAGTTACCTAGGCACACCAGAAAAATGCATCATGAAAATGAATACAACCTTAGCTACTGGGCATATTGTGAGAGCACCCTAAGCATTCAGCAATGATAGAAGTTTTGTGCCACAATCATCGGCGAGAGTCCTTCTAAAATAACTTGATAAAACTCTGCTATTTAATTGTACCTATAAAGAAAAAAACTTGGAGAAGAGAGAGAGACTAAACAAGAACTAATGTCGTTAGTAAAATTCTCTATTACAACCAATATGATACATCAAATCACACATTGGCAAATTTCAACGGCCATAAAACTCACTGCAATTTTATTTTATTTTTTGAAATCATTTGAAACAGAAGATTTAACATTTTGCAAGCCTATACTTTGTGGAAAAATTAGGATTATAACCTCAACCATTTTACTTACTGTTGCTACAGCTTTTAAAGCCAGATCCCAATTTCAAGCACAGCATTCCTTGTTCCCTTTTGGTACTGCAGCTGCTCAGATCCAGATCTCATCTTTGTCTCTTGTGAACTGAAGACTATGTTTGTATTCAGGCACCTACAGATGTCCTCAAAGGGATTTCTATAGATGTTTATTGGCCAATCTAAATAGGTTGGGATATACAGTTTTGAAAAATCTCATAAGGTACCTAAATAATCATCACATTCTAACCTATTTCATACTAAGCCTACTAAACCCTTCTTAAATGCAGGTCTGTGCAAAAGTTCCTGCCTAAACGAACAAAGCCACTTAGCAGCCACAATCTCACCAAGGCTGATGTATGACACAATACATAAGTATCCTTGTTAAAGACAAGAGGAAAATGCGTGTCTGAACCTGCACGCTTGCTTTGCATATCAGGAAATAAACTTGAAAAGCTTGTACATATATGAAAACTTTTATGATAGAAAATATAGATTATATATTGAGCAGAATTCTAGATATACATCTAATAATGGATTCATGTTTTTTTGTGTGTGTGGAAAATGTGACCTGAAACACATGAGTTTTCCTTCTCAATCTAATACTTACAGAACATGCTGTGTTACAACTATTGTAAAAAGACAAGAGGAAATTTTACGAGCTGATATGCCGGAGACAGAAACTGGCTGGGAGTATCTACTCTGGTATGTGAGCTCAATTTCTCTCTGTGCCTTCAAAGCACAAGCTCAGCTCAACAATGTACTTTTTGGCTGAGAATTTATTCTCTATTAAGTTAGATAAAGAAAAGTAGTATTTTTATTATTTTCTCTTCTTCAGTTTCTTTCCCTCTCACCTCAGTAATGGTTAACAAGTCAGATGAATTTAATTTCTGTTGCAGAAAAAAAAAAAAAAAAAAAGCTGCTTAACACTCCTATCTCCTTACTTACAAAATGATTTGCAGTCAAGTACTTTGTGAAAACTACCCATCCACTTCATAACTTCACAGTTTCACAACACACGTTTCTGCAAAGAAACTTCCCTCAAGAAAGGTTGGTCATCAGCTTGGTTATGCTTAGTGTGGCTGAATCTTCTGATCTTGGGTAGTTCTAGGTGGGCTCTGTTTATTCTAGAAGTACTTTTTCTAATGGTATTTATTACAGTTACAGAAGGGCACAGAGCTGACTGGAAATGAAAACTAAGCTAACTACAGCTATCTAGGATGGACAACACTCAAGGGAATAGACTATGAGTGGAACTGAGGGATCTCTCCATTGCCACCAATTGTCCTATACCTGCTCTCAGAATCAGGAGATTGCCACATCAAGCTTATCATCATACATTACACCAAAAAAACACATGGCAAATATTAGCTAGGAATGCACAGAAAGAGATCTGGTTTGGCATTAAAATGATCACAATCATTTACTCTTCCAAGGTGCAAGATCATAGAGTCATAGAACAGTTTGGGTTGGAAGGGACTTCTAAGACAACATAGTTCCAACTCCCCTGCTGTAGGCAGGGACACCTCCCACTAAACCAGGTTGTTCAAAGTCCCATCCGGGCTACAAACTAGCTTTATTTTCTTCCTTGTCTGTATATATACATATATATGTAATAAAATAATATATATATATATATATACCTCTCTTTTCTTGATTATTGCTATCATGCTACCACTGAAGAACAGGTTTAGTTCATGTTTTTCAGCTAAGGTGAATATTAAAGCAGACATTTTGAAGAGAAAAAGAAATGGAATACAAAATAGAGGGAAAGTTGTATGCTGAAAATAAGGTCTGGCTCTTTCAACTTTGTTGTTTCTTGCAGTGATTTTATACACAAGAGTGATGTATAAATGTCTTAAAAACATACAACTAGTCTTTAACCTGAAGGACCAGAAGACAGAAGTTCAGGCATCCAGTTCAGTCACTGGAGAGCAGCTGGCTTTTCCAGTGGTTATTCGGAGAATTTTAGTGAAATATCTATAAGTAATTGTAGGAACCCACTAAAACAAAAACTCTGCACCCTTATATTGTTATTCACATGTTGCCCAGCAAGTATGACAGCCATAAATTGAAACACGTGGATTATATAATTATGTACAGTTATTTTGTTTTTCTAACATAGTCTAATTTAAATAGGTAAATGACAGTGAAGACTGAACATGAGAACTTTTGACTTGAAAATATGTTTTTTTCTGATTTCAATAACAGCATTTTCTCATGACTTTAAACAATTTATGATGACAATAATTTATGTTTGTTTGTTGTTTTTTTTTTTAATTAAAATTATGGGCTTAGAGAAGATGAAACAATTCTTGGAAGGTCAGGAAAGCCATCCAACATGAATGCACCAAATGAATTACCAACTTTCAGTGAAAAAGAATGCCAAGAACAGCAATTATTATATTTTTCCTTATGCATTCTGAAAGGAAGTGTTCAACTATTCACACAGTTATTATTCACACCAACTCTTGAAGAGAGCATAAAAGGTAGAGAGGTGATACAAAAGGATATGCTCTAAAATTCTCATCTTCATCCCTTGAAAGAGGGTTGTTCTTTCATAAAGGTTAGCAGAGATCTATGGTAGGCTAAAATCCTGGCCTACTGAAGTCAATACAAGTTTTGCTATTGATATCAGTATATTGGAATTTCTTCTGTTACCTCTTGAAATCTGGATGGTTGCCTGAACATCTGCAAAGGTTGGCTCTAATACGTTAAAGTGCAGTTTCTTAGAAATATTCAGGTTAGCTGCTGAAGGTAATTTAATCCTATTACAAACCCCTCAAAAATTAGGTGTTCATTAAACATTGCCGTGCCTGACTTATTTGGTAGGTTTTTTAATTGAGTTCTCTCATTTGGGAAAACAAAATCGAATACTTCCTTGCTTCATGTGAATATTTTTTTCCAGAACACTGTCAAAACATGGTATGTTAAATAATTTGTCCAAGGCTACACAGGAAGCCTGTGGCTAAACCAAAAGCTGAGTACCAAAAAAATTATCTGAATATCTTCCTTATTTATTCATTTCTTTAACATCGGCTAAGAACTGAAAGACAAAAATTACCAAGTTTTGTGAATTATCATACTTGTGGGAATCAGACAGATAGGGGGCTCAAAATGGTGGGACTTCTTTCCTCCCTAAACAACAACACCACCACCATTTCCACCATTTAAGATACTAATTCAGTCTTTTCTTTCAATTACTTCTTCATGTGAAATTACAAATCACTTGTCTTTAGGAGCTGGGTCTTAACTAAGAAAAAAACAACAATGAAAAATAGGCATGGTAAGATAAAACATAAACATATAATATAGCTCCTACATTATTTCGATTTTTTAACTTCTGCTCATTTGGTTTGCTTTGTTACATTAATAAGCTATTCAGATTTCCCACTGAGTTGCACACAGGAAAGCTTGATGCATTTGAAGTAGTACTTTTGGAGTCAGAAATGAAAGCCATTCTAATTTATCTAAAACGACCCTAATCTTGCAGTTATAATTACATTTTGCTTTGAATATTTTAATACTTCCACTGACTGCAGTGGGCAATACCCTATACAATCTACAGAAACTGATAAGTTTTTGCAGAGATAAATGAAAGATTGTTTTATGGAAAACTGCATGTGTTACAGATTAAACTAACATAAGTTTGCAGAACTTGTAGTAATTGTTAGACTGTGGACTGACTGCTGTGTTTAGGTCAGAAACCATCCTCCACAGCACAAACCTCCTCAAACTCACTACAGTTGAATGGATTTGAAATCACTGCACCTATTTTCTTATTATTAATTATTGATGTACAAGTATTTAGCCAAGAATAGTTATATACCGAAGCAAATACTTACAAACACAGAGATAAAATGCAAAATACACAAAACCCATCCAAGAAGGCTCTCCAGAAGAAGAGGCAGAATTTCTACTTGAGGTGCTTTGGCACCTACTCTCAAACACAGATGCACTATGTAAAGAAATGGGGTCTTACAGTGCCTAAAGACAAAATGTACAGCTTCTCAGGAAGTGCTGCCATAAGTAAAAATCTCACAAGGGAAGCTTTAACACAGTGAAGCTAAATAGCAAAGGCAACTCTATATGCTGGTAAAAACCATTGTTCTGAGCTCATTTTCAAAGTGCAGTATGTTGCTAACAGTTTTCTACTACAGCACCATGCTGTTAAATTTAAGGTGGTTTATCAGAGTTGTGACAATCTGACATAGTAAAAGATACACATTTTTCTGCTTTGCTGTCTGTTGCCTTTAGCATGTTGCCGTCACTGACAGAAAAGTGGAATTCAAACAAGAGAATGCAAGATTTTACTTTTGTCTTGCTTAATTTGGCAAGCAATTCTGTTTCTTGTGAATTTGGTAACATACTACAGCCTTTAGAGAACAGTAATCATTGGAAGTATTAGGAAACAGAAGCTAAGGATTAACCTTGCGTTAAAACTACTGTTGACCTTATACGAGTGATTATTTATTAGTCTGTGAAAATCATGACATAACCTCACAGCTCATATAACCATTCAGGTGTATTATAAAAATAAATACCATCCCTCTCCCACCGCCAGCAGCACTACGCTTGGAATCACTTGCACTTAAATCACTTGAAGCTTTAATAGTGATGTTTAACAGGTCAACACAAATCTGGCATTCAGATGATTGCTAAGATTAAAAAGTAAGTTAATCAGTAAATGTAATAATCATCTCATTATGAAAAAAATCCAAAAAACAAAAAACAAAAACCCATCTGCAGAGAAAGAAAGACTCCGGTCATCTTTGTAGTTAGGAGGACTGAGGAATTTTGCTTAGAATACATAGAGTTAAAAAGCAACATGGTCATACTCTGTTGTTTGTGCAGCACCAAATTTAAATCCAGGAGAGATTATGAGAAAATTTGCTGCAGGCTGTCAGACCCCATTAAGTTAATGGAACTGGTAAATTGGCTCATTTCCAGCACATTGTAGAAAGAAAAGCGCTTTCAGCTCAAGAGTGAAGGAGATCTAGTTTCGGTTTGGCAGCTAAAGGAGATTATTAGCTATAAATAACGGCTGCAGTGAGACGACTTATATGGGATTGCTTGACCAAAATGAAGGAGAAGAGACAAAAAAAAAAAAAAAAAAAGTATTTTGAAAGGAATGAGACAGTTTCTTTGTTGGACAGAATCTAGAACAGCTTTGGAGACCTTCTCATTTTAAAGCCTTTCTATTTCCAAAATCTTCTGTAAGTTTTCATAACAAGCTTAACCATCTCTAAACTCATTAATGGAGAGAAAACACACCTCTTTGTTCAGTCTTCAAATCTCTTGAAAAGAGGTTATGAAATAAATGGTTCAGCACAAGGTGGTGATGTGATGTAACACTTGATCTGAAATACTGTGAAGGGTGCTTGGAGCCTCAGCAGAAGCAGCAGGGGACAACGACTAACCATGTTGGGCAGGGAGAATAAGCCAGTAGGATCGAGAAATATTTGTTTCTTCACTTCATTTGTTCAAATATGCTTTGCTGATTGACCACCAGTACAACTAAAAGTGACCAGATTGCCCTCTGATCTGGTGCTGATAAACCCAAACTTGTGCACCGTGTCAGCCTATATCCAAAAATTAACAGTAGAACATGTGTCTAGCCTGCAAATAATTCAAAGTTCTGAGGCTACTTTAGATAATGAGACGTTCAAAGTTCAAGCTGAGAATTTTAACATCCTCAGGGCTAGGAATTGGATCAACTTATTTATTTATAGTAAGGTGTATCCCCTTTGAAGTTGAATTGGTATTTTTCCATTCTTCAGTAGTGGAATTCTTGAAACAGGTACTAATTCACAGCACTATAAAAAAACAAGCACAATTTCTGCATAAAATGAGAACAGAAGTACTGTTGTTCACTTAATCCATTCTTTCCTTGTCTTTGTATTGTTTTTCAGGAACATGTTCTAAAAGAAGCACAGGCCAGTTTGTAGCTTCTCTACAAAATAGTTGAGGCATGTATGCGCTAGCACCTGTCACCATACAACCCAGATCAACATCACATACATCACTTGTTGGCATTGCATAGGAGTGACTTCTACTTCCTTGCAACCTGCTCTAAATTAAATGCAACTACATTAGTCCATATGACCAATTTCCCCAGGCACCCAATCACACTGCACATAGGTAGGAACTTCAATATCTGTATGTCTGCTTTTACTTTAGATTTCCTGGTGAGCGATTGGAGAATTTTGCCAAAAATAGTAAACATCAGGTTCCCCATTCCTGAATGAAAGCATTATTATGCTCTAAAAAGTTCTGCAAGGAAAGTCCTACCTCCAAAAAACAGCAAAGCTAAATGTGCATTAATAAATAAATGAGGGCTGCTCCAAAAGTAATGCCTCCTCTGATGTTATGTTGGCCCACTACAACCAAAGATATTTTTTTTAGTTGAGAATTTGCTCTATCAAGCAGTGATAACGTACTTCTTGTATCTGCTGTAGCTTACATGCAAATAAATAGGAGGCATTACTTTCGGAGCAACCTATCTACATTTATGCAATAATACATAGCATTTACACCAGGGATCTGGAAGAACAGGAGATCAGACCAAAGGAATATCAGTCACGCTCTGATGCTGATATGTCAATTCAAAGATTCAGCCATGATTAAAAAACCTTTGCCTCACTACACCTTTACAAGGAGAGTAGATATTCTGCACCTAACTACTACTTTAACAGAACACAAAAATCTTTAAGCCCTTTTTGTTTTTAATACTGCTGAAGAATAGCTTGCCTCCTGAAGATAATGAAATGCAAAGTGTGAATATTTCTGGAGGAATATTCAATAGGAAGATTTAGTGCAACCATTTACTCGCATTAAGAAAAGCATTCATGTCTAAAGTCCTCTCTGCCCTTCAAGAAAACATACATGAAGATCTTACCTAAATAGTTTGCCCAAGTGCTTGGCTTGAACAGAAAACAAAATTCATTGTTTCTTTTCTAAGCACCTCTGCTGATGGGAGCCAGAAAGACAAGGCATATGCAAATTAATAGCTGCTATCACTAAGAGCGAGAATTAACATATCCAAATAAAGGTATTATTGGATGAAACAGCTTTAACTTTCCCCCCACGTCACACAAACGATATAAGAAAGACTGAACTCAGTTTCAATCTAACATTTATAATATTTAAGTAACTAAGTGACCCCTCTCCAGGCAATCATAAACAGGGATCATCTCCTCACCTCACCTAACAATGCAAAAAAATATTTATTATTGTGTAACTTTTAAAGTACATCAGCAGGCTTAACTCTCTCCTGTCACAAGACTATTCACTTCATGGACGAAACACTTGTATCAAACAATTTCTTTAATATATCTAAGTAACACAATCAGGATCCTGCTCAGCGGACACACCTCAAGAGACCCAAAGCACCAAATATCTTCTGACAAATTAGATAAAACAGTATGAGACAAGGATCTGCAGATCTAGCAAAGTCTGCAGACTTGACAGCTCTATCTTTTAACTGGACTTTTGTTATGCTTAGGGATTACGTATTAAGGCGTACCTTCCAACCAGTGAAACATATGAACCTTGACAGGAGTGAGGAACATTCATAGAATCATAGAATACCTCAGGTTTGAAAAGACCATCAAGTCCAACCACAACCTAACCATACTATCCTAACAACCCACTGCTAATTCTTATTTCTCATCATAAAGACGTAGCACAGCTTTATGTGGCTACTGTAAGGCAGAAAAAGTTGGCAGGAGTACCAGCTCAGATACAAAAGAAGAATGGCTACTGAGTGACTTTGAGGAAGAGGCAAGAGGAAACTGGTGTTGTACATGACGATCCTTGTGGGATCCTTCAGGAAATTCTATGAAATGATGCAGTCCCACTGGACAGAAAAATTGAACAGTAGGTAAACAGAGAGAGAAAGGTAATTGGGAGCTTCTCCAATCAAAGGAAATCAATTCAAAAAGACTTCAGAGCACATGAACAGACTCACTTGATAGAAGCCTGGTTATAATCTTTGCTGAAACAAATTTAAAACAGTCTGAATAAAATGGCTAATCCAAAGTGCAAGGTATTCCAGAGAAAAATAATGCTCTGAGAACTATAAGATCACTGCTTTGATTTGTTCTTGGTTGTTTGGTTGATTGGTTTTTTATTTTTTTTGTAGCTGAGAATTTCAGTAAACCAAACATTTCTTACTTGCTAATGGCAACACTGCAGACTGCATCGTATCATCTGTCTTCCTACTTGGATGCATTGACATTCCTTGACCGCTTGCCTACTGTAATTAAATTGATTTCCCCAGAGATTTCACTCACTTCTAGCTTGTTAATCATTTACTTTTCTGTCCTTAATGTATTCCAAACAAAACAGAAGCCAAAATTACTTGTTTGCTATTCATCATCTGGCTTTTGGGTGCATATCAAGACCGGTACCCAAAAGGAATAGTAGTAGTCCATGTGTTTATCCATTGCTTTATCAGTTAGAAGTATACAAACAAAATTCTTACGCTTTAGTACAAAAGCCTTCTTCTGTCACAATTTGTTAATTAATACAAAAACAAAAGGATACCACAACAATTACCCAACTTAGTGACTCAGAAAACTCCTCCTGGCTAGGCAACAGCCAGTGGTACATGAAGACCACTTTCCATTAAAGATTTCTGTGGTTCAATTTATAATGAAAATAAGATGAACTATACTGTTAAGCTCTTCCTCAAACAACACAGAAATGCTCTAAAAATCTTATGCCTGCTCCTTTCCTCAGAGGGGAAAGCATTGATTTTGCATATCCCAAACTTTAATCTGCAGTTATTCTGGTCCCTTCCATACATACATTTCTTGGTGATGTTTAATTCTGTCCACATATTCAAAATACTTATAATCAGTACAGAATGAAAAAAACATTTTACAATCTATAACTATACACAACCTAAGTGGGGAAGAATCAAAGTACTAAGCAAAAAAGAAACCATAAAAAAAAACTATAGCCAACAATTTTCAAAGTGCTGCACATATTACATTACAGAAGTCTGAAAACACTGATGGGTGCTTTCAGAAAAGCCATAAATGGGGAACCTGTTTCTAGGGGTTAATTATTAAGAGTATGTTGGTTGAAATAATTTGAATTAAACTGAGAAAAGAAGAGCAAGCCAAATACAGGCATTATTACAGATATTTCTTAAAGAAAAAGAAAAAAAAAAAAGGAAAAAAAAAAAGAAAAAAAGAATAAGCAAACTAGCTTTGATTCAAAATAGTGCCTGCATACACAGGTATAGCACACGGAATGTAAAGGCATCCTAACCTCCACATAGAGTGAGACACATTTGAAGCAGCGTATTTAGATTCGAACTCGTATATGACAGAATAAAAAGACCTAAATTCCTTTACAGAAATTAACTTTCAGCATTGAAATCAATTTTTTATAACTATTCAGGACTATGAAGAGGTCAATAAACCAATTACTTTGGGCAACGATGCAAAATAAGTACTGGTAAAGTAATTAATGCCCTTTTCATTGTTTCCACATCACAGAGTTTTAATAAATTGGGATTTTGTCACTCTCCAGTATTTTCCTTCAACAAGTTTCTTCCAAATCCATTTTTTTTTTTTCATGGCTCCTTGTTAATACTTTAAAACACCACGCTAATTAGATTTGTATTTCAACTATTAAGTCACAAGGTCCATCTTCATCTCTGTTCAGACATTCTATTTTCTGATACTCCTAATGAGGCAATACTTTTATTTAAAGGGTTTGATCCTTTAAGGGATTTCTAGTGGATTATTAATTATGTGAAGAGGATCTTTCCGGAGTTCCCACATATGTTTCTTAAGCATTGCACAGCATTGCATGCCATTAAAACCGACATCTCCTATAACCTAGAGTTCATCTTTTTACAGGATCATCCTGTTTTACCGCAGCATACTAATTGTTCCCTTCTCTCATAATATTTTGAGTCATTTAAAGCATTTGAAGTTTGTTTTTCTGATTGTTGTACTAATTAAGCATCTTATTCATCTCCAGCAAAGGTAAAGAGAAAAATCAGTGCTATATAGTGTCAACGCTTCAGGCTATGAAGTCTGCGGGCAGAAAACTCCTTTTCCCTTATTTCAGCTGAGTCCTGCATCTTCCCCAGGACCCTCCAATAAATATACCACTGAGTAAGTAGGCCAGTGTCCCAGACAGCAGTCCACCCAAGTGTTTCTATAGAGTAACGCACAGAGAAAAGGCTCACATTCTTTAAAACGCAACTTATCTCTGGCCTGTTTGTGGACATGAAAATGGGAAAAGACAGTTAACTCCTCTTCTGCAATGTGAGCTAATGTGAATTTTACTCTGAAAAGGACAGATGTAAGTAGCTTGAGCGACTGCTTTTCAGAAGGGAACTGAAACAATATGAGGAGCTCTTTTGCTGGAAACACTGAGTAAAATAAAACTTCTCTTCCTGAAAAAAACCAACCCCCTAGTCTCTTCCAGCAATACTGCTACTACCAACATGCACAGAGAGAAAATTTAACCAACGCCACATCAATAACAAGGCTTGGAACTAGTGATAAACATGGAAGAGCAAGAAACCCCCACAGCAAGCAGGGAAGACAACCTGACTGCGGAGCAACTGGAATTCTCCTACTCCTTGAAGAAAAACCAAAGGTCTCTGCTATCCAGGCTTCTCATAAGATTAAATGGTGAGATTAGGATCTGAATCAGCCATTGCGATTCACCATACCCCCAAATCATCTTTGTGCCTTAAAAGCATGTTCAGAAAGCAGTCTGTCTCTTCAGATGCTGAGATCCTACACACTGGCATAAAGATTGTGTTAATATACAAGCAGAGCTGTGATCTGAGCAAGCACATCAATCATTTCTGATAATTACACCTGTATCTTAAATAAAATTTTGGCCCATGCATATTTCTGGTCTTTTCCTGTTCCTGAGTAGCTTTCAGTGAAGAGGGGTAAGGGACAAGAGTCAAACATGCCAAATGCAGCCTATATCACCACCTCTGCTTCACTCAGCGATGCATGAAGTCATCAGTTTGAAAATCTGGATCTGGAGGAAGCTTTGAAACCACTTATAGCCTTCAATTCCACCTGGGAGATCATTTGCCAAAGGTGCTAAGTGGAGACAGAGCCAAAGTTCTTGGTTCAGCCAACCCAGCTGCATGGCAGGAGCCTCCTGCCAAGAACGTGGAGGTACAGAATTGCAAAGTCAGATATAAGACTGCACAATTCCCACAGCCATACACCCAATTTAAATCTCTGAGCTAATGTTTGTAAAAGGCCTTGAAGATGAAAAGTAGTATGCACAATAAGCCCTGCATAAAATTATTAAAACCAACACTTCATGAAAAGAGATTAATTATTCTATTACTGTTTGCACATGTGAGTTTTCCATAAAAATAAAAATCTGGGCCCCAGTTCAATCAAGCTGTTTAACATACGTCTAACTTATAAGTACATGAGTAGTCCTATTTAAGCTAGTGAGACCACTTACGATTAAAAGTTAGGCTTGTGCTTTGCTGCTTGGGACTCTGGAATTAGAAACACAGGCAAAAAGAGACAGGAACCTAACATCTCTTCAAGCACATCAGCCTCAGACAGTGACTGTTCTTATCTCGGAGGAACTAAATTACCCATATGTCAGATTTCTGCCCAGAAATGTCTCATACAAGCCCACAGGCCTACCACATGGAATGTGCAGGTATATCCTGATTCAGTCCCAGAGGTAAGCATCTACTTGTTAGACAGATTCTCAGGCAGACTTCTCCAGAGGTATCCAGGTTTCAGGACACGACTACTGGGTAAAATCTTGCATAGACATTGGCTTTGAAAAGGCGGTATCAATTCCTTGTACCACCTGGCAGATATTTAAAGAATTAACCTGGAAAGAGCAACACCAAATTCCCCTTCTTCTCTTAACCTTCCACAGTAAAAACAAAGTTGAATGGAGATGACCCACATTCTACAACTGCCCATAAAGGTTTTAACCACTGCACTGAGTTTAAAGGGTGCCTGCATTAACTGCTTTCAGATACAGAGCCATTTTTGAGGGAATGGGTTAAATACACTTACAATTCAAAAGAAAAACGAAAAGTGTTAATAAAAATCCCTCGATTAAAAGATGTTAAAGTATCTAATTTTGGGTGAATACTAGTCTTACAAAAATTCTCTTGAAAATATCCTTAGAATTTCCCACAGAAGTTCCCAGTACAAATATAATTTTTACTTTTCCATTATTGTATGTATTTCTATACTTGCTCGATGGTCTGGTTAACTCTGTCTGCATTTACCTTATTTGTTTAGATTGAAGATGAAATATAACAGCAACCAGAACATCATGGCTCCAGAAGTCTTAAAAAAAATAATAATGGCAGAAAGGAGTCAGTTCTGGCAGACAGAGGACCTTATTCTAGGGACAGAAACTGCACATGACACTGTTTTCATTTAAAAAATAAAACATCACTTATCAGGAAACAAGCCCCACTCTGAAAGGAAAAATTCAGATAAAGAGTGATTTAAAGGATTTTTTTTTTTTTTTAAGAATAAAAACAATAGGGCTCTTTTTTAATTGCAGACGTTTTATATATGAGTAAAATGCTGTTTAATGGAAACAAGAATAAAGTAGCAGGAAGCTCGTGAATGCTGTACTTAACAGCCATGTAAAACACTTTTACTTGATGTTCTCTTGCATAACAGCCATTGCTAAGCTTTTCTTCCTACATTTACTAATATCCACTTGTTATTTTCCTCCAATTTGACATTCTCTTGCATACACATACGTGTAGATGCCCTCCTAGCCAGCTCTGTGAGAACTCTCCATCTGGTCTGCAAACTGTAGAATTTCCTTTCCCATCTATCTCAGAAATATAGTCCCATGACCCACAGGTCACCATCTGCTCAGTTACACTGGCACAATGCCTAGTATGCTTGAGGTAATGCCACCATCCTTTCCTCCAATTGTAAACTCCCAACAAGGCAGACATCTACCAGAGTGTTTGCACACAATGAGGCAGCTCCCAGTGAGATTATAGTTAAGACACCACAGAAATTCCCTTCATCTACAGTAGCCTAGGATGTGGGAATGACCAAAGACACATGCAGTCTCTCTTGATCAAAGGTCATTCTTCAGAACAAAGCAGTCAGCGCTGATGTGTCCAAGATAGCATAATATAACACACACACATAATTGTGTCCAGCATGTGTGGTTCCCCCCCAGTTCCTCTCTTAATGATCTTTGCTTCGCTCAGTATTCATTTGCGTACAATCTCCTATTCTCAGGATGCCTTAGAGCAGAACAAATTATACTAAACATAAGTGAAATCAAACAAAGTTTTCACTGAGTACCATTCATAACATTTACAAACAAGCCTCTTATGTTAACTTTCTCAGAAATAATTGGCAGGTTCGATTTTACACAACATTTTTTCTTTTCTTTCTTTCTTTTTTTTTTTTTTTTAGGTGTACTTAAGTAACCAAAAAACCCCTCACGACTGAGATTGAAAGAAAACTTACGATAATTTTTGTATTAGCATACTAAGTAAAAAATATATATATAATTCCACCATGCTACACAACGCATGTGCTAAAATACTTCTGTTTATTTCTCAAGTGTTATTAGACATATAAAAAGCAAACTATGAATGAATGTTCATCAGTTTCTGCAGGGCTGTCTTTTAAAGAATTCCAGTATTTCAACTATAGAGTAATTCCAGGGGCTTATGTGAAAATACTGCAGATTAATATACTGAACTATATAACTAACACCCATCAAAAATCACAATAAAATCTTCTAAACTTGAGATAAATGCTGTGCTTCTGCTTTTGGATCAGCTTCAGCTTACAGCTTCAATAAATGTCTTTTTCCGTGTCAATACATGCCAGGCTTACACTAAAGAGATATGCCCGTTAAGGAAAAGTGCATTTGCAAACTTATTGTTGCACTTCCCTTTTCTGTTCCTCTAGTGAGAAAACACACACCATTTAGTTTTCATTGCATTCTTATCTGCAGCTCACTAGGTAGCAAAAGTCTTGAAACAACAATAAGTCAAAAGATTGCTGGTGGAACAAACTGAGTTTTTTTTTTCCCCCCCCTAAAACATCATGAAATTTGCAGCACGTGCTTCTCCCCGAGCTATCATTTGAGATTCATTACTCAACTACGTCACACTCTGTTCAGGTAACATGCTGGCAGAGTCATTTCAGCATCATTATGCTTATTAATCTTCAAGAATGGCAGAGCTAAAAATAAAATTCAAACAGTGTGAGGATCTAGACAGGGTTACAACAGTGTTTCCCAAGGGATCAAAATGTCATTACTTCTACTTCTTAGAGGGAATTTCCTTCACAGCTCTTAAATCTTGCAAGAGGAGAGGTCAGATACCTGTTTGCATCTGTACAGCTAAGCATATTCATAGGGAAATTGCCAGGCTTCAAGAACTTCAGCCTGAATTCAGCCCACACAGCTAAAGTGAGTTTGGGTGAACACACATATCAAGGGATGGCCGGAAACTCTATTTCTTTCTATATGCAGGAAAATGATACTTTCAAAGTAACAGAAAAAGTTAAGTCCTTCTTTAAGTATGGATTGACAGCACTAAATAGTAGCACTGGTAGTTTAATCCTACAGTCATCTATATATTTCACAAGGAAACAGCTCTTCCTTTCTAACTGGGATGGGACCTGGCCACCGCAAGACATATATGCTATAAGGTCTGACGTGGCTCCAGGAGGCAGCCTCCAGATTGTGTGGAGGGATACTTTAGGCAACCAGTTTCTATGTAGAGTACTTAAATGAACGGACTGTTTTTGGTAATCAAATAAATATCCACTTTATTTTTTACAGTTGGACTGGATGATCTTAGAGGCCTTTTCCAACCTTGGTGATTCTATGATTCAATAGACTGCCTTAATACTCTTAAAACTTTACTTTACACTTTACTTCTAGAACGTTTTCCTTGTTATTTATTTGAAGTTAACTGCTGATTTTGCCAGTTAAGATATGTGCTATTTCTCACCTTGCAATAGTGTTTCTGCATGTGACTGGACTGCATTTTCTCCTCTTTATGCTAATTTGCTAAGTCTCCTTAAGTTTAAATTAAGGGGCAAAGTCACATCACACGACAGGCTACAGCCTTACTAATCATTCTCTGTATCGCTAGTTGCGATTCAGCATCCACGTGCGTGGCAACATGGTAGGAAAACAGTCTGAGTAGATAGAACCAAGGTCTTCATGTGGGCTAAAAAACACCACAGGATGAACATCTGTGTTGTTCAGATAAAGGCACACTGTAAACGTATTTGCATTAAGCAGCTATTTGTAGCAATTAAGATAGAAAATAATCTTTTAAAAAAAAGTCTGATTGAATGAATTGGCTATGAAGAAGTCTCAGAACAGAACTGGAAAAAGAACCACAGATTCTGGTGTGGGAATACATGAAAAGCTGTTCAGAGCAGCAGCTGTGGAGCAAGATAAACGGCATGAGAACCAAGGACACTTCTAGAAGGAGAAGAAGAGACTCAAAACTCTGATTGGATATGTGCCTGCATGGACAGTCGAAAAGTGTTGTGTAGAATGCTCTGTTGACATGTAAAGGTGGTTGGGAAAGTTGTAAGGGTGGATGGGAAAGCTAGAAAGCAAAAACTTGTGAAGGTATATAAGGGATGTGAGAACTTGTAATAAACAATTTGGATCATTCACATCTGAGTCCGTGCCTCAAACGCTGCATTCTGGAATAGAGAGTGGTTCCATGTCACTGTGCCTTTATCTGGAAAGTTTGTTATGGAATTAACTTATCAAAAGACAGGTGACCATACAGAGCTGAAAGACAGCTGAAACGTGACATTTATTCTTTCCTAGTTCAATGCATTTTTTTGCCTTGCTTTTTGCAGTAACGCTGGGTTATAAATGTAATGTATGAGACAAGACTGAATGCTGATTAACAAAAGTGTCTTACATCCACAGCTTCAAGCATGAGCTAAGCTTGGGTAGGAAATGCCAAGTTAAATAGAGGCACAACTCTTAACCAATAACTTGTGACTTGAGCAATCCATAAGAAATCAATAACAAATTAAAACCAGTCAGAAGCCATGAGCTGTATAAACAAATCTTTCTTCCCCAAACAAGCCTAATAGTAAATTTCATTTGTCTAGCAGGAGATTAGTGCAGTGTTTTTGAACGATGCTAAATTACTTTTTTAAAGATATCATAAAACTGATACTGAAAAAGGAGGAGTCAAAAGGCAGCTTTCTAAATTGCCTGATTCTTACTTAGTAGGTAAGCATACAACATGTATGTTCAATGTTTCATTCTTCAAAAATGAATAGAAAATTGCTGCTTCACTTTTGAAAGGTTTATGCTGCACAGCTTTCCCAAGGAGCCCTCTAGAAAAGATTCCAATGATTTGGGGAAGATTGGAGTATAATGCAATTGTGGATTATCTCTGAAGCAGCAGGTGAACCCAGAGCACAGCAGGAAAATGGGCAAAAAGTAAGAAATAGAGCAAATGATTTAGAAATGTTACTCAATACTTTAAATTTCTATTAAGTGCAAAATTGCCATGTCCTGTCATGTTATTACACCTAAAGAGAAACAAATTAAGCCCAATCCTTCACCTAGTTCTACTCCACTGTTCTAGACATGCACATTTGCACAACCGTAGGTCCAGCCCCCAAGGCTGAAACCCTCAGCATAAAATTCAGAAAAAATTTAACAGAATACAAAGTGTGCTGTTATGCAGCTGTTGGCTTTTTCCCCCAATGCTGCCCTTCATTCTTATTATTGCACAGAAAATGCTAAATAAGTTTACACTAAAGAATTTACTCAGTAGAAAACACTGGCTTTCCAATGCTATTTTTCTTCCCAGTACTGCACTGAAAACTTCCTATAAACAATTTTTTCCTCCAATTAACATGTGTCATAAGAGCAGCAGAAAGATCATAAATTATTGTAGCTGTAAGGCTTTCCAGTTTAATTTATTAGTGAAAAGTCACGAGCACTGCTTTGCAAATGCCAGCCTGTGAATCTGTAAACCTAGGAAATTCTGAAGTAAACTGGTCATTTTTCCCTGAGGTCAATTAGAAATGACGCTGTCAGATTTCTCTGTGACCCAGTGAGATTTATAGCTTACCATGTTAGGGCCACGGTTCAGCCAGGAGATTAAGATCAGAACAGCACCTGGTAAACTGTCATCAGTTAAGACAGGCTGGACCGATGGCTCCGGGCTAAAATGTGTGAAGGAAAGGAGGTCATGTCACGTAGCCTTTGTTTGCACCACCGTAAGGCACATGTGGAAGGTACCCAGGCTAACAAAGGGCTAGCATATGGGCATTGGGCTGTCCCATAATGGGAACAAAGGCTGCAAATTGGCAAGACATTCTAACATATAAGCTGCCTCAGTAGATATCCACTGCTTGATGAAGCCTCTAGTGATTTTGTTGATCTTTATCTTCATTGCTTTTTCATTGTTATTTTTACAAGAGCAAACATTAGCAACAGAATGCCTCACTCACATCATAAACACTCACAGTTTAGGATGAAAACCTGATCGCTTTCCTCCGCTGTCACAATCTCAGAAGAAAACAAAAAAGGTTGTGCCTTTTAGCCACTCATAAATATTTCATAACTTAGTAAAAACTGCAGCCTACAAGGTTAAAGTTCAGATAGTCAACAAGACGAGACAGTAAAAGGGAAAGCTACCTTGTGTTTTATAACAACTTCAACAACTTCACCAAGGTGTTGGAAGCTTACAGACTTCCCATTGTATTCTAGCCCTTCTGCAAACTGCCCGTCTCACAGCTCTGATAAATGACGTTTAGAACAGAAAGCTGTTTGGGCTCTGAGCTGGGGATTTTGGTCCACATCAAGTACTCAACAGATCCATAAAGAACAGTGCACAGCTTAGAAAGTGAATGCCATTTTCTCCAGTGAGAACCAAAGAGAAGACACCTTGCAACATGCCATGGACCCATAAGAGATGAAGCCCAAACTTCAGTTAGATTTATTTTTGTAGTTATATGCGGATAAACAAAAGCAACTAAAACTGCTTGTTTTGATTATAAAATATGACAGCGAAGCTATAGGCTTTGTCTACATGCAAAGTCCAGAAGGCCATAGGTGCAATGTCAGCTGCCTGCAGCATTCATACTGAGCAGCTATCCCAACAGTTGGACAAACGTGATAGTATTCCATACTAGATAGAAGTGCAGGGTACTGAGCGTTTCTCACAGTTCATTCACCATCACTCCCATTCCTGATCTTTACAATGAGCTGTTCAGTACCAACTTAAATTATATTTAAAATATTATTTTTTCATTAAAATGTGTCATTTCTTACTTTGTATTAAACCTCTCCACAGTATCTACAATGATGACACTGAATTGCTTTTGAAAGTTTTGAGCTGTAACATCCATAAGATCAGAGAAGGAATGTCAAATAGCGCTTCTCATGAAGCAGCCTTCCTCAAGTGACATAGTCCAGAGACCAGCTTGCTGGCATGTTATTATAATTGACTTTCCATAGCTTTTAACAAGGCATAACCCTCCGTATATGTTTAACTGGTACAGATAGATTTTCAAGTCTTACAACATAAAACAAGTGCGTAGGATGTTATGCATCATCAAGAATGCAGTAGATAATGTTCAGTTATCCACTTCTTTTCTACTTCCATTCCGTCCCCTTGGATGCTCTCAACTCCTATTTGAATGACCCCAGTGTTTTAGTCTTAATAACCTTCACAGCAGTCCATTCCAAACATTTATTACTGCTGGGTTAAAAAGTATTGCTCAGCGACATCTGTTCTTAGTTTGCTTTTGTAAAAGTTTGGGTTGCCTTTTTTTTTTTTTTTTCTTTTGCTAATGCAGTGTTTTCAATGGAAGAAATATACCTAGAAACTCTTAGTGAAAAAATTACACAGGCCAATGCATGTACAAGGGTGTGGCAAGCATGCCTTTGTCAGAAAGCCTAATTAATGGACATTGGCTGATATTAAGAGCTTGTGGGCTTTCTTGCCAGAGAAGTGTCATTTCTGTGGCTGTCCATGACCAAGAAGTTGAAATATACACACACACAAAGGAGAAGGTTCATGCTGAGAATCCCACTGCTTCACATATTTAAGTACGTGAAGAACAAGATATCTTGGAGATGTTCAGCTCTTTTTGCTTGCATAAATACCACAGACAGACAGTTCAGGCACTGCAAAGACACAAGGGTGGGTCAGGATCCCACTGCACCGGGGCCTTTGGGGAGCTATGCAGACCATAAGCAACACTTGGGAACCTGATGGAAATTGAGGTGTGTTAGTAATGCTCTCCTGCACCCTGACAGCACATGACACATGATTTGATACACAGCCAGCTTTGTTCCCACTTGCTCACCCTGTTTGAATGCACAGACTGCACTCTTTGCTGTCCTGGGGGCTGGAGAAGTGTCTGACCACTCAAAGAGCCACATCAGTGCTCTTTTGCTTATGGGCCATCTGCAATTATTTGGATTTTTCAGAACTGAAAAGGCTGTGCCATGGTAACACATGGGCACTGTCACACATTGACAGATGCTGGAAATTACCTGAATTGGTCCCATCTTAGGCTACCCTGTGTAAGCTTTAACAGGAAGAGGGGGAAAATCCCAAACAAAACCAATGCTCCTGCTCTAAGCAGCCAGGCAAAACCAGGAAGAGTCACACACATTTTCTATCCCATTTCACACATCACAAAATGGCTTCTGCTTTTCTCTGACCTGCTGTTCATGCTTTCCAATGCTTCACGGAGAGGGGAAAGGAAAAAAAAAAGACTCCCTGCCCACCAAGAAGGAATTTTATGAAAGTTCATATCACTCGACAGCAGCAGCAGCAGCAAAGCAAACCGTATTCCATCTTGCTTCAGTGCCCTTCTGGCACTGCTCTGATTGCAGTGCAGACAGTAAACAGTAGTGTGTTTGTGTGCAAATAGCATTCTCCTGAATGATGTCTGCACCTGTGTAAACTGACATCAGTATCTTTTTCTAAAATTCAGTTTATTTAAGGAGTTCACAAGAGACACCTGTTTCTTACACAGGCACAAATGACATTCAGTGATCTGAAAAATCCTAAGGGGGGCCGGGAAAGAGGGCAAAAGCCACGTGAAGGGCTCTGTATGCAGGCATGTTTATACCTCCTGGGCCTGTACCAGCCAGCTGCTGTTGCTTTAATTGCTGATCCTCCTGGACCAAGCTGCCATTTGCAAATTAAAATACAACCATGCTCAGTTTTAAATACTGCGTGCTAAAATGAATACTGCGAGGAATGGAAGGACAGAAGCAAACAGTGACCAGCCTATCCCTTGACAGAGTCTCTAAGAATGGCCCCTGGCTCCCAGGCCCTGTAAAACTCAGACATAAAGCCTGAGCTACGCAGTCACACTGGAGCTGCTATGGAAGGTTTTCCAGTGCTTCCCTCTTCACCCCACAACAGCTGTACTGTTCCTTTCTATGGTATCTTACAGCTGGCAAACTACCTGAGCTTTTAGTTGAAGCTTCAACCTCAATGACAGTCACAACTGCTCTCTGAGGACACTGCCGCCATTCAGGACACCTGCCCCAGATTCAATAAAGCAGGAAAGGACTATTTCTATTTTGCAGGGAATGCATACACAGAAGCTGCTTACTTCCCATTTGACTGAAAGCATTTTAAAGAAGGCAACGGTCGTATTTGCAATTGCTAGCCATCTGATTTGTTTAACTTAAGCAATAGCTTGGAAAGTGTTAGAAAAGCTTTATATATATATTATTTTTTCAAACTCATTTTTAAGATCTCAGTTTATCAAATGCAGTAGAGCACAATGACATAAGTAGTGAGAATTATCAGATACTGGGAGGAAGAAAAGGTCTGCATTCACTAACAAGTGACAGACTATCAGGCAGATATTTGCCATACCCTGTTATCCTACCCAGCCAGAGAGCAGGAGGTATCAGGGCTGAACCTCAAGTGAAATGCAATACTTTTAAACAGAGGATTAATGAGACAAGATGACTTGAAATGACTTGACAAGAAATCCAATCTGCTAGTATCCAAACAGAGGGGGAAAATAAAAAGCTGGAAAGACAAGGTCTTTTGAGGAAGGTCAGGTGGGAAGGACAAAGTCTTCCAGATGAATATGATGAACAGTGACAGATGAATTCCCACCTCTACACTGCTGCTGGCTAAGACAGAGACCACAGCTGAAGGAACGGAGTGACTCACCAGCAGAAAAGCTGAAGGAAGTAGGGCAGATGCTTGGGAGCACTACAGCAAGAAAACTAAGTGAAACAGAGACACGTCAAGTTGAAACTAAACAACAAAATATGTTTAAAATGAGGAAATCAGTCATTTTGGTGTCACAGTTTTGAGAATAAATACAATGCACACAAAGCAGCAGTTTGAGGCAGAGTGTACAGTGTCTAGCCTTCGTAATACACTTGTCAGAACAGTCAAATATAGAGGAAAAAATAGATTCATGCCTTTAAACAAAAACAGCCTTCCTGCCAAAAGAACTGCCTCATTCATTTCAGTGAAATTAACTATGTAAATCAGCTATGCGCTGTATCAGGACTGCATTCTCAGAACAGCAAAACCTTCTTGCCTCCTTTCCCTATCATCAAACACTGCATCTCATGTCAACACTTTGCACTTTTAAAAAATTAATTTAGACTGTGTCATCATCTGGAGGTCGGCAAATACAAGAAGACAGCTAGAAAGCCTATTCTACAGACAATCAAATATATCTGTTTTTGTCAAAAACACAGAAGGCCTCACTCTTTATTCACTATTGCCCTTCCCTGGCAATAAAAAGCACATCCTGCAACAAACATCACTCATACCTGAATGCTGAATTTTGCTTAAGTGGAATTTTTATGTTTTCACTTTACAATTCCTTAGGCTTCCTGAAGGGACTGTCCAAAGGCATCACAACCCACCAGCCCTGTGACCTGTCCCACAACTTCACTGAGATCCCAAGTGGACACAGCATGCAGACTTTTGTGAGAACCAGTTAACATTTTCTGAATAGAGGCCCAAAGCTGCCAAGTGTGAATTCTATGGAATTACCTGTAAATAAACATTCCAGAAGGCATACTTTTCATCACCATTTCCTTAATTATTTCCTTTACAATTATCTATGTCCATAAAAATACAACAAAAGACAGTAGAAAGGCAATCATTCCTTATGGAAGGTAACCCATCATGATTTGTCAATTGGTGCCTGACGTACTGAATTACACTATTCTTGTGCTATATAAAGTGAAAGCCCTGAAGCAACAATTCATTTACAACTTGTATATTTACACTAAGATCCCAGCATGAAAAAGACCAAGCAAATTAACTGCTTTTTAATCTGGGTGTACACTGATGATCAACACAGCTCTCTTTTCACAGATACAGCTTGCTACAGATGCTCATAGAAACTGAAAATAAAATTCTTTTCCTTGGTCTTGTGCCAAATACAAGGGTTTGACATTTTTGCTATGATCTTCTCTTTTCCCTTTTCCTTTCCTTTTCTCTTTTTCACTTCTTTTCTAAATGGTAAACATGCAGAATTGTTCTAAGTACAGTTCCATAGAATGAGACCATCTCCCTCTTGAGGATATTTTAATTATTTGAGATGACAGCCTAAAGAACACCACGATCCTTAGAACTTGTCTTAGCGCTTCACATACAGACCCCTTTTGTGCCTTGTCAATTTTAGAACAGTTTATTGAGCAGTTCAATCTAACCCAGATGTTTGCTGACAGAAACTTTACAGGTGATGACAAGATTCCATTAACTCAATGTGCATGATTTTAGTTAATGCGAGTTTCTGAGAAATCTCATTCTCTGCTCCTGGCCTGTATTCTCATATACTGCTGTGAGAAACCTTTTTACTGAAGCAAGAGAACAATGTTTGCATGAGTTAAATTTATCTACTTACCATATATTTCTCTAAGTGTCAAACAGACATGTTATATGATGGTTTGTGAAATAAATTGTTAGCCTGACAGCCAGACTAGAAATAAAAGTATTGACTTGCTTAAAGATACAGACTTTGACAGCTGGTGGGATTTACAGAGGCCATTGTAGCAAGTCAGGTTTCTCAGCTCACGCATGCTGCTCAGTCTTACTGGAGCATTGCTCATTTCATAGGAAGCACAACCTTCACCAGTCCTCAGGAAAGAAAGCTAGAGGTTAAGTGGGCAAAGACATCATACCATCTTATTTTCTTCAACTGCGTGTTTCCTTTCTTCCTCCTCCCCCTTGATTCTTTGAATGTTCCTTATCACTGCCATGAGATATGGCAACGTATACCTTGCAATCGAGTAATGACGCTTTGCTTGTTTATGGCACAAGGTCAGACATTTACTAAGGCAAATCCTATTAGATTGCAGTATACAGCAAGACAAGTTACATCACCAATGTGGATGATGGAAATGAACTCAGAAAAGTGAAAGCAGAAGCACTAATTTGAAACTGTCATTTAAACCAGACAGGAATTCTCATTGCATCTTGGAACACTTAAACACGTGGAAGATCGTGCAGAAGAGAAGCAACACTTCCATAATATGTTTTTTGTTTTTGCCTTCTCTAAAATGTGGGGTCTGTATCAAGTACACATGAGCTTCAGCCACAGGGAAAAGGAGCAAAATAAATGTGTCTTCTTAAAGAGTGCTGACAAAAAGAAAACCCACAGGAAATTCATGTTCTGCTGAATGTAAATCTGATATTTAAAGTGATCACTAGAGCACACCTGATTAATGGGTTAGGTTGAACTGTCACTGAGAATTTCCTTGATTTAACACCATTTTGTTGCAATGCATTCTACATTTCATTATATTATCTCATGGGTGCCACAATATAAGTCTTGTTTTCTGGACCATTATTCATTCACATAAAAAGAAAAGTTCTTCAGCATACAGTATCTCAGAGAAACAGATTCTCTCATAACTAAACCTTCCACAACCATGTACATTATAAGTGGACACTAGGAAGAAACTGTCTCCAATGCATGGAAAAGGGTATTCCAGGCATTGCAAATTTGGACAGTCAAAGCTGAGAAAAAACACCTGGGTAAAGAAGAAACCCTAAATTTTATCCTCTATATAAGTCTGATAGCATGGGTAGATTATTTAAGCCCCAGTTTTGATGGCCGTGTGACTGAGGAAACCTGAGAATCCTATCAGAACTGGTCAACAATAACATACTGCTTGTTTATTATTTGTACTTGAGACTATTGTTTCCCAAATTGGAACTACGTGTAGTGTAAATACACCTGAACAGTACAAACACAGCTTGTGAGAAAAAAAGAAAAGGAAGCAACAAATTACATGTGATTGTGGGCAAATGCAGAGGATGCATCTCCACTCATTCACGAGCATTATTCTAAGGAAAGTCAAGGTAAAGAAGTTAAATTTAAAAAGAAATTAAAAGTGTTCAGAAGTGATTTCATGGTCAAATTTTACCTTAAACCAAATAACATTGTTAGTTTTCAACAAAGAACGTATTCTCCTTTCTCTGCTTTCTACAGCAGTTTCTGGAAAAAAAGGAAAACAAAAACCCTACCTTGCTTTATTCTTAAAAGGCTTAACAAAGTTTTGGGTGGATAATGTTTGAAACAAAACATTTCTGAATATTTGGTATCTAACTGTTGAGAATACAGTCACACAACTTAGAAGAATTCACTTGGTAAAGAATACTTCATCTATCCATTAACAATTTTGCACCTCTTAAGCGGTAAACATAGTGGTCATTTCACAATTCATAACTCACCATGGCTGCCCCATTTAAATTAAATATATCCCCAAATCCTGCCTCAGGAAATAAGTTGCTAGTTCAGTTAGTTTCTGAACAGCTTAAGTATATCATTAGTATGAAAATGATCCCTTTTTATGAGGTGCTGTTATTTCATAGGATATACTTAATGTTTAGGAATGTGTATATCATATACCAGAATTATGTACAACATATAATGAAGCACATATAAAATAGCAGTGAGCCCTAGAAGAACTTAACTCAGTTAAAATACTGACAGCCTCCCCTTCATATACTTTAAGAATTTTAGTTATAAATAATTCCACGATGAAATCTAAAAAAAGAAAAAAATCAAACACCACAAACCCCAAACACTTGGGAGGATGTGAGCTAGAACTTCTATTTTCTTCATAGAGCAGCAAAGAAATAAATACTCAAACAAAAGACCTGTCCTTATTCTGTTGTAATTTTCTTGCTGGATGGTCAAACAAAGTGCTTTGAAGATCATGCAGTTTACAGTTCCTGGGTATAAAAATACAGATAGATAGATATATTTACCATCTGCTATAAATAGAAGCCTGCTTGTTGCTGTGCTTCCTTGAGAGAAGACCGTGTAGGGAAATGTAACTATAATTCCCTGTTATTCCAAAGGAAATCTTTTCTCACTTTTTAGCTCTGTAGATTAGCGATTTCATGTACAAAAAGTATGCCAATAAATATACTTTAGTTAAAACTTGGGTGGTGTGTGTGCATATAAGATAACACAGTCCCCAGCACACATACACTTCAAAACTAGTAGTCTGAACAGCTATTTGACCAATCATTATAACTGTAACTGAGCAACAGCAAGATGCTAATTACTTAATATCAGGCAATAAAAGATGATGAAATGTATAGAAACTGTCTGCATGCTTACAGGTGCTGGTATTTCTCATTTCCTGGGATCACTGAGCACACATCTGTTACTTTTAGATAGAGCTCAACTCACCCTAACCATAAGATATAAACAATTCTATCTTTCATTGCACAGGCAAGGGTTAATTAAAAAAAAATCACTGACTACCATAACTGCAAAACAGATTTTTCTGCTATGACTTACTGAAGCTGCTCTATTAAGTGCATTTGCACCAGAAACATATAAATTGGAAGAAAAAAGTCAACATCAGCATATGTCTTGCAAAGACCAAGACTACTTATGCTTTAGTACATTGGGGAAATTGTTCATGCCTACGTAAAGATTGCCCCCATACTGCTTCCAGGGTCAGCAATTTGCATGCAACTTGCATCAGACCTCAACATGCCTGTGGAAAAACAGGACTGCTTTCTCTGCACTTTATCACAAAGTTCAGTAATCAAAGTATTTTCTCCAAGTTACATTTTCAAGTATAGTTCACCTCTAAGAGTCAAAGGAAATCTGCACTGTTTCAGATAACAACACAGATGCTAAATTTATAGGAAACAGTTTACCTAACATTGAAAAGGCCATTTCATTAACGAACTCCAAGGCTCTGTGCCATCCTTTGGTAGGACATTGGGCAGCTGAATGATGTTGCACTTGTTCATATCTTTTCAGGAAGCAGATTTTCTGTCCTTTACTCAGGCAGAAATGTGCCTTCAAGGACAAAGGCAGTTTTTAAGATCCTCAATTAAGAACCCTCTGTAGTCCAAGTATGCACACAAAAGCAAGTGGCATGCTTGAAATACTTTGGGGATAAGACCTGTTATATCGTAAACCATTTGATTATTATTAGGGAAAAAAATAATAATCAAAAGTAGAAATATGTCAACATCCTGTCTTATCAAGAATCCAAGTTTTAATTATTAACTCATTCTTATATTATCTGCCATAACAAAATCTTCAAGCTTCCAAATACAAATTCTGACTTGTCATGTCTTTATAACCTAAAACTTAGAGATTTTTAAATGACAGTTGCTAGGTAAATTATTATATACTCGGTTTTATATCAGGTTATATGGGATTGCAAAGTTGTTTACAAGATTCAGATTTCCAGAATTTAAAACTGGAAATTGTTGCTTTGTTCCAACCATTTATCTTTTGATTATTGTACTCACACAGCACTCACGAGTGGGCAAAATCAAGCTGTCTTCAATGCTGTCCACAGCTTTTTCTAAGAATCTAATTTCTCATGTTATAAAAGGGAAAACATGCCTACATTAACCCAGGTCTAGCTAAGTGAAGAGGAGATCCTGGAAGCAATTAGTCCAGTGCAATCATCATCTTGATGGCATTACCTACAAATTCAGCCAAGTTTCAAACAGTGTAAGAAACCAGAGAGCCCAACAGGTAATTCTCTTTCTAAAGCCCTTAATATTACAGATATTCCTGCAAGTTACATCACTAGCGACTTTCAGCCCTTAAATGCACACACTGGCCGTATTTCACAAGGACAAGTCCAGACCCTGTGCCAGGATATGAAGCAAATAATTCTAAAAAAGCAACAGCGGACAAGCTGAAAATATAGCAAAAAAGATCAGCAGAAAATTTGTACTGTGAAAAACGCAGCACAAACCAAACCATCCTTTGGATACCATCATGTCAACAAAGCCTTGGAAATCTGCATATGATACCACCCTACGAATCTAAAACCAGGTTCAGCATTTCATAATGAAAATTAATGTAGCAAAAATTCAAATGCAGCAACAGTGCAAAACAGTGGTATGCTCTGCAGTTTTAAGACAAATTTCCTTTTCTGGCTACTGGACAAAGCTATTTCTGTATCCAAATGTGAAATCCAATCCTCTGTCACAAAAATTTTCCTTCTCTTTCTGGTTGTGATCTACAAAGTACTCTGGAAAAGCACCAAAAGCAATGTTTTCCCTCATTGCTGTACTTCGTTACGTTCTGCACTCTGCAATTATTTAGATGGCTGAAAAAAAAAAAAAAAAAAAAAAAAAAAGAAAAAAAAAAGAGAGAGAGAGAGAGAGAAGGAGCAACTGTGAAATGCATTGTGCAACCGCAGATGACTTCATGTTAACCCCTGTTCCTGGGTTCCACCCTCGGGTCAAATGCCTATGAGTCAGTGTCTAGCACAGATGAATGATGTCATCCTCACGCCACCTCTTTAGCAAGAAAACGTGGTGGAGCCTTTCATTGTCTGCTCTTAAGAGACCCTGGGTTACTAAATGAAGTTTCCAAGATAAAATGAATGTGCCTGAGCTTAAAAAGACAGGAAATGAGCACATCACTGCAACGCCTTTGAAATATGTTCTAAGAAAAAGATAGTGATGGATACACAGCATAAACAACCAACAGGAATTATGTTACAAGTCAGGAAAAAGATTTGCATAGTTCACTCCCCAAAAGGCAACCTACAAGGGCAATCAAGCATATCTTATACCAATTCAAACAAAACAACCTAGAATGAAATACCACAGAGGAAATAAATGATGCAGTTTTTCAGATGCCCAAGTGATGACCGATGAGATATGCAAGGAATAAGTTGTGTATGATAAAACCCGAACATACCGCATCTGAGAGGATTTAAGGACATCACTCCAAATTGGTTTAGCACACTGCAATGTGCAAATAATAATTTTGATTACAGTGTAGTTACTCGGTCAAAGCATTTTGAGATAAGCATTTTCACATGCAGCACTGCAGCTAAAACTGTAAGCTAGTTAATAACTTTTTCAATACAGGAAAGGAGAAAGAAATGTAAGGGTTACGGCTACATCAAAACATACTGTAGGGGGAAGAATACATTAAATGACTCTAACTCAGAAAATACTGAAGGAAGCATTAGGTGAAATCTCATGTAACCTGAGAAGTGTTTCACAATGTCCTCCTGGTTTTGAAAGCTTTTCTGTATGTGGTCTAGCTTGGCATATTTTGCAGCAATGGAGATCTAACAGAAAGACACCCTCATCTCCTCAGCTCCAAAAGTGGAGTTTCACAGGGGAAGATGGACAATGCGCAAAATAACGGCATGAAGGAAAGCCTTCATATCTTGATTAGATAAAGCCTGAGTCACACTGCATAAGACTTCAGAAGTATAGATTTAAGAGGGTTCTTGTTAAACAGAGCCAAGATGTGCTCTTGATGCTGCTGCGCAAGGAAAGAAACAGCAGCAACCCCTATTTGTAAAGCTGCAATAGCAGGAGGATGGGAATTGATTTTATTTTATTCCAAATGCAAAAAATTGCGTTATGTCTAAACAGTGCTTTTAAATAATGTTATAGATTGTGTAGGTACTGACTGACTGAAATTTCACTATGAGGCTCTAGCAATCCTTAATGTAACTTTGGCTAGGGATAGTTAGGAAGCTTGCTGTCACTACTAGAAGAAATGTCTACTTTTACTTTACTATGTTTTCTGAAAACAAGCAAACAATAGAATCAGACCAGTACTGAAGTAAACCATCCTTCAGAAGAATTCCAGTAGGAGTGAAATACTTTTGACTAGGAATATAAAGTATCAAATGCCATTTGACAGTGTTGGCAGCTAATAAATTCATAGATCTATGCATACATAAATGTCCATCCTTATTTACATTTTCTCTCTTTTTTTTTTTTTGTGATGGGGGGGAGGGTCCAGTTTTGGCACATAGAAACAATCCTCCTCTTTTGAGCTAGATTCCACTGTAACAATGTCCTTTCTTGGTAGCCCTCCCTTTCACCCCACACCCACAAATTGTGATACAAAGTTGCTCAAAAATCAATCCAGGCTTGAGAAAATACAAGTCTGTTGTCTTTGCTCCCTACCCTCCCCCGACATACACTCTGTTCTCCCTACTACACTTTTTCCTCTCTCAAAAACCCAACCAATAGCTTCAAAGAAGAAAATCCATGCAATTTGCCTGGATTTGCAGCTTTTCCTTCCCACAGGCATAGTAATTGTTATCCTTTGTTACCCTCTCTACCTCAAGTTGCATCAGGAGGGGTTCATGTTGGATATTAAGAAAAACTTCTCTGAAAGAGTGGTCAGGAGCTGGAACACGCTGTCCAAGGAGGTGGTGGAGTCATTGAGGTGTTCAAGAAATGTGTAGATGTGGCACTGATGCACATGGTTTAGTAGGCAATATTGGTGGGAAGTGAACAGTTGGACTGGATGATCTTAAAGGACTTTTTCAACCCTAATGATTCTATGATTCAGTATGTCTGTGACTATACACTCTTGCTGTATACTTGCTTGCAATCCACAGCTCCCGCAGTTGACTACAGCCTGTCGTTTTGATCTGACAGACTTCCTTCATCAGAGATCAGTATTCTAGAAACACCTTTTCTCACTGCTTGAGCCCACTCCCTTCAATAAGCCTTGCTAGCTACCAGAATGTCTCCTGAATCCTTCTCCAAACCGAAAGCTTCTTCCAGCCCATAATTTCCCTCCTCCTCTCTACAGAGCCCTGCTAATAAACAGAGAAAGGAAGGTTTACTTTAAAAATGAGCTGAACATAGCTCAGCTTCCATAGTACAGCAAGTGGCCTCTGCTGAACCCTTAAGGATCTTGGCATACATGTTGTATATAAACAGTAGTATTGTGGAAATTGCACCACATTATTGGTGGTTTAAAGTGACTAGTATCACATGAAAAACACTGAGGTTACATACTGCAAATTATCGCTCTAGTCTGAATAACTCAGACCACTTACCTCTCAGTATGTATTTTGATACAGCATCAAGAATCATCTTTTCTCTCTCCAGTGGTGAACTTTAGCATAAAGACAACATCACTGGAGGATTTAGAGCGTGGGCTATTTAAGATGTAATTCTGTACTCAGGTCTAATTTTAGCATGCATACATTAATTGTGAACAAAAATGATACCACCTTCAAATACTTCTCATGTTCATGTAGATGTAGGTTATGCATATCCATGTGGTTATTTCATCTTTTCTCCCAAGTCCATAGGTAGATTCTTGAAAATCAGCTTTGCTAAACTGCAATCAAAACCCTGGCTGAGGAAGGAGGGGTTTCAGGCTTGTTTCTTTGTTCTTAAAGTGAGGCAGCATGAATACAGCATGATAAACCTACGTTCTGCTCCATTCAGGCATTCAGTGCCCAAGCAGTCTGATAATCCACAAACTCTTCACTGCACAGGCTAAACAGCCTAACAACAACAAGACACTGTACATCACAAGATACTGACCTTTAGGCTTCTAGAATCAAATATTCACTTTTGAGAAGAGCAGATGTTGTAGGTTTTTGGATTGGTTTTGTTGTGCTTTTTCCTTTGAGGTATGTTTGATCTTCTCAAGTGATTTTGATACTGGTAAGAAATCCAGTGCTCCCGGTGCTTTTATCTACAGTAACAGTGTGAAACTATAAGACAGTTTGTAGATCCTCACTCAAAAAGAAGACGGTTTTACCCTGTGAAGCCTCAAATCTTAAAACACCCCTCAGATGTATTACAAAGTACAGCAGGTATTTCTACCATCCTATTTCTTATTTATTTACTTTTACTTTAAACTGAACTATTTGAGCACTGAAGACGTTAATGCAATCTTTCAACATAATAGGAAGCCAGAAGTGGTATTACTGGTTTAGAGGCAGACAGGGATGTATAAATAAGACTACTGTTTCTAAGGAGTAAAGCTTAAATATTGTTATATGGTAGTTAAAGTAGAGTATAATAGTCTATTGTTTCTATGAATAGGTTCTCCAAGCACCAATCAACACCTTATCGGTACCATTAATCACTAGGATATCTTCCTCGAGATCAAAGAAACACTTCTGGAGAGTTCAAACTGACTTCAGAAAAGTTTTATGGTAATAACAGATTAGATTTAAACATCAGCAGCTATATCCTTGTATAATGAATCTTATTTTGGTGAGTGAACGTTACAGAAGGCTAATTGGAAAGGTTCAGAAAGACTTTCTCACAGTAAAGTGTAAGGAAAAAAAAAAGATATTGCAATCAAAAGTCCAGATTAGACAAAGTGTCTTTGGTTCTGTTCTTAACGTCTGGTGCATGGAACCGTAATTCCATTTCTGTATGATAAGATTCATAGAATTGCTTTCATTAACTATATCAGCAGCTTACTATATTATTTTTATCAACATACCTAGTGTTTTCCTGTTAACGGTATTTTTAAATATGTTTTAATCTTCTCTTATTGTTAGCAATGAGTGGGCTTTTAGTTCTAGAAGGAGGAGTGTAGTTTTGGATCAAACTGGTCTACAGGTCATCCAAGGCCAGATGCTTCAAAGAAAGAAATCCTATTCCCAGGCAGTTTTGTCAGGACAGTTTCAAAGAGCTAGTAAGGCTCTAAGGCTAAAGTTATCTCCAAATTGGTATTCTTTCAAGTATGACTGTTTATATTCCTGCATGTTTTAGTATTGATTCCATTCTTCTGTTCTTATATTGACATTTATTTCCAGCTAACTGCTCTCCACAGATGCTACAGCCATCCATTATTCCAAAAGCACAAGTTGACTTCAGAGCAATGCAAAAGTTGATAACATATTCACACTTGCTGCATGTAATTTACAATTCCTGTAACTTCCACTCAAAAATTCGCTGCTTTAATTTCTCCCACTTATTTACCTTGGAAGTGTTACTGGACTTTGCTTTTTTTTTCTTCTGTTAGAGAAAACAGTGATGTAATACTGTTTCCAAATCTGTGTTGTTGTTTTTTTTTCCTATAGACTTGAATGGCATTACCTGGAGGTCAATGCCAAGTACTTCCAAAAAATTATAAGCAATAAATTTCATAGAATCATAGAATCACCAACGTTGGAAAAGACCTACAAGATCATCCAGTCTAACTGCCCACCTATCACCAATGGTTCTATCTAGAGCATGTCCCTCAACACATTCGTTCCTCTAGTCATTAATCACCCTTTAGAACCTTCTGTACTTTCAGTGCAAAACAAAATGAATAGAAAGAATTATGCTGTATTGTTGAAGATGGCATCAATTTTGCAGAGGTAGAATAGCTACTACCCCACTCTTTCAGTTTGTTTTATTCATCTCAGAACAAAACAAATGTATTTTTCAACTGAAAAAAGGATATATTTCCCACTGTTATCTTCAGTGCTTTCCTGGAGGTTGGCATGGATCATGGAGTGGTCCAGCTCTACCCCACACTGCTCCTTACATAAAGTAAGAAGACTGAGTTTAAGCACAAATAAAGAGAAAGGACAGACTACACACTACTGTAATTCACTATTGCAGCCTACCTCCTAAGACAGGTGCTCTGAATATCAAAAAACAGAGGCACCAGGCAAAGAAGTAACATGCTGCATCTACACAACCATTTAGAGCTCTCCTCAAACCCACGGCACAGCTTTCTGTTGGACACAAGCAACAGGCAATGCTGAAGTAGACATTTCAACAATATTTCTGAGTTAGTGAAGGAAAATTACAGAAAAATCTCAGCCAGAGATGGAGAGCGTAAGATCTAATTCTTATTTATTAGAGTGAAAAAAAAAAAGCCTTACAACCTGATGTTGGTTTGGCTTATTTACTTTTATGTGCCAGAGAGTACCAGGAGGCCAACTGTATAAAAATTTGCTTTCAGAAGTACATAACTAGCTTTCCTGAGATAAAAGTAGCCAAATCCCTTCAATAAATATCTTAGCCCATCCACCTGTAGCAATGGAATGTAAAATTGTTTGTCTTTCCCCACACTTTCCCACAGGAATGAAATAATTCAATATATTGTTGTAGACTAGAACTACACCTAGGTTCATGGCAGAGAAGAACAAACCTTCTATTAGAAAATAGTTGATAAAGTACTTCAGTTCTGCAGTGCATCCTGGGTGCTTCTTTGCATGACTTAATGGCTGTGACAGTAATTAGGAACAAACATTTTTATGCAACCAAAGGATAAGCTTGTTAAATGGCTTTGTGCTACTATTCAAATTAGCAACCAACTCATCATCTTGCAGTGGTTCAGCAGACTTCATGGAGTAGCAGACCAACTAGAACAGCATTCACACTGGAGCTCTTACTAAATGGGGAAGTCTTGTTTGGTTCAGTTATTTCCTCAAGGGATTTAGCTTTTTTAGTTTTATCAGCCTGACAGAAGTATTGCATGCATGATAAATAAGCAGCATTTTCTGATCTTCTATTCATGCCAATCAAAGCAGAAATAAAGTGCAAGTTGCAAAGTGAAAAGCAGGTGAGTTGCTTAGAAAAAATAGTATATAAGCATCAAGTAGACATTGTGTGGAAACACCAAAAGACCTGATAGCTACTAACAGCTTCTGCTGATAATGGTTTTCATACAAAATGATGGCCTGTACTCAACATGAGGTAAGTTCAATAAATTTTAGGGATAAGCTACTGCTATGCTAGAGAGAAAACAGTGGGGTGAACAGCAGCCTCCCAGCTAGAATTTGCCTACGATCCCTTTGTACATCCACCAAACAAGACTTGGTGAACTCCCTCCTTAATGGGAGAGGCTGAAATACCAATATAATAGTAGTGTCCTATGATGAAACACATCTCTATTTTCTTCTCCTTCAGAAGGATGAAGACAGAAATGAGTGCAGCGGGTAAGCAAAATACCACATGAAATAAGTAATGAAATATTTCATCTAGGAGATTCACAGATAGAACAGGAGATGCACCCCCTACACAATATTTTCTGACAGTCCATCACAATCCCAGAGTACTTGTATTTGTTGAGAGTACATTTTCCACTGATGGAAACTTAGAAGTTTCCAACAGGATCATTTTTAGGTAGTATGCCAGCGCAATTTGATGTCTGTGATATCATCTGATCACTCCAAACACATTAAACAAAACTGAAAATTCATTCAGTTCTCAAAAAGGTTATCAGTTGCCTCTTGTGGACGGCCCAAACCAAGGTTTAGAACAAAAATACCGTGTGCTTATGAGCTCAGACAGTAAATAAAGGGTAACTGGAGCTCAGAATCTCTCACTGGCTTCTTCATCCTCACTAATTAACAGCCACACTACCTTGAATCCTGGACTGAGGATCCCTGTTTTTTTTTATTTTATGCCTATAAGAAAATATTTGCCCCAGACAGCCACAGACACTAAATCTAGCTCCTATGATGGCAATGATGTCTCTGCTTGTTTTCATTTCTCCCCAGCAGTTGAGAATAAATATTTTGTTCTGAAAGTTCACAGAATACATGATGCTGCTGGAGGAGTTCAAAGCTGTGTGTTAGTGAAATAATCAAAACACACCATGCCAGCAAACATGCATGACCACTTTACCTCAGGTCGTGTTCACTCATGGTACGATCAGCTACTTTTCTTCCATTCTCATCAGGCCTCCTTAAATTGTGAGAATGAAGTCAATTTGTTTGACAGTTCCCAAAGTACAAACTTATTCAGCAATCTATAAACACACTTCTCCAACAGCTTAAATCAAAGGATAAAATAACCAGTACCCAAAGTCTGACCGAGCTGGCCACAGTCAGGTGACATGGCAACTATTCTGTCAGCATATGGCCCAAATTTCCAGTAAACAAAAAGTCTGTGAGTTATAGCCCTGCACTGAATTATAAAGGCAATCCATGGCTAAGGCTGCATCAGTTATATCGGCCTGCTCCTGAACAAATAAGGCTAAGAGGATTAAGCTTTACGGAATGAACACAATGACCAGAGAAATAAGGTGATACTTCAAGTACTAGATGTAGCATTAAGCTCTGCCTCTGCTGAAAAACACATTCGGCATTTACAAAGCTTCCAAGCTGTAAAAAATTGACTTCTTGCTTCACCCAATGATCAGATGTGAAATAGCACAGTACACATCAGCGAGCACACATGCAAGAAAAGAGGCATGTAGTGCTATTTTATGCACCTCTGTAGCATTCAAGATGCCTGCCAGGGGTCAGCAGATACACCATCAGACTCCTGCCATTGTGCAGAGGTAACTGTAGATCAGGCAAGGTAAGTTATGTCACCTAAATGGGCACTGATGTTTCTGCTCTTTTGAAAACAACTACAAGGCATTAGCTGCCAAGGAAGTTGGCTCTCCAGAAACACTGGGGAAAAGGACACTCTAGGCAAGAAAAGATTGTAGCACAGTGTGACGGGAGTTATCATGAAGGGAAACAGGGACATATAAGTGAAAGGGTGTAGCAGCAAAGACAGATAAAGAGGGACTCCGCTGACAGCACATATTGTACACAAACCTACCCTTTCTGCCACTTGCTGGTCATGGATCTTATAATATTTTTTTTTTTTTACTTGAGTTCATCTTTTTTTTTTTTTTTTTTTTTTTCTGTGAGCATTGCTTTGAAGGCGTGTACAATTACACCAATTTCATATCCACAATTATGCCATTTCATAACCATTCTTGTCAGAATTACTACCCAGTCATATACTCACACAACAGGTAGATATCTTGAATAACGTTGCTTGCATCTACCGGGATACAAACTTTTGGATGAAAGTAAAGTTCTCTTAACAACAAAACCAAGTAGTGTTTTTAAATATGCTGGTCATTCCCTGCTTTGCATGAATAAACTGAGCATTTGGAAAATGGCTTTTCTAATATTTGACAGCGTCTCCTACTGAATGCAACTTATAGGAGACAGGTATGGACAGGAAGGTATGACTGCATGACAGACTATTTGTTTAAACAGAAATCACACTGGACATGTTTGTTCAGAGATATACTTGTGTATCCAAACTCTGAAGTATATAAGTTTTAAAAAGTCTTAAGATTAGTTATTTAACCAAGGTAGCACAGCTATATATGCAAAGTAGCTGTCTGACCTAGGATAATATGAGCGTATTTTGTTCCTCCGTATTTGTTCCAAGCTAGGCTACAGTTTGCTAGAATGCTTCAAATGAGGACGTATCCTTTCATATCCTTTTAGTTACACAAGCAGGAGTTTCTATTTCCTTGTTTATCTTCAATGAAAGGGTGAGCAGTCAAGTCAAGCATTGGGCAATGCAGCAGATGTGCACAAAGCACCCATCTGACAATGGCCAGGGTTCCCACTGAGACTTTTGAACGGAGAATAATTGTACTTTCTTTTGGCATGAACCAAGGGTACAAAATCACATTTACGTGTGCAAGCCTTTGCCCTCTCAACATGTGTTCTTAGCTGCATTAGAAGAACTGGTGAAGGTCAGTTTGATTTGCAGTCCTAAAATCAAAGAGCCGACCAATGGCAACGTTTTAAAATACAGTATTTCCTTCCTTGCCAATCATAGCTAGGTTTTACATAGTAGGGTTTGCAGGGGAAATAAATAAATAAATAAATCTTTTAAAAGGATGAGTCAATAACAAACAAGCTCTGGTATTTAAGAAACCAGAAAGAAAAAGGAAAAAAAATTGAAGAAATTGTAATCAGAAATACATTTTTAATGCCCTCATTAAAAACAAACAAAAAAACCTCTTATACTGACATAAGACACAGTACTTAGTTTCAAGTTGTGTTGTTTTCATGTAATGACTTCTCCTGTGAATTTTCCTTTCTGCATCTCCATTCTTTCTAAGCATAAAGGACTCTCGAGCTAATCTTCCATCTGTTACATGGTCTGTCCTTTCTGCCTTTCCATTTTTTTTCCCCACCTTGATCTTTGTTTTGTTTTCCAAACACCAAATTCTCTACCATCTCTTTTCATTTGCACATCCAGTTCTTGGAGTATTTCAGTCTTCCCCACCCCCGTGCAATACCAACACAGCAATTTTTTATCTGAACTTCATTCTCTTGAAATGGGACAGAAGTACATTTTTATTTGCTCCATTTTGGATCAGAATTAAGCCAAAAACCAAGAACAAGAATATCATACTGCAGACAACCATATACACAACAGTCCAGAAATAACAATTCCTAAAGTATTCATGACACAACAAAGACTTACTCCTTTGAGTAAATGTGTGTGCTGCTAGAGATTAGAAAGCAGCAAATGGTCAGAAACAAAGGTAAATCACCGTGACAAAGATCTCCAATGCCTACCCTAAGACTAGTTCATTTCTCCAAAATTCATAGAAAGCAAGAGTTGTCTGTAGCTTTATACAGAAAGTAAGAAAGTACTTGACAAATCATTAGCCTCCTGCAGCTCTTCCACTAAGCATTATGTATTTAGCCTTCTCTCCCTAGACAGGCTGAGGATGAGGGAAGGAAGGCACTATCCTGAGACAACACAGCAGAGCAAGGAAATGAACACAGAACTTCTAACTGCATCCTTAAGTTTCATGCCGTTTTGCTTTCCTACTGATACATTTGGGGCGGGACATCAATAGATATTCACATGAAAACTCAGTTTTGTTATTTATAATATTGAAACAAAGTCGCAGAGGGTTTATAGGTTCATATGACCCATCAAAAACAACTTTTATTAAGATAGAGAAAACAGATTAATTCTTGAAAATTAGATACTTAGATGGAGATACAACTCAGATAAATCCCTTGACTATCCAGCTTCCCTGGATAAGACTGTGTGATATTCCCAACCATCTTGCCATTTTTTTCCCCTCATAGTGGAGAATTCCCAAAACTTTAACAGCAGGTTTTTGCCTAGCACTTTCTCCAGTATGAGACCCTTTGCCTGTTTCTTGTCAAAGTGACATGCTACCCTATGCTACCCTGAGCCACATCTTCCCTGTGTTGTTAACTGGAAGTGTGCCTGCAGAGATGTGGGCATTACTCGCTGAAATAGATTGCACCACCACTTTGTTTCAAGTGACAGAAACTGCCATTATTTTTAAGCTCATTTGAAAAGGATGCAACTTTCACAGCCACTTATATTACTAGGCTAAGAAAAAACATCTTTTGCTAGATCTTCTCTAATTTGTCAAGTGCAAATCACTTGGCATTTACAAACCCAGGTGCTATATTTTGGTCTTATCTGGAAATAAACACTGGCAGAAACAACAGGCAGACAAACGTGTTACTGAATGATTGGCCACGTAACTGAGGTCTAGGAAGGAGGAGATAGATCAGCTGACACCCAAACTGCGCCAAGTAACACATCCTCATGAACACTCCAGAAGGTCTGACACAGATTCATGAGGGTAAATGTACCCTCACATTGTAAGATGCTTTAAGAGTGAAAGAGATGCGCACTCAGAGAACAGTAAGTGCCACAACTGAGCTGCTGCAGTGCTTCTAGTGATTTCATTTGATCCAACAACAACTGCCAAGCGCTGTGCTATGAAGCTGGTATGTTTATAAACTCAGACAATGAATGAAAAAGCTCAAATACAAGTTAGATGCACCTTGTATTTAAGAAAAAAAACAAAACCTGCTCACTAAGACAGGGAAACCAAGGCTGATGGATGCTGAACTGAAGTTGAATTAAGAGTGAACTCAAAGCTTCACAGCATGGGATGGTTTATTAGCAGCCTGAAGACAAAGGCCACAAAGCAGTTTTACTCCCATAGAGAGAGGAGCCCTATTATGGAGCCTTTCAACTCCCCAAGAATTGCCTTTTAACTCTCCCTCCACAGTAGGACAAACAGGGGAAAGAAATTAGTCTTGGATGATGTTAGCTGTTTTGTAACTTGTAGTGCTAGTCCCACTGGAGCTGTTCTGACTCCTGTCAGATTTATCCTCTTGACATTCAAAATGGATTAACCTAAGGTATCTTTTTATTAAAATAAAAATTAAACAGCATTTTCTCCCTCTCCCTCCTGAAATATGTGGATTACTTCGATAACCAAATGATATTTCCTGGATTTAGTGTAATCTCTGACTGCAGCGGTGCTATTAGAAGAAATGCTACATGCTAATATAGGACCTATCCAATCACTATGTCATGCTGGCGTCCACCTACAGGGTAAAAAACTAAAAATAACCCCAAGTCCCTTAGCTTTCAGAGATTCAGAGATCTCTAAGTCATCAGAGTAAATCAGTCCGAAGCAAAATTATTCCATGTATCAGTTTAAATGAGAATATTTTTACTAAGAAGAGAGATGGCTATTGTTTCTCAAACAATTCAAGAATTCAAACAAACTGCCCAACCTTATTCCAGCTAACTGGTGCTGTTTGCAGTTGTTTTCATTAGATTTGCTCAAATTCTACCCTCTGAAAAACATGTCATTCTTAGGTCTTCTACTAGGAAGACTAACTGAGCTCAGTTGCATAGCCTGTCTTTTTGTATTATCTTGTTACTGTAGGATTAATTAGGGGGGAGAAAAAAGAAAGAAAAATAGCACCGTGTTAATTTGAACATAAGCAAGAAATACACACCTTTGCTCCTGTGGGGAACACAGATGCCACATGAAGTGGTGTAACTCGGGAGTGAATTCAATTGTCTATGCAGGTAGAGCTCAAGGCAGAATTTGGCCCCATCGTAAGAAAAAAAAAACCCACATGTTTACTTCTGTGGGAATAAAAACAACATGTTAGGGGAAAAAAATCACACAACTGACTGTACTCAGCTTCATTGTAAGGATCACTTAAAGAACATGAAATTGTTCTCAGAAGACAAACTTCGTGACCTTACATCACTGGTCACATAGACTGTAATGTCACCTCAAAATGACTAGGTAAAATAGATTCTCATTGTTCTGCTATGAAAAAAATAATCAAACTCTGAGCTATTTCTGATAAACTGCTCCAACTTCTGTCAGTTTTCTGGTCTTACAGCATGCGAAACACCACAGCATCTGTAAACAAGAACTGCGAAGAGGATCAGAGTGGATTTTTCCGTGTGATCAGCAACTATTGGCTCCATGCAACTAAATCCCCACTTAACGACCTAAATGTCTAAGGCATCAAGTGATGTTCTAGCACGACAATAATACCTTTCTTATTCAAAAGAGCACAACTAGGAGTGCTGTAGCGTTAGTAATGGTTGGGCCACAGCAGGTTTGTGTTTTAGTAACCTACACCCAGTGTTTCAAATAGAGCGATTCAAGATGCCTGTTGCAAGACACACACTGAATCACTGTACTTTCTGCTATAGTTAAGTCTGTCTGCTCGGAGAGTCTTGCCAGCAGCCTTAGAAAGATTGATGAAGAACAGAAACTGAAAGAATACAGAAGTTTGTTAATGAAGGGAGAATACAGAGAAAGAAGAAAGCTTACACTGGCAATTGTTTTACATTTCAGCAAGGAAGAGTTGATCTATCCTTTCCATCAGAATTATTCAAGATAGAGAAATAATACGAACAGGCAAACAGTAAAAAAACTAAACAAAAAATGCAAACGTACCCCAATACACATACATACACACAGGTGATGAGAAGTCCAACAATGTCACTCAGACAACATTTCTTTAAAGACATAGATATCACTTCCTGATCTTTCAAAGCATGTTTTGCAACTGTGCAGAACTGGGTGAGGTCTGAGGTCAAGCATACATGCTAGAAAAGACTCCTGCAGGATCATGGCATAAGATGAACAGGTTAAACAAGTCCTACGTAACAGCCCATGGCAGTAGTTAGGACTCAGAAGCTGTCCCAACACCTTTTGTTTTTGCTAGCAGGACATGAAATTTGTTCTCCTGCAGCATCTCAATAGCCGATTTGTTCTTCCTGACAATTCATCTCTTCATGCAGTTGCACTGCAGTAGCTACACACACACACACACAAAAAACAAGCATCAGTTTTGCCAGTTTGAAGCCCCATTCATTCCAACTTCAAGATTCACATTAAAAGTTACCATTCAAATCTGACACTCATACTTTGCACCAGAACCCACACATTTTTGTGCCACTTTGCTGAAACTTTTTTTACATACATCTACAGTATGATTTCGAAGCTGTTAGAATAATCTTTTTAACAGTCTCTGCTGAACAACTAGGCACAAACTTCCATGTTTCTATCAAGTCTGTTTATACAAAGCGTAGTAAAACACTAAAAACCACGTTATTCATTTGGTCATGTACAAAACACCCTCCAAATCATCTGTCTGAGAAGTGGAGAGTTTTTAAACTGGATTTCATTTCTTAAAATGTGAGGTCTTCCATTTTTATGACTTACTATAATTGCTTCTCTCTTCAAGCTGGTGATTTTGTCTAGTAATATAGCAGTGGAACCGATCAGTTAAATGAAGCATGAACTGCAGCCTGCAGAGAGCTGGATTAAAAACTGCTGAGTTTTCAACATGATCCTTAATCAGAGAGGGTTTCTTTTAGAGGCAAGAAAATGTAAAACATAGGGGGCAGGGGAAAAAAGCAGCAGAGATTGGATAATAGGACTCTACTAAAAATTAAAATCTGTTTTAATTTTTACACACTATGCAAACCCACAGCACTACAGTTCATAAAGTTCACCATCCATTAACAATCATTGAAAAATGCATTAATGGCTTTTTTTTTAAAAAAAATAAAAGTATGTTCACAACAGCATGTCACATGGGCTACCCACAAAACTTATGTAAGAAAAATCACTCAGCAACACTAGCAGCATTGGCTTGCTTTCACTTTTTCTAGATCCATCACATACATTCAAAGTCATCCCTAAGATGCTGAACCCGCAATGTGTATTGCAGTTTTGTTTTGCTTTGGAATTAAAAACCCAAGAGGACCAGGAGGCATCTGTAAACGGTGCCTTTTGTGAACACGAATAAAGCCAGTTTCTCAACTAGCTGACAGTGAAAAGAAAGGGACAAGGAAAGAAATGAAGAAAAAAGAGAGAGGAAACATCATGTTGCTTGCCCGCAAGTTCTGCCAAGTGGACATACTTGGAGAGCAATCCGTTTCCCCAGTTAATGTAGAGGCTGTTTTCACTACTGTGGTGCTCCTTTTTCTTTTCATTAATCCTGTGCTTTGCAAGGTTCATTAACCCTGTTTACGCAGCAAGGTTGGGTCAGTCTGACCTGTTACAAAAATGCACACATATTTACAGGTTCACCTACAAACTTCAGTTCCTTCTGAAGTCACAACACTTTCAACGTGCTTTCAAACTAAAAAAAATATTTTAATTATTTTTCTTTCCACTTCATATAAAAATATTTAGCAAATGTTGCACTTTCTGTCCCACTGTATCCAGTTTCCTCTAAAAGTGACATTTCCAGTTTGTTTTATGTAGAGATATACACCTCTGCAACAGCTTTCTGACTTCAAAAACAAACAAACAAAAAAAAAACAAACAGAGAAATAAAAAGGAATGATGTGCCCACAAGAAACTGCTCACTAATTCTCAGGCATCACCTCTCTACTGTTTTAGAGAAACACCATATTACATATTACTCCAAGGGAATGATAGATAGCTTAAGATGGACAAAAACACATCTTGCCCCAGAGCACAACATTAAATTCAAAGAAGAGTGCAGCTCCCCAAAGGAAATACTGACCTATAAGCTACTGGTTTACCTGTGGCAGAGAAGGGATGCTGCTGCAATCTGCAAGTCAATGTCCCTAAACCAGCACCAGCATCAATGCTAATGAAAACCAATGTTTTGAACACCTCTGAACTAACATGAGTATGTGGAACCCTGAAATTATCTCAAGCACAATCCTGACATGAGTCTTAGCAAAGACTTTTTCCTCATGGTCTACACACATAACGTAAGTAATCTTGTTTACTGTAAGGACACTTAATGAGTACATTCCTCTGGGTCTGGATGAACATTCTGGCCATTTTACAAGAACTCTGTGCACAAACATAAAGGGATGCAGCCCAAATCTAAACAGACTTCAAACTACAGGTCTTAACATTTCTGGCCTGAGAGAAGGTGAAAGCTCAAATATCTGCCTCCTAGGAAGCAACACAACAAAAATAAGGGGTATGCAGCAGTTCTCCAAGCAGGGAATCCTCTTTCCCAAGAAGATTAAGAGATAACATTGCCTTTTCACCTTTAAGAGACTCCTAACACAAGCATGTTTTATGGGATGTGCAGGGGAAATAAACTTAGCAGAATTTTAAAGAATCTGAAGGTTGTTGAATAGGAGCAAGGTGCAAGGAGTACCACGTCCTAGCATTAACCACACTCAATAGCTCATGGAAAAGAGCATATAGTTTCTGGAAGCCTCTTCCTACTGCTGATTTAATAGTTCATTATTATGCAGTAATATATAGAATAACTGTGCTTAGACATCGATGCAGCAATGACTACTCTTTATGCACCAGATCTATGCCAAATTAGCTCAGTAAAGACTCTATTGATAGTCTGCAGAAATACATTTGGAGAATCTAGAAAATTTCCATTTATGACTATATGTCCTGATGTTGCCAAAGTTTACTGGAGTTTATGGAAGGAAAACTGGAGGCAAAGTCTTCTTGATCAGCTCTGTTAGAGTAAGAAAGAGAAAAGAATGTCATAAGCATAGGCAAAGCAGGTAAAATTCTGCTTCACGTTTGCCTTGTTTGAATATCAGTTATGATCTCATAGCCGGATAATTTCTTTACGTTGGTGTTTGGGAGAAAGGCTTACATTGAGGACTAATTCGGCTGCCTTTAGTCAAGAATGTGATTCATGTGAGTGGGAGAAAAAAACGCAGCAAAATCTACATTTCTATGTGCACAGAAAATAGAAGATTTGTATGCCAGAGAAAGAAACAAAAAAAAGAGTGTATGTCTTTTGTTTACTCATACTGTAAGGAAATTAACAGAAGTAGCAGCTTTCCCAACAGCCCTGACACTGTAAATACAATACTAGTTTCTTACTGAGTATTCATATGCCATACACATTTGGTGCCCAAAAATTTATCTGTCATTTCATTTGAGCACATTTGTTTCACTACTCTTAATTAATAAGAATATACCATGCTGTATATAATTATTTCTGTGAATAAATGACTCAGATTGTAGTTTTTGGGGTTATTTTGTATGTGTTTTTGCTGTTTGTTTTTCAATTTGTAGAATGTAAACGTTGAGTTTCACTGGACTAAAATAAACGGACTGTAATAAATATCCACACACCTAGTTAATACAGGGGAAAAAAATCCTTTCATTATATAAAAACACAAACCCCACAAAAACACCCTCTTCACTACAAGGCAAATAGCATAATTTCCAGTATGTTTTGTTCCTGATTAAACGCAGGAATTGTCTCCATTTTTAAATACTATCAGATGCAGAACTGATACGTAGAAAACACTGAAGCTACAATCATCCCTCTCAAGACACTTTCTTAGCAAAGATACTCTAGAACTGTTCAAAACAGTCTTTTCATTTGAGTTGTCGCACTGGGAACTGTCACTTTGCTGTATGTTTTGCAACCACATTACCTGGGGGGAAAAATGCATTTCCCTTGTCTAGCTTACAATTTCAAAAACTAACTGATACTTAGATTTTCTTTAAATACTATATTTTTGATAAAGTACTTAGGCTGTACCTTAGTAACACAGGAAACTAAGTCATGTTTTCAGGAATGACTTAAGAACTTGCTAGATTAAAGGGCTGTCTATGCATGGAACCACTTAGTAATGATTGCTCAAGAACAGCTATGCTGTGAGTAGACACTGGCATTCCAGAATAAGGTTGCCTTGTTCTTGTTTAATTTATCCCATCAAAGTGTGTTGAGCTGAACAGAAACAACAGTGTCAGTGCATGTAGTTATTCTTGAATGGCTGTTACTAAACAATTCCATGTGCAGACAAGTGCTAGCAAAAACTGAAGATCGGTTCTGTTGTCCCCAGTCCACTCACTCTCATACTGCAATTAACGGAAGGCTCTTTTTGGTGCATGCACTTCTTATTACTGCTACATTCACTATTTCATTTCATTGAGAAAAAATAAAGATATTACATATTTTTTAAATTTTATGTTCTGTGTTAAATGTGAGCTGACCATATACGCAACCATCACTTAAATGCGATTTGTTTATAGATTAGGAAAACTTTGGTGTATTTTGCTTTCTGAACCAACAAATCTTTGATTATGGCATATATTCTTACAAGCTAATCATGGATAACAAAAGCTAGCTCTTAATGAAGTGGTAACAGCAACTCAAAGGAACTGGAATTTGCTTTGCCTAAGTTGTTTTCACAAATACCTGTAACAAGCAGCTTACTATTAAGACGAGGGACTTTTACCTCTCAAGACCAATGTTGAAAAGCAAAACACAATACATACAAAAACAGATTTTGAAAGATCTACAGCACCCAGTAGACTAAATGCCCAAACCACAAATCAACTGGATGTTATTCTGGAAGCCTATATATACTGGAAGCCTATGTTGAGCCTAATCCTTTGCTGGAATATCGGAAGCAAGCAGATGTACTTCAGTGCATCACTGAATCAAACAATGCTTGACTCCAGCCATTGTTTCAGTGACATTTTCCACAACCACATGAAGATGTGACATACTAAATTATTTTCAGGTGACATATTTTGTAGACACCTAAACTGCTTTATGCAATAAAACCAGCATGATAGGGCCAATGTTTGGTTTAACTGGTTCACCACTTTGTTTAAGCTAAAACAAATACACATCCCTAAAAATGTTTGCAATTTCTTTCTAACTTTGTGTAAACTCGTGTGCTTAAAGCTGAAAAGGAATGTGTCCATTATTTGCCCCAAGTAAACTTTAATAAGAGTAAGAATTTCAGTAGTTAATAAATAATAGCTAACAGAAGGTGGGGGGGGGGGGGGGGGAACAACCTAACATTGCTGCTGTCTAATTTTATTTGAAATTGAAAATACCATGAAAGCTTACCATAGGTACACAGTGAAATACAAGCTGGAGAAGCCTGTTCTTGGTGGGTTATTCTATGTGATCACCTATTGCCAAGACATGAACTCAGATGACAAAGACACAGAGCACTAGTCCTCTGTCCTTTAGCATTATTGCCCAGATTTAACTAAATGTCCACTCAACTTTTGTGAAACCTGAGTTCAGAATGGACCACTCATTCCATAAGCATTTTGTTTTTTCCTGTTTGTGAATTGTGTCACCCCTTCTTTTTTGCTTTATGTTCTCCAAGCCCTACAGTCAATACAGAAATGATTCATTACTTCAAGATCTTTTCCAAGAGTGATCCTGATCCTGATAGCTGACTGATATGACAACACCACCCCTCTACAGAGAAACCCTGGAAGGGTAGCACAGTTATGGACAACACCAGCTCGTTTAAATGCACAAACGAAGAATATTTCAATGCAAAGGTACCTTTCACTTTCCATGATCTGGTCTACTCCACGGCAAGTGCAAATAAATGAGATAATTTTACTGGAGTCAGCACCAAAATTCACCACGTCTCTATGCTGAGCCACTTGCATGTCTTTGCACTGTATTTTCCAGGGTCTCCTTACAGGTTTTCTTCTCCCAAAAATGAACAATCAACAGCAGTGAGCATCATGACACAGATGACGGAATCAAGCACACATCTGTAGATTTTAGCTGCAAATATTCATGTCAGGCATTCATATTCCTCATCCAGAAAAGAGAGTGTTTAGTATTTAAAAGACTTCACGTCACAAAAGAATTTGGTGGCAGAGATAAGAATGCTCCCCTGAGGTACCAGGATATCAGTGCTTAAGTTTTTATTCTAGACTTATCCCAATATCAGAAAATGAGTATAAAAACGTTATGAAAGCCACATGAGCAATATTTTGTTACAAAATGTGAAATCAGTGCCGGTGTTTCCAAGAGGCTAATAGAGCTTACATAAGAAAATACTCAGGAAAGTATGATGACACTATAAGGCACTATTTTGGGGGGGATCACAAAGAGGCAAAATAAAAGCACAACTACTTTTTTGTCTTGTTAGCATTATGACTTACTTAAAGCTTCCCAAAAGCAAACCAGAAAGACTAATTGGTTGGTTTTTTGTTGCCCCCCCCCCCCCCCCCAAACTGCAAGCTCATATTTACTTATTCAAACTGGGAATTCAATAGAAATAGATTTTAGCAGCGCAAAGTACCATTAACAGGCTACTAATTTCAAAACACTTTTAGGTTCATGCTTAGGAGCAAAAATCCTTAATTACAGATTTTTCAGCCATTCTCACTGTACCCAAAAAGGATGCAGCCTAATGGTTCACATGGCATTTTTAAAAGAAAACCAAACACTGCCTTATGCAGTTTAATGAAAACTTCTCACCACTGAAGATGCTTAATGTGGCTCTTACAAGAACTGCTATTTCTGTGTTTTTTAAAAAAATGTACATTTATAGCTCTCTTTTTCAGAGATCTGGGTCTGGATTTTCCATCAACGACTTGATTTTTTTCCAGTCCAGAGCACTTACTCTGAATGGCTGCCTATAAAAACAGAGATGAATTTAGATTATCCGCCTCATAATTATAAATCAGAACTACCTCCTCAACTTAGGCCTTGAATAATTTCCAAGAGATAACATCTGAATCAACTGCCAAGATTTTCTTATGGTAGTATTCAGAAAAAAAGTCAGTACTTGGCAATTTCGACCTCAAAACTTTTGTAGGCCAGTGTGGCTCATCAGTGCTCGAGTCAAAGGATATTTGCTACACCTGGAAGAAAATGAAGAAAACAAAGGAAAATGATCTGTCTACTCCAGTGAGTGAATCAAGGATAAAGAACAAATTCTGGTCAGAAAATAATAAAAAAATTAAATAATAATTAAGAAAAATCCTACGTTCCTGATTCCTAAGAAAAACCCTATGCTCGTGATTCCTACTCTACTAGTGAAAGCGCGTCTATCTCATAAGCCTTGAGTGTTACCTGAAAGAAAAGGCCATTATTCTAAAAATGAAAGAGAATATCTCAAAACCAGTTTGTTTCAGCTGAGCAACACAAGTCAAATTCCCATATTGAAAAAGTTGTATTAAAAAAGCCCAAGAAAACTGATTTACAAACCAAACAACATGTGAATCCTACATGAGTCAGGGAAAAATACAATAGTCAGATATATACTTTTTTGTCGTTCAGTATCTATACAAGTTAAATTATGTCACATTATATTCCAAGTTAGAAATCACTGCCCTTCTTCTGTATTTCCTGAGGTCTCTAGGTAACATCTCCAAATTTTACACTTTGAACAACGCAAACTTGTCACCCCACCACAACTACTGACTACACCAGTTAGAAACTAGAAGCTTTTTTCACAGTGTTCTCTCTGATCCTCCATTAGCCTTACTGCCTTCCCTCTCATCTCACTACATCCCCCCCAAAAGATCCCATTCTAGCTTCACTGCCTAGACAAGCTGATTGCGCTGCATGTTCCCAGTACTCTAACCCACCAATAGATCCTTTTTCTCCTGCTTCCACTTTCAACTCCATCAACTCCTGCTTTCTCCGCAGCTTTCAGGGAAGAAAGTGCTCTGCACAGCAGGTCCTTCTACCATTATATTGCACTCATGTTTATAATGCATAAACTCTTATACTTATTCTTCCCACATAGTATTGTTATGAAACTCACGAACTTTGATTGTCAGCAGAAAAGTGGAAAGCCAGAAAAGATGACAATTTGCTTATAATATGGGACTGTGTAAGTTTAAATTGAAAACCAGAACAAGAAAAAAAAAAGCTAATAGTGTTTCCTTTTTGAAGTACCTGCCCTTCCTACTGTTTTCCTGATAGGTAGGCATCCCTTTTATGTGAGTACCCCAAACATCTTGCTGATGCAGCACACTCAAGCTTGCAATACAGTCTTGACATTGTCCTACGGCCACGTTCATGTGTCTAAAAACTAGCTGTCAATTGATTAAATTTCACCCGTCAGTGAAAATCTAATGGATTTATCCCTCAGCTTAATGTACTTGAGTTCAGTGCTGATTTTTAAGGTCACAAGCTGGTCAAAATGAAAAAAAAAAAAAAAAAAAAAAAAAAAAAAAAAGCTGCAAATAAATGTCAAGCTGTCCCAAGTGGGAACTCCTTTCCTTCTTTTAAATATAGAACAGAGAATATTTATCTCAGGCTTCTTCTGTCAGTCTGGAAGTAAATTATTTTTACCCCCTAGTCTATAATAAAATGAAATTCCCACCTCAGCTGCTAGCTTTCATTCTCACCTTCAGAATTCAAAGAAAGACAGAAACGAAAGCACTTAATTCCCTCCTACTATTAGCAAAATGGCTTAGCATTTATGCATTAAATCAGAGTTCTCTGCATTACCTCTTTTGTCAGAAATGCCTTGGGATTTTTGATTTAGATTGCTTCTTTCTGTGTGAGCATGTATAAAACATGCCATAAATTCTTACTTAATCTACCAGAGTATATCTACTATTTACCAATAAATCAAACAAAAACTAACATAAGGGTGATTTTAAAGTACTGCTATTTTATTTTTTCTATTTTTTCCCTCTAAGAAAAACAACTGTCGGAGTTAGAAGCAGCTAGCTGAAATATCACTAGATTTCCACAGCCAAAACTAAAGGCATTATCTCTGGAGTCAATGAAGTCTGCAGCTGCTGGAATCTGGAATGGAATGCATCTTTTCATTAGGCTGGTGCCAAATTAGAAATGCCTGCTCATCCAAATGAACCATGAATGCAGTACTTTAGAAATATCTGCTCCTCGCATGTAACTCAGCATGCTAGAGAATGTGACAAGCCTAGTAACACTCCATCTCTGGCACTTTCAAGAGAATGAAAAATGTCACTGACCGTGCCCTTGCCTGCACACTCAAACTGCTGCCCCATCTGAGAGGTGCAGAAGCCCATTGAGACTGAGCCTTCAGCTCTGTGCTGCTGGTTGAAACAGAATATTTTATTGGTAGGTTACTCATAAAGTGGAAAGACTGTAAAGCCCATGATAACTCAAACCAGAGCTGGAAACCACAGACAGAACCAACAGACTGTTACATACTTAATTAAAAAGGCTGGAATTAAGACTTACTGTTCATCAAAATGCAAACAAATCTGCCCCTAGCTAACAAAACAATGCTTGCTTGCTGCCATATCAGTCTTTTCTTCCCTCCTCTTTCAATGAGCTTGTTAGCCCAGATTGACACGTTGCAGGTTTTTGAGTATCTAATCACACCTTTTCTTCTTACTCACTTTTTATTATAGAGTAAAACTTGTTAGCTTGAAATCATAGCCCACTGAAAGGAAGAGAATCTTTGCACACCTCACATACAGAATTAAAATGCCATTTTGTTTGGTATTTAAATACAGTTTTGTTAAGGGGTTCATTATCACAACATACAATTGTCCACCTGCCAGTTGTTCACTTAGCAATGGGACTTCAGGTTTTCTGGCTACAACTCACATTTGCATGGCAAGGTAAGAAAAATGCAGGAAAGCTTTCTGGATTTTCTAGCAGCTTATTTTTTAAGCCCTGTGTACTTCAGCACGGCAACATTGTATTCCCCTAATGGAAATCTGTAAGGCTCGGAACAGTTCTTTGTTTGTTGAGATACTTGGCAACCCCAGGAACATCACCCATCACCATGAAACTCTGTCTTCATGGTGCACGCTGCATCCCCTGGGAATTTTAAGTGTCCTTACACTTAAAATATTCTGAGTTGTGGACAACTCTGAAAATAAAAAATCCAAGTCCTTTAACTAAGCTTTCTTCAGGAAATATCTGAGGAGTTCACAGAAACCCGCCTTTATGTATTTTGTATTTATGTATTAATGAAGTTTCTCAACATCTGAAGGATTCAGCTTAGAGGGTCCAGATACTTTTAAACTGGCACAGCCAGAAACTGGAATAAACTTGCTGAAAAATAACAGGGGAAAAATGAAATTAATCAAACTCTATTGTCTGCCTCTCAGCCAATGTTAAACATAGATTACCTATGAATATTTCATAGAGTTTGATTTCAAATGCCTCTAAGCACAGTGATTTCAAAGAGTGCTCTGGGGAAAGCGTTCTATAGGTTAAGCACTCTTAAGAAAAAGTCTTTCACATTAAAAAAAGTCCTTTTATTTTTATCACATTCATCTCCGTAGATCAAAACTTGGAGTTGGTATGCTCTGGACCATATCCATGTAAATACAATAAATTAAAAATAAAAGGAGTATTTAACCTAAACTTGCTTGCACGCAATTCCACTGATATTTTACAGATTACATCTAGACTTGTTATGAAGTATTAGTCACAGAGTCTGGTTAAATTTCTCTGACACTTGCACATATAAAATACAGTTTTCTTGCATCAGTTAATAAGGGTATACGCTGAGAGCATTCAAACATCCTTCATACACAGTCCTGGTGTTTATTAACGCAAGCAGTCCCACTGAATGTCACAATTCATAATATCAGTTAAAAAAGAAAGTGCTGAGATAGAGAACATTACAGTCCTTTGACATAACTGATTTGCAACAGTCATGAGAGGACGCCCAGTCTTTGCGCAATTGAGTCTTCAGTCATTTTTTTTTCTTTTTTATTTTTTTTTTAAATTTTATATATGTGACAGGTCTACTTATGCTAGAAAACAGCCCTTGAAATTTGTGCAATTATTCCCAGAATGACTGAGAATTGAGCATAAACAGCATGCTCCACCACTCAGGGGGAGAAATACAGCAAAGCGAGAGCATGGAACCTGCCAGTACCTTCAGCAAACACCTTAAAAAGAAACAAACTAGAAATATATATATATAACCGTAGTTATGATATATACACACACACACACACATATATATATAATAACTGCAGTTTACAGAACCAAGACCGTGTTGCTTGTTCTCAAGAAACAGCAGAAATACTACCTTGAGAGTTTTTCCATGTGTTTCATGCCACAGCCAACTTCTGACAGCCAATTCTATCAATGTTACTTTTCCACCATTTGGAGTGTTTGGGTTGTTTGGTTTATTTTCTTGAGCAACTGAGGGAGAATTCAGCATGTTCCACACACAGATAAATGCATTAAGCAAGCATAAAAATAATCTTGATGCTTTTTTGAAAGCGAATCCAAATCAGAAGCCTATGTTCCTGATGTTCCTGACATTGTGAGGAGAAGGAAGTGCACTAATGGATGCATGTAATGGAACCATGTAAGTGGTTGCTGTTTGGCAGACTGATGATAACTAACAGTAAACATTTATACTATATCTCCAATACAGAGCTTTCAATCAGCACATCAAGAACATTTAAAATAATATTAACAATAATAATAATGCATCACTTCCAGTTGCTTATTCAAACAAACCACTGAAATCTGCCCATCACTATTTCTTAATGGCAATCACATGACAAACGAGTGTCACAACCAACAAAATAATAACCTAAGTGGAACCAACAAAAATAGCTGCCATGGCCTTTAAACGATCACTGGATATTACCAGAGAGAGAATATGGAAGGCATCCAACCACTATGAATGCTGACAAAGAAGATCTAAGAAAGACCAGAACAAATAAAAAGATGATCCAACTCAGATCACTGATTTGTTGCACACACTGAATGCAGAGTAAATACACTTGTGTTCTGCAGTGCCAGCAAGAATGGCACCACCATCATCACGACCCATATCACCGTCAGTAAGCTCTGGAGACAGTACAGGAAAGAAGTAATCCTTAATAATAATAATTTAAAAAGGAAATATTTTGTGAAAGAATATAGGAAGAAAATCTGCTCCTGTTATTCCTATGGCATCCCAATGAGCACTGAAGCATTGGAAGCTGTCCACAGAACAGAGAAAGTGTATCCCTCCTCTGTCTTAATCCAGCAGTCTCCCACTCCCATGAGCCAAGATTCATTCTGGCCATGCAGCAAACACTTGACATGGCCCAGAAAGGCATGCGCAAAAAAATCTATTCTTAACACAAACCCAAGACTTCAGACTGTGCTATGGGGGTATCTACAGCATGAGACTAAAATAAGGAAAAACAATTACAAAGGTAATTAATTCATGTTCAGTTCCCCTATTCATGACCATGCTCCCCCCCTCCCCCCCCAATTATCATAGGATAGTAAATCATAATGGTAATTATATATCTTGTAACTATCATCACCAATAAAGAAGAACCTACTGCTATTTTAAGACATTAAGAAATGGATTACTTGAATTAGTTATGTGATATAGCAGGTGACAGATCTTAGCTTTTTTTACTGCTGCACAATCAACCAGAATTCAAAAGATATTAGTTCATTTATGACCAATAAGTTTTTCCCCTTGGCTTAGAATTATTATAATAGATATCATCTCAATCAACTATGAGCCACAAAGACATTACTGAAAAGAAGTTACAGTCTATACAAATACTTAACAGCTCCACTAGGCATAGAGATTGGATCCACATGTGACTTTACTAAATGTTTCAAATGTTACATCACTAATTAAGTGATACTGTCACTTCTGGTAAACCACAGATGTAACATGAAAAATATTCAGCTTGGTCATGTGCAGATCTTATCTCGATGTGCAAGTTCCAAAAAAAACTGAACCGACCCTTTTGATCTCTGCCCTGTATTAGCTGTTAGCTTAAGAGTGAGCTTGCTGAGCTGAGGAATTTTTTTGCAAGACTTGCATCAAATCTCCACACGATACAGCCAAGAGGTTGCACTTGAAATACAAAACGTAAACTTTCATTTATATCGCATATTGTAGCATTTATGTAAATCATCAAGGTTAGCTTATGTTTTTGTTATTAGATACAGTGTCCCTTAGAGAAGTCCTTGACTCTCTCACTCCTCTGCACCTCCTGTAAACAAAAGCAAAGTGTAGTTCAACAGGCTGCTATAACTAGCTTAAAATTGAAGTTTCTCCAAAGTCAGCAGCCACAAGATCACTAGATCAAGCAATTTATTGGAAAAAAACCTGAAGGTACAGGTAATAATCACCTAACAGTTCCACTTCAAAGTAACAGAGGTCCAAACTTCACCCAAGCCATAACCATTGGCCTACAAGGTTTCATTGACACTATGCATGGCATACTGGAGCCCACCATAACTGAAGAAAGAACCAGGGGGCAAAATGAGTGGCTCTCTCACATTCAGTAGCTAGGGAGTGAAAGTTCAACCTTGTATGGTGACAATAATGGAAGGATGGTAGCTATAAATGCCCAAAAGGTTATTTACAGGAAAAACTCACCTGTATGGAAGCCTTCGGTCTGCTAGGAACCGCTGAGACAATCTCCACCAAGTAGCAATCTCCAAGAGATGCTGCCTTAGTGGTGGTCAGCCCTTAAATGAGGTCTAGAGGAGATGGAGTCGAGCTCCACCCCTTCCTGGAGCACAGCTAAATTACTCTCACCTGTGCACCCACAGCTGACCCAACACTTGCCTCAGCTGATTAATCAGAGGTTCAGGCTGTGATTACCAATTTCCCATACAAGCCTCTACCATAGCCAGTAGATATTTCTCCATGAGTTCACCAGTGCCAGGGTGTATAAACAGTATTTGCTGTCTCCCTTGGCCACTAGCTGTAATAAATACATATGTGGGAAGAACATAAAGAATGCTCGTAAAGCAGGGTGCTAGTATTTTCTTCTATAAAAATTATGAAGTAAACAACATTCAATGGTTGTTCAGCCTGAGGTCTTCAACCCTTTTGTAAAAGGATGTAATGCTAACATGTTGGTTAAGCAGTATAGAAATTCTCTTGAGAACAGTAATCCACACTAGAACAAACCACAGGCAGCTGTAAGCTGATTTTTTTGCCAGGGTTTTAATAGTGCTGCTATCAAGGAAAGTAGCAAAGAAATCAGAAGAATATGATTTATGAAGTTTCCCTCTTCCTCTTTTGTTGCAGTATGCATTAATCAGAGCTCCCATCTCTTTTTCTGGGATCTTGATGAAGATGAGGGTAAATCAGCTAACGGTAATGATATCTGAAATGAGCCATGAAACTGAGCCATTGTTTGATTCTGTTTTGCCTTTGCTTTCATAAGTAGTGCAGTTCTTTAAACCAGGGTGGTATGCTGCCATTTACTGGAAGACTGTTGCTTTCATGTTGTCTCCTTTCTCTCTGTCAAAGCTTAAACTAACTTGCTTCTGTAGCTCATCTGTACCTCTTGCTTAAAGAACAAAACATAATATTAGGATATAACTAAGAGAGAAAAAAGAAAAAAAAAAAAAAGAAAAAAAAAGAAAAAGCCACAGTATCATAAGCTAGCAGTAAAACTGGAGAAAGGACACAAAGTTATCTACAACAGAGCTCACTGTGAAGTGATCTAGAACAGAAAAAGTAGAAAAGTCAAGTCAGATTCTGTAATTACATTTCAAAAGGTTACTTTTGATCTCTTTAAAATACTGCCCTGATCATAAAAGCTTAAACTGGGGGACTTGTATTCAAACAACCAAGCTCATATTCATCTGCCTTGCGCAGGAACAGATTTATAACGATGGTACAACTGGCCCAAAGTGATTATTTAAACATTTGTTATTAGTTTATGGCAAGCTCAACACTGTGATTAATAGCAATACAGAACAACACTACTGTATCTGGTGTTCTTTGCACTGGGAAAGGGAGCAACTACTGCCATTATAATAGAAAGAATCACAGGGTGAAGGAAAAAAGCACTTAAAAAGTTCTCTGGGTGATGTAAGCTGACTTTTATACTTCTGCTGTGATGCCTGGAATTTAAAAGGAGTAAAAAGTATTTCGGAATACATTTTTTTCTTATCATTGTTACTCACTGAAGGTTGCTGGCAGAAAGACTCAACCTGGTATCTCTAACTCCATTTAAATTTGTTAGGAAAGAACAGGTGATAAACAGTGTACAGCATTCCCAAATCTGATGCAACAAACACTGGACGGAAGGACCATCCACATTTCTACTATTTAATTACCTCTACCACGGGGTGCCTTAATTGACACTTACAAACTACTTCAATGCCAGTTTGGGCCCTCTTGTTCAAATTCCTATTGAAGGTCAGTGCCAAAATCTCATTTTCTTGTAGTCAAAATTTCTTCTTTCCTTTTCCGGCTTCAATTTGTTCATATCTAGCTGACTGCTATCTGCAGTTTTTATTAGCATCTAAGTCTGCAAGTCTGTTCACTTTCAACAGTGTTTTTCTGGCTGTTATTAACAGAACATGTTTTCTGGTTGATTTTTCCCATCCTGCACAGGTAGAAGTCCTAATACCATAGGCATAGCTCTTGATGAGTAACCCTGTCAGAAAAGCAGCCTGAAGGCTCACTGTAGTAGAGTTTTGAATAGCTGCAGCAATGTCAGCTCTGAGAATGTTCTCAAGTTGACTTTTTGTCCTCATTTGGCCACAGACTACACACATAATGGATAAACATCAAATACGTAAGAAATGTATGCTACATTCACACTGGATACTTTACATATTAGATATTTCCACTAAATAAGTGAATACAAATGTACACGTGTGCATATTTTAATATGAGTCTTTCCTCCTAGGAAGACTAAATATGCATTTGTATATTTACACATGCAAATGCACCAATTTTTCCCATGGATCACAGCAGTTGAATTTGTAGGACTCAAGTGTGGCGTGTTTACATGCAAATGAAAGAAAAACAGAGAAATACAGCAGGAATTGGCATCCTCCATACAAATGACGTGTTGTGTGCATTAACAAATGAACAGCGCACTCCCAAAGGAATGAAAGTGCACAGACCGAAAGTTCATTTCCTTGCCAGTTTGCTTTCAAATAGTTCATTAGTTGCTCTTGCTGCGAAAAGCACACAAATACATTTGCTGCCCAATCAAATCTCTTCCATCTTTAAAGTTTGCATTCTATTTTTAGAAAAAACTCACTCACTATTGAAATAGGGAACATTAAAAATTAATTATTCCATGTTCTGTGGCAGCGTAACATGCATGCGCCTCTGATTAGCTGATGTAAGTGAAGTTAAATGCATCAAAAGGCTATGTTATGGTTGTAATTAATTCATAACAATGGATTTGAATAGTTGTCCAAAGCAATGGCAGTCACAACTGAAAGTAATAAAGCAATTCCAAAAGTAATTTGCACGTGTAGTTTATAAAGGTTCTATAACTCCCTTAAACACGTTTCTTTGATTATAAACAGCTGATGTACAACCACATATTCAATTTTTCCAGCTAGGCTTCCAAAAAATTACAACCATAGCATAAGGTGAACTAAGTCATACTATAAACTCAGGCTCTGTGCATGATTCTAACAACTCATAGTTGAGCCGATTTTAAAACTTCAAAATATATTGACACATAAAAAACCTCAATATCCAAAATATTCCCCTAGAACTTCCCAAACAAGTTATACCAATTATACCAGCTTTCCTCAAACGACAAGCCTGATAGCTTTTAGTAGAGTCAGTGGCATATAAAATATACACAAAATTACCAGTGATAAGCCTTCACTTTCTCTGCTGCCCCCTCTTTAGGAGACCTCTACTGTTTAAGGGACCAGTCTCTCATTAAAGCACAGCTGAAACAGAACCACTGCAATTCAGAAGCATTTGAAAACATCTTGCTAGGTGCCAGAATACATTCATTTGTCAGTGAGGCCAAAAGATGCTTAGCTTCTATTTGCAATAGGATGTGAAAGTCAGTATAACATTAAGCTCCATGTAAGCTAGAAAAGATTTGTTCTTTTACCAAATAACTCTTACTAAATAAATGAATAAATAAATGATGCATGGCTGAGCAAGGAACTAAAAAGAAAAGACTGCATTTTGTTTCAGCTTTTGATTCTTAAAGTAAAGCAGCATAATATCAATTACTTTTTCAGTATCTTGTTTAAACATATGGTAAAACTACTTGCACTTACAGATTCAACTGAATTTAAAAATTTCAGAGACTTTACTTTTGCTGGTGAAGACTTTCTTCACTAAGCAGTTTCAGCATGACTTTCCGGCAGCAACAAGGCACTGCTTCAGCATGAGTAAGAACATCAGAATGTGACCCTACATCTCTGCTTCCTTTGAAAGTGATATAGCTAACCCACACTTCACCAGAGTATCAGGTTAACACTTCAATGGGCTAACGAACTGTTAGGGGCAGATCTTCAGCTAGTGAAGAGTTTCAAGAGCTGAGTGAAAAACAAGTCTTTTTGTTCTGAGAAAACATATATGATTTGTGAAATTGTTCCCATCCCAGAAGACAGAAAATAAATAAATAAATAAAAGAGGATTTCAAATAAAAGTGAAACAATGCTTCAGTTTAGGTAATCAAAACATTATAAAAGTTGGTTTTCAAATTCCGAGATAGGTTAGGCTTGTACTTCATTACAAAGTGCTGCCTCAACATGAAAGATCTTTTACATCTTTTTTATTTAAAAATGTTGATAGGGATATTTTAACCACGTCAGATCTTCTTTTCTTTTTTCTCCCTTTAATTGAGCCATTGATCAAAATAGCGTGCTCTAAAAGCTCTTTGAAGATAAGTCAGATTTCTTTTTGACAGCTCTGCTCTCTCAGAAATTCACGACAAATTGCTGATTAGTTATAACGACTGAAAAATTTCCCAAATCTATATCTGAAGCCAGTCTTCATCAAGGGTCTTCCATGAGTGTGCCAAAAGCCTCTAAGTCATTTAAATGGCAATCTATGAACATTAGAGTATTATCATTATTGCCAGGAGGAATATGGATGTTTCTTCCCTGGAAAGTCCTGACCCAGTTTCTGAAGAAACCTTCATGCTGTGAAGTCCAGATCTCAGAGTAAATCAATGGATTGGGATCTTCAGAGCTTTATCCAACAAGAAATGTCTATCAAAATGATTTAAGTAGTTTTTCAAACAATTCATCCAAAAATTTCAAAGCTTCTGAAATACAAAATATATGCAGGTATTCAGAGAATATATCTAGGCTTTTGACTATTGAAGAAGGAAGTCAAAGGTGCAGATGTGCAGTGTGTTGAGATTAGTCATTCTCAAACACAAGAAGGAGTGGGAGATGGCAAACTGGTGTTACAGCTCCTAAAAGGATGAGAGCAACAGAGTGAAGCCTGAACTAATAACCTTATCTGACATGGTTATGAAGTATCTAGAGGCATAGGAGGAGCTATAAAGAAACAAGGTTCAGAAGGGCCTATATTCATACTGAATTAATAAACCTCAATAAGGTCACTGCATAGTAAAACAACTTTTTACAACACTCCTTACTTCTGAGTTAACCAGAACGTTTTAGATACTATTATACTAAGTATTAGGGGGTTAAATAGTTAACAGTTATACTGCTCTACGCTACAAAACACTTGCAGCAGACAGAACATAAGGATGAACAATGTTCATCCATGCATGAACTCATCAAACTTGTTCATGTTTATCTATTGAGTGAGGAAAGAAATTACAGAATAGAAAGCCTTCTGCATAAGGCAAAGGTTACATATTCATCCAAGGAAATTGAGTTCTCTCTTTACAACACTGCAACACTGAGAACAGCAGCTCAATGCTTTATTATTATTATTAATAGCCCTCAGTTGCAAAAAATGAGACACCTGGAATCTAGACCAGATTTCCAACAGAAGTCAGTAGGACTTGGAGTGCTTCAGCATATGGAAGTATAGTTTGAGGAACGGCATTTAAAAAAATCTGAATTCTAAATCTGGATGTATTATCAAAGTACTTCCTTAATTTTGAAAGAACTCTTCCTGATAGGGTCCTTATAATAATGGAGATTAATTCAATAATATGAAGACAATACTCAGACTGACAAGGCCTGCTAAACACCTCTGGATTCATTACACAGTGAATACTAATGACAAATAAATGTTAAAGCAGCTGCTCTACTAATTAAGTACTGATTCTTAAAAGCACTAAAATCTGTGCAACTTAACTGCTAACCACCAGAGCACTGCCCAGAGGAGATTTTACACTCAGCCTCAGCCCTGCTCCCTCCTCCTAGGTAGCCACAGAAACAAAATCAACCTCTGTATATCTCAGAGACTTATTTCTGCTTCAACTCCAGCTCTGCCCCTTACAATCCCAACAACTTCCTCAACACTGTGCTTCATCAGACAGCACAATTCACACAGATTTACACCTATTTTGAAAAGACAGATGGTATGAAAATAAGCGCCACTGACACTGAATTACTGCTAAGCAGTGTACCTTTTCTCAGCTGGATCACCTGAGTAAGACACAAAGCTCTTGAACTATATTACAGTCAACAGAAGGTCCATTATACTCCAGAACAGCCTTCTCTATTCCAAATTGCAAAAAACATTTGTGAAGGATAATGCCTGAAAACGCTTCACCTTATCCAGATTGTCTTTCGCTTGCTTGCTTTTTCTCTCTTGCTGTTTTACGACATGTGTTTTATTTACACAAAATCTGAAAATTGCAGGGAAGGGAAAAGCTGGGCAAATAATCAATTCTAATAACCCACTTAGTGGTTTAATAACCCCCCAACACCAGTCACACCAAGCCAGTATGTTTGTTTTTAGTACAGCACCCAGTACAAAGGCTTGCGTTCAGAGACAGTCTTTCAGCCCAAATGACACTCCAAACAGAAAAATAAGTCACCACTCAGATCAGAGATGATCTACACGGTCACATTTAAGGTTGACCTTCACAGAATTCTTCTATAAATGCATTTGACATGCTGTTGAATGTCAAACTGAATCCCAAGGGTGACAAAACTGGGCTGTGTTTGGGAATTCTTGATTCACATGTCCTGAAGCAGAAAGGCAGATACGCAACCAATTTGTCCTAAAAATTCAGATGTCAAGATCAATGCTGTGTTCTGTACAATTTCCAGCTATTCGGCTGAAATTATTTCTGCATCACCATTTCTGCAGTGTTCAAAGGGACATTCGCTTCAGTCAAAATTAGCAAATTCATTTTCCTCCGAAATCAACTGCATAACTCCAAGTTTGCCTCCAATCAAAAAAATAAACCAAACAACCTGGAACATACAAAAAAGTATAAAAAGGTCTCACTGGAATCACGATGGGATTTATTGCCAGTTCAAACACTACTGAGTTTAGCAGTGATTTAAAAGCTAGAGTTCAAGTGTCTATTCCAGAGATATATTCTACTGTTGTCAAACCAATTACTCAAACCTTACTAGAAACTGAATTATGCTAAATATTTCATTACTCGATGAAGCAGAGATCTGCAAAGTTCTATAGACTAACAAGAAACATAATAAGCCAATTCTGAAAAATTACATGAAAGAATGAAAGACAGCACTTAGCAGCTGAGTCATGGAGTTGTCTCCTTATATCAGCAAAACCTTTTGCAGTCCAACAAAGTATAAGACCAGTGTATTAGTGAAGATTGCCTGATACATACTCCACATAAAAATGACCAGAAAACATCCTCTGGGTTCAGATTACAAACTTGAGTTACTCTCTAGGAAGATTTATAAGTTTTAAGTTTTATAAAATACTATGAACGATGAAAGCAAAACATCAAATTAAAGGCTGTAGCACTGGGTCACTTGCTCTCAGAAAATACACAACTTGGTTTCTGTTGCAGATGATCTGTGATGTCCCTTCTATGCTTTATTATGAAGCTGATAAATGACTCACTAGAAACATGGTGAAAGCTTTTGGAATTCATTGTGCTGCAGAATACAAATTAGAAACTTAACTTGTTGCATGAGGGATTATCCTTCACAGCATGGCCTTTACAATGTGAAACTAATTATTGCAGGGAAGATTTATGGTGTTTACAGTCAAGAATTCAGGGTCAGATTGACCAAATTCGTGTAACTTTAGACCTTAGGTTTGTCTGACTTGAAAATAGAATGACTACTTCAACAAATTTAAAGATGAAAATAATAAGGTTTTTTTTTAAAATTGAATTGCTTAAAAGGAAGCTGGGAAATACAGGCTAAACAAATCTGTTCAAGAATTTACTCTGAAAATGGGTCACTGTTGTTGACTTGTTTTGTTTTGTTTTAATAGGCAGATAATTCAGCGAGTCAGAAAAATGTACTTTAATTTCTTTAATTAATTTCAAGAGAATCCACTAGAGTGTTAAACCATGGAATTCTCCAAGCATTTTTATACAATCATACAAGTTAGGATCAAAAAACATGCTACTGGTCTGGAAATGTTGCTGATAACATAGCTGAGAGGCCTGGCTGTTTTTCTTAAGCTTGTCATTAAAAGTAGCATGAATTCTAAAGCAATTAAAAAACTCATTGTTTAATAGACAATTGGATGAGCAGGGAAGTCATTTTACCTTAAATTATACTATTAAGTGTTTATTTTACTTATAAGAATAATACAAATGACATCGGCTATTTATACTTTCAGTTATGCTTCCAGTCAAGTTAAAAATTTGATAAGCGCTGGTGAAAGAGATAACCCAATGAGTAAAAAGCTGGCAGGTCTACCAAAATCAGCTTTGTCATTTTTATGTACAATTTACGTGTGACTGTTGATATCAAGATGCGCTGTTGTCATGAAATCTGAATTCAGTCAGAAATCTCTAGTTTATCTCTATCCAAAAGTCAAAGGCAAATCTCTCAGACTGAAGGGTTGATGCACAGCTGATCCAATTTAATGAACTAAGTATCTAATGACATACAATTTAGGGTTTTTCTTGGAAAAATCTAGCTCTTAAAACAGCCTATGATCTGAACTTTCCCTGCAGCAATACCAGGAAGCAATACCCATAAGTAAAGAATTTGGATGCTGGTCAAAACCCAAACTAAAACAGTGACTCCAAAACCAAAACACGGGATTGCTACAAAGGAGTAGTACTCTCAAATTCACTCAAGTGATGAAGACCTTCCCTCCACTGATTCTATAACAAATAGTACAAGCTATCAGCCATAATTAATACTGTGATAGGTAATATCACAGTTCATTTATCATGACTTACATCCATGGTTATTCAAGGCACAATTGCATTGCGGTGCATCAATATTAGATCCTAGTGATAATTTCTTTCTTACTGCTAGTAGTGACACAAAAGCCAAAAAGAAACAATTGACTTTCAGATTCATAGATAAATGTGCAATACTGACATTATACACACTTGTCTAGAAATCAAGCTGTTAGACAGGGAGCCCAGTGATGCCATTTTATACTATATTCTACCTTTTCTGGAGTGGATAAAGGATGCTCTGGAGGGTCCTTAGCCTTTCCCAAGCCAGCGGCAGGTGCATTGCGACTGTATACCCACAGATTTCAGTAAAGGTGCCTCAATCCAGGCTCTGAAGTCCCAGACAGAATCAGGAGCAGGATCCTTGTATTGTGCTGATTTTCAAAGCGGGAGGCTCCGGCAGGGGAGAGAAATAGAGGATTTGAGCACTGGATCTAGAATTTAGTGCTACAGGGACAAAAGACCAGGTGACGTTAACTGCAACCAACTTTTGTGAGAAGCCTGTGCTAGAGGACACGTTTCAAAAGCTGTGGCTTCAGCAGATTAGTAGCCTGAGGGTCTGACAGAGTAGAGGTGCCAGTGCAATTTGATGAGGAATGAAGGAATAAATAACTTTGTGATAAGTGGGATGAAAGGAAAGGGGATAGTTCTGGGGTTGTACAAAGGCACGACGAGACCCAAGAGGCCAGGATCTCTGTGATGGAAGGAGGTCTAGACTGAGATTTATGGTCTTAATCTAGAGTTTGGAGCTTCTTGCATGCAGCTGCTGCTCAAAAAAAAAAAAAGCATCTCCTGTCCCCTCGTAGATATGTTGTATTCTGCTTTGAATATCAGGAGTGCAGTAGCCTCATCCAGGAGTGTCCAAGGTCTCTAAACAAGTAACTGCACTTCGATAAGTCCTTCAGTGGTCTTGTGACCTGCAGGTTGAATTAATTCTTATTTTTTCCCATTATTTGCATTGTATGCTGACTTATTTACTATTAGAGGCACCTTTATTTAAGTAAATTTAACTTGGCTATTGTAATCAAGATAAGTTTTGTTTTTTTTTTTTTGATTGACAAAAGGTATCATCATTTCTTAAAACAGTCCATCAAACCTGTTACAAGCAGATTTCAACATGTATCTGAAAACCTTCCAGCGTTCACCTCATTTCTGAATCGCTGTCAGACTTTGCTCCAATGAGCTCAAAAATAATGTATTACAGCCCAAAATAAAGTTTGACTAGATAATACTTCACAGGCCTGACATGGAAACACTTCTCATACTTAACATGCTTTCATAAGGGAATAGTATTATCCAGTTATTCTCCAGAATACTCAGAGCTAACGGATAAATGCATTTTGAATGAACTAACAGATACAGAAGCAATGCATTCATGCCAATTTTCAATTAAGAAAAATCTCCAATTAAAATTGCACGGCAATCAAGTCTAGTGGGAGGTGTCCCTGTCTATAGCAGGGGGTTGGAACTAGATGGTCTTAAATGTTCCTTCAAACCCAAACTCTTTCCATGATATGGAAAAGAGAATCCACAGTGTGATTTGTTTGTTTTTCCCTATACACAAATGCCCCTTAAGGAACATTTTTATTAGCTTAGCAACTGAAGCAAATATTTCATCCTATAGAGGAAACTCCTCTGAATAACAGCTCTCCTCTGAGCAGTAAGGCGTTCTGATACACAATTTGAACATACTGCAGAAGTTCAGAAGATTTGAGACCTGCTGTCAGTACGTACAATCATTTCTCATGGACACAGCAGAAATAGTAATGCTGTAACATTTCATGATTGAGGAGCTATAAATCAAAGCCTCAGACTCATTCAACTTTTACTAATTATTTGCAGAACTTATTAAGTAACACAAACTTGGTATTTCAAAGATCTGATTTAAAGAGATAAAGCTGCCCCCATTCCTTATGTAAAGATGTAATTTAAATTATACTTGCAAATAAAACATTAGTGAAACTGACAGGCCACACACTGGCTACTTCTGCTTTGCCTGGCATCAACATTTGGATTATGAATCACCAGCCAGGCTGATGAACAAGTGTCATGTTATTCATCAGAGCACCAGACACTTCTCAGCAAATCTCCTAGCTGAATGGAAGGAACAATGCTGGCAAAAGTCCCAGAACAGATCATTCCAGGAAAGGAACAATGTGACAACAGCATGGCAGGTTTATGATAAATATTTCAGAAATAAGTCTTTCAGCAAGAAAGGATTAATATAGACCTTGGGGATAAAAATACTCTCAGTGGCGTTCAGCTGGTGTATTTTTTATGAAAAAAGAAAAAAAAAAGAAAAAAGATATAACTGAGGTCAATTTAAGTGTTTGGTTAAATGCAAATTCATTACTATGAGAATTATAGTAATTGTAATTAATTTTATGGTCTTTCACTGGGAAACGCTGAATAAACTTGTGCCAGTTTAGATATTATTCCGAGAAGTTCATTTATGCATTCCTTCCAGGATTTTTAACTTAAATCCAGAGCCAACAAGCAGCAAAGGAAATCACTTTGATAGGATACGGGTGAATAGTTCACCATCATCACTCCCACCACTTCAGTATATGAGTTAGCAGCTTTCAGTTAACAGGGAGCAGGGGTTATATGCAAAACAACAAAACAGAGAAACCTTGCAATAAAACTAAAGGTACCCCATTTAAGTCTGCTTTGCTAGTCACCATCACGAACTCGTGTCCTCAAATAAATAAAATTGTTAGAAAATGAAAAAAGACAGATGAAGATATTTATGACATTCAGGTACATTAAAATAAGCTACTGCCAAAAATGTGTTTGAGTGAGTGGAGTGAACATTGCTTAATATGAGCCCCTTCTCTGTCAAACATGTTGGCAACATGAGATTGTACTGCTTGGCTGTACACCAAGAACAGCTGTCTGAGAAGTAAAAACAACACAAACTGTATCTAGTTACAATCTGGAGGAGGAACACTGAACATACAATACAGATTTATTTATTTATGCAAAACAAAGGCCCTGTATTGCTAACTTCAGGCTCACGGCAGCCTTAAAATTCACTGAGGCCTCTGTCAGCATTTTGGAGGAATTACTATAAAAGCACAGCTTAAGAAGCTCTTCCTTGCAATGCAGTTGCATTTGAAGCAAAGACATTTTCAGAGTGTAATTTCTTTTTCTTTGTTTCCCCTCTCAATTATTTAAAATGGACATTAACTCCATGTTCACAATATGAAAGCCATTCTGGAGAGAGATAGTAGACAGCTTTTTGACAAAAGCACTGATATATTGGTAATGGAAATGCTTTACACTACAGTTCTAAGTCAACTTAATAATAAACCTAATTGAGACCCAAAAGTCTCTTAACATTTATTTCCGTACAAATAAAAGTGTTGGTTCTTTGCACACAGGGAAATGGAAATAAGCTAATAGATATGTAGGCATAAATCAGGCACACAAGACCAAATGCACTTGATATCAATTTTTGAAAGCAGAGAGAAAACTACATGCTCTTGTAGTCAATAATAATCAACTGATGCATACTCTGTTATAACAAGATGGGTGACATGAACAGACAGTACAAAACCACCCTTAATATTAGCCTACTATTATAAATCCAAGACCAGTTGTCTTTGTTTGTATAGACACTGCTTGCATTATTCAGTGCATACAGTTTGAGTCAACCATCACCTCTAAAGAAATTCACAAGTTCAAGTATGTAGGTACCTTTATGCAATATTTTATGATAAACATGTCACAATTAGCATTTGTTACTAAGCCTGGCAAATATGGATATTATTGCTGTGTTTTCTTTGTTACAAGGACAGCTCTCCTTGAAGAGCACTAGATCTGTTTTCTACCGTCTGCCATTTATTTTCTTCAAAAATGCTTTGATTCCTAGGTGTATACATTACGTGAAATGTATCAATTAATGGTGGCTAATTATTTGCTCTTTTAGTTACCTTTTTATATAAGGTTATATATTTTTATTTGTTAATTAAAAAAACAACAACAACAACAAAAAACTGATTAGACATGTAATGGAAATTCTACTACAGTCCTACAAGAGCACACAATGCACACGCCACTATTTTGGCAGAAAAGCTAATGATCCAGATCTGATCTAAATTTACTCAAAGCTATCTGCTCTAAGGGAGCTATGCCTACTGCACTGATGATAGGCTTAATTTACATCCAAAGGAGCAGCAGAACAGCAAAATAAGTTTGCTGAGAGCTCTGACTTCACCATGTAAATGTACCCATTAGTCCAAGCAGATCACCAGGCGTGGTGTTGACAGAGCATGTCTCCATAACTCAGGAGCCTATACAAGCACTGCCAAAGCTCCTCTCTCCAACTATCAATGAAGAGCACTTGCCTGTGAATTAGGGCTCAAGGAGTTCTTGGCCCACAGTGTAAACTCACCTAGACACCACTTAAACACCTGGTGAACCAACAGAAACTGTTACATAACCTCAAACAAATGAACAAACTGGTTGCAATTGTACATCTCACAGCTATTAATACCAAAAACGTCAAGTAAACAACATGATTAATAGCCCCAGGAGAAAAGCTGCTTGCAACACTCAAAAAAACGTATACTGGCTAAGGCTGTGAGTAGAGCACAGTGCAAACAAAATGGCACTCACAAACTTGACCTCATATTGTTAAAGCAAGGGCAAAAATAATAAGTTATTCACCACTTCAAGCTACATAATATTCCAAAAATAACACATTTGACAATTGACTATTTTATGTCACAAATGTGTTTTACAAACACAGTATTACTGGCTCTGCTGATCCTCCCACATGCATTTTATATTTTAATCTGTATTATTTCCCCCACTTTAAATGAAGATGTCTGGATTTCGTCAGCATGATAATTACACAGATTTGTTTTCCCCTAATAGAGCTATTACACATTTTCTGCTAATTTTCTAATTATCATCTGAAAGTAAATTTTAACAGTATTTTTGACTGACCTGCTGCCAGCTGGATAATACCTGATAGCGGAAAGACACACAAATGATGGGTCAGTCTTTGCAGTTCTCTAATTAATTACACTTAGATGCTCATGCTTTAAAGAGGTGCATCTTCCTGGCCTTCTAAGCCACATACTTAAGTTCTCATATGATAAAAAAACATGAGATATCACATACTTTGGATCCTCAATAGAACAGAAAGCTTTGAGATAGGTTCACAAATGGGGAACAACTGCTCCTCACAGGGAGCCCCTGCAAGTCCATCACAATGGAGCATCCTGCATGGTCTCAGCAGTAACTGTTTGTCCCTGCTCTTGCTGGTAACGCATGTGGACCTTACACTGGTAATACACCGTACCTCAAGTATTTTTCCACATGATGTGCTGATCACCCTGATATATTTAGCATGAAAGGACTGAATACGTATTAAAGAGAACACATCAGAAGATACCCTGAGCTGGTATTATGCATGAACAAATAGTTTTGGAATGTAACTTTGATATTAAACGCTGATTATCAGAGTAACAGATCGCTTAATTTTGCAAAACGAATCTAAAGCCCTTCAGGAATAAAATAACACAAGCCCAAAATATTTAGAAGACACTTGGCTCTGCATGCACTTGTAATTTTTTCTTTTTTTCTCTGAATCATGCTGGAAAAGCAGGCTCTTAAATTTCTTCAAATTTCCCTTCTCATAAGTGTTTGGTCACACTGACATACGTACCTGCGTGACGTGCCAGTCATGCACCACAGCAATCAACTGCGATGAACTAAAGGCAGATCTGAGCATTCATGAAAAACTGTTCTTTATATATCAATTAAGTAATTATGCAGTAATGAAAGATGTATGATATTCAATACAAGGGATTTTAGTAATTTTCATCTCTCTTTGTCTTGTACAGGATCTGTTTCTTTACAGTATTTCTGCTGATAGGAAACAGTGGCAGGAACAAGTGCACAAATACAAACCTTAGCACCAGCACAGTCCAAGTAAGAATTTCTTTCTTCACACTATCTTCATTTCAAAAACAATCTGAACTAAAGATGGAGGTTTAGAATTCCTGAGATCCAGAGGATGCCTGAGAGGAATACACACCAATTATTGTGGGAGGTTACAGCACTAGTTTTCTAAGGCACAAGTTTCTGGATTACTCACATGCCCTGGAAAAGTGTTTGCTCTTCAGAACTGACTTGAGATACCTGGAGCTAAAAACCATTACCCAGACCCAGGAGCTAGGGAGCCATTAACGAGATCAGCTCAGATTGGTGTTTTTCCAGGAAGGCAATCTAGGCTGTGACATCAGCCTTCTAGCTTTTTTATTCTCTTCCAAATGGAGCAAAACCTAGAAGCCATTTGAATTTTTTCCAAAATACTCCGTTCAAAAATAAATTGAGGATTTCAGAATACATCGTTCTAAATTCAAGGAAAGATACTGCCTACCAAAATGCTGTTCTTTGAAAGAAAATAGTAAAAGGAAACTTGAGTCATTGGAGCATAGGAACGACCTGACACTATCTGCACTGCTTAACTGCTGCCAGCTCAATTTAAACAAAAGGTTGGCCTAAAAGTAAGTGTCAAGTCTATATATCACCTAAGCCTGAGGGAGGAGAGTTTAAGATTTGGATCTGATTTCTGCAGCACAAGCCCATCTCTAATTAAAATGAATTAGATTTAAGAAGCAGAAGATAATGAATACATAACTTAGACTCCTATGTTGATAGCAGTCTTTGTGTGCAAAGTTCTTGCCAAGGGCAAATTTCTATGGTCAAACCATAAAGCTATGAAAATAAGGTTTTTATTATAAAATTGTTTAAAGATGTTTAACTATAGCAGCATTTTCAGAGACAGCTATAACAAATGCCACCTTGAAAAGACAAGGTCCACAGTCCCTTCACTGTATGGACTGGATTTATCTGCAAACAACAGAGCTTCACTGCTATTAGCTCTAATGTCTCAGATGTAGAATGCTGAAGCAATGCCACAACATTCTACTTATAGATCAGTTGCACAAAGATTTCTGAACTTTTTTCCATCTACAGATAATGTAAGTAAAGTCTGGGTACAAACTGGTTCTTCCAAAGTCAAATTAAACCAAAGCACAATGGTTTCACAAACACTATTGGATAAACACAGAGTAAATGGAAAGCAAAAGGTTCAGCCAAAGACATTTCAGAATACAGAGCGTAAACTTTTTATAAGTCTAATTTTGGAAGACAAAGCTTTTCATTTTGTAGCAAGATGTGTTGTTTATAACAGAGCAGAGAGCCAAGGGTAATAAAAATGAGGCACTGTAACCTTGAAGGTTATCCACAGCTGCCAGGAAGCTTCTAATTAAGATGGGACATTTCAGCCAGTACTCAGAAGGGAGGCAGTGAGCAGGCACTACTACAATGGGCTTCCATCTCTATGGCTCTTAGCAGCTCTTAATTCTCTTTCTGACTCCATACCAGTCACCTTCTCCCTTCTGTATGAGGAAAATGCAATGCTGAGTCTGCATTAGGCATAGGTATACATTTTAAAAAGGCTATCCACAACCAAGTCAAGCCAAAAATATGCTTTCGTAAAACCTCAGTGGTCAGAAGGCATTCTCCAAGCAATGAACTACAACTGTAGAAACCCTTATATACTCACAGTCAAAGTACATAACATAATGAAGTACCTCCAAAAACTGAGTTTCCAGAGCAGTGCCAGCCACACTCTCACCACCTTGCAGAGGCAAGTAATGCTCATTTATGAGGACTAATACAAGCATTGTGAATCCCACCCTTGTGTCTACCACTTCAGATCCATGTCTTAGAGATCTGTCAGACCTCACAGAATCATGTCCCTTTCTCCTGCAGCCTAGGTTGAACTGATCACAGCTGGGGAATTGTACTTTTGTCTCTTTGTCCACATCTCCCTGTATGCTAGATACAGCAAGGTGGCAATGGTTTGAGGATATCTGCTAGCAGATGTTACAACAGTAGCGACAGCAGACTGCTCCTGTTTAAATTGTTTGTTTTATTCCTTGTTTCCACACTATTCCATACCTACAGGTCAGAGATCCCACAGAGTCTATATAGATCTCCCTAAACTGGGAAGACACCTGTCAGTGTTATACGTCTGTTTTACATTACCAGGCTGTTGCAAAGGGGCTGCAATTCTTTTTGAATATCTGGCTTGAAACTAAACAGCCCAATGTGTGATTAAAATAAAAGAATATTCACACAAAACAATTTGCCTGCAGCTTTATGTATCTTTTGTGATTGCAAACCACTATCTTTATGCCAAATGTATAGCATGGAGTGCACAGCAGAGCCAGAATAGCTTCTGATGTAAACAGCTTTTACACAGCTACAATGAAGAAAGACAAGGCTGATGAACATTCAACTGTTCTGAGTATGAAGAATTTTATGCAGTAGCATTGTTTCTTTAGTAACAAAATTATGGTGTTTAGAGGTACCGGAAGTAGTTGCACACAGCTGAGGGCAGCAATAGGACGTGCTTAGTTTAAAGTCATGGAGATTTGTGGCATAGAGATGCTGCGTTCTGTATTCAAACAGTAAAATTTAGTTTACAGAGCAGCAGAAAGCTTCCTAACAGTAAAATGCACAGTAAAATGTATTATGAAACAGCCTTGTAGTAAACACATTGTCATTTGAGTCAGATTAAAACAGTCTTAAACCACAGAGAAAATACAGCAGGACACAGTCCTGCACCAGCAAGAGAGTTAGGCAATATAACCTAAACGGTTTTCTTTAATAAAGTGTGAACAGTTCATAATGTAACTGCAGTAGAACAAGCAAAAATAAAATATTCAAGACCCCCCACATACACTGGCTATCAGGCTTCCCCCGTCAACTTTCCTCAGTCTTTTTCTAACTAAATAAAACAGCACCTTTTAACAGAACCAAAAGGAACAGAGCCCTTCTGCAGGGCTGCAACATCACCCTTTCAAAGCAGCGCACCCTGGAGTCACTGCATCCTACAGGGCACACACACTTTGAACTTCTCAACAATTCCTAACGCCTACTGTGTCCCTGCTTGGTCTCTTGTAGTAGGATTAACACAAATATGTGTGACAGGAAAAGCGGCTTTGATTTGTTTGTCTTCAATTCAATGGTCAGTGCTCTATTTCTCAACTGCTCAGACTGCAAACTGGCAGTGAGTTAGCTTAGAATAACCATCAGAAGTTAATTATTTCACAAGCATTACTGACACGCTTTTGTTGACTGAAAGGCAGCATTTGAAGTAAATTTGAATTTTTATCATTTCATAAAATTGGAAAGAAAAGAAAAAAAAAGCCAAAATCCCAAGGTACCTGATTTGCAATTATATCTTGTTTAACCTCTACTAAGCCAGGCACACGCTATTCATCCATCTTCAAGCAAAAAGGTCTACCATGGTTATCAGACATTTATAGCAACAAATCCTTTATTTCTTTCTGCTTGCAGCATTGACTAACACTCTAGTATTAAGAGGAGAAAGGCCTGGTTCATAAAAATACTCAAGAATGTGCTTAATTCTAAGCGTATAAGCAATCCCATTAACTTTAATTACCTTTAAGCAGATGCTTAAGTTGTTTGATCATTAAGAGTATGACTTGTAATACGCTTAACTTTAAACATATACTTGCACGTACCACTTCAGAAATTCACCAAGAAAGCACAAAGGTGGTAAATACAAGAAAAAATAAAAATATCACAGAGGAAACCTTCTCATAGAAATAGTTTCTTCAAAATAACATCCATTCTTATTTTACTAGAGGATATTGCTTTCAAAAGGTGTTGTAGGTGTAGAAAGTCTAACACTGGAGGAAACAGGTGACTCAACAATTCCTTCATACTCCAAGGAAAGAGGAAGAAATAGTAAAACAGCTCAGGCAGAGTTCTCTGCCCGAGGCCACTACAAAACAAAACAAACCGTAAACATCAAACATTGTTCGACAAAGCACACAGCAAAATAGTCCAGGATAGCTTTTGACTTTGCTGCCAGCTCCTTCTCAGTTTTCATTCTGCTTCCATAATCTTTGTAAAATTTTCCATTAGCAGAACATGAAAGTATAGTAAAAGCAAGTAGGTATTCTCCTCAAGACACGCCAAGACTTTCTTAACCCGAAGCATTCAGTTACTGCAGGTTTCAAATTGCTCTTAAAAGCTTTTTCCTTAAAATTTCAGTTTTTGCTGAATTGAGATTTTAAATGAAATGCAAAAAAGTTCCTCTTTGTCTCTATTTTGATTATCATCTGCACTTATTCAAAATGGATAGTCACGTCAAAATTGCTTCAGTTCAAGTTTAATTTTATATCCTTGTTCTCAAGTGCTGGAAAGCTTTGCACTGCTCATCAACCGCAAGGAACACTAAGTGCATGGTCAATACTACAATGGAAGCTTCTAATGTAATTTTGTTTACAACTAGTAGGCATATATCATTTAACAAGTCTTTGTTGTAAAGAATCTTTAAAAAAATAAAACAACCAAAAAACAACAACCCTATGAACTTAAACCTATCGGTTTCAAATACTAATAGGTACTGTGAGCACAAATGAAACTATGACTGCTAAAAATTGGCAGGACAGTTTTGCCACAACTTATTTGAAGGCTTATTAAGAGCAAAATCAATGTTTTATTTCTCAGTTCATGCACATTCTCAAAAGTGCTTGCTTTGTTAATGTATTGCTGCATAACAACTTGTGTCTTTGAACTGCCCTGCTCTGATGCTTCCAAACACTCCTGGAGTGTGTTTGCCCTGAGTGGAGTCACACCGTGCCAAGTACTGATCAGAAACCTGGATCTGTTACAAGTTTACAATGTTCCTAAGGAGAGTACATGAAGTTTTTCATTTTGGACTGTATCTTTATATCCAGCTTTCTGCAGTCTAGTTTCTGACAAATACATCCATCATGCTTACCTGCCCTCTAAGCCTGCAAACACCCCTCTCCCTTCTTGCAGCATGGTCCATTATCTCATGGCAGCTGCTGTGCTGTTTTCTGCTATGTTCAGTTTCAATCCCAGCTTCAGCACTGAAGTAATTCCTAGTACATTGCTTTGGGGTCAGTTGGAAAACCACAATCAAGAGCACATCAATCCTGTTTCAGTTACAACCGTTTCCACCATGGCAATGCTTAAGACCCTCAAACAAGCACTGAGGTTTGATTATGCCATCCGTGTGCTGTACAAAGTCGCAAATAAGGACAGACCATGGCTCATAAGGTTACAGTTCAGGTCAAATCCTGGAAACGAAATAGCAGTGAAAACTGCGGATAAAACACTAAGGCCTGCTCAAGTTTCTGGCAACCCCCCTGCTGACTTCAGAGAAGCCAGGAACTACCCACCTCCTATCTCACAACAAAGGAATGCTATCACTGAATATGAATTTAAATGCTGCCTGCACTGCTGTAGCCATTTTCGTGCTTTATGTCAAATACACATTGCTGCATGCAACTCTGAGCTCCCAGCAGTGCCCAGTCTGCTGGGGCCATTGTTGCTGCTGAACTTAAAGCAAAGTAAACAAGTGTCAGCCCAACTTCCTTCTTCTGCCCTTCCTGGATTGCTCTATTCAAAACACCACAGGAAGGAGAGGAGGCAGATTACGTTACAAGCAAAAATAAAAGTAGTTGCTCCCAAACTCGTCTCCAGTTGCCATTTGTCATCTTCTCAGAACCACAGTACAAGTTGTCTCTGCTGCAGTCCCTCCCTGCCAGCTCCAAAAAGTTCAAGGGCAAGAATACACAAGCTGAGCTGCCGAGTGAGAGAAAAGCAGAGTGGGAAGCCTGTAGCAGCCACCTGCACACCTAGTGCTCTGAATTTCTCCAGCATCTTCTAATTAAATTGCAGAAATGAGCCAGAATAAGAGAGGCTGAGGAGAGGAGGAAACAAAGAAACAAATCAGAAAGATATCCACTAATAAGGAAGAAACCAAAAGGAACTCCAAGTTATTTTCACACATATTTTCAGAATGAATTAGTAAATGTGGAGTATTTAAAAATGTTTCTTTTTTTCTTTTCATTTTCTTATTTTTTCTAAAGGAAGGCTGTGTTAAATGCAATACTTCTACCAGATTTTACTCCAGTATGTAATTCAGATCATCTCATTCCCTGCTCTAATACTCCTAACCTCCCAGCAATGTTTAGCATCAGGATTATCATATTCAGGAACTGCAAAAATGACTGTATAATAAATAATGGTCAATGAATGAAGCACGACTTCACTGCTGAATTATGCAGCTTTCCTGACATTTGCCTACACTCACAAAATGTTGAAGACTGAGGGTGTAGCAGCAACACTAAGAAGCATCAAAGACATTTGGGAAATTAAAAATCTTTCAAGCTACTACTTTAGCCTGTTTCAAATTGCTGACAAAAAAATAAATGGATAAAGGCAGGAACTTTTCCTCCTGTATATAAAAAAATAAGTAATTAAGAAAAATCAGTGAAAACCAATGGCAATGTGGATCTGCACTTCATAAAAGGGGCCTCTTAATAATTCCAGTTAAACAAGGAAGAAAAAGGTGTGTGTGTGGGGGGGGGGGGGGGGGGGAAGGAGAAAATTTTGATATGCATATCCACTGAGGTCTGATTTCACACACAATGTTCCTATTGTTGAGTTAGCATTTCAGCCAAAGTTGATGGCGTGAGGTACACCAACGTATGCGCACAAACAAAAATGTAAACAGAAAGTATAACCATACCAAGTATTTATCACAAATTCTATATAAACAACTGCTACTACTAGTGGTGCCAAGATGAAAATGCCCCAATTGAAATACAAGTTGCAAAATGGATTTGCTTTCATCATGGGTCAACATTAAAGAGTAAATAACGGAGCTGCACTTCAGGAAAGATTTGAAAGAGAAATGGGTGATAATTTATGAAGTGTTTTGTACTTCTGTTTTTCTCTTTTGTGAACTTTGCTTTGTCTGGTAGGGAGTAAGTGGAAACCAGCTGAACATAAACTGTTTGATTTGAAAGTTTGCATCTGTAAACTCCTGAGACAGCCTGAGGGTGGAGGTAATCATTCAGTATCTTATAATAGCAGTCAGCACGAAGATCAAAGAGAAAGAAGACTTGGCTGAAACCAACTATGACGGCTTGACTGTGTGAGGTACTAAAAGAAATAAGATATTTTTTGATACTTAAGGAAGACCATCTGAACTGTAGACTTGCTCATCTTCCCCTTTTCATGCTGTTTCAGGTTGCAACCACGAAGAATTAAAAACCCTCTGCTGACGTCTGTGTCATTGATAGAAGTTTGGATGAGACAAAGAGGTTGACATTGTTACACTTGCAGACTTTCAATTGAAAATTGAAAAAATTAAAAATAAAGATAAATAAATTAAAAGCTGGAGCTTCTTTCTTTAGTATACAAAGACAGAAGCTAGGGAATACTAGAAACTCAGGCTCTGGTGGTACAAGTAGAGACCATCTCACTGTGGAGCACAGGGACTGCATCTACACACTACATCAGCACATGTTAAGAAGTCACAGTAACGAACACTGACTTTAGAATAAGCAAAAGCAGACTATTTCACAAATTCTGTATCCCATTCGGGTGTTTTTATCTTGTTTTTCCTCTGATATCCACTAATTACACCAAACCGGAAGCTTCAGGGCATGATTTTGTGCATCTCTAGAAGCTGGCTGAACTCTACACAAAACATTTCCCCTTTGTGGAAATCTAAGACAACCAAATACTGCACATGCGTATTCAAATGCTACTTAAATCTTTGTTCTGCACATTTTTCAGGGTGTAATATACCCAAAATGTAGCTAGACTACCTCACTACAACTCTTCATCAATATCCTCTCACAGCAGCAAAATGCCAAGAGATCCATTCCCATGGCATACATTTGTTGAGACAAGGAAAAAAATGTATTCAGCTTGAATATGCAGGGTTCTGTCCAACCATTCAATTTCATACAGGTTCTGTGCTGCTCCTCTTTATTCGCCGAGTTATCTTAAAGAGCGAGGAGCTGCTTGCCAGGAGGTTCTCTTTCCTCACACATCGCTGCATTGCACAACAGTGCTGTCAGGACAGGCAGACTTCAGAAGGATCCAGGGATATTGCACGGATGTGGAATTCACTTTTGATTTAATTCACATCCAAATTTTTACAGGCGTGTGTGCAGAAAAGACAAACAACAACAACAACAACACAAACCAAAAAACAGTGTTTCCTAGCCCATAAGCTACAAATGACTTCATCCTTCAAATAGGATTTAAGCTTATGCTTAAATCCCATCCAATCCAGCAGCTTCCTAACATCCGCTGAAGCATTTTGCTGAATTAGAGCTACGGAAAACAAACCAAAACCCTCTGAATTTCTCAGGTGTGACCTCAGTAAGTGAAAAATAAAGTACGGAAAAGATTCCTCCCTGGAAAATAAATGAATGAATGACTGAAGGAGAAGGAATGACATCACCACTGTTTACTTGTGCCAATTACAGCCTCAGTGCTAAAATGACGACCCCTCTAAAAACAGTTATGAACCAATTTGTTGGACAAAAATACAAAAAGGGGGTTTTTGGCATGTAACCAGACACTCATGTTGTTAGAGTGAGTTAAAGCCTTTGCAATTCAGTTCACAACATCTCCCCAAGCTTTCAAAAGGACCGCAATAATTTGTTGTGCTTACAGATAGGTTACTTTTTAACAAAATCTCTCATTCTTCCCTATTTGTCAACAAATACACTGAAGCATGATTGTGTGTTTCAGATCAGCAAGGCTTTTCAGCCCTGTTCTTTCTGGTCTCAGAGATGCTGATTAACCTGAATTACAACACAGCAGACTTTTAATTGCGAATGTTTTCAAAGCAGAGACTGCCTTACGTCTGCGTTCACATCTAATAGACAAACACTGAGGCAGAAAACGCTGCATATGTAAAGTACCCAAAAACGTACCACAAAGAAGAATAGCCCGTGTTGTGTATGTGCAGCAGACAAACAAAATTCCATGGAAAAACACACACTGTAAACATCATTGCTTCCCCATTGAGGACAGCTGCTGTAACACAATCCGCAGTGCCTGCTGCCAGGATTTTCCACATGAGTGCATCTTCTTTTAACCGCTGCTCAAACACTGGCTGAAAGAGGAGCTGCTAGACTGAACATGTGTCTGCTCTGGGCCGACAAACCCCCTGCACAGCACCGGAATGCAGAGCAAACCTCCAGATTTTGGCGGGAAAGGAGCTGCCCGCCTGCACCTTCAGAGCAAACACTCCATTGCTTTTGCTTTGGCTCTCAGACACGTCGTGCTTCCTGACAAGGAGACCTGAGAGCACCTGGTTGTGAGAGTACACACAGCCGTGCAAACACTAAACAAAAATCGTCAATAAATGAATCAGAACTTTAGACAACAGTGTAAAATATACGTCTTGCATTGCTCATACCTGAGTGGAAAGAAAGGATAACTGCATTGGACATATATATTTCTTTTGAAAAATTAATATTTGCAGAAAGCTTCAGAGATATAAAGCACTGGTGGAGGGAGGTGGGAATGGGTGGCTGCAGAGAATCTGTTTGTAATGTCAACGAACTACAAAACATGGCCTATATTAGAAAATGGCTTCACGTTTCCCTGCACAAAAGATACATCAGCTGCCAAAAGGACAACAGCAATTAAGGAGCACAAATCAGCTTAAAAGTAGAGAAGAATAAGCGTTGCAGAAAAAGGAAAGTGCTTGCTTGAATTAATGAGCTTCTACATGAATATGCACACACATTTAAGCAGGCTCACTCTAAAAGTAATGCCTCCTATTTTGTTATGTTGGCCCATAATATCAGAGGCGGATGTTGATGGTATGGTAATAAAGGCTGAATCTTCCCATCAACATTCCACTACACGTTGTTGTTCTATGACAGATGGCAGCAGAGGGGCAGTCTGACAAAATGGCGTCAGTGACAAAAGTGCGGATGTGGAACTGAATTCCTCCATATGGAAGAAATGGCACCTGCTTATATTCATTGATGCTTGCTGAATATTTACAGACACAAACCAGTTGATGTGAGCACAGTGAGTGGTGCATTTCAGCAATGCCGACTGTGACAGAGGGCCACCTCCACTGGTACATATTTTTATGAGTACACCATGCAGGCTCTTATTCACTGCTGGCAAAAAATGCATAACCAATGGTGATGACTGTTTTGAAAAACAGTGTTTTGTAGCTGAGAATTGACTCTACTAAACAGTGTTTTTCTGTGCTCACTTTATCTCTTATAGTTTCCATGAAAATAAATACAAGGCATTACTTTCAGAGCAACCTAACTATTTATACATACAGCCTCCCATGCAGTCAGGTTAAAGCTTCCGCTCTTGACATACAGGAGGCTGATGTTTCAGTTCTAACATTTGGGCTCAGATGCTCTCTAGCTTTCCCTAGGTGAAAGAGCTTTGCTGCTGTCTCTTTCCTTGACTTCAGTTGCTTATTTCCTCCTCCTCCATTGTAAAAATGGGACCCTTATAGCCAGGTACTCCAGACAGTAAATAAGCTGTCAGTTCTCTAATGATATAAATACACTTCTCATAGGCCAAGCTTGCAAATATCCTAGCCGTATAATTAATATAAGCTGATATATACCAATGAAAGCAGAGAAAAAACAACAAAAATTTAGTGAGAGTTGTTTAACTCATTAAAATATTGCACATTTCCCTTTTTTTCCCCCCTTACAACTCAATTTCTTCTCTATCCTTAAGTCTGTTTTGTGAACAGATGAGAAACTTCCACAAAACCAGAACCTTCCTCCTCCCTTTCTGCCAGAACCAGGTTTGCACACAAAAACCAGCAGCAAGCTGGTTTCCTTCCTGTGGGTCATGAAAGTAAACAAAGACATAGGATGTATGTGTGCCCAAGTGAGAAAGATGATACGCAGATCAGCAGACTGATATTTGAGAAAAACCTGATAGAAATGCGGAGAACTTGGGAGATTGCTTCAAAAATGATAGATATAATAATCAGAGTAGCAAAACTCCTATGGCAGTTCTCACTTGCAAAGTACAGCAACCTCCAAGCTCCATTAGCTATCTATTTAAACTACAGAAGTAACAATGCAGAGTTCATACTCTGTTTCGGTGTTAAAATCCTCTTCAGGCTAGTTGCAGTAATTACCTAATGAGTATGTTAGCTGCTTCTCTGTCTGTCTTCTTGGGTAAAAAAACAAACAAACAAACAAACACTGTCAATATTTCTTTACTTTCTTCAAACTGTAAGTGTTCATCTCTGGACAACAAATATCTATGGGTGTGAATAGGCCAGCATAGAACATATGATCCAGTTAAAATGATTGAAAAGAAATCTAGAATATGGAGTACATTTCCCTTGATAGATTACATCAAGAGAAATGAATGAACCAATAATTGGGACACCCACATTTCCTATATTTTCTCCCTCAGTAGTTTCAAAGCGTACACCTTAGACACTGCGCTATCAACCACTGCCTCTTTACATTCAACATCTCCTACTATTTCCTGTGCTAGTTAAAAGCTCTAATTCAGGAATTTACATGAACGTCCTCAATCCTTTAAATGTATATCTAGCTTTACAAAAGGACCTGAAACCACACATATCCTGACTTCTAAGAATACAAAAGGTTAAAAAGAGATGCCAATATTTCTTTAAGTCTTGTGATTCAGCATGGCCTAGCTTACAATTTATGTGCTCTCCAAAGCTGGCAATGCTATGATTACTCAACCTGGCGCATAGTTGGCAGACACAGTCCAAACAAGAGAATCACAGAATCTCAGTTCTAATCCCTGATCTTTTTACGAAGATTCAGCTGGATCTGATTCAGCAACACATGAAGGCACATGTTAAACAAAACATTACCTCCACTGAAGCTATTAGGACTCCGAGAGCACTCAAAGTGGATGCTTACTCAGTTATCTAAACCAGGGTCTACATGCTCAGAAGAGAGATAGCCTCGAAAGGTGCGTATTCTTTCTTTGGCTTAATTACCAACTCAGCTGATTGAATCTGGCATTTTGTAGGATGGATGAGATGGTCAATCCACTAATTACTGTACTGCAGTAACTTGCATTTTCTAGTACTTAGTTGTGGTAGAAGAGTATCAGTACACACAAGGGCAAAAGCTGCAGAAAACAGAGCTTCCTGAGACCTTCGGACATGTGACATGTGAGGACCAGCTTTGACAGAACTAGATAGAAAACTGCTATTCTCCTTGAGTTCCGCCATACTTTGTCTAAAAAAATATTTCCTGCAGTTAGCAGCTCTAGTGTATCTTATAGTCATTGATTCACTCTTATGGCTGGTCCTGCTAGGTCTTGTAGCTTCAGCCTTCATGTGATTAAGCCCTGCTCTCTCAGTGTCAATAAGAGGGAAGGAGAACAAAAACAAACAGTTCACTGTCATTTCAGAAACCAGGAGTTCCACACTGACCTTCAAATTCTGGCTATAAACCATGTAAAATCAACACACAGCACTAAAAAATACACAACCGGTGAGAGGGCCATTATAGAGGTCCTGAGGAAATTCTATTAAGTAAGGAAACTTAATAGAATCATGATATTAAAAATTAAAAATCTGAATAAAGATGATGGATGAAATACCATCTAGAGCAGAATAAACATAGGTCACAATGTCACAAATTCCAAATATTTGAGGTGTTGGGCATCCCCTGTAATACTAAAAAGCTACATTTGATTTGAACGTTAGAATTGCTTGGGGACCCTTTGATGACACAGTGGGGTGCATAGGAGATTGGGAAACATCAGGTACTTTCACAGGCAAAATCTAGTATATATCTAGTCCCCATGTTTTGACTCTCTTAGATCATCTAAGAAAAAGCCTCAAACAATTTAACAGAAATGTAGTAACAAACAGCTACAGTACCACATTCATTCTTCTGCGAAGCCACAGCATTTAGAGGCTGAATTCCTTTTTTATTTCACAGGAAAATGTGAACTTGTTAAGTTATAAGGATCACACCATACTTTGCTGTAAGGAGAACCAACAAAGTCTGCACCCCTGTAAATGAATATCTGCAACATGAACCAGAGACAAGAAGGTAGCTGGGGGTGGCAAAGCTCAGTGTGAGCACCAGGGGTCAGACATGGCTGTGTGCAATCAGACATTTAATGAATTTCTGCAGACAGCTGCTTGCATAACTGTCAAGCTGTCCTACCAGGCCTTCAAAAGCATGGAGTCATTTCTCTTTTTTAAGGACAAAAAAACCAAACCAAACCAAAACAAAACAAAAAAAAACCCACAAAAATAACCAACCAACCTCACTCTGAAAGATATGAAAAGCAAGTCATAGGCTCCAATAGTCACAATTACTTATAATAGCTTATGACTACATGGATTAAGCTTTAATTATTATACTGTTGCTATTTGTCTACCATTGGATGCGTTGAGAAACCAGTTCTAACCTGTCAAATACGATGGACTGATGTTTTCTAATGCTTAAAGTGTTACAATTCACAGTGCATTTCCACAATTAAAGGAAGTTATTTTATACTATTTTAAACAAAGGTTGAAGAAACTTGCCGTAGGAACAAACTTCCTGAGTTTCATTATCCAAAGACTTAAAATGACTGGCAAGATTCACTTTTGAGTCATATAAGTTAATTGATGACACTCTAATCACGAGGAGCAATGCTAGTCTAGTCAGGTATTCTTTCTTCCTGGTAAATACAATCCAGGATACCCTGAGGGTTTCTGCTCAGCACAGATGTAGAGAGAAACACACAGAAAAAGAGGACAGGAACACATTTTTCAACATGTCTTTTCCCCTTATTCAACTGTCGAAGAGAACAAATGCATTGTCTGATGAGGATTATAAATGAGCATGTGCCCAAACTTAAAACAGAACTTCTGAAAATATACATGCTACCACTTTGAATTTCATCCCTTGGATACTGACAACTTTTATTTTACGGAAATGATTTAGGTATTCTTTTTTAACTACTTAAATTCTCCAGATTATGAAATTATATATTTTGCCTTTCCATTGAAAGAGGGGACAAACAATTCTGGCCACATTTAGCCATAGATCTGCCAGCTCCCATAACAAACTGATAAGCCTACCTTTAACATTTTTCTCCATTTGAGATAAATCTGTCGTTTAATAATCTTATAGAAAGGGCCACAAGTACATGGTCACCTTTCAGTATGCAAAACAGACTAGATAAAAGGAAGGAATTATTTACTCTGAGGGTGGTGGGACAAAGGAACAGGTTGCCTGGTGAGGTTGTGGATGCTCCCTCCCTGGAAGCATTCAAGGCCAGGCTGGATGAGGCTGTGAGCAACCTGATATAGAGGGAGGTGTCCCTGCCTATAGCAGGGATTTGGAACTAGATGATCTTAAAGGTCCCTTCCAACCCAAACCATTCCATGATTCTATGGAAAGAAGATACATCGCCCCATACCTTGCACTCACATCAAATTGACAGATCATAATATTTGGGATCATAACATGATTTTCATGCAATGTCCTGATTTTTTTTTCTTTTTTCTTACCAGTTTTATAGTATTTCATTAGATATTTGAGTTCATTAATGAAACTATAAAAAAAAAAAAACAAAAAAAAAACAACAAAATATGGCTTCCCCTTGATTAACATTTTTAACCAAGACTTGCAATGAGTAAATACTTAATTCTGTGTCTAAATATGTTTTTTTAGAAATAGTAAAAGAAATGACAGATGTCAAGTCAGGTGCGACTGCTCTTTGGATTGTATATAAAAAAACAACAAAGCAACAATTTCTTCCCCTGTTTTGAAGTAGGAAGTATCAAATGTCTTCCAAAAAAGCAGAATTCAGTTTAACACCTGTAAATTTGGGGTTCATCTTTAGGATGCTTTTAAATAATCAACACCAGAAATACACTCTGTAGCTTATCTCCCTGCCCATGAAGTTAATCTCCCATTAATGCATTAAAAACAGGGTTAAGATGGAATAGTTTAGAGGAGAAAGTATCAGAGAAAAGTCAGTTATGGACACAATTCTTGTCTTACAATTATGCAATATCTTGAGTTGGAAGGGTGGAAGGGACACACAACCCCTGGCTCCATATAGGACAACCAAAAATTCAAATCTGTACAAATACTGAAGGGAGCCCTGATCCAGGTGCAGAATCTGGCACTTAGCTCATGTTAAACTTCTAATTTGTCAGCATCTCTCTGCAAGGCCTCTGCCCCAGCAGATATCAACATCTCCTCCTAATTTAGTATCTTCTGCAAACTTTCTTACTACAACTAGTCCTGTATCTAAGCCATTGATGAAAATAATAAAGAGAACTGGTCCTAACAGAGAGAACTGTGGAACACTGCTAGTGACTGGCCTGATGTAACCCAATTTACTTTAATCATTTGGGCCTGAATTGCCAGCCAATCGGCTTTTTACAAGATAACTACTGTTGTAAAGTGAATATAGTTCAGAAAACAGCCTATTTGTTGCAGTCTTCCCTAAAAACGCCACCGCTCATGCTGTGCACACGTGTATTGTCAGACTGTTTCACTAAAGCTGGCATTTTTCAATTTTCAAGCATAGATATTGTTCTATGCTCTCTACAAAGAAGAAATAGTTTTTACCCAGGAGAATTTACAAAGCTTGGTTTCTTGTGGCCACTGTCTAGATTGTACCTTACCAAACACTAAGGCCAAATGCAGACTATAAGCTTTCACTTCAGTGAAGGAAACAATAGAGGACTTTATCTCTTCCTCCTCTCTTCCAACACTGCCTATCTCATGAAACTGAGCATCATTTAGACTTTCTACTCCCATGAAGTTGAACTATGGCTAAACTATGTTTTCAAAAGGTCTCTAGGGATTGGTAACTGATGACATGTGGACAATAGGATCGTATTGGCCTTGCTTCCTTGCAAAAAAACAAAAGTTGGTTTATGCAACAGTGCATGCAACTTCCGCATACTTTTTTCCTTGTTAGTATTATCTAGATAAAGAGGTTAAAATACAGGAAGTCATGAGGGAGAAATAACATTAATTACCTTTTTCTTTACTGACAGAAAATTAGGTCCTAGTTAATTAAACTAATACTCAGCCCCCAAAAACAAATGTAACAAAATGCTGTAAGCCATAATAAAGAACCTATCACAAATACAACATCCCAAGTGACAGCAACGATCAGTACATTCTGGAGCATGGTATAGAGTTAGATAACATACGGAGATGTTAACTTATTTTTCCTCCTTGCATTCTCCTTAAAGATCTATTCTCACCACAGACCTGTGTTTGAAACTTGCTTGGAAGACTATGCTAGAGAGCTGTGCTGCAGGATTCGTTCATGACACATCAGGATTTAAATCTCTTTAAATTACAGTTCTGGGACTACGTACACATGCAATCTTTCCTACAAGGCAAATCCAGAAGGTTCAGTTTTATGTAACTAGTTGGGTCTTTCAAACAGAAAGCAGAAGAGGATCGTAACTCATGTGAAACACTACACCAACAGCTGCAACAAACTTTGATTCATCTGCCACCTTTTGAATTTTACTGCTTCCCACCAAGCATTGAACACAGTGATTTTACTGAGCATTACGCCACTGGCCTTTCCAGGGACATGATGACCATGGCTGAGAAACAAGCAGCCACATTTTGTATTTGACCTTGCCGAGTCCTCCCTTCCAATACTTGAAGAGGGCGTATGAACAGGAGGGGAAAAGACTGCTTATGATGGTGGACCATGATAGAACAAGGGGGAATGGTTTTAAACTAAGACAGGGGAGGTTTAGATTGGATGTCAGGAGGAAGTTTTTCACACAGGGTGGTGACACACTGGAACCGGTTGATGAAGGAGGTTGTGGATGCTCCATCCCTGGAGGCATTCAAGGCCAGGCTGCATGTGTCTCTGGGCAGCCCGGTCTGGTGGTTGGTGACCCTGCACATAGCAGGAGGTTGAAACTGGATGATCACTGTGGTCCTTTCCAACCCAGGCCATTCTATGATTCTAGGAGTGCTATCTTATCTTCCATCCAAAACAAATACGGAGAGATCTCCTACTTCATCCTTCTCATCGAATCAATAGTCTTAAAGCCATCTTCACATTCCAACTAAAACCTTTTGTATCCAAAGTTTTAAAAATATCTTTTATTTTATATTTTATGCCTAGATTTCTTCCCATCCCAAACCCTGAGGAGATATTAGCACTTGATTAAGATGCCTATAGGTTAAGGTGGGGAGAATAATGATGTCATCTATCACACCCACAACCTACATCATTATGTGTGTATATATATATATATATATATATATATATATGTATATATATATATAGGTACACACACTTCTTTTTAAATACACATACATTTTTAACCTGTGAGAACAAATTGTTTGCCATCACACGTACAGAGATTTTTTTGTTGTTGATATTTGAAAAAGAGAAATGAATCCCTCCTAAAACTGCATCAAATATCAGTGCATCAAATATCAGAGCATCAGTGAATGCTGCTGAAAAAAAAAAGCATGTACTCATGCTACCCTACTACACAAATTTCATCATCTAGCCATTAACCCACATCTGAGTAACTCAAAGGCTTAATTTAATACATAACATGACTGCCCTCTTGTGTTACACTGTATTCCTTTGCTCTCAGGGGTTGCTCTCTCAAATATCTTTTATTTCTCTTTCCTTGAGGTGAAAAAAATATGAAATTTTCGAGTACGAAACTGGAGCTCTACAGTTCTATCACCGAACATAATGCAGAGCATGGATAATAGATAACGGTTTGGAGAATAGCAGCACATATTTCCAAAATGATGCAATCCTAAATAATTGACCAGCTTATTAACAACAAAATAAAAAGTTTCTCCTCTCAAAGGCTGCTTTCCTTATACAATTTGTTTTTCTTCCTCCAGAGTTATAAAATTAATTATATGAAATTGTTGCTTGTTAGTTAGCCTCAAGTAAGATGTACAGAAGAATTCACTAACAGCTCTGAATTTAGAAGCCTGAATCAACATCGGCAACACACAAGGGGAAATTCTTAAAGGACAGAAGAGATACAACTGTGCACATAGACATGCAGTTCACGTGCTCACATTTTAAATTATCTGCTCAAACAGAGCATCTTTGATGAACACACTCAATTTACAAGCTTCTAAGTGTTGCAGTCATTTTTTTCCTAATGATTATTTGTTTCCATGTATAATTTACATATATTGATATACTATACATGTGCTCCTAAATTCAACAGTTATTTCCAATGCATTAAAAAAGCTTATAATCTGTACTTCAGCATAAGGGGCAAAGATGGCTATGTGGAGCTCATGCAGGCATCGGTTACCCATGTGGCACCTGTGAAGATCTAAGCAAGGCAAGGAACTAAGGCCAGATTGCAGAGATCTGCCATCAAGGAGATACAGACAGATATTTATTTATTTATTTTAAAGCCAAGATGGTGAATGTCAGTGGGAGTCTGGGGATGACACTGGCAGATGGCAGACAGTCAGAGCAAGACTATCTGTTTGCTATCAAGAACCAAGAGAAGAAATGGGTTCCCTGCTTTATCACTTAAGGAAATAAAAGAAGGACTAGCCCTCTGGCCAGGGAGGAACAGCTGCCATAGAAAAGTGAGTCACAAGATTGGATGAGGGCCCTTCCTCTTCAAAAAGGCAGACTAGAATAAAGCCACAGAAATTACCACCTTTTTGCCTATTTCACTTATATGTGGGTCTCTGATAAAGCTAAACCAGAAAGCTCTTATCAGAATTGTTATCCATACTGCCAGTCTGCTCACCTCTTTGGCCTTCAGCACTAACTTCAGCTTCTGGTCTCTCCTTCAGCTTTCCCTTGCTGTTTCTCTGAAGTTTGGGGAGCCGACAGGGTCTCCCCCTCTGCTTTCCCAGGGAAGCAGCCATTGATTTGCTCTGTTAGCACAGGCCCTGCATGAGCACACACAGTAATTAGGAGTGACTGCAGCAAGTATGAAGAGGGGAGAAATTATTCAGAGCTTAAGAACACTAATGCCTTCTAAACACAAAAATCTAGAGGCAGGACTAAGCACTGGTGCAAGGAGAAATGCTGTTTGAAGGATTTCCAAGGAGTCTTGGAAAAGGAAAAAATGGAGGGGGGAAAAAAATGACAATGTTTAATTCCTCCAGCTTTTCTTCTTTGGAACATGCATTCACATCCTTACATTTCCTAGAGGAGTATCAAGGTCCCTTAGAATGCAACATCACAAAAAACAATGTGAAAAATATTAAGGCAAACCAACTTTAATATTCTGAATCTTCAAAATACATCAATTCCAACAAAATTAAAGGCAACATGTTCTAACAACAAAAGTGCTCCACAGCATCACCAAAATCAGCTAATTTTTCTCACATATCCTCAGATTGATTCCTCCTCATCACTGCTGATAGGACTGTCCTTCCTGTTCACTGAAGCTTACATCCTTCAATTACACTCTTCCTACTCAATCCATCTGCTTCACCAAGACATGTCCTAAGACTTGCCCCTTCCTCCCCAGCCCTCCCGAAAGATGTTCATTCAGGCGTTTGTAATGTTCTGGCCTTTCAATGAACAGGCCAGAGGAAGTGCAGATGGGACTAGGGTAAGGCAGTAATTAAAGTACAGCTCTCAAAATCATTTTTACTTCCTGCTATTTAAACACTGTCTTTCTCAGTCTCTGCTCCCAGTCTATCAACACCACCACAAGCAGTAGGAATGTTTTCTCCAACACACAGAACTTCACACACCAACCAATCTCATTTCTCTTCCTTCACATGTTTTACACTGTGTATCCTGCACAAACAGCCAGTTCTATTAGAGAAACTGATCTAAAAAACTGGCAGCTCAGATGTGAATATTCTCAGGCTTTAGACAGTTGGCTTGTTTTTATCCTTTCTTTTTCTCCCTGCTCTCACTTCCTTCTGACACACTGACACCTTGCATGCATAAAAACAGTCATTAACAAATTACAGCCTGCTGCTACACAAATGTTTTCAATAATTAATACTTCTCTCAGAGGTTCTGCAAAGGACACTGACTACGGCCCCATCAGGTATGATTTATATCGGACTGCTTTTTGAGCAGTTCAGATCTTTATACTGTGCTTAGAGTTTCTAGATGCACCGTGTCTTAAATACACAATTCATGGTTATACTGCAAAGCCTTTGGTATATACTATTTGCCAATTTCTAATTTACAGTAATGCACCATAAGCTTTCAAACAAAAGCACAGAAGCAATTAAGAGCTCTAATAATCTGAACCTGCTGTTCGCAGCACATGATGACTTAAAATTATTCATGTGTTTCAATATGGAAGTGATTTAACATAATTTAGCAAACCTGAGACCTACATTAGAACGTAATAATGATGAATGGATGAGACACAGCACACACACTTACAGAAAACCTCAGAGTCCTGCAGAGCAAAGGAAGTACCCTTGAAGACCCTTAGCAGGTGCCCCCATGTGGGTGGGCTAAGAAAAAGGGGGAAAAAAAGTACTTAAATTCAAGATTCTAGAGTGTGACAAAGGATGTGGAGAAGAATGCATTCCAAATTAGTATCTGAAAATTGCACATGGGCAGGAGAGGATTAGGTTTCTAAAATAAAAAGCAGGTGGATGGAGAATGCTTATAAAATCCACTGAAAAATAAATATATTTTGGTTGCATCCATCCACTATTTATTACCCTACAAGCCGTTTCAGGACTCAAACGCAGACTTCTTACATGGTATGTTTCACTTACGCGTCCTAAATTCATATCACAAAGTATGGTGCGAATCCTCTAAGAAAAAGCACATATGCAAATCCTAACCTTTTCTTCAAAACGAAGAAACTGCTTGTAGAGCCTAAAGATTTGGAAGCACTAACTAATCAACACAGCCAGTGGAACAATAAACAGCATTTAACTTTTCAGGGCATTTGTTCACATGGATGAAGTTTATTACCTATGCAATTATGCTACAGACTTCCTGACTCCTTTGTATCACTTACTCAATGAGGGAGCAAATAAGAGTCAGCAGAACTGTCGTACAATTTGATAAACAGCTATAAGGGTATATGGTAGAAAGGGAAGAAAGAGGAGAAATTGGTAAATGTGCTGCCAAAACAGAATTTCTCAGTGTCACAGAAAGAGTACAATGTTTTTCTAAAAGCAGGTCAGCAGGACTGTGGGTTACAATACAGTCTGTAAAGCAGTTTCCCAAATTTTTCATTGCTGTGTTAAAGTTACTGCCTTCCAACAGAGCATTCTATCTCAGTCCATTTGCAGGAGGAATGGATGCAGCATAAAATCTCTGGACTCATTTTTGCTATTCATATGCATATGGCCCAAACATAGCTGAGCTCTAAAATGCAGTCTGGTGTTTCTGGAAACCAATACAAGGGGAAAACAAAAAAGGGCAAACAATAGCACATGTGGCAATTTAGCATCCTAGACTCTAGGTAAAAGCAGAGAAGAAAAGGTTGGATTACACCTCTGCAGACTCCCACACAAAGCTCCAGAACACTCTGCATTCAACAATGGAGGGAATTTGACCCCTGGCTTTCAGGTCTAGGTGAATTTGTGATGCTTCAGACAAAGCTTGCCTCTTTGTTTGTTTTCCAATCCCAATTCTGGTGAACTGAGCACAGATGACAACTCATGTTGCTAAGCAAAAGGAAGACTGATAACCCAATACCACTCTGCTGATGTCACCTGTGTGCTACCATCTGTGAGACGGTCCAAAATAAGTTTCCATTTTGCATGAAAAGCAACTAAAAAACAACGGATTGTTAGGATTTCAAACCAATCACTGCTGCCTAATACCTGTGAAGTCTGCTACACAAAACTGGCAACTGGAGAAGAGTGATGCTCAGTATGAGCGCTTCTGGATCCCACTGTTACTGCATAATGTTTTTTAACAAGATAGGGCTCAGTAGACAGTGAACAACAGCTAACCTGCATGGAGAACACCTGTATGGAAAAATAAAAGTATAAACTGATCGCCAGGAACTCAACCTCTACTTTCCTACGAGCAATATTAATGAATGCTGGAGATGCCTTATGAAATAAAAATGATTTACTCATTTTTAAAGGCAATGTATTTCAACAACAAAATAAAACTCATTTAATCAAAAGATAAGCTCTTTGCTCACAATTTCTTCTATGCTTTTGACCAATAAATAAATAAATAAATAAATAAATAAATAAAATAAAAAATCCCACATATATTGGGGTCACATTATTAAAAGCATTAGTATGACTTTAGTGTCAAAACAGGCTTTTCTTTAAAAGTAAATAAAATAAATGGATATAGGGGTTCGACTGCTTCCTAATGAAACAGCACTGCTCAACAAAAAAACAGGTCGTGGTAACAATTTACTTACGTTTTACTCACAATATCTTGAAGTATTGGTCAAAATGGTAAATCTACACTTGGATGTAGATAAAGTGACTTCCAAATGCAACAACTCAGATACAGCTTTTAGTTCACCACTCCTCATGTTCCTTCCTGCATGTGAAATAAAGTTCTCTGGGGATCTAGAAACATTTTTGGTATCATCTTTCCATTAAAACACAGATCTTTTTACAGATCTAGCCTCTGTGAAGTGCCATTCCTCAAAAACAAAACAAAACACTGAAAACACAACAACCCTACACCCACAAAACGACACTCTCATAATACTCTGTATGTAATCTTAGTTTATGTTTATTATGTTTCTGCTGTGCTCTGCTCACTTCATTGGCTCTCTGCAGGATACTGCATTGCACTGAGTACTATTAATGTGGGTTCCTAAAAGACTGAATCACCGGGACCCCAAACACTCCCAATGACTTCCCTCATCAGGAAGGGTGACACTTCTACTTGGCAGACACTTGGTTGCATAGGAACTTTGTTGTGGGGCAGGCTCCAGCCCAACAGCCAGGCTGACAGCAGATACCACTTCATGCTCCACTTTCCTTTAGGCATTGTGTTTATGCATTTTAGATGCAAGAAGGAAGAACAATGTAGGGGGGGGGGAAATAAAAGATGTTACTTCTCCTTGCAAAAGAAATAGAGGAGTTACCAGGCACAGCAATGACTAGCATCTGTATTTACTTTTATCTCAAGAGGTGTGCAGTAACCAGAGAAACAGGTGTAGTACAATAACCTAAGGAAAACATAGACCAAAACACAAACACAAGCAAAAGGTCAAGTGCTCTGCTGTAGCTTTCTAGCAAGCTGACAGCTACCATAAGGTATTTAAGGCATTTTATCTGCAACACAAAGGAAATGCTTTAGCCTATTCTATTTTAATTTCCCATGGTGATCAAAACAAAACAGTTCTACACATAGGAATGACCAAGTCCCTGAGCGAAAGAACAATTTTCAGTCTTTGTAGGTGCCTGAAAAAGGTGCACTACAGTAAACAGCTACCTGATGTGGTCTCTCAGTCTGAGACAAGTGGCCATAGCTGGGGACACCGCGTGTCACACACCCATTCTACCTGACTGTATTTTTAACTCAGGAAAAATATCCTCAGTAGCGATCAGAAAAAAGAAAAAAACAGTTGGAGAAAAAACTCAGTAGTGTGTCCGTGCTCAAAGGGGATTTCCAAAGAAGTGCAGCAAAAAGGACAATAGTAAATTCTGAATCAGGCCCTGGTCCTGGAAGCAGCATTTTCCTGTGAAAAAAAGCCTGCAAACGCAATATTTATCTTTGTAAAACACTATGGATGAATAAGGTTTGTATGAAAAGTCAATTTGTGTCCATAATACATTTGGGCAATTTTCAGCTCACTTCTACACAGTCCACAGCTCGCCATTTCCCAAGCAATCACACTACTACAAACAGATGCACCATCTCATTTACACCTTTTGAAACTGTTTCCTCATGCATCTATACTAATACAAAAAGGTATTTTCCTTTAGCACTGCTGGCCCGTTGCAGTACTCTACAATACTTAAACCAGCTGCAGATTTCCATATTTTCCTAGATACTGCACTTCGTACAAAAGATGGTCTCCCAAGACTTTATTATAAATGAGATGTTATCCAAGAGTTAAATTATAAGGGTCCCCTGGGTCACACGTGGTATTGGCTTTTAATACTACACTGTTTCATGCTTGTATTTGATGGTTCAGCCTGGAAGTGTACAATTATGTTAAAAATACATTATACAAACTATTTGGTTTTTTATTCTGTGTCAGTTTCCAGCTACATCTGTCCCAAACACAGAAACAGGGATCTGTAAATTACACTTTCATTGACAGCTACTACTTCAATAAATATTTATTAATGCTAATGTATACACCAGTATTAGAATAACAATTTTGCTAAAAATACTTATTTAATGGAATAAAGATCCAGTGGTCAAATGTGTTGCTTGGTTGGCTCACACTGACCTTAAAAGGGATCACCATAGTGTTGTAGGAATATCAAAGATTCCTGTTGCAGAGCTGTGATGACAAATCCAGGTACATTTTCTACACTGATTTAGCACATTATATGCAATCCATGCAGGCATGATGGCGTACACAGATTTCAAAGTATGTTGATGGAACTGATATTTTAAGTAATAAATTTTGCAGCTTCATGTTAAGCATTTTGTTATCACAGCCAGTTGATAACTGTTATTTGTCATGCAATCAACACATCGTTGAACAAAATTTCTACTTCATTTTTTGTTTCTGTGATTCCATGATTCTACTTAACTGTTTTAGAAATTATTTAACGCAAAAAGTGTTGGGTTTCTGTGTTTCATGTTGAAGTCACAAGTCCTCTTGCCCAAAACATACACAATATAAACCATACAAACTGTTATCCATCGCATCTAAGGAAAAAGTAAAGCCATCCTCCATCTTCACAACACAAACAAAATCTTTGCTATGCTTTTAATTCTAATTCTGGAGCTAGCTCGAGATGATTCTGAATTTAACTTTGTCAAACACCAAATAGAATCCAGACATTTTTATTGTGCTTTTCTCCTTTCCCCTTCTATCCCCCCCCCCCAAAAAAAAAAGTTATTGTACTTATTATTCTATGTGGTACCCAAAGTAAACAATGATAACAGTCAGTAAGTGGAGAACTGTTTGTTGTTTTTACAGCACAGGAACCCTGTGCTTCTGAACCACTAAGCAGCTGGAGTCTGGCTTAATTACTTAACATCAATCAAGATGTAAACCAGCACTTGGAGACCAAGGAATGCAATGTTCATCTGCAACACAAAAGAAATAGCTAAGCTATCTTAGCTTCTGCCTCGATGGTTTGTACACTAAGAAAAGTCAACACATTACTTTTATACTATGTCAGATACATCAAATAGCCAAATAGTAATTATATGCTGTACTGGAATCCATCAGTGACAATTAACAGTAAGAAAGGTAAGGCCTGTTCCTCTTTGATAAATGGATGGACAGTTAAAATAAAAGGAGGGAAGAAATCACAAATTCTGGGTGGCTGCCTGATTTTGCACCTGTTCCCTCTCTAAGCTTATGAAACCCAATTCTTTTCATTGTGTTTTTGCTAATATTAAGAACAGAGCACAGAAATGCTGCATTCAGCTTAACAGCACTACAGTCTGTCTTCTACAAGATCAAAGGAAACAATCTAATTATCCCCTCTGGTCTTCAAATCTATAGCTGTAAACTACACATTCTATCTAATCTATGAAAAAAGCAACCACCCACCACAGTACACAAAAAGTTCTCCTTAAAGATAAAAGAAATGAGTAACCACATGGGACAGATGTGAACCATATTACTTATTGCACTGTCAGAAGCAGCTCAGCTCCTGTGTTGTTGATGGTGAAATAAGACACCATGAAGATCTGCCCAAGCCTCAGCTTCAGCTTATCTCAGGTAATTTGTCTATGAAAACAAAGCTTACCATCAGCTGCCTGTATCACAGAAAACATAATAAGTCAATTTAACCCAGCTCTGTGGTGGACATCAGGTACCATTAAAACACAAATCTCTGTTGGTGTGCTGGGATCCCACCTGTCAGGTATTACAGATGGAATGACAACTATCGTCAGCCCAAGCCTAGGCATAGGATAAGAGATTCCATATATACATAAGAGCTGAAGCAATACACATGAAAGCAAAGTAGCACACTTGCTTCCACACAGCAATGGCTACGGTACTTTTTGGGAGAAAAGCAGAGAAGAGTTTACAACAATTTGCAAACAGCAGAAGAAGAAAATGCAAGAAATTGATGCTACCAGCTCATTGCTCCAGTGGGAATGTCACACAGCCCTTCTGGAAAGTGCTTCCAGGTTCTAACAATATCCAGAAGTAAGAAACCAAATGTTGACAGAGTATGAAGAAAAAATCTCACCTAAAATAGCCAAGTTTGCTTACACACTGCTCTACCATATCCACCTAGTTCTTGACATGTGGACAAGATTTGCAGGCCCCTAAATCCAGAACTACCTAACTTAATTTGCTAACTTAAATCAGAGTAGTTCTGAGTTCTACCTGGTGACTATAATGTCTCGATCAATGTTTAACTAATTCCTTAGTTACACTTAGGGCTGCATTGTCAGTACATTTCATGGAAGAGGAATGCAAAAGGAGAAAACAAAAAACCAGAATGGGATTATGATGCTGAGTCTTTCATTTATTGCCATTGTGGGATTTCCTTCTTCCTTGATTGCTTATCCAGCCAGCCTGACAGACAGTTCACATCCTCATGTGGCCAAGTGGCTCAAAGCAGCTGAACTGATGAGAAAAATCTGACTCCTGATACATCCAGAGTTCTAGAGTTTCTTTCTACAGCCACGTTTACCATAATTTTATAACCAAAGCATGAGAGGGAAGAACTCAGGGGATGAACCCACACCCCTTTCTAGAAAACTATTAAATCAACATATTCAACAACAGGGAGTAAGGTAAATAAATTGAATACTGCAAAGCATGGTAATCAGTGACATTTGACTATTTAGTTCTGGAATTAACTGAAAAATATTTTTACATACAATTTCCACTGCTATTCTGCCAACATGCCCTGTCATTAATGATAAAATGGGCCCCATATAAGTCACGGTTTATATATTGTTAGCAGCATTTCAAACACAATTCTTGCAACAGTAGAAGGCAGCCATTAGATCTGGCTACTTCAGAGTGAAAAAGAAATATTTGCTTAGACTCCACAGGGTCATTTTGGCACAGAAGAGGAAGATAAAAGCAGGAATCTGTTACAATATGAGCTATCAAATGAAAGCAAATAGGGATTCTATTCACTGATAATCTAACAGAAATGCGACAGTTATAAAACACATTCAGAACTGTTTGTTCTAGACAATGAGGTTCTGTGTTTTGCCAGTAGATTATATGCTGCTAATTAAAACATAAAACATTAATAAAATCTGGGCACTCATACTTCAAAGGGATGCATGCCAATTAATATTTTTTCCAGCTTTACATTTAATCCAATTTTTTTGGTTTTAAATTCAGAACCAAAAAGTCTTTTAAATATAATCGAAACTAAACCAAAACCAAATAAACTACCAATCAATGACCTATAGTCTTTTCTACCTTAATACAGACTCAGCTCAAAGCAAATACAAGGACACATCTTGAGCTATTCCATTACTCATAATTTCAAAACATAAAGGGATCTCAATGAAGGCTACAACAAAAAGAAAACCAAACTAAACCTAAAAACACAATGAACAAGCAAAAGAATGCTAGTTCCGTGGTTTTTTTGGCTGATACACACTATCTATATCCTAATGTCTCCCTCAAGTGACAATAATATAATAAAAATCACCTATTAAGAATTACACAATCTGACTTAAAAGTAGAAGAGCACCTTACTGTTTATAATGTATCAAGGTGACAATGAGAAAAAACTGAATCATTATCAAGTCCAAATTGGCTCATGAAAACTCCTAGCACCAAAGCTATCCCTTAAAGAAAGTCTTGCAATGTTAAGTTTGTTTGTTGGTTGTATTTTATTTTTTTTTTTTAAGCCATGAAAAGGAAACTTCTAGATCTGGTTTTGCAGCTCCGTTGTTCTTGTCTAAGGCTAGAGGAAATTTATGACTTCCTCCTCCTGCTTGCAACACAAAGAAATCTTCCAGAATAAAAGTCTCTCAAATTCTCTGCCTACAGATGTAGGCACACGTAGGTGATTCAGCTGAAAATGCAAGTTATTTTGTTTGGGAGCCGGCACTGTTCCCCAAAAACTAAATTTTCTTGGTTTCATACCCTTTCTAAAGGGGCTATAGGAAGTATGTTTGTGCTTCTTTCCTATTTATAACACTGAGAAAGAAGGCCTAAAAATTGGCAGCAGGCATTTCTGCATGTGTTGTACCTCAGAAATGTAAGTATGCCAAGAATTTTCATCTGTGGTTTCACTGCAGAAATCCTCAGATTTCTAAGAATAGGAAGGGAAGAGACTCTCATTCTGCTAGCAAGGTGGCAGAGTTCAGTCTTTTAAACACTGTCACACATTTGCTGTGGCAAATAATATGCATTTGTTAAGAGCCTAAATTAGACAGTGACAGATAACTTTTAAGATGTTCAAATAGAAATATTTAGCTGTTCTCTATACATTTTTCCTTTTGACATTATAGTGTACTTAAATTCTAATCTCTAAAGAACTTTTGAGAACTATCTGAAGAGACATAACGTCTTAGCATCAAAGAAATGAGGAAAACGTTTTTAAAAAGCACAAAATAAAAAATATAGGCCTATTTCAGGTCATTTCAATAAATCACAAAGCAGTAATAAAGATCAAAACACATTTTTCTTCCAATACATATCATCTTATAATCACTCAAGAAGGTACTGCTGAAATCAAAAGGCCAGTATTTCACCTATGTACTTCTAAACTTACACTTTACAGCTATTCCACTGGAAAACGATGGAGGGATTAATACAATTCTCAACAGGCAAGTACTCCCACACATTGCATGTGAAAATCTTAAGGCTATCAACCACCAGCTGCCTAAGGACATTAGCTAAAAACTAAAACATTGTGTCAAAGCCAAGTGAACTTTTCTTTAGGTCAACAAGAAAATTTACTGGCACTCAGAAAAGTATACACCAACCTCAATGTAAAAGAGTTTGACGCAAATATCTGAGATAGTCCTATCAGCTCCATATTTCAGTTCCTCCCACCTGGATTAGCTTCTCTTGTCTAAGTCAACTAAAGCACAATTCAGTGGCCTTGACTTACTGTGAGATGTGAGTTATTGGGGTTAACAGCGTTTCACCCTCCAGGTCAAGCTCATCGGCAAAACTGTTGGTCCTGATGAAGGGTCCTGTGTTCACATCTAAAAACGTCGGGCTTTTTTTCACTGTGAGAAAACATGCAGATAGCGGTTATTTCAATAGCATACAGCTTTTTCCAAAAACGACTTACTGCTTGGATTTCTAAAATGCTGTAAATTTTAACAGAATATTGTACGTTTTAACAGAGTATTATAACCAGAAGTTACTACAAAGATGCGCATACAGCTCAAAGTTCATGAAAAGTAGAGCTCTTCCATTTAAAGCATTTCAATTTCTGCTCAAGACTTAAAGTTAATTCTTCCTTTTCTGTTGCTTATACTCCTCATGCACTAGAATTCAGAATATCATAGTGCATTATAAAAGTCAATATATGATAATCAGTCATACCATGCGCCACTGTCTACTCCATAGAAGTAGTGCACTAACACCTGAATTACAAGATCAGTTCCTCTATGTCATCTCTGCTACAAATTTTAATTTATAAAATCATCTCATGGTGCATAATTATGGTGACAAAGACCAAGAAACCAGGTCTAGATCCCCAAAAGAGCATTTACAGGTGATAATACACTTCTCTCACACACTGTCTGAGCCAGTTTACAGGTTTCCAATCCCACTCTCACTTCAGGGCAAGGATGCTTCATCCATCAACCCAGACGTGAGTCAAGTGTTAAGATGCCCAGTTCATCACAAGGATTGCTACAGCGGAAAGGTCATTTCAGATAGTGGAAGTTTTGGGAGACAGGGTTTCTTTTATAACCAAAATTTTCATGCATCTAAGAAATTAGGCAGAGTGTGGTATAGATTTCATTCTTAAACTGAGCCTCCTAAATTCTGCCAGTTTAAGTACCCCAAGTGCATTTTTGAGTTTGGTCCTAACATTTGTCAGAGAAGCTACAGAATGTCTGTATGCATAAAATACTACTGTATTTAGACTTGAGTGCAAACAAATTGCATAGAGAATCAAAACAACAATAAGCAAGTTTCTGCAGATATTCACTAATACAATCATTTTAATTCAGTAAGTATCCTCATTTGGAACAGGAAGTCAGTATTTACCTATTAGCTGGCTGAGAATAATGAGATGAGAAGCTACTTAATAAAAGGCAAATACAGTCTCTCCCTCTTCATTTTAAAATTTTCTAAGATGGTCATAACCAAGATCATGTTCTGTCCTAGTAACTAATGCACTTTTCTACTTTTTATTCTCTCATTCATATGTATAATGTTGCTGTTTCCAACATAAAGGAGGAACCACTTCAAAACACTTCCATGAAATCTGCTTGCACAGAGTGAGGAGGGGTGAAGAGAAGAGCATGGTGTTCACGAAGGTTTCTCTTCCACACATTCTGCTGAAGTAAAGCTGCTTCAGAAGACCAGGGTGCCAACACTGCCCCATGTACAGCTTTATCATTGCTGACTTGCTCACTTTAAGAGCTGAAAAGCCAGGAAGAAGACCATTTCAGGAATTACAATCTCCCTTATGACTTACATATCTACACTGGAAAAGTACTCTGCTGGCTATCAGGGACTGGACTGCAGAGTGCTTTGTTCAGTAGGAGATCACTAAGCATTTTAGTAGGATGAGGCAGCTTGTTACTCCATCAGGTCTACAGCCTGTAAAAGTTAATTTTCTAAAGATTGATTGAAAAAACATCTACATTAAGGCTTCAAGGCAAACACTTTGCCCAAACTGAACAAAAGATTCAAGACTGATAAAAAGTCATCATTTCTTAACCCTCGCCCATAAGCAAACATTACTAAGAATTACCAAAATGATAAAGTTGAAGACAAGAAACAGAATTTTGCCATGATCTCTTCCACTCTGGCACAAAGGCCAGCAATTAGCTTCCTAAACACCTAATAGAAGTGATACAAAAAGAAATCCATAGCCATTGGACTCTGAATGGCTGTTTCTCACAAACACACACAGAAACAGAAGGCTTTAAAAAGAAAAATTCCATGGATAATGAGTGAAAAGAAACAGTAAACAGATACAGCAAGGAATATTTACCAGAATTCAGGGGTCCCCAACATTTATTTTCTTTGTATTTGATGGATAGCAGTACAAGGCATGACTATCCAACGCTGGGCCAAGTACTGCTTTCAAATGGCAAAGAATACACTCCCCCTAACATGAGAACTCCCACTCTACAACAGAAGGTCCAAACTTCTTCATCAGTGATTATAACCACAATCACTCATAAGAAATTACTGATGAGTCTTCTACATTACTAACACAATTTTGTATGCCCTATGACATTCATGGAGCATCTTTTCTGGTAGTAGTGTACTTTTATGTGAAAAAACAGTTTACAATTCCTCTTCTGCAAGGACAATCAAAAATTGAAAACACTTTTAAACATAGAAAACTTAAGTTTTAATTAATGCATTTAGAAAAATAACACTGGATAGTGTTTATTTAAACATTTGCAGTTCACAGTCTGAAAAACTATCCAAGCTTAAAAATCTACCGAGATGCCTATCCTTTCTTTAAAAACCTGCACTATAATTTTCTGTGCCACAACATGCAATTCCAGACAGAACACTGCAAGATTTTAGTAATTAACAAAGGTGATGGAGCAATGAAATATTATGAGATTTACCTGGAGAGGAAGGAGCGCTGGAAGATTGCTGGTCTGTGGAAAAGGATGGCCAGGAACGCTGACAATCTGAGTCATAGTAAAGATACACATAAAACAGAGATAGGAGGGGTGGGGGGAAGAAAGAAAAAAGTTCCAGACAGACAGCTGAGGAGATGCAGACATACCAAAGATGCAGTATGAGATCTTGAAAAATAAATAATACTGGAAAACTCTTCCAGTTTGCACTACAAATTAACAGAATATTAAATGACCACTAGGGGAGGCATTGTGCCTCTTCAACAATTCTTTGGCAAGGCATTCCTCCCTACAAGCCTGTCCTACCTTGAAAAATGTCAACTATACATCTGCCTCCTCCTTCCTGACTTCATGGCTCCCTCATTTCCCTTCCAAAGAGTACAACCTTGTACTACTCTTGGTCTGGTTCCACAGCATAGCTATCTCCCACCACTGATGTTAGAAGCAACATGGTACACTGCATTAAAAGAAGCACTTCTGACAGCCAGCTTCAATTATTTAAGACAAGTGCCTGCCTCAATTTGGATTTCTTGGGAAAATTTTCAGACTGATGAGTAGTCAGTGCTCAGAAAGACTTAGAAAAACAAAGCATTCATGCTTTACTTCTTTTAAGTAATCACAATTTTTTTGTTTTTTTTTTTTTTTTTTGCTTGTTTTTTGTTTTTTTTAATCTTAAGAACAAAACAAGCAAACAAAGCACAACAAATTTTGCAAGTATTCTTTCAGCTATAGGCACGCTCCAGCCTAAGCTCTTTAGTCCTTGCTGAAGTGAGGATGGATGCCGGAAGAAAAAATGTAATCTTCTTCACGGTATGTACAAATTTACTTTCTCCTCAATTTCTTTGAGTTCCTGTGAGAACAGTGTTAAGTGAACTCTCAGGTCCATGAATTTACTCTTTTTGGCTAGGAAATTTAAGCCGTGCTTGCTGGCAAAGCTCTTCTGATGCTTCTTACTTATACAGAGCAGGTGATTTCATGGCTCTTTCTCCTCTCCTGAGATTCCACCATGATCAGCCCCAAAAGAGATGCATTTCTTAAAAACAGGCAAAACAAGGGCTGACCATGGGGAGTGAGGGACACAAAGTTTACTTTCTGCTCTTTTACTGCCCCAACTACACTCATTTTGCACATGGATTCAGAGGAGAAACTGTGCTCCGTATTTTCAGATGTTTTTAGTCAAAATCCAAGGATCCTTGCACCTGAACAATGAAAATTTCTAATGTCTTCAGTGAAAGCAGTGTAGGAAAACTACAGGTGGCTCACAGCACTCTCACTAAATCACAGGGTTGGGTGGGTTTTTTTGTTGTTGTTTTGGTTTGTTTTTTGTTTTGTTTGTTGGTTTTTTTTTTGCTTAGATCTAGCCGTAATCCTAAGTCTTTGAGGAACACTCAAACATTAAGAAAGCACCTAACAAGCACATTAGAAACACCATAGGGCTACATGGCCGCTTAAGTGATCACAGAATCCAGACGAATAGTAAAATAAAATATTTAATTTATGGGTCCCCATCTGTTCACAAATATCTACAGAGCATTTTTCCAGGAACAGATGCATTTACTTCAGGGAGCCCAGTCTCAGAGGTCAAATCTGGAAATTCTTCTCACATCCCAATCTACTTGTTTAGAAATTAATTCTTCATTATCTGAGCACATGACTTAATTACTAGATGAAGTATGCATTATATTATATCATCTTTTGTCTATTGTTTATCCATACACTATCCATTTGTCTCAGTTATAAAGAAATGACAAGGAGAGTCTGTTTATATATAAATATTTATATGTGCTCACTTTCTTCTTTGTAATGAAAGCGTGTGTGCAACTGCAAATGTGAGAATGTAAGTTTTGGTCTGTCTAGATCTCCATGGCTGTAAAAGATTTCTTAGAAATTATACAGTACTAGACACACAAAAAGCACTGCAATCAATGTTACTTCATCATAAGCTTGCATGCCACAGATAAAATTTTCCTCCACTTACCAAGCAATTTTAACATTCCTGTTTGTCCTGTATACTTGTAACAGTTTAGAGAAAGTGGAACACAGATAAAAAAGGAAAAAGATAAGTGTCAGAAGAAATTAGAGAAAATCCATTTGTTGAAAGCTATACAGCTGATTTTTGAAGTGGCAGTAGCTGACCGCCTGCACACTGAGCTTTAGAAACTCAGTGGTAAAAGGTAGGACTTTTCAAAACAAATCATTTGTGTAGTTCTTTCATTTGATTGTACCGAAGACAGACATCTGTGCTCAGAGTGAGTTTACAAATTTAACTTAGTATTTGTCCACCTTTTAACAGCTTTATTGTTTCTATTGCCAGATGCAAAATATAAACATTCTGTAATAGAAGCCAAGAAAGAATGGAAAAGCACAGAAAGAAGGTTGCAGCACATGAAATGTTACAGAAACATAACATCAAGTACACAGAAGGTGAGACATTCTGCTTGAATTAAAATTGGTGCTAGGTCAAAATCTGAGCGGACAGATGAAAACTCAAGAACCTGTTACTAAAGTGTCAATTATGAGGTGATCACATGGTCCTTTCTTCTTTTTCCTCACACTGTACCTTTTTGCACAGTGACGGTTAACATAGATGCGTACACATTTATCTTCAGCACTTCTGCTTTCAAAATTTGATTCACAGCCTGCTCCACCAACCAGATGGCAGGAGCATACAATGCTTTCACATATCAGGCTATGCTCAGAGCTGCCAAGATACGTCAATCCTTTTTGGTTGAGGTATAGCACGACAGTAACATGTCTTGAGTAAATTTCACATGGGAAAGCTAGCAGCTGATATCTCTAATCAATTGAAGAACTGGGGACTGCGAGCACCAGCCTCAGAGAGGGTAGCTCTTCCAGCATGCGGAAAGGACAATTAATCTTAGTTTGTTGTACAGTCATTAAAGGAACAGCTGAACCTTAACCAGACAAGCCAGCGAAGTCAAAAAGCAAAATTCTCTTACTTTAGTAATAAGGACAAAAAGTAGTTCTGTCCTTTCTCTTCCACATATTAACAAGTGCCTACGCATAAATCATTAACAGAAGACAACACATTTTACAACAAATCGCTTACCAGAATTTTCATATGTATCAAAACAGAAATCAGGTTTCTTGTCATCCGTCACATGGTCATAAGTGATGTGTGGAACAGTTAACATCTTATCTGGAGAAGAAGGCCCATTGTCCTTGTCTAGCTTAAATTTCTTCTTTTTAACCTAAAAATGCACGTACATTAAATTACCCAAACAAGCCACATTATGTCAGCTCTTCATTGTCTACAGTAATAATAAAATCCTTAGTGATCTATAAATGCACAAAAGAGTATGTGACCAATTCTGCTTTCATCACTCTATGCTGTGAATTTCTCAATATGATTGCATCCCTCCAAACTGACTAATTGCTAGAATTCCATACATCACCATTAACAAATCCCTTGCCTGAGGCAATAAGTGGCTAGGTGTGCAACAGTTTATATAAATGAAACTATTCTAGAATATCTTTACCATTTTAATAGACACAATAAATTTCTTGAGCGAATAGCGAATGGACAGAGTGCTATTGAATTCAGATGAATCAGATGAAAGACTTTTTCTTGCTGTATCTTAAATGAACAAAAAAAAACAACCATCCTAAGCTATGAAATCAGACAATATGAAAATACTGCCATACGTAGGCACAGTATGTATTAGAAAACCATAAAAATCAATAGCTGGGTGAAACATAAGGATGTGAGTTACATTAGAAATTTCTATATAAAGAAATGTTAGTTAATGATACCATCACTGATTTCTTTGGTTTTGGACTGGGTGACAGCAAATGATAATTTCTGGCAGGTCTTCGAATATATATTTTCCATGTAGAAGAGTCGGGGTTTTCTGCTGCATAGCATCTCCAGGCAGTCTAGAGAAAAAGTTGTGCCAATGGAACAATCAATGCAATGGGATTTGTAGCAACTCATATTACACAGTAACTCCTAAGACAGCACATAAGAAATCTATAAGCACTCTGTAGTTTCTCCCATGAAAATATTAACTCAGAATGGTTCAGAATCCTGAAACAAAAACACTTAGTTTGAGCTGGGCAGAAGACCAATATTTTCAAGTACAGCATATATTTGCATTAGCGACAAATAATAAAAGAGAATTCTAGACAGGCCTCAGGAGACTGGGGCTGAATTTCTTTCTCTGCCCCAGTTTCCCTCTGTGACTTTGAATGCTTTGCCTATTGCATCCTGTGTTTCAGGCCCCTAAACAGAAAACAAACAAACAAACAAACAAAAAAATCATTCTTCCATAAGAGCACTGTCAGGAAAAGAAGCAATTGTGATATGGTCAGTAGGGCCATATTCTTCCAAAGAAGTGATCCTGATGGAGCACATGATGAAGCAGCACAATTAGTTAACCAAGAGCCAAAAAAACAAAAGCAATCCTCCACCTCCCCCAGTGACCAATGATTAAAGTACTAAGTTCAAAGACCAAAGGAGGAAAAGCAGGGCTAGGAAATGAGACCAGAGACAAAGCGCTACCGCATTCTTTCTTAAAACATAAATACGTGATCAAATATGATTAAGAATTAGTCTCCAGATTAAAACGGTAGACCCTCACTTCTACACTACATATATATAAGATATTCACATGCACTCAAGCAGGAAAAGGCAGAAAACACGAGATGAAAGAAATAAAGCAATGCAGAATGATAGAGAAAAAACAGACAGCAGTTGGAAACTAAAGGATCAAACAATCATATAATTCCCACCATGGTTAATAGGATACTGAAAGAAACAAATGGATTCTAGAAGAAGGAAGGAAAACATGAAAAAGAATTCTTGATTTCAGCTGTTGTTCTCTCTTGAACTTATTTCACAAGCTTACTGGCTTAAGAGCAATTGCTTTGTAAATCAGATGCACAGAAATTACTCACATTGGCTTCCAGAGATCCACAACTGCTAGCTAATAGTAATAATGAGTACTAATAACAAGTAGTCAACAACTCATTGTCTATCCTCCACTCTTTAAGATCTCAGATGGAGCCAGGTATGACATTCTAGACATGAGATCTCAGACTTTCCAATAATTTGGGATTGACATCTAGAAGAATCAGTGGGAGCACTAAGTACTCATTCTTTGCAAAACTGTACCTTTTTCTGACCATGCAATCCAAACAAAACACCCTGAGTCTGAAGACTTTTGGTTAACCACTGGTTAATAACAGAGCTCTACATTTAAAAGTCTTTCACATCAACTCTGGGACTGTTTAGTTTCAAGCATAAGCTTTACAGTTAGCTACTGTTTCCATACTGAGCCTGAAATGGAATTTCTCCACTCAGAAAGGTGGAGAAATAAGTCATAAAAGAAGGCAAAAATGATACAACATAGGGGGACATCGACATTTCTTTTGAATTTGATTTACATACTTCTACAGCTCCACGCAGAAACTGAGTGAGGGGCAAAACAAGGAGGAAAAAAAGCCAGCAATGAAACAACATTAATGCTTCTCATGAGTTAAATGTCAACTTCTCACAGAACTGCAACCATACTTTCAATAGATGGAATTAAATTTTCTGCCTCTGTGTAATCCTACAAAAAGGACTGATTTTGCAGAATCTCACATTTCCCAGTCATCTCTGATTTAAATCTCCTAAAAACAAGATTTTTAAGAATTTATTTGTACAAAGGAAAATGAAATACATCTAACATTTGTTTCTACAAGGAACAACATTGTTTTAAAACATCATTTTACATGAAGCCTCTTCTCTATTTTTCACTATTGTAAAAACAGCATTTCATAACTTTTTCCACAGTTACATTGTTCAGTAGCTGCAGGGTAGCCTTCAGTTTCTATTTTAAAGCAAAGAATACGATCTGATTTGGGAGTGAAGTTTCCTGCTCATTAGTTGGAAATACCACCGTGAACACAAAAGTCACTTAAGAGACTTGTATCTCTATCTCTTACGCAATTTTCTACATGAATTAGGCTGTGGAACATTGCCAAGTTTTGGAAAAGGTACAAATGGAGTAAAATGATGATACGCAAAATGCAAGAACTTTGTACCTGTATGAGAGAGGCAGCAGCTGGAATTTGACGGTTGAAATGCTTCTGTCTTTGTTTCTGCTGTACCTTCAGGGCAAAGCCTGAACCAAGGATTCCCTTTGGGAGCAAAGAAAACACACAACTGATCTGTTTATATATATATATATATATATGCACACACACACACACATATATATATACACACACATTTATTTATTTATTTTCCCAAAAGGACAAAAGAAAGCATGCAAGCTTGACAAATTATGTTGTATTAATAAACTACCATTCAGCATCATAAAATCTCACTAATTACTTAGAGAAAATGACTTAATACTGTTTTTTAGTCACAGTTAATATTACTTGTTGAAACAAACTACGAATGCTCTCGTGCCCTGATCCAAAACCTGTTTAAGTCTGCTGGGCTTAAACATTAAAGAGCAAGCAGAAGTGGTAATTCATACCCTCCAAAAGCATCATAAGTGATTGTGCAGGAGAATGACAGAATACGGAGAAATGTAAACCTGATGTGCTTAACTTCATTTTTATGATTAATAAAGCTTTGGCATGGTAAGATTTAAGTCACAAGAAAGCCTTTCAAGCTGTTGTACAGCAACTCTTACATTTATACATTATCCTACGCAGGGATGGGAAGACAAGAAAAAGGAACATTAAAATTAGTCAGGACTAAGTTTAACTTGAGGCCATCTTAAGCATTTTCAGGATAAGCAGCATGGCAGGGGAAGCAGCTTCCAAACATAGTTTAAAGTCCATAATTAAGTATAAAGCAAGTCACTTATGTGGTCACACACATAGCTACAGACATATTTAACAAAGGTTTTAATACCAGACAGATAAAAATACTGAAATCTTCTATAAATCAGCTTATGTAACTGTGCCTACTAAAAAAAACAAAAGCATAATCTGCCTTTTGCAGCCAAGGTATCGAGACAGCCAGTGATCTTGGCTCAATCTGTAAGAACTGTATTAATCACCCGGTGTTTTGAAAGAAACAGGAAGGACCTTTCCTATTGCAATCATCGAGCCAAGATCAAAGACTTAATGATGATCAAACATCCCATGTTTGGAAAATGCAGGACCACTGCTAGACCCAGAACTCACACCAGTTTCATTTAGCCACAATAATTACTTTTGTCTGGGATCTCAGGCAGTTCCCCTCATTTAAAAAGGGAGCAAGGCACTGTGCAATAGTTTCCACTAGAGCTTCAAATCCTAAGTTTCCCCTTAAGGCCAACTCACAGAAACTGTTCAACTCAATAACAAAATCTCAGTGATAAAGGTGGGGTGTTCTTTCATTTCTACTGGCAAACAGAAAAGCATTAATGTGAAAATGGAGCTCCTATACATGTATTTATAAGACATATTTGCTATCATTCAGGTCCAAAAAGAAAAACTCAGCCAAAAAATCAGACTTTCACATTTCTCTTGCAGGTCATTTCATTTATTAAGTCTCTCTTCTCATCAAGGTACAAATGAGAAAGTAAAAAGTTAAGGGGAGAGTATATATTAAAGACAAACTGATGTTGGAGAGTTTACAGATCTATACTTAATTACTCTTCAAAAGGTTGAGCACTTTTAAAGTAAGTGACTACTTTTAAATAGCCACTTTAGTTTTAACAGCTGCTGCTAAATATTGTGAAGAATTTTTGTGGAGGCTTCGGTATAAAAATATTATTATTATCCATCACAAGCTTATCCCCACCACTTCCCCACCACAGTCATACTATACTAATACAGCTGAAAAACTTGCTGAAAAATAAAGCTGGCAAGATTTTGGCAGTAGGGAATATTCTATTCAGATCCAGATTTTTTTTTTCATCCAATTCACATCCAGTGTCACAGACCTTTTGGCAGCACAGTTCAGGTTGCACAAACATTTTAAAAGCACAAAATACAAGTACTGCTAAATTTTTGAAAGCAATACCTTTAACGGCTCTTTGCACTGAACAATTTTGGGTTTCCAAACCACAGTCTAGATTTTGCTGAACTTGAATTTACTCTTGGTACTCAGGTACCCCATTTCTTGTTAGAAAGTACTAATCTGTCTCCAAAAAAGAGCCAACATATCTTTAAAAGCTCATCACTAAATCACTTTGGAACATGAGACTTTGGCCATAGTCATACATTAACTTGGCAAGCAGATGCATTAGCTGCCAGCATTGCTGCACCTGACTGCTTACTGCTGCCTCTGCCAGCAACACCATTCCTGCAGCTCTGCCAGAAGAAGAGTGTGCATAAGAACCCTCCAGTTTACCTTGGACTTAATCAGTTGAGTAAACTACGAGTAAATGCCTTAAAAAGTCAAAACATTAAGTCACAAAGTCCAGAAGTAAACAACATGAGAAGTACTTTCTTTGCACTTCCTAGAAGGGCAGAAAAGGTGTTTTGAACCACACATCCCTTTCTCAAATGCACAGAAAATCTGATGTTGCATACAATAAAAACTCAGTGTTTGGGTTTAAGATTCAGAAGTTTAAGGAGTTATTAAAAAAAAGCTTTCTCTGGCAACGAATGGATCAACAACAAAAGAACCTACCGCAGGTAGTGCAAAAAATGAAATTGCAAACACTGAAAAACAAGAAGCAATGGTCTTTCCAATCCAAGTCTGAGGCACTTTATCCCCATAGCCAATAGTTGTAACTGTCACCTGCGAGGAAAAATACACAAAGCATTACAGAAAGTTTTAACACGTCAGTTCTGGTTGGCTTTTCTTTATTTCATTGTAATTAATTTATTTTAAAGAAACATTAGTTGCATTCCCAACTCTCCCAGTGACAATCTGTGTGACATTAAGAAGGCAATTCCCTGCTCTCGGTTTGCTTCCTCATCCATAGTAGAATGAAAGAGGCACAGGAAATTGAATTACAATAAAATACGTGTTTAAAATCTTGTAAAGCAAAACCATTAATGTAAGTCTTCGTGGCTTAGTCTACTTTACAGTATATGAGTTTCTAGGATGTGGGCTGCCTGCCCATGCCCATACCCTTCCCTCAGAGGGAGGCTGCCAGCAGTTCTGAACTGCTGATTTTCTTTATGGGCGGGAGAATTTTGCTGGGAGAATTTTGGGGCTGTTGCAAAGAAAGACTATATATATGCACACACACTGTAACTATGGAATACAAATGGGGTCAGACATGAAGTATTCTAGAGAATAATGTTGGCATTTATAGCAAGAGAAGCAGAAAAATTTCCGTACAGCAACAGATCCTTAAAACAGCCTAATGAATCATAAACTCGGACAGAACATCGAGAGCAAGAACAGATAATTTAATGCACACATACAGGAAACATCTGTTGAGTTCGGGTTCCACTGAAGTAAAGATTACCACCATGGTGATGTAGCATAACAAGGCTTAATAAGTCATTATTTGCAGGAGCTCAAGGAAAGAATGGATTTGTTTGAAGCAGGAGGGATAAATTTGGCAGCTGAGAGCAATTTAAATTCACCTATGTCAGAAGCTATTCCTGAATTTGGAAATTAGAGAGATTTCTATCGCTGGCTTTGAAGAAGGCTAACCAAACCAGAACATGTGAACCATGTGAAGCTCTTAAGCAGCCAAAGCACATCTCAGCTGCTGGCTTTTCACATTTCCCTCTGAGAGCATGAGCTTCAGCTGCACAGGCCACAAAAGACATCAGTCCCAGACAGCAATGCCCTCACATCATCCCTGCTGTGCCTTGAAGCCACTCCCAGTTCACCTGTCTGCTTCACTGCACACTCCCTAACAACTGCAGAAACACAGGCAGCATCTCCAGGGGAGGAGAAAACAGAAAGGAAGGGCAGATTTATAGAAGTGAGATATTCCTTAATTGCGTGAAGGAATGGAGAACCTGGGAAATCCATGGTCATGACAGGTGGTTCAGAAGAAGTGCTGCCACCTGTCACATTAGTAGCCATCCATTCCTATTGAAAGATGAGACACCGTGGCATTTCCCACCTGAGAAACACCTGAAGCAAGCCATTTACTCTCACTACCCACCTGTCAAGCAATTTATCATTCCATGTTTGTCAAATGTATGACAAAGGGACAGCTGCGGCTGCTTGAAGTGATGATGATACAAGTTTGTTGCAAGTCACTGATACATTTAAAAAGAAAATACAATGTTTTGGATAAGTTTTTAAACTGTGGCTCATTTCCAAACATTGTTCCCATTCAAGACTAGGATTAGTAATGTAAGGCCAATACACAAATACCTTGGTCTATATTCTTGATACTGATTAAATACCTTAATTCAAAGCCTTTGAAGGAACTGAAGGAATTATTTTATCCCGTTATCCATGAGAGGTTCCATTCAAAGGAAATTCTGAATTCTAATTACAATTTTTCTTCTCACAAAATACTGTCTTACAAAAATGAATTCTGGCAAATGTGATGGCCTCCAGCACCATCTTACAACAAAGATTATGAGTTAAGCTGTCTTACGCCTCAGTTATGAAAAAATTGATACAATCTTATCACTGAAAAGTAGAATCAGCTATTCTATATCACAGTCATTATGCCTTGTTTAAATATATACATTAACTAGAAATGTGAAAAGAAATAGAGGTACATGAAAAACTCATACAAATCTAAAAGGTTTCTGTCTTTCCTTCCATCCACTATCAACCCCATCCATTCCCTCTATCAGAAGGATCAGTGATAGAATAAAAGCATCTTATGTGTATTTTGTTTGAGATATATTTTTAAAAGACATTTTGGAAATAAATAGCTTGCAAATCACAACATGTTAACATTTTCCTCTATCCTCATAACGAACCCATTTACAAATGCATTGTATTCCAAAATTACATTTTCTTTTTCACTAAAATATATGTTGTTGAAACCCTATATGCCAAGTTTCCACCCTAAGTGATCCTTTTTAGTTAGATTTAAACCCCCTAAAGACTACAATACCATTTTTAGAATTGTAAAATAGGATCACAGTAATGGAAATACTGACTCAACTTCAACTCTAGCATACTAAATACACAGGCATAATAAAACTAAATTGATACAAGAGCTCGCACATTAACTTTTCATTGCAAAGCAGTATGGAAAACTAATTGTTTTAATTAGGAGAAAAATCATATTTATCCGCTGACTATTTCAGAACTTTGATCCGATGTAGGCTCCGGTGCTGCGATTAATCTTACCCTTATTATATATTCATGAATTGTCTAACACAGGAAATGCGAAGCAAAAAAAATATTCAGACAGCAACAAAAAACAGTGATCTCAGAATGTTCATCAGAGCTGAATAAAGATTTTATTCAAGGCTGCCTGGATGGAATGAGAACAAACTGAGAAGGCACGTAAAGTTGTTCTTGTGATGAAATACTGAATGCCTTGTGCTGATGTAGATAGATCAGCAACTATAGTATACAAAAATGCATGACTCAGCAGCAATAAAAGGGGAGATATCACAAGTCTGGGTATGCAAACAAAGTAGATTTTGTTTGCAGAAGCAAACAAGGGAATGCCATCTTTAGAAACAAAGTAATTAAGGTAGTCTCCAAATCTGTAACACTGAAACCTCGAAATGAATTGCCTTGGGATTTTGTGTTGCTTTTGTTTGTTTGTTTGTTTGCATACCAAATAACACATAGAATTTTATGACCACTTCAGTACTCATATTGATTAAATTATGGAATATAAGAGCATCCAAAGATACACCAGAAATACTGTTTCTTTGACTTTTTTGCAGCTGAAGTATAGCATAAATTGCTAATTCGTTTGAATGCCTTTCTGTAATGAACATATTAGAAGCTTTTCTACTGCCTAACATCATACTTAATCAACTGCATTTCTGCCAGTTCAATATAAAGTAGAATCTTTCCCAGTTCTTGAAATTCATGCATTAAGTGTAAATAGATGCGCACTTATTCTTTGTTATGAAGTATGTGGTCTGTATAAAGCTAAATAAAAATAGAAAAACCCAGTGGTAATATGTCTTCAGTGCTGCCCAGCTATCACTCACAGATCCTAGTCTAATACCACCTCCAGATGTCACTTTCAACTCTAGCTCGAGTCTAATGGCCACTCTCAGCATCCTAATCAAATGGTTGTTCAAACTAACCATCTCTACTTGAGTGATATCACTGAGAAAAGTCCTAAAATAAATGAATTTTTAAAAAGGTAAATAAGAAATGTCAATTGAGATCGCCTAAAATTTGCCAATTTGCTTCTTTGTGCCAAAAAAAAATAAAAAATAAAATAAAATAAAATAAAATAAAATAATAAAATAAAATAAAATAAAATAAAATAAAATAAAATAAAATAAAATAAAATAAAATAAAATAAAATAAAATAAAATAAAATAAAATAAAATAAAATAAAATAAAATAAAATAAAATAAAATAAAATAAAATGAGGGGTGGGGGGCGGGCGAGGAGGGGGAAACAACTACTGCAGCTTTACCCAGCTTAGTAACAACACAAGATGCAATAGGGCTTTCTGGTTGCTATTTCTAGTTTACAGCTAGCTCAAGTCAGCAACAGCAGTACAGCATTTTCTGCTCCAGAACCTGAAACAGCTTCTGATGAGAACTGACACTGCTGCTGTCTCCTATTCATTCCCAAAATACGGGTATCCAACTTTATTTTTTTGTTCCTTTGTTTCATGGTCTCATCTTATTCTTCTCCATTCTTCATCATTCAGCTCCTGCACTACACATTCCAGCAACACAGTACACTAGAAAGGCCACTGGATCCCATTCTCAGTGTTTAGCCCCACAAAAAGAAAAAGATGTTTTCAGTAGCTCATGTAAAATAAACTGTTCACCCCTTGATCTCACTCTGACTGTAGTTCTCAAGGAGAACAAGATGTAGGACAAATGTATTCCACAAAGAGAACTGTGCATTACTGGTGAAGGAATGGGCAAAGAGTCAGTGTTTATCTGAACAAGAGTTTTGTTCAGCCCTACCAAAATACAAAGGTAACTCAACTAAGAAAACTGTCTGGCATAAAGTCTTAAAACCTCCTAGCAATATCACCATTTGTATATCAAAATTCTCTAAAGAACATAATAGCATACAGCGCAAAATATTTGTGATGATTCTTACATGGACTTAACTGGTTATTCTAGACCTGAACACAGTAGTTAATATGTATGCAAGTAACAAAACTCACAGGTGACCCAGCAGCTTTTTGCCCTTGACTGATCATTCACTGTGAGTTCTTTAGGTTTTCTACAGTATGGCAACACTTGCTCTTTTTTGGGGGGGGCAACTGCAGGCTGCACTGCCATGTGCCAGTCCTTCTCTGCTACCTCATCAGATGAATGGGAAATAGCAGGAGGTCTGCTGGCCACCAGCAGGCAGTGTGCAGAGTCAACAGGCAGCTCTGCTTATAAGATCTGCTCTCAGCAGTGCTGAGCTCAAGCATACAGAGTTCTCTAATCTACAGTAAAAGGCTTTCTGTTATCCAGACCTCGTGCAAGAGATCATTTCTGCACAATAAGTGTCAGAAAACAAAGCAGCAAATTGAAACAGGCCATGATTTTGAAAGTGCTGGGGAAAGTTATGACCATACACAGATAGTCTGACTGCAAGTTCTGAACTGCTTCTGGAAATTCTGCATCATTTTTCTTCTGCTCTGTACTAGTACTACTAATACTACACCTCACAAAATACAGTTATTCTAATTAAAAAGAAACAGTAGTATTTAGGTGCAATGAGAAAAAAAGAATGCTTAAGTATATACGAAATAGCCAAAGGACAGAACTTTGAAAACACTTCCCTACAAGGATAATTTTATCCACAAGATAGGAAAACGAAATGAAATTAATTAGGTTTCCTAAGCAGTTTTGCTTAGAAGCAAACTCATCATGTTTGTTAAATTCGGTCCTCAGTGAGAAGGTGCAAATTTCAGATTTAAAGGAAGAGGAAACTTTTAACTAAAGCTGGTTTGCAGACAATTCCTCAATCCAATCCAAAGGAATGGGCATAGTGCAATATTCATGCATGGCTATATTCAATAATTGCTTCTGGCAAATAGCACTCATGATTAAAGAGACGCTAGCGCAATCCACATAATGATCTTCCTGAAGGATGTTTGTTCAGATGTAAAGGCTGGAAATTGTGTATCAATCAGGGGATATCAAAAGGAGAGCTCCCATCCATCTGCCTGAGGCATGAATAATTTGAATACTTAAAGGGAAGAAAAAAAAAATTAAAAGAAAATAAGGAAAAACAACCTAAGAAGAACAACAAAACAAACAACAGAAACAGCAGAACAATAACACTTCCTGATAAAGATCTTTTTGAGACTTGATAAGAACAGCTTGCAGGTTCGGTTAGTTTGGTGTTTTAATTCTTGTTTTTATTGTCTTTCTTTAGGTCTTAGTGACTGTATGCCTTGTCATAAAGAACAGTGTAACTAGACTATTTTGAATACCTGCCCTATGTAGATGAGAGATGAATCATGTTACTTGTGTTTTATTTGCAAATAATAACTTTGCCTCTTACAAGGCATACAAGACAGGCTGCCATCAGCAGAATTATTTATACAATACACTCTGCATTCAAAAGCAGCAGTAATACAGATGAGTCTTTATTCCATGTGACAAGGTAACCATAATTTTTTCCAAGAAGCCTACAAGCTGGTCAATAGCTACAGCCTGGAGTACTGAAGGAAATTCAAATAAAGTCCAGGATGCCATTTTACATATGGCAATGGAACAACAATATAGATTTAAAAATAACAACAATGACAACGAAGAACATTTAATTAAAAGCTATGCACCCTATGGGTATGCCTATAGTCAGCAAAGCAAAGCACTATAAAAGTACCCAGTTCCAGATGGAGTTTAGTGGTGGCAACATAGACCTTTTAAATTACCTACTTTATGCTCTGCTGCTCGTTCTATTGGCATTACCCAAAGAACTTTTTTAGCAGCATAGACATACATTGAGCTAATTAAAAAGAAAAAAAAAGTGCTGTAGATTGTGAAACAATGAGTGTGTGAAAACAGCATCAACTTCTGTTCCTTTAGATGTATTCTCTGCTATGAAAGGCAAGTCAGTCTTAGGACGACACCTTTTGAGACGTGAGAACAGCTGCATGACAGAGAGATCGAATAACTGTGGTGCTCTTTGAGATAGGAATTGCAAACTACTTTTTGCATTCCCAGTCCAAAACAGACGGAGGTAGGTTTTCAATGAGCAGAATTTGTGGTGCTTAAGTCACTCTGAAAATTCTGCCTAAAACAAAACTGAATCTTTTGAGAACTAACAGTTCAAGAGTTGCTTTTCTGTTTGTTCTCAAATGACTTTGAGACCCTCAACAGGAAGCATCCATCAGATATTGGGCCAAATTTATAGGATTTTTTTTTCTTTTTTAATTAAAAAACCACACCAATCAAACAAAAAGAAAAACAAACAAACAAACAAAAAAACAACAATCGAAGACAGATGGACCTGAACTCATTTCAGTTATGTTATGCTAAATCCTTCTGACGTGTGCATTTAGAGCAGAACAAAGACACGGAATTCTATTTCTAATATTAAACAAGTTGCATTAGAGACTCACTAAATACAGTATCACAGCCCAAATTGTATCCTGATACAAATCGTAACTAGGAGATAATGTGACCATAATTAAATCTGTTGATCAAACAAGTTCACTGTAATGAAAAAGAATAAATAACTGGCATATACATTAATTGAGCAGTAATTCCTTGAAAGGAGAATATTTCAATACCCTGATAGATCTCACTGCGTCTATGGAAAGCTTTACTGTATTTCCAGAAAAGCCAATCTCATCTGTCACGTATTCAATTTTTAATGCTAATGCCAATGACAGCATGTGTTTTTAAATGCAGCCACATCTGCCATTGTTAATTACTGAGTCATCTGAGTCCTGTACTGTAAAATAAAAACACCATGATGATATGAAAGCATTGAAGAAGCTCCTTGCTGAAAAGCCACTTCCTTGCATTACACAGCAAGTTTTCTGGTGCTAGAGGAAGCTTTCTATCAGGGCAAATACAGAGAAAAGAATTCATCAGCAGATCTTAGTAGTAACCTACACAAAATCTGTTGGATTCATATAAGGCTATCTGTAGATCCTTCCTTCCTGAAACAGAGAGCAGTAATGTTTGTAGAGAGAAGACAATATGAACAAAGACACAGAGAAGTTTATTTAAAAAAAAAATATTTCTCAAGAAGATATTCTCTGTTAGTGAAATGGAGGTACAAGGGCTGCTCCAAACGTAATCACTGACTCATAGAATGGCTTAAGTTGGAAGATCATCTAGTTCCAACTCTAGTTCCAGCTCCCTTCCTTTGAACTCTAGTAGGAAAAGGAAAGGAAAACAATTACAAAACGAAAATCCCAGACCATAGCAGCCAACATAATATTTGCATCTCAGGGTAGAAAAAGAGGGATTTTTTACTAGCAGAAACTACAGAATTAAAATGAGCTGCCAAATCACAGTTACACACACACAAAAAAAAAAAAAATAAAAAGACGACTGTCACTAGCCACCTCAGTGGAAATTTATGAGCAAAATCAAAGACTCATCTACATATCAAAGTATGGGATCACCTTAGAGACACCTGTAATACCTCTGAGCAAGACAGTGGTCAACTCAGTAAAGAGGACTGCCACATAAGGATACTGAGTTGGTTCCAAAGCAACATAGTAATTTAAAAGGGTCCTGTGCCCAGATTTATGATGCAATTCGGATGCTCCTCATTCTGGAACTAGTCCATTCTGAAGAAATGGGAAATTACTGTACCATGCTGAATGATAAATCACAGATAAACATAACAGCAACAACAAAAAAGCACCAGCCCTGACTCACTAAGATTTATTGCATAAGAAGGTTGAACCCTACCATAAGATAAGTAAATTACTATAATAGATGGAAAGACAGTATATAGAAACAAGAATAGATGTTTCCATATCTTGTATACATAACTCGATCACTTTGGATCACATAAGACAATAAACACAAAACAAAACCACAGATCTTTTATCTTATTTTCTTGCTTTCGCAGACTTGAAACCAGAAAATGTATTGCAGCAGTAAGAGGCCATTTCAAAGTGCTGGTCTCTCTCCATGTCTGCTTGAACTACGCTTTATACTTGAGAGTGCTAACATGTAAAATTGCCATACTTACTACTCCCCACCATAGGGCATCTGCATAACTGCCAAACTCCGTTTCTCCAGAATCATTTACAGCATCTTTTTCAGCCAGGTACACAAAATAAGAGGAAAAAATCAGGCCCAGAAATCCAATGTAGAGAGTAGTTATCAGTTCCTGCAAACAGAATCAAAGTAACATTGATTCAGTACTGTTGAGACATTTAAGTTACACATCATTGGTGTTTTCTAAAACAGAACTGGTTCAGAAGAATGCAATTTCAGCATGTAATAAACACTGACACCAACTGTTGGCTGTGCAATTTAATAAGCATCCGCTATGTTCAATAATGAAAGAATTTACTGAGTATCTAATGACTCGGCCCAGCATGCACTGTGCGAATGTTAGAAATAACCATGTTTCTCACGTGCAAGTGTGACAGATTAACTTTTTGGTCACCAAAATTTGGATGGCTGAATTTTTCAAACAGTGCTACATTCAAAACAACTTAGTGACTTAAATATACAGGTCACAGAAACATTCACAATCTGTCTTAGAAGCCTTGTTCTCTGTGGTTAAGTCGACCTACGCATCAAAAGTTTTCCAAAGTGTAGGCGAATATTTTTAATATTTGACATACATTTTGTCCCTTGAGCAGGATAGAACAACTGCATTTGGATAAAATAAATGACCACCTGCTTCCATGCTGAATATATTTAACGGCATCAGGATGTACTGCACAGACAATGTTTTGAATATTACTATTAAATGGCATCCATTTTTCTGCCATTCCTTGGAGCACACAAACTTACCTGTCTGTGTATGAAGACAACTGATCCCAATAACCTCCACGTGCCACCCTGACGGTCAACATGCAGCATCCGCAAAATCTGCAGGAAACGTATGCCCCTAGAACAAAAGTTTTAATGAACAAAGAGGCCAAGTATACAAGAGAAAAAACACAGAGGTCAAAAGAGGAGGTCTGTGTCTTCCAAAGGACTGTTTTAAGAGAGATACACAGTATTTTATGGAAGAATTCAAAGTTTGTCTCTTCTTACTCCAATCACTCATCTTCCATCATTTGTTATAAAGACAGCACAGGGAGGTTGCACAGGAGGGGGACAAACCTTTTTATACACTGTTGGTAAGGATAATTCAAGGAACCAGGATTTTTGATACAGTGAATGCTCTAGAAATGATTCACCAGTTTGTATTTTACAGAATCACAGAATGGCCCAGGTTGGAAGGGACCTCAAGGATCATGAATCTCCACACACACAACCCCCCCCCACACACACACACCAACCTCCCCATTTATTATTAGACCAGGTTGCCCAGGGCCCCATCTAACCTGGCCTTGAACACATCCAGACCTGCTTGGAAGGACTGAAAAAAAATATACAGAAACACCCAAGTAAAGAATTTGAACTTGACAGTCCAAAATAATGTAGAATACTCTTTTTACAAAAGCCAGTGCAACCCTAGAGCACTGCCACAGCTGGCTCATAGAGTAAGCACAGTATACTGCCCTGTACTTTCTTACTCAGGAAAACCAAGCGGTGGCAACATTCCTGAGCACAAGGTGGATTTAGTCCATCAGGAATTCACAACCACTAAACTACGAAGCAGAAGCTTGAAAAAGTCAGAGACATGAAGCAAGTAAGACAGATGCTTTAAAACTGACCAAGAAATGAAAACAGTATTTGGTGACAACCCATCTAGTTTGATGGGAGAGGTTGTGCATGCCTAGATGTTCACCCCTACCCCAAACAGAAATAAATCCATTGCTAGAGCAAAAAAATTACGACCAGAAAACAGACTAAACATTTTATTTTCACTGCAATTCATGGCATTACTGTTTCACACCCATATGTGAATGGTCCTCTGCTCTGTTACTCTGTGAATGTCAGAGGAGTGACTGCTTTTCACCCTAATGGGAGGTAAACAAAAGGGGGGGGGGGGGGGGGAAAGCCACGTATCTCAAACAGACAGCATTATTTTCTTCTATTACATATAATTACCTGATAGCTGAGGTTGCAAAGACTTGACCTTTAGAGCCCACACACAGAACTATCATGGAAGCGACAACTACAATTAAATCTGTAAAATAAAGTTCAGTTGAAAAAAAGAAGAGTTAGAGGCAACTTGTAATGCTTCCACAAAGTTGTTACTATATCCGGTGTCAGTTTGACTTGGAACAGTGACCCCAAGTGAAGGCTGTCAGTTATATCTCAAGCAATCTCTGCTGTAACAGATTTTATAGTTGCAGTCACAAACTGAAAGGCAGTTTCACATATATATATAAAATAATAATTTCAACTTATTTTATATATATATATGTAATGTATACATATATATATATAATGTATATATATATGCATACACACAGAGAAGCTAAGCAACTTCACGACTGTAACAATACCCAGGTACAAACTTTTTAATTTGCTTTTGAAAAGCTTGCAAATTGTTAATGAAACAATTCTGGTATATTCTGATCAACAACAAATAGCATTTTTGAGTAGTGGAAAGAACTGCTATATTGCACTTCTATAACAATGCTCCTCTCCCAAACTTGTTGGATTTTATCTATTTATATTTTAAGTGCTTCGGGGCAACTGTCTTTATATAGATCTCGGGTGAGTGAAGACTGCTTCTGGGTTATTACATCTCTCTCGGTGAAATTAAACACAGGACAAGCATTCTATAAAAAAATATGAGTTATGACATTTAGAGAGAATGCTAATGCAATTTCTATGAACACTGGAGTCAGTCAGGATATCAACTACACTGGTGTCCAGATCGAAATGCATTGCTAAGAATCAGTTTTTAGTTTAATAGGCACACAAAGTAATTGTGGCATGTGCCTCAATTAGAGTGCAAAGTAACTCATACTAAATACTCAGAGGGCTTATTTTTGGGGGGGGGGGGGGGGGGGGTAGAACATAAAGGGGGTTTCAGCATCTTTAAAAAAAAAAAAAAGAAGTTGCAGCAATTCTAAGTGTTTCCATCCCAAGGTTGCAGGAGACAGGACTACGGGTGAGACTTATTTCTGGCAAAGCTTCAGATCACTTTCAAAAAGAAAACACAGTGCTTTTCTGGAAAAACAAGCCAAGCTACTTTCTTTTTTTTCTTTCTTTCTTTTTCTTTTCTTTTCTTTTTTTTTTCCCTCCAAGAGTGGCATGGATTTCTAACAGGAAATTCAGATCTACGATAATACTAATGACAAGAGCTTTCCCTTTATCTTGGCTTCCACTTCCACTGAAATTTATCTTTTCAGAACTTTGAAGTATTACTGTTAGTTGGTGTTTACATCAACCTTGCAAGCTGTGCATACTCACCGATGATTGAAATAGGTTTCCTAGCAAAACGAAGCCTTCCCCATATTCCAACATATTTACTGCGACATCCTGCTGACCATAACCGAACCACATATTCTGTTCCGAAGAATACCACCAATACAATTTCCTAAAAGAAACAAAAGATGGAGAACTAGATTAATGTTCTACAAGTCTTAACATTTTTTTCATTGGTGTCAGTTATACTAAAACTATTTAAAGTAACAGAAAAACTGGCAAACAAAAACAATTTGGGAGCAAATGTAAATACTTTAATACTCTAATTGCACGCAGTTTTGCTGGTCTACTTGTGCAAGAACTGAAAACCATTCTGTACAACTCACTTGGTATCTGTAATTCAAACAAAAGGTTTCCTAACCATTCCAAGGAAACCAATCATAGTTGGTATTCAGAAGATGAGTATTTTTCTTGTGAATTTCATTTCAGGAAGAGATGAGCTTCACATTCCACTGACCATATCAACCACACATTTATTTATACTTTTCCAATCTTCTTTTAATCTTACATGGATGAAAGTAACATTTCTAGTACCCATTACTGACACGTCAATACTCAGGTGTGCCGAAACACTGTAAGACATCAGGTATCCCTTCTTGTCAACAGTAACAAACAGGAGTCTTGTCCTGAAGTGCTTTGGGTACTGAGCCATGTGTTAACCACAGACTAAACTAAGGTATGACCTTGGAAATCTGTACAAAACCATAAATCCCAAAGACATCTGACTTTTCTGTTGGTCCACAAAGGTGCCATTTTGTCATATTTGGAACTTGGTGTGCAGATGAATCTTGCTTTTCTAGAGACTGGTTAAGAGTAGCATATTCAATATAGTTACCTCAAATACCAAGGAACAGCAGTACTTCCTCATTGGCCAACTTAACTAATAATGGGTCACATTCTCTATCACAGCCAACAGCAAAGACTACTAGTTGGAATGGTAACAGTGGCTTGTAGCTGAAAATACAGAGTGCATGGCATACAGAAAAAGTAAAGTGGATTGGTTAATACAGCTCTGTAGGACAAGGCAGATAATGAACTCCTTATTACAGAGAGCAATTTAATATGAAAAAGAAGATGAAATGCTGCTGAATATTTTACCCAGCCTCTGCCATTTCTGCAGTGTCTGCTGCTGTTTTTTGTGAGATCGAATTAGCAAATGCGACTCAAAGTGGTAGCTATGACGTTCTAAACTAACTCAAATACTCAAAATGCAACCTTAGCCCAGACAGCACCAATGAAAGACCTATCAACTTCAAAGATGGACAGGATGCTGCCCTGACCAGTCAGTGAAATAAGTGGCCTGTAAGCAGTAAGAAGATGGGAAGAAATTGTTACACGTTAATAAACTTCATGATATTACTTTTTATAGCTCCAAAACCCCACTCTTCTAACAGCATAAAATGCTCATCTCAGGGCACTTCAGTGTTGAAATTACTCTGCAACACTTCCAAAAAGCTAGGAGAATGCTAGCCAGGACTCTCCTCCTTGGTTAAGAAAATCTTATCATGCCTGCATCATGTCAGGTGCAGTAGAAGAGCACCACGGTTATATTGTATTCCAATTATATTTTCAACATCTGATGAAATTGTTCAGATTGTTGGCTGTAATGAATATTAAGCCTTTGACCTGGCCAAGAATCTCTTGTACAGCTTGGTGCTGAAAGGATCCATCAGAACCCCTCACTTATCTTCAACTAATTTAAAGTATTATTAGATTATTTTTTTTCAATAAAATAAAGCCATATTTAAAGTCATAAATCTAAAGAAATAGTCTCTGTAGCAGACTCTTTAAGGAAAGATCGTGTCTTATGATAGAAGTTTCAAATGAAGCTAAATTCTCCCTGGTCCATTTTCACTTCATGCTGTTGATAGACCTGCACCAAATGACAAAATTAATAGTGCTGCTTTCTGTGAGGTTCCATTACTGCAGAACAAACTACGAGAGGCTGTCTTTGCTGATCAGGTGATTGCATTCATTTCCAGGACATTTTCAATAAACTCTAGTATTTAAGAACATTTCAGTCTGCAGAAAATGAATGCATCTTCTTTCATCACTACTAAGAAAGAAAATCTCTCAACAAAAGACAATAGCAACTGAGCAAAGAGCAAGAACTGGCCTTCATTCAAAATAATTAATTGGAGGAAGGGAAGTATGGCCTCACATCATATGCATTAGCCATTAGCACAGACAATACTCTTCAGATAACCCTGAAAAGCAGGTTACAGAAAAAAAAAAAAAAAAAAAAAAAAAAAAAAAAAAAGGAAAACAAAACCAAGACATTTAGTAGGAAAAGACAAAAAAGACAAACCCACAGGAAAGATTATGTTTTGGCACAATAACACAGCCCACACTCCAGCCAGAAACCACGGGCCTGTCAGAACTGCAGTTTCATTTTGATAGCAAGAAGGTAAAAATTGAAAGCCTGGATTGTGCTTTAAAGAAGTGTGTATTCTCTGCATAGGAAATTTGCATCCGAGCTGTGTGTGTATGTTTTTTAAGGCCCCTCCATGGTTGGTTGGCTAACAGGAACATTGGCAAGTATGCAAATGTAGGCTGTTCCAAAGACAATGCAACAGACATGCAGTCAATGGTTACTGTCATCCAGTTCTTTGCATGACACGCAGACAAGCTTAGAGAACACTGATTGTTCTATAGACTCCAGTGACTGGAGGGAACGACCAGTCGGCTTACACCAAGACACATTTTTCACTCCTGACGTTTTGATAAAGGCTTATTGACCTAAATGAGACCCGAGTTATTCAGGGAACATCAGGGGTGAAAGTGCACAAGCTGTTCTTCATGGTCATGCACAAAACCTCCAGGTATCCATTAGCAACTGGCAAAATCCCCCTCCCTTGCCCGTGGCTGTGTGACAGACAAAAGTGTTTTTAATACCTTGCATTGCATAAGTCTAATAAGTAATCCCTCAGGGACAGAGAAGCCTGATGAATTTCTTGTCAGTACACATTTATATTAGTGGCCAGAAACTTGCAGACAACAAAGAAAAAAAGAAAAAAAAAAAAAAAAAAAGATTAGAAAATTATGCTTAACTGAATTACCAAACAGGAAAGCACATCCTATTTTTTCCATATAACAGATTAAAATGAAAAGTAACACCAACTTGAAGGATGGCAACCTGATTCTTACTTCTTTTATGCAGCTGGTAATTAGGGTCAATCAATTTACTGGGATAGTTAAACTGGCATAGAGCAGTAGAGCCTCACACCTGCGTATCTCAGAAAATCTGAGTCACACTACAGATGAATTTGGGCCACTGTTTCTCAGATACTTTCTCCTACCTGCCCATTTAACACATAGCTACCGTATGCACCATAAAAATGTTTTGGTGCATCTCACAACTTGCTAGAATGAAACACCGCCTCAGGAAGATTCAGAATCAAAATGATACAGGAAAATGGAAGAATAAAGCACTGAGCAGGCAAAAAGAATGTAAGGAAAGAGTGAAATAAGAAACAAAGCAACAGTCAGCACAAGGGAAAAACTAAAATACAGAAGAAACTGCAGGACGCAGTTGGATATGAAGATTAAACTCAGCAAAGGAGTTTTCTTGCATAAACTTACATGTGCATGAGAACTGCACTGTGCAGTGACACACAACCCTTTGCAGCTTAATTCTGATCTCCCTTCAGCAAGGTGAAAGCAAAAACATATTATTGAGATAAAAAATATATATATATATACCAATATGACAAAATGAGCTTTCCAAGAGATGGAAGTTGCGTACCTTCATGCTGCGGACACATAGAAGCCCTCTTGCCTAAGAGACTTCTTTTTTTCCCCCATTATTAATTTATACATAGCTCACTCACTACTGCCATCTCTGCTACTCAGCCTATACACAGCTTCATGACTTCACAGACACATCATCCCAACACAGGCAAATGCCCATTAACCCTGGAAAGCAGACGAAAATGAGATATACATGCAGTCAGCTGTTTCTGCAGAACTTTGTTAGTGAAAATAACTCTGCAGCTGTGAGCAAATGACCATATATAAATTCACACCACTTTTTAACTGTGGGGAACATTCCTTGTACAGGAGAAGTGGACAGGACTGGTGTAACGAGCTTCAAGCATTTTCATGTTTCCTAGGTGAAACTAAACAGACTCCCAGGTGGCCAAATACCAGGTATCAGATCAAAACATTTATTCTGATGGTCTGAGAAGGAATTTGAGTTCTCCCTGGTGCCTTAGAACAGCCGTGTACTTAGTGCAGGGAATCCATTTCCAGAAGACTTTGTCACTACTCACTTTCACAGTTCTGACACGGAAATAAAAGTGCCTTTGGATTGATCAGTTACTACACAAATAACTTTAGGAACTGCTTCAAGCATAATTAATGTCAGCCTGAGAAAGATATGACAATTACCTTGCTAAAGTACACCTCAGCTTTTTTCAAAGGAACTTAAGCTGGATCCACAAAAACACAGAACCCTGCAAAACATACACACACTATCTGTCATTAAAGCTTGTAACTCCACAGTTCCCATGGAAGGGGACTCAAAAAACAGATCTAATGGAAAGCAGCCAATGTAGTTAAGACAGTTTACCCCTAACCATGATGAATTTCAGTATACTACTAGGCAAAAGAACAAGGAAGTCCTTTCCATCAAAAGACAATAGGAAAAAGCTCTCTATTAAGAGAACTATAACTGAACTGAAAAAGAGATCAGACTTCTTCAGCTGTGCAGTAGGAGATTCAGACACATGCTTTGTTTCAAACAAGCAGGGCTGTTTGTGAACTGACATACAAGGCATCGTGACACTATAACAGCTATTTAACAGATAAGGAAATTCTCTCCGGAAGCTGAGAAAACATTTTATAGAATCATAGAATTATAGAATCATTTACCTGGAGGAACACATATTCTGAGGACCAGACTGTAGACCTCAAATGTGTACCTAAGCATGAGGTATCACAGAAGTTCATGCAGCCACTTGATGTGGGAAAACTAGATGACGTTTCATCTGAAACCTATTATGAACAAGAAGGCCTTTATTTAAGTGGTCTACTTATCTTTTTTCCAGCAATGTCCATAAAAACATGAGAGGTAAAATCCACATTCCTGGTAGCCAACCTGAGTTTTAGCATTCTGAAGAAAGGCGAGGCCTGAAGACACTGGAGTATCTGTATCTGTAATCAATTAGTCATTCTGATGCATTCAGAAAAAACAACCTATCAAAGCTGCTACAGTTTGGTACTACTGTTAGAGAACTCACAGTGCTAAAAAGCAAACTACTATACTTACCGTGGTAATACCAAATGAAGAGCATTATTTTGGGGGGAGGTTATCTCACTCATGTTGGACTTCAAAAAATTTCCTGTCATCCCACAAGCTTTACTGAGGATGTAACTCCTGACTTCTATTATGAGTTCCATTATCCTAGTTGGAGAGGTCAACCATGTTATTTCCATGACTCTTCCAGATTTGACTTCTTTAAGATTCTAGCTTCAAGTATGATAAAGTTTTCATGAATTCCTTTAAACAAAGGAAAAACTTCTTCCATAGCTTTATAGGCATTACATGCCAATCAGCATACCTCAGCTGAAAGATTCCTGGGGCCAAATTTACAGTGATGCCTATTTCTAAGATGAGGTAATGGAAGTTCTCTGCTAAGTTGGTGTGTCAGCTTTAAAGGGGAATAAGTATCCTTTTCTCAATCTATGTTCAAAGATGTTGACAAGTTTATGGTTTTAAGGAAGCCAAAAGAGAAGACATCAGATCTGCTAATGCTAATGCAAAGTGACAAACAACACTTGCTGTTGGCCATGAGTTGTGAAAGCCTAGGAGGAAAGAAACCCCCACAACATCTACGCAAACAAGGATGCTGTGCTATCCACTGCAGTCATTGAGTAGTCAAAAGAGGAGAAGCACCTCTCTGGTGTAGATTGGAAGGACACACAGAATCAGAAACACCACAGGCTGCATGAGTGCAGAGCCAGTTAGAGCTTGCTTCCCAGCAAACTGCTCACCTGACACATCAGAGCTTGCAAAATGCTTCAGCCAGCACTTGTGCACAGCCTGAGCCGGGTATGCAAATTTACAGCACTAAGGGCAACTGTTTCTTCTAATCTCACTCACTTTGTATAGAGAGGCCCCTCTTTGTTCTCTTCAGAAAGACAGGATTTTTTCCTGAAAGCTGTGCTGTTTTCTAAGATATGCAGAACAGCAAAATCAGATGGCTTGGGCAAACAGGCAAAGATGGACACTGAACTCCATAAAGTAAAAATTAAAGCTTGATGAAGCACAGATCAAAAATAAAAAGCTAAGTGGTTTTACATATACGAACACTTACTGAGCTATAGCAAGTAATAAAAGAGCTATTGAAAACTAGGGATTATTTTCCCTACTTAGCCTCCTCACTTCCCAAGATCTTAAATGTATCATCCTTTCAAATTGAAAACAGTAATAAGTTTTTAATAAAAACTTAAGAACATTTAGTGGCTCTTGACCTGTTTTAGCTTCCTTTCAAAAAGTCTAGGGTCAATTGCTGAAATTTGTTATCTAGCTAATTTGGTACCAAATGATTAAACAGGCAATGAGAAACAAAAATCTTCATATTAGTGTCATGTTTCTATCTTCAGAGGCCCAAAATTAATCCTACAAATTAACAGAACATCACTAAAATCCTTTTATTACTCTGTTAAATTGCAATGCATCAGGACAGGTTAGGAGCTGACCTATTGGAGAGGAGCTCTGCAGAGAAGGACCTGGGTGTCCTGGTGGCCAACAGCATGGCCATGAGCCAGAGCGTGCCCTTATGGCCAAGAAAGCCTGGGGCACATTAAAAATAGCATAGTCAGCAGGTTAAGGGAGGTGATCCTCCCCCCTCTTCTCTGTCCATATGTGGTGAGGCCACATCTGGAGTACTGCATCCAGTTGAGAGACCTCGGGACTGTTCACCCTGGAGAAAACTGAGCGAGGACCTTTTATATGCTTATAAATAGCTAAAGGGCATGAACCTAGTGGATGGGGCTAGCCTTGTATTGATGGTGCCCAGTGACAGAATGAGGGGCAATGGGCAATGATCTTGAACACAGGAAGTTCCATACAAACATGATGAAAAATTCTTTACTTGGAGGGCGACAGAGTACTGGAACAAGCTGGAAAGAGAGGTTGTAGACTGTCCTTCTCTGGAGATATTCAATATCCACCTGGATGCCTTCCTATGTAACTTGCTTTAGGGAACCTACTTCAGTAGGAGGTTGGACTAGATGAACTCCAGAGGTCCTTTCCAACCCCTACAATTACTTTGATTCTGTGATTCTGTAATAGTTACATACGTGTTTGTTCATGTTTTGAAGCTTACTAAAAGACATAGTTAGAAACACTGAATGCGCTTCTCTATTCATCTTTAATCTTTGCCAAGAGCACACAATAGCACTGGGACTACTGAATAATACAGCAGGCCTGCAATTTTAGGTTATGATTTTCCAAAGACTCCAAACAACTAAATCCTATTGAATTTCAATAGGATTTTTACACCTAGCTCACTTAGGTCAATTTAGAAAGCCTCTAATTGATATTATTTCTCTTCTCTCTGGAGGTTTCAGCCAAACCCAAATGAAGAGTTTTTCCACTGACTACAAAAAGCCTCAGGTGTCAGTGATACGACTTTGCACATTACGGCATTGTCTCAGAGCACTGGTGTATTAAAACAACTTCCCACACCTTCACCCCCGCACAAAACTCTTCATAATTCAGTCGTCTTTAGCTTGTGAACATAGTTGTTGATATCCACCAGGAATTTATAAAAGTAAATTAAGCTGGGCTTGCACATTTAGTTTATACTTATTTGAACATGAAATTCTCCTCCACCACAAAGTATTCTCATGAACTAGACCTTAAATCCAAAGAATTTGGCAACAGAAGGAAAGTTTCAACATCCTAACATTAGCCTAAAATTGATTTAAAAAACAACAACCCATCTCCTTTCCATTTATTTCATGAACCTGTTATTCACGGTTCATATGATTCTGTAGAAAGAATTCGCATAGGAGTCTCTCCTTCAAAGTGAAATATGCTCTGGCTCCTATCCAGCCCAGCATATGCTTAATTTTATATCTCGACGAATTCAAAAGAACTACACACTTACATAAACTTAAGCACACGTGCAGTTCAGAGAGATGCACAGAACTGGTGGTACACAGAACACACTAGCATGAGTAGAAAGGAACTGTCACAGGCTACAAAGAAGCAGCCTAAGCCGTATAGCTTGTACTTTAATGTTACAAAGAACTTTTTATATTAACACTATTTGCACAGTGGCTACTCACCACAAACTGATTATTTTTATTCTACCAAGCATTTTGTTGCCTTTGTTTGTTTGTTTGTTTGTTTTAATTAATTCAGTAGCCTTTCTTACTCATTTTCAAAAAGGCTATTTCATATCCATGGCATCCTAAATGGAGCAGTGGATAAGTTCACTACACAACTAATGTTGGATTTATTGGAGGACCTCATGAAAAGGCTGCATGTCTGAGGGCTCACCTGCCTATTTCCATCGCTAAGTGAGAGAGAGAGAAGATCTAAGGTGTCCTCCAGCTGACCTTGTTTCTCTTACACCTTTACAGTACTGCAGTTACAACGCTAGTCCTTTCAGAGAAAAAAGGAATACCACACATTATCTCTTACCAAAATGCAGAGCAGCACAGAAAGAAGAACCTGGCCCCTATCAGCCCAGCTTAGCCAGCAATAGCTTTGCTTGGTACAGATAAAAGGAAATGTAATGAATGGTAGCTGGCATTTTTCGGATGCAATGGCCAAGCTCTGGTCAACTGTTGCACACAAACTGTTAACAGCAACACTTGAAATCTAGTAGCTACAGACATACTAAATGTATGGTCATTTTCTTCCCCCCCCCCCCCCCCCAATTTGAGGCCACACTGACAGCAGCCAGGAAGTATATTTCAAAGAGGGAAATCAGAGAGATTGGTGAAGAAAATATTTTTGTTACACAGGTAGAAAAAAAAAGTAAAAATAACCAAATATTCTGTGAATATCCGTTTTTTCTCCTTACCCGCTTTCTGTACTTGATTAGAAAAGGGTGGGAAGAAAAATAAAGCGATGGACAAGGATGGAAAACTAGAAATTCACGCACACCGCTGGCTTTTAAATATCTCTTATAGAACAAACATTGATTTACTTGAAAAAATGGTGTTTTTCACTAGTCACAATTTAAACACAAATCGTGGCCAGGTTTGATTCTGTATTCCAGTTTTAGTGATTTATTCTGAACATCAATTTTTTTAAACAAAATATATATCTTTAGAATCACCCATAGTTTTAAAGCATAAAAAGCAACATGCTTTATGAGTAGAAAATGTTAGCTAACTACTCTTTTCTCCCTTTAGAAACTTGTAGGACAGAGACTGTAAGAAAACAAAGGATAAATCCATGTTCCTTGTTTGTTCCTCCTCTCTCCCAGTACAGCCAACAACTAACCAAAGATTAGTATGCTCCCACTCTCATGCAGTAAACATGATCACTGATGCTCTGCCAGTGCTTTGAGCACCTTTCTCCTCCAGATTTGACAGCACTCCACATGCATCTTCTCCCGGTCCTATTCACAGCCCCACCATTCTGCCCTACACAGATTTCTCAGTTTGCTTACTCTTTAAGGTCTCTGCCCAGAGTCCAGACACTTCCATGAGCTGCAGTAATGTCTCTGTTCATTCCATGGCTAGACAGGAGTCAGGAAGACCACAGATTTACAGGAGATAAGGGCTCTATTTGCTGCTCGGCTACAGATTTCTCATATTCCTTTGAGCAAACTATGTGTAATCTTTATTTCCGTTCTCAATTAGACAAACCCACAACTCTCACCACCCTTTGCCACATGAACATCCCCTGCATAAATACAGCAACACAATACCAAGGCCTCCAAATCTAAATCCCAGAATATTCTTTGAACTTTTTCAAAACTTTGCTCCTTCAAAAGAAGGCAGAGCATACTGAAGAGCTTGCTGATCAAGTTCAAATTTCTTACTGGTCTCATGCAGACAAGGTTGATTTCCACCCAAGCTCGTCCCTCTTCTGAACAAGTAAGTTACAAAATGGTAGCATATGGTATTGCTTCAGAATTTTCTTCTCTATCCTTCCATATCTCTCTCATGGTCTTAGGCTTTATGAGACCTACTCTGGGATATTATGTGTTCTACACATGAGACATTTCCAGAAAGCAAGACATCACTGCCATTACCTCTACCACTGTGTATACTCATGAGACACTTCTCTAGAACCAGCATGCTTCCAGAATTCATTCTCCCAAAGTGAGATTTGAAGTCTCAGCAATGATTGTGCTGTTCGTTAGCAGTCTACCAAGCAAAATTTCAGATGGACTAGTGCTGTTTGTGACCATCTACAGATAAAGAAGGAGAAAAAATAATTAATTTTCTTTCTCAGCTGGCAGGACAGTGTTGTGGGGCAGAGCTGTCACATTTTGAAACAAAATCCTTCACAATTAGAAGACCAGCATTCCTCTTACACATCTGGGCAATTGCTGCTCATTTGCCAGTATCACACTCTGCATTGATAAGAGTTCAAGTGCCATATTTCTGTTTGACATTTATATAAACATAACCTGCTTTTGCCTCAACATACTTGAGCGCTCTCCCAGCCCTGCTCCGGGGAATACACATCATGCTCTTCCACACAGCTGCAAAAACAGTCACACACTAAACCTGTAGTCCAGGCACTTAATACTCCTCACAGGAAAACACGTGCTAGTTTAAGCTAATAAAAACCCTCTCAGATGCCATATGTACACAGCCCATTCAGTCAGCATTTTACAGTTGCCTCTAAAATTTGCGAGGGAGGAGAGGAGAATTATTAGACATGCAAAATAAACCCAACTGAAGGCAACAAAGTCAGCGTTTAAGCAGAGCGGCAAATTCATTTCACATACTGCAGGCAAGAAAAGTTTCCTCCCCGTGCCAATTTCCCGTGCTCGTTCCAATCAGTGAGCATAAAACAGTTGTGGCCATCATTCAGCGCATCAGGATTATAGCGTACCAAAGCAGGAAGTTACTTTATAGCAACCAAAGCACACGATTAACTCAGTGCAAGCTCTCCCCCGAGCTTTGATAATGTTCCAAATGGACCAAACTAAACTTACATTTGCAAAATGAAGATATAAGCCAGGTCTCTCTGAAGTCACATACCTCATTAACCAAGCTACCGTTATGCGCTAAGACTTATATTTTTACTCGGATTCATGTTTCTATCAGTTTTAGGTCCAACATAAATAAATGGTGCAACAGAGGCAGCTCTTTGCAGAAGTCAAAGTTAGGAAAGGAGACCTCTAGCTCTGTGAAACTCCCTTCACTCACTATCACCTTTCTCCCGCACCCTCTGCAAATAAAGGACAAGTGCACTATTCATTACTGGCAGAAAAAAAATATTTTAAAAACCACGGCCTTCTCAGTGGCAGCTGGTTTGACATCAAATACCTCAGGAAACGAATGAGCATTATATGGCATTAATTTTTTCTAAAAAACACAAAGGTGATATTTGGCTGCATTCAGTACAACTGTACTCCAAAGCAGACTGGAAAAAGAGAGATCTTACAAAAGCAAGGCCTAGGGCACATCAAAAGTCAGTGCAGCTTCTGCCATGGCGTGCAGGCTAGCAGGCAGCTGACACAGAAAGCAAAAGTCACCAAGCCAGAAGGATCCTTCTGTGGAAGGATACTTGAAAGGGGGGAAAAGCACAACAAGGAGCAAAAGAAGCATGGCTTAGAGACAGGAAAATCTCTGCTGAAATGTTGGGCTACCTGGGAGAGATTTAGAGTCTATCCTAAAATTTGCAGTTTATTAGAATAACAGAAACATTAATTGTGCATTGTAAGCGCATGGATATATTTGAAAATGCCACTGATTGTGGCAACTGTTTCTGATATACTCAGTTTTCTAATGTTTGGGGTTTATGTGTTCCTTAAATGAGGCCAGGTTGCTCATGGCATGATTTTTTGGGGGAGTAGCTAGACTTTCTATTTTCTATTTGATCTTAGATTCATTATTGTTTAAATCAGAAATTTAACAAAGCACATCTCTGGAAACGACTAACATCCAAACGTTTTCCTGGCATGTTACATGATGAAGTGAATGTCAGACTTGCTCCATGGCTAAATTAATTGTGAGTGTAAGTTTTGTCAAAATATTGTTCAGTACTTTTAGCCTTCTTCCCTTTATACCTTCCTACTGTTTTCGGTACTCCATGTTTCAGAAAACTGTTTCCAGTACATTGGCCCTGCTTAGACCTCTCAGAACACTGATGTATCAGGCAGGACAGTAAGAAAGAAAACTTCAGTCAACATTAAAGATCTTACAGCAAAACCACAGAACTAAGATTACCCACTGGCATAAAAGATGATCATGTTACCAAGAAGATAATTAATCAGCAACTGAGGAACCAGTAACAACAAACACCAGTACCAGATACCTTAACAGAAACCAAGTCAGACATTGCATTCAAGAAAGGGGACTGCCATTGCTTTGAAGCCTGATAACATATCAGTCAGCCTTATTATTTGCCAAACCAAGGTGGAAGCAACAACTCTTAGTGACAAATACAACTATCAGCTCTCAGCAATGACATAAAGCAAAAAAGTGTTCTTTCTGCTGTAAAATGTTCTTAAAAAAAAAAATATATATATATATATATATATATATATATCAGTACACAAAAATCATTTTCAGATTAAACTCATTTCCAGGTCTAAGCAAAAACATTCCCAATGTATAACAACCACATACTGAACAAAGCCTGTAAAGAGTTTGGGTTATATCCTTTTTTCTTGGTTTTACAAACAGCAATAGCTCAAGCAGCCAAGGCTTCCAAAATTAGTGGAAGTCAAAGCCTTTAGCCTAACATACAGATCTTAAAGAAGGAAGAAGATATTTGAACTGCAATGGAGATAGTTTTCCAGCTTTCTTAAAGCACTGGTAAAGGTGGCTAAAATATGAAAAGCAAAGGCTTGCAATCTTCTGCTGAAGAGGGGTTTTATGTGGCAGTGGAACTCAGCATACCCATCTGGTGAGTTCTGGATAAAGCGAGCAGGTCTGCCATGCTCAGAGCTGGATTCTATTTCTAGCTCTGCTAAAAATGGTTTTAATTACAACCTCATGTTCCCCTTTTTCTGAACACATAACACATTGCACATTTAACTCTGTACAGAAGTGTCAATTGCTAGTACTGTTTGGAGTATAATTAAAAACAATCACATTATACTAGAAAAGCACATAAGGGACTGTTTTGTGTACAGTGTGCATTTCCTCATCAGCTGGATGGCTAAAGGAAACCCGCTAGACATGACATGTACAGCTGCATCCCATAACTGGCTATTTGCATATTTATAAGCCATTGCACTTGGGATATCATAGCTGATGACATGAATGCATGTATTAATAAGTCCATCAATAGAGCTTTCCTTACTAGAAATCTGCCCCATAGTGTTACATCAGAGAATTCTGTTACAGTGAACCATATTACTTGTTCTAAATGGTATACTTTAAAGCCAGAAACATTGTGTACATTTAAATAACATGCTTCACAGTTCCGAAGAAGTGGTATAAACTTTCTAGTAATACTACCTGTGGTTTCACAGCTTTTGAGTAATAGTAACGAATATTTCATGCTATGAAGACATGAAACGTGTTCATCTCAGGTGCTAAATCACCCTGAGAGAAGCTACAAAAACCCTCTTTTAAACATTTAGTAAGCAATTTGAAGGCTACAGGAATTAGATCTTCAATGGTTACTATTTTTTCTAACATTTAGAAAGATAGCAAAGTAATAGCTGTAAAATACACAGTCAGTTCTCAGTGCAAAATGGAGTGACGACTCTTACAGCTATGAGATGTCATGCTTTACTAATTAAATCTTAAACAGAATATTAGGCATGGATGCACTCCTTTTAACAGAAAGAACAGAGTGAACAAGCTTTGCAGGAAAAAAAGTCTACTGCACATTAGTGTACAAATACCTCCAAGTTTTGCTGACTGGTTACTGCACTGATATTTTCCATGGAAATTCCAGCCTCATTAGTTTTGGCACCAATTATAGACTACTTTTGGAATCCTTAACAACATCCAAAGGGTCTCTTTTAACTTCACTTCACTTTTCTGTAGTTCTTTCTACTCTTTAATGCAAGTTTCCCCCCACTCCCAACCTTCTACTTGTTTAACTGTTAAAATAAATACAAAGATGAGTCAGAACTAAGGCTCAAAGGACCACTGCTGAAGTATTTATTCCTCTTTGAGAAGTGAGAAGCTCCTCTTTTGCTCAGGTTGTACCTCTTACCACTGCTCAATATATTGTGGAGCTCTGATTGTGAGCCAACATGATCATAGGACTAAGTGATAAAAGAAGCTATTCAGAGTGTTGGCAGGAAGAATAATTCTGATGCTTTGTTTCATCTGGATCACAGGATTAGACTGCTTGGGGCTTTCTTTAACACTAGGCTGCCCATGCTGCATCACACGGAGCTGCTTTCTGACACCTTTTCTGTGCATCATGTTATTGAACATTCCCATCCAAGTCAATGGGATGACCCTTGGAGCAAGCTGCATTCTGCAACAACTAGGCACAGCAGAACCTGTCTGGTTAAAAGGGAAGATTATACCATTATGCTCCTTAGAACAGAGAGAAAGTGTGTTAAATACTGAGCCACGAATCAACAATTTACTCTTCCTGAAAACAAAACAGTCAGCACGTGTCCAGACATCAGAGGTATCATTTACACCACATTTCAAATACCAGTTGAATGATTAAGAAAAATGTTGTGACCACCTGAAGCATTTCAATCATGTTCATAGCTGCAAAACATTGGTATTAATAAGTAAGGTCTTAATAAACTGCTTGGTTAAAAATTGCTTAAATAGAGAATGAAAGTTCTGAGTACTTGAATGGGGTAAATAGACACGTGGTTTCTCTTTCTATCATTGAGAAACACAGGCTCATGCAGAGAGAAATTCATCTCCACTGTCCTAAGTACCTTCAGTTGTAACAAATGACTCTTTCAGGCATACCTATCCTTTTAAGTGAAGGGAAAGTCTATGTGATTGGCTTACTGTACTACCCAGCCTAAATTTTAGATAACTGAAGTTAGCTGAAAAAAAAAACAACAAAACAACCCAAAACCCAGACAAACAAAAAAAAAACAACAACATAACCTCTAAAGTCAACCAAGAAGCACTGCTTTGAATTATTCACTAAGATATTCTTGGCCTGGAGCAATGGCATAAACAGCAGAGAGGATGGAAATTTACTATCAGTTCTCACTTGAAAGAGATTTACTAGCTGTTTCTATTTCTGGCCTGGTCTCTCTAGAGAGGTCTGTGTGATCGCCTTGTCTGCCTCCGGCTTCCCTCTCAAAACCTCTGAATCCACTAGTTGATCAGAACAGACCAGAAAGCCAGGCATGTCAAAGGATATTTAAACTTCCTGAAAGTGTTGTGAAAATAAGGAGCCGGGCAGAAAAGAAATACCCTCTATAAGGCTTGAGAGAAAAAGATTCGTGCTATTCATGACATTCTCCCATGAGGATTCTCTAATCTTTACCCACATCCAGTCTCAGGAAAACTTATTGCAAGTTTCAGCTGAAGCCTTCACAAAAACAAACAAAAAACTAAAATAATAAGTAAACCACGGTCACCCACCCCAAGACCCCCAGCATCATTACTCCCTGTGCTTGTATAGGCATGGCGTCCCTGAACTGACAAATGTCAGAACTCAGCCAGATAAGAACCTGAGCTACTTGATCCCATTTGAAAGATGCTCCAGTTCTGAGAAAGAATTTGGATTGAATCACCTCCAGAAGTCTCTCCCAACTTAAATCCTCCCGCAATGGTACCATTTTTTCTGTGATTAGGTAGAATTTATCCGACTGATTTCTGGAATCTCTATTTTAAAAATGACTCAAGGCAGATCACTTTCAGAGAGAAATTTTTGAGAATTACTAAACCAAGTGATTTATTTTTTCAATTTCAAGGAAATTTCAACTGCCATGAAACCCGCGATGAAGGTAAAACAAGACAGACTTCTTCCGTATCCTCTCTACCACAAGTGCCCATTGACACAGACTTCTTAGCTTTTTTACACAGCCATTTCCCAAGCTGAGAAGGAAGGGACAGTAAAGAGAAACATTGTGGGAAAAATCTGACACCTATTTTCAGCCATTTAACTTCACATAGAGCTAGAATACTCGATTCATCAAAGCATGAGCATAGCAGAGAAAGCAGACTAATGACTCTTCATCCAATAAAGAATAAACTGCTACATTCCCACTGTGTATTAATCACATAGTTATTTCTTGAATCAACTCCGATTGATTAAACTTCTTTAATTAACTGATTTCAGCTCGTCTGGTTTATTAGCATCTGTATTAACCAGCTGGGGCCCTAGAACATCTGCTGCTCTTGCCTGACTCGTTCCTGGAAACTCAGCCTCACTGTCTGCTACAAGTATTTCTCAGATTTCTTATAAAACCTTCAGATTCTCCCAATGTTCTCTTAAGATCTATGGTAGCTAGAAGCTCGTTTTTCTTCATGTATTATTTAATGCAGTCACACAGCACAGCTGACTACACTTCTCTCATTCAGTATGCTGAAAGAGAAATCAGGGGTAAGGCTTCTCAAAGATTGACAGCTCTGCTCATCTTCCTTAACGGGAGACATGGAGTTCAGGTTTGTGCCTGGTCAGATATTTTCATTTTCTAGTTCCTGATGGTCACAACAACTCACCAAGTGCAAATATTTACAACCAGGAGTAGGTGTTAGCAGCAGATGGAGGGTGAAAGATGAAGCATTTATCTGCACCCATATAATTAGTGTGTTACTCTAGGGCCCCTTACCAAGCACCTGCCTGCATGCATTATGCATGCAGATATTGTCTACTGTGTTCATTTACCAGTATATTAAAAATACATAATGCTTTCATGTGCAAATGGGGAAAAAAAAAATCATTCTTAAATTTCCTCCAAAGTTCTGAATGTTACATGGTCATAAAGGATAATACGAGTCAACACATTTTATGTTAAACTGAAAAACAAGATATCCAAGCACCATAACCTCAGTACACTCTCTACATATTGGATATGGAATTTGTTCCGCAAAAAATCAGCTGGGAGTTTTCTTGTATTATACTAAAAAATATGATCTTTAATTGATTTCATTTATGTTAAATAGCTCAGATTTTTATACATTTAAACCAGTTATTATGAAGGTTTGCTTATAGCCATATGAGCTGTGCAGTTCATTTCTTTTGAAAGGACTGACTCAAGATGTTGGGAGTGTGGGTAGGTGAGAACTTTCAAGAATACAAGTCGATGTCCATTAACAGACAGTACTTCACACCACATTGAGCTCCAGTAAGATAAAAGGCTTAGAGGTTTCACTGTATAATAAAAAAAATAAATAAATGTCAGGTCAGCAAAAGAAATAACTATTTAGAAAGAGAAATCTGTCTTTAAATTCCCAAAGCCCATCCCACACAGAAGAATCACCATCATATTGGACAGAAACATTACCACAGGCAAGAGTGGGGGATGGGGAATGAGCACAAGCAATAGTCTTCCTTAAAGAAATATTTATCTTAAAGTAATTTAAGATAATTTTAATCTTTGACTTTCAAAACTGCTGAACCAGTCAGTTCTATTTCATGTTTAGCATCATACTATTAAACTAAGTCAAAAGTTTCTGTGGTTACTATCAGATGAAATGAGCTAATTTCCCCTGAGAACTGGCTACACTGACCAGATGTCCTCGGACAGCTACTCCCCAGAAGGAGCAGGAACAGCACATGTGATGCCTCCTCTGTTACTATGGAGATGAGTTTTCCCATCCACTATGCAGCCGGGCTCATAGTAGCTACCAGCTGTTGTCTCGACCAGTACTCCATCAGGAGAGACCAAGGGAAAAAGGTGGGAGACTTAGGATCGAATTTCTCCCAGCACTAGACCTCAAACTTTAACCACAGCGTCCAACCTTCAATCTTCTCAGCTCAGCTCATTGCTATTGTTCAGAGCTACCTTCTAGTGCCTCCTCTGCTGTTTTTACAGGCTCGTAATAAGGCTGTGGCAGCACTCAACCGTTTGGTTTAATGTGTTCAATTGCAGTGTTGGCAACTAAGGCTTCCCCAGCACATGCTTCTAGCCCAAGTTTCCCATCTCAATGGTTTTATGAGCTTAAATTTAAATCTCCAATAGTAACCCATTTCAGGTTCCTCACATTATTCTCACCCCATACTTTCAAAGAAAAACTTTGTGGATTAATGACTCCCCATCCTTCCTGCAAGGCCGGTTAATGCCTCAGATTCCTGTTGCTTTTTAACTCCTATGGAACTTTAATCCGTCTCTGACCATGCTGATGAGCCGCAGAGAAACAACACCGGTGAGGATTTTCATTCTTGCATTTTCTTTTTGAATGCAGCCAAGTTCAAATGTCTAATTATAACTTTGCAGAGTTAATGATCAATTTAACAAAGGCCTTAGAGTATCTTTGAAGTCATAAAAACAAGCCAAAGGGGGGTTAAAACGTTAACTGCATGGGGAGCCTACATACAGAGCTTTCTTAGGATTATCTCTCTCACTTAACAACAGCGAGTCATTTCGGAATACTTTCAGCAACCCCATGGCTTGATCTGGTTGCCATATAGCACTAAATTCTACGTGGTGTTTATTTTATAGCTCTGAGCAACTCCAAGCATTACCCTATTAATTCAAGCATGTTTAATTCAATGTCTCTCAACTACTCAGTCATGCCTTTTCCTAACTTTTAAACAACTACAGAAAGGTACAAATTGTTACCACATTTTACCTAACAGGCACTAATCACTTAGGTTAGAGGTACAACATTAGGAGGGTATATATTAAGACAGCTACAATTCATATTCACTTAAATATATGACATGCAGCCTCCGCTTCTGCTTAAGATGCATATTTTTTCCCACTTATCACACTAGCTGAATATGCCTTCAGAGGTACATAGCCTGTGTTGATGTCAATGAGCTATAAATACACATCAGAGGACATACAGTGACCTGTTTACTTTTCAACCATTCACATGTAGCCACTCATATTTTGTATATATTGTAATGCTGAATCAGCATGTCCAAAAATAACAATAAGGTCATGCTCACCCTGAAGCACTTGCCCAGAAAAAGCAGTCAGGCTCCTCCCTTTTACAGGACTTACGATAGTCAGCATCATCAGATATTTTGCAGAGGTTTCTTTTCCCTACCCCAGGTACCAAACAGAAGTGAAGATGAAAGCCATTAACCTGCTGATAAAAGGTTAAGCAAGGAGTCACAGGACAGCAGGGGAGTTATACATGAGTAGGCACTGTTGCTTCCCAAAGTCAGGAGAAAGGGAAAAACCAAAACCCACCACCTCCAACTGTCTTCATGTCTCCCTTGCGCTTGAGCACAGGACTGAACATTTTTTCCCTTTAATCTTATATTTGGAAAAATTTCCACAGCAAGAATAAGAAACAATCTCTAGAGCTGGGCACCACAAGAGAAATATTTTACAGGTTTGACCAATCAATTAAACAGCCACCCCAAGGGCTTACACAAAGTGACAGGATTGCAATGAAGAATTTCTAGGCACACAAGGAATTCTATGTGGGCTTTATAAACAAGGAAAACTTGTGTACTTTTCTTTTCCCAGAGCTGCAATTATAGACTATGATAATTGTAAGGTGAAATCTAGGATAAGTTGGATAAATTACATCACCGAAAATTAACAACTCCTCCCTTGATAAGCCAGTGTAATCAGATTTCCTTCCAGAGTTCCCGAAAGATTGTATCTTACAGCTTTCTTAATTTAAATCCAGCTTTCCTAGACCTTATCTGTGTGGCAATTTCCACTGCATGGCGAGTTTGTCCATGACATCCAGGTACTTCGTATTATAGCCTTGCCACAGCAAAGACTTCTAAAGATCACTTACACTCTGAAAAAATATAAAGCAATAAATTGAGAGTAGTTTGCATCATGCTAAACAATGCCTTCACTGGGAACAGCTGGGAACAAGGCTGCAGCAACCAGAACATGGAGTGAGCTTCTCACGTTTGGAGGAGTTCAAACAAACTCTGATTCTTTCTTGACCTGATCAGAGTACTTGTATTCCATAGAAGTGAAATGATAATTTTTGTTTCATTTTTAAAGCAAAAGAACTCCCACAATAAATGGTATTTTGATTTCAGATCACAGCCATTCCTATTGTCCTTTAAAACTGTATATAAAACATACTGGAACACCAGTACAAGACCACTTTTCTGGAAATAAAATATAACTGACATATTAAAGAGATATTTAATTTGTTTGCTTCAGCATGTTCTGAAAGCATAAGAAAGCATTTTGTTGAAATCAGAAAACAAAAAACAACCATGCTTACTAGCTCTTCTGAGGAAGTACAGGACCTTGAAATCTGAAGGTACATCACAAGGCACATGTATTGGTTGATACAGCTACATAATGGCTACCAGTGTTCACTTCAGCTTGCGATGAATTTTTTGTAAAAAATTTTGTAAGCATTTCAGTAGTTCAGCAGCCCTTATAATAGCACTGAAAATGATGTAAGCACTCAATAAATTTGTTCAACTGTGAAGAAAGTTAGATTATTTAAGCATTAGCTACATCAGAGAGATGGTGCTGGCAGGATGCTCATCAACTGACACCTCTTAACCCATGCCAGGAAGACTCATCCATTGGAGGCTTCAGAAGCTTCTATTTTATTTCAGAAATGCAACCACACCTGTATTCATTCTATATCACGTCATGCTCTGCTCTATCCAGAAACCTGAGCAGGACACTGAAGCACCTCCTGATACCTACTAAGACCTCAACTATGATGTCTTGGCCTCATGTGAGATGGCACACATTCACACTTGAGCCTCAAACAAAAGCAGCACTCAGGTTCCTGAAAACTATGAAAAATGAACTAAAAAAAAAAAAATGCACAAACAAGCAAGAGCTTTGTAGGAGAACAGTGACTTGTTTTCTACAAGATGCAATAGCAGGGTTAAGCGTGAGTGCATGTCAGCTCTTTAGTAGGTGATGAAGTTCTCATTCTAGTATAGTAGATTAGGCTGGGACCCATACAAGTTTAAAACAATGATCTGGACTATGAAGAAGAACAGCAACATAAAACCTGACCACTTCTGTTATGGGAACAGTGCATCTTTGCATCTGTTGATGTCAGACTCAACAGAAATTACTGAAACAGCATCATAGACCATGGCTCAAAGGGTTTCTGGGTTGTTTTTTCCAATACTTCACTCTCAAATCCTACTTGTCAGCACTGATTATTTAAAAGTGAGTATTGGAACTCTACATTAATACAGAATTCCCAAAGCACTCATTGCATGGCTGTCATTTCTAATAGATTCAAGTAATAGCACTGCATTAGAGGCATTATATTTGGAGCAGTCCTCGTTTATTCAAAAAGCTGTTACTGATAGCTTGTCACTTTTTGTGCCATTCTACCAAGTGATTTGTATCTGGCAAGTCATCGCTTAAAAAATTTGGCATAAGAAAGCTACTTAACGTGTTTGTATTATACCAAAGGCTTCCCCCTGTTTAAAATCATCAGTTACGCCTCTGTCAAAATGAGACTTTCAAATCAGCGCAAAAGAAGCGTTAAGCAGAATGACAGCATCTCACAGGTACTGAGAAAGAGAAAACTCACAGTATGATGCTTCTAGCTGCGCACATCCATTACTTTCCTCCTGTATGTTGCAATGCACAGCTGCTCAAGTCGGTATAAACACACTACTGAAAGTTGAAATCTCCATACCAGCCAGATTCAGTATACACAGAGAGGCTAGATAACACCATTTCTCTTAAGTTTATTTCTTAAATTAATGGCTTGACTAAGTAACCGATGTATTTATTGCAAAACATGTGCTTTTACTTGCACTTACTAAAGACACTCACATTGCACCACTTTAATCTTTGATTAATCCTACCAATTTCTAAAACACATAGATATGTAACTTATAAAATCCACCTGTTTTTATTCATCACATGCCATGCACTACAGCAAGCTAGAAATAAAATGTGCTATTTAAAATGTTCCATAACAGCACATTTGTCAACGATACTAGATCAAAGCATTTGCTTTGACTGTGCCTTATTTGTTTAACTACTACTACTGCTGCTTATTTTAGTCTATACTAAAGAGTTCTGAAGATCACAGCCTGGGCAGATGCCAGAAGAATGTAGCTTTTAAACATAACCGTCTATTCAAAGAGTAAAATCAAGCTCTAACAACATAAGCAAGCAAAATTGTCATACACAGTAATTTTTCCAACGTGTTTTTTTTTTCTTTTTTAAAGGTTCAGTGGATGAAACGGGATTTAAGTAGTTTTCCTTAGAGACATTTCAGAACGCAGTAAAGAAATTCACACGCAGCTGATGCTATTGTAAGAGGTATCTCAACAGACTTAAGAGTTTTGCTTCATTATTTTGATAGCCAGAAAATTAAGTATTTCACATTGGAGTAGACTTCACTGACTTCATTATACCCTTGCTGTCTTGAGGTCAAATCTGTTGAGATATATATATATATATATAAACATCTAGTGTGTATATCTGTTTATCACATTCTCACACTTCATGGTGTTTTCTCACTTTATGGCATACTCAATAAGAAATCATCATCATTTTTCATTTAGTAATGGTCATTGATTTTGAAATGCTGAATAAGTTATTACATTCAACTCAATTATTGTTAATTGTTCTTTCTAACCTATAGAGCACACCAATACAGAAAATTGCAGAATAGGAACTACAGATGATTTAACAAAGCATTTTCATGGATACACACACTGTTCTCTGCTCAGTGATTTATGCTAAAGGAGAAAAATTAACACTAACTGCCTATCACTAAGAAACAGGAAACACATTACATATTTTTGTGTAGAAATATGTCAGTGTATTTCTTAACAATTCTTTTCAATATTCAATAATGGTGCTCCAAACCATACAGCAGTGACATGCCTCTGAAGCCCAAAACTTCACAGAAGGCTGCAATTTGATTTTAATGGCACTAAAAAAATAGAACAGGTAAATACCAAACCTGAATTTTAAGTCCCCCAAATCTGAAGTTCAGCATTTTAAATTACAAGTGAGTCTTTGTATATAGCTTGACAACAGTGCCGTAGCCACTGACGTTTTGGACTTGCAAATACATTTTCAGTTTCACCAATATTAATGGTGCAGCAGGGAGGGACAGAAGATCAAAACAAAATGTAGCTGAAAAATGCTGCTTTTTCATCTGACTTCAAGGTCTGTCATGTTTTATAGCGTTGCCATTGAAAATAATAAAATTTGTCTCTGAGAGTTGAATAAATTGTACCAGGTGAACACAGATTTCCCAGTGCAGGACCACTGAAGGTTTCAGTCCTTATAAAGGTGCTTCAAATTTCACTTGGTGAGAAACCTACAGATTATCAGGGGTAGCTCTCACCCTACAGTAGTAGTTACCTGCTCTGACTCCTTGAAACAGCCTTGACATTGAGACTCCTACTAATGCCAGCCCTAACAGCAGAACCACAGGAGAGGAAGTGAAAGCAAATATGACCCATCATTCTCAAAAGCAGCCACTGAAATAAAGGTTTCAACGTAGCTATTCTAAATGACTGCACCAATAGCACATCTCTCCTTTGCACTCACTAAAGTAATGATTGTATAGTCCTGCTTCACACAGAAGAGGGCTCCTGGCATTCCAAGAGTCAAAAGGAAACTCACAAATATTTTTGTTTCTTCTAGACAAAAACAAATCTCAAACCAGACTACTAAGAGCAAGGAACTTTGCAAACATAATAAATGCCTTCAGCTACTTAGAATACCCTGTTTATTTTTACTTCAAAGTTTTTTTTTAGACTAAATTACCTTAAAGCAAAAAGTGCAAGCAAAGTAGTTTGGCCTTTTTTTTTTTTTTTCCTTTTCTTTCCCAACTTCTTAAAATAAGCCTGTTGGTCTAGACCCACACATCACAGGCTAACATAAATAAGTGCATCTTTCATGAAATTTATTCCACAAACAGGAGCTAGACCACTTGATAGATGCAGCAGCTATACTTTAAACATTTTGGCATCCTTTCTCACCACCGTTTCCGTTTCTCTGTACCTTCCTTTTGATCTGGCTGCACCCCAGGAGTCAGTCATCCTCCCTTGGGGGTGAATGTACCGGCGTAGCTCAGCACAGCCCGATGTTTTGAGGGAAGTTTCATTCCCTCTCTGCTACTTGCTCAGGAGACTAAAGAGGTACCGCTCCAGGCTGCCTCTGTTGAGTTTTCTGTCTTGTGAATTAATACCAAAGAAGCTTATTCACAGAGGAAAAGAGAGGGAAAGCATATGAGAAGAAACAACCTATTGATTAGGCAGTTCAGACCTAAGTCTGAACTGTTAGCAGGTACTTTGCTACCTGCTAGAACAGAGATTAGCTTTGGGGAAAAGCCTCTCAAGTCCAGTCCACCTACTGCTTTTATTCTTCAATACTTAAGTCTCTATTATATTTGGGCTCAAAGCACTGAGGTGCTCTCATTCATAACCAACACCTAAGCAGCACACACAGCTTATGGCACAACAGCACAGAAGCACATCCTAGGAAGCTTGCAGGACACAGAAGGTAGAGAGATACGTCATTTTTTCTGCCTCTCTAAAGGATGGGCTTGCCTGCTTTCTTCCACGGTCTTCCCAGTTAGGAAAGCATGGAACAACTAGAGGCATATTCCCAGAAAAGCCTGGCTGCCATAGAGGCAGGCTGTACATTTTAAATGTGTTCAGTACATTAACTAATACAGATTTGTTTTGGTGGTGGTTTTCTTTTGTTTGCTTGCTTTTTTTAAATAAGAACCAACTTTGTCAGACAGCTTGAGAACCCACGTATATACTCTTAGATAGGGTTTAAATCTTTCCTGCTGTTACCTCACAGCTCCATGGAAGCATTAGCCTTCATTTTGTAAAACGCTAAAGGAGACTGAAGCACACTGCTTTAGAATTGCCCCACAAGATAAGAAGCTGTATGCTGATCTCTGAGACATGCTCAATCATAATCCCACAACCTTCTGCTTTACTGTGTGTTTTCTGGCTTTTGAAGAGGGAACAATGAATCTAACAGTCTAGTGAGGTTTAACAAGTGAAACAATTAAAACAAAATTCTCTTGGGAAAAGGCTTATCTGGTGACATCAGCAGCACTGGTGACTGACCCCTAGGGAAATGGGACAGTCATACACAGATGGGAAATAGCTGGGAAGAAACTACATGGAAGCATTGAAACACTAGACCCTACCCTAGTGGCTGAAAACTCAAGTGCGAGGTCCAGATGCTAAAGTCTGAATGTGTTAGCATCATTGTTAGGGAATTGATACTAAGTGACAGATAGATTGTATTACATAAAGTTCAATTTCTGGCTGCCCACAATGTCTCCTAATTCAAACAAAGGCCTGACGGGATACCGACAATAAATAAATCAAAGTAAAACACACACTGCTTTGAAACTTTAGCCTTGCACCCAGTGACATTACAATATGCCCGTTTCTTAAAAGGATTGCTTGATACTTTACCAAAGCAACTGAAAATTATTGATTTCCTGTGTTGTGAGCTGAGATGGTGAAAAAAAAACTTAGATTACAAATAAAAAGCCTTCTTTGTTCCGTATATCACTTCCACTATGCTGGTCAGTCAGATGCCATTGTTTTTCCTTCTAGTCCCACATCACATGGACATTATCTTACTGGGAAATAAAACAAAATGAGAAGACAAAAAATAGTTTCCAAGGTTTTACAGTTTGTTTTCAGCCTTGTATCTAAGAACAAGAAGGAAACCAGTAGCATTTTCAAATGCCCCGCACTAGTTTTGCTTTCTTATTTTTGTTTTTAAAAGTTCCCAATTCTTTTGGTTTGGAAGCCTCTTGGGATAGAGGCCGGAACTAGTATTTATATAAAAGTGATTAAAGGACATTTTAATTCAAAAAAGATGACATGCTTCATTAGCTGCCTTTTTTATGATGACTTTGTTCCAGCTTTTAATCAACAATATCTATACGCAGCGCTAGTTCCAGCCAATGTCTCTCTGCTGGCCTTGAACTGCAGAATGCTGTAGGTTGTGAGCAGCACAGATCAAGGAAGCCTGAATTGAAGGAAAGGATGCTCCCTGCCACTGCACCAAAAGCGTGCAAGAGTCATCTCTGTCCTGTTGTAGACAGCAGACAAGTGACACAATACAAGCAAACTAATGGGAAAACCTAAATAAGCATCCAGAAAGGCAGTGCAAGTTTCATACAATTCTAAAAGGGCAGAAGCCCTCCACATTTGAATTGACTTTGGCTTTTTGAATGTTTGGACTCCACTGGCCTTGTGAACTGCTTCAACTGGCAATGGTTTAAGTTCCAGGTAAGAGAAGGAATGACAGAAGATGCAGTTCCACAATGAATGACATCTGCAGTTCAGTAAGGAATTTCAATACTCAAGAAGTCACTTTTCCAAGAGTGACAGAATGGGAACGTCAAGATCATACACTTCTACCCTAATCCAAGCTACTTAGGATTTCTTCTACCACATCTTGCATCTTTGCCTAAAGCTTTTTCTGACAGTCTTCATAACCTTGCCCCACCTCTCTACAGAAACTAGTTTTTATAAGCAAAGATCTTCATCTCAACAACTCCTTAAAAGACCTACCTGTTAGGTACTTTGTCAAGACATAGAGCAAAAAGAAAGAACTGTTGACAGGAACAGACAACTCTAACTGAGGTAATGCTCATCAGAAAGAAACATTTCTACTGCCTGTTCTATTGCTCACTATTCACAGTGCTCTCCCTTCTCCTGCATTTCTACGCTATTCTATGCCTAAAGAGGCACAGCCAGAATTGTCTCCCACTTCCTACCTGCTACTTTCCAGATGCATAGCCTTGATTTATATATTCACAGGAAACCTGCAGAACTATTGCGCCGAAGATTTCTCATATTAAGACATTAAAATCCAGTTCTCTGACTTAGCAGAGATTTTAAATCCCAAGAGATATGTATTTGAATTAGTAGATTTTCCCTCTCCTTGCCAAAACACACAAGTAACATCACAGTGAAAAGGGATTCAAAAGAAAAGGCCTTACCCTATCTATGCCTTTATAAATGCTAGTCTCACCTTTTCAAACACGAGCTAATTGCAGCTACAAGATCAGAGAAAATTAGCAAGTTAGATGCAGATAACAGTTATTACGTATCTACGAAGACAGGATTTGGTTTTAGAAATCTCTCTCTCCCCACATAAGCCATGAAACAAACAAAACCATCTAAAACAGTCCCTTGTGTCCAAACACTTCGGGACCAGAGTGTGGTTCTTTTTCAAAACCAGAATAAGCACTTCAAAAAGTTTTCTCTTAACAGCCTCGCTCACGTTTCAGAACTACAGCTTGTTAACCTTGAAAAAGCATATTTGTTTGGGGATTCACCTCTTGGCAGAAGGGTGACCATGTACATTTCTGTGTCACTCGAAGAAGCACAGCTGAGCTTCTTCACCTCTGCTTCTCAAAAGCCATTAACCTGATGTATAAATTTATACATATACAGAAAAGACAAGGGAGTTTCATGCATTGCTATTCTACTTGAAAACAATTTTCCAGCATTTTAACATTTTCCTAGTTTTATAAGAATTCCTATCAAAGTAGCATAATAGTGTTTACAGCTGCAAACCATGTTCTGTTTTCAAGGTCCATAAAATCCTAGATCTATTTCTATACTACTGTATCGCAGAAGCATTTATGAGTATGTATTAGCAGCAAGTTTAACACTGTCTACAATGCAGTCAGTACACTGCCCTAATTTTCTTACATTTTTCCTTGCAGATGAGATAGGAACTCATTGCACTTCTGGTTCAGAATTTGGAATAAAGGAAGCACTTTTTCTTTACATCCCTTTAAAGTTTGTTTGCCTTAAAAAGACATATGATTCACAATACTTAAAGGTTTAAATGTTCCACTAATGAACCGGATCCTAACATGTAAAAGTTTTTAAGCATGAAAATATATGTTGTAATGACTGAAAAATGCACTTGGGTCCAAGTAGCTTTTTATTTGAGCATACTAGGGGTTATTAAGGCATGTTGTTATCTCAGGTCTAGCCTACCACTGTACTGGGTAGAAACGTGTGTTCTTCTGGCTTGGTTTTTCTTTTTCTTTTTCTTTTTTTTTTTTTTTTTTCCCTTTATCAAAATAGTTACAGTAATTCAAACTCAAATATTCCTGTTATTGTATTAATAGTAACGATGACATAATAGTCCAATTATACCCCTCAGGACTAGGTTACACTGACGCATGCAACCATGTGCTTATAGTCACTTCAAAGACAGTAAGAGAGATGGAAAATATTAATTACCACACCCGACTCCTCTTGACTACACCTCTCATCCTGGAGATAACCACCCACAAAGCTGAACAGCGGTAACTAGTTATTAAAGTGCTCATAGCCCTCTCCTTAACAAAATTAAACTTGTTTTAATCTTCTCTGGTGTTAAGCAAAGCCTTCTGGGTCAACCAGATACTGCAGAACTATGAGAGCAAATGCTGAGCAACCCAATTCTGGGCAAAGTTAAAGCCCATTGAGGGGCAGTAGAGAAGAGGTAGCAGACGATTGCTGCTCAAGAGCAGCTTAGACACAGACATGCTTATGCAACCCTACCTACTTCCCTGGCTGTCCTAGATGAGTCTGAACAAAGCAGCTTTTGTTTGCAGACACAGCCCGGATGCCAATTCAAGTTCAATAACTGGCTCTAGTTTACAGTAGACATGCCCAAACCTATAGGATAAAACTAATTGCAATCAAGTCAGTCTCAATCAGCATTCAAGGCCGATATCTTGCTGTCCTTCTGCAAAACAGATACAAAGAACATAAAATGCTACTTAACTATTCAGTCAAATCAATACAAGAAAGGCACAGAGCTAAGCATGTGAAACAAGGGTCAAAATCTCAACTGTCATATTGAAAAAGATCTCACAGAAACAAGTTCTAAGTTAAGAAATGAGACAAAAAATTTTAAATGTCTTTTTTTGTTGTTGTTGTTGTTTTCAGTGTAATGATTGCTGAGGCCCATCATGGATTCTGAGCACTCAGAGCAGACCCTAACTGGTACTTGGGTAAGATTATTCTCTCTCTGCTTCAGTGCCCAGTTGTGCGAGAGGCTATTCATGCTTCCTTCAGAGGCTATTCGTGCTTCCTTCCGCTCACCTTTTCACCACTTTGCCTGTTTAGACTGCAAGTCCTATAAAGGTAAGAACTATCTTTTAGAGCATGTTGGCACTCTGCTAGGTGCAATACTTAATCTTGCAGGCAGGGTCCTTTGAAAGGAGTGTAATGTAAATAATATATTTTCTCTGAAGAATAGAGCACAAGTCTGCTTGCAAATTGTGTTGCAGATAAAGTTTCCATCACACTTTTAACTATCAAAAGCTATGAAATCTTACACTGTAGTTCCACAAACATTAAGCCAGCTTTGCTGCCAAAAGAAGCAATCTCATCTGGCCAAAAAAAAGGTTAGTTTGAACACGTACAGGTTCTCCAAGGCAGTTTACAACATAGCTGCACTAGCTGCATAAATGCTTGTGTTGGCACAAGGAATGGAGCAGCAGGACCATTTCTTCAGGTGGCAGTGCCAGCTAATACAGGCTGACAACCAGTCTTGAAAGTGCAGCCCAAGTTCTCCAATGGTTTCATCTCACACAGCCAAGCTATGGTGGAAAAGCCAGGGGTCACACAATTTTACTCACAGAACTGCTAATACTCACCTTCCAAGAATGCTGCAAGGTCAAGTATGTTCATGTTGGTAAGGCATTACAGAAGTAAAATTGGTAAATGTTTAATTTTCTCTCTTTCATTTTTCCCTGCCCCAGTCACTAAGTATAAGTCAATTCAAGTTTCATATACTAAATCAGTGACTTGGAACAGCTCCTAGAAGGTAGGCGTCAAGATCCCTGCCTGCAGGACAGATGGAGGCTAGTCATTGTGGATATCTATTCTGATTTAAAACTGTTCTGCAATGTTGCCACAAAACCAGCCTCTAGAGCAGATGTCCTTTTTCATCTTTATAAGGGGAATGGCTGCAGAGGGATAAATGATGAGTAAATCAATTTCTTTGGCATGCATTCCAAGTGTAAGCACACATCCTGTCAAGCTGACAAACAACAAGAAAGAGGTTTTCTGAAAGGTACCTTAATAAGGATGTTAAAGAGATACTGGAGAGAAAAAAAGGAGGGGGAGGGAGGCTGAAAAACAGATTCTAAATGAGGACGTACATGGAAACAAGAAAACAACGCAACAAAGAAACAACAAAAGCAAAAACAAAGGCCTAGAGACCTTCAATCTTCACTTCCTGAGTTTCTTAGCTCAAAGCTACATTAAAGGATCTTTTCCCTCAATTTTAGTGCTGTTATATCTGTTAGAAAAGGTACTGCTGACACTTGCTACCTGAACAGCAAGTCATCAGAGCTACTGTGTATCCACAGCTGTCTATAGCTTCTGGAACCAGTGGCTTTTCTCAGTTAAATACTAATTAGGCCCACCTGAAAATCCAAACATCACATGGATCCACTGACAGCTGTTAGACACACTGTGCATATTTCAGCACACATCAGACAGCCCCAATGTCATTAACATACGGGAAGCCATCAAAGTGAGGAAGTACATAGCTTGCTTTCACAGACAGTGTGAGAGAGCAGGCATTTTGTTTATTTTCTTAAGTTCTTTGAAGTCCTGCTCATTCTGAGAGCTAATAGCAATTCCCATCACCTTGAAAATACATCGATGTTCGACGACTTAGGCAGAAATAACCTGCTGTAAACAATACATCAAGGCACAGGTCCCCAAAAATCAATGTGCTGGCATACCTGGGTGGTGCTGAACTTTCAAGGCTTCTCCAGCAGCTCTGTACAAATGCCAAGTTCTAAGCTCCACTACAGGATTCATTCATTTTATAAGCTGTGCAAATGCCCATGTTATGTATTACTAGCTACTGAATCAACAGCTCCCATCAACTCTTTTCACAACTCCTTTCTAATGAGAGAGAAAACACGACTGGGCTTCATGTTATAGCAAGAATGATCCTAGAAACTCCTTGTGCAAGACAAAGTCTAACTGAGCTGATGCTTCAGTCACCATGATATTATTTTATACTGTCAAAATAAATGAAATAAAAATAAATTTAAAACATTAAATGTATGGTAAATACAGCTTACAGCTACCATATATCAAACTCCTGTGCTTCCTAAGTTATCCCTAGTACAAGCAGACACTGTTCATGAAACCTTTCCTAATACGCCCTGATCTTGTTAATATTTACGCACACAGGAAGCTCCGCTGAAGTCATTATGACTACTCATATACACAGAGTTAAACACACTGCATAACTGCAAGCCTCAAGCCATAAAAACTTCACTTACAAATTTAGGACTTAGTTTGGTTGCCTATACCCATATACATTTAAAAAACAGCACAGAGTCTTGACTTTTTCTTCCCCCACCTAAAAACATGGAATAAACACTCAGTAGGGTGGAGCAGCCAGAGGCTTTACTCTATACAAATGAAATTCAGCCAGAAGAATTTTTTCAATCACTGCTAAAAATAGAAATAGGTTTTGATGCTTCTCGTATACCTATATAAAGAAATAACAGGGTGAACTCTATACCTTCTTGTTTTCTTTCTGTGGACAGGCAGGTGCTTGTCACTTTTTTTTCCATGGCTGTGGTAAGTTTCTGGTTAGTGGTCAGTGCTGATGCACCTCACTACCAAATTCAGAAGCGGGAATGTTTTTAGAAAAGGATTTCACAGGAATTTTTTTTGAGCCAGTTAATTGAAGCCAAATAATCCAATGATAAAAATAAAATTCCTAATGCATTCCATTTGTTTAAGCTGTTTTCTCTGTCCCTACTGCAGGACCCTCCTTTCTGACAAGACATTGGTACACACTGCTGCTCTGCACTCCAATTACCTGCAGTTTGTTCCAGTTTTGCCTAGCGAGGGCCACTTAAAGCAATTCAAGAGCCACCAGCTAGTGACAGCTGGCAAATTCAAACCTGTCTCAGTAGTCTATCATATGTAATCAATTGCTAATAGAACTTCAACAGACTCATCCCATTATTTTCTAGCTAATTCCCCCAGGGAAAACAAGCCAGCAAGCTTCCACTTTGAATCATGAAGCTAGTTTTGCCCTTCTCCCTCCCTCCCAACATCTCCCTTTCCCCTCCCTTTGCATCAGTTCACTGCACTGCTTCAGCTTTTCAGCTTGATATCCGTTATGTTATGTCAGCTGTTACATTACGCTTAAAACAATAGACTCCAGCTGGCTGAGGTCAGATGTGAAAACAAGGACCTAACAAAGCCATAGACCCTCCAGTTATACTGAAATTGAGATACACACTGAATGTAGCACTTAATGACAAACTACTTTCCAGACATTTGGGCAAGGCATAAAGGAAACACCTGTCACTGCAAACATTACACACTAATCCAGATAAATCCTAAATTTAAAAATCTTCCTTTTCACTGCTTGGCTCTACTATGCACCAGCATTTCACAGCTTTCATTTTTATCTTCTTTTTTTTCTTCCCCCCCCCAAGATGGAATTTGCATTCATCTTCTTGTTTGCTGAAGCACCAAATATGTCTTTAAAATATTAAATGTGTATAATTTCAAGAAAAACATCTATCGTGTTCCTTCTAGAGTTACCAAACCGATGCTCAGAGCTTGACGTGGCTTTACACCCCAGAAAGGCTTAGACAAACTTTAACTCTCACACAGAAAGCTTAACAAAAGCAAACACAAAATTTAACAGTGAATAAAACAGACTTTGAACAGAATTCATTGGAGTGCAGCTGTACTTAAAAATAAATAAATAAACAGAACACCGGTATTTGATTTGACTTATGAATGTAAACATGAGCTCTTGAGGAACAGGTGAACTGCTAACAAACCTGAAATACGTATCGCCCTATTTGTCAACATGATACACACAATACAAAAGCAATATTTCCTGATGACCATTTGGCTACTGTAGATGACATATGAAAACCTGGGACGACTTACTCAGAGTAAAGTGATAATTTGGTACTGGGTTCATTTCATACTTTGGCCAGTAATCCTATGCTGCCAGGCTGGGAGGCCACCATGTGGGAACGACATAGGCCACCAAGCCGCCAGCAGATGGCTCCAATCTATCACCATTGCTTTGTTCCAGCCTGCAATCTGTCACCAGCTCCAGGGCAAGCTTGAGGAGGGTCACACTTTCCAGAGTTTGACTCCAAGTTCAGAGTTTGAGTCCCACGAAATGCCTGGTATGTCATAGCCATCTCATTCCAGTGTGTTAGGCAGATAAATTCTGATTCCTTCACTCATCGTCACTTACAGGCAGGCTTTGCTCTTAAGTTAGTTCTGATGCACCATCACAGGAAACTCCAGAAGGCCAAGAAAAGAGATTTTTTTTTTTTTTTTTCCATAGTTCTTACAAAAGGCAGAAATGAAAATAACTATGTTTCTGCATCCAAGCCTATCTTTATCAAATGGAAGCTCCAGAGTAGCAGACTAAAATTTGAATTCAAATCTATGTATATTGCAGTCATGTATCAGAAGACTTTTCATCTCTGTAAAATTACTGCTTACTCACACCATACGATATAGGGACACTGGTAGGCTGTGTCAGTAAGTCTCCAGGTGACACCAAGCTGTGCAGCCAGTGCACCTGAGGGACAGGGTGCCATCCAGAAAGACCTAGACCAACTTCAGCAGTGAGAAATGGCCCAGAAGAACCTAATGAGGTTAAGAAAAGTCAAGTTCAAGGTCTTGTACCCAAGTTGTGGCAAACTCCGTTATCAGAACAAGCTGGAGGACAAAAGGACTGAGCACAGCCTTGCCAAAAAAAAAACACTTGAGGGTACTGGTAGATGGAAAGCTGGACATGAGCAAGCAACATGCCCTTGCAGCCCAGAAAGCCAACCGCAACCTGTGCTGCATCAAAAGAAGTGCCATCAGCAGGGCACAGGAAGTGACCCTGCCCCTCTACTCCAGTGAGACCACACCTGGAGTACTGCATCCAGATATGGAGTCCTCAGTAGAGGAGAAATGTGGACCTGTTGGAGTACATCCAGGGGAAGGCCAAGGGGTGGAACACTTCTCCTACAAAGATGGGATGAGAGAGCTGGGGATGTTCAGAATGGAGGAGAGAAGGTTCAAGGGACACCTGATAGTGGCCTTTTGGTATCTAAAGGGAGTTCTATAAGAAAGAGGGGGACATATTTTTCAGCATGATCTATGTCAACAGAACAAGGGAAAATGATTACAAACTAGAAAGGGGGAGATTTAGATTGGATATAAGAAAAACAGCAGTTTATGATAGGGGTAGTGAAGGACAGGCACAGGTTGCCTAGAGAGGTGGTAAATGCCCTGCTCCTAAAAACACCCAAGGTGAGGCTGGACAGGGCTCTGAGCACCTGATCTAGTGCAGGTAGATCCCCTGTTCATTGCAGGGGAGTTTGACTTGATGACTTTTAAAGGTCCCTTTCAGTTCAAACAATTCCATGATTTTATACAGATCTTAAAATCAATTTTCAGTGTTAACACTATCAAACTTTAGCCAAATAATTTTTTCACTGCTGAAAAGGAAACATTTCAGGTGATGGCAAGAGCATAGCTGGAAGGATGCAATCATATTGGAAATCTTTCAGTAGGCTTAGAAATTATCTATTTCGTTCTCCATACAAATACGCCCAATTCATCTCAGTGAAAGCTTTAATTGTTCCTTACAGCCATCCACATGATGAGAAATCAGGTAGGCCAAACAGCATGAACTTTGTGGCTACAGCCACAAAGTGGTTAGAGTTGTCTCTGGCAGCAACATTTACACAGCCCTTCTCTTCAAGCCCTATCTCCCAGTAGAATGTTTTTTTTATTACTCGTATAAAGTTCCATGTGAAAAGCCATCTCTTTATTAATAGTTCACTCCTTCCAAAGGATATTTTTACCTACTTCAGGACACCATCCAAGGTCTGAACTTAGCCACTCCAAATGGGACACAGCATGGTCCAATGCTGCCCTCTACAGATTTTAAAGGGAAAACTATGCCTCCCAGAACCGTTAAGAGCTTAGACTGGCAACGCATCTAAAAGGAAGAACGCTTCATCCTTCCTTTGCTGGTTTTAGCACACTCTCCTTTCATATTTCTTCTTCATTCCCTCCTGCCATACAGCTCCACCAAACAATACTAACAAGCTTTCTTTTCCTTTTTTTTCCTTTTTTTTTTTCTTTTTCTTTTTTTCTTTTTTTCTCTTTCTTTAAAGCTCATCTCACTATATTGGCTCAGTTATTTAACAGACTATCATGTTTCCACTTTACAAGCACTCTGATTTGAATCCCTTGCTCACGATGGACATTAAGCTGCATTTAAACTCAACTAAAAAATGGTCACAGCCTTCCAAAGCAAATTAATTAAAACCCTTTAACATGTCATTTACATAAAATCTACAACTTTCCTACACAGACCAAGGGAATTAACAAGGGATCGCTTTGTGATCAGCAGGAAGAATTGAAGAAGTTACCACAACTAGCAATCCAAGCCAATACAGTTGGTTGTTGCTCTGGTTTCATCTGGGACAGAGTTGATTTTCTTTACAGTGGCTGGTGTAATGCTTTGTTTTAGCTTTAGGAGAAAAACAATGTTGATAACACACCGATGTTTTAGCTGTTGCCAAGCAGTGCTATCTACAGCCGAGGACACTTCAGTTTTTCAACCTTGTGTGCTGTCCAGCCAGCAAGAGGACTGGGGGGTAATACAAGGAGCTGGGAGGGGACAGCTGACCTAAACTGACCAAAGGGATATTCCATACCATACAAAATTGCGTGGGGAAAAAAAAAAAATATATATATATATATATATAAAAGTGAGGGGAGTTGGCTGAGGGGTGTTACAGCTGCTCAGGGACTGGCTGGGCATCATTTGGCAGGTGGTGAGCAATTGATTTGCGCATCACCTATTTTGTTAATATACATATATATTATTACCATTACTTTTACTTCTCTCTTCCTTTTTCTGTCTTGGTTAATAGTATCTCAACCTATGAATTCTATTCAACCTATGAATTAATACCTCATCCTATGAATTCTAACGTTTTTTTCCATAATTCTCTCCCCCATCCCACTGGGAACAGAGGAGTAAGCAAAAGGCCTTGCGCTGTTTAGCTGCTTGCAGGGCTAAACGACTGCAATCATGCAACAAAACACTTGCATCATCCACCAGGAGGCTCAGGCACAAACAGAGCAGCAAGTAATACCTGTGATCAGAGGAAGCTCCTTGTTCCAACTACTAGGACCTAATAAGAACGGAAAGAGGGTGATTTCCATGTCTGTTCTTTCCTAAGTCTTCAAGCCACTCGCATTTGGCTAACAAAAAATGCACAGAAGGCAATCTCAAATGAAAGTTGGATTCTCAAACTTCAGCTATCAGTTGAGTGATAGAAAGGTGGTGATTCTCTGGACAAGGTTATTTGCAAGTCCTACAAAAGCAATGGTCTGAAGACAGAAGCTCATCATATGCACATCTGCTATATCTGTCGACCTTGTTCTAGGTCAGGCCAGGGGATGCTTCTGAGGCTGCCAAGTCTTTTACTTTCTGAAGTACAGTACTCTTCAGAGAGACTGCCTACATCTTTGACCCCATGCTGCAACACACAGCATGGGGAAATCCTTTACAACCACTACTCTCATTTAATTTTTCAGAGCAATGAAAATGAGAACAACTATCAATGCTCAGATTACAAGTTTCTGTCTTGGCTTCATGAACAATGAAGATAATCAGAAAAAAAAAGATGCTAGAACCACACTGAACCATTTGATCTCTGTGAGATCTTCAGAATCAAAAGCTGTTGGTATTTTTCTCAAGGCCCATAAAACAACTCAGTTAAAAAAAAAAAAAAAAAAAAAAAAAAGCCAAGGCTCATCTTCAAACAAAAGCTTATATTAAAGCAAGAAATAAAACCTGGATTTCTTATAAGCCTCAATTCTGTGCCATTTTCTCACAACCGTGGAAATTCTTTCACTGCTGATAACACAAATATTAACCACTGAAGATATTGCCTTTTTTTTTGTTGTTCTTCTGAAGCCATTTTTAATATTGAAAAAATGCTTAATCTCTTCAAGTAAGAAGTACTCTGAAGTAGGAAAGGAACTCCAAACAAGAAGCTGGAAAGTGCTTATAATTTCAGCACTAAAACATAGTCACTTTTTTTTCCTTTTTTTTTTTCTTTTTCAATATTGAAATGAGATTCCTTCACGAAAATAGCATTTTCAGGCAGACTAAATATCCCTTCGTTCAGCAGAATATTTAATCCCCTTGGATCAGGCACTTGGATTTTCTTAGATCATGCTGAGATAACAGCATTCTGCTGTGTTCTGGCACCATAAAATCCTTGCTTATGAAAATAAAAGAAAAATATGGCCTCTCTGGGAATATACATCTCTGAATGACTTTTTTCCATAGTTTAAATATTGTAGTCTCAAAATCAATTTTTTCACAGATACACCACATTCTCTTTGAGTCATGGCAAAAGCTCTCCCGCACCACTACTTTAAATGGGCCAAGTATATGTATACCCTTTAAAATGATGATCCTTACAGTGTCTTGGCTCAGACTCAGCTCTGGCTGGGCAGATGCCAACAACTAACTGCAGTTAAACCCCTCCAACAGCACCATCTAGTGAAAAACAATAAAATAAATGCATGCTAATTTAAAGAGTTTTCACTGTCTCCAATTCTCTCCTATTCTCCCATTACAGTTGCATCTAGGTATAGCTTTCATCAAGGTTCTTTGCCTTGTGAAGTGTGATGACAAGCAGAGAAAGATTCAGTAGCTAATTGTGAGCTTTTTATCTACAGCTGGAACATCCATAGGAGCACAAACTTACCCAATGGCATCTTCGGTTCTCTTATTGTTATGAAGAAGTATTAAAACAAAGGTTTTTAAAACACTCAGAAATTATTGAAAAAATAATTTATAAATTACTGAAAACCTATTTCCTGCTTTGGTAGTGGGAGATGATTTTAAAATATTTTAATACTATGAAACTGAAGAGCTAGGAAGTGCTGATATATACATATAATCTCAACATCCCTTTTAGATCTCGTTTTCATTTAATGTCTTCTATGACTATTACTGAAACAAGAAAATCTTAATATTAGGATAGAATAAGAAACTTTGTTGGGTAGACATTAATAGGAACTAGATTCTGGAGCTTAAATTTAGTTGAGGAAGGTACCACAGCTCCTTTGAAAGTCCCACCAAAGCTGGATAGAGCATCAGCCCATCCATTGCTTTGGATCAGTGGATCACTGCCAATCAATTTAAGTCTCTTTAAGGTCACTATAGTTAATCTTCAGGAAAAGAATACATTGTTAACGTGCAAAATTATTTCCATGATCTCATTTGCAAAATCAAAAGTGAAGGGTGAAGGAAAAAAAAACCCACTAGAAACAACACGTAATGGTTACATTGTCAATAGAAGTTATTTCACCGAAGCAACAGCATGACCATGAAAATATCATAGTACATCACAAAAAAAATGACTGTTTCAAGAAGATACTATCACGGTTCAAATTCATCATAGAAATTGACAGAAGCATCTACAACCACTGCTTGTGGATAAAAGGGAACCTTAAATCCATACAGAAAGAAAACCCTAAACCCTAAACCAAATAAGAAACTGGATGCAAAAATACAAGTATAGACTCCCTTTAACTAACTACACAGTTGTAATGCAGGTATTCAAACAACCTACCAGTTAGTTATAAATTAATACTGCAGACCCATCCCATAGAAAGACAAGTGGTCAACACTAATATGCTATGCTTATACTTAAATTAATATATAATATAGTATAGAAACTTCACATTTATTGAATTTATGGTTTGAAACAATAGTTTGAGTGAACATTTTCACATTAATGATATATATAACAATGATATTACTGGTGCACAGCCACCAAGAACTATTTTGAACAAACAAATGGCTAGCTAACATTTTCTCAGTACAGTGATAGTGTTTTCAGGAGTCAAATAATAGTCAAATACAAGGAAACCAATGATTCAGAAGGGGATACATCAATTACCACTGAATACAACAAATTAAGATTTCTTTTTATTATTATTTCATTTTTTGCTATAATGAAAAACATGCCTCTCAAACTTCAGAACTAAGGCTTTTGAATGAAGCCTGAACAGGCAGGACAGCAGTGCTCTTAGAACATAGCTTGATATATACCCACTCCAGCCCCAGTGAACCATAAACCTAAGGTAATAAAATGCTCATTACTGAAGGGAAGTTGCATAGGACAAAAAGAGCAAGTTGGCTTAATTCTCAAGTTAATGAAAGCATACCAGCTTACCAGTTGTGAAAGAAGACTGGATCTGAATTCCGCTTAAAGAGAAGACTTCCACTTACTCTGTTCACCTCGCACCCTGACCCCAACCTTGTTCAGGTGTCTGGTTTTCAGCATGGCTAAACAATAGATTCACACAACCAACATGAAAGATTCAAGCTTAACATAAGAATAGCTTTGAGTTGGACACAAATTGAACATCCTTAGTATAGGCTATATAGGATATGAGTTCTACCATAACTTTTGATTTTTTCTAGGGCTTTATAGACTCATTAGGCAGAAGCAGAAAGAAGCCTCTTTCTAAACCATAAAGAGCATTGTGTGTATGACATTAGTTCAGATGAGGATTTACATGATAAGAAAAAAACCATGATCACATGAATACATACCATCCAAAACAATGTCCCTGTAGCAAGAGCTGCATACTGTTCAATTGTAGAAAGCACACTGAAGATAAGGCATATCAGCACAATAAGGAAGCTGCAAAACAAACAAAATATACCCAATGTAACACAGTTTCACCAAAATCTAGAAGGAAGACAAATACTCCTTCCAACACAAATAATCTGGACACACAGAAATGACATTGGTGTTGCATTATCTTAAACACAGCTGGCAACTTGTGAGTGTTCCTACTTCACATTGTACGGCTTATTTTATCTTCAGACAAAGGGTTCTGGTGTCAGAAATTATCAAATCAAAACTGCACAAGGAAGTTAGCATTTGCCTATCTCGAAAACTACAAAAAGAAATCTCAACTAAGCCAGAACTTAACAGACTCTGCCCACAACATCTTTTACAACCACTTCCCAAAAGGCCCCAGATAAACAAAAGCTGCCATTTGAAACACACCTGAGGATATATTCCATTTTAAAACCAAATTTCAAAGCAACAATTGCACACAGAGAGAGGGAGGGAACAGAAAGGTTTGTTCCCCTGTCCAAGTGAGTCCTTCCAGAGCAGGACCTAGTTGCTACAGCATGACCAGGGACAGCCAGGGAGCTGCAGCAGGCTTAGCCCCAGGAAGCCCCATTCCCCAACTGGGAAGCAAGGCTGTGTGCCTGCTTCTTGCAGCTGCCCAGCTCTGCAGCCTCTGCCTTCAAACCCTTTCCTATCTTAGCAGCTTCAGCTGTGCCCACCACTCCCTGAGATGCTGCTTGACTTATCTGGGAAGCAAAACATTTAAGACCCAAACTGGATGCTGTCCACTGCATGCAAGCATAGGTTTCTTCCAGATCTCAAACAACATGTTCCTTTGTGAGGCATGAAGTGAGCAATGGAAAGAAATATGAGAAAACTGAGAATTTCGTCGGGTGAATCTTTTGAAAGGCTGAGAACTCAAGCAAACAAATGTGTTGCCATTATGATGTGACTGATGTTATAAGCTAGATTTCTCAGTGCCTGCTTTAGAGCACAGTTCATGCAAATCCAACACACACATACAGAGGATGTTGTGAATATATCACAAAATTGTGACGAAGCTTCAATAGTAGGGAATAATAGTAAGCATAAAAAATGAAATCAGTTAGTGATGATAAAAATTGGATGTTAATAGGATAAAATGATATACATGAGTACAAAAGACTACACTTTACACAGACAAACCACAAATTTTTAGGAGACCAATTTATCTCAAAAGCCTTCTTGTATCTAACTTTTGATCCTCTTAAGTAGAAGCAAGCTGTACCAGCAAGGCAAGAGAGCACAAGGTGAACCAGCAACTTGAAACATAACACATTTTGCCCATGTGTCCAGACCTTCTACCTATAATAGGTTCTTAGTCACTGGAACATGGACAGAAGTACTTTCAGTTACGTAGAGGCAGCTGAAGATCCCTAGACAAGAAATCTGACATACACAGAAGTGCTCATTCCACGAGTCATTTAGGATGGTGTAAGCTACCTGAAGACACTGGGCTGTCACGATACTTAGTATACTCATTAATATTAATCCCTTTGTAAAACTGTAGCCAAGCCAACACTTTATACCACGAGAGGGCACCAAAGCCAAGACTATCACATTTTTGTACTTAACCACACCTAAAGAGAAGCTAACCAGGATCAAAAATAAAAGCCTGTGTGCCTAGCTGTCAAGGAGAGAAACTAAAGGGTGAATTGTTTACCAAAACTTGTTTCTATTAAAGGAACTGAAAGCTGACTTCAGAACTCCATCAGGTGCCAGTCAGCATGCCATCCACTTCTAAGGAGTTTCTTTTCACAAGGGTGTGTTTCAATCTCACTATCTGCTTTCCAGACAAAAATGAGATGAAAAAGTAAGGCCGCTATCAAAGAAAATTCTTCTTCAGACTGTTTTTTGGAAGTTGCTTGGGACACACTTGCAGCCTCTCACATAGCAAGTACATCTCTAAAGCACTGACAGGTACTAGGGACTGCCAGATGAAAACATAATACTGTTCCTCTTTCTCTCACAAAAAGGGCATTTCCAAATGCAAACTATAAGCTCCTGAACTGATGGAAGTAACATGGGGAATGACAACTAGTGGACAAATAAAACACACCACTCATAATGGGAAAGTTGGAACAATGGCTCAGAACTCAGGGGGGGAAAAGGAAGTCTAAGCACAAGTACCATAATTTACTACAGTCTTGATAAAAGATGCCAACAAGTTAAGCAGCCAGTCATACAAACCCAAGTTTCTGAGCCAAGATGCAAGCAGCCATATAATTTGTGCTCAGCAGGGCCACATCACTTGCTACATATGGTCCATTGCTGGATTAAGGCCTTACAGACAAGCACAGACCTTACTCAAGCGAGAGTCTATGGACAGACGTACAGGCATAGCTGTTTTCTCATGCATAAGGTACTTCCATCACTGTGTTTTGGTATTATGTTCGGCAGCACACTATAGGATTCAGTAATATTTTAATCCCCATCACCTTTAAGAAGCAAATACCAACACCTTGTCAAAAATGAGGCTGCAGAGGCTCATTAAAAAGATATCCAAGAGTAGTAGTAAACCAACCCTCCTCTGTAGAAATGTATCCAAAAATTAATCAACATTTAGTAGAGAAGAAAAAGCAGCTGCTGAGCATTCCTTAGATATAAAGATAAGGGGGGAAAGGGGGGAAAGGGGGGAAAGGGGGGAAAGGGGGGAAAGGGGGGAAAGGGGGGAAAGGGGGGAAAGGGGGGAAAGGGGGGAAAGGGGGGAAAGGGGGGAAAGGGGGGAAAGGGGGGAAAGGGGGGAAAGGGGGGAAAGGGGGGAAAGGGGGGAAAGATCAAAACTGCCATATTCATTATTTTGGAGAACTGCTTTTCAGAAAGTCTCCTGAATAGTTCTACAGATATATTACATTTTATTTTTTTTTCTTCCAGTTGCCTCTTTTTTTTCCCCCCCTTATAAACAATACAACACCACAGAGATGTATTTGTGTTCCAAGTTCCTGAAGATAGCAGAGAGCCTTTTGTCACACCACCAGGCAGCCTGCAGAGCTCCTGCTCTTTGCCAAATTCCAGTCAATGGGATTCCACAGTACTTCTGAATTAAAATATACCCATAACTGCATTGCTGGATCACAGCCAGCGTATTTAGCACCATCCTAGACTGTGTTCTGTGGTTGTAACAATGGATTTATCATTCATACGGCGCTGCACAGGTTCAAATCCCTGTTTAAAAGAAGTCAAGAACCTAATCTCTACAAATCCAGAGGATTAGTTCTGCACTGAGGATAGGTGCTACACTTCATATGCAGAGGAAGAACTAACCATCACTTCTGACAAGATTTTACTGTTTCTGTATAACTCCAACAACTGATATGTTCAGCAGTACTTAAATGAGCAGGTTGGGGTTTTTTTGTTGTTGCTTTTGTTGTTTATATGAAGAGCTTTTTCTTATGGCCAAAGCTACCAATGGATATCCCATTCTTGCCATCTCACTTTAGATTTGACACAGAAAGAGTGCTGCAATAGGAGTGCAATTTTCATCTATTCTTATCTAATAAGTAAGACTTAGATAGGAGAATTTAGGTCTACATTTTCAGGCCTCCTCTCCAAACACTTTCGAGACCTGAAGGAAACACCAGTGAAGAGGAAATGGGCTGCAGAGTAAGTGATGACTTCACAAACTTTGGGGTTATGATTTATAACAAAGGAAAACAAAGCAACCACCATTAAAGCAAACAAATGAAAAGAAAAGAAACTTCTGAGGTTTCACTAACAACCTCCTGCTGCAATTGACACACCTGCATGTTCTCATCACAATCGTAAACAAGAACATTATTCTTTAGTGAGTGCAATATTGTTTTTATGGACGTACACTGCATACACAGATTAAACAGGAGAATTATAGAGCTTGTAATGATTTAAGAAATAAGAGAATAGAGGTTCTTTGTACAGTATAATTTCAGACCTCACGTGCATATGCTAGGATCCAGCACGTGGCCATACACTTTTCCTCTTCCTCCCTGGGAACTGGGGTTCTGCCATTCCTACAGCTGTGCCCTCCTGCTACAGCCTGCCACCTTTCACGTCCTCTTCCAATACCACCTCCTAAGCAGTTCTAATGTCTGTACAAGTAACTTCCTTTTCTGCTTCAGAATCAGGAGAACAAAGCATCAGAAAAAGTATGAAGCACTAGGAAGATGCAGAACACAGATTCTCAATTGTCACCTACATTAAGTTGCTGCAGCCAAACAAGCCAACAGTAGGTGAGCAGTCACGAACAGCCACAGGGACAGCATCGACTTGAGATCTCAACATTATTCTGGGGAAATGTAACTGTCAAAACTCAGAAAACTTCCCTGATTTGTGTGAGAAATGTGATTTGTTTTGTTATGTTTTCCAAGAAAGACAGACAGCTGAACATGAAATTTCTTTAAATCTAGCAGTCAAGAAAGGCACACGAGCATTTATAGGTGCATCTTCCACAAGCTGGATTGCACAGCTGTTTACATGGCCTTGCCATACATTCCCATTATCACAGAACTCTTCATAAACCTGTAGCTGAGTCCTGCCACCTGTAACCACTTCCAGCAGTAGCAGGAGAGCATGCCCCTCATCCATGCAGGCACCACATGCTTCAGGCCTCAGTCTAGACTTCTCTGCACTCAGCTACAAGCTGGCAATGTGCAGAGTGCATCTGTTCCAGAGCTTCAGTACAAACCAAGCCCAGGCTTCACACACAGCAGAAAGACCTGCATACATGTGCTTAGCCTGAGAAAGTACAGATCTTTCATCTCCCAAAACCTATTGCTCGTTTACCCTCATCTTCAACAGAGGAAACAGAGCGATGAGGGGTTCTGTTTTTCCATAAGCTCTGATCTCTCTCTCAGATTGCAGGGCCAAGCAGACCTTGCAGATGAGGAGATAGCTGAGAAGTCACTCACGGGCCTGTCCTGAGTTACCAAGCAGCATCTGCCTGTACCACAGCTTCCATATTACTTGGTGCCCTCAAAATACTTACTTTGTGGCTAACTTATATCTAACAGTGCTACATTTACACAGACCCCAGGAATTTGTACTTCTCTATGTGCCTACAAAACCACTATTTACACAGTGCGGACACTGACACAAGGCAGCAGATGGTTTCTTTTGGGCACTGCATTTCCACTGAACTACAAGGAAAGTTGTTCCTCCTCAAGCAGCCAGCACTGCTATCCTGAAACAAGCTATTCTGGCCTATCAGATTCCACAGCTGTCTTTTCAACTCTGCTTTTATCAACACTGCATACCTCGCTGGGCCATAGCCAGGAGCAGAGCTATCTCAGTACATGTCAGACGGCTAATCACTAAGCAGAAAAGCACATCCACAGACACAGGCATATAGACACTTACACAAAAGAGACTATGCAGGTAGCTGTGCATGGATCAGTTTTTGTGTATAACATTTCTACACAAGAATCACACAGCTGATAAGTAAACACAAGTAGCTAGCATGCATTGTGTTCAGAAGTACACAGAAATGCATGCAAAATGTATCAAGAGATCAAGGTGGAATTACTTTTGACTATTCCAGGACATACATCAACTTTTAGAACAGATCCAGACTAATTTTCAGTACTTCGTGGTTCCCTGCCTTCAGTTGCAAATTTCTTTTCCCCCAGATTAATCTGGTTTTACAACATTACTGTGCCTTTTCTATGGTTTGATATAGTGTGCAGAAGGTTTAATGAAAAAATTAACCAGTTAGTGAGGGGGAGCAATGCTCATTTAGTAAATGTCACAGGTGGGAGGGCTGAAAAAGCTTTACAAAATATGCCTAGTGATACAACATGGAACATTTAAAAACAAGGTCCATGAGACAAGCTAGAAGAACTCACCAGACTAATGGTCTCATATACACAAATACACCATCATCAAAACAAGTATCTAAATGTGGACAAGTTGTACTTCTTGCAGTGTTTTGTACATGCTCTCGGTGGGGGTCTTCCTATGAAAAGGGAAAAACTTGGTGGTAGACCCTAAACTAAGCTGAAACCTCCAGAACATTTAATGGATAAGAATTGAGATTGAAAATTTAAAATGCTACAAATCCAACTTGAGATCTGCCACTACAGAAAGGGGATCAGCATTTCCTCTGTCCAACAGGGCACAGAAGCTGACTCAAGTCTGCTGTCTCCTTTCTAACAAATTCAAGTGTTACAGCCACCAAGTCTTGAGGGCATCCAGCTATCAGTCTCTCTACATACAGGAAATATTGTTTTAGATTGTAACTGCGGTATCTGTGTTCTTTTTAGTCAGGAAGTCAATGCCTCGTTTTAGGTTATCTCATCTACTAGAGAAAATGCCAAACTTAAAACAAAACCAAAAAAAGCTTTCCATATACCAAACCAAACAACAACCAACCAGCCAACCAACAAACCCACCACCTCTTTGTCATCCTTTTATGTCTTTGGTAGCACTCTGTTTAACTCTTCTTGATTCTTTGTCACTTTAATGGCTCATATAGGCAAACTTACCATTAGTTTTTCAGATTGTGAGCACAAATGGTGTCAAAAGGACATTTTCATACAGCTTGAAAAGTGTTACTGTAGTGAAGATTCAGATGCAGAACTTCAGATAAGGCACATATTCATATAAAAAAACAATATGCAGAAGAAAACTGGAAAATTACCCTTTGAAATCTGGGCTAGAAACGTTTCACACTGCGATGGAAATATCAGATTTCCTAAAATATTTCCTACACTGTGCGAGGACAAAGATAAGACAAGAGTCAGCACACAGACTGACATGCCATTCTGTTAACCATGCTGACAGTCTTCTTGGGTTCAGATTGCCCTTCATTCCTGGTGAGTGCCCTGAAGCTTAGAAGTGCTGCAGTGGACCTCTCTCTCTCTCTCACTCTGGAGCTATTCCTTTCAGCACAAAGAACTGAATATTCCTTCAAGAACTGCTTGGAGTACCAGGCTCCTGTATCACAGCACCTGGCTCTCAGTCATCAGCCCAAGGCAGAGATTCACTCATTGCCATTAGTTCTGCTCCATTCAAGGTCAGAAATACTGTTATTTATCTTCTTGAGGATTTGTTTGTTTGTTTGTTTGCCTGGAAGGGTTTGTGTTACTACAAGTCAACACAAACCCCTAATCACTTCAAGCAGTACTGTATAATCATCTCCATGTTACAATTAGGCAAAAATTCATACTGATCTGTATCAAGTCATTGTGGCTAGGTACAAGGTCTTTCTTGCTCTTTCACTCAATTTTGAGATTGCTTGAGGTCAAGAATTCTAAAATAAGGTAGAAGCCAGGAGAACAGGCAGAATTTGTCAAATACAGGACAGATGATAGTAGACAGGGAAGAACTCTAGATCACAAATAGCACTGGCAGAGAACTAACACAAGATGGAAATTTACTTTATGGGTTCATCATCAAGGTACAAAGTCAAGTACAAATCCCAACTCGTGCTTTCAAACGCGAGATACTCAGATAAGGCTGCTTTAAACAAAATAATCAGGATTTCACTGTGCAGAGTCTGAAAAGACACTGATTCTTTAAGGACTCTAAACCACAAGAGCACAGCACAGTGTACTAAAGAAGGCCAATAGGTATTCAGTTTTGCAAGCATCAGGCATCAGAGATTCCCCCATTAAAATAAAAAAAAGGAAGAGAGGGAGGAAGAGCGAAAAAGTGTCTATGTTTGTTTTTAAAAACCAAGCAGCCTGGTGAAGATGCATGATTCAAATTAAGGAGTTCTTAATTCATCCCTATCCAAACTCTTGAAATGTGGCTGTGAACCTTCTAACTCTTGAAAGAAATTTCCTTAGCTACTGCATTAGCTGTGCTGTTCAGTCAGTTCAGCTAACTGGCTTAGGAGAGAACCATTTATCTTCTGAGTGTATATACGTTTTAATTTGACTTTGTCTAGGAAAAATGGGAAATATTAAAACAAAAAATCACCACAGCACAGAGTCAGAAGAGACCAGCAACCTACACAAACAGTAGCCAAAGGTGGCTAGTGAAAAAAATCTACAAGAATACAAGTACCTTAGTCCTAATAACAAAACAAACAACTCACCAACTCACAAAGCCAGAGGCTTAAAGCTCTGGCCCCACAGATTCCTTCTGTGGAGTTTCTTTAAGGAATCTGAATGATCTTTTTTGGCTTTGTTCTTGAGACAGGGGAAGGAAGGAGAGGTACAGCCCCTTCCCATCTTCCAGCCTCTCTACAACATGAGGTTGCATTGCAGGGGAAAGTATACTTGTACTGCTGCAGAGAAGAATGATTCCCTTCAGGAACTAGATACAACAGTTTCCTGTCCAATGAACACTTCCTCCCTTATGTCCTACATAGGTCAAGCTAGCAGAAGGATCACTATTCTCAGCTGTCACTTGCCATCAGAAAACCTCAAACAGATAAACAAAGTGTGAATACTTTGTTTGCATTACCTTAGGGCTATCAGATGGAGTTTCCTGTTAATATGTATTTGTTCCAACTGTAAGGCAAAGTACAGTTGGTGCTTCCTGAAGGAAACAATGGCATAATTTTTAACCATCTCCTTGACTTCTTGTCAAAGAAATACTATCTTCTAGCTCCGGCATGAGAACATAATTTTGTTGCACAAGGCAAATAATATACAATACATGGTAGTCTAATGCTAATAAAAACAAGTTAGCTATACAGCTAATAAGTAAGGTTTCTATCACACTTACTTGGCCCTTTTGAGAGATTAGAGTCTGTAAAAATAATTTAAATTATGGGCAGTGTACCAAAGCACAAAGGACACAATGAATCAAAAGTCATTTAGGACACAGCACCAGAATTATTGCAGGAAAGGCCTTGGCAAAGTGTATGATTGCAGTAGAAATACAAACCAGATGTCAAGGTGCTTCAAGAGGAAAGGTTAACTGCCCACAAAAGCCTTGTTATTGCATCCTGCAGCAAGGTATTGGTTCCTCTGAGAATAGGCATGGCTGAACAGGAAAAAGATGATAGGTGCGGTATAAGAAACGGGAAAAAAAATGTACGCTACATTTGAAACGAGCACATGACTTGAAATACTGACCACCAGACTGCAAAAGCTTCACCAGTACTCCTCAGACAGTTTGTTACAAGCTTCCAATATGCCTGATCACAAACAAAGCAACAAGAGCCACTGAAGGAATGAGTGCACATTCCCAGTTGGGAAAAGAAATCAACCAGTACTAAAAACCTAAACCATTTTTGCAATTGTTTTCACAGGCACATTAGACTTGACAAGATAAGAATATGTCATTGAAGTCTACAAGCGAGAATAATGTAAAACAGTGAAATCTTTTGTTATTCTTATGGTTTGACAAAACAGTACTGAACAAAAACTCATTTTCACAACATTTTTGCTTGGAATTACTCTTACTGGCCAAAAGAGCAAGGAAAACACCTTTAGGAAACAGAGATGGCATATTCTTCTCATCCTCTGATACAACCATGCTTACACTCATCCTGTAGCAGCCCATCATTCAAAGCAAGACCTTGGAATGTTTTTCAGAAGAGGTCCTCTTCTGTGCTTCACTTACAGCTCTAGCACTGTCCATTTCACAGTGAACACCAAGTTCCACCCACATTTGGTTTTAAGCATGCATTCAAGCCAAAGTGGATCTGAAGCATCATAAAAGCATGGCCTACTACACAGCCTAAAAGCCATTTGGTGTCAGTGTCAGCAGAACAGGTGGCAAACCATCATCACAAAGGGCCCTGCAGTATTCACAGCCACAAGTGCAAGCAACGCATACGCAGCAGGTAGCTTGGCTCATGAGGCCAAGGAACACTCTAAGTTACCCAGAAGCGTGGTGCCAGCAGAGAATGCTACAAAGTTTCTCTGAAGGAAACCATACCAAACATACTAAACGCTTGGGTGTTCCCAGAGGAGAATGCAGGCAGAGCTAATTTGTATTTGAGGCTCGACAACCCATACTGCTTACAAAGCGCTGCAGCCAAGGTGGGGGTCAGGCATCACACAGTATCACACAATAAGCAGACGTGGGCATGAACAAACACGAGTTGCAAGCACAGGTTTAGATAGATAAGTTGTGCACCATAGCTGAAAGTAAATATTCTGTTCTTACTGCAACAGAGAACTTTCCTTTAATTTTCATCTGATTCTGGTTTTCATTTTAGTAGGTGGAAGATAGGAGAGGTGTGTTCTGAAAACTGAGTGCTACACTAACAGCAAAACACATTTTGAAGGTGGAGTTTTCTACAGTTACCGAAGGCCGTCTAGGATCACTTACAAGAAAAGTGTAAAAACAGATTCAAGGCAGCATTTTAAATAACATAATATCCAAATACAAAAAACAGAATGCAAAAAACTTCTCTATTTTTGTGCAAAATGAAGCTTCTGAAAAACTACCAGCCACAGGCCATTACTTTGCTGTTATCAACCCAATCAGTATGTTTCCTAAATAGAATCTCACTGAAATTTACCAAAGAAAAAGCTGTTCTTATTGCCCTTCTCATTGGTTAATTACTTTCACAACAACTGTACTACAAATCACTTTCCCCAGTTATAAGGACACTGTACTGTGCCTCCTAAAATACACGCATCTGATTTGCATGCTGAAGAGGGGATGCTGCAATAGGCAAATATGTGTTCTTAGAAAACAAAAGACAGCTATTAATCAGGCAAAGAGCTGCAAGTCTCTATGAAGATACAGTGGACAAGTATGACTACACAGCTCCTGTTTGTGATTATTTGTTGTAGTGGTATAAGAGTATAACACTGCAGAAAAACAGACTCTGTCAGCTTCTCAGCTCAAAATTAGACCTTACTTAGAAAGCAGCTTCTAGCCAAGTTAGAATGGTATCCTGCCCCCCGAGAAAAAAAACAAGGTAGAAGACATGAAGCAATATCCCCACAATCTAGGAGGCAGATAGCACCCCAGTGTTGTACAACTGATCTGTTGGTGCATGAAAACTTTCAGGAACACAAATCAGGGCTTAATCCTTACATGTTCTACAAGGAAACAACTACGTTGTCAGTTCAGTGAAAATCCTCTGTGACGGGAAGTCAACATTGACATTTCTAACATAAATACACCTAGACGTAAGTATACAAATGGGGAAGAAATAATCATACTTTGAGCTACTGACCTGGATACTTACTCCGATTCATTCCCATCACAACCAAAGCAGTGTCAGAACTGAGCAACTCTGGCCTACCCCACCCAACCTCCCAAAAGCCATCCATGCTCTTTTCTCCTGATGCAACATCATCTGAAAGAGACTAACATCAGAGCCAGCAGGTAAGATAAAGACCGTGAGAAAGATTTGAAGCTGGGATAAGTACTCTCAAGCCATTTTAATTATGGCCCTCTCCTTTAATTACTTATATCTACAGTTGACAGGTGCTTTCAGAGAATTCAGTATTGCCTTCTCTTTTTAGCAAGTTGATAACAAAAAATAGGATCTTTATTAATTGATAAAAGCAGAAGAAAATGAGGCAAACTCTCAGGGTTTAAATGGAAGATTCATGGGGCTTAGAGCTTCTCTGCCTTTCCAGCCATATTCACCAAAGTACTGATTTGGGGAAAGAAAGAAAAGACCAAGTTCTATCAGGGTACTAAAAGAAAGCAGTATAACTGAGACAAAAATCCTCTTACCCTGAGAAAAAAATAATACCAAAAGAAAGTGTACAGAGCTGAATATCGGCTTCAATGCTTTGGAAACGATGGTGGCAATGTTTGAATATCACCAAGGTCCTTCCAGGTGGGTACCACAAACGCTTAAAGAATCTTAAGTATCCTTGGGTTGAAACTCCCTCTGAAGTTTGTTGTGCTGTTCTCTTTCCCTGAGCTTGAAAAGAATAGTTCCAAAGCTGCGTCATATTGAGGTTATCAGTTGATGCTTCCACTTAACATATAGTTAAATTCATCTTATTTCAAACGAAAATTAAGCATGTAAGAGCTTTCTAAATTTGGGCTTCACGTAAGACAGAATCCAGTTCAAAACTTTGTGGAAACAGCAGGTGAGAACTGTGCAATGAAATTTAGTAGAGAACATTAAGATCTCTCAATATCTCTCATGCTTCTGATATACTACAAGACAGTCTGAGGACAAGGATGCAGCACATGGGAGACATTACACTGTGTAGTCTACTATTTCAGTGTTCCCATGAACATTAAACATACAGCTCTTAAAACCAAAGTACCAAACTTACAAAGTACACAGAGAGCAAGTGCTTGCTAACAGCAAAGAATAACATTTTGAACATAGTGATCTAAGTCTGAAAGGCAAAAAAAGATAATAATTTAACATCATAACTGACTGAAATAGTAAGCAAAATGCCAAATATATACTTTAAGAACTTGGTTCAATTATATGGAGGAAAAGCTGAAGTATATCTGCAAAATTAAAATGCCAGAAATACTGAGTTTTTCAAATTCAGCACTAAAAAGAATTTTACTTAATTTAAATTTCATCAATACTCTGAGTATACAAAGTGACGTCAAGCTGCATATTGTTGCAGTTCCTGTGCTGTTGGATTTCTCAGTTGTTGCTGGGGGGGGGTGTGATTTTTGTGTGTGTGGGTTTGTTTTTTTTTGTTTTGTTTTTAAGCATCAATATATATGTAATAAAGTGTTTAGTTATTCTTCAATAAATAATAGTTATAAAAATAAATTCATAATGCATCAAGTTAAGTATAGGCATTAGTCTTTAAGAGATGCAAGCCTTGAAGGGTTCTCACTCCAGGAAGCCACAATTCCATGGCCAAGCTACCAGGAAACATAAAATGCTGATTTTCTGTCAAAGTTCAGTGCCCTTGAGATTAAGCTGCCATTTCAAGCATACGTTTAGAAAGTGTCAGTAAAATGCATCGATATGATCTGACAGCATATTAAGAACATCCATTTGAATAACATATGACCTCATGCCAAAACTATGCTTTAAGATGCTATTCTTGGCCCTAAACTACTAGACATTTTAAATATTAACAACGCTGCAGCAGCAGCCAAAACACCATGAAATTGCTGGGTCAAATACACCCATCTATATGATACTGCAGTCAGTCCACATCCTTCTGTGTATATCAACAGCTGTCAAGGTTGCCAATCATAATTTTCAATAATGCAGCCTCTTGCAGCCATTTACTTTCCATCCATCCATCCATTCATTCATTTCACCTACTTAATTTTCAGTTATGAGAATTTATTGTTTAGAACACTATCCTACAGACTGTGACAGTCATAACATTGGAGGTGGAAGGAGATGAAAGCTGATGAGATAAACACTGCACCACAGAGTCATCTGTCCCTAACACTTCACTACTTTGCTTTTTGACAAATGAAGGTTTCCATGGTTACAATGAAAACTATTAAAAATCAGCCTGACATGTTGAAGGTACTTCTGTAAGTGCATCATGATTAAATCATTGCAGTTCACGTGCATCAAGTAATCCATAGAATTATTTTGTGTAAAGGTCAGATTTCTACAGTATATTTACCGTCCATTCAATTCTTTTAAATAGATTTTCAACTTAGTGCGCTAAGCCCTTTTCAACATGTATCTACAGTTATAGATCCTAATTGCTTTTGGCTATTCAATATCTACCGACTTCTCTTTCAAGAAAAGGCTAAGTCATGCAGAGCTCAGAACTTCAGACCGGGAATTCCTTGCAGTCCACAACAGTAATTGGAGACAGTTGGGTTATTCTTTCTGTACATTAGTGACAAAATTCATCTTACAATAATTATTACTGTTATTACTGTTTTAAAAGACATTAAAGCCTTCAGAAGGTTTAGAAAACCAAAAAACACCCGTAATGCCAAAAAGCATTTGAAGAAAACTAAGCAGTACAATTTCAGTCTGAAGGATATCATTTGGTTAGGGGCATTACTGAAATGGCACCTGTGCCATTGGAGAATACTGGTGTGTTTTTTAACATGGTGTCACCTTCGTCAGTACAAACAAAAGCATTGTTCTGCTTGGAAAATCTTTGGCAGCAGATTTGGGAAAATAACAAAATATCATTAATGTGCATAGCACTTAAGGTTTGTTTCATAACCTGATGAAGCAGAATTAATTTCTTGACCAGCCTACAGGATATGCTTAATTAAAGAGAAAAAAAAAAAAAGGCTAGAAGTGTTCTGTTTCACCTTACGTACTCTTCTTTTTCCCCTCCTCAAGCAATTGTTTGGACAGATTGCTACTCTAGGCAGCCTGCAATCATACTGAACACAAGTAAGTAAACACCAGCTCAAGCCCTTGTGTTTTTATGTTTCTTAAGAGATACCATCATTTTTTAGACATTTCACAGATAATATTGTAGACATTGACAGATTTTAACCATCTGCTGCACAAAGGCCCACAAGAATTAGAAATAAAACCCATAATTTTTATGCCCAAGGCATATTCACCATAAAACAATCACTTTGAAGAGCAGACGACTTAATGCAACAGATAAACCAAAAATAAAATAAAGAATACAAAGACAGATAATTTACCAACCTTACATTTTCAGATTTCCTTTTACAGGCTCTTTTCAATACTCATCAAATGCCAACAGAAAATTATGCTATTGCAAAACCTCCTAATAATTTCTTTTCATCTCAATTCTTAACTGGGGAGAAGGGAGCAAATTCACATATCATAGAATCATAGAAAGGTGTGGGTTGAAAAGGACTACAGTGATCATCCAGTTCCAACCCTGTGGTGTGCAGGGACATCAGCCACCAGACCAGGCTGCACAGAGCCACATCCAGCCTGGCTTGAATGCCTCCAGGGACGGGGCATCCACAGCCTCCTTGGGCAACCTATTCCAGTGCATCACCACCCTCTGAGTGGTGACATCTGATCTCAAACACAAATGCATGGAAAAAAAATATTTCATAACAAAAACACATTATTTTCAGTATTTTCTGGCTCCAAATGAGACTTCATTTGAGCATGGGAAAACCTAACCCTGCAGATAAAGAAATCAGAATAGGATACATGGGCAAATTATTAGTGAAATCATGAACTCCCTCAGCAATACCACTTAACAAAGAATAACCTGTCAAGCATCTGAGCAATTATTTTGGACAGTGAGACTGAATTTTTAAAGGTGATCCACAAAGTTTTTGTGCCTTGCTCAGATTGGCACAGAAGCATGCTTCTCATTCATCTGTGCCACTTAGGCATGAGTTAAAATAACACTATCATACTCGTAGTACTGAAGGCTTCCTGAAACAGTCTCCTTTTTAACCGATAAAAATAGCATATTTGAAAAGATACTTTTGAGACCGATTCCTTTAATAATGTCAAGTTGTTGGAAAAAACTTGCTGTACTCCCATCATGACTAAAAGAAGGGAGCATAGGAATACCTTGAGGATGGAGTGTCAGAATTCAGCAATCCTGAAAGAAAAAGGGGAAGAAAAAGTTCAGTGAACAAACAAAACCTATTTGGGGTAACACAGGCCTGGAAGAAATGAGAATACTGAAGGAAGACTCCAGCAGATGGCCCCACAGCAGCAGCAGCAAGTTTTCCAAGAGCTCCGGCAGGACACCAGTATAAGTTTCCTTTGCTCAGCTAAGGCAGATCTGAAGTCTCAACTTCACTTTGATTTATCAGCACAGGTACATTTGAGAAGGCACCCTTGTTCTATTAAAAAGAGGGATATCCACACTTTATTTTATTTAAGAACAGAAACTAAGCCTGGTTTGTGTTTGTTTAAATAGATATCTATCCTTTAAACTTGAAATTTCTATGCATTTTGTTTCTATTTATCCATTCTTCTTTCTATTTTAAGCAATATAAGAAAATAATGAGTAATGAACCTCTCCTCTAACACCCATTTTGCTTTCTTTCCTTAACAATGAAAATTTCACATTTTAATAATAATAATAATAGTAATAATAAATTATCCATAGTATATTCTATTTTAGATTGCACGTTTTTTTTCACTGAAATATTTTGCAATAGAAATCCTGATCTTGCCCTGCAGCAGCCACTGAACATCTACTTCTTTCTCTAGGACTAAAAAGCATCAAACCATTGTAAAAACTATTTTAGGCAGACAGTTGCCAATCACATCAGTTCAGAAGGAGGGTAGTACATGTATTTCATTGCATGTAATTGCACACAATGTTGTGTCTAAGTACTCTTAAGAAACACTGAAATTATGTCTTCTACCAGAAGATCAAAGTAAAAGCCACATAATCAAAAGTAATCTATTCTGGTTAAAAATTGCTGCACTTTGAAATTGAACTTCCAGGTCAATCAAAAATACCTGCCTTAAATTTACTCCTTCAGAAATCTCATTTCATTAATCACAACTGAAAAGCAAACTGGCCTTACTCCATTGTCAGGAAGGCATATCTGACCCTAAGCAGTTTTGATGATTAAAGAAATTGCTGCTTAAAAAAAATAATAAAAAGAATCAGATTTTTTCAAGTTTTTCAAAACGTGATGACAATATCAAGATGCTGCCACATCACTTGGTTTGTTATCTCTGAGGGTTGCTCCAAAAGCAATGCCTCCTGTTTGATGATGTTGGCCCACAATGTCAGAGGTAGATGCTGGTGGTACAGCAGTAGAGGTTGAACCTTCCCACCAACATTCCATGACATGTAGTTGTTGTGCAACAGATGGCAGCAGAGAGGCAGACCAACAAAATGGCATCTAACATGAACTACTATGAAGCAATGGTGTGTCAATCAGATTCCTCTGTTCACCTCCTGATATTCATTGACACTTCCTGGATGTTTCTGGAAACCAGCCAGTGGCCGTAAGCACAGTAAGGATGTGGATGGCCACGCAGATTTTTTTACAGGGCTGATGTGCACGTTCTTCTTCATCAACAACAAAATGCATAGCTAGGGGTGATGACTGTTGAAAAATGGCGTTTTGTAGCTGGGAATTTGTTCTATCATGCAGTGTTCTTGCACTCTTTGTAATTCACACTTACTTAGTCTGGTATTTCTGTTAATGTTATAACCACCACAACTTAGTTTATTGATATGGTATCACAAGGAGGCTCAGCAGAGAATGTTGTTTCCACCATTAGCAGCCACAAGGTAGTTCATTATCTTCTATTCATGAAGAATCACTGAACATTTGCAGGGATAGCATGCATTATTTGATCACGTAACAACAGTGGGAGGTGGGGAAGGAAAAGAAAGGATGCTGTCTACCTCCAAAGCGCATACAGTCTTCCACTGCAATAACCTATGTAGCAATTTGTCTTCATTTTGTTAGCAAAGACAAATGAACAGCAAAGTGATTAAGTGACTTGCACAAGGTCATATCACAAGTCTAATACAGAGCTGAGGATAGATCTCAAGGACCTGGCTCCTTGCAGGGAATTTAACACCATAATCTCCACACATTGGCTGGACCAGCTCTACACACCAAAGAAACCAGTAAGCAAGGGAGCCTCCTGCATTTGTCTTGTGTGACCTGCATTTAGGTTAGCATTCCCAGCCACTCAACAATTCTAATGGCAAGTGCTGCCAAGCACTGATGCTACCGATGTTTCTTGTCAGCAGGGACAGCAGGGACAAAAACAGCAGCATCCCAACAATTTGACACACTTACCAGATTGTCAGCATCCTATCTGGTGCTGAGCACCCACTCTGTTCATGGGTGTCAGGAGGAAGCCTGATGAACTACAATGACTGTCAGAAAAACCTCAAGCCAGTTCTCCTGCACCTCTGCCACCCTCTTCCTCTGTCTTCTACTCCCAAGAGCAGAAGGACATGATGGCAGAAGGACTGAAATGACTTTGACCACACCAAAGGTTCCCACCCTTGTTTTTAATCTCTGAATTTTCCTTTCTTATAGTAAACATCACTGACACTTCCCACAATGTAACATTAATTACAGGCCGTGATTTCTCCTCAAACTGCTTAACTACTGTATGTCATAACAGCTAGGATATATAACTGTTTAAATAGAAGGAAATCTGCATCTTTGATAATTTCACTCAAAGGAATGAGCACAGAAAGCACATTCAGGCATTGAGTAAATGATAAATAAGAGTGGATAAGATGAAGGCCTTTTGGGTTTAACCCAAAGTTGCGTAGCTTATCTCTAAACTGAGAAGACCACTGCTAATGCTACATAAACAGCAGCAGGAGAAAATCAAAGAAATTAGCCTCCAAAATACCAGAGGTGTACTAACTTCACAAAGGCGCTGCATAAGTCCACTGTTTGATTCAGCACTTGATGTAAGCAAAAAGTGATCTCCACTTCCACAAAGATGGAGTCACATCACTGCAGAAGGAACAGACAGATCCCCTTCTTCTCTGTAGAAGATAGATCTTCATATGAGAGTTCTGCACTAGAACAAATTCATTCCAACTTTAAGACAGTCAACAGCCATTTTGTTGTCTTTTTCTATTTACTTACTTTTAATTTAAGATCTTCAAAGTTGTATAAAGAACTCAAGAGTTAGTGTGGAACATGAAAGGTGTTTACTTCAAGTAAACAATTGGAAGGTTTGCTTTTTTCTAACTTTAGTTAGGGAGAAGAGGCATGAGAAGGGACTGAAGCTAATGCACTAGCTAAGATTCGGGTATTTTACCAGATTCAGCAATGAAGCCATCTCTGACACAAAACCAAGGTAAAACAAATGCAGATTAACCTCTGGTTGTGCACTTCAGAGAGAAAGACAGAATGACTGACAGTCATGATAACACAGCAAATACAGCACTACAGCTTTTTAATAACACCATGCAGAAACAATACAGAGTAAATAGCCCTTGTCATCTCTACTCAGAATTAAGTTCAAGACTCGTTTTTTTGTGTGTTGAAGGTTGGATGGAAAGCAACATTAAGGACTTCAATCATACCAATGGTTGCATTAAAGATTAAGCATTACAGGATATTGTTGTATACCTCCAAAATTACATTTCAAATTCCATCACAATCAACTTGTCTTAATTTCATGAACTAGAAGATACAGATGAGTACAGGGAATTTGCATCCTATGGGAAAATTTACCTTTCCTCAGCTACATCCTTCCAGTCTTACAAACTGAAAGACAGCTGGCTGCTGGAACTGCATAAAACCTGAAAGGGTAACCACAGCAGAACCACATGCAGGCACATGCTTACATTTTTATATCACATTTCCCTTACAAGATGAAGGATTATCATATTCTCTGAAATCACAAAATGTTCTTGAAGCTTTATCTCTTGTGGTATAACACCACAACTCCCTGAACATGCCGAGAGTCAGAGTGGGTCCGGTCTGGTTACTGCTTGGGTGGGAGCCAGCTTGTAAACATCAGGTACCCTAGGTTACCAAAGCTCAGCTGGAGTTGAAACTTGGATGCAACATCAGCAGCAAACAAAGGAGCTTCTACTACTCCATTAGTAGTAAAAGACCAAACAAGAAAAACATAGGCTTATACTCAATAAGTATAAGTGACTTAGAGGCAGCAGAGACATGTGGATGAGGTACTTTCTGTTCTCTTTGTCTCAGTCTCTACCAGTAAGGTCTCCTAGGTCTCTCTGCTCAGATGTGAAGTTCAAGGATGAGCTAAACTACCAGGAAGTGAGGATGAAGTTCAGGATGCCTTGAGATTGCTCATCCCACACAAGACCAAACAGGTTGCATCTGATAGAGCTGAACTATGGTACTGTGAAGATACTTTGCCTCTCTGAAGGGCAATGGAGAAAGGGTGAAAGTACCCGACAACTGGAAAAAGCTAAATGCTACACACAGATCAAATACAAAAGAGTACAGTAGAGGCTTTTCTTTAGGCAACAGTTAGAGCTGAAAAAGTCACAGCTCACGACACTGTTCTCAGTGTCCTACTCTATTTGCTATAGCAAATTGACACAAACTGAAAGGACCCTCACCACATTACCAGGAACTCACCCTCAAAAGTCACATCCACTGAGCTACAGACACAAGGCAAGAAGCCAACAATGGAGCAATCAGGAAAAAGGAAATCCCTTGCATCATAAGATTCATCTGCCTGAAACCATCTGGAAATTGACTCTTCAGGATATAAAGTTCATAGGATATTTTCTAAAGAAATCCAAGCAAAAAATATTCACAAGTTTCCTGGGCTTTGACCCAGAAGACCCTCAAACTTCCTTCCCTGGTGTGATATAGTTCAGAGGACAATTTAAGAGAGAAACAAAAATTTTCCACACCAAGATAGACAGACAGCACCTTCCCCATTCGTCCCTAGCCAGTCTCACTCCATTTACTTCTTACCAAAAAGACAAAACCTGTTGTTTCGTCTCTGAGGTATTGCAATGAATCCCAAAACTCAGGGAGGAAGGCACAGGAGCCACCCCCTTCAAATCAGAGGTTGGAAGGAATACTATGAGCAGCTTATTAGCCTGCTAACATTTGGAGAACTTCAAATTTTACTAAAGTGAAAAACTCAGAATTAAAAATTAAACTTCAGAAAGAAGAAAACAGAATCAATATAATACGCTTTAACCAACATGCCTTGAAAAGCATCCAAAGAGTAAACAGGACAGACATATCAGATGAGATGTAGGGTTTAAAAATAAATAAATAAATAAATAAATAAATTGCATCAGGAATTATATAAATAATTCTTCTGGAGAAGAATACAATACAAATCCTAGCATACTGCCATGCCACAAATGTTCAAACACACACGCCTTTAGCAGCGCAAGTTACCATCAGGCCTTAAATGATAGACTTGAGGTGACTCCCTCCATCATATCTTGAGGTGTTCCACAACGTACAATGACACAATCCTGCCAAAGAAGTCCAGGGCATTTTCTGAAAAGCTTCAGCATCCAAATCCTCTCTCTATCAAGTGGTTAAAGGTAAAAACTTATTTTCTCCCCCTCTCCCCCATTTTCTAGTATTTTCACCTTACTTTTTCCATGTTATTTTTCTCCTATTCATCAGTGTTGCAAAGGCAATGAGCAAGCATGGGAAAGTATCTGCTGTAAATATTTTTCATGGCCCAGTTTTGGTGATAAAGAAAAAAAAGAAGGAAACTTCCACAAAGGAAGTGTCCTACATGGAGGATGCCCAGAACTTTACAGTGCATTTTGAACTTTAATTTGCTCTATAGGATTATTTGGGTTGTTTTTTAGAATTAGGAATTCTTCAAGACTAGTTTAAAAAATGCAGATACAACCCAAGGAGTTGTCTTGAAAAGTTCATTGTTTGGAATCAAAGAAAAGAAAATAAATCAAATGTATTCGGGATATTATTGGAACTTCCAGATAAACAACCTATTTTTGATTAATTTGGCTTTGCCTTTCACATTATGCTGCTTATTCAATCCCCTCAAACTAAACTTCATTGCACTTGCGATTCTAGGTGGAACAGTCGAATGCTCAACAGAATTCATCAGTACAACGCAAGGTTTTCTTTTACTCTATTAACCCACTGCAAAGACACTGCCCAAAGAAAAAACAACTCCGAGGAGAACAGACTCCAGCACACACTGATAAGCCACAGTTACAAGCTGAAAGATGACAGCAAACATAGGTTACTCCCCTGAATATTGGCAGCTGTAGTAGGCTCCTACTTGCAGACACAAATAGCTAAGGGCATATCACATTTACTGAGACAAAAAAAAAACAAACAAACTAAGAAACCCCTCCAGTCCCACAGAGCAGCATCACACAACAACACAGCAGGCATCATGACTTCTCCCAGGTACACTCAGGAACAATCCAGTTTAGATGAGCACAGCCCAGATGAACAGCTCGTCCTATCATCACATGCTATTGTTCACACACATGAGTTCTTCCTAACACTGTTTAAATACACAACGTGGAAACTCTTGACGCAAATGGCCTTTGTTTCTTTTGCAAGAGATTTGTAACATTAACTCATTAACCATAAATATTTAAAGTGCAATTCATAACATTGTTTTCCCCAAACCACTGTGCTCCTGTTATTAAGGTGACGCTTTCAAAGTGGTGTTTTATCTGAATGGCTCTTTACCAGCAGTTCCCAAATAAGGCATGGAAGCAAGCCCAACACGTCCAAGGTCACTGTTTGTGTGTCAGATTGCACTGATGGTTATAACTGTTGCAGTTTCCCACCTTGAGAGAGCAGGAAGCTAAAGGTCTTCTGGGTAATCAAGTGCACATGTAAAAACAATAAAATACACCCACAAAAAAATGAGTGCCAAGCTTATTAATACAGTCTGCTTTTCAGAAATGGCAGCCAGCTCCAAGCATTCCATCCTAGACACCTTTTGCTTGATTTGCTACAATTACCACAGAGGTGGCCACTAATCAAAGCCCCTAGAAATCATCACAACAGAAAAACAGCAGATATGTCAAACCAAATAGGAGAAGAGTTAATCGATTTGTCACGTAGCTGCTTTTCAGATACAAAACCTTGTTTCATTTGAAAAAACATGTATAAACTAGAAGTTATTTGCAACAGTGGACATAAAGAAGCTCAGGGTGTCCAGTGAATCCCACATATTAATAGCATACTCAGATAATCCCTCTCTGAAGATCTCACCACTCTAAGCAAAGAGACAGAACTGAGAAGAGATGGGAAAGAAGACTGAAAAGCAACAAAAATATTGCCAGGAAACAGGATGTCTGGGTGCCACCAAGTCCTATCCTCTTCCAGGCATCACAGCAGAAAATAAACATCAACTTGAACAATTAAGGTAGGATTAGAAATATAACATTTAATATCAATTTCCACTTAGGAAGCTGTGAGCATTTGATAATTTGTACTCTCCTCAAAAATTCTTCCAAATATATTCAAATCCACCAACAAGAAGTTTTTACTCATTGCTTAAGAGGTTTTAATTTTTCAGTTAATTAGCTGAAAAGTCCAAACACATAACCTGAACACATCCTCAAAGAAAGGAATACATGCATATAACTCACCTAAGGATGATTTGTCACTCATAATGTTGAACAATTTTCCTTTGAATTTGCAGTCTTTGACAAGCATTTCTTTTGAGGTTAAGTTGACAATGTTGAAGATGAAAGCTTCCTGTTCCAAATTATGGTTTTAATTAATCATTACTGGTTAATTCATTTCTTTTTTAGTTTGCCTGAACTGGGACATCTTAAGGAAAATATCTTTTAATTTCAGTCATCTGATGAAACACTTGGGCACAGATGCAGTTAATTTTTTATTATTATTTTTAACCCTGCTTTTACAAGTGTCACTTCTTTCATTAACATCAGGAAAAGTTAATGATTGCTTGAGCTGAACGCATTGCTCGTAGAGGTCCAATCATGAGGCACATGCTATTAGCATTTCTGTTTGCTTTTCATCCTCTCTTTCAAGCCATTCTCCACCAAAAGGGGAAAAAAAAAAAAAAAAAAAAAAGAAGGGAAGGGAACAAAATGTAGATCAAACATCAGTTAGTCCCGTTGGCCACAGCCTTATATTTCAGAAGAAAGAAAAATACTTTCTAGTGCTTTGAGTCAGTTCTTGTGAACAGCAAGGCTGTATTCACAAGAGGCTCAATAGAACACTCTGGCTCTAAATATCTATTCAACAATAGCTATTCAGCCAAGATTACTTAATGGTTTTCCTGATTCCTCCAACTTTGTCACCTCAGCTATTGCAGACCCTGAAACTAGATCCAAACATAACTGCTTCCCATCATCCCATGAGAAAAATAAATTAAGTCTAAAGGTTACACAGTGACAGGTAGCTTTCAACATTTTAATTGTCAAGATTTAAATCAACAACATTAATGACTTTTCCGAGTCCCAGTGTTGCCTGACAAGAAAAATCAACACATGGTAATTATCAGAAGGCTCTAAATTATTGAGTATATACACAAGAGATATCATAAGTAATTGTAACACTTAGGTACCTTCCTGTATCATCTGTAATGCTAAATTGTTAACATGAAGGCAACTTTTTAAGGAGTTGGGTTTATTTCTTTCTTCCTTTTGTTTGCTGTTATTTTTGGTGGGTATTTTTGTATTTGTTTTCTTTATTATTATTATTATTATTGGGGCAGTGTCGTGATTTTACTGGGTTGGCAGCTCAGCTCCACGCAGTCAATACTCAGTCTCTCTTATAGAGGGCTGATGGAAAAAGGTATGCAAAAAGTGCAAGAATACATTGCTTGAGAAAAGGACGGTTTAGTGAGGACATATGTGCATAAGAGCAAAAAATTGAAACAAGTGATGCACGACACAATTGATCGCCACCAGCTGACCAATGCCCAGTCAGTAGCCAAGCAATGACATGCCTCCCAGATAGCTTCTCACAGTTTTAAAGCTCCACATGACACCGCATGATAAGAGACATCCCTCTGGCCAGCTGGGGTCAGCTGTATTGGCTACGTCCCCTCCCAGTCCCTCATGTACCCCCACCTCCTTGCTGTCAGGGCAACCTGACAAGTTCATAATTCCTCATTAAGCACTGCTTAATAACAACTAAAAGGGCTGTGTTAACAGAATTACATGCATATCACTACCAAGGAAAACATAGCTCACAGTCTAACTTTCACTGTGCTCACATCCTCTGATTGGTCTCCATAAATGTTCAGCAAGCACTAATGAATGTCAAGGGGTGCAATTTTTTCCACATGAAGGAATTCAGTGTCACACCTTTGCTTCATCTTCACTTCCACATCAGGTGCTATTTTGTCAGACTGCCCCTCTGCTGCCATCCATTGCAAAAGAACAAAATGTGATGGAATACTGTTGGGAAGGTTCAGCCTCTATTGCCATACCACCAGCATCCACTTCTGACATTATGGGCCAACGTCATAAAACAGAAAGCACTGCTTTCAGAGCAGCCCTCATACACACATGTCCAGAGTTCAATTACTTACTGAAGACTTGCATATCAGAGAGAAGGTTCCTGCCAGCTGTTTGAAAATTGCATGGTGATTGTGAATTCATAACAGCCTCAGTCACGCATCTGAAATCACGGCTTTAAAATGGCTCAGAAGGTACAGGATGATAAAAGATTGCAGATGGCCAACTCCAGGTGCAACAGAACTCTGACCACCATACACCAAGGAGGTTGCCCAAGCTTTTACACTGCTGCCTCAGTCTCCAGCCCCATGCTTACACAGGTTTTCCATACTATGGAAAGAAAAAGTAGAGATGGTAAAGGAACCAGGATAAACAAGCACTCCCCCAGCACCTTACTGCAGTTACTGTAGAGTAACCATGTTCAAGAGAGCTTTTAACTTCTCTTCAGAGCTATCTAGACTTTAATAACCTTACTGTTTGGTTAAATTGTCCTGATGCTGAAAACATACACCTGTTCAACTTCACTGCTTTAGCTGGTATTACACAAACTACTGCTCCTTTTTAATTTTGTGGTTTCCTGTGCCTTTCCACCACTTCTTGCTCTCCCTAAAACGCATCTCACAGTCACAGAACAAATCTGCAGGCAGGTCAAGAAGTCAGGAAATAAATGAAAGTGCCTCTCTTCAGTGGATAAAGTGTCTGAGGACTCTGAATGAACACTCATTTATTACAAATAGACACAGTGGCTTTTCTTTGATGGCACCCTCGTAGTTGTTTGAAGCTGTTGGAAAGATCAGCCATGCTCGAAACAGGTGACAGAACATCTCATTTCAGCACAGTCCTGTGAAGGTAAAGATTTGGTGCCTTTCAAAAGGTGTCTAAACTCAGCTATAATCTGCAGCCTATACACCTCAATATTCCTAGCTAAGCCATGCCTCCTATAAAGTCCACATTCCTTGAATGCCCAGAAAGCCCCCTGAGTATGACTGGATGTGTAGATATTTGCACCACATACTGAGTTAGGGAGATATTTTTCCTACAGGTAAATAGGACACATAGAAAGCAACAATGTCAGCTAGCTCTTCAGAATTCAGTTGGATGCATGAGTTTACAAGCACTTCAGAAGGTGTTTGATTGTCAAGCTGTTAACACTACAGAACTGCTAAACTGCTTACCTGAATGTAAACTGCATAGCAGAGATCCCTCATTAAAAAGCCACTCCTCTTTTATGAGGAACAGGAACTACTTGCTTCACACACAACTGAAAATCCATTTCTTGGCTAGAATTGTGAGTGCTTAGAAAGATTTTGCTCAGAAGTATAAACACTTGCTATTTCGTATCAGACAAATAAAGGCTAACAAATACAAGGAAACTGAGGGAAAAAAAAAAAAATCAAGAAAATAAGTGAGAAGTACTCAGCAATGCTGCAGAGTATGCAACATGGACTTGAACAGGTGACCATTTGAAAACTGATTAATTCTACATCTTGCTTTCCTTTAAGCAAGTACTGGCACAGAAGTCCAGTCAGTAGTAGCTTGTCCACACACTATTCCAGTAGGTGAGCTCCTCGTGACTACCTAAAGAGGCATCAGTAGTTTAGCACCTCGTAAGACAAGGAGGTTTCATTTACCAAATTCCTCCTGAAGGAGAAAAAAAATAAGCCTGGCAATTAGCAAGTCACAAGGAAAAGCAGTTTCCTTCTACTTTAAACGTAGAGAAAGTTTAGCAGATAAAGTAAACAAATGTTCTGGCTTCTCACTGCTGCTTCTTCTAATCTATATACAGGTACTCTACAAGTTGAGGTACACAAAAATCAGAAACAAAAGTACCAAAGGAGTAAAGAATTACAAATGAAGACATGCAAAGAAAGGAAACGGAATAGTATATAAATGTAACTTCTCTAAATACCTGACTTTGAAAGAACACATTAACAGGCATATATATATACATGTTCTTCTCCTCATCTCATTCTTTTGAGATGCCAACAGGACAGTTACAGCCATCACTTTCTTCACCTTCCCTAATTCCTCTATAACTCTGCAATAGACGCAGACAGCTGCCCACCAAAACAACCAACTTTCTCAACCATCTCAGCAAAAAGGGTAAAGTATTAAATGTAAACTACTTCAGTACTGCTCATGATCCAAAACCTAGTAATTCCTGGTCAAGTCCTGTTTGAAGACTATCAAAAGTCCTAGAGAGACAAAGAGAGCACAGCTTTCAATTCAAGTCAGTGAGAGAGGTTCCAGCACATCTTCCTATGTCACATATGAAAGTCTCAGCTACATACCACCCAGATGACTCTTAGCCAAAGGTGAAATTTTAGAGGTACTGCTGAGATCAGAGAAGTAGCTTCCATCACAGCTACTCCTGATTAGCTAACTGCTGTCAATCTGCCTCCTTGGCAGCTGCCAAGGAATAAATACACTCATTAATTTATTTATTTATTGCATATTAGCTGCTTCTTTCAAGCTTCTATTTTGAGTCAAACTAAAACAACCAGGTCCAGCAACACTTCACCTCTGCCCAGTGCAATACTAGAACCAGAAAGTTACTGACAATGGACTACAGAAACAAGAATATCTACAGCTTTGGATGCAATTGTTCAAGTGAATTTAACACTGGCCCAGTTCCCTAAAGGTGGCACGAATTCTCATTTTAAGACTGTTGGCAAATATAGGATTTTAAAACAGGATTTTAATTAAGTTTCTGTATTTAAGGAAGTGCATAAGCACTATTATAATGTTTAGAAGTGTAATCTATGTAAATTAGTAGTGAAGAACCCCATTTCAGACGTAAGTTCATTCCACATTTCTTTACCCATCTGTTTTGATTGTGCAACGAGAATTTCCCCTGGAAATGAAGTATTTCAGTTGAATTCAGCAGAGCATTGCTTGCCAGAAATATATCTCTAATACACAACGGAAAACAGAGTTGCTAATACCAGATGACGCTAAACAAACAGCAGCTCTCCACTGCCTAGCAATTAAAATTGATAAGAAGCCTGTGTTCTTCAGGACTTCTTTTCAACTCCAACAGTAAGCTCTGGAATCGCCAGCCACTGAAGGTTTTTATGACTTTGCTTTTGATGGACGCATTGCCTAACAGGAGATAAGCGCTTTTGAGCACTTGGCTGCTGTTTGCCCGCAGTCAAGACTGTTGACTGGGGCTTTATTGCCACAAAAGATGCCAACAGTACCCCAAGGACAGACTGGGACATTCCAGCACATGTCAGATGTGTGCCAATTTCCCATGAAACCAAACACGGCTGTGATTGTATATAGCCACAGCAGACTTGGGTGCCAGCACTCAGATTGCACTACTCACTCCAGCTAGAACAGGCACCCAACAAATTCATATAGACTTGTGAGTCAAAAAGGAAGAAGGATCAAACCTTATCTGTGAAGCAGCTGTCAGTTCCTGATGTCACTGTATAAACACATGCAGTGAGATACAGTAAGCAAGCCGCTCTAAAGCACCAGTGCAATAGCAGAGCAGGATAAGCACAAAACACAGACAGGCTATTTGTTCTGTCACTGTACTTTAGAGCCATAAGTTTAATGGCAATGTCTACCCAGGTTTGTGTAGACTAACTCTGCAAGGAACAGTGCCAGCTTTTAACCTCACAAAACTCTGGTAACTACTCACACCAACAAGGTTTGCCCTTCAGAAGCTTTGTTAACACACAGATCCCCACCCTGTCATGTCTATCAGAACCAACTCAGACCCTGCCAGCTGGCACGAAGACAGGGCTTGAAAATAGGGTCCTCTACCTCCATGCTTACCAAAGTTTTATCCAGCCTGACATAGCAGTCACAACACAAATGTAATTCACATTTCAGATGTGCAGCAGAGATGCTTACATCTTTTAAAACCAGCTGGACAGGAATCAAACCTCTAAGAGATACTAAGTGGAGAGAAAGCTACAGCCAGTAAATCTCATTGCTTCATTTAAGTCCAAGGGGTGTTGGTAGAGCTAGTCTCTTCCTCTCCTCTTCTGTAAACAAAGTAAAATGAAGCTGCCAGCAAAGCTGGCAGTAGAGATACAAGGAAGGAGCACACTTATAGGCAGCCTTTTTTCCTTAATGACCAGGCTATTTTTCTCCATTTCATGTATTTCAACTTATTTCAGCTCTTTAACATGAAGACATTGCACTTGTGCACTGGGAATGAAAGCACACATAGTCTGGCTTTCCTGCAGCTATTTTATCTTCCCAGCACTGCAATAGCACCACTTCCCTTACAGCTATCCCCTAAAAACCCCTAATTCTTCCCTATGTTTACCATAAAGTAAATGGGAGAACTGAAAAAAAAGCAAATACTACTCTCATTACTGTGGCCTCTCATAACCGTATACAAAGAATACTTCAAAAGACATGCCCTGTAATACTGGTCTTCTTTTACAAAGTGCGTACTAATCTCTGTGGCACAGCCAAATTTTATTCTGGTTAATCATTTACTGCCCATGGAGCATTTTACTCCAATTGGATTTAATTCCTGCCTTCAGTTCCTGCCCCCAAATTGCACGATTTTCCCAAGGCTGACATTCAGCAGAATACAAAGCCTCTTCTACATGCCAGACAATAAGGCATTTTGGTGATGTAAGAGGGGACCAGACAAAGAGAGGCATCATATAAAGAGATAGCAACAAGCAAGTCTGCTTAACCAGCAGATGCAGTGTTTTAGAGAGATTCCAATGAACATACAGAGCAGCTCATTCTAACAATGACATAAGCACCATCAGACTGCACTTGATAGGAGCACAGAATTATGAAGTATAAGAACCAATGTTACAGGTGGCAGTTTCTTCATATCGTCACAAGACCTTTCTTTCCTTCTGGAACTGCATTTGTTTTGAAGCCAGGTGCAGCCAGCCAACACCACAGCCAATGGCATCTGATGGATGGGATCAAGCTCCCTATTATTAGGCTGAATAAGGAAGATTAAATGCAACTTTTTGATTTATTTTCTCTCCTTAACATGTGGCAATTGAAACATAAGAAACATCACATTTAACACAGAAGATAGCACTGATAAAAGCAAACAGGAGGCAAGAAAGCATATTTCTTAATATATATTCTTAGGGTTACTTGAACTACTGTAGAAGATAAGTTTAAATCTTATGCTTCAAGTTCATAATTGCAAAGGAAAGAAAAGACAGAATGATGACCTTTATCTACACTGCAAAAATTTTGCCAAGTGCTTGGTAACACTCTGAAAGCCTCTAGCTGTGTTGTACAGCTTACTGTACATCACAGACTTAGCTATGAAAGAACCAGCACTAAAATTCATTATTTTGAGTTACTCCACATGCAGAAGCAGATTTACTCAACCTGGATGAGAGTTAGGCCCCCTTTTCCTTAAGATCTCGTGGGTAAAATAATCAATCAACATAGGCAAGCAACAATTGAAAACATCAACTAAGTTTCAGTGTAGGGAGGAAGAAAAACTAAATTTCCATTAAGTCAGAACCAAAGCTTTAAAATACTTAGAACATATACTGGTGATATTTTTTGCTCCAAAATTCACGAAGAGAGGAGAAGCAGTAATAATTAGAACCCATAGACACGCATAAAATACACATACAACACATCCACTATAGATATATAGGCACCCCACTGAGAAGCAATGCAGCTTTGTCATGTTTGAATGGTGAAGCGATGTGGTTTCCCTCTCAGATACAAATCTACCTGATGGAAGCTTCATCTTTCCCTCTCAAATCCTTAGCAAATAGAGAAGTCACCACAGAGAAATTTCTGTTGGGGGGGGGGGGGAAGGCACAGTCACTACTGTTACTGTCTTACAGATGGGCTATGGGCTAACGAAAAGCCTGAAAGAAACTCAAAACAGTCACATTCTATAACCCACTCTCAAAAAACTCAAAGGGGTTTTTGGATTGAAATGGGCTGAGAGGTGCAATGGTACTTTAGAGGAAGAATAGGAACAGCTGTAGACAAGGAGCATCGATCTGCCACATCAGAACACATGCCAAATATGAGTGAACTCAAGTACCTCAAGATAAAGAAATTGTGGAGGCCCACTATTAGGACATACCAGTATTATCATGGACTTCTGAACACCTGTCCCACAGCAAGATCAACTGTGCATGTGAACCCTGAGAAATACTTGTCTAGACAGTGTAATTAATTGCTACACTATCCTTGCCATTGCCATGAGACAGTTGTTCCTTAAAGGAGAAATTCAGATTATGCTATAAAGACCATTATATGCCTTACCTGTTTAATTTTTTGAAGATCAAACCACCCATCCTGCACTCTCCTACTGATTTTCTTTAGAGTAAGCAATCTTTCCTCAGGTTATGATACCATGTTTTCTAGCCCTTATTCTCCCTGGAGACTTCTTTCAGTCAGTCCAAGCATTTGTGGAAGTACATACTCTCTGTTTCCTATCCACATAGTGCCAATTTCATCAGTAAATTATTGTCGTAAGTAAACAAGTATCAAGAGAATGATAAAAGATACACACATATATACATGAATAATATTTACATATAGGACAACTTCCCATTTCTTTCCTTACTCATAGATACTTGCTACAGCAGTTATGCTCTTTTCACAGTACCTCCTTTTTTCCCCTCAGTCAGCTCAATTTCTCAGTCTCAATCTCCACAATGAGAGCTGGCAAATGTCTCACACTGAAGCAAAAAAAAAACCCTGACACTGCCACAAAAGTCCTCAAGATAGTCACAGTGCAACAAGTAATTGACATGCCCAAGAAGGACAAAAATTAAGACAAGTACAGCAACAGTCTTGCATTTATAAAATCTGAAGGCCTTGTTTTCACCCTCATGATTCTTGTAGCATTCTCCTCATTCTTACTCTTCAAATAAGATCATGCCATAACAGCAAACAAAGCTACAGAGAGCTGTCTTGAACAAGCAGAACTATGAAGGCATACAAAGAACATGGCTTCTCACATACCCCTACCTACCAAACGTTATATACAAAGCCGAAATGGGGAGCTCAGCCTGTTTAGCACTAGGATGTTGGATGACCTGCTGACAGAGGAAACATCAAGTGAAGAGCTTTATTTTATTTTCTGTGAAGTGCTGAGATAATGCATTATCAAAATTTTCTGGTTAAGATAAGATAACAGCACATAATCATGTTAAGTTTACTCACACTACAGATAAAGCAATGCACTTTTATTTATTTGCTCATTATCTGGTTTGACCACATTTCAGTGTCTTCTAAGACAGTGAAGCAGTGAATAACAAGGCAGTAAATAACAAACAAAATGGATAATCTTGCAACCAAATCTACATAGGAAGAGGGCTAGTAAGAAATCAAGGACCATTTGCTTAAGCTTATAAATGATGGATAAAGCTTTTATTTTACAGAATTAAAACAACACTGAATCTTAACAGGATCAGCATAGGATGTTTTCTGTTAAAGCCATAGCACAGAAGATCTTTCCTTTTGACCCCTTCCTCTCCCTCTTCCTTGCCTTGCACAAATAATCAGGCAAAAGTATTCAAAGAGTGTAAGGATGAGCAGCAGTTATATTCTCCTTTGCTCTACTTCTCAACATCCTTACAAGTAACAAGGCACCTTTACTTCAGCTGTTAGTTGGATGTGGTACCCTCAGAAGCTATTGTGAAAGAGAAAGGTCCAGACAAGTCCAGACCATTTTCAGCCCAAGCAATTCAGCTAGGAGAGGAATAGCTATTGCAGGAGTGAACATCCTCAGAAGGCAATTCTTTGATTCGCAGGAGATACATTCACAAGCTGCAAACTTGGTGCCAGGGATGAGGAAAGCTGTGATCACTGCCACCAGCAGCACATCTCTGCTGTTCAATTTCATGTCTTGAGTAAAAACTACAGGAAAGTCACCTGATGGAAACTTTCCATTATGACTCACATTCTGTTCTCAGACAAGGACCCAATTTTGCCTTCCTAACCATTTAAAAACAAACAAACAAACAAAAAAACTGTTACATTAATGTCACAAGGAAAAAACACTGTTTAAAATCTGAAAAACTTTAGATGTACTCCCAAGACCTGAGGGAGTGTATTTGCAGAAGAGATTACTATATTCCAAGCTCTGGAGTTCACAGATGCCCAATTTACTAAGAACTATGTATACCTCATTTGAAGCAAACTCAAATCGAGTTATATAATAGAGCACTTACTTCTTAAATAACCCCAGCAAAAATAAAAAAAATAAAAAAAAAAAGATACACAGAAGATAAGGTTTTACTCCTAACTATGAAATACCTTTCAGAATTCTATTACAAATATGACAAAATATTATTGTCAAATAACATTCGAATCCATTGGCACTAGTGAGATTTATATTCCCATTGAAAACACTAATATGAAATTCAAAGGTCAGGACCAATATTTGCAGAAGAAATGCAGAAACCCCGTACCAGATTTACTTTGGATTCAGTTAACATTTTCACAACACACTAAAAACATCATATTGGCTGTGAAGAACATATAAAAAAAGCAGTAAAATCTACACTAGGCAGATTTCTAAGAGTATCTCAAGGCCATCTAGTAATTTGTAGCATAATTTTCTATATTCAGCAGCTTATAGCTTTCAAACGAACAAATTTTCATGGCTGTAGGTTATAGTGGTTATGGTATTCCTTACATTAAGTCCTCACATACAGACACTACAACAAGCAAACAACACGGAACGGTTTCAGACGATACATTAACTTACATCACAGGCAGATCTGACACTGGGGTGGTTCAGAAGTAACATTTGCTTTTACCACGCTGGTTGTCCTAAGCTTTGAGGAAGCTTTACCTGACCCTATACCTATCAACTTTCTAAGTTGATTCTAAGTTTTCTGTTGCAAAGTGTGCGTGCTACGGGAAGAAACTCCCATTTAAGGAGCAATCTCTGTTATGACATGCGGGGCTGATAGGTGCTAAAATACAGTTACTACCATAGTAGAAGCTTGCAAACACATGCTCTCCCATTATAGGTATAATAATGGATCTCACAGGACCATGATGAAGCATGACTGTATGAGAAGAACCAGCGTGTTACAGAAAAACTTCACCAGACATCTTTTTTCCCAGTCTCTAGCTCAAATATGCATATCCATTAGGCCTATTTGCAACTGGCAACTTTCCAACTTATTTGAAACTTGTGTTGGACCTCTTGATGGCAGAAGAAAACACTGTGCCCCCAACAAAAAGGTAGTTTATAACTGAAACTGAACGAGCAAGCACTCGCAGCTTTTGTGTTCAGCCACCAGAGCACATTCAACAATCTATTAACACACAAAATTAATGAGGTACTGCAGAGTTTACAGTCAGAAAAGCACTGTGCCTCTGCATAGCCCCCAACAGCATAAGTTGGCTATGCTGTTTGTAATACATCCACTGTTCAGGCACTTGGAGCTCAGCCTAATTAGCTCACTGCAATTGAATCCCAACTTTAGCTTTGATTCAATTGCAATGAGGGTTTTGAAAAGGCCTATCTAGGCAGCCTTACATGTTTGGGTTTTTTTTCTTTTTCCTGGAACTAGAATAGCTAGGGCACAGAAGTGTGCCAGAATTGCCCAGCCAACCATTTGACAGATACAGAAAAGTGAATACTGCACTTACCTGTTTTCTTAAGATCATTCATGCGCAACTTTCAAAGCTAAAATATTCTCCGAGAGGAAATCAAACACAAGAGAAGAACTTGGAATGTAAAACTGGGAGGGTGATTGGAAAAGAGAGGAGAAAGCCTACCTGCAGGAGAGCTTGTCCAAGCTGATAACATTTATCACCTTTATGCACAAATTCCAAAGAGTTGCCCATCCATCACACACAACTTGGTCTTCACTGAGCATTAGCGTTCCGAAGTTTACAGCTTCCTGTTCCCATCAGCTACTCAAAAGCTTGAACATCACCAGTAAAATAGCAAAGGCTTTTTTGTCCCCACAGAGCTCCCTTGCCTCATGCAGTTCCAAGCTCCAAGCTTGTTCACAGGTTGGGAAGCACAGCACAATGGAAGAGGAGAAAGCTGCATGCCAGCCAGTACAAATGCTATCTCTATCACACAAGTCCAAAGAAGCATCTTCATACAAAACTGTAGCTAAGGAGCTGCATTGCGTCATGCAGCAGCAGAGATGGAGGGAGGAGAAAAACCTCTACACTCCTTCTGTACAACACCTGTGCTGAACAACAATTATTTTTATAGCTATCACTTTGTTCACACAGTGTGAAATCATCATGCTGTGTTCATCTAATAACATCTACAATACTATCAACTGAAACTTTTCATCTTCCTTGAAAATACGTACAGTATATAACTGGACACCTTTGACAGGATACCAAGTTAAACTCTGGTGTTAATTACACACTTTGTTTGGACCACTTCTTCTCCAGTATCACATGGGGTACCCAACACATGAAGAAACTGTGATTTCACAGCCCTGTATCAGAAATCTGCTCAAGATTCAACAACATCAGTATGTGAATGATTGGTAACAGAGCAAATCCTGCAACAGCAACTCCTAACCAATAGCATGATGTCTTACGCATTGAGTCAGCTTCAGTAACAGACCAGGCTCATCTCCTCTCTGGGAATAGGGAAAGTTTTCTTTCTGATCCCTTTTATTTCACACAAATATGTTACCAGACGTACTGATAAATGCAGAGCACTACATTGCAAAAAGATGTCCACTTCACTCTGAAAAATCACTAGATTTTTGTGATAAGGCAGGAGGAAGGCACATTTGTCACCTTGTTTCCACTTCATTTTGTCCAGATACTCTCCTTGAGCAGTTGGGTGATCTTCGAGATCTAAAAAACTCTACTTTCCAAGCAGTCACCACCATGAGCTGTGGGTTTCACCAATGCTCAGCAAGCATCAATAAATATCAGTGGGGGCAATTTTTTTCCATGTGGACAAATTCAGTGACACCACTTTGCTTCATCCACACTTCCGAGTTAAACAGCCTCTCTGTTCCCATCTGTCACACATAAACAAAATGTATGAATACTGGTGGGAAGGTTCAACCTCTACTGACGTACCACCACCATTTGCCTCCGATGTTGTGGGCCAACATAATAAAATAGGATGCATTACTTTTGGAGCAGCCCACATAGCTGCCTTTTTTCCTCATCTCTGCATTCACACTTCTGAGTTGCCATCTGCCTTTACAGACCGGTCTCCCAGATCTCAGCCACCAGCCACCCCAAGCTTATGTAAACACCTCAAAGAAAATTCAATCACAATCATGGCTGATTAAACCGAACATATACAAAGACAAAGTAAATTGAACTGGGTACATAAATCAATGGAAAGATAAGATAGAGGACTTATCCTGCATGGCAACATAAGAGAGTTGCAATATATGAACAGACCAATGATCCATCTACTCGTGAATTTTTCCCTCTGATAATGGCCAACACTTCAAAGAGCACAGGAAGTCGACACACAGTACATGTTGCCTGAAGTTATTTGCCATACAGAAGACTAAAGAAAACACCAGAAAGCTCATGCCTTAAGTTTCTTCAAACACATTAAGACATTTGATTTAAAACTCTTTACAGAAGGTGAAAAGAAACCCATCCCTCTTGGAAATCTAGGACTCCTTCTTTACAGTCATTTCCAACACAGAATCAGAGGCTCAGGATTTCAGTGAGTCAATATAAAGACAGAAATTAAGATTCTTTTGCCCTACCACCTCTCTTCACACAGCCTCAAAACATGATTGGCTAACACTATAGAACATTTCACCACTCAAAGCCAGTATTCTCAAGGTACACCACTAAGATAAGTGTGATAAGATGCCCTAGCTCCAAAGGTCAATGAGAACAGTGGAACCCACTCATTTCCTCGGCCATGAGTTTGGTGGTTCCAGAAGGACATTTACATATAACTATGCCACAGGGCAAGTTCTGACTCTGATGTGCAAAATCCACGTTTCTAAGCAACCATTAGTTGTGTTTGCAGAAACTATGCATGTAAATTTCCAGCTCTTTATATGCACATGTAGAATTCAACATACATAGGTTACATACTTAGTGTATTTAAATGAATTTCAATGCAGCTGAAAGAAAAGTTTCTATCATCTCCACTAGTATTTTAGTCAGGCTTTTTAGGGTGGCAAATTAATAGCCCTTTCACCATTCCTTCTTCCCATAGAAACTATTTCTACAGCTTATAGAAATCTAGTATAAATTAGGTACAATAATCCATTTATTATTCTTCTCGTTCAGAAGTAAATAAAACAACTCAGTGACTTTGATATCACATTATACCAGGAAATTAAAAACTGAGAGAGAAAGAACATACATTTCGCCTCTTGAAAAAGAGGTATTTCAGGTATTGTCAATCTGTGTGACAGTCAGGAGACTCAGCTTTTCTTGCTTAAAAAACAGGCTTCAAACAGCCAGAGGCACAGGTCCAGAAGTTACTTCGACTATTCTATAGAGTTTTGCAGTCTATCCTTTCCGTCTATAACTAAGAACATAGCTACATACTCTACATGGTATAGATGAGTGCTATAGAGAGAAAACACAGGCTACTGTACTCCTATCTTCAGACAACATCTTAGCCAGAATTCTACCCAGTTTTGGTCTTTATTTACTACTTTAACACTGCTCTATAAAACTGGTCCTGTTCTACCTTCTTATCCTCTGAGCCTTCAGGAGAACCTGAGACCTCTCATGCAATTGAAATCCTCCAGAACAAAGCGAGAGGCAGGCAGCAGAGGGAATGACAATGAGGATCTAGGTAAGTGACATGGATATCTTGAGCTCATTTTGGCAAGGGATTTTGGATGCAAAACTCTAACAAACCAATGCAGAAAACAGGTCCCACCATCTCTTCCAGAATACACCTTCCCCAATTCAGACCAACTGTCTGCCTTTCCCATTAATTTTAATCCGAAACTCGTGTACCACAGGAATTAAGCAACCAATGCTCAACATTTTGCTGGCAGCAGCAGTACTCAAAAGAGAGCATTCCATGGTCCAGCAGAAACAGGGAGTTGGAAGGGTATGCACCAAAGACCTCAAACATTTTATCACTGGTACAGAAAGCGCAGGCTTATCTGACACAGAAATTAGAAGATGTTGGGATGGTTCAGGCTGGTGCAAACTCAGTTCCCTCTGCTGGGGGAAATCTGAGCGGAGCTTCCTGAAAACACACAGACTGCACTTACAGATTGCTTTGCAAGAAACACATCAGGACAGGAGTACACCTTTCTGTCCCTTTAAAGCCCTAAGACAAGAAATTTGCACAGTGCTTAGTTAAAAAGCTTGAGAATATTTGCTATTGCTGTCATTCACCACTGCATCCAAACAGCTCTACTGGAAAGAGGGAAGCACAGGGGTAATGCTCATAGCACAAACAGCAGTGTACTGAAGGAGAGGCAGGCAATGGCTTGCTGTACATATCCTAATATCCTAGCACAGACAGGATTAATCTGTACAGTTAACACATTTGAGAACAGTTACTATTCAGGCTAGATTCCTATGGTAATAAATAGACCTAACTGTCATCTCCAGGATTTATTTTTTTTTCCCTAATATTAGCATTAAGATTTGAAAATCAGGTGAGATACTCAACATGGTTTACTGTCTGCTCTGCACATCATTTCACACAGCAGAAAAGAGTCAATACTAAGAAAGGAGTCTGCTTCAGTCTCCTTTTAGAGATCTTCCTGTTCCTCAAAGTGTTGTATATTGTTCACTCAGAACAACCTGACACTTCTTAATTACCGCCGTTAGTTGTTTTGTCATCTAATGGCACTATTATCATCTGAAACAGAGCAGGACCCACAATTATCTTAGCAGCTGTATACAGCCAACTCCCACTGAAATACACTCTGATTACAGCTGTTTCCTCTCTGCTAAAACTAAGTTGGTACCATTTACCCCGCTCCAGAATCCCAAAATGGGGAAAAAAGGCATGAGAGCCTCAGTTTGCTCAGAAAGAAAAGTTACTCTAGAATTTGAGATCCGAATACAATAAGATCACTGTAATTAAATTGCCTTTTATCTTCAGGTTTGACCCATAAAATGCTTTCACCTCTAGTTCTGGAAATAAGCACAAACATACGTAGTGTATATAGGTGCGTATATAGACGTGTATATGTACACAATCACAGAATCATCAAATCGTTAAGGTTGGAAAAGACCACCAAGACCATCTAGTCCAGCCATTAGCCCACCGATAGAGACACGAAGAGGTCTCCCAGCTCAGCCTGACCTTGCTCCCTACTTTTAACACACGCAAACCTCCCACGATTATAAAGCGATTATCCCCCAAGGGTTCACTTGCAGAGATCCTCCCAGCAACCGACAGGCGACGGCTGAGGGTACACTCAACGCTTCTAACTTGCTTGCAGCTCTAACATCCTCCCAGTCATCCTCCTTCCTGCCTGAAAGTAGCAGCGACGGCACTCGGACCAGAGAGGGCGAGGAGTCGGTCCAAAAGAGGTTTTACAAAGCCAGAGAGAGGAGCATCCCCTCCGCTCACCCGCGCTGCCCTCCCTGCAGAAGTGCCGTAACGTAACACACCTATAACGCGCCGCACCGGCCGGGACCGTGCTGAGCGCGGCTCCGAAGCCGGGCAGCAGCCGGGAGGGGACGCCGCTTCCCCAGGGACAGCCCCGGGAGCCCGCACAGACGAAAACCGCCGTCAGGGCCGCCCGACCTCGTGGCGCAGGTGGATCGGGAACGGAGCGGCTACTTACACGGTGAAGTGGTACACGAAGCACTTCCAACCCGTCGGCCGCTCCAAGAAGTTGTACACCCGTCCCTGGATGTTGCTGCGGCTCAGCAGCGGCTTACGGAGGCTGTAGATAGAGACGCGGGGGTCCAGGCTGACCGGGGGCCGCGTGCTTTCCGCGCCCACCACCACCACCTCGCTCTTCGCGTGCGGCGGCCGCTCCCGCGCCGCTCCGGGACCGCTGCTGGCCGGCGGCTGCCCGCCCTGCGCTTCGGGGAGAGGGGTGTAGTGGGCGTTCGGGACGCTCTCGGCCAGCTCCAGCGAGGAAGGCTTCTTGCCGGGCGTCATACTGCCCTTCCTGGGCAGCGAAAGCCGACCCAGGCTCCGGCTCCTGTGCTCGCCCGGGGGAGAGCTGGAGGACATGGTTGAGACGGCGGCGTCGGGGCTGCGCTACCTCACGGAGCCGCCGGCCAGAGCCGGGTGTCCTCCCGCCGCTGCTGGCCCTGCCCCTCGGGGGCGGTTCCGGGCAAGGAAAGGTAAGGGGGAAGCCGAGACGGGGCGTGTCGGATCCGGGCCGTGCCCTGCTCGCAGCCCTGGGACCGCCCTCCCGGAGGCGCTGCTCCATCAGTATGCTTACCAGCACCTGTGCGCGCACCTGCAGCCAGCAGCGAGCACGCGGCCGCTTCCATGGCAAAGGACCAGGGTGCAGCCAGCTACCAGCGCCTCCCACCCGGTAGCTTGTCCCGTTTTCATGCTCACGCTGGAACCCATAAGGACAAAGTGCTCCAAAAAGGGTTTTGTAGGGCTGAGGTATGTCAGTAGCATGACCCACGGGATGAGCCATCACCTTCGAATTTAGAATGCCAGAGCCTTCGGGGCCAGATGCTTTGTACAGATCTTCAGCAGTAGGGAGGAGAGCTCCAAACCAGCCTGGGGGCTGCTTTTAGTAAGAGCAAAAAGGACAGGCTTTGTACAGGTTTGTATGTTTGACCCTGGCATAGATTGCCTTGAGAGGTGGTGGATGTCCCATCCCTGGAGACATTCAGGGTGAGGCTGGATGTGACCCTGAGCACCTGATCTAGTGTAGATGTCCCTATTTGCTGCGGGGGAGTTGGAGCAGATGGCCTTTAATGGTTCCTTCCAGCTCAAACGATTCTGTGAATAAGGGTTTGACCATCAGGCTTGCACTCTTAGGAACTACAGTAATACAGGGGAGCAAACAGCTGAGTAATTAGGCAGGCTGCAGAACAATAAGCATAGTTCCATGGGATTGCATTGCCTGCCAGCTGGGTCTCTCACCAGCACTCTTGTGGAAGGGTGCACATGCTTGGTACTAAATGCCAGGTTATTCTGAAGATTTCAATAGCTTTCCTGTGTATTGCAGTGAGTTATGACTTGCTTAACTGCCATATGAGTGAATTTGTCATCTTAATAAAAGCCTTTGCAAAGACATTTAGTTAATTTATTTTTTTTCCCCCAGAGCTAAAGAAAATCTTTTCCTCTTTTGATCTGGAGTGCTGCTGGGTTTTGTTTTGGTTGGTTTGGTTTCTCTTTTGTATTTGTTGGGGATTTTTTCTAACCCAGAATAGAGCAGAACTAGTAAGAGCTGTGTTGAGTTCATGGCTGATGCTGGTACGAGGACAAGAATGTTGCAGGAAGATAAGGTGCTAAATAAAGTTAAACACAAATAACCCTGCTAATTGCAGTTCCATTCAAATGTCAAGCTGCACGTATGGTAGTTGAACTGGACAAGTTCCTTTGCTAATGTAAATAAGTGAGACTGTAGGCTCTTATAAAGTACTTATAGATGTGAAGAATCTGAACCCCTTGCTAGGAATGCAAAAACAAATGCTAGGAGAATTTGCAAAATTTGTCTTTAAACCAATAAAAAGCTTTTCTGCCACCATCAGAACAAGAAGAACAAAGTAAGAAAATGAACAGCATGACAGAGGAAACTTTTCCTGCACCTGGTCAAAACAGAACTAAATTACAGCTAACCAGGCTTTCTCTGGCCTGGAAAATGGTGAAGTCAGGAATATATCAAGCATTTTAGAAAGGGACTTCTGCATAGAAATCACGTAGGGAAAACCTAGTTGGTTGTAACCTGTAACAGCCTTTCCCACATCCTGTGGCCTGCACAGCTTTTTAGTGTCTGTAATGCCTGAGCAGGAGGAAAAACCTCCAAGGTCAGGAATGATTCCTGTGCTTGAACCTTTCCTATAGGATGTAGAGAACCCAGCCCAACAGGTGCCCTTGAATAAAGACTTTCCATTTCTTGCATGTATTTTTGTCCATTTCTACAGTCTGGCATCCATCTGGAAGAAACATGTGAACTTTCACTCAGGAACAAATCAAAGATCATACCAGTGCTTCAGAAAAAGCTCTACTTCTTGGTAAAGACACACTGTCTGTACTGACTACAGAGGAAACCCACGTGCTGTGATGCACAAAGTGAGTTTGGTCAGCACAGACTGCAATATATTTGGCACTCAAAAGAAACATGAATCTGCAAGTCAGGTTTTTTAGTCATTTGCTTAGAGGACATTAGAAGACAGTCACATACCAATTACTGTTGCTGGCAGTAAGTCTGTAAAAAGACTAATGGAAGAAAACGTCATTCCTACCCTTGAAGGCTCACTGTTTGAGGACTAGCCTGATAAAGTCATGATATTAAAGTTAACAAATGTGTTTCTTTATGTAAGCATTCCACTTTAAAGACTGATATTTTGTCTGGATTACCCAAGACCTTTATCCTAGAGAGAGGAACAAAAACAGTTCACAGAGTTTGGCAAAACAAGAGGCTGTGTTTAAGGAGATTACGCTGTTCTTCAAAAACTGCTTTCAAAATCTTTCAAAATATTGTGGCTTGATATTGTTGTTAATCTGTTGACTGACAAGAGAAGAGAAAATCCAAGATTTCTGAAGACAGGAAAATTGATGTATGATTTTGTGGGCAATAGTGAAATATCTTTTTCCTGGAGTCATGGAATCCATAAAAGCCAGCTTTTTTCAACATGTTATCGATGGATGGTGACTTTGATCTATATAGGTTGAAAACAGGTGTTAGTTGATCCCTAGCTAGTTCACTGTTAGCGATGAAATGTCTGTTTGGCATTCCTGAAATCAACTGCATGCTGAATTACAAGTGTCAAATAGATGCCCAGTTTGTGGTAAGGTGCTAGAAAATAATTATTTTTGTTACATATTAAGTTAATAAAGCTGTGGAACAATTTGCAATGTTTTTAAGATGAATTCCTCAATGCAGCAGTGGCACTTCTTGTTCTTCTCCCTCACTGAGTATCCGTGTCTTGATATTAACCATGTTCACTATGTGAAATGACAGAATTACTGAAGTGGAAGAATGGGGGAAAAAAAATATCCAGAAAGTATGCAGCACACATGGAAGAGCTAAGAATGGGAAGAGGCGGTAGATGAGTGCTAAAATAGCAAGATAGCAAAGGCTTTGATAGAGAAGGGACTAGGAAAGTATGCTGGTTAAGGAGGATATGGGTCTTAAATATTAAGGTGGAACTGCTACAATGAAATATGTCTTAGTACAATAATAATGTAGTCTACTGTATATATAAAACTCTAGCAAGACAAATAGTAATCACGATATTCACTATCTAAAAATTTGTAAGTCCTGTTTTAAATAGAGGGATTGGAATTAGATGATCTTAAAGGTCCCTTCTAAGCCAAACCATTCTGTGATCCTATGATAAATTTGCTCTTAGGGATGAGACCTCGTGAGTCATTGATTTATAATGGCTCACCAATGTACTGATGACAGAGTAACCAATTATAACAACTAAATGAGAATCTGACTAGTGAGGCATTTCTGAAAACATACCAATGAGCTACAGTGGTTCCATACCACTTGTACCACCCCATAGCTGTTATTTCTATTATCCTTTACTAAACTATGTCCAGTATAACCCGTGCATGGTTATGGTTAAAGAGCTCATTGCTTTTTCTCTCTTCCCTTTGTGTCTGCCATCATACTGTGTAAAAGAATACTGTAAAACCACTGCTATATGTTTATGAGGCAGGTGTATTATAGCTAGTAATAAAGAAACACCCTGATCTTTCATGTGATTTCTTCTCTGTGGAAGCTAAAACTCAAACAATAAGCATCTGAGTATTCTCTGTATTCTAAAATCCTTCAATGTTTGGTTGCAATTACAGTTTGCACCAAGTCCTCCAGTGACATAAAAATCATCTTGCTTACCATTGCATTACTTTGGGGGATGGTTTTTTTTTGTTTTAAACACAAAGTCCCTCATTTGTGCCCAGGTAAAGTGGGGAAGTTGCATTCCATTTCTTCCAGTTATTAAGCAGTCAGTAGATCATTTTAAAAACCACAGCTGAAGGTGCAGGTCAAACACAACTAAGTACTGAACTGAGAATGGAGTCCTAGATCAAGTACTTCATACAGCATTCTGTATAACAACATATTTTGAAATCTTGTCTATATTAATTTTAAAAGTCTGCTCACAGAGGCATGCCTTACTTAAAAACAATCCTGTCAAGAGCTGCAAAACACAAGCATCTAAACTTCTGACACAAGAAAAGCTTGAAAGCACAGTAAGATGCTGAGCAAGACAATATCAGCCTTTGGATCACAGAACCATAGAGAGGCCTGAGTTGAAAAGGACTACAATGATCATCCAGTTTCAACCCACTGCTGTGTGCAAGATCTCCAACCACCAGACCAGACTGCCCAGAGCCACATCCAGCTTGGCCTTCAATGCACCCAGGGATGAGGCATCCACAACCTCCTTGGACAACCTGTTCCAGTGTGTCACCACCCCCTGTGTGAAAAACTTCCTCCTAATATCTAACCTAAGCCTCCCCTGTCTTAGTTTAAAATCATGTTTACTTTATTTCTGAGAACTTGGAAAAACCATAGCTCAGCCATAAGCTTTCATTCATTCAACAGATTATAATTAAGAACAATTTTCAGTGTACCTACACACACCTTTCTTTGGACACCTTAGTGACCTCATTTCCCATCGTTTAAATTGATTGCGATCAATTGATACACCAATGGTGATTTTCATGCAGCTTAACTTTAGGCTTTAAATTGAAGCAAAGCCTCTCAAGTGCATTCATACTTATGTGTGCATATAGCAGATGTTTCCTGATAAAAGGCATTACTAGTCAAACAACTTCAATAGCATGCCAGTAGAAAAAAACCTAAGCATTAAGATAAAAACACAATCAGGTGCAATAATGGATATATCCTTCCCTACTAGCGCCTCGTGGCCACCTTGCTGTTTGATTAGTAAGTTCACTTTTTCCTTCAAGTGAATTTATTCCAGCTTCCTTGAAAAGGAAGATTCATAGTTAGCATGTCATAGCTTGCATGCAATGCAAGCATCCATTAACCAGTGCAGTGTAGGCTTCCTCTGATTCAACAAAAACAGTAAGCACCATCGAGAAGCACTGGGTAAGAATGTCTAGGGAAGGTGGCATTTTTTGTCAATCAATTGAAAAGCACCACAGTACAGTCCTGGTAACTGAGTGCTACCTAGAAAGATGCAGATGTTCGTCTTTAAGCATTAGCAGCTTAGCTGATGGGCAAACCATGTCCCAGACCATACTCTCCCCAGGTCATTTCATAACAATTGTACAACGTAGCCTGTCTGTTTTGAAATACTGAATTGGTCTCAGTGGCAAAATTCACTATTTACATATAGAACAGGAATTGGAAAGAAAAAAACAAAATCACACTTTCTTCCTCATGGTACGAATGAGCAAAGTAGGAGCGACTTAAAAACTGAGCAGTTAATCAGTCATACATCAGAATCCACACTAATTAATGACTTCTCAAAAAGACTAACTGTCAAAAAAGAGACACTTTAAAAGGTGTTTATGCAGTCTGCTGTTATACCAGTCTCCAAACAAATGTTACAGACAGAAAACAGATAATTTTCTATTCAGCAAGTTTAATCTGGCTTTCAATTCTCCCTTCTGCCCTCTTTAGTTCTGGGTTATTTTTAACTGTGAGTGCAGTAAGTTTAGGAATCTGGTCACTAGAGAGAAGTAACACAGCAGAGGACACTAGCACACACCAGATACCCACAGTCTGGAGACTATCTGGTCCTGCAGTTGACAATCCTGATTAGCATTATCTGTTTGAATGCTATCTTACTGCATGGTTATGTCTAGTTTATTACCTCTATTTACATTGTTTCATAGGTTTCTTTCATTAAAGCACATCAGGGCTGTTCTGGGAAAGAATGTTACCATCTACCAGTGTTCAGGTTTTCCTAAAACGGTTTCAAGAAAGAATCTGAGCATATATTTACAGTGATGGCACATTCTCCCTCCAGTCTGCTTCAGCAATTGCCTTTGCTGTCCCGTTCTCCTAATTCTATGTTGCTGCTGTTAATTGTTCAGCAAGTTTCATAATTGAAAAAGGATTCTTCTGAGAATCATTGCAAAAGAGAAAACAAAAGATGTACACAAAACACTTCAACATTTGTTTTCATCACTAGGGTGCACGTGGTATGTTATCATTTCAGAAGCATGTGAGACCAGCAGGAATCTGATTACTCACCTGATGTCTTACAGGATGCAGTGTGCATATTCCAACACTTGCAGAGGTATATGGGGTCAAAGTGACTAATGTCATTACTCTAATGAAGAAATCTTCACATCAACATCTTGCATCACAAGAAAATTCTCCTCCTTGAACTGGTCATAAACCTTTTCTTTATTGGATGAAAAAGGACCATCAGGAACAAGTAACATTGCTTAGTTAGCTCCAAATAAATTAACTGAACGTTTAAAGTTCTGGAATCCCCACAAAATCCTAACTTCATAGATCCTTATAGGGAGCTTCTGTTCAATAAAAGGGTGTTCAAATATTTCAGGCAATTTCACTTTTAGCAGCTGAAGCAAGTAAAGAAATCAGTAGTTATCACTAAATCTCTTCCTGATCAAGGAACACTTCCTGCTTGCAAACATTTTAACCTTTAACATATAACATTCTATTTCATACATATGGAATGACAGGGGATGTATAATCATTATTCAGCAGAGCCCACTTGGCAGCCCACTTTTGACGTCAGCAGTCATCCAACTTCCAGCTAAGCACAGCTGTGATTGATTAATTGCAGGCAATTTGCTAGATAACTTAGCAGGTTATACACATACAATGTGAGGATTATAAGGTTACTTCTATTGCAGAAACAAAGCTTTTCCAAACTAATTCACCAAGCAGCTTTCAAACATCTCGAACAAAGAAACATCGAAGAATAATGCACATCTCTCCACCCCCACAGCAACACCTCAGCAAGTAACCCCTCCATGCAAATGAAATTGAAACCATAAAACTCAGTGGATAGGACACCAGAAACCTATGTAACAGTCAACTCTGCCAAACTGGAATTTCAGGTTGCTTTAATCTTGTAAAATAAAAGATTTTGTTTCTCTAGTACCAATCTAACATGTAAAGCTAAACAACAAAGTGTAACATAATACAAGGTCTTGCAAAAGTTCTCTTGACCTTTTCCACACTTGTGATTTCATGCCAAATTCTAGAGCCATCCTTGACCTTTTGTAATTGGGTTAATTGCAGTTATTGTATTTGGGTCATCATTTTCAATGTCTGGGGAGCACAGCTGCTTACATTAACAGGATTTCACATAGAAAGATAAAATAAAGCTTGTTGCATTTGTGCTCCACTGAGCCCCAAAATTATGTATGTAAAATACACAACTTCTTATATACTCTTCGAAGTACAAAAGGGAATGTAAGAGTACCCTTATCATCTCCCTGATAGATTGATATTACAGAATACTGGTTCAAGTGGTGTGTGGCTACTTTTTAGTAAGCATACACAGGCATGGTGAGGCACCAGCATTTCTTAATTATGCTATTAATCTGTTGTTAAATTTGACAAAGTTGAGAGCTCTGCTGAGAAGCTATGTTTATCGGTTCCAGGATATCTGCCATGCTCCCAAATCATAGCTCTGAAACGTGCATAACTACACGTTTTGCACCCCTACAAGAGAGCAAAGTGTATCTATACTGCTAAGTTGAGAGCCTTTTGGAAGCAGATAACCTGATGCTTTAAAAACAGCCGTTGCAAATTTGTTCGTACTTTCTACTCCTGGAGGTCCCCCTAGTGGCTAAATAGTAGGTACATATACATACATATATACACACGCACCTGGTCCTGCTTACTTAAGGGAGCAGTTCCATTCAGTTAAAAAACTGCTACTGCCAGCAGGCTTATTCAACTTTACCATTATTCCTACTAACCATTTTCTTTTCTTTTACAGGCCCATTGTAACACAAGAAGAGGTAGTACCCTAAGATCAGAATGTCCTTGACACAGTAGAAGTCTTCTACTTGAGCATCTGTTCAGTTCAGATATGACTTGAATATAGTTACTTGAAGAACCTGATCTGCAAGCTTGTTTTAGGGGTACATATATTTTTAAGGTAAAATTGAGATACTCTCTGTAGATTAAGCCTGCATTTAAAATTCTGCATGTTTTAGAGCCTCAGTAAAATTATTCATGGGCCAAAGAAAAGACAAAAGGCCAAAGTTTGAGGACAGAGATACGTGAATTCTTAGATTAGAAACATCTATGCAACTAACAGGTAATCTCCATGCACAGTGTAGGCTAGAATGTATTGTGGAGGTTAAAATGCCTTGAAAAGTAAGTAGAAGTGTAGATAAGAACAAAGCTGTGCAAAGATGACATCTCAAACAGTGCTGCTTTGCACTGCTAGCACAGTCTCTCTTGTAGTGCAATAACACAATCCAGAGTTGCTCATCTCAAGATCCTGGAAGCATCTTCAAATACTGAAAACCTAATATCTGGTTGCTGTTATTTTTTACCTACACCTGGTATAGGAACGCTGTCTATGAAAGCTACTTCCCTAGATTTTCCCATTTTTGCTCAGAGGACCTTCTAGCTTCTTTGTCACCTGAGAAGACCTCTACTTACTGTACCAATGTTCCCATTTCCAGCTGCACCCATTTAATTATAATTGAGAGATACACGTGCCTGTTTCTACTGCCGAACTAGATGGTCCTTAGCAGGACAAGTTGTCACAGTCACATTAACAAAGAACGCTGTTGCTGCTGCCATTTAGGTGCTACACATGCACTCACAACCCAAAAAGCCAAACGTATCCTGTGCCAGCAGGGCAAGGGAGGTTACTGATCCTCCCTCTACCCTGTGCTCGTAAGGCTTCACCTGGAGTACTGCATCCAGCTGTGGAGTCCTCAGTATGTAGGAGACGTGGATCTGTTGGGGCATTCCCAGAGAGGGGCCACAAAAATGATCCAAAGGATGGAACACCTCTCCTATGAGGACAGTCTGAGAGAGCTGGGGCTGTTCAGCATGGAGAAGAGAAGGCAGGACAAGAGGAAATGGTTTCAAACTGAAGGAGGGAAAGTTTAGATTGAATATAAAGAAAAGGTTTTTTATAATAACAGTGGTGAAGCACTGGTACAGGTTGCCCAGAGAGGCGGTGGATGCCCTGTCCCTAAAGACACCCAACATCAGGCTGGGTGGGGCTCTGAGCACTGGATCTAGTGTAGGTGACCCTGCTCACTGCAGGAGAGTTGGACCAGATGGCCTATGAGGGTCCCTTCCAGCTCAGATGATTCTACGATTTCCAGCTAAAGAAGATATGGAACAAAGTAGCATAAGGAAATAATCCTATTTGTGAACACCAAAGCTCTAATACTCTATAGACAAGGTGATTCAACAACTTACCTTGGTACAACAAAAACTGAAACACTACTTGTTTACTTATCTGATATAAACTGAATTGTAGTATGGTAGTTTGATGCAGTTGGAGATCTGACACTAACAATTTTTCAGTACTGATTTACAGTTGTTCAGAATAAAGCATTATCAATATACAGCCTTTCCAATATAAAGAGACCCTCTGTCCAGTTTCTATATTGTGCCATAAACAATACATAACAACAATTAATCTTTTTTACATTGCTTGTAAACTTACTGCCTCTCACTTCAAATAATCTAATAAGCCATTAATAAGCTTAGTAGCTTGATGGAAAGACCTGGACTACATCAACCATCAAATACTGATTTATCAGCACAATCTAACGTTAACATAAAATACAGTACCAGGAAAAACTCTGAATTAATTTACAGAAATGCCATTACAAAATCAAAAGAGGAACTGCAAATACATCACACAGGTTCTCTCTTTTCAGTGATAAGAACCATCAGTACAAAACAAAAAGAATAAACAGAGACTGAACTTTAACTTGATATATTGCCCAGATTTGCAGTATAATAGGATATTATCAAAGATAACAATACTGCTATATGTATTCTGAGCTTAAGGAAGTATTTTCAGTCCTGCATCAAAGAGGAAAGTTGTCTAGCTCTGAGCTTGACTGAGCAAGAGTTCATCCCCCAGTTCTCCCACTGACTTCCTGTGTGGCCTCTGATGTGTCACTGTTCTTATTTGTACCTGGGATTCCTCACTTGCAAATGGGATAATAGCACTGTCCTCCTTTGTGGTTGTGATGATAAATGCTATTGCACCTTAAGCACCCAGATTTGCAGGAGAAGAGGAGAAACAGATTACTCAGCACAAAGGTGGGGATGCTCTGGAACACCACAGAATGTTGTGGTGTGTAAACAACAACATCAGGATTTTAAATCGAGACTTCGTGTTGTTTTGAATGGAAACACAGACTTTAATGAACACTTGAACTGCTAAAAATACCACACTTCTCCTTACCTGCAGTTGCCCTTGCCCTGAAACTCCACCAAGTGCACAAGCACAGAAATAGACATAACCCGACTTATCAGCCTTGCAACAACTGACTTACCGCCTCTGATAAAACTGAGCTTTTAAATTACAGGCAAACCCCTGTACACAGAAAAAAAATAAACATGACCTTTCACCACACCAGCAGCTGAGTTTAAGGATTGGAGAAGGAGAAATGGGGGATTCTGTTGAGAAGCCATCAACTCAAATATTAGGTTAGAAAACAATTGAGCTCAATGAACATTTAATCAGGAGTTTTACCTCTTAAGACAAAGAACTGCAGGTAAGAAGTCATTCCACATACTCAGACAGAACAAACAGTGTTAAGGGCAGAATAAACAGTGTGCTGAATTTTCAGTGTAAAAAGCACATTCAGCAATCCAGAATAATTATACAGGCCACCATGAAGGAAACAAAATTTGCAGTTTTCTTGAACAGATAGAATTTAGATGTCTTACAGCCTTTAATCAAACCAAAAGGAATGTCAGAGATGCATTTTCTAAAAGCCTTATCAATCAGGAAGGAATTCAGACTTGCAGAAGAAAGGTGGGTTTAAGGCCTACAAAGATAGCAGATCTGCTTTGAGGACACGAAATATTTATCATATAGATCAGCTTATGCCAAAATGGCCACAATCCCAGCACAAAGAAAAGTAGAACTGAGAACACTTACTTTGACAGTGAAGGACGGGAAAACATTTCAACAACCATGTGGTGGATCATGAAGAGGTTGAAAAGCTGAAGTATAACTTTGGGTTGCCCAAAGCAGTTCAGCTTCACAGCCATCAGCTGGGCTTCTAAGTGAGGTCTGTTGCACATCCAGCAGACCCCACAGGTGAGTTAACTAAGCAAGCATTGATGATGCAACATCTGTACACTACATATGGAATAATTCCTTTTAACGAGCACATTATTAAGGCCGATGTGCTGCACACCAAAATTTAAATTTATCTTTCAAGTTAAATGAACATTATTTGTTTGGAAATCCAGAAGTTCATTAAAGATTTCTTCTAGCTCGGAAAAGCAGATGTTAGGCACGTGGCTCTTTTCAAGGAAAATGAAGAGTTAGTTACTGGTGCAGTTACCCAACTTGTGTTACTGCATACTCTGAAAAGTTGATTTAGAAAATACATTCTCATCAAAAGTCTATTCCAGCAAATCACCCATTTCTGACAACTCTATGCCCCATTCCTGCCATAGAGAAATATTTACTTTTTGCATCTCCACGCTTACCAGGGCTCATTTTCATCCCAGAGAAGAGCTGTTCGCATTATACACGAGCAATGTTTACTTTCTTTGTCATAAGTCCGGGTGGACGGGTGTGCCAGGTAGTACGTTAATATCTTCCTCCTCCCAAACAGGAAAAAAAAGCAGCATCAAAAAACATCGGTGACAACAGCCACTTCAACGCAACTTCAGCATTACAGATGGGAAGTCATGCCTTCTGCAAAGGACAGCCAGCAGGTAGGGTCACTTAGCTGTACTACAGCACCTGTATACATTTATCTAAGAGTTGTGTGTATTGCTAGTATTTAGAGTGATTCTGTCTCCCTGGGAGAGAAAGGCAGATTCTGTTCTCTTTAAGTTTTAAAAGGGAAGCCTGTGAATCAGCCAGAAAGAGAACATTACTTAGTTACTTACTCTGTATTTTCTTCCCTCTTTATCACCTGTGAGTAATCAACAGAGATATCAAAGAGCCATTCTATTCTTCTACGCTTCTGAATATGAAGTATGTGCAAAGTTGTCAGATATTCCGTATCTGGAATTTCACAAACTTCTCAATGTTGCTCTTCATCCATGTTAAGGATTGCTCCACATCAATTGTTTTACTGTTCAATACTTTGGTTTTGTTACAGAAGTAGTCCCTAACTTGCAATATTTGTTGTTCTGCAATTAGACCTCAGCAGTGTTCTACTAGTTTGTACCCTACACTGTTTAGACAATATACTAACTTTCTAGCACTATAGGTTTTTCCTGCATGGGATTCCTCTACCAGATTCTTCTCTGAGCTTACAGCATGACCATATGCTTAACATAACTGTATTCTATACTGCTTGGTTCTCCTTTTGCATTCAGAACAGACTTGGCCATCTGAACATTCACTGGCACAGACAAGGTAGAGAAAGCCCTCTGTATTTGAAGGTTTCTGATGAAAGTCATTTAATTCCATTCAGATGGGATCACAGGGAACAAAGGAATGTTGACAGGCCAGAGTTGGTTAATTTTACTCTTTATTAACTCTTCGTCTGGGAAAGTGTGTTCCCCCAGTAAGCTAAAAAAATTAAAAAATTTAAAAAAAAAAATTAAATTAAATCAATATATATTTATTTTTAATGACAGCTATTCTTTTTCCCTGGAGGCATTCAAGGCCAGGCTGAATGTGGCTCTGGGCAGCCTGGTCTGGTGGTTGGCAACCCTGCACATAGCAGGGCGGTTGAAACTGGATGATCATTGTGGTCCTTTTCAACCCAGGCCATTCTATGAGTCTATGAAACTCCAAAAAGTGGAGTTAATAAAACAGACATTGCAAGCAGAAAAGAAAGGAGCAAAGCAACACTTAGAATGTTTCCATCGAGGGAAGGAAAGCATCTCTTATTCTGCTTCTTTACTACACTACACGCTTCTGTCAAGCACAGAATTCACCATAATTAATTGATGATTTACTTGTTTCTTATAACTGAATATTGCTGTGAATACATTTCCCAGCAGAACTGTTACAGATAAAGGAAAAGCATAATGCACATGGGGAAGGAACGGGGGCTTTTAATACCAAACAAGTTTGACAGAGTTGGAATCACTGTGCCTACCAGCACATACCTCTTGTCTATCTGCAAGGCAAGAGTTGTTATCAAGCATCCCAGGTTTCTCTTTCTTCTGTGCAACAAAGCCATCCTTAACAATCCAAGTCAACCATTTTAACCTACCTTCAGACTCTTTCTTCTGTGCCTTGCAGTTTAATAATGTCAATCTTACGCATACCAGTTTTGCACAGTGCGCCAAATTCAAAACATTAAAGGAAATTTTGCCTTCAGTTTTGTTGTATTTAAGAAACAAAACAGAATAAATTCTTTTCCTAAGGCTTGAGTTTTTCATAGTACACCTTGCATATGGTTTATGCAAAAGAGATTGCTTTGAATACACTCCCCTTTTGAGCTTGCAGAATTTGCCTGAAAGCACAGAACTCTTATTTAGATACTAAAGTAGTCCCACAAGGAAACAAGATGAAAATTAATTTTTGTGTAAGTTCTTTCCCTCTCCCCCCTATAATAACCTTACTTTTCAGAACAGAATGAATGGCTGCAGACATGAAATTACCCAGATACATTGTAGACATGACAAACATGAGATGAGGAAAAGATTATTCTAGCACAGTCGTAAAGTGGAGCTTGTAAAAGACCAGCTTAATGATAAAGGCTGACTTGGTGGGTCAGGTGTTGGCACTGAGAGAAATAGGTCTGTGATTTTTTGTAAATTCTACAAGCTTAGTGTACTAAAGACGTAAGGAATGAAAAGCAGTTGTTGATGTGAGCAAAGCCACAGTAGACAGCAAGCTTTTCCTGTTCCTGAGTGGCAACACTTCTATTTTCTAGTCCTTCTGCTTTCAATAGTACAGTGGTGTTGTTTGCTTTCAATAGCAGCCATTTGTTCTGTGCCCACATTCAAGCCAGCTTCAGCCAAGTTTTTAAGGTATGGCTATGCCTGCCTTATCTGAATACTGCCTTTCCTGATGCATCTGTATTGAATTGGATCCATTCTCATGTTCCTACAGTTTCTCCCAGAATTAACTGTGGCTGTGATTTCACGATACATCATTTTCAGGAGCCAGAGTGTCATGCTGTATACCACATTAGTCAACTGATTTTGCAGAAAAATGACCTGGCAAAAAGGAATTCTTTTTGAGGGAACTCAGCCCACACAAAGAGTTATGCTGGCACAGCTTCAAAGTGGCATGCCATGCTGTGGTATCAGTGCAGTGAAGGGCCAGGAGGATGTAAAGCTGTTGTCAAACTGCCCTCAATGCCACATACAATGTACTACATAACGACAGTCACTTGCTTTATTTTAATTAAGCAGTATTGATGTCTGTTCTTTCTAATCAACAACATCTGATCCTTCCATTATTTACTTCCCTGATGTCTCAGTTTATTTCCCTTTTATTACCTCTCCACCCTCTCAGGTTCTGTCCCCTGGATAAACCCACATCTACTGACATCTGTAAGCAAATTTCTGCAGACCCACTTAAAAGTACATTATTCAAATAGCCTCTGGTGCTCTTCATTGCATTAAGCTTATAGAGACAGAAACAAAAAGAACAAAACAAATATGTTTGCATTAGCATTTTGCACATTCATTTGAAGCACAGGTCAAATTCCAAGAAACCTATGAGAAGACTCCTGCAAATATTTGATTTGCCTCACATCCTTATGTTCTGGTAGTTACAAGAAGGAATATGCTTGAGAGGTATATTCTAGTAGATGTTACTGAACCAACACAAGCACTGCTTTAACGAGACTGCCCGCCCTCCCACACATCTCTCTATAGCTTCACACTGTTCGTTTTTTAAAAAACAATCTTTTCTTTCTTCTGATTAACATGCAATAAAAAGAAGTTACTTGAGATGACACTCTTTATACAACTGACTTTCTAGTAAGGAAACTAACACTGATGTTTTTGAAACCTCCTAATGGGGCCAGTTCATATATCTGAAAAACCTGTATTTTACTAGGCCACTTCTGTGCTTCGCTTCTTCACATGATTTTATTCCAAGTTCCTTGCTTCACTTGTTTCCTCTGGTCTGGTCCAGTGTCTAAGAACTCAAAATCTACAACTAGCAAACTGATTCCAAAGTTGCTGTCAGCTCCCACTACAGGCTCTTTATGTCTGTTCTAGTGAAACATATGGAGAAACTTGTTAGTTGTTTTCAGTGTACTCGTCCCTTCCACTGGACAGCTGGTCACAGATTTCGCTGGTGTATTCCTCAGAATCACAGAATGGTTGGAATGAACATCTGGAAGTTACCTGGCCCAGTTCAATTGCACAAGAAGGACCATTCCTAGGTCTTAATGATGTAGCAATTCTTTGGCAATAATGGCAAATGATTCTGTTTTAAAGGCTATGATGCAGAAACACCTTCCTGCATTCTTACCAGAATTTGAAGGGCTAATTCCCAAAAAACATTTTCTTAAGCTGTAAAGATCAGCTGCTAATGTGTCTAATTGCATGTACACATATAACAGACTCTCACATATACATGTATTTATTTCCTCTAACAAATTCTCTAAAAAGATCTCACACTTTATATATTTATAATATATTTTTTTTCCTCTGATATTCAAATTGATGTCTTCTCCTGCATCCCCATCTCCACTGCACTCCCCCTCAATTTCTACTTTGTTCTGCATATTTATTTTGCTTCAGTCCAATACAGAAATGGAAATATGGCTACCAAACAATTAATTGTATTATTATTATACTGGCCTTAACCGAGTAAACTCACTGATGCAATTTTTCCTTGAGTGAGTACTTGCACTGAAGTCAATAGAAACATCTCAGTTATTAATATTACATAAGCATAGATGCATCTTGATGATCAGACCTGCAGTTACATGTGCAGCTCTTAGGATTGCAATGACATGCAGGTTAAGGTTAAGTTTGTTGAGTTATGAGATAGAGCTATCACAGTTAAGGACTGTGGCTTTACTAGCTCCAGAACCACTGACAGAAGTATTTTCATCCTTTCCAAGTAAACATTTTTGTAAATGTAGCAATTACCCCTGGACAGCCATGTTACCATCCTTCCCTTCATCCTTACTCGCAATCCCAGCTACAGCTGTTTAAAGAACATAAACCTTTCCCATAAACCTTTTGCAGTGCCAGGCTGTTACACTTTCCTTATCCCTCCACCATAGTCTCCTATACAATATCCTACTGGTCACACAATTCTGACTTGCTCAAACTTCCTCCTTTTTTTTCTCCACCTATTCTTGTTGTTCCTGCTCAAACCTTCTTCAGCTATTCCTTTATACTCTTGAAACCTCGCACCCCAAACCAAACAGAATAGTGCAGTTGAAACTGTTCTGATGCACCACTGAGTGACTTCACATTTCTCGCAGGCTCTCCTGCTGATATGGTTCAGTATGATATTTCTCCCTCTTGCAAGAACAGCATTGCTCATTTATGCTTCGTTTGCTTGAAACCCTTAGGTTCTTTCTCACAGCTAAGCCAATTGTATCCCAATGGGATCATTCAAAGCTGAATGCTCCTGCTTAAGTGAAGTTCAATGCATTCACCTCTGTTGCAGCTTCTCCCTTATTCTTCACTTGCATCGTTTCTGTGAGCCTTCTATTTTTCTGACTAACAGTTTTCATCCTGTGCCAATTACCTGCATGGGTAATTAGTGCAGTTTTCTTTCCTCCACATGAAAACATCCTCTAAAATACACAAACCAAGAACTAATGGATTTGCTCCATCTAGCAACTAAGCTAAAAGAGGGCTGGCTTTGTGACTGGCTCAATGCTGCTGATGTTAAGTCAACAGTAATACTATACTTAGTCATTTCACCTGCATATTCAAATGTACTCCTTACGTGGGTGGAAGAATCAAATAGTGATTAAATCAGGGTGTGTCTCAGTCTGCTGATCAACCTACTGGTATGAAGGAGAATTCTTTACTGTTATGTCTGAGAGCATATGGATACCACACACCTACTCCCTTAATCCAACCATTCCACTTGAAGACATTAACTGAGGTCAAGTCATGCCTCAACCAGGTCCATTTTCACAAGATGTGTTTGAAAGGCTCAAATTTTGACCTCTGTTCACATCCCGAACACAGTCCAAAACACTGATTAATGTCTAAAAAGCACTGAAATGGAAGGACGACAGAGACCTCATCAGATTCTCATCACCCACTGGGAGGTGAGTGACCTCTCCCCTTGTTACCACACAAGGAAGAAGAGCTGCATGTTCAGAGTGGGCTAAATAGCAGTGACAGTGATTGAAAAGAATCTCTGGAAAGCTGTGAAGAAGTGGAAAGAAGTGTCAGGACAGAACAAGGTTGGCAGGAGAAAAGACATGGCAGAGGAATAATAGGGAGACAGGGGCAGGAGAGAGAACAGTCCAGAAAGGGATGGATGTATGGATGTATGTTGGAAGAATCTCAATAGGGATCTGCCTTCTAGAGATTCCCTGAAATGATAACAATTATCCCCTTAATGTTTTATGTATCTGCCAATTTCCTACAACCCAGAAACCCGGAATGCCTAAATAAGAACATAATACTGTCCAGACAAAAGGGCATTAGGGACATGCAAACTCCAGTGTTACAAGCACTCATTGTACAATGGTACAATTCTAACAGCTCCCATTTATGAGGTTAAAGAAATAATGATTCATGAGACTGGCAGACACCCAGAATGATTTAAGCAGGCCATCCCAAACGTAAATGACGTTGACTCACATTTCCAGCTGCAGGTGGAACTGGCAATTGTCTTCTCTTAATTGTCTTAACTTGCTTTGCTAGTTAGAAATAGTTTTCTAGGTTGTATTTCAAATCTGATAACCACTAGAGGTACATTCTTTTCATAGATGTTTCATACTTACAGTCAGTGGGAACATCTAGGACAGAATTTGACCTACAAACTTAAATATCCAGCAGCAGCCTACATAGAAAATCTGTACTTAAGCCTGAATCAGAATTAAAGTAAGGTTGCTCAATATATATATATGCACACAGGATGTATTTAAAATATAAATGCACAGATTGTAGCAGGCAAGATTCTTACAGCATTTTTTTACTCCTGTTCTGTTTCCAATTGCCTTTCTTCAAGAATCCTTTCATCAGATTTAACTCAATGGTATCTTCATAAATAACTAAGGGTGATCCCCCCCAAAGTTCAGGATAAAAGCATTAGATGGAGTTTTCTTAAAAGAAGTACGACAGGAAGTAGTATTCAGAGAGTGAAAAAACAATGAAGTATTGCCCACTGACTTTTCATCCAGCTGTGCTTATAATTATCATCTCTTTTTTGCGTCTTTATCTTCCCTGTCATTCAGAAGTACTTGAACTAAGCTCCTCTTTGCAGCCACCTGCTTATCTTTCCCGAGGCATGACATATTCCTCACCTCACTCCACAATTAAACAGCACTCTGTGATGTTACAGTGATGCAACATCCTCAGTTAGGCTGACTTCAGTGTAACGTCACAAGTTTGACCGCAAAGATTTGACCCAATTGTTGTGACCTGACATTTGCAATCTAGTACAGCCTCAAGTCTCAAAGAAACAGCTCTTGAAACCACTGGAGAGACTAAAGCGAAAGCCGGAATCAGACTGAATTCAAAACAAGAACGAACAAAAAACTCATTACACAGCTTGCCAATACACATCTAATGCCACTTTGCCTGTTGGAAGGAAAACATGCTTGCATTTTAAAGCAAGAAACATCAACAGAAATAGAATAATAGACACTCCAACAATCCAGGGGGAAATGGCAGAGCTATGTTATATTCTGAATATATACATTCAAAAAAAGAAGTCCGTGTGCTGAATGATCTGTATACAGCAGAGCTTCACTGAAGTGCAAGTGAGGGTGTGTGTATAGAATCCTTCTGTGGATTCTGACCATCACAGTGAGGGATTGTATTGCAAGAGCTGATACAGCTGTATGGAAAGGCAAGTCAACTTCTATTGTGAATCAACTTTCAGGTTCAATAATCACAGCTGCAAGTCTTATGCAGCTGGTGACGTCCTGCTGATTTTGCAGTATCCATAACCTAAGAAACCCCTGGTTCTTTCACTTGCACAGTATCTATAGAATTGCCTTTAAAACCTTCTCTCCCACACTTTCAAGTAGCAAAGCAAAATTTCCCTACTCCATTAATATGATTAGGTAGAACACTGCAATAACATGGAACATTTACACCTGTACAATACCGCATCATGCTGAGAGTCCCAGTATTTACTCCTTGGAAGCTAAACAACAAGTAGCAGAGAAAGTAAAAACTGAACTGTCAGTGTGTCAAATGTTGTTGAAAACAAAAAAGATACTTGGTTTTGCTTGTTGGCTTTGTCTATAAAATTTCCTGAAGGCTACATGTAGAAACTTGGTAAACCGCACCCAACAACAGCCCACAGCCTCATCCAGTGTCATTTCTCAGCAACATGTAGGGTCACACTGAGTTCTAGCATGGATACCATTGAGAATCCTGCGCAACTTGGGGACTCGTTTTGCTGTTCTGCCAGTACCACTTTCCTGCTTCTCTTAATGCAGAATGTCTTTCTGGCTTAGGATATGAACACAAGAACATCTGGCTAGACTTAAGAACAGGATGGAAACACGACATGATGCTTCCACCAAAATACACTCTCAATCTCTAGCATCATGGTTCAAAGATTATTCAATTAAAAACTAAAATAAAAAAAAAAAATAAAAAAAAAAAATAAAAAAAAAGCTTGCCCTGTGCAATACCAGATACCAGCTGCCTTCCTTGCTTATGAACAAAGCTTCTACTCCTTAATCGACTTCTGTCTCTTTCACCATCGTCTGCTACCATCCAGAGCCAGAGTTGCTAAACTAAAAATCAAATAGCTGGGAAAATTACTTGTCCAAATATAAGGTGGTCCTGCATAAGACTTGGTAATTCCTTGCCTTTGTTCCAAAAGAGATATCAAATATAACCTCCTGATCAATTTTTACAAGTTATGATCTGGAATTAGACATAGAATTAACCACCTGAGACCTATCCACAAGAGCAAATTAATGGTCAGATTACTTACTAAACTGCTGTCTATTGCCTGTGTGCAGTTACAAATAAACATATACTATTGAGGACAGTGATGAATGGTGACTATATCTACCCTGGGAATTCAGTTCTGAATACCTATTTCTAATCAAATCCTTTGTTTTGTCGGCAAGTTCCAGGAAGTAATACTTCTAAAGTATAGAATAGCTATAATGTGATCTTATGGCTCTTGTATTTACTATTTTTCCCCCCCTTAGGATACTGTCTTCTATGATCTTAGGAGATAAAGCTGTCTCCCATGGCCAAGTGAGCTCAAACAAAAAGGTAGGTTTTGTGGCAATGACCATTACTGATAAACTGAGATAAGGTCTTCTAGGTAAGACTCTAACCTAGGGAAGTCTGATATCCTGGTATTCAAAATAAACGCTTCTCTCAAGATGTGACTAGTGTGTTGTCAGGGAGAAGATCAGTGCCTTTAGAGCGCCGATCTAAGTCAGAAGTTAAGGGAGTCCTTAACAATTTTCAGAGGAAAATCTGAGTACAAGGCAACTCTTAGCAACATTTTCACAGGAAATGTGAAGGAGAAGAAATCAAGAGAGAGCAGGGGTTGAAGCTGTTCAGATACAGGGTTTACCGTAGAAAACAGCTGGAGGGCTTGCTCCCTCTGCTGGTGCATCCTAATGGAGCCACGCAGTTCAGCCTTTGCTTGCAATAGTTATGTCTGAGGCATTTCTTTCTCTCTTTTAGAATTAGGTTTATCTCTTAGGCTCTAAAATACCCCACACAGCTTTGGACAAATCTCAGATTTCTACCTGCTAAATGACACTTGAGTTGATTTACTCTTCCACGCCTTTCTATAGCCTAAGTTATATAAGCTATAAGCTGCGTTATAACTCATGTTATATGCTCCTTCTACTCACACATCCAACATAACATCTTCAGTTTTAGCTGGGCCATACAACCATAATATTTGGAATAGGAAAATATTTAGCTGAAAACTCAACTAGATGTAAATTCATGGATTTTGTAGCCTCTACAGTTTAATCAGCTTTTCCTTTTCCAGTCTCACCATCATTTCAGTGAACAGCCTGGTGATCACCTGAGAAACTGAATGGAGAAGATGGAAACCAAGTACTGCATCAGTGACAAAGAAACTTTCAAAACAGAACTGCCATACTGCGTAGGAGAAATTGATTTCACAGCTTCTGGGAAGAAACGTGGAAAGGTACAGCAATAAGGAGTCTTAACCTTGTAGCACTATTGCTATTATTTAGCTGTTACTCACTTAGGCATTAAATATAGAGACTGTAATATTGAAGATCAATGTACTAGAGTGCTAGGCACCACATTCCAACCAAAATAGAGACCAAAACCATATAAACAGCAGTATAATTTTAAATGACATCTATTAACAAAGAGAAATCAATCACTTGACCCAAGCAGACCTGCTACAGTTACAGCTGCTCATCTGTTTTCCCCTCTAAAAACAAATAAATGAATAAAATCATGTGTTTAGCTTCCTTCATTTTGCATCATTCCCCTGTTTTAACCACTTTCTTCCAAATAGTTCATTACTATGGATTTAAACTGCTAAGTTGTTTCAAGGCTCTCAAAATTCTCTCTCCCTTTTCTGATAATACATAAAGTAGGCTATACATGGACAGACCCACTTCCTCAGTACTCTCTTGCATCTGTTCCCCCTCCACATACAGGAATTCCTAGGATCAGTGCTCAGCCTTAAGGCTTCATTACCATTGTGAAGTCTAAGCACAATGCCCACTGGTAATCCAACAGTGAAAAGCATTTACTTTGCCAAATAGAAACCTAGTCTGAATAAAGGCCAAAAATACTCCTCTGAAAACCAGGAGAATGAGGATACTTGAAAAATGGACATAAAAAAACCCAGATGAACATTTCAGCTAACACAGAAACAAGAAAAGCCCAAGAGATTTCTTGGCTTTGCTGAACTGCCACGGAGCTGAAGGCAATTACAGAAGAATAGCAGCATTAAAGTAGAGAGTGACTTATCAGCTCATAAAGCAGAACAAACCCATGGAGCTGACATGATTAATGAGGCTGTTTTGAATTTATTTGTGAATTATTTAAGAATATTTATTATTTATGAATTTCATGGAAGTCTGTTAAATTCATTCTAGTATTTTGTTCTCTGTCAGGTCTTGCTCAAATAATCAAGGAGTACTAATTGTTTAATTGTTATGGTACATTTGCCTTTACACTTCCTGAATCCTACTGTACTGCTCTTACTCAGGGTTAATTTTTTTAACTTGTTTTTTGTTGTTGTTGTTTTTATTCGAGTTTATTAAGGTCCCGAGTACTATTCACCCTGGAGTTATATTTGAAGTCATGGTTAACAAATGGAAGCTACCGGCTCCCAATTTGGTTGTCTCCTTAGTAGGGGAAGAAGAAAATTTCCAGATGAAGCCTTGGCTGCGGGACACCTTAAAAAAAGGACTCATAAAGGCAGCCCAAAGCACAGGTTAGTACTTTAGGCATTAAAGGAAGAACTTCTCTTGCTGGATTCTCACATCTAGTGATCTAGTGTCAGTAGCCTCACTCACATGATTGCTTCACAGCTTTTGGTTTCAGCTCACTGGGTCAGACAAGATTTAAACAGCTTCAGTTTCTGTAATGAAAGAGCCTACTATCAAACCCTTTTTATGGCACTTTGGTTCCAGACAGTTTTCTTTGCTTTTACATCCAGTTGATTTCCATACTTAAGATTAGATAGCTTTAAGATCTCCAGGTCTTTTGTGTTACATTGTTGGAACTGTTCTGTTAACAACCAGGCCTGCCTGCTCTGTTAATGTGTCTATTTCAGACTGCAAGTTCAGTCTGGAAAGAGTACTCTTGAAGGGTGTACTCACAGCAGAGCAAAGATGACAAGGTCGCATCACATAATATATAAAAAGCGTGTCTTCTTGGGCACATGGTTTCTTATTTTCTCTATTAAAGCTTTGCATTCAGTGTATGTTTTTTAATTTTAAATGTTACTATCTATCAAGATTATCAGTATTTGAAGGGATAGTATAAACGGGGGGGGGGTGGGGGGGGTGGAAGACTGTTTATGAGGGCAGACAGTGATAGGGGAAGAGGGAATGGTTTTAAACTGAGACAGGGAAGATTTAGGTTAGATATTAGGAGGAAGTTTTTTCACTCAGTGTGGTGACACACTGGAACAGGTTGCCCAAGGAGGTTGGGGATGCCCCATCCCTGGAGGCATTCAAGGCCAGGCTGGATGTGGCTCTGGGCAGCCTGGTCCAGTGGCTGGTGACCCTGCACATAGCAGGGGGGTTGGAATAAGATGATCACTGCAGTCCTTTTCAACCCAGGCCATTCTATGATTCTATCAAGATTTCTCCACAGCTTACCCTAGTATCCAAACAAACCTTAAATTTGGTACTTAAAATAATGTTACAAGACACACAAACGCTCAACTACAAAGAAATTATGTAACAACTAAAAGAAAAATAATAATTTCAGATGCCTGGATTTTTACTGGTGCTTTACGTGTTGGAATAACAAGGCACTTGGTGCAAGCAGTCCGAGATCACGCACTGGCCAGTACTTCATCCAAAGGAAGAGTGATTGCCATAGGAATCGCTTCCCTTGGAAAAATTCAGTACAGAGAAATTCTGGACAACACAAAGGTATTTTTCCCCTTACTCTACTTGCAAGACAGGATTGTTCAGAAGCAATCTACACGTTTACAAAATGTTGAAGTAGTAGGGAACAAGGCATTGAGCTATCTTAAAAACAGAAGTGGAGTTCAGTGCGTGCTTTGTGGGAAGGAAGAGGTAAAGAGCAGGAAAAGTCTACAGACCCCAACGATTCTGTGCCTTGTGGAGTATAGCTGGCAGCTATTCTCCAAGTATCCAGCAGGTGACAGTATTGGACATGAGCACAGCGGGTGGGTAAAAGAGGGAACTTAAGGAAAAACAACACATCACAGGATACTTTCAATGCTTTTTTTTAAAAAAAAAAAAAACCAAAAAAAAAAAACAAAAAAACCAAACCTGTCCACTTACTGCAGAATTCCAAGCTGTTTCAGAAGGACCGTATATCTTAATATCAAACGAATCCATAAATGATTCAATATCAAGCTCTCCAAAACAGTCATTGAATTGGTGTCTAACATGCAAAAGCTTCTCTACATTCCAGGCATAAAATACTATCCATTCAGGATTTAGTCTAGTCTGCATGAGTTCTAGGCTCTCTACAGTTCAGGTCAAAGCAATGGGAGTTTATGCATCAATTGCTGCAAATGCCAAGACAAGCTGATGCTGAATTGACCAGGGGGTGGAGAAGACTATTAATGACATTCTTGTCACTGTATATTCTGCCTATTCTAAGCAGACTGTTATAAGAGTAATCTAGGGGCATAGTGACAATTAATGGCAATCGGTACGTGCTATTTTACTTCCCCCCAGAAGCTGAGAAGCAAATGACAAAGACGGCTCTTTGAACTTATATCTAGCTCTTTATCAGATAGGCAGCAGTCAAATACCAGCTATCAGCAAGGGGAGGCAGCCAGACTGTATTGCCATTTTACTGTCACTGGGTTTCCTTCCTTTCCACACCTTTTGCCAAGCTGTGCACTCTGTCAGATGAGACTCTCCAGTTGGAAGACTGCAACCTATTTGAATGATTCAGAGGAAAGAATTTGGTTCATCACAGCAGGGAATTTTGTTCAGGGAAATTACTTCAGCAAGAGTAAACCAACCATTGCACCTCCCTCCTGAACTAAACAATCACAAGACATCTCAATCTATCCCAAACAAGAGCTACAAAACAAGTGCACTGTTACTGAATTAGATTTTCTCCTTCTTGACTAGAGCCCAAGTTCTTTGTCAAAGAATACTTGTAGAACATTCTTGACCTGCTGACTTCTGGCACCACATCTACCAAAAGACATTCTAGATTTTGGTCAGTTACTTCAAGACAAAGGAACTATAGACAAGAATGATGATCTAAACCCTGTTCACCTTCTACTTGCTACTAGCACAAACAGCTTGTTGTACAAAATAGAGCTGACAATACACACTTGCAAGGAGAAAAACAAGCCCTGAAATCAGCAGATCTCTTCCTTGTTTCTTTTACTGGCATGCTTTAAATATTTTTGAATGATAATTTCCATGTTTTCAGGGAACAAATAGGAAAATCCCTGAGAGCCTTTTTCAGTTAGTTGTTGCATCTCATGGTCCTAATCTAAGGCCAAATCTCTGGTGAGCAGGCTTAAAATTACATGGCAGCAGAACACAGGCACACCCTCCATCAATGCAAAATTTAAAGACAAATGAACTGTTTTAATATAACTTTCCCCAACAAATGAGAGATGTGGAGTGAGAGGAGGAGGCCAGAAAAACTTGTGACACTGGAACGTGCAAGTTTACTGTTTTTTTCTTCTGGAACAACCTCCAATGTTCCAACTCTTCCCAGAGCTGCTGAGAGGGAAAGAAGCCATAGGAACACATCTTATTACAACTCTATTGACCTCTGGAAGATGTTTCACTTCTGCAGTTTGACCATATGCTGCTTTTTTTCAGAAGGCCACTTGGCAGAATGGCATGTAGTGGGCTCAGCTCTTCTATCAGCTGCGTAAAAGAGCTTGTTCTCCAAATTCCTTTACATTTTTAATGAATTAGCATAATGTTGCTACGAGCTCCTGGTGATAGGTTCACTGCTTCTCCACATCAGCCATAGCCTCGGCTGTGGAGGAGAACCTGAACAGCTCCTAGCTTGAATTTTCCCCCAGGATTCAGCTGGACATGTGCTCTTTCCAGCATATGATGACAAAAGCTGAGATTCACAGGGGTTCCACATAAGATTTGGCTCTTAAAATCAATGTAAGTCTCACTACCACATAATAACAACTAGGTAACTTGCATAATTACATTGCTATGCCTAGGTAGGCTCTAAAACATTTACATACACAAAATTAACAGGAGAAATGATGCAATACATCAGCACAATTAGCTAAGTTGGTAGTCTAAGCTTTGCTCATCAATTCAAAGGCTGCCGGAACTGGGAAAGAAGAACAGTGAAAGAAAAGGCAGCTTTTAAACTACAGCATTGATCTGGCTTACTTGCTACAGAATAATGATTATGAAGAGGAAAAAGAAAAATAATAAGGCATTTACAGCCTGGCATGCAGCTAGAAATGATATCACAAAGTGAATGTGCAGCAGTGGGAAAGAAAGGGGTATTTTTATGGAAGGAGAGAAAACATGGGCTGTACTTTGCATAGAACATTAACACCTCTTCTCTTATCTCTAGGATGGAAGTCTTGTACACTACCAATCAGATGATAATGCCCAAGGCCCCCTGTATTCACTGGACCACAATCACTCCCATTTTATTTTGGTGGATTGTGCAATGCCAGATGATCCAGATGAGACTGCTAAGCTACGGCTCACCTTGGAAAAGCACATTTCGGAACAGCGTACTGGGTATGGTGGTAAGTAGACTAGAGAAGCAATGCCACTTTGAGCAATAGTGATGCTAAAGGGATACCTGTGGCCCTCTGACTTCATCAAAGGCAAGTCAGGTTCAAAGTTTGTCATCTGCATGGGTAAGATCAAGTAAACACTTGATCTTGTCACTGCGAAAGAGGCAGAATTAAGCTGACTTAGGTTGAAAAAAAAAGCTGCTCTGCAAAGCAGAAATCCTGATATTTATTGCATCTCAACTGTAACTCAAAGCTGACCTTCAAAGCACAGCCCAAATTGCCAAAACACAACAAATGGAAAATAAAGCTTCTTTTAAGTGCCCTAAACCATCAGCTCTAAGAAACGGACGTTCACTGTTGTACACTTATCTCCCTTTTCATGCACAAGATCTTGAGCTGTTCCCACTCCGGCTAAAAAGAGCTGATCCAAAGCCCCATGAAAAATTCTAAACCATATAAGTTTCAGTACGTTATCCTGGGTAAACAATATATATCTAATGCCCATCTAAACCTACGTGATCTTTGTTTATAATGAGAAATGAATATGGGGACAGGCCTCCTTCTACTGCTTGTGGAAATAATTCAGTTGTAGTTCTAATGTGATTCCTTTCCCCTTTGCTTTATTTCTATAATACCTACAGTGATAAAACAGAAGAGAAACAGATCACTTATTCACATTTCTGTGCACCAATGGAATATTCAGTTACATAGCCTATCGTTGCACAGATGCATTCTTCGGGTGCATTCACACAGTCAGGTGAAATCCAGTCACTCAGCACACATGGACTGTAATTGTAGGGTGAGATTTCAGTGCTGGCAGTTAGAGAGTAGCCTCTTTCTGCTTGTAGACCAAATTCAATTGAACAGATCTCAGTGGAACAATTTCCTGTCAAAAAAAAAAATGCTGATTCATTTGGCAAATATTTCCCTGGAATGGTGGAAGCGCAGTGAGATCTTCAATAAACAAAACCAGTATCATTCATCGAAGTTCATTTATACTCAACTTTAGCAGACTTCAAATTTACGCAACTAAAACACTCCAAGATCACACATAATTCTCTATTAAAAATACCTACAAGTAGTTGAGTAGGAAGGTTTGGTATTTTGAATATTCTTTGCACTTAAGAACTTCCCACCTTCCCAGTATAACATTAGAATTTCCCCATCACCATACACACAAAGAAAGGCTGAATTTGATCTAAATAGATGCGAAATGAAAAAAGATTTGAAGCCACGAGGATTTCCAGAGGATCCAGTAGTCACAGGGGTCACAATTCAACTTAGAATAACAACTTAAAGAGGTATGGCAATGCTACTCTCTTCACTAAGACAAATGGAGTTACATGCAAATAACTCAGTTCTACCTAAACTTTTTCAGCATCCCACTACAGATGTTGCAACCATTAGTAACTGATAATCCACATACAGCTTGGGAAACATCAAAAATTGTTTGAACCAAAAGCCTTTCATCTTTCAACCATAAGAGGCATTCATTTCATGATGCTACAGTTTTGATGGAACTTTTTAAAGGCCAATCTACAGTCATGTTTTGAATGCCTAATTCATTATTTATTTGTAAGTGAAAACCTGTGAGAGGATGGCTAAGGACAGGGAGCCCTACATCAGGGAGCCCTTGTGGCCATGACAGAATTCAAATATTTCACTGGCATTTCTTTTGAATTCAAATTCAGCACTACTAACAATGCAATATTATGTTATTGATAGTCAAAACATTAAATGGTATTGAATGATATTTTAGGTTGTTTAACCAGAATAATGAAGAACATGCGGTTCTTATCAACTCATCTCTGACTCATCTCACCCTAACTAGTCTACACGGTCTGCCTCCTGGTGTTTAGTCCTCTTGTGTGTTTCTCCTGCATTTCACTGCAAGGGAGAATGGTTTTAAACTGAGACAGGGAAGATTTAGGTTGGATATTAGGAGAAAGTTTTTCCACACAGAGGGTGGTGATGCACTGGAACACGTTGCCCAAGGAGGCTGTGGATGCCCCATCCCTGGGGGCACTCAAGGACAGGCTGGATGTGGCTCTGGGCAGCCTGGTCTGGTGGTTGGCAGCACTGAGCATAGTAGGAGGGTTGAAATTGGACGATTACTGAGAATCTTTTTCAACCCAGACCATTCTATGAATCTGTGATTCCTGCTGGTGCTTGATTCACGCATAAAAAGAATGAGGCAACATTCCTCAACACCTGGGAGTGACATCTCATCAATTCTAACTTCATCTGAATATAAATACTGCCAGCTGCCTCTCTCTAAAAATATAACCTTGTCTTGCAACCTAAAGCAGCCCCATCAACCCCTCCAACACATTCTTCTGCACTCTCCCCTGCATGCTCAAGTTTTCATACGTACTGAATCAGGACAAAGCAGAAGAAGTATTTTCAAGGGGACAGCAGAAACACAATAGTTTTGTGAAAGCTTTTTGCTTGTTTGTTTTAAATTAAATCACCTATTTCACAGGAACAGGCAGCATTGAGATCCCTGTGCTTTGCTTACTGGTAAATGGAAGACCAGTCACACTTGAGGTAAGAGGCCCTGGAAAATTTGGTTGGATGATAAATACATGTACTGGCACTTTATATAAATTCAAAACTTAGATTGATACACCAAATAAGAACTGAACTCCGTTAATAGTAAATTTGAAGAGTATTTGTTTGGGAGAAACACTTCATTTTGAGAAGGTGCCAGCAAATCATTAGGGCTTCTTGCCAGCTAATACAGCGCAAAGGAAGAAACCCAGAATCATAACAAATTCTCAGAAATCAGCTTCAAATCTAGCAGTGTAGAAATATCATACTATTGAGTTGACATACAAAAGCCTTAATTATTTAGTGCTGCTCAGCAAGAGAGAGACAATTGCCACTGTCACAGAGCACTAAGGAGATACAAGGCTAGGTTTGCTAGATATGCAGCCTACAAATTATAGTGTCCTACTTCCCCTGAGCAAAAAACACCTTGTATGACAGAGGGCTGGATGGTTGCCTGCTAACATTCACATCATCTTCAGTGAAAAAATTCAGTTATGATTTTTATTTCTTTTTTGAGCACTTCTATAACTTACAGGACTTACTGGTTAGGAGGCACTCTGGCTTTCTAAGATGTTTTATTCTGGTACTTTGTAGCAGTCAATGTCCACGCAGATTTTTATTCTTTATACAATACTCTTGCATGAAGACAAATACCGTACTGAATATCCAAAGAGACATCTAACCGTTGTTTAAACGTTATAAATCATGAGACTGTTACACAACCTGGTAAACTATTTCTTTAAGAAATAACAGCTCATTTCCGGTGACGTTTTTTAGTCTCAGTTTACAGTCACTGCATCTCATCACATCTCTGTCAGATAGACTGAAACACGCTCTGGTATTAGAAATCTCACTGTTTAAATTACAACGTCACTTCTTGAGCTTTCATTCTCAAGGCCAAATATGGCAGCAACTTCTACATCTTGGGTGTTGAAATGTCACATCAGAGCCTATACATCTTTTCAAAGCTCTAGAGAACAAAGTGACTTGGAGAACCAAAGGTGACTTGTTGGACCTGCCCTACATTTGCACATGTGCTGGGAAAGAATAACCAATTGTACTTGCTTTCTTTTTTAAATATCTGCTTTTAAAGACAGACACATCAAAGACTACAGCAGTTGTTTTAAAACAAACAAATAATAAACCAACAACACCTCTGATTCTCTTGCTGTTTGTGGTATTGAAACGCACAAAATTTCGTCATCACTTTGCATAACTCCAGAGTAAGAAGTAACTGGCAGCAATTAGTCATGATTGCAATTGTGCTACCATAGCCTCTGCTTTCCTCTCTCCCAACAACCGTCTTGACTCTTTCTAATTGCACAACAGAACTGGCAGCCTTTAACTCTTACAGCTGTTGTGTTTCAGTGTGCTTCTTCTGTGGCTCAGCATTGTATTCTCACAAGTGAACTCCCAATTTTCAGAACATATAGTAAAAGTTTAGCTGCCATAAAAACCTGTTGAGAATTCCTGCTTAGTGCTTCTTTTGTATTTGATCATACTGAAAGCACAAATTGCAATAGGGAAAGAGATGGGGAGGGAAGGAAAAAAGAAAGCAGCCACGGACTTCTATGTGTTATGTACTGCCTGTACAAATCAGTTGCTTAACCCCTCAGCAGATGTGTCAAGCAAAGTAGTATGTATCGTCAGGGGCCTATAATGATTAATCTGCAACAAGATAAAAAAGTAAATAAATCCTAATAGTCTAGAAGAATCTGAATTGAATCCAGAGTAAATCTGATTCAGATACGCATTTATTCCTAGTTCACAATAAGTGATTCCTCTTTGAGCAAGATTTTCTTCCCATACATGAAATCTAATAATTTTCTTCTTAAACTACAGAGAATCTGCATTGGTTTGGAAAATTCCGTTCCCTGGCTTATCTTAGCAGGGTCTGGAGGAACTGCTGACATCCTAGCTGCATTCATGGATGAGCCGCAGCTCATCAAGCCAGAAGCTGTTGAAAAGCAATTTAAAGAGAAATTCCCTGCGGAAAGCTTTCTGTGGAAGGACATTCTCCAATGGACAGCAACAGTGAGATCATATGTCTGATAACTGCATGCAGTGTTTGATGATTCCGTGCATAACTTTCATAGTCTCTCTCCTGCCATTTCTAGCTTTAGTAGCCCATTCAGCACAGGTTTGAGGAGGTACTGCCTGAATGTTTTTATCCCTCTGCCCTGATATTAATGACAGAACACCTCTCTAGCATTAAAATCAAGAGCTCAGTTGATCATAAAAATGACGTGGTCCTAGCGATTCAGCTGAACACCAAGGGCTCTGTCCTTTCTCAGTTATTTCCTGAAGTAACAACCAGCACCCAAAAATCCCACAATCTTTCTGGGGAACATGAAGCATTATTTATCCTCCACAGCTGTGGAGCTTGCACAACTGTGACAGAAGAGACCTAATTCACAACCTACAGCTGTTAAGCTGAGAACTTAACTTACTGTGGGCATGTGTGAATAAATTAATGAGAACAAAGGGTGTTTAGAAGTTATCCTGTCTAATTGTTTGTTATACATATTCTTAAAAAAAGGAAAGAAAACAGAATAGATTTTGAGACACTGGACTTAAGCCATTATACATAAACATTTTAGAAACACAAAAACCCACCACTTGGACGCAGTCTTAATGTGGAGATTCAAAAGCATTGCATGCCCCTGAGGCAAACAAAATCCACAGAACCTGACCCGCTACTTATTCTTTGCAGTCCCCATTGTAAATCTTAACTTTAAAGTTACACGTGCTAATTCCATTAGGAGAATTTTGTCAGATTATACCAGAAGGAGATGGAAGGGCATCAAGAAGCAACACTGCCAGATGCTCACGCAGACGCAGAGTGCAGCTGCACTGTGAGAAACGAAATTCAGATAGAGAGGCAGAAGAAGAGCACTATTTATATCAATATTAAATATGACTTTTACTCTGAGAAGCTTTAGAGACTGTGCTTTTACATAAACAACTCTGGGAAGAAAACACTGATAATAATGAAGGAAGAGGGAAAGCAGAATTAGTGGCGTGCTTGTGGCAGCATGACTACCAGACGAACAAGAATGAGAGCTTAGGATCTTTCAGTTCAAGCACTGCTCTGGTTCTCAGCATATCCAAATTCTGTTCTTCCTATCATGCGTGCTATGCAATGTTGGAAAAAAGAGTAACTCCCTCCATGCCCTAGGATCTTTTTACATGGGAAAATAATGTTTGTCTTCTTGCCAAACCTCAGCTTTACATTTAGAATGTAAGTTCTTTGGGAAAAAGCTGTATATGTGATCTACGCTGAGCTCTTAGGCACTAGCATTTAGCAGTAGAGTGACATGCTAAATGATTTTCATTCCAACTCCCAATAGATCCAGAACATTATTTCACACCAACATCTTCTCACTCTTCACAACTTTGAGCAAGATGATTCAGAACTAGACACAGTCATTTTAAAAGCTTTAGTAAAAGGTAAGTATAATAAATGCAATACTTCTATTATTGGACTTCTCTATGCTGTAAATGTATTTTAGTCTTGTCCTGAACTAGTTCAGGTGGCTGCTGGATAAGATTTCATTTCTGATGCAGAGTTGCATCAGAGAAAGTGACTGGCAATTACCACCAGATAATTACCTCCACCAGGAGGAAAACTCCTGAACTTTGCATTAAATTAGTGTTTGCTTTTTAATCTCATGCTGTTGTATAGTGCTGTTACAATCAGTCCTTTATTTCAGTACCTGCTTCTCTTAGTAGCAGAGGCTATAGAAGAATAGAAAAATGCTGGAAGCTATTCCACTTAAAAGCCACGAAGAAAGAAAACACAAGCAGACACGAATCACCTCAGTTTGAGAAACAACTAACCTCTATCAAAAGCTTCCACCATATCTTCTGAAATACATTACTTGCTCTGCCTGCCATTTCAATTTGTGTTAGACTAGCCTAATTTTCACATCAACCCTAATGTTGATGTGCTGATTAAAACAAGATTAAGAAAAACAACAGTCCTATCCATCACTTTCTGTTGATCAGGCTTCCTCTTAAAATACTAGACATTTTAAATTAACATGTCAACAACAATTTAACCACCAATATTGAAAAAATAAATAAAAGCTTTTAGATTATTGTTTAAGAGAAAAAATTCCTGTGCAGGTTTCCCATTTAAGTAACACACAAACCTGTGATAACTGAACCAGAGTTCATTTTGTTAATTAAATTACCAGTGGTATATTAAATTAAATGTAACTGGTGTAAAGTACTGAGTTAATTTGCATTCCCTATTTTTTTCCAGCATGTAAAAGTCACAGTCAGGATGCCCAGGAATATCTGGATGAACTCAAGTTGGCAGTGGCCTGGAATAGAGTGGACATAGCTAAAAGTGAAATATTCAATGGTGATGTGGAGTGGAAGGTACACGGTTTTGTTGCCTATTGCTTTTTAATCCAACAGGTGTGGGGAACAAGCATCCTGACAGAAGGTTTCAGTTTTCAGCATTACTTAATTCTTCACCAAGAGGTTAAGCAGACCTAGAAGCCTTTGCTTAGGTTATCTTCCTGGTATCCTCTAGATGATAACATTAACCTTTTAATATTAATGCTTGCATAGACACTTTCCACATAGTTCTACCTCTCTGTCTCATTGGGCCTGCTGCTAACTTGGTTGGAAGCAAAATGTGCACACCCTGATAAAAAGTTCTGTGCCCCTCCTCATACATCAACAATTACCTCCAAAACCACTTCATTGTTTTTTCTTCTCTTTTCTTTCCTTCAAACAATCTAGTCCTGTGACCTGGAGGAGGTGATGATGGATGCCCTGATCAATGACAAACCAGAATTCGTAAAGTTATTTATTGACAACGGGGCCAACATATCCGAATTCCTGACATACAGTCGTCTGCAGAGACTCTACTGTTCCATTTCACAAAAGTGCCTCCTTTATGAACTTCTGTTGAAGAAACATGAGGAAAGCAAGTTGACATTGGCAGGGATCACTGATCAACAGCAGAAGATCTCCCCACTCTTCACCCTCAGTGAAGTTTCTAGAGTTCTCAAGGATTTTCTCCATGATGCTTGTAAAGGTTTCTATCAAGATGTCAGACACAGAGGCAAGAATAGATCAGTGAGTGGCAACTTTCTATCATTTATCCATTCCTCTACAGTTTACAATTGAAAAATCCTGACCAGGTCTTGTATTTATGGGTGGGACAGGGAGCAAAATGGTAGATATGAGTAAGTCACCCCTATTTCCAACATATTCCTCAATCTTTCTTTCAATAAATTTAGGTTTGCTAAGGAGTAATTAGACAACAAAAAATTATTCTGCATTTGTCATATAGAATTTCAAGCATAAGCACTCAAAAGAGTATCTAAGAAGAAGACAAGAAGGTACAGGCCATTTTCAGTTCCAGATCTGTTTCTGTAAGCTAAACTCTGAAAATGGTAACCTAATAGTAAATCTATTCAGACTTATAATGTATAGGAGCAGGCTGGATATTCAAATGATGTGCTGCGTGCGATGGTTGTCTTTAAGGTTGTTATAATCTTATAATAATGTTATAACCTCACACAGCAAAGAATAAGAACAGTTGTTACTGATAAGACAGAAAAGAAAGCATGATGCACCATGGAACGTCTGCAGTGAACTCTCTGCGTTTTTGCATTAGACATATCTTTTGTTATTACTTTGACAGATAAATACATGAATATATATACACACACACACAAACATTAATATATGTAACATTTTCATGAACATATTTAACATAACAATCTCACCCTTATGGGATCCATCAGTAAATGACCTACAACCAAGTGATGTAAATAAGGCCTATGTCAGATAGAAGATCGCACTGCCTAAACACTTTTCCTCCCCCTTTAAAAGTTTCTTTTCATAGCTGCCACCAACAGACTGACCTCAGTAAAGCTGGCAACAGTAAGAGCATCACTGCAATGGGATATCAGTGTTGCTGCTGCTAAATTATACATTTTAGCTTTCAATGCAATTTAGTAGATTAACTAGCTCACTGCAGACTGAAGGAAAAAAGGGTGATAAAAAAGAACCCAAACCATTAATATAAATTTGAGTAGAATCCCATAGTCTAAAGGACTTCAGAAACAAATGAATAAAAGCATACATTCCTATGGGAGCCTTTTTTAATCATAAACAAAAACAGTCACACAGCCTGCCCCTAACACAATAGATATAAAGGCAATATTAGAATTTACTTAAAACTCAGCACTTGACCTAAGTTGCCATACTTCCTCCAGAGAGGTTTTTAATCAAATGCTAAAAGAAGGAGCGATGTTCTACTTAAAATACTCCCTGCATGAGGGAGAGGTTTTTTTTTTTCAAAGGACAGACTAGAAAGACGGCACTGACATGCTCTATTCTTGCCATGTACGGAGCCTTGGCAAGATTTATTCCTGTTTAAATAAAATGCTTTTTGTTCCCTTTTCTCTGAAACCACAGTCTCTGTGGCAGTTGAGCAGAATCTGATATAAACATAGGCCAGCTCAGATTGGTTAATCATAGGCCTCTGCTGTATGATATTACACTCCAGCAGCAAAATCCTGGCCTTAATAAAGTCAGTGAGAGCGTTGCCATTGACTTCAGTGGAGTCATGGTTTCATTCAAAGCGTTCTCACACATATTGAGTTATGTCAGGGACACAACAATCCTTTGATTCAGTGCAGAATGAACTAATTACCTCTCAGACCTACAGGGAAAAGAAGAAGAAAAAAGAAAGAAAGAAAGAAAAAAAAAAAGAAGGAAATAAAAGACTGAAGTGGCTGGCAGAGCCAAGGGCGAGTTACATCATGTCATTTGCATGGAATGAGACCAAGTTTTAATTTCTGAAAACTATATTTCAGGATAAAACGAATACAAGGCAATTACCTGGGCCCTTGGATATGAACCAGAAAAGTGAAAAGCCTTGGAGGGATTTGTTTGTATGGGCAGTACTTCAAAACAGGCACAAGATGGCAAACTATTTCTGGGCTATGGTAAGTATCAAGCTATAGCTCCTGCAGGTGAAATATTGTCATATTTCATGTATATGAGATGATTTTTGCTCAGTCTTGAAGCTTAGATGACAGGTAGATTTGTATCTATAACACTGGGTGCACATTTATAGAGCCTTTCATCTCAGCTTGTCTCATGCCAGCAGGGGCCAAAGGGCCTGGCAGCGAGCAGCAGCAGGTGTAAATCAGTACAGCCTGAAACACTGCTGATTAACTCAGCTGCAGAGCTGACCCCTTGTCTTCCTTGCTGCTGATGACTCACTGCTGAGCCTCGGATTTTGTTCCCTCTTCAATAGGTCAATTGTTTGGTTTTGCTTTAGAGGGAGGATGGTGCACAGTTGAGCAACTCCAGCTTATTTGCTGGTTGTGTACGGAACAAGAGCATCACAGTCCCAGGGGCTGAGCTTCAAACTGGCATAATTGGCTCCTGTTTTGCACTCTTGCACAGCTGAGGCCCCACCTCATGCAATGCTACAGCTTCCATCTCTTCTCCTTCTCTCTCTGCAGAGACCAGACGCAACTATGAGGCTCTGTCTGAGCATCCAGCTAGCTGCATCTGGCATGGGGGGGGGGAGCCATGGGGAGGGAGAAAAACAGCAGCACAGCTCTTCAGCCAGTGAGCTGTGTGTGCATGCAGACACATCTGCACCTTGGAGGGCCTTGTGTTTGGAGCTGTTACCAGAAGGCACAATCCTCTGCTGCATGATTCTGTTGTGCCTCTACCAGCTGTGCCCTCTCCATTCCCATGCATCCTTATGCAAGGTCTCAGTACAGCCATATCTGAAGAAACTCAGCAGCATGAGAGCTTTTTATTCTACTTTCATAACCCATTCATCTCCAGGCCCTTGATTGCTACCCAAATCAGATTCCCTTAAGGTCAAGCTTACGCAGAAGTCACCAGCCTTATAAAGCATATACCAATACATGGTTTTCAACTTGCATATCAAACCTTAAACTTAAGTGTGCATTTTAAGGAAGATTCCTCCAAAAGCAGACATGTATGGAATTTTATTTGTTACATGCATTCAGTAGTTAAGTTTTTCTATTTCATACATGCCCTCCATGCTGTGATTACTCCTGCACCACTTTCAATTTTACAGGGTCAGGAGGGCGTAGCTTCAGCTCTGGCAGCCTGTAAGATCCTTAGGGAGATGTCCCGCCTGGAGACAACAACAGAAGTAGCGCACATAATGAAAGAAGCTAACTATGAGCAGCTTGCTGTTGGTAAGTGACAGCAGCTTTTAACAGCGTAACAAATTGCAGAGGGGGATGCTACTGGAAGACAAGAAAGAAAAACCAACTGTCTTGAAGTTGTGAAAGGTTAACTGATGTGAATAATGTAACAGACTTGCAACACAGCCACTCCCAAACATTCAAATGCTACAGAAATGAGGCTTAAAACACTCCAAATGTTCATTCAGGGAAGGGGGTGTTTTCTAAGACTGACTGGCCCGTGAGATGCATGCAAGAAGTTCCCCCTTGCAACATGTTGGTATTTTAGCACAAGACATATTACAACGATGTGAAACAGGGAAGAACCAGAACAACTCCAAGCTCATAGCAGCCTGGTTTTCCTGCAATATCAAGCTCGCTCTGCAAGGGCCACTAGAGAAACAAACTTGAAAGGTCGTCTTCACTGCTAAAAATAATTTGAGATTACCTCACCTAAAAGAGGGCTAACTGTGCTGCAAAGATCCAAGTGATGTTCAGACTGGCTTAACAGCAGACAAGCTGCCCCTCCCTACAACATTCAGGCATCTGCAGTGCTGGAACACCAAGCACTCTCCCACTTTGGTCAGAAACAGATGTTCGTTGATCTGACAACAGTCCAGTTTCTACCTGAAGGTAATGCTGCAATGTACTGAGAGCTTTAGAATACACCTCACATAGAAATGCAGCAGCTTTTTCCTCATACAGCTAGCACTTCAAGCTGCTGAAGGCTCACATAGACATTGCTGCATTATTTAAACACAGACATTTTACCCTCCTTTCACAGGACCATTATTATTTATAAACGACAAGGCTTTTATACAATCACAGGACACCAACAATTTAGTCATGGAATTAGAGGGCCTAATCCAATACACAGCAGTCTGTTTCCTTGGCTTTGGTAAGCATTAGATCAGATCTGCAATCCCCACATCTGGCCCAGAAAATACTGGCAATGCTAAACAGAATGAACATTCTTTTTAAATGGTAAATACCACATCAACTGCAAAAGACTTTATCAGCTTTTTTACATCAACCTGACCCTTCTCCAGCCTTCACAGTGTAACATCAAAGCGTAGGCTAGTCTAGGAATGGTAATGAGATGCTTAATGAATCAGGTTCAAATTCCATATTTTGTCTAATGAGAATACCTTCACTTTCTCTACCATTTATCAGAGCTGCTGGAGTCTAGAGCCATCTTCTCTTGAAACAGAGCTATACAACATACTACCAGGTCTAATACTATTTTATGTCAAACATCTATGTCTTGAAGCATCTGTTGGCTACAAGTCAAACCTGAGCTGCTCCTTCTGTTTAGTGTACTCAGGGGAACAGGAGCAGTGTGGCAACTCATCCTTCAAAGTGCTAAAAGATCTCCCATGGTACTTGCTTTTGCTCAGTGCTGTCTAAATCTCTGCACAAGGCAGCTACAGATGAGAAACTATTTAATGTATACTGATAGACTTCCAAGGCATGCCTGGAAAACTGGCTATAGAACTTACAAGGAAGAACTTCTCCATAGTAAATCAAACAGTAACGAAAGTGAAGCACTTCAGAGCTAAGATGGATGAGTGGGAGATGCTGAGATTTGCATTACACCCTCCTGAAGATAGTGGGACTGTCAAAATTACTAATAATTCCAGTGATTCCTGCCACTACCCCCCCACCAATGCAAATCTATTGCATATGCCTTCTGTACAGTTATTCTCATGATCAGAATTAGTCCTCACTCCCACCACCCTCATCTTTGCTATTTGGGGCTTTGTGACTATTGCAGCCTCCCAGAACTCTTCAGTGCAGAGGATGTATCTGGCAGTGTGACCAAGTTGTACCCTACACAAATCACCTTCTTACCTCGCATTTGTTTTTAAACAGCAAGATGCATTTGTCTACATTTCCTTCATTTGACAGAGCTGTTCAGTGAATGTTACCGCAACAGCGAGGAGAGAGCATTTTCTCTGTTGGTGAGGAAAAATCAGTACTGGAGCAAAACCACCTGCCTGCACCTGGCTACAGAAGCAGATGCAAAGTCCTTCTTTGCACATGATGGTGTCCAGGTAACACCTACTGGCACTTCCCCTACCATCTTCATTCCCTAGGGCCTTTAAGCATGATGCTGGACACAGGAAAGGATACTACAGCAACTGAATGACCCCATGGAATATCTTATTCTCAGATGCATCCTTCACAGTGAAAAATCTGCCCTTTCCCTAAGGACCAGGTCAAGAGGATGTCATGCTATATACTTGACTAAGCAACACAGTTCCTTCTTTCATCCAGTTAGCCATGAAGAGAAGGTTTAATCCTCATCCCATCCTGTGCTTTTTCCTCTATTGATCACAGAGAACCATCAGGAAAGCACTTAAAAATCTGCCTGAAGCATAACAAATCTTAAGGACATGAGGTATCTCCCTAGGAGGGCTTGCTCAGATTCAGAGAAGCTCACTGATAAAAGTTGAATCAAATTACCATCCTGTTTTGCTCCCATAGCCTGACTTCTGTCCATATATACAAAACTAAATTAAGACTGATGATGCTTTTAGCTCCCAGTAGCTGACTTGTACTTCCTCAGTAGAAATGTTCCTTAACTCCACTTGAGTTACAGTTCCTTTCCACTGTCCTCTGATAACTCTTTGGATACTAAGAAACTGCAGAATGATGTGCAAAGCACCTGTATACTCCACATTTTTAGAGCAACGCCTAATTTTGCTGCCTTAGGAGAACACAGAACATAGGCATGCTTGATCTGCATATGTTTTTGTGATGCTAAAGCTACTTCTCGTTTCCTTCAATTTCAGGCCTTCCTAACAAAAATATGGTGGGGAGACATGTCTACAAACACACAGATCCTGAAGTTAATATGTGGATTCTGGTGTCCCTTCCTAATCTACACAAATTTAATAGCATTCAGGTACAAACAAATATTTGAGTGCAGAAGATAAGCGAAGGACGTAAAGTCATAAAAAAAAGAAGTACACAAACTGAAAATTTCTCATGTAAAGAATAAAAATAATATTGTCTCAGAAGCTCAACAAAAGGACTGCACCACTATTAACCAAATCAGTTTTCTACGGGACTGAGTGCCCTGGGCTAGCGTTCTGCCTGTTCTAACAGTTATAACACTGGTGCCAATTTCACTAGATCACTTCTGTTTCGCATGGTCCACATAATAAGCCTGCTGAAATTCTTCCAGTTCCCCTTGAATGTATGGTATGTATTGTATAGAATATCTCCCCATGTAGCATCATCCATTTCTAGATTTGAAGCTGCACGGCTCAAAAGAAACCTCAGTATCTTAGCAAGAAAAACAACCATCACAAACCAAAACTTTCAGCCACAAAACTTAGGAGCCTAAAGTCAAGCTTAAAAGCACGGGGCTCATATGAAACCAATTAAGATTTCCAGATTTAATATATTGGGAGATCGTGTCTATTAGTCTTCTAGCTTTGCAGTTCATAATTTTCATCTTTTTATCACTGTAAAGGTAGCTAGAATTTTAAGCCTTTAAAAGGAAAAGGAAAAAGCAAATAGCAGTTAAAAAACAAAGCAGCCAAGGTGTTCAGATAGGCATTAGAATCTAGAAACTGAAAAAAACTAGTATTGTGACAATCAGCTGCAGATCATCAGAACTGACATCGTGGAATAATACGCTATTCACAAATATACATTTACATTTCTTAATTATCAAGCTACTTGTAAAGCAAGTGGAAAGCTTCCTTGCCATTGCTGACCTAAGGCTTCTATTTTGTCAGTATCAGTCAGTAAAGATTGTGTCTTCTTGGCATGCTGGCTGCCAGATTCACAAATTCAAGTAAATTAACATGAAATGCCGTCTGTTTCCACAGAAGGGTTCAAATAAGGATTCCTAATAAAGTAAGCCTTTCTAAATTTCTTCTCAAGGACATTTTTGCCTTTTTTCTCTAGAAATGCAAGAATTGACATCATGTTCCCTAATGCTGGTGGCATTTCCTGTCTTAAGCACTACCAAGCATGGCCAGGACTGGAACATGAACACATTGTGGTATTATCTTCCAGGACTGACCGAGTGGTCTATTTCTACTCAAATAGTTTCCATTCAGTTTTGAGGAGACTAAGCATCTTGCTGCACTCTTGCAAAACACATGTTGATTATCATTTCTCCATTGACTCTTGTGGCTGACTTCACCTTTCAAATAATCAGAATACACAGAGATAAGGGTTGTGTGTATTTGATAGCTTCTCGGTGGAGTGAGTCCAAGATAAGTGCATGCTCAGAGCTCTGTAGGAAAGCCAGTTCAGTAGTTGAGTTGCTAACCAGCATCCTCCAACTAATGAGTTTATTTCCTTACAGTGAAGAAAAACAACCAAAGAATGAGACAGAGCCCTTTAAAGAGCTGGACAGTTTAGATACAGAAAGGACTTTGTTTCTTTCTAAGGAAGAATACAGGTAAGTTTAAAACCATCAGTTAAAATGATGTTTTTCAACTACAAAGAACAGGTTGCTTCTCGGGGATGTATGACCAGCTAGTGATATAAGGAACAACTAAAAGACCAAGGAAGTCACTACTCACCAGGAAAGCATTGCTCCCTTTGATTGCTGCAGTTGAACTCCATAAAATAAATACCAGAGGTAAACAGGGATATAGCACTGTATTTAAACAGACAACTTTACTTCATGTGAGCTGGTCATTTCTACAGGTCAAGGAGTCTGATCAATACCCAGGCAATAAGAAGGAATTCCTTGGATTCCCTTCAGCTGGTACTGGCTGACACAATGGATTTAAGAACAGTAATCCCCAATAGGCTACTGACCCAAGCAGGGTGAAGGTTCACAGCTAACCCTTGTATTTCTCAAATGCATCACTGGATACTGTGCTACAATGGCAGCAAAAGAAATACTTGCAAACATCAGTACCTGTGAATTTATATAGTTAGTTTCCCACCACACCAGGAGGACTCTCCATTTCTATCTTAAAAAATAGACCCTAAGAGACCAGAGAATCATAACAACAGACAATTCAGAGGCAGCATAAGAGAAACAGAGATCAAAGCAAAAAGATTTTGGCAGTTGTTCACAAGAGTTCATAGATCTACAGTACAGAACTTCTGAATTGCAAGCTTTACTTCTAGCAAATGTTCATCACCAAAGCCCACGGACTTGGGGAAGGGCAGGAAAACTTTTGATCAGTAAAGTTCACTTTACAGTTAATGAGAGCTATATAGCCACTTGTATTAAACATTTACTTCTCAGTGATTTGAAGAGAGCTTCACAAATATGTGAATAACGGTACCAAGGAAACAATCCACAATACCTAGTGCTGGACCAAGTCAGTCATTAGCTTGTATTTTTAGCTCTGGCATTTAGCTGCCAGCATATCAGAAAAAAATCATGAGTTCTCACTCCCTCTCTAACCTGTAAAATAGATGCAAAAGTGTATGCCTCTTGGGGACTATTTGTAAATAATATCATAAAGTCCTTTCACAACCTGAGTAAAGCATGGTTGATAGCTCTTGGTCATAATATTGTGCGTTCCAATTGCTATTATCTTACAGATTTAATTTAACAACGGGGCTCTTTCCCTCCCAGATCTGTTTCAGCATCTATCTAACAGTAAAGCTGCAATTACCCATTTATGATATTAGCCTGTTGCCATGGGAATGCGTCTTACAGTGTCATAAACGGAGAGTCAGTATAGAGTGTCAGGCACACAGAGACTGGCTGCAAGGAGAAACTTTTCCTTATGACAAATGTATATAATAATTATCAGGAACACCAGACATGTAGATCTACAGGTCAGGTCTTCCTTAAGTTACCAAAACATTTGTGCAATTGCACAATACTCAAAGACCACTGTAACAAATTATTTATTAAAAGGCCTCTCTGGTGATCTTTTTCCAATCTGATTTAGTCTCAATGGGCAAGATGCCAGCATCCATAGTTACATAAACTGCAGTATTTCTCCAGTAGCTCTCTCAGGCTGCAGCAAGGCTAGTCAAGGAACGCATGTTTAGTGTGTGATTCAGCACTTTTGATTCTAGGTCAAGACTAGTAATCGTCTCAGGCAGTCACAGCAACTGCAAGAACTTCTGCGTGTGATTACTGCAATAAATTTTAGGACCAAAATGAGAACTGACTTACAGTAGCTATTTGCCTTTCCTGCAGCTGGCCAAATACCCCCTCTTCTTGTTTATTCACACACTGTTTATACTACACGTAGGAGCAGACTGCAGCTGCAAATCAGATTAATGCAGCAAAACTGAAATAGCAAGGTTACACATTTAAACCTAACGTGACTTTGTTTTTTTAGTATCTATTTGACTTGAAGCATTCCTGCTACAACAGGATGATTGCTTGGAATCCCACAGCCTTGCTCCATCAGCATCCATTACTATCTTAAAAAAAAATTAAAAATAAATAAATAAATAAAAAAAAAGCTTAAAAAAATCTGTATAGAGAATAATACTGAGGCTATTCCCATGAACTGATTTTAGGTAGTCAACCAAGCCTATATTCTTTCTGTTTTGCAGACGAAGTGGTAAATTAGAAAAGCAGAACCCTTCTGAAAACACAGTGTGGGCAACGTTCATCTTTACTCGGTGGAAAAAGTTCTGGAGTGCCCCCATAACTGTATTTATGGGAAACGTTATTATGTATTTTGCTTTTCTGTTTCTATTCACTTATGTCCTCTTACTGGATTTTAAGCCACCTCCACCTGAAGGTCCGTCTGTTAAAGAAATTATACTTTACTTCTGGGTTTTTACTCTGGTCTTGGAAGAAATCCGACAGGTCAGTTACGTTCAACATCTCAGCCGTAACACAACAAACCCTGAAATAACGCTTTGAATAAATTTACAGTCTGTATAACTGTGCAAGCTTGAAGATTTCAACTGCCAAATGCAGCTTTGCACAGAACAGCAATATAAGTGTTACCTCATGCAAAACTCTCTCTCCCCCAAACCAACTTCTTCCAACTCCATGTAAACCTGTAGCTACTCCTGTTTTACCAGAGCGCTTCAGCTGCAGCCAAACAGGTAGGCTACTAAGACTCAGGTGTCCTCCACTTTGCAAAGCATGTCTGGTTTCACTCCCCAGAACTAGATCCACAATTAATGTTCACTGGAAACCATAGTCTGCCCCCAGAAGCACAACAGAGCACTCCTCCATCAAACAAACAAAATAACACATGAACAACGATGCAGATGCATTGACCATTGTGGGTGCATAAAACTATCCTTGCTACCCTCTTTAGGCTGAAATACAGTTATCAACACTTATTACAGAAGAATGCATGTCTGTAATTTAAGCAACAGAGACAGCAAAGGATCTCAGTTACAAGTTTTTTGCAATTAGTCAGAAAGGCCATAAACAGAGGAGTAGACCAAGAATATTTGAAACAAAGAATATTTTATTATATACCTGCAAAACATGAAAAATGCCAGGCCATAAGCCAGTTGAGACAGCTCCTTATGCAGATGATCAAATGTGCACTCACAGACAGTTACTGTGTACAAACACCAATCTTTACACACTGTTTAAATAGCAACATCCTGTCAACATTTATTTTCCAAATGTTCATTATGTTTTTTTAACAGCCTGAATGCTGACAAAGTCTTAAATCAGGCCAAAGAAATTCTCAGGCCTACATCACAAGACAAAACACACACAGATGCTTTTTAAAGACAGTAAACTTGTTACTTGCTACACTAGGAATTTATAATATTTGCAGTGAAAGAGAAAGGTTAAGCAGGTACTAAGTCAAAATTCCCACTGAAACAGTGAAACTTTGAACAGATCACTGCCAATGACGGTTCTTCTTTTTCAGAGTTTCTTCACAGATGAAGACATAAATTTAATGAAAAAGTTTAAACTGTACGTAGAGGATAACTGGAATAAATGTGATATGGTGACCATCTTCCTCTTCATAATTGGGGTAACCTGCAGGTATATATACACCTGTTTCGTGTGGTCAGCATCAGGGCTATGGGCACGTGCTACGACTGTCCTGTCACCAGGCATACAAGTGCACACAAGGGGAGGCTATGACATTTACTTTTATGAGTTGTGAGCTATGTTTCTGCAACAAGAGCCTCTACATTCCTACTGAACTGCAGATGTTGTCCCACAGACTATAAAAACCTTATTGGAATTTCAAATACTTGTGCAAAGAAGCTCTGATTTTCCTTTTTTTTGAAAGCCCTTTTAGTCAAAATAATCCCTTTTCTTTGCTTATCTCTTAGTATCCCCTTGAAGCCAAGCCAAGCAAGTATCCCTCCATGTCGTGGTCGCTTCTCACCAAAGTACAGATATAGTTACATTCTTCTAACAGCTGTAATGACCTTGACATAAGCAACCACAAGCTTGAAACACTTGCCTTTTCCTAACTCGACAATGCCTGGAAACTGAATGTAATATTTGAGAAGAGATCTCTCAGAAGTACTTGCTGAAATCTGATATTATCTTTCATTCGTTCTTCAGGATGCTGAACTCAACTTTTCAAGCTGGCCGCACAATCCTCGCCATTGATTTTATGGTGTTTACACTCAGACTTATACACATTTTTGCAATTCACAGACAACTTGGACCAAAGATCATAATTGTGGAGAGGATGGTAAGTGCAGTCTCTCTCAAATACTTGTTAAAAAACTGGCCAAAAAAAAAATCTTCTCCTTACAAAAGAAATAAGTTCATAACATGCCTTTATGTTTTTAAGGTCTGTCATTTTGCATACAACTGCCTTACCATGAAAATTAGAGGTAGTAAGTTTGAAACAGATCCTTCTGAAGAGCTCTGTAGTATACTAAGTTGACCCCAACACACCAATCCTTGTTCTTAGCTACTTACCCTTTGGTGTCTCAAATCAGGAGTACTGAGACACCATACTCTTGGTTTGAGAGACACAGACTCTTCCTGCTATTTCACAGGCTGCGTGCTTACAGAGCAAAGATCTCAGACAGACCAGAGGCCATTTACAGAGGGGCAACTGCTGACTGGCAGTTCTTTGCTTGGGGAAATTAAATTATTTGCAAGAAGTGTGAAGAAAAATCTGTGAAAATGGATAGTTGCAAGTTTTCCCACAGGCACTGTTCTTACTTGGACTTTGTAATCTAATCTACAGTGAAAACATAGCACCTTGTGAGCATGTGCTGGAAGATGCTGATGAAAGATTTCTATTTATTTCTCTGCTCTCCTGCAGGAAATGAGACAGGAGGACTATGGTTACTGTGCTTCAGTATGGGGTGGTACACTGAAACAGCTTTTTATTTCAGCATGTTAATCCTCTAGGCCAATTAGCTCATGATAACTGATTAATAGTTTATCTAATTGTAAACGCTATTACAGATTCTACAAACATTTGACTTGTGACTCACAGTAAAAACCCTACAGTCTAAATAAGCCTATACATTGAATAAACATAACTGCCAAGCTATTTGGATCTGTCTACAAATGCAATAACTGGAACTTCAGCATGACATTTGCTTTGAGTAGCAAAAGGGTAAATGGCAAATAAATATTTGTTCTTGTACATTATCTACTTCACCACATTAGCAGAGTTTTACAGTAAGAGAACAAGGCAGTTCTACAGCTCCCAACCCTTCCTGGCTGCTGCATACCAAGCTAAACCATGGCCCTGAGCAAATACGGTGATGCATCTACTACGTCAGTGTCTAAATTAATATGAAGTAACACAGATTAAGAACATACTCAGAAGAAAATAAATGGCAGCCTAGGCAAAACCATAACATGGGAGCTTTCATCTAACCCATATCCAAGCCACCACAATGCCATACAGTGCTTGGTAGTTCAAAGGAATCTTGCATCAAAAGAACAATGAAATTAAGTTCAGTAAACAGCATCTCCTTGAAACATTCATCAGGTTGGTTCAAGCAAGAACGTTTCTCTTAAACAGGGAATTAAACCAAGATTGCGTTTTATTGTCTTTCTCCTTTTACCCCTCAAACAGAATTGCTGAAACAAGTCTAGCAACTGTTGCAATGGTAGTTTGGTGCCAGCTTAGAGAGACCACAGACTGGAAAAGAGTATTCCCAAACAAACCACTGCTTTCACTTTGGCACAGTGTTAAAGGTCTGCAGCACCGACAAATCCAGAATCATACAGAAAACAAAATAGTTTGATAAAAGTTAGAGACATCAACTATGCCTTGCTTGCCACAGATATTGTGTTTCTTAATGGGACCTATAGTTAACTCCTGAAGGTCTGAAATACCTATGCATTTGGGTAACTGTGCAACCCTGTAATCTAATTGAAATGAATCTACAGCCCCTAATGAACTCTGTCAGATTAGATGGAAAGAGGATAAAGTGTTCTTCTTCCACTAGGGAAAAATTATTGCACTTGAAAGAAAAAAAATAAATAAAAATTGAATATGTATTTAAGGAAGTGTTTTAGGATTCAATTACTCTGCTTCTGAAGAGAAGCACAACGTTTAAAAGCAGGAAGCCCTGGAAAGAATCCCTCAAATGCATTACTTAGCTACCTGATCCTTCTAATCTTCAGTGTTTGCTGTATGAGTGGTTCAGAGTTTATGAATGAGCGCTGTCAGCCAGGATTCACTGCTGCAGCAGACTTTCGTAATTCAACAGTACTGTGAGATCTCATAGAAAACCCGCATTTAAAAGGCATTTGGTTTAAAAGAAAAAATGTTTTAAAAATATAAGCATCGTGTGATTAAAAAGCAAAGTTTTAAATTATAACGTGCCTTTATCTAAATGAACTAACAAAGAAAAATGATGCTTACTGGCCAAGTACCATATTATAACTGCAGAGTCAGGAGGGAAATTGCATGAGAAACTGTATCAGAGTCAACCTCCTCTAGCCTAAACAAGCTCGTACAGAAAAATAATGATATGAACAGTTACCATGCTGAACAACTACTGTCCTTTCTTTCAGTATGCTGCTACAATCACCTGCCCTCCTTTTCTCCCTCCCCTTGCCTCTTTTAGATGAAAGATGTTTTCTTCTTCCTATTTTTCTTGAGTGTGTGGCTCATTGCCTACGGTGTGACAACTCAAGCTCTGCTTCACCCTGATGACAGCCGAGTGGAGTGGATATTCAGAAGAGTGCTTTACCGTCCCTACCTCCAGATATTTGGCCAGATTCCACTGGATGAAATAGACAGTAAGAATATTTCTTTCCCCCCAACCTCCCAACCTTGCTATCTTTGAATGCTTTCTTCCCACTGTTATCTTTTAAAAAAGATTTTTAAAAAAAGTCCTGAAAACCAAAGCTATGCTAACCAAACATTGCTATGATATAAACAGTGAATCTGCAAAATGAGACAGCGTAAACTGTGGAATTACACTAAACATGAGGGTTGACCCTATTTAGAGACTATTTTGCAGTTCTAGAGACTGGCATAACTTCTCTTGCCTCAATCCATTTACATTCAGCCTAATCTGGACCCAAATAACCTTCATGTAAAGCAAAATAACAACACCTCCATACTTTTGGCAGTAGTTTAACATGACAGCTTTACAGCAGTACAGCTCTACCCATAAGGGAATACTTGTGTTTTCTAATAAATACTCTGCTAGAGCATTTGTTTACGCCATAGTCAAACCTGCCCAAATCAAATAAAGCTAGTAACTGCATCTGTGCAATATTTCAAACAAAACAACATAAAAACAATCACAAGACATGCAAATATTTGGATATAAATATGGGAGCGGGTAAAACACAGTATAGGAACTCCATCTCTCCATTGGAACCCCATAGGAAAAATAAGGTAATGAAGAGGACAACATTTGCTAATGAAACAAAGTTACTGGATAGTAAAGACTGAAGGTGACACCTAAAAGTTGCAAAAGGATCTCACTAGTGAAGAAACATCAAAAGAAATTCAGTATGGATAACAAGTTAATGTACTTAGTGACAGCTATTGCAGCCTGAGAGATTACAGTACTAAAGTACCCTTAGAATATTAAAGTTGCCTTAGATTGTGGGGAAAGGCATTGTTACTGGGGAGAAAAAAAGGAGAACAAAAGTGTAAATATAAGTGTTCTACATTTGTGGATTTAATTAATTACATGATATAACTTGCAGAAAAACAAACAAACAACAACAAAAAGTAAAGAAACAGTTAAACTAATTATGAACTTCATCCCAGTGTAGGAAGATTTGGATGAATAACACCAATATAAACAAAGAATTGTTACCTTTTCCTCAGTAAGTAGCAAAGGATTCCCAATAATACAGAGGAGATGTTTTTTCACATACATAAAGGTGGGCTGCTTAATTGTTTTGATGCTTTGAATGCTAAAAACATACATAGACAACAATCAGTTGGCAAATTCATTGAGGAATCCCTCAATATCATTATTAAATACAAATAATCCACCCGGGCATGTTGCTCAGCCACAGGCTCCAATGGAAGAAATATTCAAACAACATTACTCCATGTTTTCCCTGTACGTCGGTTTAAGAACTTGCTGCTGCCATACCCAGAGGTAGGATGGAAAGGTAGCTATACCTCTAGTCTGATGTAATGGCATTGTTCTTCCTAACCTTGACTGGCAAGCTCTGATGTACAAAGCAGTAGTCTAAATTTGAGTGAGGAACTCCATTTCCTGCTTTTACCAAGTTCTCTCCTCTAGCATGCATACTAGCATAAGGATTGAGGAGATGCAAGGACCTGGGAGTACGCACCTGCTAGAAATTCAAAGGTATTTGAACTGATGCAGTGATGCAATATGCCTTTTTACAAAACCTGCAACACTGGATATTAGTTCACATAAAGGATTGTTTGACTGCAAGAATTACCTCAGCAGTTCAAGCAGCCTGAAAGCTGTCCTGTGTGTCTTGTATTTACAGCTGTGCTTGCTAGTAAAAAAAACACAGTGCAGTACAAAAATTACATGCTACCACTATTCTTGTCTTATGCTCTAATAACTGCATATATTCAGAATAAAGTTACGCCACTGTTCACATGCAGATGAGATCTCAATATGGTAATCAATAGCATCATCCTCGATTTGCACCTTAATAGAAGAAGGTATTAAATTATGTAATCATTCTCATCATGAGCTCTTAAAAGAGGGGATTCTTAAAGGTACACAGATCCCTTTCTTCCTCAAAAAAAAATCTGTATAATGCAGCACCTCAAACTTCAGAAACGATTTGTAATTCTTGCCATTCTCTATTGAAAGCAAGAGATTTTGCTCACCAAAATGCAAAGCTTTTATCTCCAGGCTAAGACACACACACGGCAAAAGAATCAGTCAAAACTACCTTATTTCCCTCTCTTCCTTTGTAGCATCACGAGCATATCCCAGGAACTGTACATTTAATCCACTGCAGATTCTGCAGAACTCACCATCATGCCCCAACAACTATGCTAACTGGCTTGTTATACTTCTATTGGTCATCTTCCTACTAGTCACAAACGTTCTGCTTATGAATCTCCTGATTGCTATGTTCAGGTAAGAGCAGTTTCAATAAGCATTAAGACAGAGAAGTTAAGAGTTTAACTGAATGCCCACATTTACTACGTTGCTCTCGGTTAGCTACACTGAAACACACCAGTAGTTTTCCTAAGTAATTATTTGAGGGTTATTATTATTTCAGGATCATATAGTTCTTAAGTTCTCATCATCATCACACCAGCTACGTTAAAATTAAGAACAAAAAAAGAACCTTTTACCACTAAAAATTCAATTTAACGTGTCTGGATCCCTGGCCATGCTGTAGCAAGAATCTGCAGAAGCAGAGAAGCTGTAAACTTGGCAGATGCTGGATATTCAGCACACCGGGGAAACACATCAGGTCAAAATAGTTAACAATGATTCATTTGGTTGAAGAACTAACATCACATGTTTGCCAACCTTGCCAAAGTTGAATTGCCTTTTATTATTTTTTTAACAAATAGTAATTTTTTGACTTTTCTATCATTTGAAACTGCAATTGCAATTCTTTAATATCTAAAATCTGCACTTTTAGCTTACGTAGACTTTAAGTAACTTTAGCTTAAGTAAACGCTACTTACTGAACTTGCTGTTCCTTTCATTAAGGTAAATATGGACTGTACTTTGTAATAACAAGCTTTAGCTTGTTGAGGTAAAAGTAGCTCTTCATTTTTATTTTTTTTTTCCCCCAATTACAGCTACACTTTTCAAGTTGTTCAGGGCAATGCAGACATCTTCTGGAAACTACAACGCTACAACCTGATTGTTGAATATCACGGACGGCCTGCCTTAGCACCACCATTTATCATTATTAACCACATCACTTTAGTTCTTCAAATAATCTTCAGCAAAAGGGAACATAAAAAACAACATCTGGGTAAGTTAGTGTAATGCTAGAATGTGATGGAAAGCACAGCAATGATAGGGGAGTAACAAAGTCCTAAGCTGCATAGAGGACTTCATTCAAATGCAACAGCTGTGAGCACAAAAATAAAGAATCTTCTTACCTTGAGAAGCCCTCAGGTAGGCAGCAACCTCCAGCAAGAGGCCCTCACCTCCACTGCCAACCCTTAAATGAGATCTGGGAAGGGGTGGATCCTGACTCCACCCCTTCTAGTCACCCACCTACATTGCACACACCTGAGCTCCCCTGGGTTGGTCCTGCCTTCCCACCAGGTGCTCAATCACTGCTTCAAGCTACTCAGCATTCCTGCAACAGCTGTTAAATACATGTCTATCAACAGGTGACCCTGATACTCAGCAAGGATATGCTGCATAAGCAAAACAGAAGAGCAAGTAAGATCTCCACAGGTCAAGAGCCATAATTTATTATATTTAACAAAAACTGCTAGGAGAGCAGACATGAAAATCATGATGCAGTCTGTACAATTTCCCATAATGATGCAATTTCCTATAATGCATTTCCCTATGTAACATACTTATTATGACAAAGGCGTTGATGTCAAACTGCCTTGATTTCTGAAGAAATAACAACTGATAGTCCGAATGAATTATTCAGAAATCACTGCAATTTGCCTGTGCTGTTCTTTAGAAAACTCAGGACTCCTATTCAACTGCAATAAATCCACTACCTTGCATCACAAGAAAATAAAAAGTGTAGAAAATACTTATTTTCGCAGCTTGTCACTCCTACAATGGCAAAACAAGACCTGATTTTTCTTTGCATAGCAGCTTTTCATTACTTAAACTAGTGCAGGTGAAAAGGGAGCAGCATATAATTCTTAGTATCTTTTTTTTCCCTCCCTACAGAAAGAGATCTTCCAGTTGGGCTAGATCAAAAAATCATAACATGGGAGCTGGTGCAAAAAGAAAATTATCTAATAAAACTTGAACAAGAAAGGAAAGAAAGCAACGAAGAAAGGCTGAAGGCCACATCTAATAAGTATGTTACTCTGACCTACATTAAGTGAATCTTGCAGGTCTTCAGATTTGCATGAGATAAACATTCAGGCACTTGTAAGGTTTATATGAGGAATCTAATGGGAATGATGCTCTGCATGGAATGTTTTTCATTAGCAAGGATCACTTTGAGATGTTTTTTTGACTTTGTTGAAGTATCTACAATTACAAACATGTAACCTCCAGCCAAACTTGCAGTTAAGCTCAAATTTGTGAAGAAATGATGGAAGAATAGTTCTGTTGCTACACTGCAGAGCACGTACTTCCATCCTATATAGGAACATAACATACCTGGATACAAAGCATTGATCAAAATCCAGTGAAACTGCCCTTTTCAAAACAGAAAGAGATTTAGACTTTTGAATGAAAATTTGTGATCTCTGGAATTATCCCCAGCTCATAGACTCAGAAGAGCTTCTACTTATGGCATTATGACATGAGACAATTTTGCACAAGAAATTCCTGGTATCAGCTCTCAAATTACATTTAATTAACTGGGCCTCCATTTAAAAAGTCCTCTAAAATATCACCCTAATAGGAGTATCTCTTACATTGGTTTACTGTTCTAATGAATAAAAGTGCAACATTACTACTCAGAAGTTCACTTCTTTAAATAACAATGACGTAAAGAGATGCATGTTCATGGAAAGTACTCCTCTCCCTCTAATTTAACAGGCTCTTTATTCTTAATTAATTTGGAATTTATTACTCTGTTGTTGAAATCTAACAATAAGTACGTGTATAATTGCTCCTAAATAAAGGACATGATATCAGACATAGCAGAGCCAATAAGAGATCAGACAAGTTCAGATGACTATCACTGAGACTATGGTTTCTTACCTTTGCTCTTTGGTGTTAGCAAACCTGCCTGATTATTTGAAATCTTATTTAACCTTCAGAAAGCCATTCATTTAACTCTGCATTAAAACAATCCCCAAATGCACTAGATACATCAAGCAGCAGCCTCTTCACATAGGCCTGAATGCTAAGTAACCTGTTAAAGGGAAAATTTAAATAACAGTTAGGACCAAGTGAAGAGGGATTTGGGGAACCCATGGGAAGTCAGATGAGAGGAATAAGGAAGGGATGGAAGAAGAGGTAAAGCATGTAGAAAATGTGTGGACAGTTTGATTTGGAGGTATCATTTTCAAGTTCTCCGCACAGTCCCGTTAGAGATTTATACACCAAATCAGTTTCTGAAGATGAAACCTTGAAGAAACCAAATGGCTCATCAGCCCTGTATTAATGGAATATATATCATGGTCTTAATTTTCATGGTGGGATCAAGTTGCCTTTGAAATAGATGGGATGTAATGGACTGGAAAGACATAGCTAAGCAGCCCTAACCACAAGCTGTACGATCATTGTCATCTAGGCAAGTTCATAGCAGCAGGTATGGGAGATTTGTGCCACAAATGCTGCTCTGTTCAGTAAATACTTAGAGGAACCCTTCAAAAGGGCAATACTTCTAGGGGGCTCTGAGGTGTCCCAGCAGCACAGAACTGCAAGCAGGAGGTCACAGATGTAGTTTAAGTTACTTGTTTTCTGTGGTTTAGGATTTAATCGGAGGCATTTCCTTTTTGCTCAGCAGCACATCATTTTTGCTTCCACAGGGTGGATAATTTGTCTAAATACCTCAGTGGGCTGAAAGAGCAAGAAAAGCGACTTAAAGTTATAGAATCCCAGGTAAGTCACATCAATGTAACCAACATTAGGATCTGTTTCTTTCTTTTTTTGTGGCCTGGCCCATTTTTTCAGTGGGCAGTATTTCAGTGTTGGCAGTGTTTGGTATACACTCTATAAGGATAAAAGGAAGGAAAAATAATCTGCATAATGACTTCACTTTCCTTATTTTATCTGTAATTACAACAATGCAAAGAAACTTTTCTAACCTCCCATAGAAAGGGGAACACAGTTTCTTGCTCTCTTTGCTAGCATACTGCAGAAGCTTCCACTTCTTCCCCTTAAGCTCCCTCTGGATGCAAATCCTCCACACTCCTTTCTCTTTCTTCACCCAACCATTTCTTACTTTAAAAGCGACAACATTGAAATAATCCATATTCAGTCCAATATGACAGAGACTAATATTGGACATTGGTTTTCAAGTATTCTTAGGTAACACATACAAGCTTCTCAAAGGGGGAAGCATTAACACATAAATGCGCAACAAAATAACAGGAGGAAACCCTACCTCAAGCTTTTGATGGCAGACCCTTGGAACATAAATAAACGTTTGCTAAACAGTCTCAAAACACTCAGCATTACTGTATACTACATAGTAAAACTGTTACTGTTTTCCTTGTTTCTAGAGTTCTCCAATGCAGTTTTGGCCTAGCTGAAAGTTGCTTGCCTTAATGCTCCTGTTGCAGTTTCTCTCCCCTTTCTTTGTCACTTTTATGGCTTCCTGGAAAAAGTAACACTATTCAATGAAAAAGGTTGAAACCAAATACAGGTTTAGTGGGAACACACAGTAAATGCTGCAATAAGGTTGTGCCAGAATAAGCTAATGCAATATACTCAAAATAAGGAAGACATTCAACACCAATCTTCCTGCAAGTCAGTTCAACTATTCCAAACAAAGTTGTGTATGATATTTTTGATGCTGCTTTCAGTTGCTATTATGTTGTCTTTCCTGTAAATTTAAGATTGGATACAACGCTACAAAAAATAACTGATGCAGAAATCACTGCCTGTTCTATAGATTTGCTACTGTACGGCTGTTATCTCCTCAATGGCAGATGTTTTAACCAAAACCAACCTCTTCTGCAAGCAAACAGATCCAAACTACGCATGTAAGTATTGAAAGGACCACAATCATCATCCAGTTTCAACCCCCTGCTACGTGCAGGGTTGCCAACCACCAGACCATGCTGCCCAGAGCCACATCCAGCCTGGCCTTGAATGCCTCCAGGGATGGGGCATCCACAACCTCCCTGGGCAACCTGTTCCAGTGTGTCACCACCCTCTGTGTGAAAAACTTTCTCTTACTCTCTAACCTAAACCTCCCCTGTCCTGGTTTAAAACCATTCCCCCTTGTCCTACGACTATCACTATCCAGTTTGAAACATTAGAGACAGAAACAGAGCATTGCTCAGCCAGTACAGGATATCCAATTCAAGAAATATTTTGAAATAGATGATTAAGAAAAATATCAAATATTTATCCAAAAACTTAAACCAAGCATGTAGGTACCACATGGGAAACAAGTAGCTGGAAATCCAGGTAAGTCTTGACATAGAATCATAGAATCACAAGGTTGGACATAACAAGACCTCAAAGCATTCATGCAGACAAAGGTGTGTTGGATCCCATTTAATATGGCAGTTTTTCTTTGTCCATTTGTATTGACGTCAGTGAAAGTGGGGGGGAAATGAGATCTGTCTGAGGTTCCTGTAGCAAACCACAGGTATAGCAGAAACAAATAATTTGCAATTTTCCCAGCCATGGGAGGAAACATCAACATACTTAACCAGGCATATTATTCTAATTTTAAACGTAGGCAAAGCAAAGCCAGCTTAGAAAAATATTTTCTTTCATACTACCTCAGGATGCATAACAAGCTATAATATTCTGAAAGCACTGAAAGGAATTATCAGTGAAAATTGAAGTCCACTGATAAACAAGCAGGTTTGGTCCTAACTGCAGCTCTGTCCTACAACAGTTTGCTATAAACAGCTTCTCAGAGTCGAACTAACCTCATATTTGACTTAATTTTGGTGGTAGTTTTCAAAGCACATAAATACACTGCCTCATTATAAGCATTCTGGTAAGAAAAACTTGTCCTGTAGCATGTTACCCAGACTATTTTAATACTGTACTGCATAGAGACTTAAATAGCTGGGGAAAAAAGAAGGAAAAAACAAAACAAAACAAGAAACCTGTTTTTATCATTTACTGAACAAACATGAAGTACTACAAGCTACAGTATAATTTCACTGTGGGTTATTTCCAACATTTTAAAGTTTCCTAATTACTATTATGTAACCGTTATCCTTAAGCTTTGAAGAAACACATGGCTTTTACAATCCTACTAGGTTCAAGAAATGCCGACACTGAAGTGCCTTTGCCAGAAAGAGCTGAAAGAGAAGAGCATGCAGATCCGACTGAGGCTGACATCGCATACATAGATAATTAAATTTCATTCTCATTTCTTTGGATTAAACCCTTTGCCCTGCTGAATTACCATCCAAGTAAAATCCTAATCTCAGGAAGGCTCAAGACCCAAACTTCAAAGTCTTCATGGTAACTTCGCACTTTATGTGAAATACTGTTTGACACTACTGGGGATTTCTTGAGCTTTCTTCCCTACTGCTCCTGCATTGGCCTTTTCTCCATTGCTCCCCTCCACAAACTGCACTATGTCCAGGATGACTACCACCTTGTTCTCTACATAGTCTGTTCCCAAAGTTCCATACCCTCAATCACACTTCATCATCACTAATTTCCATGTTCTTTCCAAAGGAGTTTCCCCTTTAAAGGGCAACCATTTCCTCACTAAAAACCAACCCACTTCCTATGCCAAGAAAGCAAGCTTGCATTTATGAGTCGCTTTGAAAAAAATTGAAGAAAGTTTCCACAGGAAAGAAGGGGCCTGGGATCCTGACTTATTATACATTTCACACAGTTCCTAGAGTTCTTGTCACTCTCAAATGATTGCACTCACCGCTTTCTCCTCCCACTTCTGGCTCTCTTTTCTGGCTGTTCATTAATGCAGGATCTTCACTCATCCCCAAAAACTCACTGCATGGTCCTCAAGTCTTTGGTGGCATGCAGGCAGTTTCCAAACACAAAGCAGGTGACCTTCCCATTCAGATCCCCAGCCTCTGCTGCTTGCTTTTTGAGTTCAATGCCAGATGATAGACCTGCTGTCAGCTCACTGCTATTACAAGGAGACATCAACCTTGCATCTACAGCTAAGCAATTTTCTGACTTCATTCTGGATTGATGGCCATTTTTTTGCATTACTTCTACTGGCATGTATCTTTTTAGAACACAAATGGTAGCTGGCTTTATTATAATTTTGTATGAGGAGACATACAAATAAAATGAGCGTGATTGCTGTCCTTTAATGGGAAATTTCTTTGCACCGATATAAACAGTGCCAAAAGAGGGAAGTAAGCAGTGGGTTGTGTTCACACTCTGATAAGCTCCAGCTGAACTTAATTTCCTCATTCATATTATGATGCTGCTCATATACAACAAAGAAAGGTTGTGAGAAAACTCTCTATTGCCTCAGTACAGAGTTGGGGGGGAAAAAAATCTCAGACGTGATCAAAATGCCTTTCAATGGGAGTCTTTAATTAATAGAAATTAATCTTACGATTTCTTCATAAATAAGTGATCGTTCAGCTTATTCAGCTGCACCCCTGACCATAGTAGTGCCATTAACAACAACAGAACGTGGATCCTGTGCTAAATGCTCTTCACCCTAGGCAAAGGATAAGTCATAAAACCAGTATGACTGTACTGAGCTATGTTTGTTTGTTAGGAAATAACGTGCATATTACAACTGGCAACCCACTGTATTCTTCTTAACCACTTCCTTTCTGATACAGCTATTTTTGTTATTGACCCGATTCAGTCTAGCAAGTGATTCTCTATGTATTGTAAAATTACCACACAACGTTAAAAATGTGAACTTTAGATTCTAAACCTTAAGAAGCTGAAGGAAAAGTTACAAGATGTTGAGACTAACATTCCAGGTTCTCAAATCAAATAAATTTAGTCATTCAAACTCCTATAGTTGCAGTAATATCAGTACAGTTCAAAGACATGGAGAAACAAAAGTACAACTGAAAGTTTATTGAATTCCAAGGAAAAAAGCATCCAGTTCAACAAACACCCTGATTCCCACCAAGTGTACACCAAGAAACGTGGAAGCAGAGCCATCTGGAAATACTAAACAAATATGCAGGCCAAAAAAAATCAACACATCATAGTACTAAGAGAAGTTGTTGCATAACTGATTTACAGTCTACATGAAGAGACTTGGCTGAAGTGATCTTCAGTGTGTCTTTACTAGAACGTTTTCCAAAGTTGTGCCCATCTGCAGGAAAAAATGGTATTTTCTTAACCTGTTTTTTTCATGTAACAGTAAGTTAAATATCTGAAACCACATTAAAAAATAGTTGGTTTGCCAGTTCCCACCTGGGCCCTCTAAACTCATGCTGTACTCTCAAAGAGAATGAAAAAAGGACAGGTTGGGAGAAATCAAATCTAGTGGAAGACCTGTTTTTATTTTCACTGTTTAAACAACTCCGCATAATAAGCTCATCACCTCTGTTCCCAGATTCTACAAGACTTAGGAAAAGCTCTAAATGTGGGGTAATTAGGATGCCTTGCAGCATTCTAGCTAACAGTTTTTTCTGTGGTGCTCATGATGACTTGAGCTCCAATGCAAGCCCCAGGGAGCTGCTCAAGCAAACAAAACACGCTTTATTCTCTCATGAGAGACTGCAACTATCCTTTGCCTGCAGAGTTCTCACTAACAAAAAGTCTGTAATGTATTTTTAGTAGCTTAATTTATAAAAATGAAAGTGGTCTGGGTGGCTATAAAGCAAGCCGTTAGACAAAATGGTATCACATGGGTCCCCGACAAAAAAAAACCAAAAACATAATAACAAAACTAAGCATATCCCAAGAGTACACAAATTCTTGCATATTTCCAATTCGTTCCATCACTCAAGACTCTTCCTCCTCTCCTTCGTCATCTATTTTAGGCCTGAAATTTTTCCTATTTCTCTTCTTGCTGCAATGGAATCCAACTTTTTCTGCCAATGGCTCTTCACCCACACCATGCTCACTTTCCATATTCATGTTCTCCACTATCAGGCATCCCTCCTCCTCTGTTGCCTTTCTATCAGCACCACCTAAGTGTCCCAGCTCTACCTTATCTTCCTCCCTCACATCATCAGTCTTTACAGATTTTCCTTTCAGATCTGTTTTGATGTGTTTCTTATCACCCTCTCCTGCCGATATTTTCTTTTCTATTCCATCAACACCCCTTTTTGAAGGTTTGGTGAATACAATCCTCCCAGCTCCACAGCTGGAAGGATCCTGGTTGAAATATGGGGTGTAGCTGTCTTGGACAGTTGAGCTTTGTTCCTCCCCTCTTTTCTTCAAGCCCTCTAGAAATTCCATAGCCACTGCCCTATTAGTCTTGTCACTAGACTCTGACACCCCATCTAGGCTGTATTTGGTCCAGCGCTCTGGGTGTGCCACATAGTCAGGCACTGCTGGAGACATTCTGGGAGCCTGCACTGGTCTGGTTGGCTTTCCAAGGCTTTCTGGTATTACATTACTTGACATGGTAGTTGGAGGTAAGGGACGTTTAAACCTCCCATCAACAACATTATCTTCAGACATTGAGGGAACAGACAATTTTGCTGCCTCCTCCAAGCAATCAAAAATACTCTGGCTGCGGAGAGAGAATGTAGAACTCATGCCCCTCAAAAGGAATGGCTGAACAGGAGACCTCTTCCTGTTTTCTGATGGGTCAGCAGCATCCCCTGGTCTGTAATCCTCATCATCTACAGATGGATCCTCAGGAGATATTGTATCAACTTCTGCTTCATCTGCTAATCCCAAATCATCAGAATCAGAATCGCTGAGCGACACTGAGTCAGAGGGCTGAGCTCCTTTGTAGTCTGCTGCAGTGGCAGTCCCGGTGCCCAGGAAGGGTTCAGCATCATCTTGGTCTCCCATCTTTGAGCTATCACTCCACTGAGGTCCTTGATGCAGGCCCAGGAACGGCTGTAAATGTGGTTTTCCAAATGCCCAGCAACTTTAATACCTACAATACAAAGGAGCATGAAAATTCAACTGTGCAATGAGAATCACACATACGACCATCACTCTGGGACAGGCCTGACAATTATTACTACAATATCACAGTACATTACTGCAGAATGGATGCACATATAATATTAAAGACTTCCACAAAACTCAGTACAAGAATGCAAAGTAATTCTAAATAGTAATGCACTGAATTTCACTGAAGGTAACAGCAAGATCGATTGCTAAATGATGAGCACAAGTTTTTTGCATCTAACTGTTCCACATATCTTCTTCCAAGAACAGCAGTGACTCTCCAAAGTACACCATTCATTTATCCATACCATATAAATCCATAAAAACAAATCCTAATCTCTTAGACTTTCTTTTGTCTGTTACAGTTCTTTATTGCCAATTCACATCCAGCCCCAATCATGTTCTACCTATTAAAAAGGGCCCTGCTGCTGATCAAGGAACGTGGCAGAACAGCCTGTAATGTCTCAGAGCTACAGTTCTGTGTCAGCTTTAAACTGACAAAGTACAAGGTCCACTCCTTCCTTGGCTTTATGTTATTACTATACAGTTGCAATCATAAGATGAGTGAGCATGAGAAATGAATTGAGACAGATTATGAAAACTAATTGCACATGCCATGCTTGTGTGAGCACACTGGAAACAAGGGGAGGGTGCAAGCAAGGGTCAGCAAGAGCTGGCCATTTGGTCAATCAAAAGACACAGTGAACTGAACCCTGAGTTCCAGTACAGGCTGAAACATCACTGCTTGCTAGGCAGTCAAAAATAGACTTGGCAAAAATACACTTCAGCTCTCCAAAATGTGAATTAGGGAAAGAGTTCTCATTTACTATTAGGTTAAGTTAAACTACACAATTATAGGTTCTTCTGAAAATCCACAGTAAACAGACGTGGGAAGTCTGCTGGTCACTCACTTTCTCCTGAGACTGAGTCAGCTTCCCCTCCCGAGGGTCTGTTAAAGCCACCAAAGATCTCAGCACTTCCGCCCTAGAAAACAAACATTTCCATCAAGATGCTGGAAATGTAGTTTTAAAATGAGTTTTGAAAATAATTCTTTCTCCCTGAGTCACCCAAAGCTACAGAGCTGAGTTCTAAATCTGACACAAGCTCAACCTTGCATAAGAGCCTTCAGATAATCCTGAATATTAGCAAAAGAACAGCACAAACCTAAGAGGACAGGCTCCACCATAGTTACTCAGTCTCCACAGTCACAAAGCCAAGCCTTATTCTGTACAACAGAAGAGAGGCTTCTGAAAAAACAAAGCTGTAATTTACAAATGCAGTAAACAATTAGTAAATGTAGTGTGTTAACTGCAGCCAAGAAAATACTGAGGTACTAGATATGCACTGCAGGTACTACAAGCCACTAGGAAAGAGACCCAGGATACCACAGAGATGTCTGCAAAGAAAGGTCGTATTCACCACTGGGAACAGATCTGCATGAGGCATTAGTATGTGGAGAAACTTCCAAAGAACTGAATGGCCTGAATGCTGTGTTCTGTGTAGTCTGGCTGTGTTTGACACCGTTGCTTTTGAAACGTGGCCTCTAGTGCAACCCCTGAATGCAAAATAAGCATTGAAGATCCTGCATCTTTCTGTTTAGTTTTATAACACATGAAAGAAACAAATGCAACTCAAAAGAGACACCGAGAAGCACAGCTGAGCAAAACAGCTGTTTCAGGCTATGAATGAGAGCACCTTTTTTCTAAGAGCATTTATACAGAAAGGGAAAACGTTGCTTCTGGAATAACATTTTAACAGTGTTAATACCAAACACGCAGATGCTGACAGCACACCAGACAGACTCACACGTTCATTACAGCAATGTGGGCACTGCACAGCACAGACAGGCCCGTGTCTCCCTGGCTGGCACGTTCTCCATCAGCCTCTCCCATCCTGGCCTCGCTCTGCTGGCTCTGCTCACCCTCCTGCAGCTGTGAGGCAAACACAGAGCCCCGTCACCCCAAATCTCGGCCCCGACCCCGTTCTCATTGCAAAGACAGCACTACGGCACAGCCCACCGCCTCGCCCAGCACCACGGGCCCGTAAACCGCATTCCTTGCCAGCCCAAGGTCCAGCTCCCTTCCCCGGACCGGGATCCTCTCGGATCCGAACCTCTCCTCCACACCACGGGCCAGACCCCCCCTCCCTCCCGCCGCTCACGCCCAGCACGGAGGGCAGCCATGCTGCCAAAGAAACGCCCCGTACCCCAAAGCCACGCAGGCCCGGCGGAAGGTGGGGGTGGGGAAGTACAGAGGGCAGGAAGCGGAAGTGCGGCCCCGCTTCCCGTTAGCGTCACCTCGCTTTGCATCCTGGGAGTTGTAGTTATCCGCGCTTTCCCCGTTGGGGGCCATTTTGAGAGCGGCGGGGCGGCGGCGGGGCGGGACTACAGCTCCCAGGACGCACCGCTGCCCGCCCCAGCCGCTCGGCCGCCATTTTGCAGCCTGTAAAGCAGTCGGGGGTGGCCCCGCCTCTTCCAAACCGCGTGGAAAAAACAAGTCAGGCGTTGGTTTTTTCCTCATCTCCTGGACTTGGCAGCAGCGAGCGGTTCAGAGGAAACGCGGAGTTTTTATTTGCGTGTACTTTATAACCAGAAAGCCTCCAGTCACTGGGGTGTGAGACAAGTGTCCGGCCAAAAGCAAGTTTCCATCCTCTGTCCCAAAAGAACATTTTTTGTTCATGTGTCAAGATGTGGAATTCTGTCGGAACATGTTTTATTGGTGTTGGCTGAGGCCACCTGGTGCTTTTCCCCCAGCACCACCATCCGCCCCTGACACTGTAGGCCGACATCATAAAACAGGAGGCATCACTTTCGGGGTAGCCCTTGTAAAATATATAATATCATTAACGTGTGGGAGTAACAAAACTTACTATTAAAACACCAAAGAAAGCAACATAACATAAAACTAGTGGGATGTTGGACCTTGTTTTTGCGAAACCGATGCATCAGTGTAGTTCAGTGGAAGCAGTTGGAATTCTCAGCAAGTTCACAAAGTGCTCGTCAGAGATTTTTGATGAAATTTTACTATACATCATCCCTGAAAATAGGGATTTTCATCCCTGAAAATAGGGATCACACAGCCATGCCACCCACACCCTGCTGCACCCCAGCGTCCATTTGCAGATGCGTGTGCTGAAGGTCAGGCTGTGTCTGCTCCTGAGAAGGCTGCAGCGAGTCCCTTCAAGTGGGACCTCGCCACAAGACATCCCTCACATGAGCTGTTCCATTTGCATTGTCAGTTTCTTAAATATCTCCTGCCTTCTGGAGTGTTGAAGTAATTTATGAGACGAGGGCTGCCTCTCAGAACACATTTGGCTGCAGCACCAAAGTTAGCATAAAATATCTTTTGTCTGGCTGGAGCCATGCTAGAGTTCTAAAGCAGCGGCTCTAGAGGTGTTTCCCCATTTGGTAAGCCTTTCCTTAAACATATATACACAGTCAGATGGATTCCTGCCTGGAGGAAAGAGAGAGGAAAGCAGAGCCCTTTGGCATGTGAGCAGGAACAGGAGTAAGGAGAGGAGTCACAGGCAAAGACAGGCGTTGTGCAGGGGAGACACAGACAGTGGATGAGGGCTGGGCCTGCTGCATAATGCTGTCTGAGCATACCAGCAGCAGGCAGGGAAAGGATGTGCATTAAGCGTGGTCATGCCCTATTTTTGTAAGGGTGGAGGCAAGCAGCATAAGCCGTAGATGTGGGGTTGGGTTTTTTTTGTTGTCAGGATGCAGTTGATGGCCAAGGTTACTACAGCAGCTGTCTGTATCCTTTTACTCCTTTCCTGTCGTTGTGCAGAAGATGAGTCTCACACAATGCAGAGAACTGGGGATGAGCTGTTCTTTTCTCTGCTGACTGAAGGCAAGGCAGTTCACGATGGTGAATGTGCTGTTGTGTTGGGATTTTTGCTATTGCCTGGTGACAGCTGAAATAAAAATAATGAGTCAGATCCTAAAGACGAACAGATGGTAAAGCCTAGCCCTAGCCAGCGTGAACTAAGATGGCTTGAAAAGGGGTGCGGGACTCGACATGGCTCTGTGTGCCATCACAGGACATCTTCCAAACAAGTACACCATGCCTGGGGCAGGCTTAGCTCTTGCACAGAGATTGCCCTGTGACTCTGCGGGAAGCAGTGCGTCTCCTTTCAGCCCTGCTGCTGGGAGCCTTGTGTTCCTTTCTTGTACATAAATCTGCTGTTGGCCCCTATCCGGTGACTGTTTCCGCTGCTCAATTGGCAGGCTCCAGCCCCAGCCTATGCACTGGAGGCTTCTGCACTCGGAGCCTGGGAGAGTCTGCCTGTCCTCCTCTTCATGGCTGTAGGAAACTGGCAGGCAATTCCCCGGCAGCCACTGTGATACTGAAGGCCAAGCAGAGCAATCCAATGTATTTTCTCCATCTCATGCGCCCAGAACAACTGTGGACATGAGTCTGGTATGGCTGTGCTCAGCTTGATGCCAGAGTTCATGAGGGGAAGTGGGGAAGGAAAGGAGCATTTTCCTGTAGGTAAAAATCACAAGCACAGTGTTGCACAGCACATCCTCCTCTGCTGGAAGACTGCAGTTGCACCGAGCCAGAATGAGTAAAGGCTGGGGGAAATAATCACCTGACCTCTCCCATTTACAAGAAGGAAAGCCTATAAATATCCTTGAAACCCTGTGGGATGTTTCCAGGATTTGGTGCTTAACACTGCCTTTCTCCTACATTGGTTTTTGCTTACCTGTTTTACTTTATGATTTCTTTCGGCTCTGGCTCACATGCAAGCAGGTTTGATTTATTCCAGTGCTGTTTACTCACACTGGAGTTTTCTCCCTGCTAAGTGAGCAATGAAAAAATTAACTCATGTGGAGGGAATATATTTAATGAGGGCAGGTATCAACCTGACTCTTCCCGATGACAAAGTTACTGCCAACCTGTAGGGAGAACCTGCAGTTGTTTTCTGTTAGGGACATTGCACGTATAAGACAGAATTTGCCTGGCCTTGCACCACCACCACATTTTGGGTGCTCAGCAAAGCTCTGTTTGAACATGAGGGGATTCCCTAGCAAAACAGGGCCAAGAAACACTTAGAAAGAAAGAAAGAAAGAAAAAAGTGATTAAACCATAATAATAAATGTTACTTGGAACCATCAGACTAGAGGGGCTCATGGAATCCCAGCAGAGAAATGCCAGGAAGTCCACCTGCCCATGCCTAGCTGCTGCAGTTATATACCCGCTGCAGTGTATCTGCATGTGGGAAGATGTGGGCTTTCCAGCATTTTTGGCAGCTGAGTTGTGTTTTCTTTCTTCTCCAGCTCCCTGGGCTCTGAAATGGAAGCAGAGAGCTGCCTGCATCAGGCAAGCTGCTAGAGGTCAGCTGAAATGTTTGCACCACCAGAGTGCATCTTTGTGTATCTGCCTCCTGCTGAGCTTCTGCCCTGCGCAGGACAGCGTGATGCTCCCCAGGCTGAAACTGAGGAATGGTCAGGCAGAAAACACAGAAATTAACACCGCACCCTTAACTTCTATTTGGTGCATATGGGATTAGGGGATTCTAGACTGTGTCTATCACTTAATCGAGCACCAGGCATGCAGTTAATTATGTTTGCCTTTCCCCTTCAGCACCCACTAATGCCCAGCAAAGGCTGCAGCGGCTCAGAGCAGGAATTTGAGTGCAGCAACTGAGACATCCTTCATCTCTGAGCCAGGCAAGTGGAGCTGGCAGCTGGAGGAGAGGGAGGGAGGGTGCCTTCCCCTGCAGCAACTGCTGCTCTAAACAGCTCTGTATGGGAGAGCTGCCTGCTCCCAACACCCCATGGGAGTACAACACAACGTGGTTAGAGCTCAGGCAACATCTAAGCACAGAATGGACATCAGCAATTTATACCTTTGCTACTAGTCCTGGCCCTCTTAGTAGGAAGCAATTAGACACATTGCTACTGGTAACACAAACAGCCCAGAATAGGTTTAGGAAATAGAGCTGCCCAAAGCAAAAAAAAATACCTCCAAAACTTCTCATTAGAAATGCTCCGGAGAGTTCTTTTAAAACTGGTCGGTGGGGGCAGAGGATGAAAGGATTCCGCTGGGAAAAGCCTAAATTAGTATACAATTGTTTGACCAAAAAAACCAAAAATACCCCAAAACAGTAATCTCTAGTAAGTATTCCTAGGAAACAGGAGTCCCCAGTAACATCCCCAGCAAGTCAGCCCTTTCCTGCTAAGTCCTTCAACCTTCTGGACAGGCAACTTTTGCTCAAAAAAAGGCTGAGCCGTGGCTGGTGGTGTAATCTGAGAAGGAGAAGGCTGCAGGCTTTCCACCCACCCTTCCCCACACAGTGGTTTATCCGTGCAGCTCACATGCTCCTACGCAGCAGGACCGCTGTTCTCCGAGAATAACCAGCTCCTTCCCTGAACAACACCTTAAAAGGGCTTGGTTTGCCCATTTCTCCTCTCAACATCTCAGCTCAAGCATGGCATACAACTCATTTGCTTCGAGCACGTGTTAATGCTTAGACCTGAAGTGCCAACAGGGTACAGCATACAGCTGGGGAAGCTTTAAGATCCCAGCTATGTTTCCAGGCTTGAGTCCCAAGGCATACAGCCCAGATGCCAAATACGTGCTGTGCTTTGCCAGTTTGTTTCTACTATCGCCTCTCTCCCTGTTTAACACCAGCTCAAGTCTGACAGTGATTCACATTGGTGTAACATTAGCTCCAAAAGGACAGGAATAATTTCATCCCCATCTGGAGCAGCACCACAGCACCACAGTCCAAATGTTGTAAGGCACGAAGCGACCAGCATCACACTCACAGGAAACCACCTAGAAGGTCAGCTAAGGACTGCATTCCCTACAGCCCGACTCCTGCTTCGAAGTGAGAACAAGGCAACCCTGTTCCCTTGGAAGACGCGGCAGAAATTGGTACACGATGGAAAGAAACAAGATGTGACAGCACATCATTAAAAATCCACTAACGAGGGAGTGGTTTGCTTTGTTCCTTTTTTTATTGTTTTTAAATATCACTTTTTTTTTTTTTTTTCTTTCCAGAAGTCATTACTTCTGACTCCATTAACATTCAGGTAAACAAGTGAAAGAACAGATGGGCATGATCTCATAGCATGGGCGCAGCTGCCACAAGCAGGGAGCCGGGCTCTCCGTCCCTCTCTGCACCAGCACAGGTGATGGCTGCAGGACAGCCGTGCTTCAGATGCAGCAAGGAATCCCAGCCAGGACAAGATAGAAAGGCAGCTGTCAGATCGCAGCGCTTGGCCTCTTCCCTCACTGCTCCCCTGATGGTGCAGAGCAGCAGGCGGCTAAAGCTGCAGAGGCTCCACCAGACCATCCATACAAACAGCCCCAGGCAGGAAGGCAGCAGAGGGCTTTGGGGCCTATTTCCCTATTTTGGGTCATTTTAGAAGCCACTTAGGTACGCATGCCACTGCCACAACCCCAACCCTGAATTTCAACAGTCACATGTTCTGCAATACACATTAGCTCCCCCAGAGCTGCATCCTCATTCACCCTTCAGCACCATTCTAGTTGCATCCCCAGCCTGCCACCCCCTCCCCACCCACGCTGCTGAGGCCTGTTTCACAAAGCATCCTGTCGTTAAGATTAACTGGTTGTAAAATTGCAGCGGTTCATCACACGATGCACACTATGAGAAATGTTTATTAAATCGAGTTCTGTTTTGTTTCTTTCTCTTAAAAAAAAAAAAAAAAAAAAAAAAAAAAAAAAAAAAAGGCAAAAAGAAGTTGTTAAACACACTGCTTTGTGGCATGCTCCACAGTATGAAAAAATCCCAAGCATTCAGTTGAGCTGTCAGCAGCTCTGTTTGACTTTTCCATGTGGTCTTTCAACTCAGACCTGGACAATTCATTCACCCCCTCCCTGTCACTCTGTTTGCAGCTTGCTACCTCTTGCTTCAGAAAGATGCTTCCTTGAGGAGGGTGGGTTTGTATGCACCACCCACAATTTCATCTGCAGCCGCTCTGGGTCAACATGTACAACTGAACATGGGGTCTCTCAGCTGAACTCCAAAGAAAGCACGTCCTTCTCCCTGCAGAACTCCTTCAGCCCCTCCCGTGACATCCCCATCATCACCCACAGGGACAGGAGGCAGCACATGGTCCAAGCAAACACCCTGCTGCTCTCCCTGCTCCTACAGTCCTGACTCCCTCAGCCAGCACTGTTTTTCTCCCAGTTGCTCCTGCACGGGACAGCCTGGATCCCTGAAGCTATACCAGCCAAGGATGCGCCTGACCTGCATCGAGTTCTCTGCAAGGAGACCCAGTCCATCTTCAAACAGAGCTGCAGCTACTTACACAGCGTCAACTGAATACTGAACAATATCAAAAACACGGTACAAGAAAACAGAATTGAAATGCTTAATGGCATATTTATACACATATTTATCAACAGTCAACAAAAAAAGGCGGCGAGTTACACATCCATTCTGTATGCTGACAATCCCGATGCATATATATGTAAACACACATGCTTGGCCGATGTATACATCTATAGCCACAGAGTAGATGACGTGGAAAGGAGCTATGCTGGGGAGCCTGGAGGGGGTTACCTACTGCAAACCCGAAGTGGTGCCGGAAGCACAAAGTGAACATTCAGGGCAGTGTTGCTTTAAGGCTGTTTCTAAGGCTGAATCTTTCCTCCTCCAAACCCCCTCAAAACAAAGGTCTGTTGAAGCACGTCCTCCTCTTACCTAGCGCAATTTTATATATTTTTCTCCCTCTATATAATTCTTAAAGGCCCTATATACTAAAAGGCAGGAATGGGAAGGGGGTGAGCGGAAGGGGAGAAAAGCCACTGCAGGGATCAGCTTGCCCCACTGCAGGAATTTCCCATTCCATTTTGGCACCCACGTGCCACGGACAAGGTGATCATACTGACCACAACTGTCTCTCCTCATCTGATTTGGAGCTCCTCCCTGCAACGTGAAGAGAGAGTGAAATCCTCAAAGAAACAGAGATATTCCTGAAGTGAGGAAGGTGACTGCAAGTTTAACATCTTCCCCTTCCCTACTTCGATGCAGCAAAGAGCTGAGAGATGCTAAGATTTCCAGCTCAGGTGCCCATTTGGACTAAGGAAAAGGCTTTGCTTAAAAATATATATCTATAGAACTATACATATAGATCATCTTTTTAGAGACACTCTGATTTTATTACATAGATCCTGGGTTACTCTTCCCCTCTATGTACACAGTAAGAGTGGCATACAACAGAAGCCACATACATCTAATTGGCAACCAGTGCTTACCAGGGCACAGGGAGGTGTTTGACTGGTGCAATAATCCTGAATTCCCTTATTTTGGTAAGCTGATCTCTAGGTACTGCAACTGAAAATGAAAGGTCTTAGGAGAGAAATAATTGTTTATCTTCTTTTCTCCTCAAAAATCAGGCTATGAAATTATCCCAGCAATGCTACAGAGTGCGACAATATGCTATAAGCAGGGAAAATTTCACTGAGCAGAAGAGTGATGTGAAGATGAAATTTTAAAGCATATACGCATACAGCTGGGAACCCCTATAAGTCACCCTGCAGTGTATAAATGTAGGATTTTTAAGGTTAAGGTCTTTTTTTTCTTCTTAAAAAAATCTTGCTTTTCTTTTTCCCCCAATATCATTTGTATCTAAGCATCAATTGGAAAGCTCTGTACAACGCTAGATTCGCCCCAGAAATACATGTCTATAAACATTCAGTGAGGTTTAAAAAAAAAAAATAATAGAACAACTTAGCTTTCAGGATGTTCTATTAGAAGAACCGGGACTCAATTCACCCCCAGCCACTGACCCTTTAGTGTGACAGATCGCTGGAAATGAGTCAATTTATAGTCAGAGCTCATAGAAAAACAAAACAACAACAAAATAAAGCCATAAAGATCTTACACTTTCAGAGAGCAAAAAGCAAAAAACACCAGCGTGAGCTGTGTAAGAGTTTATCTAGTGATGCAAACAGATCCGATAGGAGCATTCACCTCCACCTCCCCGAGATGCAACGTACCCAGCCAACCTGGGCTGCTCCCCTTCCTCTCTCCTGGGCTTCCCAGGCAACAGTGTGGAAACGCTGGGAGTTAGGATGATGGTAGGAAGAGAAAACAAACGACCAAAAAAGCTAAATCCAGCTTCAGCATCAAACTATGCATGTATAAAAATAATAATAATAATGATTATTAAAAAAAAACAAAACAACAAAACAGTCTGTGTTGAAAGAGTAAAAAGCAAGGCAAAGATTTCTGATAACAGGCCGCAGCCTTCTCCTCTGTACGTCCTCCATCACTGTTATTTCTGAATTCTGGGGGCTGGGGAATAGGGAGGAAGGAGTAGATCTGCTACAACAGCTTTCCCTATCACACAAAACTGATGTGTAACTAACTGAGCCACAAGGATACGGGAAAGTTTTATTTATTCAAAAAAAAAAAAAAAGAAAAAAGAAAAAGTACTTCAAAATAAAAATGATAAGTACTGTATGGTAATATTGGAAGTATTTATATACATTGTTTTCTTTGTCTTTAGTTGAAATGTCTCCTGGTCACTTGGTGGCACTTGGGGTCCCCTCCAGCGCCGTCTGCCCTGCTCCCCCCCTTCCCTTCCCCGCTCTCACGCCTCAGTAGACGGAGCTGTTCCTTATGCCGCAGCACAGCACCATGCTCAGGATCATTTCGAAGATCTGTCAGGAGACACAAAGCCATCGGTGAGGTGCTGATCCCCAACACATGGGAGCTCCCCTCTCTTGGAGCTAGGGATTAAGACAATCTCATGTTCCACATTTTCCAAGTAAGCACTCTCATTTGTACTTGTTCTGCATTGGGTCTGCTGGGTGGGGGTCCAGCTTCCCACTTCCCATCCTCACCGTGGTGATGCTTACCATGATCACGGCAACCACGATGGCAGCAATACCGATCAGGTACAGCTTCGCAGAGAAGAGCTCGTCAATCTTTTTGTGGCAGCTTGCGTCAGGCTGAAGCAGAGAACCACCACAGTCAGCACCTGCTGTCCTCCCACCTTCCCCAGGCATCCATAAAAGCACTCTGAGGTCCCTGCTTTCCCCTTGTCCCACTCATGTTTATGGGTCATGGCTCTAGGACTCCCCACTGGATGTCACTGCTCTGCAAGCTCCTCAAGGAGCAGCACGGGGAGTATCAAGAGGAACCTCCAATGTCCCTCTACACAATCTCCAAATAAACAACAGCTCTACCCTGTATCCAGATCCCAAATAAACCCTCAGCTTTCCACAGCAATGCTGAGGGCAGAGTAGCCAGTCCTACCTGCAGCAAGCCTTTCAGGAAGTCCTTCGAGCACAGGTCATCTCTCCACAGAGGAGTGAGTGTTCCAACCACAGCATCAGGACCACAGCAGTCCAACTGCAAAGAGAAGGAAAAAAACAGGTTAGAACACAGCAAACCGTCACCCTTGCAATGCTCTCCTCACCACTAAACACCTCCAAAAGACACCCAAGACTTTGGAGGCATCTTGTAATGTGTGTGGGGGGCGGGGGAGGAAGGCAAGAGGAAGAAACAACTCTACAAATTCAACTTTTTTCTTCACATGCAGGGCAGCTGCTTCCTACAGTGATCCCAGACATGTCTGGCCTCATATCCTGGATGAGAATGAATACAGCTCTCTCCAAAGACTTGTTTCCTGCTGAGCAGAGGAAGTCTCAAATGTTGCTCTGAGGGGCTACATTTGTCTTGCACTGAGTTATACTTTATTGAGAGTGCTGAGGTAAATTAAAAGTAGTTTTATTAAAGCTCAGGCCATGCTTCCTCGCACAGTGTGAAGGACAGAATATGTAAGGAAGTGTAGCTCTGTTACCCGGCATCTAAGAAGCAGTAGCCTTACAGGCTAGGGCCTGAATGAAGCATCATTTGCTTTGGACACTGCTTTTCCTATCCATTTTCCTGCCCACAGTTTCTCCTCCTTCCTCCCACATTCTCATTTCCTCTGGCTGCAAGGAAATTCCTACGCAGAGGAGCTTCTTTTTTTTTCTCCATAGAGCCTGGAAAGCAGGCAGCAAAAGCCTAGCAAGAACAGACTTGCTTCACCTCAATCCTAAGCACTAATAATGCAGTGTTGTCCTCACTCCAAGCTCTGCAGGTAAATTTAATGCCTCTTTCTCTGTGGGGAGCAGTTCCCCAGCGGTTGCCTTGGCCAACTGTGTGTAGCTGGAGCAGAGCTCGGCGCCTCACCGTTTCATGGAAAGTCCTCACCACAGCCTTCCCATTGCTCGAGTCTGAATCCCCCATGAGCGCCTGTTGGAACGCTTGGTCGTAGAACTGCTTCACGTCTTTGGCTATCTAGGAAAGACCAGAAAAACTTCCTTTCAGCCTGAGGAGAATAAGGAAAGCCATCCAGCAGGGTTTCCAGCACTTTCCAGATCACCTGTTTTTGCAGCACGTGCTGGATTAGCACACAAATAAAGGGACTGCGGCAAAAAGGAGCACCATTTCAACCTCTTATCCCAGCATTTCTCCATAATCACTCAAAAAGTTGGCTTTGGAGGGCGAAACTCCCTGCTTATGGTACAGCACCCAGCTCTTCCCTCCCAGCCCACAAGATGCACTCACACAATACTGGGGAACAGCCAGCTGTCAGAGGCTTTCAAGCAGCTTGCTTATCGTGACTGAAAAGGCCAACACATAGCTGCCCCACCCATTTCAAACTGAAATTCATTGTGAACTGCTGCGGTCACTGCTTTCACGTGGGCAAATTTGTTTCTCCCATATCCTGGAGCTTTCTACCTGCGTGCAGAGCAGCAGCCACAGCCCTCCTCACCCTGCCTCCATCTTGCTGTGCTGCTTCACTCACACATCTTGGATTGCTTTAGGATTCACAAACCAACATGTGCAAAGGTGAATTTGCTTGGGAACAGCACGCTATCTGCACAGCAGTATGTTTAGCCACGGAGTTTATTCTGGTGAAGTCATGCCCTCGGTGCAAGGGTGTTTCTATCCACAGCCCTGAGCTATGTAAGAGCTGAGCGGTCCCACCTTCTGCCATGGCATGCATTACTTGCAAACTCAAGTTCACTTCCCACCACTGGCAGCCAGGTCTAACCCAGCTCTTGTGCCTGTACAGCCTCCCCATCCCAGTCACAGGATGTAGAGCTGCCTTACCTGGTCTTTGTTGACGAATCCCCAGATTCCAGCTGCAACCTCACAGGCAAACAGGATCACCAGGCAGGTGAAGAACTGCGGAGACAAAGCAGGAAAGGGATGCTTAAGCACAGCTGTACAGGCTGAAGAATCAGTAAGGGGTGGATGGCAGCACTTCTAATGAAGGAGACCGGAGCAAGGTCTCTCACACACTTATCCCAAACACATAATCCTACAAGTCATCAGATGCCACTCCACTCCCAAGCTCCCTACTGGCATGGCTGAGGAGAGATAACCAGAGTCCCCTCCCCGCCACCCAGAGACAGCAGGCTCAAGGATGTCTCATGTATCACAAAACTAATTGCTGCAGGAACACCCAGCCAGTCCTCCCACCCTGTCCCAGGGTAGGAGCTGCCAATGCAGGGTTAAAAGCACATTCTGGCTGCTGAGGAGCTGCAGGGCGTCAGAGGATGATTAACGGCCAGCTCTCTCAGCACTCTCAGCCCTGCAAAGCTACTGCATTTTTTTGAATAAATATAAAAAGTGATGTCTTCCCACAGCCTTGCCCTGTTGTTCCAGCTCCCACACTCCTCCCTGCCACCACACCAAGCCTTCTTCCTTCTCCTGGTTTGTATCCCAGAAACACATCATGGTGGTCAATCTATCAGACTGTAAGTAGGGTGCTGCTGGGGTTCACTCTCATGGTGGTACCCTCTGAGGAAGGGTGGCTTGTTCAGCCTGGATCAGGGGATCCAGCATTCTGCATTAGCAGCTACAAAGCACCACGAGTACAGCTCTACGCCATGGCACATGGAGGTGCTCCTGGCTGGGTAACAGAGGTCTCTGGGTCATTCCTGCAGTGCACCCCAAGTATGCTGCCCTAAATGTCCTTGGAGCCCAGTGGGAGCTCTGGCCAGCAAGAAGGGCCATCAGAAAGCACCTCCAGCCTTCTCCTGGCAGGCCACAGCATGAGCACATGTGAGCAGCACCCAGCAGCTCGAGCTGCTAATTTCAGCCAAAGCAGACAGCTTCCCCATTGGGCTGCAGGTACGTTGTACCATCTGCCCTCCTAATCCTCTTTCCAACTTCAAGAGGGTACGAGGGGTAATTCAGGTTCTGTAATTGGTCACGCTGACAAAAAAAAACAACCCAAAGCTGTCAGACCTTGCTGTAGCCATCGCTGTCAGATTTGCACAGGGGCTCTTCCTATTCCTGGTAGCACCGATAAAGCCTGCAGCAAAACCCTGCTCTTATCTACTGATGTACAGAAGTGCTTTATAAAATCTTCAGGAGAAGCCCCTCCTTAGTGCCAGTGTGGATACAGAAGCAGCCTGGGGGTAAGCAATCTGTGGAGCAAGGGGAAGAAAGCTCTCATTTCTTCTGTTCCAACAGGGTCTACACTCATGGGTCACAATCTTCCACACTGGTAGCACTCTGCAGCCAGCATCTCCCAGAGGCTTGTAGCCCCTGCCCGGCAATGTTATGAAGCCTGGCACCTGGTCTGAAGCTGAAGTGCACATGAGAAGTTGCTGCAACTACCTGCATGTCCCTCTCCAGAGGCACAAGTTTTTGGTGTGGCTGCACTTTGTGCAAATGAGCTCACACTGTGCCAGGAATCCAAGCTGCTGCCTGACATCAAGGACACATGTAGTTCTGCAGCAATGGGTTTCCCAGGATGTACCCTGACAATCTCCCTAAGATACTGGGAGAAACCTTCGTTGTTTCCTAGTCCTAACAGTCAAAAAAGAAATCAAGATCTGGAATCTCCACAGCAGCCCCCAAACCAAAACTGACATGGAAAATGGCAGGAGATGTATGGTAGGGAAGAGATGGCACAGGGGTCACTTGATGCCACACTGCTGGGCAGCAGCCAAAGCACAGAGCCTTACCGTCCCCAGAAGGCACTGCGACTCCTGGATTGCACCGTAGCATCCCAAGAAGCCCACGAACATCATGACAGCACCAACCGCAATCAGGATGTAGATTCCTGCAAGGCAGAGCAAGAGGTAAGGGATAATCTGTGGAAACATCTCATTGTAGCCAGGCATGCTGGCTGCCTACTGCTGCTAATTACAGGTGGATGTGGCAGCAGCAAAGCCACTGCATCTCACACTACTTGCTGCTCCACCAACACTGACATCCTCAGGTTCAAACCTCTACTCTATTGTTCCTCCCATTAAAATAAAAGTTACCACTATCAGCAAGCATCTTTGGTGTGACTTTGCCCACAGAGAATCCCTCACCCTTAGCCAGCCCTCCCTGCTCAGTGGGATGCACGCACCCCAGCAAACCGCATAACATATGGGAGAGTCAGACCTCAGAGCGCTCCAAGTAGGTAACATAGAACCTTTTAAAAGCAAGCACCCCCAAAATTGCTTGATCTGTGATAGGAAGAGGCCACAGCAGGGAATACAAAGGCACTACAGCATCCTGAAAGCTGCAGCAGAGGAATTCCCATGGCACCCTATTTTAAATACTTAAGCAGAGGAAATAAAAATGATGAGTTAGCGTAACTTTTTAAACAAGAAACAGGGCGTATGGTTTGCTTATATTATACATCAAACAAATATTTATCCCACCACAGAACTAAAGGAAAAGCACTGCTTAAGCATCTCATTTAATACAATCTAGCTTTTGTTTGTTAGAGGTTCTTCCACAGTCAAGTCTTATTTAGTTCAGCTTACTAAACTCTCACAGCAAACTTGCTTCCCAACTATTCCAAGGCTGGGACTCCAGGCACAGAATGCTGGGAAACCAAAGTTCCTTCACTCAAGAACCCAGAGCTGCTCTCAATGGCCAAATGCTGCCAGTTTGGTTACACCTCACCTAGCTCCAGCTCCAGAAGCACTGCCTTCTCCTCATGCAGCCCATAGGTTTGGTTTATTTTAATTAACTCATACTCTTAAGAATTGTGGGTCTGCCATTTTGTAATCGGGTTCTACTTTCCATTCCAAAGCCATCTGTAACGGGCACACCATTTGCAATGGGTTGCTCATATGACATGAGTGCTCTTACTGACCTCTCTGCAAGTGGAGTTAAGCCAAGGTAAACCTTCTAAGATTTACATAGACAACAACCTTGATATGTTTAAAACCTCAGTATGGATGTGTAAAACATGGGGGAGGGTCAACTTCAGCTCCCGATCCTTTCCTTTCAAAACAAAAGCCACTGCCACACAAACACCACAGCCCACCTGGGCAGGGAAGTGTCCCATGGGCAGCCCCACTGCTGGGACCCCACATCTCTCCGTTGCTATATTTAGAGGCAGCAGGAGGGAGGAAGCCGGGTGCAAGGGAAGAGCAGCACAATGGCAAGCTGACCCAGCAGGATGTCCCTGTCACGGTGACACAGACATCCTCACCGTGACCACACTGGCTGCTCCTTTCACTGCAGGCAAGGGGGCAAGTTATTGCCATGGCACAAAAGCCACCACTCCCACTGACCCCGTCCCCAGTAGGTGGCAACAAAGCAGATGCAACACTTCTGGAGAGCACGATGTTGCAGGGAGTTGACAGGCAGCTCCCACACAGGGCTATAGAGGGCTGCATTCTTATATCCCTCAAAATGAACACTGAAGGCAACTTCCAGGCTGAGCGAGCATTGCCAGAACATCATTGACAGAACAGAAGAGGCAAGAACCCTTTCCTGTGCTTTGTTTAAGGGTCATGAGGAGCAACTACCTCACCACCATTCCCACATCCCACGATGGGACCAGACAGCCAAGACAGGGAGATGGGCCTGAGCACAGAAAGATCAAAAACCCTCTAAAACATGGGGAATAAGTGTCAGTTGCAGTGTGGGACACAAATAAGTGGCCCTTACAATGCCTCCTTAGAGCACTGCAGCCTATGGGTAGGCAATGGAGCCTATTCAAAAACATCCACAAAATACATAACACAAGTACATGGTCTCATACAATACAGATTCCCTTGGAAATGCCACACAGAAGGTTGCAAAAGAAAACAAAAGCCAACCAAGACACCCAGCCACATGCTCTGGATTATGTTTTCCCACACCCATCCCTTCCCCTGAGGGAAAGGGGCTGGTGCCTGGTGTCTGCCTGGGTGTCAGGCAGAGGGAAGTCTGCTCATAGCAAGTCTGGAACAGCCCAGCCCATTTCTCAGAAAGCAGCCCAACACTTCTTAGCCCTTATTCCTGGCAGCCTGCAGTGATGACAGCCAGCATGGGCTTGGTGTCAGTGAGCAAGGCACCTGTCATCCCATCCTGAATGACACACTGCTCCTCTGAGCACCTGGTCGGGCTTCCCCTTGCCCAAGCCTCCTTCTGATTCCAGCTTCAGGGAGGGAATTAACGCCTGTGAGCCTATCCTGCAGCTAGAATCCAGGATGTTCAGTGTTAGGAGCAGGGGTGGGAGAGGTAAAGGCAGCACTAGATGTCATTGCTTGCTCCAGCATTGTGGTCACTTTGCTGGCACCTGCAGTGTTGTAAAATCCAGACCCTGTCTCTGCCGGGAAGGAAAAGGAAAACAAAAACAAAAACAAAACAAAACAAAAAAAAGCAATAGAAAAAGCAAAGAAGAAATAATAATAACAAAAAAATCCACAGAAGAATAAAAGGAGGAACAAGTCCAGCATAGTCCTTGCGAAATGAGGAGGAGAGGGACAGAGGCAGCCCTCCTCTTGTGCAAGGCTCCAGGCAGGGGCATTCCCAAGCAGCTCCCACCTACCTCCCCCCCCTTCTCTCTCCTCTCTCAGCAGCTTTAACTCATTAAGTTAATGGAAGCCAGTCTCTTCCCCTCAGGTCACCATGGCAATGTTTCCAAAAGAAAAGAAAAGGGGAGAAAAAAAGGCAAAAAGAAATCTCCCCGGCATCGCACCATTCTTCCCAGGAAAGCTGGGCGGCTCTCCAAGCCTTGCCCCACTTAGGATGCACTCCTTCTACCCCAGGCTGCCAGGCCAGGGCTCATGGAGCCTTTGTGGGGAGGAAAAAAGAGATTTTTGTTCTCATCCTCCTGCCAGAGCAGCTCCCAAGGAGGAGAATGCAAGGCTTGTGCAAACCACCAATGAGACTGGCAAGACTGCAGCCGCCAAACAGAGAAGGCTGGCACCACTGCTTAGAGGTGGGGAGGATGAGTCCCAGAGAACACTATTTCCATAGCCAGCAAGTCCTGACCCTGGCCTGCTTCCTTTCAACTTGAGGTTGAGACAGAGGCAGGGCGTGGGAAGTCCCTCCAAGTTGAGATGGATGAGGGGAGGCTGCACTGGGATATTTTTATCCACTTACTCATGAAATCAGCCCTGCAGGTCTCCCCAGCCCCAGGAGCCTGAATCCCATCCCACAGTACAGGCAGGACCAACAGCGCTTTCCTGGAAACTGTGTGAGAGAGGCGAAAAGCAGAGAAGGCACGCTGGAAGATGACAACTGGGAAGCCCCTTCCTTCCCCTCCAGCCCTTTTCCTAAGAGAAATGCTGCTACTCCATGGCTGCTAATGCCTTCCAGATGGAGCAACCCTGCCGTATAACATGGAAAGCCCTCCGGGACCACACGGCATGCATGTGGAGACACTGCATTTGTGTGGGAAAACACGAGGAAGAGGAAAAGGGTTCACCTTCCTTTGCAAAAACAAAGGGAATGCATGGAGAAACCCAACCAACGTCCACATGTGTACACACCCATACCCAAACTGACCCCACAGGAAGAGATGACACAACAAGATTTCTTCTGTTCTGCCTGTCTGGGAAATACTGGGTCAGAGAATCATATGACAAAGATGTTACGTCTCAAAAGTCAGCATGCAGCCTGGAGGAGGCCTGCTGCATGTCTCTAGCATCCACAAAGCCCAGGGAGTTTTAGAGCTCTCCCTGCCTTCGGTGCACAAACAGGGAGCACGAGCAGGCTGCATGTTAGAGGCAACAAGGCTGCCTTCTGAGCTCAACCCGAACATGCAGTGACAGAAGTTGTTTTGCAGTTGGAAAGATCTGAACCCAAAATAACTCACTGCCACCAACTTTAAGTCAAGATTTACTAAGCCAGCAGGGAAGTGGCCTTAAGTCAGAACCAATTTTAGCTTGCAGAGTAAATGATCCTCAGGGACTAGTCACTATGAAGGTATGCTGGGTTACAATTAAATGTAAGTTGCTTTTTTAATAGAAACTGAATTCTGTGCTAAAAATATGGGAAGGTGATTATTTTCATTGTTAGGGAAATGGTTTGAACCAAACACTTAGAGGGAATTAATGACAACGTGCTATGCACTCCATCAATTATTTTATGAAGAATTCCACCACTATTGATGGAATTGATCTGTCAGCGATTAGCAGAAAGTCCAGGACCTGCAAACTACATGTAGCCTTTTCTTCTTTTAAGGGGCTAGATAATTAAATTGTCCTTAACTATAAATAGGCTTATTTCCAATAGAGAAAAATACTTGTACTTCCAATTGAGAAAACAAACAAACAAACAACAAACCACGTACATGCTGATTTAGCGATCACCCATTCTGCTCACATTGCTTCAATGCCAAATGTAAGCCCTGTTTTCTACTGCTGGGTGTGTGAGCTTGGCCACTGCTCACACCTCTGCCAATCAGCCTACATGTCAGGCCCTGAAGGAGCAGAGCACAGGGACCCAGAAACTGGGACTTTGGGGCTCCCTGGGTCTTTCCATGAGAGCTTGCACCCAAGACATGCTGCTGAGCCTAGCCCTGTGACATAATGTGTTGGTCACAACTGGAACCCATGGCCATGAGTGCCCTCTGCATGCCAGAAAGCCAGTAGGTAAACCCAGGGAAGCTCAGATCTCCTGACCACTCCTGCACAGCTGCTAAATAAGCTTTAAACATGAGCATCAGAGCCCCCGAGGCCAGCAGAGTCTCTTGAAAGTACAAAGGCCAGGCTGCAGCAAGGACTCCAGCAATGGGTATCGCATCATGATCACATGTGGATGCTGGGGAGCCAGAGCTACAACTGCAGTCTTTATCAGCCTCGTTGCTAGGGGAAAAAGCCCAAATATAGAAAAGCGATGATATATTTTTTTTATTTGGGCAGCAATACACTGCAGGACAGCAGAGAAGGGCAAAGAAAGGGAGTGGCAGCGACAGCCTCCATGTCCAAATTTAAGTTGTTACTGGGTGCCTGCCCGAAACCCTACACCCTCCCAAGGAGTGCCGGCGTTGCTGTTCTGGGAAGGAAACAGCAGAGGAACCACTGACAAAAAGCGAAAAGCCAGAGGGTAAACTAAACAGCAGCAAACCCAGCCCTCTTCCTACACCCAACGCCACATGGAAAATTACCCCCAAATCTGAATGGCTTCATGTTTGGCCTGATTCCCAGGGATAAGACAATGAAAGCAGTGGGTCGTGCCGCTCCTTCCTAGCTGGGAACAACTGGGTGCACACTGCCCAGTTTGGAATGCCTAGAGCAGCCGGCAGCAAGGCTCTCACCACATTGCTCTTTTGTAAAGAAGATAGTTCTTTATGTGGGGGATCACTAGATATCTAGGAAATGGCTAGCCAGTTGTTGGCATTCAGTTTGTCAACGCTGCGAGCTATTGCAAAGGCTGGTTGCTGACCAGCTAACAGCGTATTTCAGGGCGGGTTTTTGATTGAAATCCACAACTAAAAGGGGAGGGAGAGGAAGAGCAGGAGGAAACCCAGCTGCTCCCCCAGAACCACTGCCAGCCGGGAGGACTGTGCAGTGCCCAGCATCCACCACAGGTTCACACGACTTCTCCATAGGGTAACTTACACTTGAGGGCTTACAAACATTGTACACATAGAAGCATGCCCAGGTTCCCTCTGCTAGGCAAAATGACTCACAAGTGCCAGCAGAACCCCTAGCAAGTCAGATCACCTTGGAAATTACACACCGTAAAACTATAAGCTGGGAAGGAGAGCAAGAAATTTCCTCTACAGACTCAAAAGCATGAAGTTATGGCACCCCAGAGATCCCCATCCCCAGTCTCGCTGGCTCTCAGAAGCCCCAAAGCAGCTGCCATGCCCCTTGTTGCAGCATGAGACCCGAAGGAGGAGAGGGCTGTGGTGGCAAGCTGCTATGCTTCTGCCTTATTTCTGGGGAGACAAAAAGCCCTGCCATAGGCTGGAGGAAGATAAGCATCGTTCCTTGCTCCCCACATCCTCCTCCTCTCGCTTCTCCATTGCTGCCCAACCCCACATGCAGCATTGTTTTTCCTCTCACAACACACACGTGGCTATAACAACCTTTACAAAACAGCTCTTTTTTCTGTTGTTGGGGAGGAAGGACACAGCAGAAAAACCAGGAGGTAGCGAAGTGTCACTCCCTCCCCCAGATACAAACCCCACTATGCACGTTTGTTCCTGTTGACTGTTCCATTGTGATCCCCATCCCGCAGCAAGGCCTGCCCAGCATTACAGCCTCCCTACAAGCCTGAAGGGGAAAAATCCATCCATCTCTAGAGGCCAGTCCTGGACTCAATGGAGAGGTCTCCAAGGCAGAAACACTCTATGGTTGTTGGATGGTGGGGGGGCGGGGGGGCGTGCCAGTTGTTAAGGGAAAGAAAAATTGGAGAAAAACAGAATCCCAGACTTTGGGCTGCAGAGGGCTGGCTAAGAGAGACAGCAGCTGAAAGAAACGCTTTGCTATTATTACTGCATGGAAATTACAGCCACCAGAAGGAATCCAGGCAGAGTGTTGCTGACTATAACTTTAAACAGAGCAGGAGCCCTGTGGCCGGGCTGCTTGGAGCACTGGGAGCCAGCAAGGCTGGGGGGGCTTGGCTTGCTGCTGCGCACTCCCCACCCGCACCCAAACAGCAAAGGGCAAGGACAGAAAGTGAATGTAAATAAGCTGAAGAGCAAAGGATGCTCATAGGTTTTGGAGAAGTGTCTTTTGGGACATATCCATTTGGCCTCCGAAGGGAGGAGGTGTTTGGATCAGCTCCTGGAAAGGGAAACGTTTAACTTTTTTCTATTATTATTATTAATGTAGAACATACAAAGGGGAAATGCTTCAAATACAGCTCTGGGTACAAGGCAGGAGGGGGCAAAATCCACTGCTGCTGACAGCAGGAACATCTCTCTGGCAGCAATGCCCAGCTAAGCAGAAGGGCTTGGGAATGGCTTTAAACTAAAAGAGGAGAGATTTAGGTGAGGAGAAATTCTTTCCTCAGAGGGCAGTGAAGCACTGGCACAGGCTGCCCAGAGAAGCTGTGGATTCCTCATTCCTGCAGGTGCTTGAGGCCAGGCTGGATGGGGCCCTAGGCAGTCTGAGCTGGTGGGGGGCAGCCCTGCCTATGGCAGGGGGTTGGAACTGGGTGGATTTTAAGGTTCCTTCCAACTCAAGCTGTTCTGTGATTGTATGATACACAACTTGATGGGCAAATGGAACGTAAACACTTTCAGCTACAGATGAGAAGAGGAACAGACTCAGACCTCCGCCTTCCCCAGATATACAGACACATACCTTCTGTGTCACTGATCTGAGGAATTCTGTAGGGACCAGTCACCACCCCACCTGTGCAACCCACAAATGATCACAGGACAATACAGAGAATATGTGGTCAGCCTCCCTTCTGCTCCCATCCCAGCACTACTCACCGACATAGAAAGTGTTGGGAGCCTGCTTGTCACCCAGCTGCAGGTAGAGGATGTTGGTGGTCTGCGAGTCATGGCGGAGCCACAGGGCCACTCCCAGGATGATGCCCCCGGCCAGCTGCAGAGAAAGCAGAGCCACACATTACCCATGGCCAGACCTGAGCTCCCAGACAGGAGCATGATGATGACCTGCAAGTAGCTTTGATGTCCAGTTATTTCTCCCTAGCAGAGTGGACTTCTAGCAGGACTCACTGTGCATCTCCCTTTCACTTAAAAGCATCAGAGAAAGAGGCGAAACAATGAAAACGTGATTAAAAGAAAAAAAAAAAAAAACACCGTAGCAATTTCAGATCAGTTGCTGGAAATATCTGCTTAAATGCCCATCTGAGTGTTTGAAGCCCCTGAAGCCACTCATCTAAAAAAGAGCCCATGTACAAAACCAGAAGATAACTCCTGAAAACTACAGAAGCGGATGCACAGCGTTTTTCAGAAGGGTCTGAGGCAGGTCAGGTGCAAGCATGAAGGTCACGAAAACAGAGGTTTTGTTTAGGAAAAGTGCAAAGTCCTCAGCTGTGAGAGTGCAGCAGTGCTTAACCAAATGCACATGGACTGAGATTTCCAAAAAAGGCTCCTTGCATTCAATCCAGTCTCGCACCTCTTTGGGCCAGAGGGTGAGTTTCTCCCTTGCTGACTCCTGCAAATCCCAACCAAGACCGTTTCACTGAGGTGCTCCCACAGCTTGGGCGAGCACACAGGCCATGCAGAACTCTGAGCAAGCTGACGTCGTGGCTCCTGGCATAAAATCCCCACCTGTGCCTTTTGGGCAATTCAGGAGGGCAAGGAAGAAAGGCTTTGCTCTCCACAGTGACCACCCTTAGCACTTGTCCCCAGTGATCATTGCCACCTCCCTGCTTTCAGGCTCCCTCCACTGTGGCTCTCCCAGCCCTGGCTATGGACTTGCCACGGAGGCAGCCAGCGCCCCAGCTGGGCTCCAAATAAGGCAGCCGGCGGCATCGCCCCAAATCGAGCTCGGCATTGCTTGCTCATTGTCTGAGAACATAACAAAGCCTGTGTCCACTTATCCTCTGGGCAGAAGGGGGTGGCCCTCAGATTCATAGATTCATTGCAAACAAGCCATCTCCTGAATGTAGCAAAGAACTCAGCCATGCTTGGGATTCAATGGGGAAGGAAACAAGAAGAGAAGAAGGAGAGCATGGAAGGGGAAACAGAGCACTGGATTGCCACAGAAAACTCAGGTTCCAGCATACGTTGTATTTTTTTCCCAATTAGAGAGCAACCCAGAAAGAAAAGCATTTTTTAAACAGAGCACCAAGGACCTTCGGCTGGAAGTTTCAATCCAACAGCAGCTGCATTTCTTAAGAGCAAACGACATTCACTCACTAATGAAAACAGGATTTAGGCTACGCTGACTAACTTTTTCCATGAAAATCAGACATCCTTCCACCACCGAGCAGCACAGAATGCAACAACGGCATCTTTCCAAAGGAATGAAAACAAGAGGGAGAAAACCCTTCTGGTGTGTTGGAGTAACCCTGTGTCCGCTGGGATGTGCGGCATTTACACTGCAATGGCACTCAGAGAACCCTGATTTCCCTGGGCGCATTCCTGGTCTCTGAGTTGTATAGCCTTACTGCCTACATGTCCCTTTTTCTCCTGTAGGTATCCATCACCTCACACAGGCTACTGAATTCCTTTTTCCTTGTCATGCTGTTCAGACCATAAGGCCTCAGAGAGACTCATTGTAAACACAAACGCAACACAGCCCTGATTTGTGTTACCTGAGGACTACTCTAATGGGAGCAGTAGTAAAAGCTTCAATTTCAGCAAAGCTCATACTTCATTCCTCTCTTAGATGTGGTTTCCACAACATGACCCCCCTCTAACTGACAGTTCCCCTAATGCCCACCTGCACTTGTGCTTTTGCCTACCTTTATTTTACAAACGATATTAAAAATCTAGAAAAACCTCATAAGACAACACAAAGACAACACCTCCTCCACCCTCTTCCTGCCACCCCCACTCCTGTGCAAGGAGCTGTTCCTGGGCCTTACACCCCAAAGCGCACAGTGTACTGGCACAGAAAGGCCAACCATGGCAGTTCTGCTGTTTCCTCTTTGCTGCTTTTTTTCCAGCTTTCTGAGATCTATTGCTTCTGCCTCAGACAGCCAGGCTTTTCTAGCTGGATCCTGCCTGCACAAGACATGTCCAAGGCTGCTAGATGGCACAGGGGGAATGAGAGCCCCCCGAGACACACAATCCAGGAGATGGGGCATCACTTCATCATGATAAAGAAGCAAACTCCCATGCTTTAAGACTGTTAGGCACATTCTGAACGTGGGGAATCCTTATACAAGAAGATGCTTGTGCACATGAGGACATGTGTCACTCTCAATTTTTCTGCTGTTACCACCATTCTTCCTCCCGCTACCTTTCTCTCCACCCCTCTCCCCAGTAGCTTTCCTGGCAGGGAGGAGGAGAAAGAAGAAGCCGTGGCTACAGGGCTCCTCCACTGACGTGCAACAGACATCCTGCAGCCTGGCCCCAAGTAGAAGAAGGGTTATGTTGATGCAGGTATTTCACAATGCTGTATTTTTAGCAGTACAGCTTCCCATGGTTATGGCTGGCCCTCCTGCTGGGACACCACCTTCCTCACTCAGTCTGGGGCACGGGGAGCGAGGACATGGAAGGATGAAGCAGCTCACCAAGGCTGAAGCAGCTCACCAAACAAGCAGACAGGAATTAATTGCTACATCAGGGCTGAATGTAAGAAGGTAAAGTGACTTAAGTCAGATAAAGGAAGATGCAATTCAACTGAAGGAAGCCACAGAACTTAAAACCTTCTTTACTGAACTCGACACAGGCACTTCAATGCCACAACACTTACTTTGGAAAGTAGAGATGAAACCTTTCCATAATCTCCTGATATCATGATCCCTGATGGCTGTCAAAGGTCAGACCACATGGCTAAAAATGTGCAGGTTAAGTCTGTTCAGAAAGTGGGGCAAAAAAATGAAGCAGAAAGGCCCGTTTTCTTCACACACAGGAGAAAGGCAGCATTTTGTCCACACTCTGCCTGGAGCAGCTCAGCCATGGCCGCTTTCCAGCAGCCGCTATTAATAGAGCGGCAGAGCAGGACCAAGTTCTCCACTGGTGCCTATAGTTACCAGCCCAACAACACTGTGAGGCCCTTCCAAACAGACCCGGAGGAACACTCCCGGAGTAGTGGTAGGCTGGGTGCCAAACACAGCCCAAGGAGGAGGAGGGGAGGGGTGAGAGCCCCATGTCCCCACACGCTGTTGGGGAACACACTGTGGGATGCTCCCTGCATAGGTACAACTTCAGGCACTGGCACCCAGCAGCAAGGGTTAATTGCCCCAGCAGTACTGGAAAACAATTTCAGATACATGTTTAGAATTGGTTTGGCCACACACATCAGTGTTTAGCTCCACCCGTGATACAACTGCTTTTTCCTTTTAATAACACATACCCACACAGTGCTTCTGTCATGTCATCAAAGTGCTCCCAAGGCATGTATTCACTCTCACAGGAGGTGAGAGATAGTTAGGGTGTCTGACAGATGAACCACAGGAACACAACACCCCTCAGCTGGTAACAATGCTCCCTCCTCGGGCAGCAAAGGCAAGCACTGCCATGGGATGGAACACTGTTTAAATGAGCTCCTGCAAGCAGACACTGAAGGGCTCACAGGTACGGTTGTGTTCACACGATAGCCCAGAAACATCACAGGGAGATGCCGCCAAGGCACGTGGAAATACGCTGCACTGTGCATTACCAGCTACACCAAGCCCCAGGTCACTACAGCAAGATGCTGGCAAAGACTTCTGTCCTCAGTGTTTGTAACACTGTGATTCCCAGGGAGACCAAGGATCAAAACATAAACTCCACTGCGCTGGAAAAGCCTGTGACACACTGTGACTAACACTGTTAAAGCAGTTTCCAGTCCAGGCATGCGTGTGGGGCTGCCACCCAAACAAGACTCAAATTGTTTCTACAAACCTGCTAGGCTGCTTCTGAGCAGAGCCTTTGAGCTGTGCACCACATCAACCTCCATCTCTCTCACTGGGTTTCCATTCCCTATTTTAAGCCTCATTAACAGCCTTGCTGTTGTTGTGATCAGGGGAACGAGCCCTGGAGTACATCAGTCCCCATGGGGCTACCACTGAGGGCTGAGGAAGTACGGGCTTGCCACCTTCCTCAGCGTCACCAAATGTCTGCACGTGTGATTTGCTGGGTGGCAGGTGACCAGCAGAATTTCCCCAGATTGTTAAAGAGAATACACAGTAACCTGAACCTGTTTTTGTAATGCATGGTCTTTCACTTTCATGTTCGCCCTGTGCTCCTCCATTTCATCCCCACCCATGCCATAGACAACTCGGCAAGCGTAGCAGAAAATAGCTGTGTGTAGCATGGAAGGAAGGACTGAATCACAGAATCATTAAGGTTGGAAAAGACCACTGAGATCATCTTAGTCCAACCATCAACTTGTCACTACCATGCCAGAAGCGAGCTCTTTGAACCAGACCCCTCACCAGAGCAGGTAGCAGCGTGCTGGGCCTGGAGGTCCATGTTAGTTGATGGGCTGGGTGAAAGCAGGCTGATTCCTCTCTGCTTATGTTTAACCACATGTTGAAAGACCTACTGGGCCTCCTTTGGCCTCTCAGGTTATATAAAAATGGCTCCAGCTCAATGTACCAGCCCCAACCTAGACCATGGTGAGGCCGTTCCACCAGCAATGCCTCAGGGCCTGAGCCTGGCAGCTCTCTCTGCTGCCACCCAATAACCCAGCACCCTTCGCCAACAGCTGGCCACCTCCCAAAAGTCACTACTCCCTGTGGCTCTCAAATATCACAAGTATGCTGCCTAATTCAGCCATGCAAGAAAAAAAACAGAAACAGGGTTCAAGTATTTCTACCGACGTTTCAGGCCAAGCTCATGGCACATAAAAGCTTTTCCTTATTATCCCTGTGTTCTGTTAGTGGGGCGAAGCTCTCCTGGAGCTGCCTTTGTCCTCTTCCACCACCCTAGTGATGTCTGCCCACTTTCATCACGCTACAACCCAGCACAACTCTACTGGACATGCCACAGGTCTTCTGGAGTTTCAGAAAGCTTTGAGCAGCCCCAGGACTCTCGTTCCCAGCAACCTTCAGCACACATTTGCAACGTGAGAGCAATCTTATGTGTGCACCCTGACAGCCATCATGGCCCAGCTGTGTGCCCCAGCCAGCAGAACAGCCTGGTTCTTCCTAAAGCACGAGGGAAAAAAGGCCCCCAAAAGAGAATTCACAGGCAGATGGGGCTGCCAAGGCGCCCAGGGCAACTGGTGCTGAAGCAACATTTTACTTTTGCTTCCCAACACGGCGGCTTTGTTATGTCCCTGCCCTGCTACGGGGGTGTCCGTTTATTTACACCCCAGCAGGACAACGAGGCCACTTCAAAAAGTTATCAGCTTCTTTCTTACTTGTTAACACAGCTAAGGCTTAGAATTACTTCCTTTCCTCCCCCGGAGCGAGCTGCCTTTCAGCATGCGGCCAAGCCCCGGTGCCTGCCAAGCTCCCAGTTCTGCCTCGCTCTTGTTTTCGACTCAGAGCCAAGCACACAACAAGCAACAGAGCAGTTCCACAGCCTTCGCATACCAAATGGCTGGCACCAACACCGCCCCAAGCCCCTCATCTCATATCTCCCAAGGGCTGGGACACCCACGCAGCTGTTGCTGCCAGCAGCCCGGGCACCCTGAGACAAGCGCTTCAGTGTTGCTTCCTCCCTCTGAACATAAAACTTTCACAGGTCTCCAGGATGGGATAGTGACCAAAGCATCCCCCACCCATAGCTGGAGGCACGAGGCGTGTTGCTCACCGCATTGATGAGGCGCTAAACCTTATAATTCCCCCCGATTTACAGCTTATTGAAGCCATCAGACCTGTTGTTTGGCCACCCCAGACCCTGCCAGCCTCATGAAAAGCCCCGGGAATCAACTGCTGGCTGGCAAGCCCCGGGGAGCAGGAACCAGAAGCCATAAAGGGAAGGAAAATGGATCTGGAAGTTCCCCTTTTAAGTAAATGGATGGTTTACTAAGAGTTAGGTATACAGCACGAGTGAGGGAGCCTGCCCAGGAGCAGCAGCAGCACAGGGCCCTCCTGTATCCTTCCTGTCCCCATGGGACCCTTCCTTTCTGCATCCACACTTCTGCAACAAGAATGGCAGGAAGCTTGGAGCAGGAGGGAAGCAAAGCCCCCGGATAGGCACTGAAGCTCGTGAGGGAGCAGCCCAGGGAGACACAGCCCTGTCCTGCTGCCTAGAGAGGGAGGAGGACGATCCCAGCTCATCCTGCAGCTGGCACAGCATCGGATATCAATTAATGCCGCTGTCGTCACCATTTGTCAGCCTTCCTCGGTCACCGCTATGTGGGAAGAAAGGCAAAGCAGAGTCTCAAACCAGGCTGGATTGGGGAGCGCCTCCACCGCTCCCTGACGCGTCAGCGTCTGACCCAGAATTGGGAAAAAAACGGACAGGAACGCTAACGGTGACCTTCCTCCCCCGCAGGAGGACCCGCTGCCACCACCGTGCCCAGGCAGATGAATTATTACATGAGAAACTTTCTCAGGAAAGCAAACCTCAGCACCCTGGGAATATCCGTCGGCTCCACTAAGTTCCCAAAGGCAGCGCCCAGCCCTAACCCGCTCCAGACGCTGCCAGGGCTGCGAGGGGCAGCGCCAGCCCCAACCTCTCCTGCTTTACGCATCCCCTCCGCACGGGGGGGCTCACCCCATCCAACCCTCAGCAACCGAAAAACCGCACGGCAACAGGACGTGCGGGGAGAAAACAGCGAGACGAACCCCCGCCCTTGTGCCGAGGATCCATATACACAAAAAATACATCCATCTACGTGAGTACATACAGACGTGCCGTATGAATAAATACATAAATAAATAAAGCTGCGTTAGCGCGCATAAAAAAAAATACCAAAGGATAAACGCTCCCCCCGCCCCGCCGACCAAAACCCAGATAACAGGGTGCAAAGCTCAACACGGGGGCTGGCCGGTGGGGGAAAAGGAATAGAAAAAAACCCGGCTCTAGCAGAACGCACAACCCAACCGCCCCCACCGCGCTGGGGCTTACCCAGAAGATGAAGTTGAAGACGAAGAGCAGGTATTTGATGCACTTGGTGCAGCCCTCTACCCCCATGGCGGCTTCGGCGGCGGCAGCTCCCGATCTGAGGCCAAGCTGGGCGGCGGCGGGGAGGGAGAGAGGGAGGGAGCGCTAGAAAGGGCCGCCCCCTGCCCGCCCCTCCCGAACGGCGGGGGCCCTCCGGGTCCCACCCTTTAACGCTCTTTTTCCCTTCGCTGGCTTTTTTCCTTCCCTCTCCCTTCCCCTGTTCTTTTTTTCCCATCTTGTAGCCTTCCCACCCCCGCACCTTTCCTCTTCCCACTTGCTCTCTCACTAAATCTCACCCCCATCTTCCCAATGCTTCCTTTCAGCCTTACAACCCACCGCCCAAAAGATCACCTCCAAACTGTGCAGAAGCACTCACCGTGCTTGCTTTGCTCCTTTCCCCATCCATCTGGGGGTACTTCAGGGCTCACCATCAAAGAGATCTGTGTCACACGTGTTGATATTTTTAGTATCCCTCATATTGCAGCTTGGAAGTTTAATTTTGAAAGCCAAAAAGCAGCACCACAGAACCAGCAGAAAGTTTCCCTACCTTCTAGGCTAACCTCACCTTGGTTCATCTGTGCATCCCTAGAAACACAGCCTGCTCTCACCCTACTGTGCAACCAGCAGGCATGGTTGCATTTTCTTTTAGGGCTGGGATACCAAAAAGTCAGAACAGAACTCAGAACACAAAAGCCTGATAGAGGGCAGGAGCTTACGTGTCTAAAAGAAAAACAAAGACAAAGGTAGAAATGAGTTCAGGTGCTCAGACAGCACCCCTGGTGCCTGTCGAACCCTGCTTTGCCCTCTGCACCTGCTGTGCACCCACTGAGGACTGAGGCAGAACAGAAGCCGACCCAGTTCCCCAATTACTAGCACTGAGTGCATCCCCTAATCGTGGGCTTGCCATGGATGCATAAACCCTTTGTTTCTAAGCCCCATTTACTCATTTGGCCTTACCAATGGAGCTGGAGGCTCACAGGGGTATTCATGCACCAGCTGATAGACTGAATCGTTGGCTGTAGGCGTAATCCTGCCTGGATCCTGCCCGCTGATCCAAAAGATAATGACAGGATCCCCAAATTGTTCCCCTGCTATGACACAGGATCCCACAGTGCCTTGCCTTCTGCCCAAAACAAGCAGGGTTTGCTGCAGGGAAGGGAAAAAACTGCCTGCAAACTGATAAGGCTTCAGCAGCAGCACAGCCAGAGCTGGGATTAGGAAGGAAAGACACTCAAATCAGTGTCTGTGTGCTGGGAAGCTGGCAGCCCCACTGCAATCACTACCACCAGACTGGCACTGGAGCCACCTATGGGGAGCTTGGGATATTTGGAGGGTGGTATCGTGGCTTTTGCTTTCTGCCTTATCTTATGGGATGTAGCAAACAAGGAACAAAACTTTTCATACACTCCAAATGCTAAACAATCTGGCTCAGAACTAATGTGTTCCTACTGCTGGGGCATCCCCATGCCTGAACCACACACTGTCCAGGGCTCCAGCTCAAGGGTCACAGATCCCATCTCCTACAGCACCCAGCTCTGGGGTCTAAATGAGTTTGACCCACCTGCCCACCCCAACAGAATCCCTCTGCATCTTGGCAGTGGGGAAGTATTTCAAACTTTGTCCAAATATCCCAGTCTTCTATCAGTTTCTTTTCTTCCCAGCAGCTCAGCCGAGCATGCTTGAAAAACTTTGACCTCTGTACTGGAAAAAAAAAAGAACAACCCAAATCAACAAAACAAAGACCAAGTTCCAGTGTCAAGGTAACACAGACTGTTTCTCAAGCAGGTCTACGCTATCAGACGCAGCCTTTTCCTCAGTGCTGAACAGTCTACAAAGTATCAGGAATGTGTTTCAAAGTCTCCCAGCAGCTTTACCAGATCTTTCTAAGCGGGTTGCTCTGTAGGTTGAACTGATTTGCACAAAGTTGTGCTTGTCACGTCCTGGGATGGAGTGCAGGTGCTGTGCGCAGGGCTGGGGAATTCCCTCGTTCAGAGGATGGGTTAAATTCAGGTGCTCTGTGGGGCGCACTGTTAATGCCAGTTTGCTTACCCAGGGGGCAAACCGATGAAGAAAATACCTATTGGGGATGTTAAAAAAGGAGAAAAACACAACAAAATGAAACAAAAAACAAACCCATCCCCCAAGAGCAGCCATTTAAGTGTGTTTTCTCTGTTAATGTTTTTGAGTGGGGTAAAGTCACAGAGAACAGAGGTGTTCACTGTGTTTCTTCCATCTGCTGGTCTAACTCCCTTCTCTTGCTCTTTCTCCCCTGTTTCTGATGCTGTTATAAAGGTCAGTGTCATGCTTGTGGTTTTGGCACAGCTGTCTATGGGTATGACTCATAGGGCTCCAGAACAGACCCAGGGCTGAGCTGCGTCCTGGCCCCATGCTTGTCTGACAGCTTCTGCAGGGGAACACCAGCAGCTCCACCCTTCACAGACCTCAGCTGAGCTCTGAGAAAAGCCTTGTCCACCACAGAGTCCCCATCTATGGTCTGAGTGGGGAAGATGAGTTCTGGGATGAAGCACATAGAGTCATAAAACATCCTGAGTTGGAAGGGACCCTTAGGGGAATCATTGAGTCTATCTCTTGACTCCAAACAGGGCCACCCAAAAAAATAAGCCATGGTGATGCTCCTCCTGCACCCATACAGTGGGATATCCACAAGAGTGGAGCTGGCTCTGGTGGGAAGAACAGGGCAGAGAGCTTCCCATCTATCTTTGCTTGCTGCATCCCCATGTTCCCTTGCTGGATAAGCAGAGACCTGTAGCTTCACCTTGAGTTTCTGCTTCTGATAACTCCTGCAGCAGATCCCTCCACACTGATGCTTTAAATATTTACAGCAGGGTATCTATGGTGACAGGCAGGTTATATAAAGAGGAGAAGGAGGGCAGTGGTGAAGGGCAGCAGCAGCTTCCGGAGCTGCCTTTATTCTGGTGCAGGTGTTGCTTCCAGAGGCACCACTTGTGAATAGGAGGGAGAAAGCAAACCCAAGCAGGTTCTTATTTCAGCGCAGACATTTCCTCTTCTTCTCCAGCATAGCCAGGAGGGTGAGAGTCCGCTCGGCAGTGTGGGGAACTGCTGCTGTGCCACCCATTTATAATTCATCAGCAGGTGAATAGAGGCTGCAACAGCTCAGTGCTGATGTAACACTGCAAAAAAGAAAACCAGTGCATCCGCAAGCAAGCTGGTGTGCCACAGGGTTAAACAACAGAGGTACTTAGTGATGCTAAGAGCAAGAGCGGGAGTTTGCCTTAGGAAAGTACAAGCATCCTAAGGGAAGTAAACAGTGAGAGTTAGCAGTGAACCTGGGCCCTGCTGAGCCCTCTCACCTAAGTTTGCCACGTTACAAGACTTCAGAAGAACTCAACAGCATGAGCTCTGGGGCTGAATTCAAATTGCACAGCAAAGGGGAAGTTATAATTTGGTGGCAGCCAGCATTGTCTGGGGGACAGGATATAGCAAAGCGGTTTGAAACCTGAAAGATTCCCACTGTCCCCATAATCAACTTCCTCTTCAGGTTCAGCTTAACTGCATAGCCTAGGCTTGCACAAGGGCTCTGAATCCTTGGTCTTTTATTTCTGCTGTGCAGAAGCCCCACACATCCTCAGCTGCTGTGTGAGGCCTTTTTCTCCTTGCCAATAGTGCTGCTTGAGAAGTAAATGCAAAAAGCTGCACCTACTGCTTGATATAAGGAAGCTGTGGCCTTAGGGAGAGTGGCCTGGCTGTCTACAGGCACATGGTGAGTCACATGGAGGGTTTTGACCTCTCTGTCCCCGTTGTTATCCCTCCTCCATGGTCAGGTAAAAGGAGGCAGATGAGGGCTGCAGCCTTCCCTGTGAAATGGGAACAAAGAGCATGGTATATATATATATATATATAAATATAGATATATAGTGTTTGTAGGAGAGATTACAATTTGTTTGGATATTTCATACTCCCCCCCCAAAATAAATAAATAAATAAATAAAAATACTCAAACCCCAGCTATGGCTATAGAGCAGTAGAAGGAGAGGGACTTCCAGCCTGCCTTGTTGGGAAGAAGCAGCTTGGATGCTAAGGCATGTGCAGCTGCAGAGGGAACATCTCTTCCCAGCACCACAAGGCTCACCGAGTGCAGCCCACTGCAAACAGCCCAGCACTGCATATTGTAGAAGAGAAGGAATGACAGCCTTTAGCAAGAGACTGGTTTTTATTGAAGACCCCAGGAATCAGGTGTGCTGCCAGCTGGCCTGAGGAATGACAACAGCAGTAGCCTTGACAATAACAGCCAGAGCTTTCAGTGGAGACTGCCTCTGTGGAGGGCAATGTACGTAAGAACCCCTATACACATATCTCTGAATCTCCTCCCACCATCAGTAAGTGGATATGTTTGCAGGTGCAGCTGCATGGTAAGCACATCACCACTAAACTCCTGCTTGAATGGGGCTGGTGACTGCCAGGAGAAAGCTGGGTGATGCTCCACAGTGCTTTTAGACTTCACCTTGCCTCCAAAGTTTCCATTAAAGCTCTGCTTGTACCAGGGGGGAGGAACAAGGAGCCCTGGCTCTTCCTCTTTCAGTGCCATTCTTTCCAATACAAAACATCTGCAACCGTGTTTGAATGCTAACCAGGTCTGGAGAGATACTGCAGGCTGTAATGTTGTTTTCACACATGCAGCAGTCCACACGAAGGGCCCAGAACCGTCCTGAACATCAGCAAGGGGTTTTCCTCTTTTATCTTGATGAGATCATCTTCAAAAGCTGAGACAATCTCAATTGCCACTTACTGTTTTCACAGGTAAAAGCCACAGCAAAGGAGGGAGGTGAAAGCTGCTTCAACAGATATTTTCCATCGCTGTAGCTCAGCAGATTTTCCAGCAGGAAATAAATCTATTGCTGTGATGGTTTTCAGCTCAGAAGTGGCTCTGCCTCCTTGCAACGAGGGCAAAGCACACCAGGAAGCCATCATTTCAGCTCGCCTGAGATGTTCAGCTGGCTGAGGCTTTTCAAATTCCTCCTTATTGTTGATAAGGAGGAGAGAAGAGGAAGTGGACGCTGTTGTGTTTTAAGTGGCTGGAGATCAGTCCATTTCTCCTTAATTTAAACACAAGCCCTGCATATGTTCAATATCAAAGTCCTTTTGTATTTCACAGCAGCGTGGTAGGTTAGTGAAGCCAGAAAGAGACAGAATGGAGGCAGTATGTTGAAGGAGCCCACGTGAAATTAGTGCAGCATCCAGAAGGCTGACCTAATCCTAAGAGTTTCAAAAACTCAAAAAGGGAGATGCAGAGAGATGTGTCCTTATTCCGCTGGGCTGCTTCAAAACTCATACACTGCTTTCTGATTTTTTTTTTTTTTTCCCTCTTAATTTATACCAAGAATTCCAGCAATATTTTGATAGAGGGAAAAAACAGCAGTGGTAGCTGGGTGCTGACATACTCCAGGGTGGTTTGAAACCTGTCCAAAGGCAACGATGAGCACTGTCCCAGGTAGGAGAGCACAGCTCCCTGTTTTTCAATACCGAACCTGGTGCAAACATATTTGCCAATGGCAGATCGGTCCCATGCTGCAGTCCAAAGATCTTGCCCTTGAGAAGTCACATCTTTTGGGGTCACAGGAAACTTCTTGTATGACAGCACAGAAGATTGATTTAATGCTATGATTTTGGATGGCATCTCTTTAGGTTGTGTCCTAGGGGGCTGTGTGTGTTCTCCTTGTGCTACATACCATCCTTCTTTCGAGGAGGCAATCTGCATCTCCAAGCCCAGGTGCATCTCAGTCCTCATCCATTCTCAGTGAAGATGCAGGACTGCTGTTCTGTAGAGTTCCACCTGGATGGTACAGCTTGGAAATGCACACAGGTGAGTAACGCAACACCTTCCCAGAGTCTTGGTGGAGGTCTCCAGGCATTGACCTGCACTGAGAGCAGGCTCTGCCTGGTAGGGAAGCCTGGGAGACAGGCTTCTACCTTCCTCGCAAGGTATATTTGCCTTTCCGGTCCAGGTTGTTGCTGAAGTGGATGGAGAACCAGAGGAAAGAAGTCAGAACCATCCCATAAACCTAAAAGGAAATAGACAAGATGGGCAAACAGTTAAATGCTGGATGGAGGAGGATGCTCCAGCTGTGTGAATAAGCGATCCTAAGTGTTGCCTGCTGGTTCGATTGGCACTTCTGAACTTGTTATGTATGAAAGTGTCAAACTGTTCTTGAGGGAGCTCTTTACCACTAAAAGGATGAATATCAATTCCAACATGGGATAGAGGGGAAAAAAAAACCCATGTGGTTAAGGCATCTGACTGGAATTAGCACAGCACAGCTCAAGCTCAGTCCTAAAAATATCCAAAAGCGAGAAGAAGCCAGGAAACTCAGGCTTTAAACTCCTTCCTCAAAACGACCCTCCATGCAAATAAACTCATAATAGCCCTTTGTGTACAGAACAGAGAGATGGAGAGAAAAAAAAATAAAAAAATCCTCATGCATTGTTTGGAATAAAATGAAAAACAACAAAACTAAGCCCCCAACACATGCTCAGTGCAAGTGTAGAAGACAACACGCTTCCTTTGTACCACGCTTTTCCGACGAGTGCACGGTGCTGCCTCTGATCACGTCTCAGGATCTGCACAGGCAGCTTATCAAAGTGAGGATGTTGCAGGAGGCGTAAGAAGGGCTGCAACAACATGCTCTATGTTGGCCTCATTGTGCAGATCGGTGGGGACACGTCTGCCGCAGGGATGGGGACATCAGAGCTGTAGTCCCAGCTGGCTCACTTTGCTCTGCATCCTGCCGTCACAATGGCCTCCCTCACGGTGGGATTTCCTTTAGTGCACACTTCAAAGGCTTTCTTGCATTATCTGGCTATAACATCAAGTTGTGGGGAAAAATGTGGTGTAATACAAATGTACGAATAGAAAAATACAGAACACTCCCGTGTGGATATGGCTTAAGCAAAATTTCTCCTACACTAAAGGGTAATTAGAAAGCAACACCAAATATTCATACATAACTTTCCACTATGCATCGGCTGTACGTCCTGAGGATTTTCTGAGCAAGAGCTCAGTGGTGCTAAGATCCAGTAAAGCCTTAATGCTAAAGCTCTGTGCGCATGTACGTAATACCATGTAAGTAGAAATGTACCTATAACATTGCCTGATGTCTTTCCTAGCTTATTACTAGCAATATGAAATACACACACAAAAAAATTGTGATCCTCTGGGTTTTCTTGAGATGAAGTCTTCTAATCTTTGTTGTGTCAAAGTGGATCCAAATCCCTACATACACACTGGTCAGGAGAACTCTCCCCATCTTAAGAGCAGCATGGAGATACCACAGAAGATAAAACCTATTATTTTCTAATTTCTGTGGTGGAAGTCAACACCGCTTTTTTTTCCAGTGCTCATCTTCCAAACCCCCCAAATCCCCAAGTACTTGGGGCTTATTTAGCATACAAGTCCCCTGTGGGGTCTGGAGCACATAGAAACAGGCACAGCTACCGTGAAGCCAATGGTGATGCCCAGGAGTGTGGAGACAAAGCCCATGTGCTTCTTCAGGAAGCTATGCATCTCTTGTAGGCAGTCCTGGAAGGAGAGAGACACCTCTTGCAGTGTGGCAATAGCTCAGGTGGGTAGACAAACACCTACATTATATTTTCCATTTCTACAATATGCCTACAGTTTTCTTAGTATGATGCATTTCAGTCTGCAGAGGATGTGTGTACACACATCTAGCGTGGTCATGCACAAATGGTGTTGGTTTTTCTTCCTCTGGGAAATTGAGAGGTTGTTGTAAAAAGACAGGAAAGCAGAGCATGCCACAGTGCTGTGTGTTCCCCAAATATACTAACAAACAGCTTAGCATTGAAAGTGCCACCAGCATTATTAGATATAAAATATATATAAAATATTAGCATTAAGCACTCTGGCAGCCCCACTGAAATCTAGTGGGTGATAGCCAAGAGTAATTTCAAGAATGTACAAATCCTGCCCTTGACTTTGCAGAACAAGGTTAAAAGGCTTACGGCCCCACAGCATCAGCACCTGAGTGAATGCACTGCAGCAAGCAAATACTATGGTTCCTCCAACCAAATGCAAACCATTAGTGGGGCTGACCAAAGGCATGTAGTGCCTGAGACTGCTTTACTCTTTCTTCCTGCTCTTTGAGCTGATGTCTACCCCTCTTTGAGACTGGATTTTCTGGGAGACAGCTGAAAACCATGGATTAACACGTATTGGTGCATCAAAGGGCTGTGTTACTGCTTATCATAGAATCATCATATCATTGAGGTTGGAAAAGACTTTTAAGAGCATCTAGCCCAACTGTCTACCTATTACTAGTATTTCCCAGTAAGCAACATCACACAGCCTGTACAAATGCCTCACCACTCTTTTTGGGAAGAAATTTTTCCTAATATCCAACTTGAACCTCCCCTGATGCAATCTGAGGCAATTCCCTCTTGTCCTGACAAGACACAATGGCAATATTTCTGAATAGCTGTAGCAACACCATTTGTTTTTTCTAGGGACAACTCATGTTCTGATGCTAGTTTTGTTATTCCAGTGGAAAAAAGCATACAAGAGATTTACTTAGACTATGAAGACTATGTTACAACTTCGGTGCACACACGGTCTAATATTGGAAGGCTCTTCAGCACTTCTTTGGAATATTGCAAGCAAGTATAAAGTCTGCTTGATGAAGCTACTGCTGGACAACATAATCCTGCTTTATGAGTTTCTCATTTAAATTTTTAATACCTGTTAATGCCCTTGGGAAAAGGAATTACAGTCACCGTGTACCCTTTCAACATTTGTTGTTAGCAGAACACATTTTAAGCCTTTGAAACCAGAACCATGTGACAAATTCAGTAGTGTTTTTCCATCAGAGCCATGTCTTATTATCACACAACCTCCACACCCACAGAAGACAAGGAAGAGGCTGGAGAGAAGCAACAGAGAAGCAACTTACCCGTCCAGCAGCCCACTCTGTGCCAGGATGGCACATCCTGTGCTCAATAGCAGCTGTGTCTCCAAGAGGGGAGTGCTTCCCACAGCACAGGAACTGCAAGAGAGGGCAGGGTGGGTAAATGGGGCTGTGAGGAGCAAAGCAGGCAGACAGGCAGTACTCACAGTGATGGAAGCTAAACACACAACACTAGACAAGGATTGTTTCACTATTGATTATAGTGGCTAAACTAAGCAGATGCCTAACATGCTATGCATTCCACGTTTCTGAGTTTGGGAGATAGCTATCAACTTCCAGCACTGCAAGAGCTCATGTTATCATAGAATCATCTGAGTTGGAAGGGACCCTTAAAGGGCATCTAGTTCAACTCCCCTGTAACGAACAGGGACATCTACAGCTAGTTCAGATGCTGAGAGCCCTCTCTGTTCTTCACCAGCAACAGGCTCAAGGGTATACAGAAGTAATCAAGTCCAAATAGTTCTGTTGGATTATGCAGAATTCTCACCCTCTCTATACATAACTGAGGATGCTAGGAAGATATATATAGCCACTCTCATACTACATACAGACTTGGTGAAAGGCTGGTTCAGAGAAAAACAGTACATCAGCACTGGCAAAACAGAGCCTGTTAGAATCAATGGGCAGATGTTCCAGAAAAAGGCTTCTGTGAAATCTGGAAGATAACTTACTACTTCATGGATGAGAGTCAGCTCGTGCCTCTTGGAGCTGGAGCCATTCCTCCTCACCTCCTCGTACATGAGGTCATACACATCCAGCATACTGTCCTCCACCTGCAACAGAGGCAACCTTCTGTACAGTGCACCAAGATGATCAGCTGCCCAATTGGCTTACAGCTGAAGCTTTTGGACAGTTTTAGATGCATTGTCAAAGAAATACAGAAACATAAGTGCCTGTAACACACATGCCTCCACATCCCTCCGTGTCCTTCCAGGGAGAGGTGACAGTATCATCTTGTTCTGAAAAGAGGTTATAAGGTTATTTGCCACCTTGCTCAAACATAAAGGTGAGAGCATGAGAACACCTCCGATGGGCAGCAATGATGGAAGAGTTCCTCTGCATTAAGCCCAAAAAATAACGGAGTGACTCAGTGGTGAATCAGATCCTAAATATTTACTAAAAGTATGAGAACTTGCAGCTTGACAAATCCCAGCCAACTCCTGCTCAGCTTTCAATGGAAAAAAATATGACAATTGCTTTTAGTGCCAGGAAAAAAAAAAAAAAAAAAAAAATCCAAAAAAAGCCCAGATTTATTTCTTTCTTTCATTTCCCTGTTGCTTTCCTGCCCATATTGATCTGTATGGGCTGAAGGCAACGCTTGGTTCTCGGAGCAGAGAATTGATCCACAGGACAGAGGGAATGGGGTGGAACGAGGGATCCTGGAGCAAGGCCACCTGTCAGCACTCCACTGTGGATGTGCACACCATCCTCCCTCTAGGAAAAACTTAAACCCCAATAAAAAGCAAAACACTCAAAATTTCCTAACTTTGGGTTTGCCATGAAGCAACTTCCCAGCAGCAGCAATTAAATAAATGAATTCAGTAAAAAGCCTACTTCCACTGAAGAATTGGACTAAGAATAAGGGATAATTTTTCATCCTACTCTTGTGGTGTTGTCACTTTTATATCCATCATTAGCCAAAGTCCTTCCAGTACCTGAAGGAGCCTGCAGGAAACAGGGGAAGAACTGACCTTGAAAACGAGCATAGTGATGAGGCAAGGGTAATGGCTTTAAACTAAAAGAGAGGAGGACTAAGGTTAGATATAGAGAAGAAATCCTTTATTCAGAGGGTGCTGAGGTACTGGCTGTCCAGAGAAAGTGTGGATACCCCATCCCTGGAAGCACTTAAGGCCTTGAGCATCCTGACCTAGTGGAAGGATGATCTTGCAAGGTCCCTTCCAACCCATACCACCCTATGATTCAAAATACTCTGCTGTAGATAGCATATGCTCTACACTGCATTGTAAGTACAGCAAGCAGCGCAGCTGCATGCAGTACTTCACAGAACGCAAACAGACAAAACCCATTTCCAAAGAGACTTCTTATTTTAGACATCCCGCAGTACCATCAAGCATTTTGACTGAGGTCGTTTGAAGGAAGGTAGGTGATGGAAAAGGTTGAAGGGCTGAGATTCCCACAACAAACCTATGGCAGAAATAGTTTCCAACCACAGGAAACGGTGATAGCGATGAGGAGAGAATAATCTCCAGACACATCATGGTCACCGAAGACTTCAATTACACAGTGTTCCTGAGCTTACTTCTGAGCTGTGTTCTTCTTTAGGTACTGATTTTTCATTTTCCCAAGCAGCCTCCGGGAAGCAAAACCACAAAGGATTAAATGGAAATTATTTTACAGCAATGATTTCCTTTTAGAACATATGTCTGGGCAAGCCGGGGAGTACAGTCTGCTGATTAGTCCTTCTCAGTGCTTCTATCCAGCAATTGCATCTAGCATTTGTTTCCAGCATTTCTCTGAATACACGATTCAGATCACAGTAAGGCACGAAACATCCAACTACAAAGCCTGCTTTTTATATTTTTTTTCCCCCTCTTTTCAAATAAAGAGCGAATTGACTGTAATTTCTCCACATCATCTTGATGGACTTTGCCAGAATGATTTGATTTTGGAGGGGAAAGTAGCTGCCTTAAGACAACGTGGCAGTTTGTTTGCACAGATTACTGCAGAGAACTTTCTAGTTTAAGTATTGCAATGGTAGGTATCAAGTCCTAAATCCCCACATTTATCATTGCTGTTTCCTTCCGCGCAGGGGACCATACCACAGAGCATAGGAGGTATAACAGGCAGACACAGTCACAGGTTGTTGTAATTAAGTCATCATATCATAGAATGGCTTGGGTTGGAAGGAACCTCAAGGATCACGAAGCTCCAACCCCCACTCAGCATGCAGGGTCACCATATTCCACATTTAATACCAGACCAGGCTGCCCAGAGCCCCATCCAACCTGGCCCTGAACAACCCTAGGGAAAGGGCATCCACAACCTCACTGGGCAGCCTGTGTCAGAACCTTCCCACCCTTGTAGGAAAGAACTTCCTCTGGCATCCAACCTAACTCTTCCCTTCTTGATCATCTCACCAACTTCCCTGCCCAAGATGGGGTTCTGTTTGTGCTCAGAGCTCAGCCACCATGCATGACAGCCTCTACTCAGACCAAAACGGCACGCAGTCTCATGCATGTCTAATGATGGGAAAAAATAAAAACTGAAAGTGTGAGACAGTGACCAGATGGGTTCATGACACAGCCTTATTTGTGACAGTGTGCATTTCATTCAGGAGACACAAATTCATCCCTCAACTTTCCTGGGAGCAGGAACAAGGCACAGTAAAGAGAACTGCACTGCTTTGCACCAAATTGCCATAAATTCCTACCACATACTCAATTTTCGTTCCACCACCCCAAAATAATGTTGTTGTTTTTTTCTTGCAGCAGGTGTTGGAGAAAAAAATAATTAATCGGGGTGCTTTCTCTCCCAATTAGGCAACCAGATGCTTTTTGAGCAGTTATGCTGATACTGTTCATAATGTGCTTTAAGAAAGCCACAGCTGTGCCTTATCCCTTAATAACTCAGCTGATAACACGTGACAGTGGATACAAATAGAGAAAAAAAAAGCCTGTCTGGACTTCCCCTACAGAGGTCCTACACTTCCAACCCACATTTTCACCACTCTGGTCACATGGGTTTTCCTCTTCCCGATGATGCACTGACAACTTACTGCATGATTCAAAGCTGCTTAGAATGCACACTGTGACCTGTTGCTGGAGGAGGTCAGTGGCTGAATGCCTGGATGGAGATCAGTGACAAGTGCTATACGCTCAGGGCTTAAACCATGCAGCACCTATGAGGACAGCCAGGGAGAGCTGGGGCCGTTCAGCTTGGAGAAGAGAAAGCTCTGGGGAGACCTGAGAGCAGCCTTCCAGTATCTAAAGGAGGTACTATAAGAAAGAAGGGGACAGACTCTTTGGCAGGATCTTTTGCTACAGGACAATGAGAAATGGTTTCAAACTGGAAGTGGAGAAGTATAGACCAGATATAAGGAAGAAGTTTTTTACAATAAGGGCAGTGAGGCACTGGCAAAGGTTGTCCAGAGAGATGGTGGAACCCCCATCACTGGAGACATTCAAGGTTAGGCTGAACATGGCTCTGAGCACCTGATCTAGTGTAGGTGTCCATGTTCATTGCAGGGAATTGGACCAGATGGCCTTTAAGAGACCCTCCCTACCCCAAAGATTCTATGATTCTAGGACTATTTCTGGACAAAGAAATCCCTTGGAAGGAAAATACACTTCCAGTGCTTAGTCATTAGAAAACAAACAAACAAATAAATCAGTGAGAGCTGAAGATGGAGCATCAGCTGGGCCTGAGAAAAATCTCCAGGTTAAGTGGTAAGGAGGTCACACCTTAGAGTAATTCTTTTCCCAGAAGAAGCTTGGCAAAATATTCCAACTCTAAATTAGCCAAATAATTGCTGTCTCCCATGTCTGTCTGCTTTCCTTAATGAAACATTCATTTAAGGGTGAGAGAGGTAGGTTAGCAGATGCAACAAATGGAAAATAATCACTGAGATTGATGCTGCTGACATCAAGCAACTTAATAGAGCAGGATTTTTCACTTAGAGTAAAAGAATGAAGGAATTTTGCAACTGTTTATTATGCTCTATATCCTTTACATTCCCTAAAGAAGCAGAATTTATGATTTCAGGAAGGCATTTGGTTTGTGTAAACCACTAGTGTTCTTTCCTATCTGTTCACTGCTGCCAAGCGGGAGGTACTTGGTGTCACTAAGGCAGTGTTTTAAGATGTGAAACTGGAATAAAGAGGTTGTCACCCTCTTCACCTTTCCTTGTTTCAGTACAAAAACCTGGTCACTGCAACTCGGTGGAGCTTTATGCTTCCCTAACAGCACTTCAGCTCCTTTCCTCGCCCCCGCATCGGGCTTCCTCCAGCTGAGAGCTCACAGCTGCAGAAACACAGCCAGCATGCAAAGCAGAATAGCTCAGAGCCCCCGCCTCCACATGGGTGAGATCAGGAGACGCTGCTCCTCTCGGATGCTGGAGGTCACTGGAGACTACTGGTGGAGTAAGAGTGGGGAGACCCACATGAATCTTTTAGGCTAAGTGGTAAACATATTTAAATATATAGCATATACATATATAAATATAACTCACGCACTTTCCCCCTCTTACCGGTTTTGGGACAGGAACAATCTTTTTTGTTCATCACTGACAGCATATGCAAATAGAGGGGGAAACAAAAGCCACTGTGAAACCATAAAGTCCACAGCGGCAACACTTTGCTGAGCCATTTCTCTTCAATTCCAGCACCTTCTGCTGCTGTAAGTGGTTTGCACAAGGAGCTGATGAAAATGCTGACCTGCTTCGCTGCTCCCCTCCCATTTCAGCGCTGCCTTCCCGAAACACAGATGCAGGCAGAGCTCCTCCAGGGGCAGAACCCGGCTCAGAGCAGCAGCATTGGCAGCCAAAGTGCTCGGCAGCTGCCAGCTCTGGGGCGGGTGACTCACTGCTTCCCAGAGCAGGGGCACAGCTCTGCTTCTGCAGGGGGAATGCTGCCTGGAGGCAGGCGAGCACCAAACCACAGTGGTCTCCAGTGCATGAGCTGAGTACCCCACCTGCCAAGCAGGTCAGATATATGGGTGTAAATAAGTACACAGATGCACACAGAATCATTTGAGTTGGAAGGGATGTTTAAAGGACACTTTGCCCAACTCCCCTGCCATGTACAGGGACACCTACAGCTCAATCAGGCTGCTCAGAGCCTGATCTGGCCTGACCTTGAATGTCTCCTTTCAGCTGCTGCTAAGCAAACCTCATTTCTTACCTCCACACCCCAAACCAACAGCAAAAGTTTGGCAGAAGTCTAGATGGTTGGTTGCTGCACCAAAGGTTTCTTTCTCCTTAATTCTCCAGACCTAATGCTGCTGCTCTTGTCATAGACACCAGCCTCAGTGTGCCGAGTTCTTCCTGTTTCATTATTCTTTTTTTTAAAGCTAAGTATTTCAGTTTACAACGTTTTATACCAGAACTGCTGAACCAACATACTGCCAAGGGCACTCACAGCTGCCATCACAGTCATTTATGAACCTCCCAGTGTTGTGATCAAGCCATCTCTCACCTGCAGCACGTGAAACTGCCATCATTCAAGACTGTTTCACCATAGAAAAACACCAAAACTGCTCTCAGCTTGGAAAAAAAATAAAAGGAAAAAGCTGCATCAGCAACAGATCTGAATCCAGGTGAGCACCATCACCCATAGAATCATTTGAGTTGGAAGAGACCCTTAAAGGCCATCTCGTTCAACTTTCTTACAAGGAACAGGGACACCTACACAAGATCAGGTGCTCAGAGCCCCCATCCAACCTGACCTTGGGTGTCTCAAGGGACAGAGCACCCACCATCACTCTGGGCCACTCACCAAGGTCACGTGAGCCTGGAAGCACCATCCCATACTGGGGTGATGGGGACCATTGGCTGGTGCTGCTGGAGGCAGCAGCTCCAGCTGCAGCTTTGCAGTGAGAACAGCAGAAAAGGGGCCACGGGTTCAGAGCTGGGGCAACAATAAATAATGAAGCATGAGTGCCTCAGCAGTACGTCAGACAAAGGGGCGTACTGTCTCCTACGTGATGGGAACGCAAACATGGGGGAGAGATGCACGATATTTAGGGAAGGGGGGAGGGGTTTTCCCCTCCCTTTTCATTTTTATTTCTTTTTTCCATACCTCGGAGAAAGCAAAAAAGCTCGGTGTTTACTTTAGAGCAGTTGTGCCTGGTAGCATGAATAACACCAGGAACAAAGAAGGCTTCAGACTATTCCTGTTGTTTTAACAGTCAAATCCCTACTTTTTGCAAAGGCCCTTGAAAGACCTCTGCAAGTGGCTGCAATCCTATCCCAGCCCTGCTGCATCAAAAAGGAATCTGCCAGCATGCTCTGATTCTGGTTTCTGAAAGCACTGAACTCACCTCCAGCTTGTGTTTAAGTCCCATTAGAATCACTGTGACCTGAACTTGTATTTAAGCACTGCCTTAGGTAGAGCCATCACCTTGCGCAGGACTCTGTAGAAGCTGGCCCCAGCATAAACCAAAGCAAAACCAAGCAACCCCTCCCCTACATCCAAAGGGCACAGGAAATCAGGTGTGAACACCAGGAGCATGGGCAGATACCCAAGAGATGCACACTGACAGCCTGAGCAGGGTGAAGGGGGGCATGGAGAAGCAGCTCAGATCATTTGCTGTGAGGCTTTGGGTACATCAGCAGTCCCTCTTTTTATTTTTTCCTGGCACCCTGTGGCAAAGGAAACTGTTCCTCCAGCCCAACCCAGGAGAAGCTTGGCACTACCACTGCACCATTGCATGGATTCGAGTGCCAACAGCATCAGGAAATCATAATTTACTTGCTTTTAAGCTAACGTTTACTTTCTATTAAATCTGTAATTAAGAGGCACCCTTCTGATGCAGAACTGCCTTCAGTAGTTCTGTTTCTGCTGATTCACTATCCCCTCACGGGGCTGCTGGGAGCATTCCCTACTCTGTTGCAGAGAAAAACCAATATGTGCCATTGCAGATCCCTAGTCCTTTCCCACAGCAAAACTCAGAGCAAATCTGTTTTGTGTCTGTTATCAGGAATACCCAAAGCCCTTCTCATCTATAACAGAGCACCCAGAAAGCTCAGGAATGGCTTGAGTTGGAAGGGAGCATTAAAGGCCATCTGGTCCAACTCCCACGCAATGAACAGGGACACCTACACTAGATCAAATGCTCAGAGCCATGTTCAGCCTGACCTTGAATATCTTCAGAGACAGGACTTCCACCATCTCTCAGGGCAACCTGTGCCAGTGCCTCACTGTCCTCATTGTAAAGCACTTTTTTCCTTATATCCAATCTAAATATCCCCTGTTCTAGTTTGAAACTATTTCCAGCTCTTCTCTGCAGGCAGGTTTGTCCAGCAGCAGTTAGTTTGTGAGGACAGAAGGACAGCTGGCAGGTCTGCAGGAGGAGGCAGCTGCCCCGCAAGCTGTGCCAGCTATGGCATAAACCTACACCCTTCCTCAGGACCCAGCTGCACCACGCTGTGCTGGGCAGTGGTTTATGGGAAAGGAGTCGCCTTCAAATTAACTTCTTTCCTGGAAAAGAAGACTCAGCTCTTTGGCTTCAAGAACCGGGGCTTCCTAATGTGGCTGGAAACCATCAGAAAACCCCATCCTGTCGGTGGTTGTCACAGCTGTTCAATCAAAGTGAGGTCATCTTTGCTACCATTCTTCATGTGTTATTCTCTCATTGGCTGTCACTGGCGCCACTCCTCTAACAGATGTGTGACACCCGGGACACAGCAAAGCCCAAGGAGACGGCAAAAGCATTTTGCCAGCAGGCTAATTACTGCTGATTGCCACCGATCTCATAGAACTCAAGGTGCACTGACAGAGAAACAGGTGGAGGATCTGAGATGTTACCCTTAGTTGTCCTTCCCCCATTTTGTTTGCCATTTTCTTTGCAGAACCCTCCAGACAAGCATGCACTGGGAAGGAGTAGGTTATTTTCTCAACATTCACTTCTCTGAATTTGTGCAGACAGATGGATGCAAAGAAGATGGTACAGAAGGGGGCACAAAACACAACACCTGGTTATTGGCCACATGGACAGACCCATAGAGAAAGGGATAATCACAACACTGAGTGAAGGATTCAAGCTTTCAGGGTAAAGCACGATAGATCTCAGATGTCCGGTATAAGTTGTTCTATAAAGACTGGTGACACCAACTCTGTCTGGGATACAGGTAACTTGAAAGTAAAAATAAGACATGACAGATCTCTGAAAGAACAGGAGCTATAGGAAGTCAGAAAAACAGAGACTGGGAAATGAGAAAGGTTCATGTTTTGTTTACAGTGCCCAGGTCTGAGAAAATGGAATATTTACAGATAAATTGTCTTTCTCTCCTGTCCTGCATAGCTTCTACGTAAGAAGCAATGTAAACAGGTCTCTAAAGGAGCCAAAGGCAAGCAGGGCACCTTGCTTTCATCACGTTCAAACAACGCTTCTATCTATTGCCTCTTGAAAATAACTATCAAAACCATTCTTCGATTGAACACGGGGCTTTTCCATTCCGGATGATTTTCAGTAAGAAAGATTTGCTCTATAAAGGAAATTTAGGTGTTTTATTATTATTATTATTTTTAATCAAGAGGATTAACACACAGTGAGAATCTGCTGTGGTTTGGTAGGCAAGGAAACGAGGATTGGGACATACTCATATCTACACTCCTTTCTCGCTGGAGAGACAAGTTTTTTCAAGCAAACCCAGATTTTTAAGTGTTTTGTAAGTGATACTCCTAATTAAATCCTTCCTCTTTTCCAGCCCCCGAGTTAATTTTCATCTTTGCAAAAAGAGAAACCCAGGATGATTTCCAACAGCATTTTAATGTTTCTGTTGTCAAAAGCACTGCTGGCTTTCCTTATCTGGAAAGCAGACACTGAACAAAAAACTCTCATCTTGCCTAGGAAAAACTGATTTCTGGTTTGCTTCAGACAAAACCAAAAACTGAGTACTGAAGGTAACCATAACATGTGGATGCATTTGCAGGCAAAGCACTTGAAAAATAAACCAAACAACAAAAAAAAATAGATAAGGACTTGAAGCAAAAATGCTACTGGGCCATCTGTATCCACCCCATGTTTGCAAAGTAGCCGGACAAACTGATAAAGGGAAAAAGAAAAACCAACATGCCAAGGGAATCTCTGGCAAAGGGCAAGAAACAAGCGGTCAGCCCTAAGCCACAAAGCGTTAACTGGGTCATCAACACAGCTCTTGGGTGGTTGCCCTGGAAGTCAGCAGAGCTAGAGATGGCCACAGCCCATTGCAGCCTTTGAGCAGAGGCTTCCAGCTAACATTATCCAGAATTGGAGCCGATGCTAAGCAGCATTTCAGAAAAAAATAACTTTATAAGAGTCAAGCAGCTCATTTTTCAAAAGCAACCTCCCAAAGCCATTTAAAGCAAGTTTCACATCTTGTCTTACCTGGACATTTGCTCTGTCCAAAGGTTTCTATGATGAGTATCCCATGTTTCCCTCTCCCTCTGGATGCCTTGCAGGGAAAGGCAGCCCTACTCTTCCAAAGGATGGGTGTAACATAACATGCAGCCTATATGCCTTGATGAGGATGGCTTAATTACTACCAGCTGCCCCTAGTGTAATCACTGCAAAACCTGTGAAGAAAGTCTCTTGGCATCTCCTGCAAAGAGTGCTTACCTCTGTGCTGTGCATGTATCTCCAGCAGAGAGCTGGTACCATCCCGCAGAAGGCCAGAGCAAAGCAGAAAAATGCCTGGAGAGAAAGAGCAAACTATGACCAGTTACAACAGGGGGAGAAAACATCCATTTGAAAACACTCTAGGAACATATTTAGTGTGCTCATGTGAGCAAGTCTGGTTAAAGCTGGAGCAGAGCATCACTTCCTCTTGGCGTGCCCTGTACCACTGTTAGTTGTCAGGAGTGGGTTGCATGTTGTGACTCTTGGTCAGGAACCAGTGATTACAATGTGGCTATTTAAAGGTTTTGGCCAAAAAAGCACTCAGCTTCCTATAGGATGGTCAACCTAAATCTTCCCAAGGAATTTCATTGAGTTAAAACTCAGCTAAGGGTTTCATGGTGGGGAAAAACTGCCTGGATAGTCCATATATGCATACAACAGGCAGATGGAGAGCAGCCAGTGTTGGGAAGGAGCTGGGCTTCCCCTGACACGTCTCAGCACTGGCCACGCTGTCTTGTTCAGACAAAAGGATGACAGAAATACAACCAAGGCCACCGAGCGACCCTGGAGAGCCTCAACAATGCAGCAGTGACACAGGAGGTGGCCAGACTCTGTCCTCCTCCCCAGGCACAGGGCTGGAAGTCAGGCATGCCGTCATGTTATTTGAACAAATCTGATCTCAAACAAAACCTGACCCTGATGTAAACATCGAGCGTCTGTTGTGACAGCTGGGCCAAGGGCTCTGATCACACACACACACACACACACGAAAGTGGCTGTAAAACATCTGAAGACCAAATGGGCTCATCAGACACGAGTACACAGCTCAGCCTGGAAGAGGAACAAGTAGCACTGAGGTGCTGGCACAGGCTGGCCAGGGAGCTGGTGGAGTCACTGTTCTGGAGGTGTACAAGAACCATGGAGATGTAGCACTGAGGGATGTGGTCAGTGGGCATGGTGGGGATGGGTTGGTGGTTGGACTGCATGATCTTAGAGGTCTTCTCCAACCTTAGTGATCCTAGGACTCTCTGAGCATTCCCCATAAATGATTCCCATTGCAAGTCTTTCCACATTTCCTCTTCCAAAATGAAGTTCTGTAGCAGGGCAGTCACCCATCTGATCACAGCTTATTCTTTCTTTTCTCCCTATGAGTATTCCAATAGCATGACTTGGCTGAAACCTCTTAAAAAATTAACCATTCACAAAAGTTTATCAAATTCAAGCTTAAGGGAATAAAGAAGAATAACTTTTGCTTAAGAGGTATGGTTTTCATAAAAAGAAAACAGAAAGAAAATAAATAAATAAAGTAAGAAAGAAGCCCTCAAACCTCCACATACTGCAAGAAAGGAAAATGTATTACATCAAATCTTGGAAATGAAAGCAAAAATGCCAACAAGATGAATAATCAGATTGCTCCTCACTGGAACCTACCATGCATTTTGCTGCCTCTTTGCACGAAACCCCAAACAAAATGGATAGGAAAGTCAAAACTTTCACCTGATTTGAGATGAAAATAAGGCTTGAAAAAACAGAAAATTAAGACAGGTTGAAAAGCCCCACTGATAGCAATGGGAAAGATCTCCTATTTGAACCTGGACAGCATCAATGTGTCGCCACTGTGTTTCTCCCCCTGGCTCTCTCATCCTTCCAGCACTTGCACTATCACCGTCTGTGGCTCAGCTCCACCCCAGCCCTCCAGTGTGTGCTCTCCATTCCCTTTTGCCTGCGGCTCTGGGAGCAGAGAGAGGCCCCTCGGGAGCCCACAGCCAGTGTAAAGCAATTACATGGCTCCCAGAGCATCTCATAAATGAATTATGGGCTGTTCTCTCCTCTTGCCAGCCAAAAGGCTTTTGGAAGCGCAACTTTGTAATTACATTAGAAGGCATTTGCAGGAAGGCAAAACAGAAAGAAAAAAAAACAAAACAAAAAACCAACAAAGCCTGCATGCAAAATGTAGAGGGGTTCCTGGAGGAGGAGGACAGAGGCCCCCCCACCCCATCATCACCCTCAACCATCCGTCCCTCTTCTGTCCATGACCTTACTCTCAGCCTTTCTGTGTGGCAAACACGAGCTTCAGCCCATCCTCAGGAGGATCCCACCCTCAGCTCTGCCTGCTCCTGGGAGTGCTGGCACACAGATGCCTTACAGCACCATGAGGAGATGGATTCATGGCTAAAGCAAGATGCACAGTGTGCTGCTGTGTTGTCAAGGTCCCTTACAGCGCTTGCCTGCAATCACACACCTGGGGACAGTGAAGCAAACAGCCTGTGCTATATGCTGGCGCATTTTCCCTGTTCTCTCCCTGCCCGGCCATTGCAAGGATAAACAGACAAACTCCTTCTGTATGAGCAGCTCTAGCAAAATTGCCCTTTTCCTTCCTCTTCCTCCCCTACAATGGTGACATGGCCTTCGGGGGCCATGAGAACTGCAGGATGTTTACATTCAGCATTGCACCACATATCACCAGACAAAATTGCAGCTGGAGGAGAGTCAATAAAGCTGTCGCCGCTATTCTTGTTTAAGAGGAGCTTGGGGGATAATAGTCCAGGATTTTGGAACACGGTATTTTATCCTTCAGATCTTGGTTACTCAACAGCAACCAGCACATAGCGATAGGATGGGGGGGGGGGGGGGGGGGGGGGGTAGTTTTAGGCTAAAAGAGTGATTTGGGTGATATGTTAGGAAGAAATTCTTTACTCAGAAGGCAGTGAGGCCCCTGGCACAGCTGCCCAGAGAGCTGTGGATGCCCCATCCCTGGAGGGACTCAAGGCCGGGTTGGATGAAGCCTTGGGCAACCTGATCTGGTAGGGGTAGGAGCTGGAGCTGAGAAGGCTTTAAGGACCCTTCCAACCCGAGCCACTCCGTGAGCCTACGATTCCGCCGCCCAGCAGCGCTCGATTCTCTGCGCCGAGCCCCGAGCTCCCCCGAGCGGCCGAGAGCGGCGGCGCAGGGCTGGGCTGCGGGGGGAGGTGGGGGTAAGAGGGGTGGGACGTGGGAGGACGTGGTACGTACCGTGACCGTGAGGCACCGCGACTCCCGCACAGTGGCGACCGCGCTCAGCAGGGCTGCGAGGATCAGGGTCATGCTGAGGAAGACGCCGACGTAGAAAGCTGGAAGGAAGACGGAAAAAAAAGTGATTTTGGGGGAGGTGGTATAAAAAGAGCACGTTGCAGGACTGGAATGGTTTATGAGAGATCCATCATCCCCCATCTGCTCCGCAGGATGGGGGTTGCTGCAGAACCATGAGCTCCATGAGCTCCATGAGCTGCCTCATATCTCACCCTTAGATAAGACTGCTCCCAAGCAGGATGCTGCCTGCAGCAGATGCCCTATCGAGGCTCTCTGCACAGCTATCTCCTGCAGCACCCACCACTGGCTTCCTCCCAGCACCACAGGGTATGGTTGGGCTGAGCTGTGCAGACGAGGCTACAACCTGGGCTAGGAACAATGAGGAGATGCTACATGCGTCTGAGCCCAATAGAAAACAGTAGGACACAGGTGATGGTGTCCAATCCGATGGGGTTAATTGGCCATGGGGTTGGGGTGGCCAATGGGGTTGATGGTTTTAGCCTCAGAGCACCTTCCCTGCCCAGCCATTGTGTTCTCAAACGGTGTGCTGTACCTGTGTGGTGGATGACCCGGTAGGAGCTGCTCTCAAGGGTGGCGTTGCTGATGATGGAGAAGTGAAGCCCATAGCGAGTGACTGTGCTCAGTGTAGCAATGGACAGCCCCAGCAGCTGGAGGGGAAGGTTGGCATCAAGAGAGTTACAAGGCGTCAAGGTCCCATTGAGAAGCACACAGACTCAGTGCCCAACAGCACGCACGTGCTCCCAGATGCAATTAAAAGGACAAACTCTGGACACACACTAAAATGATCATTTCTGAGACTAAGTGCTTCCAAACTGCAACGATTTCTGCTTACAAATAACCAAATTCTGCTTACAAATAACCAATCCTTCATGCTGTGCATTACTGCCTATCTCAACGCACACCCAGCAAAACGCCATGTGAAACCCCAGTTGGTTCAGACTGCTGAGGAACACCGGCCTCAGTGAGCCCCCAGGGCAGCAACACTGCACTCCTGGCTATGTTGCTGCTGCTCCTCTGAGTATGTTGGGTAGCAGTCCTCCTGTGCCTCCCCAGGTTACTTGCAAACATTAGCTTTTAATTACAGTCTTCCTAAGCCAGCAACCCTTTTTGAACTAAACACAGAAGATTTTAAGGTTGGAAGTTTCCATGAGCTGCATGGGCAACAAGCCTGCACAGTTCAAAAGTGCCCAGGAGAAGCATTCCCAGTGTTCATATTTTCCCATCAGCAGTGTGGTTTCTCCTGAACTCTCCCTGAGGCACCAGGAAGCTAGAAAGGCTCCCCAGGACTGCTTTTGCCTTGCAGGCAGATCCTAATCCTAATGGCCACCTCAACCTCATGGTCACCCCAACCCCATTGGCCACTCAATCTCTTGACCACTCACCCCCATCAGCCACCCCAACCTCATGGCCACTCAACCCCATCAGCCACACTCCCATCAGAGCGCTGAGTTTTCACATCCTCACCCATCCTACTACTGGTGACCACCCTCCCAGAAGCAAACAGAATGACACTGGGACTCTTGTTTAGACCCCCAAACACAGAAGCAAACTTCTTTCACTGCTGAAAAACACCCGTTCTGCTTTCCTTTCTCTTTCAGGCTGCGAAGTGGTGGTGGCAGAGCAGTAGCCCCAGCAAACCAGAAGTCTGTCAGCTTGGGGAACGGTGCTGGTGGCCAGCGATAACTTATGCAGCCCTGTGATAACTCCAGCAGCTCATTCTGCCCACCCTTCCACACCCCAAAAAACAGAACGTGGGAAAGCTGCCCTTCTCCAAGTGCTTAAAGCAACCATCCTCCTCCTCACTCCCAATTTTTAGACACCCCCCCCCCAAAAAAAGCTACACACTTACCATGACACAGAGGCTGGCAGCCATCAGCTGGCACTTGGTGCTCCTCATCCTGTGCCTCAGCCCCATGTCCCTGTGGGGCTGCCTGTTGGTCCCCCCAGCTCCTGATAAGGCACCGGAGGAGGCACAGCCGCAGTGGGGCCTCTTGGGAAGTGCAGTTCCTCCTCCTCCTGCACTGTGTTAACTCCTGCCCCAAGCAACGGGTTCCCCACAGTGTTTCAAGCAAAAGCCAGTGTCAAAATACCCAGTTTTCTCCCCCCCGCACACATACATTGTCCCTCCCTCCTTTCTTCTCACCCCAATTCCCCCCACCTCCCCCCACCCTACCCCAAATTCACAGCTGTAGGAGGGGGCCATGAGAATGGCTGTGAGCCAGTGTTTATCTCTGAGTGGGAGCTATTGAGCTGGTGGGAGGTGTGGTGGGCTTGGGGTGCTGCTTCTCCCAGTCCTTGGTGCTTGAGGTGCACACAGGGTTGGGTTGGACATGGAGTTGAGTGGCCATGGGGGTTTGGAGTGGCCAGGGGTGAACTGACATGGCCAATGGGGTTGAGGTGTCCCATGCAGTTGAGTGGCCATGGGGGTTTGGAGTGGCCAGGGGGGAACTGACATGGCCAATGGGGTTGAGGTGTCCCATGCAGTTGAGTGGCCATGGGGTTGGGGTGTCCATGAGAATTGAGAGGACAAACCGTTTGATGTGGCCAATGGGGTTGTTGAGGTGTCCCATGCAGCTGAGTGGCCATGGGAGCTGAGTGGCCATGGGGTTGGGGTGGCACAAAAATGCAGACCTGGGGAGGACAGTGCTAAGTCCAGGGATGCCTTCTGCATGGCTTTGTGCTTCAGAGCTTGCAGGGAGCAAGCTCCTGATGTTAAAATGGCAAAGAAGTCTGAAGAGCAACCTGGCCAAAGAGTGACTTGGTGCCTCATACCTGAACAATCCGCAGCTTTGGAGTCAGGGTGAAGCAGTGCAGTGGGAAATAGCTGCAGCCCTCCCATATGTTAAAGAACAGGGGAAGAGATAAAACCATCCCACAGCAGCAGCTGCTGTAAAACAACAACAAAAGAACGAAGAGATGGGTGGGAAAAGGAAGGAAGATGCATCTTGCAGAGCAAAGATACGCAAGAGAAAGCGCGTTGCACAGGAAAAAACGTGACAGCGCTCTCAACTCAGTGCCCTCTTACAAAGCCCCTCGGGTGCAGGCTCCGGAGGTGCCTCCCAGAGCGGCCGCGGAAGGAAGCCGAAGGAAGCCGAATGCGGCGGCAGCACGGGGCAGAGTTCCGCGCTAGGGGGCCCCATAGTCCCGCACAACGCTCCGACGGCCGCCGCCGGGAGGGGATCCGCAGCGCCCCGCGCACAAACGGGAGGGACCGGGGTTGGGTGGGGGGTTCAAAACACCGCGGGGTCCGCTGGGGAAAGCGGGGTGGCGGCGGTGCGGGGGACCCTAGCGGGCTGCGCTCCTTTCCTCCGACTCAGGTGCCCGAGGGTGACCGCCGCCTCCCCGGGCCGCTTTGCCGGTGTGGAGCGGGGAAGGGATGAGGGGGGCGGAGCGCGAGGGTGCCCCACCTCGGGGAGCGGGCTGAAAGAAACCCGGCTATGGGAATAAATAAAGACAACCGCGAGCCGGGGGGGGCAGGGGGGGTAGGGAGGGGTGTTACCGGCGGCTGCGGTGCCACGCGCCGGACGCGCGCGGGGGGTTCGGGGGGGGTTTGGGGGTGGCGCGCGGCGACGCGCGCGCGGGGCGGGCGCGCGTGGCGCGGCGCGTGCTGCCGCGGGGGCTCGCGAGCGGCGGCGGCGGCGGCGGCGTTGATAAGCAGCGCGCGGGCCGCGCGGCCGCAGCAGAGACGCGGAGCGGTGCTGGGAAGGAGCCGGGGGTGGCTGAGCGGCCCCCGCGCTCTGCGATAGGGATTTCTGTTTGTGTTGGGTTCGTTTCCCACTTTCCCTCCCCCCCCCCCCCCCTTCTTTTGTGTATATATATATATTTTTTTTTACACTTTACTTTCTTAATTTATTTTTTATTTGCATTTTTTTTTTAATTCCCGTTTCATTTGCATTGCACTCCCACTTTTATTTGCGTTCTTTCGTTGCATCTGACGTTCCTTCAGCACCCAACTCGCGCTTCCCGCATCCTTATTGCGTCCTTTAATCTCACTTTCAATCTTTTCGCTTTCTACGCTCTTTCCTTCGCATCTTACCCGCATTTTGGTTCGCTTGTTTTTCTTCCCTTTATTGCCGTCTCGCAGGTACCTTTGCTTCTATTTTTCTTTTTAAGTTCTAAATACTGTTCCTTTTTGCCATCTCCGCTCACCTTTCCTCTCCCGTTTCCCAACCTCTCCCGGCGCTGCCGCGCTCCCCGTCCCCGCCGCCGTGGCCCCTCTGCGATGAACGGCGGTGCCCCGCCGCCGCCCCCCGCCGCCGCTTCACGCTGCCGCCGCCGCCCCGCCTCTCCGGAGCTGCTGCGTTGCAAGCGCCGCTTGGCCTTCGCCTCCCTCTCGGGCGGCGGCACCGCGGCGGCGGCCGTGGCCCGTCGCAACGAACGGGAGCGCAACCGCGTGAGGTTGGTCAACCTGGGTTTCGCCGCGCTACGGCAGCACGTCCCCCACGGGACCGCCAGCAAGAAGCTGAGCAAGGTGGAGACGCTGCGCTCCGCCGTCGAGTACATCCGAGCCCTGCAGCGGCTCCTCGACGAGCACGACGCCGCCGCCGCCGCGTTCCCCGACGGTCGAGCGGGCCGCTCTGCGGGGCGGGCGGCCGTCGGGGAAAGCGGCGGCGGTAGCGGCTATTCCTCCGCCTCACCTTGTTCTTCCGAGGAGAGCGGCTACGAGCCGGTGCTCAGCCCCGAGGAGCAGGAACTGCTGGATTTCACCAGCTGGCTCGGGAGCTACTGAGCTGGCGGGAGGTGAGGTTGGCTTGGGGTACTGCTGCTCCCCAGTTCTTTATGATTGGGGCGCTCATAGAGTTGAAGCAGTCAGTGGGATTGTTGGTGGGGTTGGGGTGGCCAACGGGGTCAGGTAACTATTGGGATTGCCAGTAGGGTTGGGTTGTCCAATGGCAGTTGAGTGATTGTGGGGTCGCATTGTCCAATGAGGTGGAGGTAGCTGGTGGGGGAGCTGATGGGGTTGAGTGACCGGTGGGGTTGGGGTGGCTGATGAGATTGACAGTGAGGGGCTGAGGTGGCCAATGGGTTAGATATGACTGATGGGATTGGGATGGCCAGTGGGATTACTGATCAGGTTGGGGTTGCCAATGGGGATTTGGGTGGCCAATGGGGTTGCCAAAGGCATTGGGATGGCTGCTGGTGGTGCTGAGGTGGCTGATAGGATGGATGCAGTGGTCATGGGGCTGGGGTAACAAGTGGGAGCTGAGGAGGCCAGTGGGGTTGGAGATGGAGTAGACATGGGTTTTTACAATCTCTCCACAGCCATACCTCGATTCCTATGGTCTTCCACAGCAGCCAGCAGTGCCCTCCAAAATGAATCTCCCGCAGAAATTCTCAAGTTCATCCTGGCTGCTTTCCTTGCTGGGCTCCAAGCTCATGCCCAGCTGAAGTGCAATGGTGTCACAGCTCCAGTGTCTGCTCCGGGGCTGCTGATGGACAAGATTTTCACCCACTCCAGAGAATAGCCATGCATCCTTTCGCAGCTCCTTCCCATCGGCCTTTGGAAAGGGTGGAAAAAAGAAATGGAAACCACTTGATGCTTCCTTGTTTCTGGAGGGGGAGGGAATTTTTTATAATGTTAAATTCTATTTTGTATGCAACTTGAACTGCCTATGGGAACAGTGGTGTATGAAGACTTATTTTTGTAGGAGAAACCTTAGGGAAAAGGGGTAAGGAGGTAGCTCTATTTTCAGTCCAATTCCCTTGTTCTTGAACACTGCCAGCTGGAATGTTTGGGGAATACACACCATTTAGATGAAAGGGTTTGTTTGTTTTTCTTTCTCCAAACACTTTACTAAAGGACTGCAAAGTTCTGTTGTGTCTCACTGTGGTGTCTGACTCTGCCTGGTGTGAAGGTTCACTTCTCTGAAAACTGAAGTTGTTTTGTTGTCGTTTTTTTTCTGTTGTTGTTTTGTTTTTTAAAATGTATTGAAGGCATTTTTGTATGCACTTGCTAGGATTTCTTAAGTCGTACATATGCAGTTTTTAAAAAGAGTATCATATTTTATGTAAATTGACTTTATAAATAAAATCTATTTATAAATGGTTTCTGGGCTGCAAGGTGCATGTATCTACCAAGTTAACACCTGCCTGAGGACAAACAGTGCCCTGGGTTGTATCCACACGCTAAAGGGAAAGAGGAGCAGCAAAGCATCATGCCACACTTGCTTATTGCTACTTGCAATGCTACCCACTTTGCAAAGATGGGCTAGATGGGAGAAACAGGTGGCCCCAGGGTTGGCAGCTCCTCTCCTGGGTAGATGCTGGAGGCATCTCCTAGCCATCATTTCTGGGCTCACACTGAGTACCAGCTTCAGAGGCATGAAAAGTTGCTGTGAGGTTAAACACAGCCACAAGGGCATGGAAACTTATGGCAGAGGCTGTTACTTCCCTTCCATACCTTCAGTGAAGGCTATTAGTGGAGTGGTGTGAAACAGGCTGGCCTGTAGAATTTGCTGAGCTAAAATAAGGTAGAATGGGTTATTAAAATTGACCCACTTTACAGAAACTGTATGTATAAACCTTAACTAATGGGAAGATGGAATTTTCCCCACTAAATTTTGAGAGGTACAATCACTCTGAAGTCCCAAATTCAATAATTACAGTGGCTGCTTTGTAATCAGATCTATAAACGTATTCCACATACAAAATGCCATCTCAACAGCAAAAAACAATAATACCAAGTGAAAATGCAGGCTCTAACAGCAGGATAGCATTAGGAGCTGCAGGCAAGGAACTGTACTAAGGAATAGCTGTTGTGCTTATGGCCTGTTCCCTAACCAAGGCTGCTGTAACAAGCTGTCCCTTGGGAAGGCCCTGGGAATCAAAGTGCTCAATGCTGAGGTTCTCCCCCATGCAGCTCACCAGCAACCCCCGAGGTGGGAGGGAGGCTGTCAGCTGGCCTGAGCTTGACCCATCCACTGCACTTAGAACACCTCATTGGGGTGGGGGAAACAAGTGATCTTTTCCTGGTGTTGGCTTAAGGGCTTCATCTTCACACAGTACCTCTAAAAACGCAGTCAGACATAACATCATTTAGGCTGGAAAAGAGCTCTGAGGTCAAACCTCATGCAGATCCCATGTGCTTATTCTCAGCCTAACCCAATGGCTTACCTCTTCTCCAAGCAAATTAGAAAGTAGGACTGCTGTGTTTGCCTTCACAAGTGCCCCATTCCAGCAGAAGGCATTTGTGTTTATGATTTTACTACAGCTTGGCAGCTTTTTTCCTTCCTCAGCAGCACTGATTAATTCAGTATTTCCAAAAGCAATGTTTGGCTTCAAGGCAAGTCACTCCCAGCACCCTTATAAGGGTCAACAGATCACCCAAGCTACTGTTGCTGCAACATGAGAGAGGCATCAACTGTAACAGTGTTAGAAAGAAGTTAGCCACAAACAGTTGTCAGCTCAGTGATACTGATTTTAGGATAAGGGATTCTATAAGATCACCTCTGGGCCACCCTGCTCCAGAATGTCAGAATGAAGGCATGGGGACAAGAGCCCTCTGCCCATGAGAGTCACCTATGCTTGAGTCTCCATGAACGCATCATTTCTGTTAAGGGATACAGCTAGGAATTCAGTGCCCAAAACAGAAGTGCCAAGGAAGTCACAAACCCAGCTCTCAAGCCCAGAGTTGCAGGAAGGTCAGACAGAAGAATTATGCTGAGGAATCCTTAGAATTAGTGGGAAAGAGTAGGCAGCAGCAAGCTAGGGTCACCAGGGAGCACAGGCTTGTCAGCATGCAGCTACAAAACACTTCTACAAGCCTCATGTTTACACCTATTGACATAGCCACACGTGTGCAAAACCAGTGAGGAAACCAGACCTGAGCAGTTTGCTCACAGCTCTCAGACCCACTGCTGCTGGCCTCCTCCGTGTGGTCTTTGGTGTTTGTAAATTGCTTGTTAACCTGCCCCCAGCCCATCTCACACACTGCCAAAACGGCTCTACCTTTCCATCTTCCCACCCAGCAGTTCCCACATCACAGATGCACTGATGAAGTGGAAATAAGTTGTGGGACCACATTAGGATGGGCAGCCCCTTCCCCAGGCTTAAATAACCCTTCCGTTTCCAACCACCTCCCCTGCTGTTAGCATTTTGAGGTATTCAGACCAAAGCTCCACTTGTTTTACCCAGCACTTCCTTTCAGCAAAGCACACTTAATTTCACTGCAGGGGTTAAATGGTGCTCCTCCTCCTCATGGGCTGCTTGAGGCTTAGCTCCATGGCTATCCTACCCTGGAGCCTGCTGTTTGGAGGAGTTACAGCTTCTCTGCCCAAGGTTTGAAGATTACCTCTCCCTCCCACCCCCCAGTAATCATGGAGGAGGTTTAAGCCTACACTGAAACACAAGCACAAGAACGGAAAACTAGCCCTAACAAGGGCTAATCTTCTAGAGAGGGATCACTCCGTTCCTGCTGGGAGCATCACCAAAAGCATTATCCTCAGAAAAAGTCCAGGCAGATGGGCTGCTCCAGCACCAGCAGGCAAGAAGAACCCAAAAGAAATATTCAGTATCCATCCAAGGTATCAGTGTTGACATACAGTGGAGAAGAGACAGTCATGTAGAGAAACATATGTAAGAGGATATGATCAGCAGTGGTAGATACAGAAAGGAATGTGATTTGAAACGTTAGGATAGCCCTACTGACTTCAGTCAACTCATCCTTCACTTGGCACACAGACAGCAGGAAACAAAGCACATTTGACCCTCAACTCCATAAATGCTTTTTTCTTTTTATGGGTAGACTGGCATAGACAGTAGAAAAGAAGAAACTTCTTATAAGAGGATGGTTGGCCAACAGAAGCAGGGCAGTGCTGAAAGCTCAGACCTCAGAACATCCAGCTTACTGCAGAAAAAGCCTGCCTTCTCTCTATCCCCTTTCATCTCCTGGCCTCAGCCCCACTGCTTTAAACCTCTAGTACAATGGTTTCCCAGTCACCAGACCCAGTAAACTGTGCTTGCTTTTTAAGTTGTTTGGCTTTTTATTTTTTTACAAAGGGGAAGAAAAACCAACACAGAAAAGCACAATAGCCCCAAGGGGAATTTTCTGTTAAAGCCAGAAAGAATGGCTGAAAGAATGGCCAGCTTGTAAGTGAGATGTTGACACTTTTATAACACAGCAAATATCTTGCTTTAGAGCAAAACACTTCAAGGTTTTCTTTTGTTTTGTTTTTTTTTACTTTAAAGAAATAGATTTTGTCAGGATAGTAGATACTAGAAGGAAATGTTGTAATACTTGACACATTCTCTCTTCTTGCCATTTCCCCATTTCATACATACATCTCCTCCAAGACTTCACAAAGGAGCCCCAGCCCCTATAGCAGAACTATACTTGCAAGAACAGATGAAACCTACTAGACAAATAAAACTCAGTATAGAAGAATGCACAAACATAATAGTCCTCTTACCAACACACAGAGACCTCCCTCTAGTTCTCAGCACCAGCTTGACTGCACTAAGGGCTTGATTATATTAAATGGAAGCCAACTGGTTTGAGTGCAAGCACCTGCTTCCTTTGGTGAAGCACCTGTGTGCCATTCCCTGCTGAAGGGGTTCTGCATTTATCCCTGTCTCTTATTCTGGCTCAGGAGACATGTGGCACCAGAGCAAAGTGTGCAGCACATGCTGTAGTTGGGTCTGACTTGAATGGAAGCAAGGATGCTCTGCACTGACTCCTTGCCCAATTCCCCCCAAACCCTCTCCAGCAGCACTGATGGCTGTCCCACCACTGCACCCCCACATGCTACAGAGATCCAGGGCAGCACAGGGTAGTTTATACCCTTCAGTCTTTGGTCTCACTGCAGGACAGTCAGTAAACAGAGGTGAGAGCAGAAAGGCTTTTGAAGTGGGGAGACCACAAAGCTCATTTAGGATGCACACACCACCAAAAAACCCCAACCACCAGACAGTAATAACTTCAAACCAGTGCTGACTGGAGTTGAAAACAGTGATGTACGGGCAGAAAAAGAGCACCTAAGCCAAGTTCAGAAGTGGTGTAAGCTGAATACGACTCTGTTTATGATGCTGGAGGGAGTTAATGGTTGCCGGCAGGCAAGTCTTGCTGTTAAAGAAAATCACACACCTTTCAAGTCTAGCAGAAATCATGATGAACCACCTCTGTGCAGTAAAATCAAGTGGAGAGAGCAAGGCTAGTATCCATGTCCTACATATCACATGGCTGGTTGGACTGTACTGTGGGGTCAGGATCCTTGGCAGCACCCAAGGTGCCAGAAGGGCAGATGGACTTGGTGTGGGACACTGCCTGCACATTGTTTGCTTTTGCTGCCTTTTGGGTGCAAGTGAACTGAACAATCCCCTGCTGCCTTCTCAGCCTGATTTCTCACTCCCTGATGAAGCAGCATCACCATTGCAATGCTGTATCCTCCCCTTGGTAGCATCAGTGTCATACAGTAACCAGTAATAAGGTTCCCACTAAGTTCTGAGCAATATGGAAACAAAGAGTGTGCCAGAACTGACTAAGTTATTTATTGAGAATAGAGTGGGGAATTTGTTGCTGCCTGCTTTCCCCTGATAATTTATGGTCTGAATGGAGAATTTATTTTTGAGCAGAGGATGCTCAACAGCTCCAAGCTTGCTCTGCATCAGGCACCACACACAGCTGCATCCTGTGCTCCTGCAGCCCAGCAAGAGGAGGTGGTCCAGCCACAGAGACTGCATCAGCAATGGGGTACTCATAAACCAATCACTTTAGCTCACTACTACAGCTGCTCCTCCAAGGTGCAAGGATCAGATCTGTTGGTTGAACCTGGTGATGCTGAAGGTCTTTTCCAATGTAGATGTTCCTATGATTCAAGACACGAGGACTTTGGACATCATTCTTTACCAAGGGTCTGGAAATATCAGGAATTTTCAAGTGGGACTTGCTTGGTGCAACAAACTCCAACAGCACAGCCTTTCCAATGGCAAGAATTACCCCCAGCAGAGCAGAGCTGGGGACAGTTGCAGAGAAGTAGTGGGATGCATGGGATGCTTGTCCTAAAACTACCTCAGCCACTGGGGTAGATTGGATGTACTGAATTTACATTCCTAAAGCAGCATAGAATGGGATCCATCTAGCAGAATAGCCCTAAGCATGTCCTGCCCCCTACAAAGACCTTTTTCCTCTGTTCTGCTGCCCTCAATATCCCCCCAGCCCACCTTTGAATTAATGTTACATCTTGTCCCACTCTGCTTTTTTTCTTGGAAAAAAAGAGATAGAACTGGGAGGTGGAGGGCAGTAGGGGGTACAAAGGAAGGGAAGAAAATGGAAAGAAGGGAAGAAAGTGAGAGGCGAGGAGGGTGAGGATGGGGCAGGATGGCCTCAGGCTGCCATGCATTGGGCTGAGCCCTATCCATCTAAATAAAGGGACTGTCCTGATTGTGTCCCAGCTGGAAGAGGTTTTGTTGCATTTTGGGTTTTGGTGTTGCTCCTCCTCTCCCCCCCATCCCTTCTTTCATCCAGATGGCATCAAAGTGCCCTGTGTCCCGCAGGCCTTTCCGCTTCATCCCTGGAGGCACAATGTCCCCTTTTGCAGCCATCCCCAAGGCAGCCTTTCCTACCTCCTTCCTCTCATCCTGATGTAAATAAACCCCATGGGGAGCGAGGCAAGGAATAGGGTAGGACAGATGTGCCACCCAACCTTCCCCAGCAATGCAATGATGGCATGATTATGGGGACGGTGTAATAGGGTAGCATGTGCTCACGGGTGGGTTTACTTGCCCAGTGCCCTACAGCAAGTTGAGGTGGAGTTATTCAGAGAGATTTTGCAAATTTTGCCCCAAAAGAGAGAGTGGCTGTTTTTCCAAGCCTGCACGTGTCCCTGAGCAATCCAAAAGCACAGAGGCATGATACAGCCCGTAACCTATGAAATCCTAAAGCCTTCGTTCTGCGTGCTTGATGCTGTCCAAAACAGAGGAGACCTCTCCACCCCAAAGTCCTTGTCTGCCCATTTCAAATACTTTTTTTGGCTGCTCAAGGTGATACAGTCAGATCCTAAATTAGCCTCTTATAATCTAAATTGAATGTAGACCCAGAAAATCCCCTGCTTTCAGATGTTTCTGGTTACACAATAACCCTGGCTCTCCTCCTCAGAGGAGTGAAATGGCAGGATTTTGAAATTCCTTGTTGGTTCATGTTTGCATATAAATGCTGATTTTATCTTTTCTGTACACAAAGTAAACACAAAGCTGTTTTACAATAATGTTGCCGTTGAAACATGCACCCAGGATAGCAAAACAACCCTGACTTAGATACGTTTCCAGGCCCAAGGACCATTCTTTCACAAGAAGCCGCCCGCTCCGAGATGCCCATCCCACTCTTGTCCTGTCGTTTTGGTTCAGCACTCAGCTTTCATCAGGCAGGAATAATATTCAGAAGTAGAAGTGAAGTGGTGATGGTAAAAAGGTGTTGGTTGTCCCAGGCCATCAAGGGTGGAGCTGAAGCTTTCCACAGACCCCCATGAGATGTGCACTGAGCTGTCAGTGCCCAGCCCCACTGAAATTTGGCAATGATGGCACTCACTTTAACTGAGTGGATGTTGCAGAAACTCCATCCCAAAATTAACTACCTCTGGTGGAAGAGGCGCTCTTAGGTGTGGCAGGAGATGATAAAAATCCAGAACAAACATCTCCCTTCGGCCATTCCAGAGTGTGGTGTCTGCTCCAAGTTAGTCACTTGACTAGTCATTGGCGTTAATAGCCCACAAAGACTGAAGTGGTCTTTCTGCTTGCTGCAGGATGACTATTTGACAGGGGATCCAATGCCCCTGGGTGATGCCCGTCCCTCCTGGAGGCTGAAGGTGGGTCTGTGGTGAGCAGATTCATCACTTGTAGCCAGTTTAGGTGGTCACGGGTTGATGAGTTGCCTCCTGCCCTATATACTTGAGTGCTCTGGGAGGCCGAAGCACTTCTATTGAAGAAGTCACTTCTGAAAGAGCACACATTTAGCTCAAAGTTCACTGTAGTCCAGACTGACATAGCTTTTGGTGGCTTTTGTGTTAAGCCTGTTGAAATACATGAGGCTGTATCAGAAATGAACCATTCTTTGTTGCTGATATTCTCTGCACCTGTTCTACAACGCAGATCTAATAGAAAAGAAAAAAGAAAAAAAAACCCCACGGTCTCAATCCCAGAAACACCTGCACCTTTAAGTGGTAATAATTGCATCCAGAGAAAACTGGGCAGCACTTTGTTCATGTCCAAGCAGTCACGCAGGATTCAGATCATTCTGTGTTGGGCACTGCAGGAGCCAAGTTTGAAAATGTCATCATTTCCTATGTCCTTAAGCTGCACTGCAGCCCACGTTGGAAGCAGTGGGAGAAGTCCACAGTAAGAAGCCTGCTGGCATGGCCACCTGAGAAATGTTCATGAGTCGGCAGTGGAAGGCATGGATTGTGCCTGTAACACAGAGGTTAAATCACAGCACATCACAACCCTTGCTATCATTTGCATCCAGATAGTTAACACCGATGCAAATTTCATTATTATGGGCAGAGCCTGTCCGGAAATCTGAGCATCAGCTAGAACCAGAGTAAAAGAAAAAGTTGTGTTGTTGGAAACTGTAGGAAATGCACAGGTATCCAGCCTGTAAATGCATCAGGTTCTCATCTGACCTCACTTTTACTGCCTAGATCATTCCTATAGGAAACTCAAATGGGTTTCAGTTCATAAAGAGGATGGAAACTCTATTAATTGCCTTCTGGCTGTGAGATAAATCCAGTGCCACCTCTCCCTAAGCCTTTCTCCTGCCAGAATCCCACATCCTGGTCTCTTCTGAAAGCTGGGGAGTTTTCCAAGGGCTGGAGAGACCTGCCCCTGTCAGTCTCCATGTCTGTATGGCAAGGCACACATGTATCCCTGTAAAAAGCCCTATGATATACATCCTCTATAGGCTCTAGGTGTCACTGCATCCATCTAGCATGCCTACCATATCCCTGTAGCTCCTGTGTCACCTCCGGCCTCGCCAGGCAGTGATTAGTGGTGCTCATCAATCAGCCCCTGTGACGAATGCGGTGGGTGGTTTGTGATTAACCTTGGGGGACCTTGTCCTCCTGCCACCGTGCCCCTCCGGAGCCCCCCCGCCCCAGGTTATCTGTGAAATGAGGCAGGATGCACTGGGGCCCTGGAGGACAGCTCTTCTGCTCTTTTCTTATGGAAATGGAGAGGTCCCCACTGCTCCTTTGAAGCTTGTTCTGCAGGGGTAAAAAAGAAAAAAGTCCATCAAAAAAAAAAACAAGCACCATGTTTTCCTCCAATAACACAAAACAGGGAATAAGGTTTGGGACAGTTTAGGTTAGTGGGAAGTTTTCTTCGAGAAGAGAAAGTGTCAAGCCTCAGGGAAACTAGTACAGAGGACAGAACTGCATTGGATGCCTCCCTGGCCATGCTTGTGCCTGGGTGGCTTTAGGACACCCAGCGTTTGCTGGACCAATGCAGCACAAAGTACAGTTCTTGCTCCCCAATAGTGATGATAGTGATTCCTTAATTGGTTACAGCACTGTTAATGGCATTATCATTACCCAGTTCTGGTTGGAGAGACTAAGCTCTGGCAGTTGGGAAGCACTTCTCCTTTCCCTCCTCTAACCGGCCTTAGCACTCACTCATTTGCTTATAATCACCAAGGGGCTTTGCTGATAAGAAATAAAGCCCTAAGTGCTCCCATTCCAGACTCTTGGGGCTCTATTTGATCTTGTCCATTGCTGATAAGCATGCAAATCAACAAACGGACTGCAATTAATATCCAAATCCCTTTCAAGAGATGCCCTCAAGCACTTCTGAGCTGGGTTGTACTAAATATTTGTCTCTTATTTGAATGGACACAAAGAACATTTGGAACTGTGCTGCTCATATGTATACAAATGTAGTTGGTCCTACATGGAGTGCAGGAGCCTTGACCTGCCTGGGGCAAAGCCCGGGCTGCTCTGGGCTTTGTAGTTTGGGTACTTGGGCTGAGGAACATCCCAGGCTCTCCAGCTCCCCTTTCACTGGGACAAGCAAAGGGTAGCTGTGGTACTGAGTGACATGGTCAGCAGGCATGGTGGGGATGGGCTGACAATAGGAATAAATGACCTTAGTGGTCTTTTCCAGCCCTATTGATTCTACCGATTCTGTGATTCTAAGCTGAGTGTGCAGGAGAACTTAAGGGATGGGCATACATGGAAACAACCATATTTCTAACTGCTGTAGCCCAAACAGCCAGGAGAGACCCTCAGGGTCATAGGCACCTGAACTGGTTGGCCAAGCACAAATCCCACCTAAAGGGCTGAAGAAAAGAGGTCAGGCTCCACTGCAGCACTCATGGAGGTGGGGCAAGGCGGGGAGCGAGTGCGGCTATTAAGATCTCCCTTCAAATGTTATTAAATAATATTTTGCTGCTGCAGCACGACAGGTGTGGAGGCGCAGGCAGGTAAACACAGCCTGGAGCAGGGCAGCCTGCCAAGTCTGTTTCCTTACATAAATCTCTCCACTTCAAGGTATGCAATTAATCCTGGCTCCAGCCTCTGTTCACCACAGACCTTCTTTGTACACATGATGCATTAATCACCACAGAGGACTTTTGCATTTCTATTGCTCCTGCTTTGCAGGCTGGTCAGCGCAAATAACTTCAAGGACCAGCAGAAAGCTCAGGACATGGTGGGTTGGTGGTGACATCTGTGACCTGGCATGAAGATCGGTGTGCATGTGCGTGTGTGCATGCCCATCTGTATGCATGTACATGTGTGTGCACATCTCTCTGCCACACTATAACATGTTACAGCCCATCTGAGCCTGATTCTCCCAACAGATCCCCTGCTGCATGCTCCCTGGAAACAGTGGACGTTAATAAGTAACAGCTCCCCACCCTCAGTTTTATAGGGGTGATTACAAGAAGTTCTCATTAAAAAAAGAACACAAGAGTACAGCAGATCCCCATCAGGAAGCCTGAGCCTGCAAGAGCCTGCATGTATGCTTGCACCCTGGTGTGGCTGCAGCCCTATCTCCTGCATCTTGATGGAGCAGGAGGGCATGGCTGGCACAGCCTGCCCACCCCATGCCAGTCTCAACACCAGCTTCCCCGTTTCAGCAAGCCCAAACCCTTCATGCTGCCCATGCCTAACCTGAGCTCAGCTTTACTGAACAGTCACTACAGGACACTGCAGGATACACTGTGGACCTTCAGCCCTCTTGGCCTCGTGATACAGGCTGTGTTCAGGTGTCAAGAGCCACCTGTTCCCCCTGTATTCCCCATTTTTCTTTCCACAATGCACTCTATGGATGTTTTACATTCCTTTATGCATTAGCAGAAACAAGATTCCAGGAATGGAGTCTCAGCTATGACCCCTCTGGTCCTTATATTTTTATTAAAACCCCATAGTGCAGCAGAGCACTTGATGAAGATGCAAATCATCAGGCTAATGCTGTCCCTGCCTGTCTGTTTGTCCTCACCTCTGAGCATGACTGCTCCTCTGCTCTCATCCACCACATCTCATCCTCTGCAGCTGGTTTTGGAAGGTGCTCAGGACCTTGAATTTACCTGGCTTAACTGTCAGCATGTACAGCCCTATAAATCATTACTGCAGAGGCAAGGACTTCAGCTCGGATTGGGTCAGTGGGGAGGGATTTGTTGGGAAAGCAGAGGGAAATGGGAGCAGATGGCTTGTGTGTGCCCAGAGCACTCCTATCTCCAAGGCCTCGTAAAGATTACGGATGCTCTTCTTCAAAGCAGTGGAGGTCAGAGCGTGGAGAAGGCAAATGCCCACCCTGCTCCTGCTGGGATGCTTTTCATCCCCATCTGCCTGCAGAGGGTCAAGGGCTGAGCCTTCCTCCTCCTGATAACGAGGGCTGTGAGCAAGGCTGGGGCTCTCTGCGTGCCTCCAATCTCCTGATTTGGCTTGGCTGATGGCCGTGCAGTGTTGAGCACAGCCAACATGATGTCTGTGGGGAATACATCTGTGCAACATGGCTGCATGGCTGGGTAGTGGGGGTAGGGGTGACTGTGAAGGAATGGGGGTTTCTCAGCTGCCCAATGGGCAGTGATATCCTGTTCCAGTCCTGCAGACTGCTCAGTGCCACTGCTTGCTCAAAAGCCTTTCTTGTACTCCTCTGGCTTTAGTGCTTGTCCCTGGATATCACCTTTCCTCCCTTCCAGCAAGGCAAAGAAATCCACAGGGCTTCTCCAGGTGCAATTTCTATTTCTGTGGCCTTCTTCTGGGATGAGAGGCAGACTGCAAGGTGCTGTCACAAAGTCGTTTGGTCAGAGCTAAAGCAGAAAACAGGCTTTCCCATTTACAGAGGGAAGATGTGTCCATCCTACCATGGCAGGAAGGGCATGGTTTGAAGGCAGCTCCGATGAGATAGCCACTCATCCTGAGATAAAACTGCTGAAGACCAGTGTTAATTAAACAGAGAGTACATTTTTGTTTCAGCATGTTTATTAATTGCTATTATGACTATTCATAATTTACATTGCAGTAATGCCCACAGGTCTGAATTAGACACGTGGAGTCATTACACCACATGGTGAGCAAGCACACACATGGGCAGAGCTAACCTGCCAAAAGGTTGCATGGTCAGCACAGCTTTTCATCCCCCAGCTTGCCAGTGGGACAATCCATAGTGACTCTACCAGGGAAGACCCGGATAACTTAGCCCAGCTCCAGAAAGGACAATTATTTACCCTGTCACTAATTTTTTGCCAAAGGTTTGAGTAGCTAAGGGTGCCTCTGTTCAAAGCAGTGTATTCTCTGCTCAGGTTGTTTTTCACTGCATTGTCATGCAGAGGCCACATAGAAGGAGAAGCAGGAAAAACATATATACATATATAAATAAATAACCTGCTTGTTTGGCATGATCTTTTAGTCCCATTGCAAAGCTTGGGAGGCATCTGTCTTCCACCCAGATCTCCCGCTGCAAGAGAAGGTTCTCCCTACTCTTCTGGGCATCACTGATTAAAGAAGGGGAGTTTCCTCCAGTGCCTTGATGATTCTGGTTTTATCTTCTCCCCTAAAACATGTCCTCCTGCCCCTTGCAACTTCTGTCCCATAGGATTCCTCTTTTCCCTCTAGCCAAGTCTCAAGCCAGGTCTGGGCCTTTGGGCAACTGTATAGTGAGGTCACATTGAAAAAGAAATCTTCAAAATGGGAATTTTCCTGATTCTAGAAAGGAGAATTGTATTGACCCTCCTCAGACCGGGTATCTCCATGCCTCAGCTTTCCAATGACCTCCTTGGAAAGAGGACATCTATTACTGGGGAAGGGGAGGAAGCAGGCATCGTGTAACATCAGCTTGCATTGGCAGTGGATGGGCTGCGGGGAGGCCTTGGCTTCTGGACATGGAGTTTGTTATTCTGTGCTTGTCCACTGCCCCAGCAGGACAGTAGCTCCCAGCACAGGGGAATCTGGGGCAGTGGGTAGTGCTGGGGACCCCAGCAGTCAGCCAGGGTCCCCTCTGCCACCTCCTTTCACTGCCATCAGGTTCAACCTGTTCAATCCATGCTGCCCCAGGCGTTGCAGATCCTGGCTTTCTCTTTCTGCTCCGATTAATTGGAACATGTACACCACTCCCTCTTCTCCCTCTGCTTGCCTTAGGCTTTGGGCGCTTTGCTGTGAAAGGCGCGAGGCAGGGCATCACTCACACACCTGGGATCTGTTGCAACAAGCCCAGCAGCCTCTTATGAGGAAGCTTTGGGCCTGGACAATGAGCTAGAAAGTCCTTTGTGAGGCTGCCTTTCTTGGGGGAAAAACCACATGGACAACAACTATCCACTGATTGGGACTGCTCCTTGAGGGATGAGTTTTCTGCCCTCCTTTGTTCTCCAAGAGCTGGGGGCTGCCATTGCCCTGGGCATAAATGGAGAGAGCCAGCCAGGCGTGTACACAACAACACACAGAGGGGAAGGATCAGCCCAAGCTGCTTACTGCCTTCTTTTCTTAATTTCAAAAGAAAAATCTCTGTTGCAATACTTCTGTTGCTTGCACAGTTATTTGAAGCACTCTAACAGCATCTTGCTGGCTTGGAGGATGCTCCTCAAGCACATAGCTGTGACTTGAGATAGCAAAAATGCAAATACAGCATCCCTGTCCTAGCTGAGAACCCATCTCTGCAGTATTTGGGTCGGGACTGCTGGAGTGACACAGTGCAGATGAGAGCAGGGTGATGGGTAGTGCTGACCTGGAGATGGCAGAGTCACCCCCTAAACTTAGCACTTGATAAGTAAAGTCCCACAGAATTTTTATGAGGGCTGCTCTGAGAGCAGTGCTCCCTATTTTATCATGTTGGCCCACAGTGTCAGAGGTGGATGCTGGCAGCATGGCTGAACCTTCCCACCAATATCCTGTTACATGTTGCTGCCCTGCGACAGATGGAAGCAGAGGGGCAGTCTGACAGAATGGCGTCTGACATGGAAGTGAAGATGAAGCAAAGGTGTGGAACTGAATTCCTCCATGCAGAAAAAAAATGGCACCCACTGACATCCAACATTTATAGAGACCATACAGCACAGTGAGGTGGTGGGTGGTGCATTTCAGCAGTGGCAACAACAGAGGGTCACCTTTGCTCATACAGATTTTTAAGAACACAGCAGAGGCTCTTGTTTATTGCTGCCAAAAAGTGTACAACTAATGGTGGTGACTATGTTGAAAAAGAGTGTTTTCTAGCTGAGAGTTTGCCCTAGTAAATAGCATTATTGCGCTCTTTGAACATGTTATAGTTTCCACAGAGATAAATAGGAGGAGGCATTACCTTTAGAGCAACCTGCATATTAATTTTTTATTCCAGACTTCAGCATGACCAAACTTTATTTTCCTTCAAAAAGAGCGCACTTTCGCCTTCTGTCTCAATCTTTTGCAACCTTCCAGCACTGCCTCAAACCTGTTCCAGCTGCTTTCTGTTTTGCAGCACTGAGAAGACTGCCATAAAGCTCCCTGTAATCTGTCTCACCTGGGTGAGTCATGCAGAAATGCCACCAGCCTGTGGCTGTGGCCCTGCAGTCCCCAGGGATGACTCAGAGTGAGGACAGAGCATCTGCACCGCAGCCTGGCAGTGGTAGAAAGGTGCACTGAAGTGAGGGGATTTTCGAGGCAATAGGAGCTTTTGGTATAGGTTTGTGACCATTTGTTGGTAAAGCTATGAGTCTTCCCCAGTGGTCCACAGGGCTTCTGTAATAATGCTAACATGGTGTAAGGAAGGAAGGGGTGGAGGGGTGGGGGGAAAGGAGGGAAGAAAAGAGAAGGAGAAAGAGGAAAGCCAAACGATTTCAATACAAATAATCTTCAAGGAGTGTTCTGTAAACAAAGAGGAGGGCATCATGCCAGGAGCACCTGCCTCTCTGCATTGACATTAATTGTTAGGGGAATGAGAAAAAGGTGGGGGGGGGGAAAGAAGAAACCGGACTGCCCATACCATACCATGTGTGCATGCAGGGAGAGGCAGCCACTCTCTTCCTGGGCCTTCCCCAATGGAGGCAAAAGAGGAGGCAATGTGGGGACAGGACAGAGCTCCTGGGTGCTGGAACAAAGACAGCCCTGGGAGCCAAACCTGTTGACATCTGCTCTGCCTTCCTCCCGACTGCTTCCTTGAGGATGCACATTTGTTCCAAAGATCTTGGCAGTTGTGGGTTCCTGGTGCTTTACATCACTCTGCAATACCACTATGGTTTTTCCCTATGTACCCAGGGCAAACCCTGGTGCAGTGCTGCTAGGCTCCTACCTCTCTTGCCCAGTCCCTTGGGTGCAAGTCTCTTCCTGTTCCCCGGGTGGGTATGAAGCAGCTGGAAGGCTCCTGTGCCTACATAAGTGGTGGATGAGGATTAGGCTGTGTATGAACAAGTCCTTAACCATCCAGTTTGGCAATCTCCCACAAGCCACTGTGCCCCTCCTGGAGGCATCGCTCAGCCATGTAAAGTGCCTGGCAGTTCCAGCAACCACCACGTGCCAAGTGCAGAGCTCTCTTTGTGCCTGGCTCTTCAGCTGGCCTCACAGTGCCGGCTTCCAAAAGTTGGTTGGAGATGTGGCACCTGTTCTGAGCAGTAGGCCTCAGGGCTTTGTTATAACAAAAGGGGCTTCAAAACATCATAGTTGGTGAAGAAGATGGAGAGAGGCAGAATGGCTTTAGTAGCTATAATTAACTACAATACCCTTCTCTGGGAGAAACCCCTATTTCTTCACTTACAGTTTAAAACCTTAAAGGCCTCAGTTCTGCGCAGCATCTTCAAGCAGCAGACATCTGGGGAGCACCACAAAGGGCTTACTGTGGAAAGTCATGACAGTGGGTGCAGAGACTCAGCCTGGACATAGACTAGATGCTTCCTGCTGCTGGGAGCACGGCCGGAGCACAGCCAGAGCTCCTCCTGGGCACCTCCTGTCTCATTGGCTGCATAGAGAGCACTCACCTGAGGCACATAGCAAGCCTGAGCAAAGCCACTGAGAAAGCATCTGCTGGTGCTGAGGGATATGTTAGCTAGTGCAAATGGCTTACGGGTTTCAGCTGAGCACTGTGGAGCTTTCTAGAGAGCTGGTATTATGTTCAAAGGTCTTTGTACAGATGCAGCTTGTAGCAGCAAAGGGCAAGCACCTGATGCCTATTTGCTGCTTTGCCTTGGAACTGGATTGCATGACTGAATTTGGCAGATGTTACTCAGCTGCCATGAAATGGGGCATCAGAACCTCTGCATTTGCTCACCTTTTGCATGTAGAAAAGTCTGAGTAGCCTGCCTCACTGGATGTTGTTAATTGGCCAAAAAGTCTGGCTTATCAACACCCCCCCAAAAAAAAACCCCAAAAAACACTGAAAAACTGCTATCAAAAGTCTTGTGGTATGGAGCAGTTCTTGCACTGCTTCCTTCTGCAGAGAAATGTGAGGTGGAACCACTCATCTTCAGCTAGGGCTATGCAGCAGGGTGTGGGGAGGAATACAGGGCTCTGTTGCTGCTGTGTTAATCAGAGTTTTTGGTGCTGGTAGGCTCTCTGCAGCCAAGAAGGAGTGCTACTGCAGGAAAGCACAGTCTAAGTCAAATGCCTCCAGTTATTTTCTTCCAAACTAAGTTTATCATTTTATGCCTAAAATTATGCCTCCAGCTTTCTTCTCCTTATAGTCCTTCATTCTTAGAAAGACACCCTCAGACCTCACTTTCTCTTCCTGCTCCTTGGCTAGACTTAGCTATTTTCTTATCTGCCTAGCATTTTGCTCTGTACATCCTAAAAGACCTTCTCACTTCCCCATTGCTCCTCTTTCAGGAATGACCATTCCATCCCACTCCATGGTGCTGGATGCTCTCACATGAATTGCATAGCCCCAGAAAGAGCTGGTGGGGATGCTGAACCCTGCAGACATCTTTTTTTTGTAAATAAATTCCCAACTTCACTCACACCATCCTTATGTGGAGGCTGTTGCCCTGCCTCCAGGAGTGAGGCATGGGCTCTGGTGCCTGGCTCTGGAGCTCTTTTCAGCTTCAGGTTCCTCATCTTGAGGGATCTACCAATATATTGGATTTGGGAGTACTGTCTCAGCACTAAAGGGAACATGGGAACTCGGTGTCCAGACAACAGGGTCAGTGAAGACCAGTGCTTTTATTGTCTCAATACTATAGAAGTGCTCCCCATAGCTGAGAGCATGCTTGTGTTCCCATTGTGCAGCAGGGATTTGTGCTGAGTTCCCTCATAGGATGCCTCCAAGACAGAAACCTGAAGATTCTGGAGAAAGAATGAAAGTTATTTGCTCCTCAGCTATGATTTTTGCAGAATCTGGTGGCAGAGGAATCACTGCCAGTGCAGAATCTGGTGAGTGCTTTGGGGATGTCCAGACCCATCCCTCTGCAGCTGGTGATGCCTCCTTTCCCCAGCCTGCCCACTCCCAGCTTAACCATTAACAGGCTGGCTGGCCCTGTGGAGACAATGGTCTGTTTGTTTTGCATCAAGGGCTGGAAGGGAGCTCATATCGGGGGCCTGGCAGATTTATCAAAGCGGAGTGATTAGCTCTATTAGAGAAGGGATTTGTGTCAACAAAAAGACAGGTGCAAAGAGACTATTCCAGCTGGCAAAAGCTTCACAGAGCTTTAAGCATTTTAGTGGCAGTAAAAGTTCTTCCAGGAAGCAGAATCAGACTGGAGAGAGCATGTATGTTCTTAGCTTATTAGACTGGCCCTCTCAACAGCTTGTCCTCCCTGTCTCAATGAGGGGAATGTGTTCTTTGCTGTCCCCATGTCCCTTGTTGCTCCTTCCCAGCCTTGTACTTTCCCCCTGCCCCAAGCCAGCATTGAAAATCAGACATACGGTAGCATGAGTTCTCACCTGGGGTCATGCTACATATGACAGGCTCTACTTCATAGCAGGAAGGCTAAACCCCATCCCACTGTCCCAGCAGTCTTTGCCCCTTCATCCACAGAGGTCCTCTCCATCCTCATCTCAGCTGCACCCTGCCAAAGTGATGCTGGACTCTGTGGTCCCATTGACCATCAGCCGAGATATTCAATATTTGCTTCAGCCAAGCAATATGGCCAAGCAATTTGTTGTAAGCCCACTGCCAACATCTGTGAAGGTGATGGAGACTGAGCCATCCAAAACGCCCAGACCTGAACCTAGCTCAAGAGCTTTAAGTGGAAACAGAAGTGGGAGCCCTATTGACAGCTCAAATACTGTAAGCTACTCATTCACAGTACCCGCTTCCACTGTATTTCCCAATTTACTGTAGTAGCTGCTCTGGATTTACTATTCAGTTTCAACTGCAATAACTGGGATAATAGGGTTGAACTCCTTTTGCAAAGTACATGGAGATCTCTGGGTGAGTGCACTCTGTGGTGAGCTCATGAGTTCCTCTTGCAGCCAGCCACGCTTGCTTCTGGCTGCATTCTTCGGCTGGTTGGAGGTAGTGTTTATCACTGACGGCATCTATAAAATAAAGGCCTGGGGCTATGTTTTCAAAAACAGGTGTCTCAAACATGGACACAAAATATGCACATCCCAGCACGGAGCTGTGCACCAAGAACTGGGCCCTGTGCCCACAGTACTTGCATTGCTTGAGCAATACATGTTATGGACCTGCCAACACCTTGCTCTGCTCTATTTCTTTGCCTGGAGGGCACATGGGGCTCACAGACGTGAGGGAGATATCAGAGGTTCAGGCATCAAGTGCAGAACTGGTGTCAAAACAGAGCAGGGCTGAAGAGCTGCGGAGATCAAACAGTGCACCTAATTTCTCACAGTCAGCTCTTTCCAATGAGAAAATGAGCCTCTCTCCTTATAGCTTTTTGCTAAAGTCTTTCCTCTGTTTCTGCTTTACTGGTATCACATAATTCACACTGACAATGAGGAGGGTCTGTTCTGCTTAATCTTGGCACTGTAGAACTGTTCAAAACAGAAAGCTCGGAGGCTCTGCTCTTACTTCAGCCTTCAAGGAACGGAGCACATTTCACCCCATCAGTGCTCTTCTGCATTCACATAGCAACACAGATCCATCAGCCTGAGAGAAATATCTGAGGGATCTTCGTTTTTGCCTCTTCCCCAAGGGTCAAATAATGGATATAGGCGAGAACAGAAAGAAAATGGGGCTCATGAAAATTCATGTGATTATTTCTTGGCAGGCTATTGTTACCACTTGGGTTTTGGGTCAGGGGAACATTGAAATGCTGGTAGCTGGCTGGGCAGCCTGTGGGCCTGAGCTACTACTTTGCACCAAGAAGCCTGAGCACAGCACGTGGGATAAAGAAATAGCATGAATACAAGCTCATAATTTCCCCAAATCTGCCCTCTTGCTCTGCCAAAGGGGTCTTTCATTGCATGTCAAAACATTAGTTTGCACAAAGCCAGGAAGTGAACAGGAGTGCAAGGCAAATGAGATGTTCTCACTGCTGCTTCTGACAGAAAGGCTCAAATCTGCCCTGCCCCATAATCAAATTCATGCAAATGCTGAGTGTCAGCTGCATCTAAGAGTGACTGCCCCGTGGAAAGGCCAGGAACTTGCAGCAGCACCCTTGTGCTACAGCATGTGGATCACCCACTGGCAACCACCAGAACTGCAGTATTCAAAAGGCATTTTCTGCATTACTTGGATGTCCCATGTTGCAGCACTTTGGTGAGAGTGGGCAATACCACTGTTGGGTCCTGGTGTGACTCCTAGCTGGTGCTGCTTCAGGCAAACCTGGCAAACTGAGAGGAAACAGATGTAAATGGCCCCATGCAGCCTGGGCTCAATACCCCATCATGCAATGTATGGGTTGCCCATGACTTGTTCTCAGATTCTAACTCACACTGTTATGTCCACCTCCCTGTTTCCTCATTTTTGAGAGCTCAGAGGTGCAGAAGAGATGGTCACCTACACACACATGGGGCAGGTGATGGCACCACACAGGTCTGTCACTGCAGTCATAGGTCTCCCACACCAGAATACTCTTAGTCTAGGACAGCCCACCTGTAATGTATTATGCATCTCTATGTGGCAGAAGCCTGGGCATCAGCAAAACACCAATTTACACTATTTCTAGGAATGGAGCAACACCAACTGACAGGTGCCTTACCTCCAGGCACTGTGTTATATTTTAGCCCTCTTTTGGCTGGATGCAGGCTGGATGCCTGATGCATCCTCCCTGCTTGAAAACCATGCTTGAAAGCAACAGAAGCAGATTCCTCCATGCACACCTCTGCTAGAGCATGCATCTACTTCATGGGTACTTGTGTGGAGAGCTACAAGTGCTTCCTACTTGCTAAGTGCTCTTAAGAGCTGATTACATCTTGCAGACACCTGTAGAAATCCCTGGGAAGGTGGAGAGGGTGATGATACCCAGAGCCCTGCAATTTGGGAGCAGTTTGTTCCTGGTGGCATGGTTCTTCTGCAGTGGTGGCATGAGATGATGTGTGCTGGTCCCAGGGATTCACCCTGTGCCCACCAACTTGATGGCTGGCTCCAGCCCTGCTTCTGTGGTAGTTAGATCAGCTGACCAGGAACAGCACCTGACCCAGAGCAGCCCATGGCCCCCCAGTCCTGGCTTCCAATCACAAATGATCAGCTGTGATGCTATGATGTGTCTTTCTGCTTTGTGCTGTGCTTGGCATGCAGCCTGGGGCAATGCCATGGGATGCAGCTCCATACGGGCATCCCATGCGGCAGCATATAGCAAGGACATGCTAGTGGAACCAAAGCTATGCACATTTCACTTAAGCAAAGAGCCTGAAGTAGGAGCTTGTGTCCCTTTGATGGCCAGTAAAGTCAATTCCATGGAATAGTTTATTCCAGATAATATCTGGTATCTTCTTTCCTGCAACTCAGCCACACCAGAGGCATCTGTGGTCCTCCTGTTGTTAAAACCCTAGCCTGAGCTTGCTAGGTCATAAATATGACTGTCATTAGGTCATGCCTTGCAGTCCACCCCTTTGCCTAGGCTTTCCTTTGTCTGTATTCAAAGAGCTTTTCTTCCCTCCCATATATCATTAGCCAACCTACAGAGAAAGTATGAGATGGAAGAGGAGCACTGAAGCCTGATGAGCTGAGCTGAGATGGAGAGGAGGTGGATGGGGTACTTAGTCAAGTAGATGGTTACAGCTGACCCAGGGGAGGTCATTTCTCTGTGTCTCTTTCTATGAACCTAAGGGAATAATCAGCTTTGAAATCTGTGGCTTGACAAACTGCTGTGAAGGGCCACTAGAGCATTGCCAGATATTTCAGCAATGCCATTGGGTTTGTTGGGCAGTGAGTAGGCATATTCAGTCTCTGGAGGGGTGGTACTTCTTATGCACAGTTGGTGGCTTACCAGTATTTCCTATTATTTTATTTCACTTGATGTTGGGCATCTCCCAGCAGTCTGGAGGCACCTGCAGTGGCCCTCCTGGGTAGGGGCCCCATCTGGTGGGGCTGCAGGGTCCTCCCCTCACTGCCGTGCAGCATTCCTCTTCTACCCTCTCTGCAGACCCCGCACACCTTTTGTTACCTGCCAGGCGAGTGGAGAGCAGGATTGCTCAATTAACATATATGTACCTTGGCAGGCCACCAGCTCGGATCGCTGGCTCCACCCTGCCTTTCCTTCCCTGTAGCCATATCGCTTCCCCCCCTCCTCTTTGACATACCATTCCTCCTTGCTATCTAGCCTAATCTTCATCAGTCACTGCCCTGATGCTCTCCTGCTCTGACATGCTCAGAGTTTCAGTACAATTCCTGCGGCAGGTCTTGTCACGTCCTCTTATGCTGGCTGCTTTAAATGGATCCCTGCTGAGGCACTGCACAGCCTTGAGCAAGACTTCTTCTGCTCGCAGTAATTTAGGGCGTCTTTATTGCTGGGTGTTCATCTCCCCGGGAGGAGGAGCCAGGCCTTTTGGTTCGCTTTGGAGAGCTGGCTATAATACAGCGCCGGGCAGAAAGCAGCCGGCATGTTACAGCTTGAGCTCCTGCTTTGTGATTTAGATACTGAGGGATGCAGATTTGTTATTTCTGGAATGTCAGAGAGTTTCACTTTGGGGTAGGTTTTGTTTGTTTTCTGGAAGGGCCCAAATGTTCCTCTGCTTACAGACAGCAAAACATATCCTCTTGGGTAAAACAAAGTGGTTTCTGCAGTGCTCTCTGCCACTCAGGCCTGCACCAGGAGGTACCTCACTTCTGCCATCAGCTTTTGTATGTGGAGGCAATGACAGGTTTGAGCAAGGAAAGGAGCTGCTCCATGCCATGCTTTCCTCCCGACACCTTCTGTCCTGCCCTACCTTGCCCTCCCCTACCTACCTCAGCCTGCTTCTTGACCCCTCCAGGCCACACAAGCCCCTTTCCCCATCAACCTCCTGTGCTTTCTGTTCCCACCTTTGCTTCCTATCTCTGCAGGGTTGTGCTTCATCACACGAGATGCCATATAACCTTGCAGTTTGGTTGTGAAGAGGTGCAAAAAGGTACCAGCTGTATCTCACCAAGAAAGCTGTGAAGATTGCCACTTTCCTTTCAAGCCACGTTCTGCTGGTTGGTGGCTGGTTTGCATTGCATGGGGATTTTGGTAATCATAGAAACATCGAGCAGCCTGGGTTGAAAAGGACAACAGTGGTCATCTAGTTTCAACTACCCTGCCATGGGCAGGGTCGCCAACCACCAGACCAGGCTGCCCAGAGCCACATTCAGCCTGTCCTTGAATACATCCAGGGACTGGTTGTCCACAGCCTCCTTAGGCAAGGTCCCAGGAAGGTGATGAGGATGGTCTTTGTTGTTTTGACTGTATGGGCAAGAAATCCAAGAAAGCAAGAAGCCCAAGAATGGAAGAAGTTCAGGAGGGCAAGAGTGAAACATATCTCAGCATGTGAGGTGAGGACAAAGTAGGAGGCTCACCAAAGAAGATCCATCGTGCCTGGGTCTGTGATTGTGCCCTGGCTGCTCATTTAACATTCAAAAGAAATCACACTGCCTTTGTGTTTATATCTGATATTACTTCTTTGGGTGAGCCACAGGGTTGGGAAATGCCCAGTGTCACAGGCTGTAATCTGTGGTCTTTGTGCTTTGTTATATAGTGGTAATGCAAGCTGATATTTCAGAGTGCTTTGAATACTAACAGTGTGTTTGCATGTTATCTTTTGCCCTAAGTAATTGCAATGGATCTGACAGATGAGACATGGTGAGAGAAAGCTCCCTGTAGAGAGGATGTGCTGCATGGGGAAGGGTCAGCCACAGAGTTGGGGATCCATCCTTATCCTTCAATACTTTCCCAAAGGAATTTTGGAGCAAAAAATGGAATCAAAACAAGTTATACATAAACCAAACTATAACAGCCTGAGTTTAAATTTCCAGGTGCTACCACATCTGTTGGGGAGTGAACCAGCTCCTGTCAAACACCAGAACGCTTTGGTGAAAGATGTTCATTTTCCTAAACCTACGTCCTCTGCAGCCACATCTGAGCTCATTAGGATTATATTTTACAAACGTGACACAAAACCCCAACCCCAAATTGACATGCTGGGTGCCTGGGCTTCTGACCTGCCCCATCAGAAGAGGGAGAGGATACCCATCCATGACAGGCAGTCATTTTGTGCCCACCCCCTCTTATTTCCACCCCTTGAAATGGCAGTTACCATTATTTTAATTAACAATAAATAAGGAACAAGGAAGTCCTGAATCTAAGCATGCAAAAATACTTGGCCAAAAAGCAAAAAGCATGGTGAAATGAGTTCGAGGAACTAATTTCCTTTCATGGTGACAGTTTTATCCCCTCCTGAAAAGAAAGAGACGAGTCAAACATGCCTAACACAACCACTAAACCACTAAAAAGGCCAAGAAGTATTGGTTGCTTAACATCTGGTCTTCAAATAAAGGCAGAACAGAGCCGTACTTGTTGCAAGCTCGTTCCCCTATCTTTATACATGATGACTAAGGTGTTTATCATCAACTAACCCCAGAACAAGGTATCACTCTGTGTAAGCAAAGATGATCCTAAATCTGAAGGTAAGCTTCAGTGGTCTCCTTAGTCCCACAGCCCCAAATCCAGCCTGAGATACTGCTCAGATTTGGCTCACCAAATTGGTCCTGAAGGTGTTTTGGAACCCTCACCAACCTGGGCTTTGCTTAGATGTCCACCTGCAGACCTGACAGCAAGAAACCCGGTGACTCTTTGTCCTCTCATGATGCCCCAAAATTTCAGCTGAACCAAAACAAGGGCACACTGGCTCTCACCTTGGTCCCTTTGCTCCATAAGACAGTGGGGAGGAGGAGGAGGGCATTAGGCAAATATCTCCAACTTCTTAAGATTCCTGCTTAATGAGCACATTCTCTGAGTGCAGCAGTTTTACTCCGTATCAGTAATCTTATCAGTCTGAGCCCGCCTCTGCCACCTGCAAGAAGAGATATGGCAAAGAGGGCTATAAAACAGTTTGTTTTAAGTTCTTACACACTAAAGTCAAGAACAAGTTTCAAAGTGAACTTATCATTTTATTTTTGTCATAAAAAAAAAAAAAGAAAAAAAAAAGAAAAAAAAAAAGGGATAAAAAACTGCCGGCTTGCCTTATGATCTCCTGATTGCAGATGTTTCCTGTTGGGTGGCCAGGGAGCTCAGCTTTTTGTTTGCAACTACCGAAAGGCAAAGGCGTTTGGCACTGCTCTGAGGCACGTGTCGTGCAACAGTTGAGCCACAGAACCCTGCATGCCGCCTGCCTGGGAGGTGCTGACCCACAGCCTCACCTCCCCAGTTGTGTACCTGTGTGCCAAAGGACTTTCCTATCTGTACTCAGGCTGACATAGTGTTTCCAAAAGGAGTCGTAGGGACAAGGGGATGAAAGCAAGGTGTGGTGACATGCAACTGCCCACTGCTGCTTTGAGCATTATTTTAATTACTTTTGGCTCTTATTCATCCCAGATTTGGGCTGAATCTCAAGCAAGGAGTGGACAGAAGGTTGTTCTTGACCCCATCCATGGTCTCTCATGGTGCTGTCACTTGGGAGCCCACAAACCTGCCCAGGATTCAGTGTGGTCCTACCCTCAGCTGCATTTGCCTCTTTGCCTGGCATGGGATTTACAGCATCTGTGCACACAAAACACTGAGCTGACATCATAAACCATTTATTTCTATAAATGCATAATCATAGAATGGTTTGAGTTGGAAGGGACCCTCAAAGGCCATCTAGTCCAACTCCCCTACAGTGAACACAGACACCTACAGCTCAGTCAGGTGTTCAGAGCCCTGTCCAGCCTGACCTTGAGTATCAGGACATATGTGCACATGTAGGACAACAAGTTATATTCAAGTATTCTTAGTCAATTAATGCCTTAAACAGATAACAATGCTGTTTATAAGAAAACCACATCTTCCTACATCACACCCATGTGCAAGAGTTTCCCAGCACTGTGTATCTCCCTCATCAAGTTCTGGGGGCACAAAGCATGTGGGTGAGGCAAGGGTGGGATGTACGCACAGTGTGGCACAGTGCCTTTCCAGCATGGAACATCACTGGCCAGCATGGATTAAGAAAAGAGATGAGAACCTGACTCTGGAGATAAGGAAGGAACCTTTTTATCTCAGAAACTACCTGCAAGAATCTCTCATTCATGGGGTCAGATTTGGGAGAAAACCCTACAGATGCTTATTAGCAAAAGAATCACTGCGCTGCACTCTCTCAGCCCCACGTCTGCACACCAACACACAGGCAGAGTTTCATGCTACTCCTTTTTTGAAGGGGGAAAAAAAAAAAAAAAGGATAAGACAGAAAAATGTGAGGCTCCAAGGGCTGTTTTTCCGCCTCTTTCTCCCTCACTGAGCCATAAAGGTGCAAGGTAGCTGCAGGCTGAGCTTACTTCAGATCTGTCAGCTCCCCGGCCCTGCCCTGCACTTTAAACAGGACAAACAGGTTATGACATTAAAGTTTCCAAATGTGGGGGGCTCCTTAAGCAGGAGAGGTTAAGGCAGGGGCACTTTAAGCACTTGGAGAAGGGGAGGGGATGCTTTCAGGTTGAATGCTGCTGTGCACAAGCGGGTTTTGGTTTTATTACTCATAGGAGGGCTGCAAGCAAGCCTTGGGGCTGTGGGAGGAGTGGATTTGCTGTTCTTAAATCTTTATTGTTTTAGGAGGTTTGGGGCATTGCTATGGGTTTTAGGGAAGGAGAAAACTTTGCTTGCATGGTACAAACCGAGCCCTGGATCAGGCAACTTACCTAACAGCTCCTGTAGTGAGAAGAGCCTTTATGGTGTCCAAAACACCCTCTGGGAGATGTCCAGCAGCATCCAAGCAGTTAGCTGCTGTTAGCAAGCAGCTTAATAATGACTTGTGTTGCCTGGGAGTGAGAGAGGGGGGAAAAAAAACAGCTTTTTGAGTTGAGAGCAACCACTAGGCACGTGCCTTTTGCAAGCTACAGAATTTCCTTAAAACCGATAGAAGCACTCGTATAGGATTTATTGTGCAGCTTTACAAGGGAACAGGGTGTTTCCACCAGTTTATGGTGCAAAAGTGCACAGTATCAGGAAAGACATGGGTATGGGACAGGTGCATCGTCCCTGCGCTCTGTATAAAGGTGTGCAGAAGGAAAGCCCCAAACGCTGTAGCTGCTCTCTGAGATGCCAGCAGGAGATGGGGATGTAGGAGATCAATGATGTAAGCTGTCACCTGCTGAAGCTCAGGGTTAGAACACTTGTTTTGTCCTAGCACTAGGGAAAAACTAGCAGCAAGCTGCCTTCTGGACACAGCACTGTTGCAATTGCCCGGTCAGTCCCACTGTTCAAACACTGTCTGTCCCCAACTGCTCTCCTGTTATTCTTGGCCCATAGCTGTGATTTGTCCCTTTCCTACATTGGATCTTCCTCCGCTGCCCCCTGGGTAAGCCATGCCCAGGCAAGCTGATGTCCCTTCAAGTTCTGGAAGCTGACACTGTGATATTTCCCCTTCTCCTACTGTCTCCACGTGTCACTTCTCAGCAGAGCCAAGGAGCTGCCAAGCCCCTGGTACCCTGCGGTGCTTCAGAGGGCACTGTGCCTGGTGGGATGGATGGAGAGTAACAGAGAAGGGGGATAGAGATGACAGCAGTTGGGAACCCCCCATCCACAAGCAAATCAGATTTTCACTTCCTGTCATCTTTAGAGCCCATGAATCTACACAAACAAAAAATAAAAATAAAAATAAAAATAAAAATCACTTCTTCCAGCTGAAGAGGCCCTCCAGTGACAAGCAATCATTTTGCTCTTTTAATTGTGTTTTGTCTGTGTGCTGCTTGTGAGCTCACTGAAAACTTAACTATTCGGAGGCTGGAAGGCATGCTGAGGAACCCATCTCCTCACCATAGGATGGATCCAGACTCTTTTTCCCCTTCATTTCAGAGGCTGCTGGAGCTGCAGCATACAGCTGCAGCAATATCTCTGTAATGGAGGAAGGCAAGCAGCACGAGAAGCAAGCAAAGCAACCCTTCAGAACACCTCCTAGCAGCTCCCAGTTCAGCTCAGACCCTAGGGCTAGGGAAAGAAAAGTTAAATGTCCTCAAATCTTTGCCGTTTTAGCACATCTCCAGAAAAAGTGGTGTCATGAAAGAGAAAGCCAAAAATGGGCCCAGTGCCACACACTTTCTGGCTATTGGGTAGCAGCTACCAGAAGCCTCAGCAAAATGAGTCCAGGTCCTGGCACTCAGCTGGATCTGTCCTTACGCAATCCCTGTGTTATCAGCTGAAATTCTTGAAGCCCAGGGCTCCTCAGGGTGAGCTGGAAGCTCAAGTCCTTACTGACAAGCCTGGGGCAAGGAGAGAACGTCTTTACCTCTGCCCTCTGCTTGAGTGATCCCCAGCTCTTAGCTGCCCTGGCACATCTGCCAATGCCAGCAAGATCTGCCAAAGAGACATTTCAAGCAGCAACAATACAAGCAACGTATATAGGGCTGGAAAATCCCTCGCTTGCATTGAGTCCTATACAGGTTTGTCCTAGCCTTGCATTCAGCACCTCTCTTCGAGGAGAAATGCTCCTCATTTGCATTTCCCAAGATGCTAGGACAGCTTAGCAGCGAGCCTGCCCGGGCTCTCCTCCTCCCCGAAGACTGACTCCTTCCCCTCGCCTTGCAGAACAGGACGGCATTTCGGCAAAGCCAGCCCCGCAGCGCCGCCCTCTGCCCGCCGCAGTGAGAGGTGCACTTCCTCTGTTCTGTGGCAGGGATTTGCTATGGGGCTGCTCTGTTGGACCCAGATCAGTCTGGATGCTCTGCTACCCATAAGGTGATGCTGCAACATGGAGACATACTCTCACCTGGGGACATCAAGCCCGTCTTTTCTCCATAAAGAAATCACAACTTCCTATTTTCCTGAGCCTCCCAATTCTAGCAGTCAAAAACCCATACCTCTTCAACACATTGCACATCAGCCAGGAAAAGGCTAACAGGAGAGGCAGACCAATTGAAAGGCCGATCGATACACCCGCCTGGTTTTGATTGTAGGTGTCTGGCAGAATGAAGCACTGTCTAAACCCTCAATTACCCTTCCCTCGCCTCTCCCTGCCTCCTGACAATCACTGCTCTCAAGCCCTCTTCAGTGCCTTAAAGTGGACTGGTGCCTAATAAAATCATACAAAATGCCAGCACATCCCTACAACACTTCAGAAGGGCATTATTAGTGATGTAAAGAAACGTGGCAGAGGAAAAGTGCCCCCAGTTATAAGAGGGAAGCGACAGGAAAATAAAAGGAAAGTGCAGTTTTAAACAAATACATTAAGAGGAGGTTTAAGATGTTTTAGAAAGAAAGTTTCAGGTGAAGCTTTCAACTCCATATTTTTCATAGCAGACAGGTACTTCTTCAGAGGTTACACAAGTGTCCTGCTCTTCAGGAACTTAGTACACACAGGTGTCTAAAAATGAATGCCGTTTTAGGTGGTGCGGGCTTTGAGAAAGCTCTGGAGAAAGTCAGTGTGTGAAGCTTTGGAGCTGCTCCCTGTCCCTCATCATAACATATCACAGGACTGATACAGATGCAGGTGGCCAGCCACAGAGATTATTGGTGGTCACCCTGAGGCAATGCGTGATCCAAATGAAATGGAAAAGAAAAAGAAAAAAAAGAGAGAGAGAAAATGGGGGGCAAGAGAGCATGATGTCAAGAGCAAATGAGGGACAGGGTGCCTCTGTGGGCTGGGGCTCTGCATCCAACTGGAATCAACATGCTTGTCTTCCTGGAAATTTGGCAGGGGAACGAGATTTCAGGCTCCCTTATGCCCATCTCCATCCATTAAATAAATGGGTGTTTACTGAAACGAGGAGAACAGTTCCAAGTCCTTCTCATTTCAGGAAACCATTTCTTCCTTGCAGACATCTGGTAGAAGGGACTGGCAGCACAGAGGATAGCAGCCAACCTGAGAGCTGCTGGGTTTTACAGTCCTCCTTGGACCAATGCAGGGCTTGCCCTTGTGAGCAGCTCTGCTTTTCTGCCACCCACTTCAACCCCTGGCTGACCAGCAGCATCCTGTGCTTGGGAAGAGGGAAGCCTCCAGAGAGGTCAGAAAGTGTAGGAGACTTGCAAGATCAGGTACATTCATGACAAATTTCTCCTGTGGGCAATGAGCCATGGTAGAACAGGGAATGAGAGGATGGCTTGAGGTCCTTGGACCTCCAAAGCACCTTGCAGAGATGAACAAATATCAGTAATCTTCTGGAAAGCCCCCCCAAGACTATGGAAGGAAGGGGAAAAGCACTGCTGGGAGAAAGCATCAGATAGGTGCACCCAGAAAATGGGGTGAGAGGCTCCTGGGTTATGACTCAGTGCAGGGCCCAACTTGGATCACTGACTCACTCACTAGCAACAGCTTGTTGCTTGGCCCCACACTCATCGAACCCTGTCACCACTCCATCCCTGGACTTAGGGCTACCCTGAGGGCACCGGGGACTTGGGTGGGAGATGGGAGGCTGATCTACTCCACTGAACCCCTGTGGGAGTGTTTCAGGGCTCCTTAAGACACAGGCATCTTGAGCTTGGACAAAAACACCACCTGAACAGATGAGCCTAAGTAAGGAGCAATGCTGTTGTTTCGGTAACAAAACTGATATACAATGGCAACAGTCATTAAAATAAAACCAAGAAATGGTCTTTATACAAAAGTTGTCCTAGCAATTTGAAAGTGAATAGCCAAGTTGGAAAGAGGGAAACACTTCTTTATCTTTTCTTTCTGTTTTTGTCTTCCCCTCAGCCCCCACAGGTGACCAGAATAGCAACAAGATGGCTGAGGCATGGCCTTTTCCTGCTACCTGCTCACTGGTTTGTGCTGGAAGAGATCAGTGTGCTTTTCAATGGGAGTTCTATCCTCAAAGAATTACCACCTCTGGCCTCCACTGTCTGAGGACACCCCAGGAATGGAAATGAGCGCCCCAAATTGGAAGCACTACAAGGTGAAGGTGGGGACTGGATTGTCTACCCATCTGTGATCTGCAGCAACCCTGCATCTCCTGTGCCCTGGATGAAGTTCTTGAGGGTTGCCACATTGTGTGGGACACACAGATGGGATGGTGGCCTGAAATAGGCAGTGTGGCTATGCCAGCTCTGCAATCTTTGCATATTTAAGAAGAGGGGATTTAATCCAAATATTGCTGTCTCTGATCAAATGGGGGCTCAGCAGAGACTTCCTCTATGCACGGCCAGGCTGAAAAGCAGAGTTACATCATGGGGAACAACAGGCAGCTGTCTCTGTGCCCACTTTGTGCTGCTTATTGGCAGGGCAATGAGCGGCTCCATTTAGGGATGTGTTTGTTTTGTCTGACTGTGGCAGCGAGATAGGGGCTGAGGCATCCACTGCCAATGTGAGCAGTTCAGATGTCTACTCCCAACTCAGACCTTCACTGTGTCCAGCCCAAGGCCTTGTGCCTGCCTTCTCCATGCTTTCATACGGATCTGTCCTGCTTAACTTTACTCTGGCCATCCCCATATCAAGATCTACCTGAAAGACCTTTTTCTACTTAGTAATCCTTCCATCCCATTGAATAGAGAAAAAATACGCTCAGATTTTCCCCAACCATTTGCAAAACACACAGCGCTGGGATTGTCCCCAACCCTGGCTCCCCTCGCCCCATCCTCAGTAATTTCTTGGCCAATTCAAGGAACAAACAACTTGCTAATGACATGGCATGATATGCAGTTATACAATTATACAGTCAATAGGTAAACAGAGGTTAAACAGATGCTTTGTATGAAAAATTATCATGATAGAAAGACAATCTATGATAAATGAAAACTGCTCACCAACGTTGAAGGTTCGCGGTAAATTCCACAAAGGAGCGATCTCCAGAGAAAGAGAACCTGCCTTAGTGATGGTCAGCCCTTAAATGAGATCTAGGAGAGGTGGAGTTAAGCTCTACCCCTTCTGGTAGCACAGCTGAATTAGCTGAATTACCTTCACCTGTGCTCCCGCAGCTGACACATTGCTTGCTTCTGGTGGTTGATCAGAGGTTCAGGCTGTGATCAACAGTTTCCCATACACACGAGTAGGGCTGATCTGGCTCAGCCTTAGTGACAGGTTATCAGGCACACTGATCCCTCTTACATTTCTGAGTAAAGAGATTTCAGCATCTTGCAGCCCCATGGCACCAACGCATTACCTGTGTGTCCTGGAATGCTGGTGGCCACCTTGTATCATCCTCCAGGGAATGGTGACCTTGTTCAAGATGAGCCAACACCTGGGACTGGATACTAATTTTGTCATGACTTTTTTTCATTTTGGACACCCTTTTGAAGTGCTGGAATAGCAGATGTGAGGGCCTGGTCCTGGATTTTCCTTGACTGCGGTGCTGTCCCTTGCTTGTCAGGTGGCTTCTGAAGTGATGGAGAGCCTTGGTTCCCTTCCCATAGAGCTGCCAAATCTGAAGTAGAGACAGAAGTGAGACATAAGTGATAAACATGGAGGAAGAAGAAATTTCTCTAGGGTCACCAGGTCATAGAAAACTACATAGGCAGAGAATATCTGGTAGGAAGCATTTGCCTGGGAAGCGACTGGAAACTGAGCATTTTGAAGGCTTTTGAGCTCAAATATTCAAAGGTTTTTTGCTCTGGTAACTTGGTTTTCCTTGTTGTCTCCCTGAACTGCATCTCTCCTTCTTTTCTCCTTTCCAGGGCACACCCCTCAGTTTTCTGTGTGTCTTTCTGCTCTGGTTCTCTTATCTGCCTGTGCCTTCTCTCTTGTTTCTCCCAGCTAGTGAGAATGTGAAGGCATTTGGAGACAGGGTGAGAGGGACATTTTCCAGTTATTTTGAGGCAGTCTTGAGGACCATATTACAGCTTTCTTTAGCAGATGTTCTCCCCCCATGCTGATGCACTTGTTTTCTCAGAAATCAAAAAATTCTGTCAGCTTTCTATAGGGTTTATTTTTAGAGATGCAGTACAGCATCCCTACAAAATATTATCAGTTTTCGAATACAGAAAGCTATCATAAAGTGGAATACCTGAGATCTCAGATAGGATGAGTCTGGAGCAGTCGTACTGAAACCAAATGGATACATCTTTTTACACCCAAAGAAGTACAACTTTCCAGCATAATAAATTTGTGCTAAAGAAAAAAATGGAAAAGATGACAACTCAGGGAAAGGTTCTTCTTCTTTCTTTTTTTTTTTTAAAAAAAAAAAAAAAACAAACATGGGAGCCTTCGTTCATCCCAGTCATGTCAAATGAGTGACTTGGGAAGCAGAGCTGTGGTTACATCCTGAAGAGTGTTGGTTCTGTATCAGCCAAACAAACTGTAGGAAAGTGTTAAAATAACCTTCTGCCATCCTATTATCAAAAAGAAAAGAATAAAAAAGGAGATAATCCTTGTTTAAATATCACAAGCAGCAGCTGAGTCAGTGGGAGCTTTAGACTGGAAATGTCAGAGAGGAATTTAGATTTTCAGAGCAGTTGCTGCTCTGCAATTATCATAAGTCACTTACAAGGACCCCTTGTCTCTCGTTGCCCTCAACCACACATCTGCAGGGAGGGGGAGCAGAGACAAAACACATGGCCCTACTGGTGACTGATAAGGAAAACTGAATGCTATCCCACTAAAGGCACAAGGCGAATCCCTTCAGGCTATGGCCAGGCTTCTGGGACTGTAGGTCAGACGTAAGCAGGCAAAGGCAAACCAATGGGAAAAGCAGGGAAGCAATATGAGAAAAAGGAGAAAATTGAATGTAAGCTTGTCCCCCAGAAGGCATTTATTTGTTCCTGGTGCTGTTTGGGGTGTAAGAATGAGGAGGTTTTTTCTAGGTTCCTATTCTGCCTATGACTCCTTTCCTCTTTTAAAAGCACAGCCTGTTGCAATCTAGCACGTCCTTGATGTAAATTAAATCAGTGAAAATACTATTAACTCTCCTGAGACAGGCACTGCCCCCAGAAGCATGAGAAAGGGGAAAGGATAGGCACTTAAAACTCATAATTTCCACTGCATTATGTGATGCAGAAACACACATTTTCCCAGCATAGGTACATGTGAGAAAGCTAAAGACTTTCTCTGTAGGGATGGTGTGAGTTTTTTTAACCCATCTTTTCTCACTAAAAATGTCAAATTTCCAGCTCTTGTCTAGGTGAAGGGCAGAAGGACTTCAGACATCCTGTGATGATGGGAAATGGCAGGGGTCTGTCGTGCCTTCCTGACTGGGGACAGCAGGCAGTGCTGCTCCAGCTCTGTGCTTTGTTGCTGTGGGACACAGATGTAACAGCCGTATCTCCTCCACATCTGCTGCAGCATGTTGGTGTACAACCCCCATTAGTCTTACAGTCCTGTCCCTGTATCTGATAGGCACTATCTTCGAGTGAAATATCCCCTTCTGCTCAGGAAACTTTAAACAAAGGGGAATAGAGCTTTCTGAACGTTCAGTGGGTTTGCTCACTCACACTATTAAAAATGCATCTCTTACTGCTAACTTGAACTTTTATTCTTTGCCTAACTTTCAACTTCTGAGGTATCCTCTTCTCGAATGGATTAAAGAATCTGTTTTTGGAGAGAACTGTCCTACCACTGGGAGAACAGGAAATACCACCTTATAGATCCTTCTATTCCATGGTGTCATCCCAGTAGCTTAATGGTAGAATTACTGAAGTTGGACATATTGTATCAGTGTAGATCTCAGACTCTTCTTTCTTTACTTTCCATGACTACAGATCAATAAAACACTGTTGATACGCCTTGAAGATCCTGAAGACAAGCATAAGGCTTTGATGAGTCATCCTCTTAAGCCTGCTGGGAGACATGAATCTTGCCATGGGTGATACATTTGCATTCCCCCTCTAAAAAGAAAAGGAAAATGTTTCCTCATCCCTTTCCCAGTCCACTTACTTGATGGCTACCTGTCAGGAATAACAGATAAGATCCTAAGCAGATATGAAACGATAGAAAAGCAATTACTTCACTTTGAAATGCTGGTGCCAATTTCCTATTCCAATCTGGTTGTGTCTACATCATGGATCTCATCCTTTTGCTTTGCCTATAAACAGAACTATGAATAAACATTTGTATGAAGTCAATATGGTGACATTTTCATAGGTCTGAGACCCTCTGTGTGACTCCTAATGGTAAGATCACATCAGACCTTTTCTCTGACAGGCAGATGGCTTTTATCCTCCAGTGCCTGAGGAAAGAGGGGAGTTAGAAGTGAATGACTTTGTGTACATGTGGTAGGATCACTGAGCTGTATTGCACAAGTCCACTTGTTCCGATGCGTTAGATAAATTATGTCTTACTGCATAGCATGAGTGGATGAGCAAGAAGGGTATGACCCTAACTTACTTTATTTGTGTAGAAAAAGAGCTGCAGAATCCAGGTCCCTGCAGACCTCTTAGTGCTGGGAGTTCAAAGGACTTGGAAAGAAAATTATCAGTAACATCAATTGTTACTGTATATATTCAGCAAGGCAAAAGCTCAATGAAAAATTGCACTACAGGCAAGAAAAGACATTTCTCAGGTTTTGGAAAGCAAGCTAAACCTTCCACTGCCCTGAAACCTCTTCTGGTCAGTTTGACCTAAGGAATGCATCACAGAGGATAACTTTTCTTTAGCAGTGAAATGGGAACATTGCTCCCAAAGGTGGGATCACACAATGGGCAGTAAACCAGATGACTGCCTTGGAATCAGCAGCATGGCCCCATAGCCCTGCTTCCCCTTTTGGGGGCTCACCCTTCTGAAAGCAGTCTAGAGCAAATGCTCCCATTGATTTCCACATCCATTGCCCACTATTAACCATTTCTTCACAGTAGTGGTGAAAAGAGTGGCAGCTACTTCTATAACCAGCCTTAAAACAGAAGGCAGAGTTAAATGACATGCCCCAAGCCATACAGCAAGCAGTCAGAAAATGCACTGCCGCATCTTCTGCACTGCTCACCAGCAATAGAATTAGCACCAGACATTTGATTTTTCTTGTCATAATGTTTCTGATGTTCTCAGGCTCTTGTTTACCCACGTAATATTTTTTTTTTTTTTTTTTTTTTTTTTTTTTTTTTTTTTTACCCAGAAAAGCAAATTCAGAGTCAACTCAATGTTCAATAATTCTGTGCCAGATTTCCATACAAGAATTACTGATTCTGGAGGGTTTTTTCTCCCAGTCTAGGAGTTCCTAGAGTCCATCCTTTCCTCTCCTCACAAAAGGGCTGCAACTTAATGTATTTTCAAAGGAAAGCTGACTCCAGAGCTAGGAGAAAAATACTGGGTATCAGATATAAATTAAAACCGTGAAGGCTGGCCACGTAAGGGGAAACCTGCTACAATACACGTAGGAAGCAACTTTCCAAACAAAGGTGAAATTCCCTAAAAACTTTACTAAAGGATTTGTCTGCAAGTTGAAATATGGTGGGATGGAGGTGCCAGCCATTGTTTTCATGACCATACAACATGGCATGCTCCAAGAGACAGCACATTTTATTCCACCCCCCTGCTCCTAGCTGTCTGTTTGCTGCCCACATTTCCAAAGAGAAAATTGCTCCTAAGTGCTTCCCCATTGATCCGAGACAAGATGGTTATTTTGGATTTTGCAGCGGAGGGTGAATCATCAATACGATGTTTCTGAATTTACACTTGTATGTTCCAGATCCATTTCCTGATGCAGAAATGGAGGGATTGCTGCTGCTTTTACTTCTGAAAACTCGGGGCTAAATACCCAGTTCATTGAATTTGCATCTGTGGGGCAGAGTAATCCTGGACAACATACTTAAGAATTATACTAATGCAGATCGTGGCAATAAGGCTCTGGAGGTTGCACAGCCCTACTCCATCTCCTATAGGAAATTATTTTCTTTCATTAGAGTGTGTGCGTGTACTTGTGTGTGTATGTGTCTTCATTTTGCCCTGAGTATAATAATCCCTGCAATGGGGCTCTTCATCTCCCAGGGCTCACCTCTACAAGTCAGGGAACAGATGACCCCTGCCCCATCCACCAGAGCAGGTCTGAATATGTTAAATCTCACCTGATCCAGCTGTGCTTTTATGCCAGGGTCTCAGAATGCATCTCAGAACACTTAACGAGGAGCTACACACTCCTTGCAGCTTCCCCTTCCTTGGCCTCATCTGCTGTGTGCGCATAAAAGCTACTGCTTTCCAGATGACAGAATACTGCAAAGTTAAGAGGTAGATGTGGATTTTAATTATCCATTTTTTTTAATTTTTTTTCTCCTGCTGATGAATCAGTCCTAGAGGCTGCAATGACATGGAAGTCCAGGGTGTCATTATGGGTTATTAAACTTAGAGACACTCAGGAGTGTTGAAAGGAGATGAGTAAAAAAAAAGACATCTCTCAACAGAGCTGGCTAACCACTGCTGTAATTGCTTCATGTAGCAGACTGTAATTATTCAGGATGTGGAAGAAAAGAGGGAGAGGGTGTGAGAAAGGTGGGAGAAATAGCAACAAGAGGACCTGGTCACCCCGCATAACCAGTACGGTTTTCTCCTCAACTGTGATGGGAGATGGCAGCTTGCCCTCACAATGGTGGACACAGTCCCTTTCTTTGGCACTTGGTGGGATACTTGTACAGCTCAAAGCCTGTCCCTCAAGCTTTCTGGATCGCTAGAGAGCCTCCCACTGTCACTGGACTGGCATCACCTCTGCCACTGATTCTCCCTGGAATTCAAATCAAGGCTACAGGCTGTTGCATGGAGATCTCCACAGTTCTCACAATGAGGGATGCTATCCCCGTCTGGCAGGGGGAGGTTTTCCTCTTGGTCCACACATCCAAAGTGCAATGTCCAACAATGTTTGCCGTTTCTGCTTTATGTCAGATAAATCCCCTAAAACACGCAGCTGGTTACACATAGCACTCACACACATTCACAGACAGGCATGTGATTGGAGCCTGAGAAACAAAGCACTAATGAGGACTCATCGATCCACTGTATTTACTTCATAACCTTCCCTAAATGTTCCTCTTTCATTAGAAAATTCAGTATTTAGTCAACATACAAAAGCCTTGGTGTGGGATCAGAGCCATAATTTAACCAAGGAGGCTCACACCTAAAAGTCACTGAACCATAGAAGCTGGAAAAAACCATTGTTACCATTTAGTCCAATGCCAACCCACCACCACCATACCCACTGGTGATGTCTCTCAGTGCTACATCTCCATGTTTCTTGAACACTTCCAGAGACACCGACTCCATCACCATACTGGGCAGCCTCTTTCAGTGCCTCACTACTCTTTCAGAGAAAAAAAAAAGTTCCTAATACCTGCTCTGAACAACCTTCTAGCACAACTTGAGGCCATTCCCTTTAACCCTATTGCTAGTTAAGAGGGAGAAAAGACCAATCCACACCTCACCACAACATCCTTTCAAGTCATTGTTGAGAGCAATAAGATCTCTACTTATCCTCTTCTCCAACTGAACAATCACAGCTTCCTCATCCACTCCCCATAAGACTTGTGCTGCAGATCCTTCACAGTTTTGTTGCCCTTCTTTAGAAACAACCCAGGGCCTCAGTGACTTTTCTTAGTGAGGGAAGTCGTGCCTAATATCAGCAGAACTTGAACATGAACCTAAGCAGAAAGTTTATGGAGGTGCAGATGTTTTGTCCTTGGTTGCATAGGTAGCAGGACTGCACTTTGGCTTTGCAGAGGCTCTGCGCTTAACAGCATTTCTGTACAACGTGGGACTCTCGTCATCAGACAGACATGGGGTGGTAGATTAACAGGTCTTAAAGAAGGCAGGAGTTGTATGCCTAATTTATCATCCCTATAAAGGAGAGGAATTAAAAATCAAGGGCTTTGTGATGAACTAAAAAGAAGAGCTGATGAGCTTAAGTAGAGTGCTAGATTTTACAAGGGTAGAAACAATATGTAATGACAAAAAGGAAATCAGAATATGTAGTTGAAGTAATCCCACATATTTGTACAATAATCTTGAAAACTTGCCTGATGTTATCAGCTCCTTTTAAAGCCTCTGTTTGTCAGAAAAGCCCTCACATGCGATCTCTCAATCTGTTACAGCCTGCAGGAAAGCTGGCTAACTTGTTCTATTCCCATTTTACTAAAGTACTTTATCCATTTTCTCTATTCTTCATGTGAACTGACATTTTAAGGATATCCTTTCAGTAACTTGATTACAAATTTGAATAAGTGGAATTTGCTTTGATGGCTGATTTTAGGTTCATCATTCTTGGCAAATGGTGTTCAAAAAAGACCTTCAAATTTAACTAGGTACCACAAATAAAAGCTCTATCCAAATGGTTGCTCTTTCTGATTTTAAGAAAACAGAATGAAGAAAACTTTTCTTCATCCTGAAACTGAACTGAAAACCTCAGACCAAAAGTGCTGAAGTCCAGTATTCTTCTTGCTGCTTTAAAGGGTAGTATAATTCAGAAAAGTACAGTCAGAATTATAAGTTTATTTGACATTCAATTATGATTAACTATAACCTTCCTCCCTCCCAAACTTGCCTTTCTTTCCTATACAAAAACCCAGGGAAGTTCTCCCAGCCTTGGAAAGCTTGATGCTGGAGAGTTGCTGCCAGTCAAAGAATCATAGAATCAGTAAGGCTGAAAAAATCTCTAGGGTCATTGAGTCCAATCATCAGCCTATATCTGTAACCACTCATAAACCATGTCCCTCATTGCCACCACTCCGTGGTTCTTGAACACTTTAAGGGATGGTGACTCTACCACCTCTCTGGGCAGCCTGTTCCAGTGCATCACTACTGCTTCTGAGATTTTACCTAATATCCAACCAACCCCTTCTTTCCCCCTCAGTGCAACTTGAGGCCATCACCTCTTGAATCCCACAGGAGAAGGCCAATCCTGAATGCTTCAGGACATCTCTGAGTTGGGCCCTGCTGTGCCACATGCTGCCACAGACTAAATCACCCTGGGCATTTGGCTTCTGAGGCATTGCAGCAAGATTAGCACAGCCCTTGGATAGCAGGATGCAGAGGTGGGTTTCCCCCCCACATGGTTTTCTCCACAGCCTTTTTCTCCTCTGGGGAGAAAAAGGGGACTAATCCTGCTGGTCTGCTCTCAGCATGCCATGGCCAACCCAACTCTGGATATGCATGCACAAAAACAGCAACCAGCCCTGTAGCCTAGCTGAAGGAATTGGTGCTTCTTTTCTCCTTCTTTACTGCCTCAGTGACATGGCAAACAAGGGGGAAATAAAAGACTGAATCTTTCCCTTCTGTTTGTTTTGTCCTTAAACAGATCAAAATCCTGTCATTCAGCACCCAAAGCTGGGAAAGTGAACGTACTGGATTGAAAAAGATTGAGAGAATGAATTATATCAAGATGAAAACAGAGGGGTGAGAAACAGGGAAGAAATCTTTTGAGCACATGCAAACAAGTTGGGGGAGCAGCAGGTCTGAGAAGGCAGGGTGTCTGCAATCTTTGTGGCGATTAGATTTAATGGGACAGAAACGCTTCTCTCCTTCACGTCCCCTCCTCCTCTCAGCCTGAGGGGGGAAAGGAGGGAGGTGGTGTTGGGGGGGTTGCGGCAGGAGGGGAGAAGCTTTGAAAGAATCTTTGACGTCAGCCTCACCCTATAAAAAGCTGGCAAGGAGCTGAAAAGCGGAGAGCAGAGCTCGTGGAAGAGTGAAGATGCCAACCCCCAACATCTCCACCTCTGCAGCCAAAGGCTTCCGCAGGGCGGTGTCGGAGCTGGACTCCAAGCAAGCTGAAGCCATCATGGTAAGATAACTCTACCCCACTTCTTCCCTCTCCCCTGAAAAATGCATCCTCTCCTCCAGTGATAGGCAGTGGCAGACAGGTATAGAGGGGCCAACACTATTTCTAGGGGAGTTCCCCAGGCCAGGGAAAGAAAATGACCCCCACATTCATCTCTACATACTGATTTGTGTGAAATGCAAACAATTAGGGGGGGAAAAGCTAAAACAAATGCACTCTCACCTCCCTGCAGCCAAAAGCAACTAAAATAACCCATAGACCTAGGGCAGGAGTAACAAGGCATCCCCAGCATTTAGTGCAATTTGAAAAGCTTAATGCTATTCTTCACTGCTAGTTGTTAAGCTGCAGAGATTTCATCTGTTATAGCATAATAGAAAAGTATGCATTTCATTTCAGACAACATTCAAGGTGCAGGCAATTCACTCAGTTAGCTGCTGCTCTCTCTGTACATCTTTCCTATGTTTCTGCTCCCATCCCCTCATTATTTAGAGCCCTGTTTTTACCTTGAGGAATACTTCTGCACACAATACAGCTGCAGATATAAGGGAAAGGCAACTTCCCGCTGGGCTGTCAAGTGCCTTTAGAAAGCAAATTCTAGTAAATCCATTGGGTAGGTTGTAGGGATGGAGCACAAATCCAAACGTCAGGAGAGCCAGGAAAAGGCTAGAGACCACAGGCATGAGACAGCTCTGTGGGTTAGGGAGGTGGCCAGGCTCTGGAAGCCCCCTGACGGCACAGGGAGGGGACACGCTCAGGATACTTAGCAAGAGGAAACGTGGTGGGGGCACAAAAGGCGTTTTGGAGCATATAGCATGCCAGAAAGCAAGAAAAGCAATTAACAAAAAGGAGGTAAGCTCACTTTCACTAGTAAATGAAAGTCAGGGAAGTCTTTCCTCCTGCACAGGCATTTCCACCCTGGCAAAATAATGAACGCTTAAGTGGCTCTTCAAAAACAGATTTTTCAGGTTGCTTTGTCAGATTAGTACTTGAGATACTGGCTTGTCTGGCAAAAGGGTGAGAGTTTGGTGGTTGGGCAGGCGGGGCTGATGTGCTGTGTTTGATGGGAAGCATAGCCTTGGGTGAAAGGGCTGCAGGAATCTGGGTCCACTGGACATGCTGGCAGGAGCATGACAGCCTGGAAGAGCAGATATAAGACTTCAGACTACCTCTGCATCCCTTCTTGGAATAGAAATAACTCTCCTACCTCACAAGGGAGACTTCCACAATCCCGTGGTTTATTTTGCTGGCTTGCGCTAAGTGAGAGGCATGACTCTGCATTTGTGTGTGGCAGCACTTAACCCCGTACCTCATGGTGTTCTAAGGCCACCCACTCCCTACCACTGCAACAACAGCGGGTTGGAGGTGTCCCCTCTGAGCTTTGCAATCCCAAGACTCACCCACACCAGAAGGTGTTTCACATGCCAGCTGTGCCAGTCAGAGATAAAGACTGTGGAAAATCCTTCAGGTTGTATATTTAGATTTTCTGCTAGTGTTTGTTCTTTCTGTTTATTTTCATTTTTTTGTTTGTTTTTCCCCAAGATATCTTGCATCTGTAACAGAGATTTGGTTACAGAGCATTTAATCAGGAGATGGCAGCTGGAAGCCCAACAACAGGAAGGATTGCCTGAGATTGTTACAAATAACGAGCCTAAATGCTTTAATTCAAAGCATCACAGCTTGGCACACAGAGCTGCAGCAATGTCAAAGAAAGAAAATTTAATCCTTTGTGCAATGTGAATGACCAAGTCAGAGTCAGACCCCAGGGAGGTAAATAAGTGTCCTGCAAAATTAAACTTCTCACTTTAGCTGGATAGGCACTGGGGGAGTTAGTCCACAGGGAAAGTCAGAAATCCCACATAAGAGTGCCTTCCAAAGAATAGAAGTGGTTTATCACAAGTGGTTGTTTTAGTTAGTTTATATAAAAAGAAATGGTGCCTAATTTCCATAAAAAGGAGGCAGTGCCCCAGAGAGCATAAATGCAAGAAACAGGAGAGATGATGCTGAGAGGAAAAGCCAAGCATCCATGCAGCAAGCAGGCAAACCCTTCCTGATGTTCTCCTAAACAAAAAACAGCCTTGCCTTCTTTTTTTTTTTTTTAAATGAACTTCCCCACTCCAAGTGTGGATTTAAGCATCTCCCAGAGCTCGCAGACATGGACCAAATCCCCTGTTCCTGCCTGTTGGCAGCATGGTTATACCATCACAACTCTTTCCAGAGGAAATTTAACTTGATTTATGGCAGTCTGACTCCCCTCCTTCTGCCCTCTCCATTCCAGAAGAAAATCCCTATTGCACTTTTGCACCTCTGGGCATAACGTGATAAAACTTCTGAAACACTTCGTACTGCTGAAAAGCGCAGACCCTGTGGCTGGCCCAAGTCTGTTTGCCTGGCTTATTGCAGGCACCTGAAAGCAAACACTAGCTTAGCTTTAAACATATTAGCAATATAAAATACATGCCTAAAGCCAAACATGAGCTCACAAGTTCTTAAAAGTTAAGACCTGTGTATTTATCAGAGGGCTTCCCTCTTTGGGAGCAAATACCACCAAATTAGACAAATGGCAATACTTGCTTGTTTGTTAGAAGGTATTTTTTAGTGCCTCTAGTAATAAAGTAGCTGAGGATCAGCAAATATCACTTCAGAGGATTTTCATTATTAAGTATATATATATAGGACAAGGAAGAAGTGCTTGGGCTGGTACCGAGAGGTATGGTGTTTTTCAGGCTGCATTTCAAATGCCAGAAGGAAGCTGTGAAGCTCTGTGCTGCTAAAGCATCCAAGAGGGTACTCAGAGGAAACATCACAGCAGGATTCAAAAATAAAGGAGAAGATAGGCTTAGTAGTTGAGCAGGATGTTTTTCAAAGGGAAATATTCTCCAAAGTTACACAGGGTAGGGAAGGCATTGGTTATTTGGCATCTATTTACCAAATGCTTTCATTAGAATCAGAGGATAAAAATATACAGCCAGTCCATCCCTGTGAGTGGATGCTGAATAGCCTTATAAGCCTTTCAGTGTTGCCTCTGGTTTCTTTTAGCAAGTTCTAAGGCTCTATCAATCTGGTTTGAGTGCTGAACACAGAAAATTGGAACCAAACTGCCTCAAAGTAGAAGGTTTACTGCAGAAAGACCAGAAACAAATAAGTTGGCATATAAGCTATTAGAATAATGAAAGCAGAAGCAGTGAAGGAAACGGTTCATAGCTCCCTGTAAATATAAATAAGCCACTTAACGTGGCTCCAGGTATAGAGGTGCAGCAGTTCAGCTGTAATCCCAAGTAACTGTAGGGCTTACCTGGGACAAAATCAACTGCCACAGCAGCAAGGACTTTTCAGGTATGCATGAATGTGGCTTTAATTATAAATCAGCAGTAAAGCATCCACTTAAATCAGAAGAAAATGCCTGTGGGATGTTTTTACTGTTTCAGTGTAGCTGAGGACATAATGGGCATAGGGCTGTGAAGAGAACACGGGGGCATGTGGTGTGCTTAGATTGCATCAGGTCCTGAGAGCAGATGAGCTACTGTACTAATACACCTCTAAACAGTTCATATTTCCTGTCCAGGACACAGCTGCTGGCTCCAGTTGCACCTCATAGCATGTCTTTTTTCTTAAATGATTTTGGGTTTATCTAGCACCTCTCCCCTTCACATTACAAGACTCCTTAAAACTGTATAAGATTATTTTTGATTTTCAGTTTTTGAAGAATATATACATATATACATTGCTGGGGAAGGTATGGGAGAAAAGACCATTTCAGTCATACTATAAGCATATTCTGCTTTTCCCCAAACTGTCACATTTCTGAAAGTTCAATTCTAAAGCCTTAGTTCTCAACACCAGATCTTCCTTTGCAAAGCTGAGAAAGTCAGCCCGGCCCTTCCAGTCTTCCTCTGATGAGGCATCCCAATCACATCTCATGCAGCAACCAGGGTTGCCTCTGATCCCCCCCACAGCTCCATAAGAATTATTACTTATTTCTATTCTGCCTTCAGTCTCCACGGTTCATTGGTAGACGCCAAAGCCTCATTGAAGATGCCAGGAAGGAACGAGAGGCTGCAGCTGCAGCCACTGATGCTGCAGAGTCCACAGAGACTATTGTTTTTGAGGAGAAGGATGGGAGAGCCATGCTGAACCTATTCTTCATGCTCAAGGGTGTCAAGACCTCTCCACTCTCACGAGCACTTAAGGTATTTGAGGTGAGTCTCTAACCTGTTTCATTGGATTCAAGGAAGACTATGCTTCTCATGATGGAAATATCACTTGAATCTACCAAGGAAGATTCAAATTATGTCTGACTATTGCAAGTTAAGAGTTAACTGTCTGCACAATCTGCCCACAGTCATGCTTTGCTCATGCCCTAACATGCCCACACTAGGAATGTGCTTTTATAGCACTGTGCTCAACTTTGCTTAACTGCTGAAGTCAGCCACACAATTTCACACCCACAATTCACACCCATGTTATTTGTAGCATACTCTGACAGCACCCTCTACTGCTCAGCACAATGTGCACTGGGCTCTGATCAAACATTCAAAACATACCATGTGCCCTTCATGGCTACAGAACAAATTCCCTTTCCACACTACTGATCAGCTACTGGGTCAAGGCTTTGGTAGTCTAAATTGAGTGTTAAAGATTGCGTTGGTCCCTCCACAGAGGTGCACCCTATAAATAGCATTAAAACTGACGGAAACTCATATCTGATTGCACTTTTGTCCCCTAGCCAGCAATATAATCTTGTTTTATCTAGGATCTCTGTACCATGAATTGAAAGATTGAGATAAGCACTGACTATTTAAACAGCAATCAAAACATGACAACTTGCATTTATGTAGTACATTCTCATCCGGAAGGCTTCAAAAGTGTTCTGCAAACAGAGGATCTGTGCAATGTTTTATCTATAGTAGTTTAATCTTGTTAGCTTCAGCAGCGAGAGGAGAGGACAATTTGTTCCTATTAATCAGTCACATGGATTACAAGGGACCTGCAGGAGTTTCTAGTCCAACCTTCTGCTCATAGCAGGTCTAGTTGCTGCATGTTGCTCATGGCCATGTTTGTAAAGTAGAGATTCACCACTTGTGTAGTGTTATGCTACCTCCATGGCAAAGTAAAAAGTGTTTTTGTTTGTTTGTTTTTGTTTTTTAAAATGTCTTTGCTTCCAGTTTGTGTCCACTGCCACTTATCCAACCGCTGTGTACTTTTAAGATGAGCTTGGCTTTGTCTTTACACTGTCCCACCAGGTACTAGGTTAAAGCAGTTTCCCTTGCATCTTCACCTCTTAAGGCTGAACAAACCCAATTCCCTCTTTCTTTTCTCATATAACATGTTGCAGCCACCAGTTCATCTTGCCAGCCATCCACTATACCTGCTACAGCACATCAGTATTTTTCTTCTACGGGAAACAGCATACCACATGCAGTCTCCTTCATCCCACACAGAGGAGGAATCACTTCCCTTTATCTGTTTTCTACAGACTTGTAACTACAAGTTAGTATGTGACTTCACTGTCATAAGAGCATGATGCTTGCTCACATATTAACATTCTCTATTATCACCCTCTTCCCTACAGAATTCAACCCCTTGTGGGGTAAACCAGATTATCAGCAACGCTACATCACAAAACTGCTACCTAACAGCCATAAACATTAAAAAAAAAAAAAAAAAAGTGTGTATTTCCCTGAAATTAGAGGGTCTTATAGCTACAGCCCATGCAGGACCATCTCCGATAATCTTCAGAAAAGCATTTCAGATTTTTAACTCTTAAAAAACATCTTGCATTTTCACCAAAAGGATAGTTGCAAGAAAAACTGTTTTCTGGGCAACATTTTCTTCTTATTTCAAGTTCAAAAGAATCCTTTGAACACAACTGTCAAGCAGAATTGTAACACTTTTCTGCATTTCATGTCACCACAGTTGTATGTCCTTCCTAAGAGAAGTACAACATTGCCAGGAATGTAAAATAAATAAAACAATCCATCAGTGTAACACTTCAGATGCAACACACTGCTTAACAGGTATAAAACATGGAGGTGTGAGCTCTTGTACTTGGCAGACTGTATGTTACAGTGCATTTTATGTCTATAATTTAAACAGCAAGGAAAAAACAAGGGCAGTTTATGTCCACATATTATTTGTTTCTTTCTGGAGCAAATTACTTACAGCATCAAGATCTGCTTTGGTTAGATAAATAAATAAATAAAAAGCTCTTCGATCTTGTCACAGAGAGAGCTTTAAAGATAATAAAAAGACAAACATGTCAGGCCACAATGGAGAAAGATTCATTTCCCAGATCCCTCTGGCAATGCAGGTACAAGATATGAAAGCAGACGGGCATAATGACATTTGCCTCATCATAAACCAGGCTGCAGGGAAGCTGGTTTCACTCTGCTGTATGTGTTACATGCAGTCAAAGCATAGGTAATGCAATCACAGCTGTCAGATTAATGCAAAGGTATTGACTGTTGAGGGGACAATGTAATATTGAAGTTGGTGGGTACATTCAAAAACACTGTCCTAAATTTAATTTACCTGTGGCATCACATCTGTTCCTTCTCATCTGCCTCTGATTAACAAAAGAAATAATGTTCTTTCTCCTGCCAAAGATATCTCAGAGACATTGGAAAGGTTGTGTCATTGTCCACGGACTTGTGCTTGTACTTCAGATTTTCAGAGAGATAAACTCTAACAAGACCTTTTGGAAGACTGTAGACTCTACTCTGTCTGCTTCTTATTCTTTGTGTGAATTAGTTCTAATGATGAGCACCATATTACTAGTAGAGTCTAAGCAGAATTTAGCAACCTACTGGGTGTAGACAGAATAAACGTTCCTCTTAAACTTCTTCCTCTGCTCCTCAAGAACCCCCACAAAACAAGCAAGGCAGAAAAAAGAATAAAAATGAGGAAAATAATAGGATGCAAGTCTTGTAGGAGCCTTTATATCAGTCACTATCGACAAGAATGAGGCTAGACTCTTCAAATGACATTAAGTAGCAATAAGGTGGCTGTTAAACCTCTGTAACGACTTCCTCAGAAAGACTATCATAAGCATATGAAATGGGGGTGAAACCCTTTTTCTCAAGACAAATTGCTACTCAACCCACCTACTTGTTTTATCTGTCAATGACTGGCTTAAAAACAAAAGAAATCTGCAGATAGTTTACTTTAACTGTAAACAAACAACTAAACGGTCAATACAGATTTTATACTCGGGTGTGTGTGTATTCATCTGTGACTGCACATACAGTGGGTGAGTTAAACCTCTGTTTGCCTACGGATATCAAACACCTGTAATGGCAGGCAAGGGGACCTACGCGCCCGGCGAAGGCGGTCACGCACGTTCAGCACCACGGCCAGCACCACCCGCCGGCTCTCGTGCAGCTCGTCTCCAAATACTCAATTAAATAAAGGAAAAGGAAGACCATAGGAAGTTGCTTTCCACCCTTGAGACTTCCCCTCTCAGAAACAAAACCTGCATAACGGATAAGCAAGTTTTCCTCAGTCAAAATAATTCTTAACACGGCAACAGGGACCTCCCCACAAACACCTGGACATCTTTGGAAAGTACCAGTAATTGTTTCAAGCGTTACAGACTTGTTTAATGCTTTTGTTCTTCTTTCCCATGTTCTACAAGACATTTGAAGCTAAAATCCACCACTTAGAGACAAGACTCAGCCGAAAACCCCGTGAAGGGACTGCTGAACTGGAATATTTTGTGCGCTGTGAGGTGCACAGCTCTGACCTCAATACTTTCATTAGCTCCATCAAAAGGGTAGCAGAAGATGTGAGGACCACCAAGGAAGACAAATGTAAGAAAATTATAAATTATTATATTTGTGTGTGTGTGTGGCATGGTTGAGAGAGAAATGGGGCAAAGATTTCAATATTCACACAAAAGGGGAAGCGATACTGGATGCTGAATGTGACCAAATGAGAAGACCTGCCTCAGGGTCGCCTCCGTGCACAGTTCTCCGCAGTCTCACATCCATATTTTGATTTCATAGCTTCTCCTCTCCCCACAGTTCACTGGTTTCCCAGAAAAATATGTGAATTGGACAAGTGCCATCATTTGGTCACCAAGTTTGACCCTGACTTGGACTTAGATCACCCGGTGAGTATATGGGTACATACCTGCATTTGAGTCCTGAGCCAGCTCTCAGAAATAAGGAGCTAGAGAACAGCTACTCATGCAGCTGGACAGGGAATTGTACTGGAACCACCAGTTGCTCCAGACAGCAATGAACTTTGTCAGGTTAGAAATTTAATAGCTAATTAAACACATTGTGCTTATGTTCCTATTTTTCATCCTAGGGCTACTCTGATCAAGTATATCGCCAGAGGAGGAAATCAATAGCAGAAATTGCTTTTCACTATAAGCAGTAAGTATCTTCCCTCACATTCATGCAGGATTAATACCATGTCAAAACAGCCTACTGCGAAGTAATTAATGCTGCTTGCATGACACCTCTTTTGTGTTTTCTCCCATTTAGCCTTGCCACCACCCTTTGTGTGCTTCTTCTCTCCATACATTCCAATTTCTTCCTAACCTAAAAATGTCTGTGGTCATTTATTCATATATTGATAAAGCCAGAATAAATCCCCTGTGTAACAAATGCTGGGTATAATTCCACCAGATCTCTAACTTAACTATGAACTGTTGCAACTCTTTTAGAATGACATCTAGTCTCAACTTCAAAGTTCCATATACTGAAAAAATTATCATAAGTCTGGAAAACTTACTCCAGTGGTTTATTGTACTGACTGAAAAGGATGTTTAATTTCAGAACAGAACATCAGTAGATTTAGCTTTTGCCCAGTGGATCATACACATCTTTGATAGAGTTCTATCACTTTTTCCACCCTATTACGGTAATTACAGACTCCCAAACTCTTTCTGATAAGATAACTAGATTTCAGTAATGGTCTCCTAATTATCTTATAAAGAATTAAGACTGCCTCGTGTACTTCTACTTAATACTCTCATCCTGATGTAAGTAGTGATAGCACTAAGTCTCTTAACTACAACATCAATCAGAGCTCCTGAATTCAGTTGGGTTAGTAAAACACTTCCTAGATCCTATTCAGTAACATTGTCTTCCACCACAGTACCTCTTTAAGCCGCACTTAAATGTTGATTACTTTAGTGAGCCGTGTTGAAAGCAGGCTATGGAAATTACCTGGATCACCTTCTTGAGCTATCTGCACATTAATGTGATCCAACCATGGCTTACCGACTGCTCTGTTAAATTACATGTTCAATGCACACTCATACCTTGGAATACATACAGTGATCATTTTTTGTCTTGTACCGATATTAAATGCATAGGAAAACACTGTGACAGCAATAAAGACCCAAGGGACTGAGTATAAATACTAAGATGATGCACCCACTTAGGATGCCCTCTCTTGCCTCTCAGGTTAGCTTTTATAGGTTGCTGTATAACATCCCTTCAGGCTCTTAACAGAACAGGAACTATGCTTTGTCACTGTAATATGTGATCATTTGTTCAAAAATACAGAACAGAAAGATTTAGGAAATGCAATTATGATGCAGAAAAGGCAAAAGCACCAGTCTTCTTCAGTTCCCACTTATAAGAATGTTTTTTCTTGCTGTCCTTAGTCTCACAGGCAACAATTTTTTTTTATTTTTTTCCCTGCAGTTCAAATGTGTTTAGTTGTCCTTATTATCTACTTTTATTTCCCAGCCACTGATTCATTCTAATAATCATCAGCTCCCTGCAACTTAGGCACACGAAATTAATTTATTCCCCAAATACTTCCCATTTTTTTCCAGTAAAAACCATTTTGACTAGAAATACTAAGCCTGCTAAGCTTCTGCTCATCCTTTGCTTATATATAACTTCCAGTATGTCCACTATTGCACCTGTGCAAATAACCGAGGATCAAAACTTTGTCTTTCCTGCCACCTTGTTTGTTTTAAAGATGTTTGATCATACAGAGCTTTACTAAAGAGCTTCCTTCTCAACAGAAAGAGGAGCTTGGCTTGTGTTCTTCTGCTGTCAGTAACAGTGCATTTGCCTTGCAGTGGGGACCCAATCCCTCATGTGGAGTACACAGCAGAGGAGACTGCTACCTGGTGAGTGCTGATATAATCCATAACTCATGGCTTCAGCACAGTCAGAATCAATCAGTACAATCAGAATCAGTACCTAGATTGTTGTAGTGATTCACACACAAAAAAACCACCACAACAACAAAAAACAACAACAACAACAAAATAACCCTAAGAGATTCTCCCAAGAGAGCTTCCCCAAAGAGGAAGTTATATCAGTTAGGGGGTACCACTGAGAACTCCAACTTCTAAACAAGGTTACATTTTGTTTACATTGACTATCTTTATAGTACAGCTCCAGGAACTGACCTACAAGAAAATATTTTAATTCCAATTAGTGCCTTTAATACCATCTTCTGACCTTGAAGGTCAGTGCAGATGTGACTGATGCTGCATGCTCCTCTGAATATATACATATGTACATTTGTGTGCCCCTATAAACATGCAAAAAAGGCAGACTTAGTCTTTGCAGAAAACACGCAGTAAGAAATCTAGAGGCATGAGAACCTGGTAGCATGTGTCCAGAGGAACAAATGGCCAAGTCATTGACTGTGTCACCTCTTGTCCTGAAGGAAGGAGGTGTACAGTACTCTGAAGAGCCTATATCCAACCCATGCCTGTAAGGAGTACCTAGAAGCTTTTAATCTGCTGGAGAAATTCTGCGGCTACAATGAGAACAACATCCCCCAGCTGGAGGAGGTCTCCCGCTTCCTAAAAGGTGAGTACAAGCTCCAGATGGAGCAGAGAAAAGCCCAGGGGGCCTGGAACTGGGGCTGCCAGGGTTCCACCATAGTGGTGGCAGCTGCAATGGGGAAATCTAAATATGGAGAAGGAGAGGTGGTTGAACCCACAACAAAATGGGTTAGTACAACTGAAAGTCAAGACCATCATCAATCTCACTGAACAACTAATGAGATCCTTAGTAGAAGCAGGAACATTAGCTTTGGCAGTAAAGCAGCTGTTTATCCTCCAGAACTTAACATTTTTCTTTTGGTGCTGGAACCATAGGACAGCAATACAGCCTGTGAGCTGCCCCCTCACACAAAGCCTTGTGCTCTGTTTCAGAAAGGACTGGCTTCCAGCTACGGCCTGTGGCTGGCCTGTTGTCTGCACGTGACTTCCTTGCCAGCCTGGCCTTCCGTGTGTTCCAGTGCACACAGTATATCCGCCACGCATCTTCGCCCATGCACTCCCCTGAGCCGTGAGTACTGCTAGCCCTGGTGGCCGGCAAGGAACATTTGGCTTTTTCCCTAATGAGCAAGCTATCTGCTGCTGACTGCATTTTCCTCCTTCCCCTGGGCAATGGCAGGGACTGCTGTCATGAGCTGCTGGGGCATGTCCCAATGCTGGCTGACAAGACATTCGCCCAGTTCTCTCAGGTAAGATAGTTTTCTGCTGCTTCTCTCCAAGAGCATAAGGGAGTAGGTGAGAACCCAGATAGGCCTGATTGTCACAGTCCTGGCAAGGATGCTGCCTGAAGGATGTTTTTTCCTCTCCACCCTTTTCTTGTGTTTTCATTACACCGCACCAGCAGCTGAACATTGCTTTGCTAAAAGGGGTTTCTACAGGACATGGCTCAAAATCAATTGCTGTAGCAATAGCACATCCAACACTTACTTGTGGTGAATACATCTGCTTAGGGACAGATTTTGCAATATATAAGCACATTTAGGTTTGGTACATGTTACTTCAACATGTGACATGACTGCCCCAGCTCCATCTTTGGATTGCCTCTTCTTACCAATCTTACACCCTTCTTCTAGGCTATAAAATGAAGAATACTTGGCAGCCTTTTAATCTCAGTGCAACTAAGCAAAAGAAAAGGCTTGGCAGCTCAGGTAGACTATATCTGTTGCTTCCAGGCAATAAAAAAGAGCAATCTGTGTATAAGGGCCAATATGGGAGTGCCAGCCTAGAAGTGTGTGTGTGGGGGGGAGCAGCTGGACAATGGCTGCAGCAGGAGCCACCAGCAGACAGGGAAAATGGGAGGAAGAGACCAAGAAAGGATGTGCAAAATAAGTATTTCAAACAAATTGTTCCAACAGAAACACTGGCTAATCTGACACCAGCTACAGAACAGGTTATGAGATAGACAGAAATTCCCCAAGAAACATCTTTATATTCCCTTTAGTCTCTCACTATCCACAAGAAAGATGCACTGTGAATTTTCAGAAACACTAGCTGGATGTCTGTACAGTGTGAGAACTGAATAATTGACCAAGCCCCCTACCATGCTTAAATGGATCTCGCTTTAAATCTATCCTGACGTTATTCTTATATTCCCAGGACATTGGGCTTGCATCTCTGGGAGCAACTGATGAAGAAATTGAGAAACTGGCAACAGTAAGTTTTTCTGTCAGCACCAGAAGGACCCCAGGTCCTCCACTAGAATGTTTGTAGTGCTAGAGGTACAGCCTGGTACCCCCGCATTTGCAGTTCTAGGTTCCCCAAACAAGCTGTTCCAGATGACTGTGCAGAACAGAGATCAGATGAACAGCAGAGCTCACTTGCACATTAACCCAGTTTTCAGAGGCACCAGAGTATCAATGAGCATCATATTTCTAACAGCATTGCTGGGATTCTTTGGGACAGGATTAAATTACATTCGCTTCCTCTAGCTCTACCTCAGCAAGGTGACTGGCCTGCTCCAAGGGCACCCAGTGATGGCACCATGCAGTGGCCGGGGGCACAGCTTGTCCTAGCATGGCAGTGGTTTATTTTAACACTGTGCTCTGGCAGGGCTGGCTGCAGGGTAAGGAAGCAAAGGATTATCCTACGTGCAATTTGATGGCCATACCATGCGCATGTTCATTCAAACATCTCCAAGCCCTCACCACAACACATGAACAAAGAAATGAAGAGAATGTCCACCATTTGTTTTTTTCTGTTTACAGCTTTACTGGTTTACAGTGGAGTTTGGACTCTGCAGACAGAATGGGATAGTCAAAGCCTATGGGGCAGGGCTCCTGTCTTCCTACGGGGAGCTTATAGTAAGTCCCAGCACAAATTACCTCTCTGCTCTAGACTCTTTACTACAAAACCCTTCTTCCTCTGAGCAGCTGTAATGTCTTTTGCTGATCTAGTCTCCATTTCTAGCATGATTTCTCTGGGTTCTTTCATTTCACACTGAAACTTTTCCCACTGTGTCCCTAGCACTCCTTGTCAGATGAACCAGAGGTACGGGACTTTGATCCTGATGCTGCTGCCGTTCAGCCCTACCAGGACCAGAACTACCAGCCTGTTTATTTTGTGTCTGAGAGCTTCAGCGATGCCAAAAACAAGCTGAGGTAGGTCTGGGCACTGAGGGAGACTCAAACAGAGGAACACAAAGCTACATTATTTCAAAACAAGGCACCATAGCTGCTTCCAGTACATAGTCTCAGAAGAGAACTGGAAAGAATTCAGTTAGATCTTACAAAAATTCAGGCCTTAATAAACATTGACACAGTTTTTACATGGAGTAAAGTAATTTATCAGTTCCTACAGTTGTTTGATTTCTTACAGCTTCTCCCTGACTGGCACACAAACTATCCAGGAAAAGGTAGGCTGGAGGGTTTGGATGGAAAGGAATGGAACAGAGAGAGAAGCACTCATTGAGACAAGGCTGAAAAGAGTTAAGGAAGGGACAAATCTCATAAGGAGGAAAAGATCATCTCCAGTTCCCAGGAGAGGCCAGGCAACATTGTAGAGAGCTGGTGGGAAGTCCAGAAGACGGAGGCTTAGAGCACTCATCACAGCTTCCTCACCACAGAAAAGCCAGGTCAGGCACCAGCCAACACACAGTCTCCCACCAGCATGTGTTCCTCTGGAACACATCAGTTGTGTTTGTACACAATCATATAAATTAAATATTTATATAACGTAAATCAATCACATAAAGGATTCAGGAGAGATATGAAGAGCTGCTCAAAATGTTTCTGATCTTTGAATTTAGGAGGCAGAGAGTTTTTGTCTTTCAGAGTAGAAGCTGAGTAACTTACATATCTATCTTTTAACCAGCAAAAATTCCAGCCATCAGCAGTAGCTTGGATGTAAGGAAAAACAAGTGCATAACATGGATCCATTGAAAAAGGGAGTTTTCCTTCCTGTAGCATGGTTAACAGACCCCATGTGTTCTGTCACTAGTATAAACTTGGTTTCCATATCACACGCAACTGCAGATTGAGACTGTGGGGGTAGCTATGTGCACAGATGTCAGTTCAGAATAACACCTTGGCCATGGAGTAATTTACAGGAGGAAAACTCAGTCCTGTTACATTTAGTTGCAAGAAGTAACTTCTGTGTATATCATTTTGTCTTGGCATAGAGAGGGCATATGTTGAGACAAAACATCACACAGCATGCATGACTTTGCAGATCCCACAAATGAGATATTTCACACAAATAACATGGCAAGTTTTGTCATATTTCAACTTCTGCTTTTATGGCACGCATTCGCACCACTCATAACCCAGTGTCCAAATGCTCAAAAGCAAACACCTAGGAAACCCTTCCTATCACATTATATTATAAAGCAGTCTGCTTCATAAAAAAGCACTCAGCTCACAGGTCATTTCCTTGTATTTAGAAGGGGGAAGATACACTACTTATTCAAACTTAGGCTAGAAAATTTTGACAGTGACAGGTACTTCCAAAAAAACCTCAAACCCCTCCACCAGCTTTCAGCTTCGGCTATGTGACCCCTGGTCTTCTCTGAAGCCTGTGGTGTTTTTCCCCTCAAATCCTGGTAATCAGACTTCCCACACATACACAGAATCAGCCCGGGGTACATTAGAAGAAGCGATGCATTTCCCATTCCGTGCAGACCCACGATAGCCACAAGAGGGCACCCTAAGCTAAGCAATTCAGGAGCAGACGGGTGAAGCCTTAGCAACGAGCACGCTTGCCCCAGAGCTTATTTATTTCTCCATTTATCGTCACAGGTCTTTTCAGTCTGAGATTTTAGCCATAAATACACAAACGCAGCTTCCCAACTCAGTAATGAGAGTCAAAAAAAGAAAAACCCACAAACCTACCTTGTCAAGCGTACAGATGTAAGCCTTGGAGCTGAATATGAGAAACCTTCCTCCTGCTGTGTTCCCCATGACCTTCTTGAGCACTTGGCCACGTATATCTGGTGACAAAGACTTGCTCTTGAGATGTGCCAGGAGAAGTCAGGGTCATCACTCAGGTTCAGTATCCAGTTGGCCCTGAAATGGTATGAAATGGTGCAGCATTGCTCAGAACACGCTGGAGATGCTATTCCCATCCCTGTGCACAGGTCTGACATGCTGCCTCTCAGTCCTATCCTAACATGGCCTGAAGCTAGTCAGCTCCTCCCCAAGCAGAGATTAGCAAATAAGTGAATGACAGAAAGGATTTAGGAATCAAATACTACAATGCCAGAGGTTTTCCCTGCAATTAGTGTCTAACCTTCCTTGGTATTTTTGAAAGAAAAAGAAAAGCAATTTAAGTAGAAAGTGCCTGGAGATAGCCATAGGGTGATACTCTCCAGTTTGGTGCAAGCCCATGTTTTCAGCCCCTAGAAACTTGCTGTCAAACTCGGTGTCCTTGCTGAATGGAGTGACCTCAGTCACCTCTACAGCCCAGTGAAGATAAGAAACCAAATCTTTTGTGTTAAGTTGGATATTCTGTCTGACAGAAGCATTTGCCTGTTGTGATCTGGGTGAATGCTGATGGGGAGGAGGAGGAGAGGGAGGAGCTGGGCTCAGGACCTGTTTCTTGTACCAAGACCTTGTAACCTTTCCTTACAGGAACTACGCAGCACATATCAAGCGGCCCTTCTCAGTGAAATACGAGCCCTACACCCACAGCATCGAGCTCCTGGACAGCCCCCAGACCATCTGCCACTCCCTGGAGAGTGTAAGGGATGAGCTTCATACGCTGATTAATGCGCTCAATGTGATCAGTTAATAAGAGAACTGTGCTCTTCCATTCCCCTCTGCCCTCCCCCATTCCTAGCCTGTAACTTTTACTTGTTGTCTCCAAACATTTGCACTGCTACCTGTCCCCATGCTACCCCAACAGTTTCCCACACTGGAATGTAGGGCCAGCTCAGAGGAAGGCAGAAGGACAAACCCAAGTCCTGTGGCATCTTAAGTGGCTTTGCCTTTGACTGCTGGGAGAGGCTTATCACAGTCCAAAGACAGAGGTCAGGCTACAAAGTTGAAGTCAAAAGCTGTGGACTAGGCCCCTGAATACAAGGAAGAACACCTCCTGCCTGTTATAGCTCTTTGCACTTAGAAAACGCAGAGCTGTTCAGGAACACTTCTGCTAGAACCAAGATCATGAGAATTATGATTTCAGCTCCCACCTTCCCCTCAGCTTCTTGTGCATGAGTCCCTGTGCTCACAGCGACACAAGAAACACTAGAGCATCCAAGAAACTCTATATTGACCTAAGCCAGCAGTATCTGCCTAGCATAGAGGAGCATCCAACCTACCTGTATTCTCACCATCTCAACCACCATAGACCAATCCCAAACACAAAACCTCCAAATCCTCTTTTAAAATCTCCCACTGCCAATACTGTGGCAGCCCCTTTTATCATCTGCAGCTTCAATTGTCTCCTAATGGCTCCCAATTCTCACCTTCCTAGCCCCACCTGTGTTGCAGCTTCCCTAATGGGAGTTCATCAAGGGAGGGACACATCACAATCGGCTGTGCTGTTAATGTTCAGTAACTCAGCTACTGCTGCTCACAGCAGAGAGCAGCCACAGCTGCTGATGCTCATGTGTGCTGGTGGCCTTGGGCAGCCACTAAGTTTATCGGTTCTGGCACTCAAGTCCCATGGCAGAATTTCATATGCTTTCAGTCCTCCAGTATTGCACAAACACAGCATCACCTTGTTTTTGCATAGCCTAATATCACTGTCCCCTGATGTAGCTCAGATACATAACTAATACTATTCCTGTTCACTTCTGAGGAAAGTAGCATACAATTAAGATGTGCAAATCCAGTTTCATCTAGCTTTCACTGTTGATACAAATCACTTGCTCTGGCTCAAAGCTCTCAGTTTTCCTCCCCCTGTTTCTGCCCTTATCTTCTTACCAGCTGTCTCACGACTGAGCAGTTTGCTCAGAAGTATGGCCCAAGGTTATGCAGCTGGGCAGTATCAGAGCTGGGCTTGGGATGCACAGAGGCAGCACAACAGTTAGGGGGACAGCTGGTTGGGGAAATATGGGTAGTCATCAATCATCAGTAGTAACATTTCTGTACAGACTTCTAGTGTCCTTATTTTCTGCAGAAGGATTTTTATCACTTATTCCTGAAGGAAACGTATGGCCTAACAGTTAATTTCTGCTACTGAGCAGATAGCCTCCAATAGTTACAAATGCCACCACCCTTCAGCGTCACCTCTATTGTCGCTCAGTCATAATAACCTTACAATAACAACCTTACAATTCAATACATATTTCCCATTTCAGATTTCTTTACAGGTATATTTAACCCTCAGTCCTCTCCAATTGTAAATGGCTAGCTGCTGACAGCTAACCATTAGTCTCCCATTCGCTTCAAGCATCCTTTCTGCTTCCTCTTTTATTTGACCCCCTCCTAAATTCCTCCACTCTTTGCTCAAAAGAGCATTACAGAAACCAGCAGTTCAGCACTAGGTCTGGCTGCTTCTCCTCCAGTTGGTCCTCCTTGGAGAATTGTCCCGTAAATGAACAAAACTACCTACTTCATTCAGCTGTTGTAATTTTAGAACATTTTTCCAAAGCTTCAGCTATGATTTCCCAATCTGGGTGGATCCAGATCTTTGAGCTGCAACTCTCAAGGTTCCCTTAAGAGCTGTAACAATTTTTAATTTGGGATCTTAAGTTATTACTATCATATTATGTAGCTGCAGCAAGGTAATGGAGGCTAAGGAAGGCTAGGTCACAGGTTAGCTAAAGCACTACGAAAAAGACACTGGTTTGGCCTTAAAGTCCATAAAGGTTGCCTTGGATTCTCCAAGGCACTTCACAGTCATTTTCTGCCTTGTTGAATGTCTATAATTAATGCAATTTATAAAAAGAACAAAGCTGTTAATATGGAGTGAGGAGCCAAGTTAAAAATTCTTCCAAACTGCTAGAGACCTCAACTCCTCCGCTTTGCCTTGGAGTTTGCATCCTGCACCATGACTCTCTCAGCTGCTGCTTGCTTGTGGGGCTGTAGTAAAATCTGTTGCCCTACAAAAATAGAAAATAAGCAAAGCTTGAGGCATAAACCAGCACCGCTCTCATGCAAGCACATAAACAGATCTGCTGCAGCCACACACGTCAGCATGTGTGAGTGGCAGTCCCTTACTCCTGAAGTGGGACAGGGCTGGGCTCACTGAGCAGGCTGGGCGCTGTGCACTTATTCCTTTCTATCCAATTTCAGATATATTATTTTGCCCTCTACTTCATAATCCATGTATGAATTTTATTATTTTTTTTCCACAGCTTCTCTATTCTTCTCATGTTGCTTCTGGGACTTATTTCTTCCTTACCCTGCCCAATATTTTAGTCTTAGACATGGAGCCACCAAGGAACACACTAGCCAAACAAAATATGACACTGTTGTAAACCAGTCCCTCATTTGGCACTGCTTCTTAAACCTACTAAGATCAAAGGTAATTTTTCAGTCCATCATTTTGGATATTGCCCTACAATTAAGTTTAGTCTATTTTTAACACTCATTTTTTTTTCTACTGTTCTGGAGGATTGCAAGTAGTAGTGGATACTGAGTCTGTTTAATCTCCCAGTTACTCATAAGACTTGAGTTACTTCACTTCCAAAAAACTCTCCTACATTCATCCTATTTCAGCTGCTGTTCTGTATCTGTGGACAATCTCCTTCAACAGCATATTTACAGTTACAGTGGCTGTATTTCTTCTAGTGGGAAAAGCCCCAATCTATGCTGAAAAGATGTTCGTGGTGTCAGATACAGACCTCTTTCTTTTGTTTGTGACAGTTTAAGCGCATGATCTGTTTGCAATATCTGCCAGTATCCTTGGTTTAGCCAATACAGCAGTGCTGACAGTTTTCTTGTATCAGTTCACTTTTGTGTCATATTATCACAGAATAGCTTGGGTTGGAAGGGACTTTAAAGCCCACCCAGTTCTAATCTCCTGCCATGGGCAGGGTTGCCAAATACTAGATCAGGCTGCCCAGGGCCCCATCCAGCCTGGCCTTGAACCCCTCCAGGGATGGGGCATCCACAGCCTCTCTGGGCAGCTGTGCCAGCGCCTCAGTGTCCTTTGAGTAAACTGCAAACCTCACGCCATTTTTATTTGCTTCCTTTGGGGCCAAATATAAATGTCTTGCACTCTTTTTATAGTACCTTTCTCTCTCTCTCTCTCTTCCTTTTATTTATTTATTTATTTGTTTATTTGTAATGTTGTAACAGTCTGAGATGATTTGATCTCATTCAGCCAGGCACATTATCCACCCCTTCTTTTCTTTTAGCTGGTTCCTGGCTGGGTCTGCTGTAAATAAACTCAGAGTCCATTTGTATACTTGCTCATTAAATTGCTTCTTAGCATTACATTCAGCCTTCTTACGTGCTTTAGCTTCCTTCACATCTATTTTATTCCCACTCTCTCTCTAAGCATGTAAAATAAACATCCAGTTTTCTTTGTGGGTGTCCCATTATCTGCTTACCATCACCCTTCTCACTATAAGACAACCAGTATTTTACTCTAGTATCAACAAGGTAGCTATCTGTAAGGATATATTGGATTTATGTCTTTTACTGCTTCCTATGACAGCCTGAGCTTTTGCTCCTTGCCAACATCCTTTCTCTAGTTCCCTCATTCCACTAATAACACCACTCTCAATTATTTTTCTTCTCTGTACAAGCTTAGCACTCCTATGGGCACACAGTACCTTTGGTTTATTGCTGATTTCCTTTCAAAGAATGTCCCCATCTTAACCCATTTCTTCTCTTTGTGCTTAAGAGTAGAGTATGTGTAGATCAGGGTGCAACCAAAATATTAATGATGAAAGCTACAAGGACCACCACAGACCAGACCTGGCTTGCTCATGGTCAGGGAAATTTTGGTCTGACCCCTGGAGAAGGGGGAATGCATATTCTATTGGCATCCATTTTCCTTCACTACTTTTCTGTAACAGTGCTGATCCCACAGAATGAGTTCATGCTGAAATTCTTACTATCACTGCCTTTCCTTCAACTGTGTGTTCTCTTGCAGTGCTTTTTGAGCAGCTTCTTTTGCTATAGGTAAATTGTTGTTGCACTCCTTGCTTCAGCTCCATTCCTGTTTCTTCTGTAACTGTCATAATGCTTTGACAGTACTAGCAAAGTTACAGAGATGGTGCCACAAGAAATCCAATCCTCCCAGCACTCTCCAGTGTTCAGTCTGAGTAATGGGAGTCTTTATTTCACAGAAAGTTTATGCTTCCTAACATCTATCTTGTTTCTTCAGTTCCAGTTCTCCAGCAGTTAACCTGAGGCTGCATTAAATGTGCCGTATTCGAATTGACTTTAAATCCCTCTTGCTCTATTAATTTTAAAACTCAGGTGCCTCTTTCTTGTAACTCTTCTTCTGTAGCTGTGGTCCCCAGAATATCTTCTACACAATATTTTTTCTGTGTCCTCCAGAGACCATCATTCAAACACTTTCTGAACAAAAGCGTCTGCAGCAAGGCAGGTGCTTGGCCCTGTGGGATGCAAATAAATATTGTTTGTCTCTTAGTGTGAAAGCAGCTCCATACATCAGTCCTTCTCTTTCATTTTGCCACATGTGAATCGTGGAGTGCATTTGTGCCACTTGTTCTCCTAATTTATCTCCTGTCCAAGGAGCCTGACACTGCAGTGTGGCTGCCAGGGGAGTGGAGACAACAGTGCTCTGCTGAGATTGGGTGGTGAACACATGGTCCTGCGGATATACAAGTAACTTTTTGTCAGTTCTTTATAAGCTCCCCACATTCCCCAGCATACCGGTTAATGTTGACACATCCTTGTCTTGCCTATCTGCTGCCGCAGTTTGTTCTGCTGTACCTGCCTGTCCCAGGATGGCAATCAATTTTTGCTGTGGGATATACTACTATTCTCAAATTCTTTCTTTTGCCATTCGTTTGCATCATCCCTGAAATCATCTTCCTCAGATGGTTCCCAGTCCAGTTCTCTCCATCACTTCCTGCAGATCCAGCAGTTATTTTTAATCTTTACGTCCCAATCTGCTTTTGCAAGCATCTAATTTTAGCTTCACGTTCACTATGATCAGGTCCCTTTTGAGCCCTCCCTTGCTCCAGGGTGGTTCACTGTACTATATACATTAATCCCTTATCTTTTGCAGTTTCTCTCTCTTTTTCTAAACTCATCTGCTTCTCTAATTGCCATTGCATCTCCTTATTGCCTTCTTGGGCCACTAGATGGTATTCCTTTTCTAAAGACAGCTTATTTTAAGTCACTTGATAGACTCTTTTAAAAGCACAATTTTAACACTGGAGCACTTGATATCCTGATGTTGCCTTGTCTCAGCCAACTCAGATTATTGTTACTGCTTCCCATAACAGTCTCCTAACAGAGATGGTGTATCCTTGAGTCTCGATCCTTGCTCTCCCATATCAGGGAACATTTGGCTTGTATCACCCATCAGCTTCCTGTGGGCTGAAGCGACACCAGGAGAGGCACTAGCAGCCTAGGCTGTAATCTCTAGTATTGTTGGGATTTCCTGTAGCCCTCCACTGTTTCCACTTTTAAGCTTTTCCTGAGTCTAGTCAGAATTTTCCCAAGCTTTCAATTTCATCTTAAAGTATCCCTTACATTCAGTGCATGAGGCTGGTTGGATTTAGAGAGTTGCTCTGCAAGCATAATGGAAGCTCAGAGGAACGTTGCTCCAAAGGAAGGGCTTTGGTGAGCACCGATGTGGCCTCCAGTCACACTCTCCACCAAAGGATGCTATAATAAAGTTCTTTTTTTCTGTCAGTGGAACAAATGTGTAGGATGATGTGGCTTCTCAGAGCTAAGCATGAGCTCATGTCCTTTGGTTTGGGTTAGGGGTCATTACAGGTCTTATGAAGGAACTTGGACTGTTTAGCCTGGAGAAGAGGAGGCTCAGAGGAGACCTTATGGCTCTCTAGAGTGGCCTGAAAGGAGGTTGTGGCAAGGTGGGGGGTCAGCCACTTCTCCCAAGTAACAGAGGTGGGATGAGAGGGAATGGCTTCAAGTAGCACCAAGGGAGGTTCAGGTTGGGCATTAGGAAACATTTCTTCTCAGAAAGGGTGGCAAGGCATTGCAACAAGGTGCCCAGGAAGGTCCTGTCCCAGGAGGTGTTCAAGAACCATGAAGATATAACATGATGGATGTGGTTAGTGGGCATGGTAGGGGGTTGCTGGTTGGACTAGATGATCTTAGAGGTCTTTCCAACCTTAATGACTCTTTGATTCTATGAGGCCCCTTGTGCCATTCCCCTAGACTTTATCAAATGTGGCTGTGTGCTCTATGAAAGGTGACCAGGAGAAAGCTGGTGTGATAGTACATGAAGCATGGGCTGGGCAGGCAGGGGTGGAAGACAGGACAAAAGCTTTCCTCTGAGCCAGCCCTGACATACCCTTCTAGTGCGTCCCAGTGCATCCCAGTGCCTTGCTGAGCGGTCTCTGCTGTTGTCACTGCTGCTGCTGTGGATGGATCTGTCTTTCTGTCTCTCTGCATAAAGAAATATGAAACAGAATTATTTTTCATTTTGGAATTGTGCTGCTGCTGACATGATATTAAGAATAAAAACTATATTTCTGGTCTAGCACCCTGAGTTTGGCTCTTGTATCCTTCTACTTCCTAGACCCTGGTCTGCCATCCTGCCTGCAGGCAAAATACAGCCTGGGGTCCATTAGTTCAGGAGAGCTGCAACTCGTGCTCATGAAAAATATGAACTCTGAGATGGAAAATGATCCCTTGTTTGTGGATGAGCTGATCTAAACCTTTCTTTGCCGGCCTATTACTAATTGTGAAATTATGCATGGAACAGTAGTTGGGAGGTCTTTTTTTTTTTTTTTCTTTTAAAATAGTAACACAACAGGAGTCTTGCCTTCACTACATGCTTTCTCTCCCAGCATTTCCCACTATTTCTGCTTGGTTCCAGTAATGTGAAATGAGGAGGATTTATTTCAACACTGGGAAGATGCCTTTAGTGAAGATTGCAAACGGGTATCCTGCCTATGCCAGATCCCTCTTCCTGTAGCCCACTCAGTGCAACCCTCTTAGATGCTTCTCTGAGACCGAGGGTCCCCAGCTCCAGGAGATTATACAGAGATACAACTTCTTTATGTGATTTGCTGTAAAAAAAGCAAAACAAAACAAAACAAAAGTCACTTGAGGAAAATAACGGGGTAAAACTGTCAGCAGTCCTCTGTGACCACAAAAATATGTAACTGATCTGCCCTCAGGCAGTGGGAATATTCATGATTTTTCCCAGGCATTAAACAGTCCAGATTGCAAATGACTGAGTTAGGCAACCTTGGTCCTAAAGGTGTTGAACATCTTCCTAAGAGACATCAGGGGTGAATCCTGCTTTCTTAAGCACAGGGTTTACTTTAGGTAACCTGAACTACCTGCTGCATCCATGAGGGAGCAGAAGATGGGACACGGAGTGCTCAGGAACCACAATGGCCCCTGGAGATCACAAGAGATGCCCAAGGTCTTGTAAACGTGTCCTACTCCAGAGCTATTCCTATATCTGAGGAAACAAAATCCACCCAGTGCTACCAGTTTGGCTTTTACAGGAAAGCCAGGCTCTTTTTCTCGTTAAATCCCTTCCAGAATAGCTGACAGAGGTGGATTAATGCCTTGCTGACACAGGTCTGGACCATGCATTCAGACACTCCAGCCTGAGAGGGAGTTCCCTCATTTAGGACTTGTAAGGATAGCCTGTATCTTCATAGCGCTCATTAAAGTGTTACAGCTGTAATGAATTCATCTTCATTACACGCCTGGGAGGTAGAGGAGTGCTCTTGTCCCTGTAAAAGGCTGACAGATAAAAGGAGGCAGAGAATCAGAGAGACGCAGACCAGGCGCAGAGCCTGAAAAGTAATTACATGCCTAAACAGCTTTGGGAAAAAGTGTCTAAGTGGCAGATCTGGGGCTTGAACCTCTGTCAGCTCCCTCAGGACCCAATCTTTCTTCTTGTGCCGTGATGCCACGGATCAAAACTCAATTATTTACAGATCCTACAGTGGCAGGTATGCACACACATCCCTGTCCCCCTGAGATGGGAATTGATTTCGATAAGGCTGTGGCTGACCTGAACTGTCATTCGTACTTCTAATCCAGCTCAAATATTTTTTTTTTTCCATGAGGACCAGACAAGATACTGCGCTTTGCACTATTAAAAAAAAAAAGAAAAAGAAAAGAAAAAAAAAAAAAAAGAGTTTTATTTTTTCCTACACTTGTTAATTACGATGCTGGGAAAATGCAGTTTTCTAGTGGAAATTCAATATTTTGAAAGTTTTCTGGCATGGGCAAAATAAGAAAGGACCCAAAATCTCTTGATTTTTCATAACTGAACAGAGAAGTTTACAGTGCTCAGGTAAGCATGAGATTGCACCCCTGTATTCAGGCAGCATAGTGGAGCTCCCAGGGCACAGCTGGTTTGGTTAATAGTGGCAGGTCAAGAATATGAGAGTTTTGAGCTTTGGCATATTTCCAGCTTGAGCTGACATCTTTCAAGTCGTCTGCCCTGGAACTGTGCGAGGTTTGGGTTTTGGTCTATATTTCCAGCACATGCATTATACTCCCTACCCCCTGTCCTGACCTTCCTCTATCATGTGCTCCTACAGGTGATGTTCTTGTGTTTACCTTGAGATAGAGCAATTAATTTTGAAGCTTGTTCAAAACAGAGTTTTGAATTCAAACTCATCTACAGCGATGTAAGTCCAGACAGGTTCAGCATTGAGCTCCAGCACCAATGCAGTCACGGTCCATCCTCATTGATTTTCCTGAAGGGATAATGATGCAAAATCCATTTTTCACTCCTGGCATTAGTTCTGCTCAGTCTCTTTGTGATTATTTTCTCTGTCAGCTCTCTGGGCACAGCAGGGTGAATTGATCTACAAAATATTTGCGGGGATGGTGGAGGATTAAGTATCCCACACAGATAGCTCAACGTAACAGTTGTTACCCGGGACTTTGGAGAGAAAAACAGGGTGGGGAGAGGGAGTTGTTCATTTTCCTTCCACTAAGGTCAACCTTAAATAACTCTCCCACCTCCCTCTGAGGCCGAGACAAGATAATAAGGACAAAAATGTCAGAGCAAAGCACAGGGGCCCCTCTATTTACAGCAAAGGCCAAATCGCTAACGAACAGATCGGAGCTTGCTTTCCAAACACCGATAAGCGGCAACTTTGAATTAACGGCCCCAGTTCCTCTGCTGCTGTAAATCAGTGTGACCCCGACTGCCTGTGGGACTCCCCACGGGAGGGGGGGCTGCTCTCCCCTCCTGGCCCCGCGATCCATGTGCCTGTCTCCAATCCCCTCCCTTCCCAAGCCCCATAACACTAACAAGTCTTATCAGTAGGATTTGCACCTCCTTGTCTAGAAGCCCCTAGGCAAACCTAAGGACTGGTTACCGGTGTGCCTCCAAATCATGAAAGTGGTTTTAAGTGCTCAAAATGATCCACTTAGCCAGGGATAATTAACAGCATCAGAGCTGGGAGCCCCAAAGTGGAAGCAAGGGAGAAAGAGGAAGTTTGTTCCAGAAAATGGGGTTTCCAAACTTCCTGTTGGAACTCAGCAGGAAGCACTGTGTGAGAGTAGCACATTGTGCCTCAGTGTCCTCCTATGGTGTCACTTACAGTCCCCAGTTTTACCATGGGGAAAATCATGGCAGATGTCCATAGTGCACCAACACCTACTGAGAAGAGCAGCAGCATAAAACATAGAAATATCTGACAAGCTCATTTATTTTCAATTTATGAGACCACTTTACAGCAGGGGACAAGTCCAGTCTGAGCAAGCAGAAAACATCTCTTCATTGTTTCTTTATCTCTTACCACCTTGCTGCATAGGCTGGCTATAACACCCATCACTTTCTGCTACATCTGCTGCTCTCTGGTGGCCTGCCCAGTGTGATGGCAAAGGACCAGCTCTTCTCTGTTTTATCAAAGGCTTCTCCATGTTATCCTTGTCTTTGCTTTCCAAATGGTGCCTATTGCCACCTGCCGTGGAAGCCATGGCAGTAGTACCACAAATCTTTACTGCATACAGTTGTGGACAGATGTGGTAACAGTCTTGAAAATAATGTATTCTTGGATTGGTGCTGATCAGGCTTCTTTTTCAGAGCTTCTCAACTCTGTGGAAGTTATTTGCTGCTTTTGCTGTTCATTACTTGTCCTCTAGCAGAGTGTCATTGCCTCTTCTAATGTTTCTCTATCTAAACCAAGGATTACTTTTGGGCCATTAATAGCCACAGATTTCATCTTCTCCTCATTGATAAACAAACCAATTTATTCCGCTGCATCTGCTAATAGCTGTGTCTAGGAACTATTAGCAGCTCTTAGCTTCTCAGAAAGTCCACGTGCAGTAATATTTTATCAGGTTAAAAGGGGCATACATTTTTTTTTTCTTTCTTTTTTATTTTTTTTTCCATCTTTATATTTAACCTTGCATTTGCTCTTCCCAAGATGGATGGAATTTTTACTCTAAAGGTCATTAAATTCTGTCCACTTTGCTTGATGGCTATGCTTCTGTAGAGTTTTGAGGTGGCAGAGGCCAACAGGTCTCAGGCAAGATGCAGAGAAACCAATTTGCAAGGATGGGGATCCCAGAGATGACAGATGTCAGTGGAACAAACCTGGTTGGTTACACTGGTCTTTGGGTTACACCCTCCAATCCATGAATCAACTGTGCTCAAGCAGTGAGATAATGTTTCCAGACTGGAAGAGCCCAGAAAATTGGGAAATCTGAAGTGTGACAGTAGCATCACCCTCAGGCCCCATAGCTGGAGGGAAGATGAGGACAGCTCACATGTCCTGCACCCAGATAACCACCTAGATTAGTTTATAGAAGGAGCTGACAGATTACTTTTATCCTCAAGAGCAGCCCTCTTGCCTGCTTGCACAATGCCTCTTTTGAAGCAAGGGCACCTCTCATTGTGTGGTTCCAGATAAGCCTCACCCTTTGCTATAGCAGCTCCCTCTTCTGTCAAGCCCGTGGTGGCTGCCCCACCTGTCCGCTGGGGCTACCATGTATTGTGTATACCATGCAGGCATCACAGAGCTCAGCTGCAAGCATTCATGTGATTAAGCATAATCAACAGTGCTGGGATCCCCTCTTCCTTCATCTTCAGATGGGAACTGCAAAGGAGCTATCGAAGGGGACAAGGCTAAACCACATCAGCAGTGGTGGCCAGGGTTTTGGGGATGGCAGGTACTAGCTGAGCACTTGTCCACCTCCAATCTTGACCTTTGCTTTCAGTAAAACTTGCACAAACCTGTAATCGTTAACTAGTTCCCCCATAATGGGCTTGTTATTTTTGCCGGACAGGGTTAGAAAATGCAAGACATCTACAATAGTAAAGATTTTATTGTGCTGGCAGCAGACTGTAAAACCTGATTACATGTGACTGGAGATTGCCTAAACCTTGTTCCCACTGGTGCAACTGCCTGGGGGTGAGGGGATGTGAGCAAGGGAGGTGGCTTCAAGTCACGTCCAGACGTGGTTTAGCACGATGGACAGGAGATGGGAGCAACCCACTTCTACTCTTCAGCCAAGTCTGTCCCATGTGGAGTTGAAGAGCAGGATCTGAGCAGGAGTCAGCCAGCCAGCCAAAGTGATGGATGAATCCCATCTCCTCTTCATCACATGAAAAATCACTGTAAATCCCATCCTGGAAGGACTGGACTAAGGTTTTGCTACAGATATGGATTTGCCATTGAGAAATGGGCTCCCCTTTTGCCCCTCTCCCTGAATTCATTGCTGGCATGGGAGCTTTTCTCCTGAGACAAAACTTTCCACAGTTTATATCCATTTTATATCTGTTTATATTACAGCTAGCTTTTTTTTTTTTTTTTTTTAATTATTATTCCAAAGGCCCATTTAAGGTAAAAAAAAATATGGCTTCCAATAAATAATCAAAGTTATCATATTTTGGAAGGGAAAATATTCCTAGAAGGAAATGTCTGCAGAAAAGTTGAACTTGGAGCCAGTGCAGTATCTTTTTTTTTTTTCTTTCTTTTTTCCTATAAATCTTCTGCCTTATTTTTGCAGCCACACTACAGCAAACTGAGAAGGATTTCTAAGCATTCAGGTACCACAAACCCTTCCTCTGCTTGGGCATGCTGTGGAAATGGGCTGAGCTTTTCAAAGCTGTCTTCAGGATTTGGTTGGCTGAGCGTGAGAGGAGCCACAGAGTAACAACTTGACCATCTCAGAACAAAAGACAACAGGTTTGCTGCGTCAATGGGGCAAGCCTTGCCCCTGGGAAAGTGAGAAGCCCAGCAGGGAAGTTACCTCAAAGTGGGAAGACAGTGGACAAAGAAGCCTCCTTGCAAACTCCCACTGTCAGTAACATAAATACAAGTTAAGATGTATTCTGGTAACTTTCAGAAAAAATGCAAGAACCCTAAATGGTAAATCTCAGAGTATGATCAACCTGGGGAACACCCTGCTCCAGAGCCCTTCCAAGGCAACCATTGGGCTAGGGTTTCTTTCTACAGAAAGAGGCCTCACAACATACTGTGGATACATAAAAATGATTGGTGAAGGGATTCACGGGGTAATTTTGCAAATGGTCCCCTTAAATGCTGACTGGTGGCTCAGTGCTCTGAGGGTAACTTGATAACATGTCAGGTTTTATCCTGTGTAGCCACTAATTTGCCATCTTTTCCTAGTAGAGAGAAGGTCTGAGTACTCCAATCTCCCTGAAACTTGAAACCCACTTCATGGATATAGCACGAGGTCATTCAAGTACATCAAGTATCTTTTTTGAGGGGAAGGGAGACAGAGATAGTGTTACACACTGTGCAGATGCTATTAACTGTAGTTGAGCATCACAAGTTGGGTTTATTAGTAAGAGGATGAAAGACCTACATGGCAGGGTACATAATAGATAACCTTCTGTCCCATCCATTTGAGGAGATGAGTCCCCTCCCTTTGTACTCATCAGAGATTTAGCACTTTTCAGTTACCTTTTTGCAGTCACAGTCCTTATAGCAAACATACAATACTTCAAGCTCCAAGACATGACAGAGGTAAATGGGACTTCCTACCTTCTAGATGCTGGTGGAAGTAATTGGGAGGAACTGCTCTGACAATGAAAGAAATGGAGAGTCTGGATCAAATCTCACAGCATTTTGCTGACTCCAGTGAAGTTCCTTCTGATGTATATTCTTTATGGAGAATCTGGTGTGTTCTAGGTTAAGCAGGCAATGGAGTTCAGGCAGCTGGTGTCTGAGTTGAAACATGGTGAAATCAGGAAGAATCACAAATCTCATCTGTTTCAGGCTCTCTGCAAGCTAAGGAAGACACAGCCTGCAAATCTGCTTTGTCTTTTCCTAAACAGCCACTGTCACTAGAGATATGGTCCCTTCCCATAAACCACCTGGGACTTGCATCCATCAGGGTTGCAAGCTTGACAAACCAATGTCCTTGCTCCACACCCTCCTTCGGTGAACTATCAGGAGTCACTGCTAAGCCCTCCTTCACAGTGATGAGTGCTGACCATGCAACTCATACTTGTAACTTAATTTCTGAAGGAAAGGTAAAGTGACTGAGAATTTATGAGGTCACAGCCATAAGGATTTGTTTCCCTGTGAAGGAGCAGACAGAATGGAGATAACTAGCTATCTCCTGGTTTCTGTTAACCACCTCCAATTTCCCCAACAGGATATTGAATTTCAATAGCCCACCACAGCAAGTGCACTCAGAAAATATATCAGTATCACAGGACCAGCTCAAATGAGACAGCTTTAACTTCTATGAATGTGAGAAAACGCAAGCACACTGCAATTGCTCTCACTAAATGTGGAGACTGCTCTGGTTGCACTCAAAAGCAAAGTACCGGATTTCAAATGGTCTGATTTTGGCCCCACACTGAGCTCACACAACCATCCAAAGCCTCCTGCAAAATGCAGATGTTGTCTCCCCCTGCCCAAGCGCAGGACACGTGTCTCACCACCTGCCACGTGGGCAGCCAGCGGGGCTTTGGGTGGCCTTCATGCAGTAATGTGTTTTTCTTTCTCTACCACCTGACAGCAGCATGGTCACACTGACAGCTCGGTCCCATTGCTGCATACTTTCCAAGGTGATATTAATCAAACATATTAACATGTTTGCCTTTAATTTTGCATTTCAGAAACAGCTGTTGGCCGCCTCAATGCCAGCAGTGCCTATTGCCAGCATTAGTGTCATTGTGGCTGTAATAGCGCTATTATCTCTTGCTAAAAGGGTCACTGATTGCTCAGGACTGAGCTTCGGGTAAAGAAAAGCAGGTCAGCTGAAATGAGATGGAAACCGCAAAGTGATGCTTCCCTCTTAACTTGCCTAAAGACCTGTTGATGCTACATTTAGGGAAATTTATGTGCACAAACAGCAAAAATTTTGACTAGAGTGTCACTGAGAAGGTGGGGCTTGTCCTAGCTCCTGTGTCAGTCCTGCTAGTGTAAATCATATAAATATGGGAAAGAGAATGGGGAAATTTCTACCGGTCTTCATCTCTGTCAGCAAACTTCTCTCCGTCTCTTTCTCTCCTCTTTGGGTAAGTCCAGTTGCCTCCTTTTAGTCTTCTAACTGGTTTGTGTAGCTGTTTTCTGAAGTGGATGTAGCTGTTGGTAGCAAGAGCTGGCTTGACAGTCCAGGAAAACGAGCTCTCCTCAGGTCTTTGAGCACAGTGATCTGGTTTGGGATCTGCATAAAGTACAACCACTTTGGCTTCGGCAGAGTGGGATTCTTCTCTGAAGGTGCCAGTTATCTCTGCTCTCCTGGGCAGATATGACACAGAGCTTGGCAAAATGATTTCTGGCACCAGTGCATTTGCTCCAGGGTGTCCAAGACAGATTTTTGCTCTGCAGGCTCTGCTGCTCAGCCTGTGAGGTGTCCTCTGCATACACTGAGTCAGACTAATAAAAGCCTTTGGATTTAAACCCTAAACATTTAAATACCTCCAAGGGTTGAAGGCTGTGCTATGAAAAGCCACTCCATGTATATATTTTGGAGTCTGGTTTGTCTCTTTATGAGAAATCAGCGGGGAGGCTGGTGTGAGCATGTAGATGGAGACGGGCTTCTGGTTATAACTGGTCATTTATTATAACTTTCAAAGCCTGATGCAAAGAATATTCCTTTCCTCTTCAGAAGGCCCATTTGCTTCTGTAGTCTTGTTTTTACATCAAAGGAGCTGAGAGACATAAGATATCTAATGACAGCTTATTCTTCCCTTGCAACCCTCCTTGTGTCTCCTTGGCTTCCTACCTCTAGGCCTCCCCCAGCTTATCATGGCTCTCTGGATCCGATCACTGCCTCTTCTGGCCCTCCTTGTTTTTTCTGGCCCTGGGACCAGCTATGCAGCTGCAAACCAGCACCTCTGCGGCTCCCACTTGGTGGAGGCTCTCTACCTGGTGTGTGGAGAACGTGGCTTCTTCTACTCCCCCAAAGCCCGACGGGATGTTGAGCAGCCTCTAGGTAAGTCAGGTTGACCATGACTACATTCACATGCTATATGATGCAAAAAGCAACCACCTACCTTTGACGGTGATGCAAGGAACGTCCTTGATGGGGAATACCAGGAATATTTTTAACATACCAACAGCATTGTATCACCCATGAAAGGATCTTCAGGCTAAAAAGGCAGGTGGGAGAGCAAGCACAGAAAGGGGATTTATGAGGCAGAAGGAATTGTCACAGAAAGCCCTAATTTTTTTTGCTTCTCTAGGTAGAGAGAGGCTGAAAACAGTGTTATCCCAACATTTGCATGGCAATTACACTGACCTGGGAGTGATCATGAAAAATAAATGTGGCAGGATATCAAGAAGCCTCTTTCTGCACCTCTTCTTGACCCACACTACCCCAATCCTGTTCTGTGACCACATCAAGCATGGTCATAAAAGCCTCCTGCCTTCTGAAGCTGTCTGTTCTTGTGCTCAACTGACTTTTCATGAATGTTTCCTCCTAATATTTAACCTGGACATTTCTAGCCATAAATTAGTCCTCATCTTCTCCGTAGTGGACTAAAGGAAGAGTCTATCATTTCTCCTTCATGGGTGATTTTCAAACCTTTTAAAAACTGCTTCCATATCTTGTTTTAACCTACCATGAGCCAAAAGCCCTCAACAGCACCAGTATTCCTTTTTAGGTCATATATTGTAGCTCTCTGTCTACACAAACTGTTCTGCATTTTGGCCCATACCATTACAGAATGGTGATGGCTGGAGAAGCCCTGCCATCTACAAACAGCGAGCAAACTGGAAGAACAGTACTGTATGGTTTTCACACCATATTCCTGTACAGGGGGTGTTGATTTTTCAAAGCAGCACCACTTCTCCATTGGAACAGTAGTTCTTGCAGGACCACAACTAGTAATTCACCCCAGTCTACCCTTTGTCTTGATTGCGCGACTCTGTCTTCCTGCCTTCCACTAGCATCTTTCCTATTCCTTGATGAACTGCATCCCATCTTTTCAAAGGGTTTCTATAGTTTCCTAAGTAATTTTGAGTACTAATCTTGCCCTTCAGCAGGCTTGCAGCCCCCCACAGCTTTATATTGTCTCCTATTTCACGGTGGTAAATGGATTAGCCAGAGTAAGTTGTGATGCAGCCAGTGTCCATCTTTACCTTATTTTGTACAGCAGATTAAGAGGACAAAAAGCTGACATTCTGCAGCCCCCACAGAAATGCGGTAGGTTAGTTTCCTTGCTTTGCCTTTTGTTTTAGCAGAGCAGCTCTTCTGTAAATCGGTAACACAGGAAACACTTTTATCAGCTCAGAGCTACTCAGCTCCCTGCCACCTGCCCTGCCCCCAGATGAGGCAGCTCATTCCCACCAAGACAGGCATTTCTGATCCAACTCTGGGAGCTACAAGCCTCCAGCAAGATCCAGAAACTCCTGAACTTGTCTCAAACTCCTCAAACATTTTCTTTGGGGAAAGAGCCTGTCCTATGCTTCTTGCATTCACATGTGATACAGCCCAAGCTGCAGCAGAGCTGTGGGCAGAGTGAATGGCTCCTATCAGCAGTTAAAATGCAAGATTGGAAACAGACTTGTAAAAGAGAGGCATAATATTAAAAAGCACGACTTCTCTGCTCTCTGTTTGCTGCTAATCTCCTCCCTGAGCTGTCACTTAGGAATGGTGTGGGGTGCAGCGTCCCATGCTGAGAACCACTGGAAATGCTGCCTCTCCTCAGCATTGTGATCACTAAGAGGTGCAGGTGTGGGAACATTGGAGGTGGAAGCATTGTGTAAGGACCACAGCCCTTCTTATGGCTGGGAAGTCCAACTCTTTTCCAGCTACCACAGGTTCTCCCAAGGTAGAGACCTCTATCACTTGCTACATCCATTCACCACTAGACATGTCAACCAACTTTCATAAAAGCTGCTCTTAGCAGTGAAAGGAAAAGGGAAATCTAGAAGTATACAGCAACACAACCTGATTTCATTCAGCTAAGTGCAACAGCAAACTGTGCAAGTTCTCAAACAGGTGCGATGAGGTAGTCCAGCAAGTTTTGTGGATGCTCTTAGTATCTAGATGAGGCTACAACCTGTAATGCACCAGCCATAATGCAAGAGTGTTGTTTCTCCTGGAGATAGGTATCTGCAGTTCTTCACAGCTTCAGGTCCCCTATAACCCAGCAAACACACTCTCTCCTCCACCTTCTGAGCCACTAATGGAGATTACCAATAGGTGGAGAAGAGACTCCTGCCAAGTCCCAATCATTTTAACTCTCCCATTTCAAGAGAGAACAATACTTACCTCCCCTAACTATGGTACAGCTCTCCTACCACTCCTCTTCCTAACACATATTGGTTTCACCTGCATATGTGACTGCCCTGTGAAATAGTCTCAGTGGTCTGTGGGAGGTGAAGCAAAGTAACATCACAGAGGGCAAGCAGAGAGTTGGCTGTGATTTACTTTGAAATTCAAGGCATGCTTCTAGTTCCTTATTTGTCTGAGGATCTTTTCCTGAGGACCATGATGGAAATGAGTTGAGTTCCTTAAATGTTGTATGGAGAATTTCATCAGAGCCAACCTGTCTGAAAAATCTGAGGATTTTCTACCTCTTTTTCTAGGATTACTGCCTGAGCCACTACCTCTTTGTCACACGAGTTTGTTGTGTTTGCATTCTACTAGCATCTGGCTCAAAGGATGAAAACAAATAGATTAAAAAACATCAACTATCTATTTCCTCTTCTACTTAATATTGGGCTAAATCTTTTATAAGTTTTCCTCTTAGCTAACTAGCATAATGGTTTCTTGTTACTCATGTGACCTATTCATTGTATCACACTTCAGGTGCTGAGGGATTTTGCATCCTGTGCTATGCTTTTCTGCTGCCCTAGAAACCACATTTTAGTCTTGCTTTCCAGGCACTTTCTTTTGGTTGTTAGTGTCTCTTTTCTTCCTATAGAAAAATACCACTATTTTATTTATCATTTTCTGTATTTTCATTGGGCATTTAGAACTTGAACAGCTCTGCTCACATTTTCAAGCTCATCACTTTGAGCAAACTATCATCTTATTTACAAGCTGCTCATCCCAGGGAACACACTGGGTTTATCCTTCTCTCCACATGCCTCCCCCAGTAAAGACCCTGTATCCCTTTGTCCACTCCACGTAGCTTCCCTGTAAACCAGGGGGTTATCTGGGTAGAGTGTAAGGTGGAATAATGCAAAGATGATAATAGATATTCAAAAGTTTATTTAGAGGGAAAAACTCACCAAGATGGATGTCTTCAGTCTGCTGGGAAACACCAAAGAAAACTCCACCAAGGAGCAATCCCCAAGAGATGCTGCCTTAGTGGTGGCCAGCCCTTAAATGAGGTTTAGAGGAGTTGTAGTCAAGCTCCACCCCTTCAGGGAGCACGGCTAAATTACTCTCACCTGTGCTCCCACAGCTGACCCAACACTTGCCTCAGCTGCTTAATCAGAGATTCAGGCTGTGATTACCAATTTCCCATACAGTAGAGGGAACTTGGTGTCTGAAGTGCTCTGAGAGCATCAGCTTTGGGAAATCTTTGCGAGTGCTCCTCATTTCCCAAGCAGCTCTTGTCTTATACAGCTGATATCTGAAAAAGGGGCTCTACCTGGGGCACAACAGCTAGGGCTGGTGTAGGATGAACCATGACTTACCTCCTTTTCCCTTGGCAGTGAGCAATCCCCTGCGTGGTGAGGCAGGAGTGCTGCCCTTCCAGCAGGAGGAATACGAGAAGGTCAAGCGAGGGATTGTTGAGCAATGCTGCCATAACACGTGTTCCCTCTACCAACTGGAGAACTACTGCAACTAGCCAAGAGGCCAGCGGTGGGCACAGATATGCACTTACTCTATCGCACCTTCAAAGCGTTTGAATAAACCTTGTTGATCTACTGGAAGACTTATGCCATTTAATGTGTCCATGGTTTGTGTGTTCATTGTGTCTGTGTACATTTCTTGGGGAAGGGACGTGACTGTTTGCTTTAGGGACAAGCTGGCTGTGCTCAGAGGAGGCAGTTTTAAATGGTCCTGGAGCCACCCATCTCTTAACACTCAAAGTAGCTTTGAGGGAGGAAAGCAGGTTGCACAGCCAGAGGGGACCCACAGAGCATCCTCTACCCTTGGTGCCTAATGGATGAGGCGAAAGAAGAGGAAAGCATTGCGAGAGACTTCTCTTTCTAGGGAAATGTTACTGGGCAACACATGTGAAAACATGCTGCAGTTCACAACCTAAATATAGAGAAGTGGCCAGGAGACAGAACTTCCTCAGTTGTGTAATGAGATCAGTCCTGATTAAGCAAAGAATTAAGTCACCTATTAACTGTAACAAGAAGAATCGTGGCCAAATGCCATATATAAAGTATGTCCGTTTCTCCCTTTTGTTCATCAGAGGCCCAGGCAGAGTTCTTACTTTGGGACGTGCCTGCTATCCACAAGTATTTGACAAATCAGATGCAGAAAGCAGATTTTGACCAAAAAGAGTTTCGTTGAGCTGTCTGCCACCGGTGCAACATCCATCACTGTTGATGCTCGGGGCTGTGCTTTGAGTGCATCAGTCCTGGATCAGATGCTTGCCCTCCGTGACTGCCTTCTGCTTTCCCTTGCTGCCAACAAACACTTCACACCGCAAATTTCCTCTCTTGTTTAACTAGATATTTGCAGAAGCCTTGAAATTTGTCAGAAACAAAGCACCACCAGGCTCTCAGACAGGCAGGATTATTAAGAGGCTGATGCATGCTGCTTCAAATTCCTCTCCTGTTTTTGCACCTGCAGTCTCAACTTTTTGCACATCTACCCCAAAGAAAAGTCACTCTGAGCTCATAGGCAGAGAAGCGGTTCTGTAGTTGGGCCCACTTTCAGGGTCTGGAGGGTAAGCAGATCTAGCACTTGCTGTAGATCATGAGGAATCGCTCCCCTTCACAGCTGAAAACCCAAGACTTGGTGGAGACACTGGGATTTGTCCTGCATCATGTGGAACCAAGATCCTGGACTAAGTAGCCAGGGTCTGTAGAAAGTAAATAAGCAGAGAGGCTCTTGAGATGAGACTGAGACTTGCTACTGCAAATCTGAGATTTCCATCTCTAACCCCTGACAAAACTGTACAGGTCTAAATGATTGTAAAAGATGGGAGTAAGAAAAATTGAAGAGAAAGAGGTGGTGTAGGAGATGATATTACCTGCTATATTTATATCAGCATGTGCCCAAATGCTGCACTATGGGGATGGAAACAGCAGCAAAGTCCATGGAGATACCACTGCATTTCCTGTGGTGCTGAATGGGTCATGCTTTCTTCCTGCAGCAGACTTTCCACACACCCATCCCACTGTCTTCCAACACCATAAATTTGTAATGAAAGCATTTGGTCTCTGCATGATTGAAGAGAAGATCAGTCTGTGGATGGAAGATTTTTCAAAACTGTATTTACTGAATAACCCAGCAGCTTTTGTTGGAAAGCATGCACCACTTCCACCCCAATTCACGTTTTCAAGAGCTCCACATATTCTGCTGTGATCCTTGCAGCCAGTCAGTGGGGATAAAAGGGAGGTTGCATGAACATGTCTACAGTGCCAGCTGGGTCTGTGTAATTTCCTGGCTGAGACAAGGAAAGGGTCTTTTCTTTCTACCAAGACTTTGAATTGCAGATGGTATCCATCTTTGCAGGAGGTTCAGATCCCAGAGCCTGGAGTCTCCAGCTGTCTGTAGACACAGTGCTTGGAAACTCAGAGCCCTACACTGGCTTTGGACAAAGGCGAAGCCAAGTAAGAGTCGTTAAATCCTAGAGGGTTTAGTGAAATATTTGTCTCAACATATTGGTAACAAATAGAGAAACATCTAGGATGAGTTGTCCTATTTTAGTAGTTTTGGAGTCCCAGACCATAGCATGGGAATGCGCCCAGCATACCTATAAAACACAGGTAAGAAAGTCAAAGCACACATTTGCCAAATGGTTCTGCTAAGCCAAAACCATCTCCCATTGGAAAGAAGTTGCAAAAAGACAAGCTTTGAAGGCTGCTGCTACAGCCTAGGGAGCAATGCTCCAGCTAGGACAGCTGGTCAGAGATGCCCAGTTTGTTCCCTGCCCTCTACTATTGTTTGGTTTGCTTGCTTGTTTGTTTGCTTTTCTTCTGAATGCTCTCAATTAGGACTTGTTGGGAAATTGCAAATGCCACATTTTTAAGCTGGAAAATGTTGATTCATCAACATCAGCACTTCCTGCAGGACTGGACCAGTTTTAGCAAGGCTGGATTAAACAGGAGGAAGGGTAGTTTGGACACTGTACAGGTCTGTGGGAGATGCAGGTACCCACCCTGCTGGTATCACAGAGGGGATTTCATCCTCCATGTGCCATTGGTAAGATCATGCACTAAATCACTGGGATTTGTGCATCCTGGGAGAAGGCAGCAGGTCCCTTATTCCCTTCATCCCCAAAGTAAGAACCATCCTGTGTAAAACATATGGTGGGAGGTGGAGAAGAAAACACTGCATCAATTTAAAAGCTATAGAAAATCTCAAATAATAATAATAATAATAAATCCCTTCTGTAGACACTTTGCTTTTCCAGAACTGAAAATAACATAAAGGGCTTGGACAGGGCCAGCTCTTTGCTTTTTAAGAGCAATAGTGGGGTAAGAGCCAAAGGAGAACAAAGGTGTTTTTTCCCCTCTTTCTGCCACAATGGAGAAGGAAGCCTGAAGGCAACCCTAGGCGATGTTCTGCACTGGAGCACATAGCTTTGAAAACATGATATTGTTGGGTGGCTTGGGCTGCTGTACAGCCCTTCAACCCCAAACCAGAGGATGGGCAGCACTGTGAAGTACCCTTCCTTGAGGCATTTCTTTATAAACCCTCTGTGCCAGCAGATGTGCTGTGGAGAAGCCAGATCTCTCGAATTCCTGAAGGAGAAGTGACTCAGGGACAGGGAATGCCGCTTCCATTGACCTCCCTCCCTGCTCCTCCTCCCACTGGGGCTTTGCATTGTGATCTTTGGGAAGTGAATGCATCCAAGCCCTGTTTTGTTCTGACTCAGCAGTTGCTTTGAAGTGATTTTTTTGTTTTATTTTTTGCGGTAGCGGTGGGGCATCATGCCCAGCTAAAATATCTTGGCTCTGCTGTTCCTTGCAACAAACTTCCAAAGGTCTCATGCTAGCGGTGAAGGGCAATTTGAAGAGAATGCAAATAAAGGCTTCGCTTCATTCATGCTGGTTGAATAGAGAACTGAAAGCTGAGCCACAGAGAGGATTGCAAGACAAATTCTTCAGGCTGTGGAGCTGTTAACGCTGCCCAGAAAAAGAAAGAACCAAAGTTGCCCCTGTTTCCTGAACACTTCCTGACACGGGCTCTGGTTTTGAGGAAAAGGGAGAGATTCCTGCTGGAATGGCAATGGATCCAGGCCCGAGCAAAGCTGCTCGGGAGATGTGAGGAGATGCTCAGTGGCTGGATGACAGCGTGTGGTCACCAACAGCATCCTTGGGGCGGCTGGTTAGGCTACACTGCCATAGTTTGCCTGGAGAAGAGAAGGTTGCCGCTTTCCTCGAGCTAATCTAACTGTATTATTTCCTTTTCTGGGGTAGAAGAGTGCTCTCTTTTACTCCCCAAACTCACAGATTCATTTTATATAAGAAATCACCAGACTATACTAACATTCTCTCTGATTTAGACCAACCTTGCCAAGGACACCTATTCTCAACACAACATAGCTGCTCTTCCTTCTCCTTTCACCTTGGGCAGGAAGAAAGCTTCAGGTCACGCTATAAGTTGATCTGGGAAGTCGCTGCCAGCTCATTGTCACTGGGTGAATGATCTTGAGGTAAGGCAGCCAGCTTTTTTGGAGCCTGATGCCAGGGTGGGTCCTGCATCCCTGCAGACCTGTTGGGCAGTGTGGGTGGGAGCAAAGCCAGGACAATAACAGGAAGCTAAGCCAGCCCATAGGAGTGCACGAGGAAATGATCCGAGCCTTCATCCTTTCCTTCCATCCCCAAGCCATTTCAGGGATGTGGACAAACATTTTGGGCTGCACAGAGCTCCTTTCTTTTCCTGAAAGAGTTGGCTAAAATATAACTTTAAAAAAAAAAAAAAACAAAAAAAAACAAACCCTTATTGGTATGCCCAGTAAATATCAGGATTTCCAGGATGCACATGGTTGCTCTTGCTAAAATTCCCCACTAAATGTTTTTCCATTTTGGAAGAAAATGGATAATGGAAATGAGTTTGGCTTTTGATTTCCAGGTTGTTGTTATTTGGTCTCTTTAATGGTTGGTTTTGTTTTGTTTTTTTTTTTTTTCACAGGGGGAGGATATTTTTTTTACAGAACTGCCAATTTCTAGAATGTAACTCTTTCTTTTTTCTGTCAGAAAACAGCACAGCTTCCTCTTTTCTAATCAGAAAGCGGAAAATCAAATAGAAATGACACCACCCGCCTCTTGTTGACGATAAACCATCCTGTGGAGGTTCCAATGGAAACATTTCTAAACTTGTTATTCTTTTTTTCCCCACTACACCAGAAAACTTGTTCTCATCACCGGAAGCTGCAGATGTGCTGCACACCCAACCTTCTGGCTTTTCCTACCTGGCATGTGGGTGTTGCAGGAGATTGTTGCAAATTATCCCCAGTAAATGTTCTCTTGGCTCCTGTTGATTTTGGTGGTGAGTGAAAACACAGTGAAGCAGCTCAAGTTCTCATCTCCTCCTAGTGAAGTCACATATGGTGCACAAACTGCAGTTAAATTGGGGTTTTTTGGTCATTTTCTATGTGCCTGCAAGCTAAGAGTGGCCATGCTTTTCCAAATGCTGACACTTCGCCTTGAAATAATGAGTTTCAGACCCTAAAAGAAGAAAGAAAGAAAAAAAAAAAGTGGGAAGTTCTCCTCCAGCAGCTCTTCTGCATCTGTGAGACTGCTGACCTCACTCTGGGGACACTGAGTGACACTGAGCACTGATGCCATCCTAATCTTCTCTTATGCTTTTAGCTGCAGGCCCCCCAGTGTCATTTTTGAGATGCTTTCCCTTAGCCCTCACCCTGTGCAGAGGTGCTTGAGGTTGTTGCTCTGGCTGTGCATTCCATTCAAGAACAAAGGACCAGGAGCAACTTTCTAGTTATTCACATTGGCCCTTGCTATCAATCACTGCACCTTCTCCAGCTCCAAAATTGCTATTTGCATCCTAGCTTCTTCCTAATGCAGCTTTGGTCTTGGGAGCCTTACCCAAGGAATTTGTCCCTCCTGTTGGACTTTGCAGTCCTCATGATCTGGAAAAGATCCTGAGGTTTCACATATCTGTCCAGAGCACAGCAATTACCCATGGCTCTGTCACCAAAATAGGGCACCACAAAAATGCTGGGAATCTGCTAAAGCCGGATCCCTGCCATGGCTTCCCTTCCCCCTGCAGTCCTCTAGGCTGCCAGGGAACAGAGCATAGGAAGGCTCTCATCTGGATCCTGCACCTCTGCCTGCAGATGTATGAGACATGGCAAGTTGGCATGGAGCATAGCAAACAGCACCATGGACACCCTAAAATGCTGGAGGGAGAGAGTAAATCCAGATAACGCAAGGTCAGAGAAAATCCTGCTGGAGCTCAGCATGTCATCTTGGAACAATGATTTGCATCAAAGCCATGGAGTAGAGAAGCAAGGAGACAGCTGGAGTGCTGCAAGCACATCACCCATCAATCCCAGTGGTGATGCTGGCCAAGACATGGAACGGCTGACTAGCAGTCCTTGCAGGCATCTTGAACAATGATGAGATGGTTTGCTGCTGTTCCTGCTCTGATTTTCGTTTAAAGGTAGTATTTCTCCAGTGGTGAGTCATGTTCCTGAAACCTCAGGCTCTTGAAGAAGTCCAACACGTGGGCATCTGACTTGGGACAGCATGAGTGCCTGTGCCTTTCCCAGCCCCTTACCCATTTCCCATGGTTGCAGTGAAAGATTTCTGGTGAAGAAGGAGAAGCTGCAGGAAGCTCCTTAAAATAAAAACTGCATTTCATGTCAATTTTCCACTATGGAGGGGCTGTGACTTCTCACTGTTTGCTATGATATCAGGTAACTCAACTTCCTCACTATCTAGAGAGTGAAAATGCTGGCAGGGAGGAAATTCAACATTAGAAGCAAAAGCTGTCATCTCTGCTACAACATAAAACCATAACATCCGGATTTTTGTGAAACACCAAGAGAGGACATCCTGAAGCTGAGGTGCTCCCTTTGGTGCATTATCCAATGGACACATCCCAGCACACTAACTGCAGGTTCAGCTGGGCCGAGAAACCATCTTTAAGGAAATTTTCTCTTGGGGTGTAGCACATGCCTATGGAGTGCTTTGGACTGGTTAGGTATGCATTTTTGAGCCACTAATACTTTTTGGAGGGTGCTTAGGGTTAGGTTCATAATAACCAAGCATCCATCCCCAAAGAAAAACCTTCCATCTCACCCTGTCTCTGAAGAACTTCCAGAGTCTAGTTGTATACCCTGAATGGAAATATTGCATTTCAAGCAAAGCTGGGATACCTCCCCACATCTCATTACTGCTGGGCCAGTGCCCACACAAAGCAGCAGAGTCCTGGGACTTTGGGAAGTCAACCACCAGCCCATCTTGCTGTACCACCTGCTTTTTTTTTTTCTCTCTCTCTCTCTCCATTATGTAGGTATTTGGGATTATACACCTTGCATTTGGAAACCATAACAGGGAACTTTGGTTCAGGCCAAGAATGGATCAGATGCTGTTGGCCCTTTCCACCCCACTGTCAAGGACAACAGCATTTATGTCCCACAGGTGGCACCTACCCTGGAAATCTGGGCTCTCTCCCCACGTCTATTTAGTGCGAATGTGTGATTACGAAATAGTATTTTAGCCAGCAGAGGGAGCACTCAGTGTTTCAGAGCAGGACAGTTCGGGAAGCCCAGGGAAAACATCTGAAACAGTTATCAGGGCGATAGGAGCTGAAATAAAGGTTGTGTCTGGATTTGGGCTAGGGATGCTCCGCTACAGGATAACGGGGCACAGACCTGCTGGGAAACCCTCTGGAGATCTCAGGTATGTGGATGAGCATCCCCCAGGTGAAATCCGCCCTATTAATTTGGGTCTGCATTTGGGCTCTTACCAGATGCCCACCTGCCAAGTATTTAAGGCAGAGCTGCATTCAAATTTAGGACAAATAGAGTGACACACAGCTAATTTGACTTTAGTGAATTTAAAGACTTAGCTGACAGGATCTGTAACAGTCTCCCAGCTTAGGAAAAGAGTCTCAGTTATTCTCCAGTGAAGTGCCTCAGCAGTGAAGGGATGTCTCTGTTCACATATGGTAATAGAAATATAATTAGTTACCCAAATGCACATCAGCCCCATACTCTCCTAACCAGTCAGATCCCCCAGGTGCTTAAATGAAATCTCCTCAAGCAAAAACAGGTAATTTGGAAACTTGTCTCCGTGCAGATCAGTGACTAGAGAGCCACGTAACAAAACCAGGTATCTGTGGGATTGAGCTAGGGCAAGCCCACGAGGGGATGCTGATGTGGATCAGATAAATATGTCACAAAAGCACTGGAAAAGCAAAGCCCTGAGAGCAGGGGAAGATCTCATCACTCTGTGTCTGGGGGCATTTCCTGCAGACACTGTGCATGTTCCAGTTAAATGAGCACAGCCTTGAGCAGATTAACACCACTTGCAAAGCCTGATAAAAAACAATGAGCCACATGCTCAATGCAAAGTACATCAAGGATGAAAGGGAACTGGGAAAGAAGCAGAAAGGAGCAGCAGGGATGACCTCACCTGCCTGAAACCTACCTTGCTGCCAGGGAGTAAGGCATCTCACAGCAATGTGATTAAAAACAACAAGACTAGGAGAGATGTTACTCCAGAGGAAACAGATGTGAGAAAGCTCCTTGTAGTGCACAGCAGCCAAATGCATGATGGGAGCCAGAAACCAAAGTCAGACCCACTGCAATAGAAAGGCTTTTCAATGAGCAGGAGACACCTACCAGTGGGATGGTTCAGCTGTTGACACAGGAGACTTGCATTGCTTACATGGAGCCTTTTAAATGGGAGCTGATTGCTCACAACAGCATTAGATGCTTGTTCTGGTGGCAGCTGTGGGAAATTCTGTGGCCTTTTCATCACTGAAATCACTCCTACTGTTACCTATGCTCACTGTCAGCAGAAGATACTTTCTGCTTCACACAGCTACATCAAGTGCTGATCCCTGCTCCTGTCTTTTAGATGGTAATATCTTGACCGAATGATGCCTGGCATTTCCAGCTTGTAGTCACTAAACATAAGATCTAAGAGGAGAAATTGTGATCACTTGTGGCATGGATAATTCCAAAACACATGACAGCTTCATTTACAGCAAGCTGGGAATGGCAAGTGCCAACACCTGCAGGCTGGGCATTGAGCACATAATGGCTCGGTGGGGCAGGAGATCTCCATGATCTCCAGATCTCCATGGTAGTGGCAGCTCTGAGGTGACACCTCTCCCTTGGCAATAATGCTGTGTCTCTGTAACAAAGCCTGCCTTGCAAGTCTTGCTTGGTCTGTATCTGATGGCTAAAGAACCTCTTCCTCTGATAGCCCAGTGGAGATGTGGTATCAGGGCTTGTGCTATGGTTGTGCTCGCACTAATGGAGTTCCTGCAGTAAACCTCATTGCAGCAGCTGACTTCTGCCCAGTGTTGCCATCTCCTGCCTCCTTCCCTGGGACAGCCAGGTTTGGGCTCTCTCCTTCCTGTGAACTGCAGAAAAGCCAGAACAAATCCTTCAAAGCAATTGCTGAAGATCAAGGTTTCTGCTTTTAGCTGTTTCCACTCCTGAGACCAGAAGCTGACAGAATAACACCCAGAAAATCTTAGTTTTAGAATCACTTCATTTAAAAACCAAGCACCAACATCTCAAGCCAGTTGTTTAGATTAAATAAAATCTGTCCCACGTATTCCACCTCCTTTCCGTGGGGGATTACTCCCTATCTGAGTGTGGAAGAGCATCTCAAAAGTGGGAGAAAAGGCTTTGAGTGACTCATCTTCTACTCTGTATACCCCAACGGTGCTGCTGCTTTCAAGTGGGTCTCCGAGGCAGCAAGGGGTGGGAGAAAGCAGCTGTAAAATGGGCATCATACACCAGAGACAGGTCTGTGCCCCTAATTGTATTGGTGCGGGGGGGACCCCTGGGAACACTGCCCTCCTCAGCACAGGCATGGTTTGGGGCAGGACCTGGGATAGGGTCTCAGCAGGATTTGGGATGGGAGCTCTTGAAACACTCTGGTGATTCAGGCAAATCATCGCCTAATGATGACACATCTGTAAGTCAGTTTCTCTAAAAGTCCCTTGTAGGGGATGCCTGCTATCCGTTGCTAGATTTTTCTCTCTTTCCTTATATAACACGCAAAGACAATGGAATTCAATCTATCTCTTTTTTTTTTTTCTTTCCTTTTGATTAGATTAGTGCAGAAGAGGTTGTTCCAGTCTGGCACCTCTTGCAGTTACTGTGATTGTTTTGACTATAAAACACCCGTGTGATCCGTACATGCTTGAAATGGTTGCTTTTAATGAAAACTAAAAATAATAATACGAAAAATCTTAAAAAATTCCAAACAATTCACTTCCAGGCCAAAAAAATAAAAAATCTTCTCATTCGCCAAGGTCTACCTGCTGGATTTGGAAAGCACAGCACAAAACCCACCTGGAAGAAATCAAATGAGAGGCAGGTTTGCAATGGGGATGCAATTGCCGTGAATATAATCACAGAAGCACATAATCTTGGAGGTTGGATGGGATCTCTGGAGATCACCTAGTCCACTTGCTAATCATTAATCACGTTCATGTATTCACAGTCCCACAGAGGCTCAGTGCAGTCTCTTCTCATAGCTGGGATGCCCTAATCTGGGGTCTGCAAGAGGCAACTGATTTCCACTGATCTTTGTATTGTCTCACCAAAAGTTTTTTTGTACAAGTGTTTTAACTATTTTCCAGCTAACAGTGCCAGGAGGTCTGGGGACCTTCCTCCTCCATCCTGGCCATGTATATATCTCTGTTCCTGACACTGCTTTTGGTGAGGGATGGATGAACCTCCCTGGGACGGATGAACTTCATAAAGATGAATGGATGAATCACCCTCAGCTCTAATGGTTTGAGGCATTAAGTGGTTCTTTGTGGGGCTGAGCAACATTTAGACCTCCAGCCACTTCCCTGCAGCTCTGCAGGGGCATGCCAGTAAGAGGATGGGCTGAGGGCTGCCTACACTTTAAATGTGAGGTGTGAAATGTCCAGGGACCCTCCGGTCACTCCCAGTGTGAGCTCACCCCTCCATCCCTTTGAGGGAAACCGGTTGACCTTCTCACCCTTTACTGTGCACGTTTCTCTAACCAGAAATTATCACTGAGCTACTGATTGCGTTCCATGAAGCTGAAGACATCACAGAGCCTCCCAGGAGCCAATGGAGGAGGACACCTTGGTCCCACCATCACTCCAGCAAGCTGCAGCAATCAGGCTGCCTGTCCACTCCCCAAGAAAACACATTTATTTTCTTGCAGCCCACAGTGCTGCCAGGATGGTTCAGGTTGGAAAAGGGCCACCACGGTCAGGAGAAGACCAACAGTTGCCAGGCAGAGGACCGGCTCCTTTGCCAACACCTGCCTTTTGCAAGCAACACTTTTTCCAACAGAACCCTGTAAAATATTTTTTAATGAAGAACCGATAGGAAATTTTGTGGGGGAGAAAAAAGCCTAAACTTTTCTGGAAGTCTTCTTAGTCATTGCCTTTTTCCATTTGTAAAACTTTCCAGATTAAAGCCTCACACCCCACTTTTTTTTTTTTTTTTTTTTCAGCTAAAACCAGCTTTGATTAAATACAAAAGCAATACAGCTGCTCAGCTCCTTGGGCTGCTGAGCTGGAGCAGAGGACCTGGCTCCCCATGGTGCTGCTGCATCTCATGGGCTTTTCCAGAAGAGATCCTGGTGGCTGGAAGCCCAGCAGGATGTGGGGTGGCTTGCAGCGTGAGCTCCATATATGCACATGTAGAGCACACAGGGGAAGGCTTGTGGGGAAGGGGGGGGGGGGGGTCTCCTTCAGACGTAGACATATCTTGCACTGCAGTTTTCTTTAAACTGTGGGGAAGTTGGATTAGGTGAGGAATTCCACAATTTCTTAGCTTTTCAAATAACATGTCTGCGATATCACTCAGCCTGACCTGTGCTCCCACCTGCCTCGGGAGCTCAATTAACCCTTTGCCCATTGATTTCAGGGCTTCGTGGAGGGCTGGGAACACACTGGCCACACACACACTCAGGCTGCCGGCACACGGGATTAGCACCTCTGATGCTGACAGCAAGCAAAGTCCACCCTGTTCAGAGTCTGCCCTCCATAAACATACACAGGGAATGGAAATCTCTTTAGACCTTCCCCAGCTCTCTCTTGGGCTTATGCCCCATAGCAGGTATGGAGATGTTCAGGATTGTGCCTGTGCTTCCCATCACTGTGTCATTCCTCTTAGGATCTTCCAGATGCTGAAGCACACCAGGATCGGTGTATCCCAGTCGGAGTTGTCTTCAGCTGATGAAGAGATGTGGAGACAGCAAGTGAGTCACCCCGAGTGGCATCACTGAAATGGGGACAGAAATAGGGGTAGCATTTGAGTCACCTGCCATTTGGCTCTACCTACTTAGCCAAGAACTCTCTACCCCCTCAGCACAAAAATACATGCGTGCACACACGTGCTATGTGAGCCCACTATGTGCTCTTTTTAAAATCTATATGTATATTTTTGTGGGGGTTACTTGCCTAGTAATTAGCAATTAGCTTAGGGTAGGCACCCTATAAAGTCTCCTGCTCCAGGAGCACTGGGACATCTACAAATCCCTTGCATTTCTGTCCACAGACCTTTCCTCCATGCTGGAATGCAACCAGCACCATGAAAAAGCTTTCCCTATCACACAGGATCACACCATACCTATTTGTACCATGATACTACCTGGAGATCCCAACCCCATCTACAGACCACTCCTTGAAGCTCAAATGGCCAGCAGGAGACCGTAGAGGTGAGGCTTTTGAGTATGCGTGGTACCAATGGTTATCATGTCCCAGAAGCTCTCCCCAGACCATCCCTACACATTTCTGACCTTTAGGGGGTGCACTGCAGTCCCTCACTCCTCTGTCCTGAGGTGAACATCCCCTGCTAGGTGGGGATGGTGACACCACCACCACCTTTCCCTCTGCCCTAAGCCCACCCTGCCTGGGAACTGGCTCAACACAGCATCCTCTGCTCCGCCGGCGCCGTGCTGCTCTATCGCCACATTTCTCAGCGGTAGAGTATAAGTATAAACATTTCCAGGGAAGTGCACTTAGTGTAAATTTGTTTGCCAAGAGCTGTTGCCTCCCCTCCTGGGTTATGACTGTGAACATTTTGGTTGAGCCAGAAAACAAATCACCTACCCCATTCAGTGCACATCTTCTGCTTCCCTGTGAGGGTGCCTGTCACCCCTGGCATGGGCAATATGTTTTGGGACATGTGTCTCCATGTTACCTGTAATGGGAACCCTACTGCAAAGTCCCATGTGACTGCTTCCAGCTGTAGGTATCAGTAGGCTCAGTTCCAGCAAGGTCGGTCCCAGCCCCTAAGGAAGCAAGGCAAAAGGGAAAAGATGTATTCTCACACCTAACTGATGGATGAGGATGCAAAACACAGGGAAAATAAGTGACTTGCCCATACCTGTGGCAGAGGAATGCTGTTCATGGGTTATGTGAAACATGCACAACCTCCTTGCTCCTTTTCCCTGTATGCACAGCCACCTGCCCATGGGATCATGGTCCCATGCCCTTCCTTCTTCTGGGATCTTCACTGCATCTGCAATCCATTTCTCCCATCACAAAGCCCCTTGGCCTGAAAGAGTGATGGGGCAACCCTAGTTGGGGAAGGCAAGCAGAGGTGGTCATGGGGATCCCCAATATGGGAAGCCCTGGCCCTGAGAACCTCCCAACCCAATGCTCTGCCCCAAGACAATGCGAGCTGCAAACAAAGACCCACACTGAGGCACAGCAGCAATGTGAGGGGAAAAAAAAGGAAAAAAAAAAAAAAAAAAAAAAAAAGAGAGAGGAAGAAATGCCTGAAAGATACATAGCTGGGATTCCTGAACCCCTCAGAGGTATTCGGGCTTAGCCAACAGGCTGGGTTTTTTTTTTTTCAAGGTCATTAATTACACAACAGAGATGTAACTGCATCACTCCACCTCTCCACACTCAATAAGGGCCCCACATATATTCCCTACGATGCATCACTCTCTGAGAAGTAAAGGGGAGCTGCAAGTATGCACCTTTAAAGCACATCCGAAATTCATGAGCTGAACTGGTTGGGAGGGAAGGAGGTGGTGGCAGAGCTGGAAGGCTTCAGAGGGGCAAGGAGAAGATCTAAGGACCCATACCAAAGCACAGTCAGTGCATGGACAGCATAGGGACTTGCTCCAGAATAATTCCCTGTATTTGCACAATGTTGTGAAGAGCCAGTCTCATCTCCTGGAGCTTGGAAGAACCAGTTGTGCCTGCTGGAGCTCTCATTGGTTCTTCAAGGAGCTTGTACTTCTTCCTCCGTATGACATTCTTGTGAGCCTTTCCATGGAAATGTTTTCTTAAAAAAAAAAAGGGGGGGGGGGGGGGGAGGGGGGGGGAGCAGGAAATTGTGATGTGCTTAGCTGTGCTTAGCAGGCACAGACCCACAGACCCATTCTCCTTCTGCTACTGTATTTGTTGAACATTTTTGACATGAATAATCAGACAAAACTTGGAGCTTTCCAGGCTCCCTCTGCTAAAAAACCAAAACAACCAACAAGAAAACAGAGGAGGGGGGAAGCATTCTTCCTTGTCTACCCTATCCCACCCTTCTCAGAAATCCCTTTTAGGTGCCCACTCTGGCAGATAACCAAGAGATGCTTTCCCTTCCACAGAAGGTGGGGAGAGAGAGATGTGTCTCCTCTCTCCCTGGGATGACCTGACCCTCTAGTGCACCCAGCCCTCAGCCTCCTAGCTTTGGACATGCTACACACAGTGCCTTGAGTTTTAAAAGATGCTACAGAAATACCAAGTCTGTCCACTCTGAAGAAATGCAAGTTTGTCCTCCATATAAACAGGGGTGGAAACACCTATGCCTTTAACTGCTGTCACAAATTCTTCTGGCACAATGCAATAATATACCTCTGAAGAACTTCAGTTCTGCAGTGTTCAGCAGCATCCAGGTCCTTAGGGTGCATCTACTAGCAACCCTCGAGTACAACGAGTGCCCCAAGGCATCAGCAGAACAGGGCAGGATTTGCTCCAAGAGTCTCTTTTCCCCCTGAACATGCCAAAAAGATGAGCCTGCCCATATAACAACTCAGCAGCAGACACAAGGAGACCTGAACAGACCCTCCTGGCATCTACTCTTGTTTGCTCCTTGCTGACCATGGGCCCCAGGTGAATTATTTCTCCCACTCCAAGTTCCTTGACTTCAATTTCATGCAGGGACCTTACATATATCACATCCCCTGTCGCCAATGAATCTCTCCTGTTAAAACAGTTCCAGTTGCCCCAAGATCAATATATTTTAGCAGCACACAAGGACACTGTGTTATTGCCAATCTCCTGGGCTGTACAAAACAAAAGGTATCGCTTTCTTAAAGCCACTGAAAAACACTCTGGGCCAACTAAGATTACTTCTCTGCCATTAAATGGTTGCATTTAGGACTCATCCTGATCACCGTCCATTCTGTCTTGTGATGACATTTTCTGCTAGTCTTCAAGGACAGGAGATGCCAACTCAGGAACCATCCCCACCCTCCTGTGGTCTGATATCAGTAGCATAGCCTGGTTTCTCCCAGTTGTCCTCACCACTGACAAATGTGAATATGAGGTGCTTTACAAATAGGGGTACTCTCATAATGCTGCAGGCACCAAGCATCAACAGTGCGACTCAAATGTCAAGAAATCCCCTTCCTGCTCATTGGAAAATAAACCAAAGAGCATCAGCGGGTGCCTTGGTTCAGCTGGGATTAGGTGATCTCTCCCATCTCTGCTTGCAAGGTCTGGCCTGGCCCCTGCTTTCCTGTTCTTTCCTCCATCCCTGGATAGCTTGAGGCCCCTGACAATGTGTAGGTGGCCACCCAGATCTGCTTGGGTGGGCTCCGATGGTCAGTGTTATTGGGGGCTTTGCAGATGGACATCCCTTGGACATCTCAATGGATTCAGGTGGAACCCAAAAGCTTCCTATGATGCTGGGGGTGGAAGCTGTGTTCCTCCCTTCTTTCTCCATCTCTGCCTCTCTCTGCTGCAGGTCCAGCCATGCCCTCGGCTCTCCTTGTCCTCCTCCAGCTCAGGCCCTGCTGTCAGGCAATGCCAGGGGCTGGAGTTTGGGGTGGAGGCAGCTATTGTTCCAGCTATCTGCAGTGTAATGTTCCTTATGACTGTATTAAATGAAGGGCGGAGGTCACACATCCCTAGTTTAAATTAGGTTTGGGCTGACCTTTAACAATATTACACTCGTGGATCCTCTCATAACTCACGGCATAAACTCCCTGAGGGTTTTACCACCTCCCTCTCTCCTTCCTACTGTAAGGATGCCCGAGGCTTAATGCTCTTCTCTCCTATTTCGCTTTGATTTCTAATCCCATCCCCTTCTCCCCCTTCACCCCCCTAAATACAGATATATTCACTCCTTTAAAGGTGGGGGAAAGAACCTGTTCCTTTTCTCTTCTGGGCGACAGCTCTTTCTTTTGTGTCTCTTTCTTCCCTTCCCCGCCCCCCTCCTCTTTCTTGACACAATGCACTATTTATTTGCACTGAAGGATAACTAAGAAGCAATTAAAAGATCAAAAGGCACAAGCCCAAGTAGACCCAAGTCGGCAACTTGTGGGGTGCATTTTGCTGCTGCCGCCGAAGCTGCACGGAAAGGCTGCCTTGTTTGTCCCCCCAGCCAGAGGGACACCTCTCTTAATGGGTCACCTCTTCCCCCCTCAGAGCGGACTTTTTTATGATCGCTATTTTTCACCCCCATTGTTTGCTATTGCAGTTGTTTACTGGAAAATCACTTGTTTTTCTCAGGGAGATTAACCCCCTCCAAGCTTTCTTTTGTCTCCTTTCAGGAGGTCCTTGCGCTGGGCTGGGGGAAGGGAAGGGAGCCGACTCCTTCAGCTATTAACAGGGGCTTACAGCCCCCTGCCAAGGCTGAGTCCTTCCCTTTGATGGGGTTTTGCTTGCAGTGGGGAGAGGTGCTTGATCTTCCTCAAGGAGATGAGTAGAAAGCGAGGACCCGTGGTATGGATGTTCTAAGTCCTGGGCATCTCAGAGAAGCTCCTACAGCCAAACGTGGGCATCAATGAAGATGCCTCTTTGTGGAGAAGATGCCAGTGGGACTTCTCAAGAGCCCTTCTCTTTGACAGCCAGACCAATTCTTCACACTAGGAGCTAAGATCTAATGCCCACACTGGAGCATGCTGTGCACACAAGTGCTTTCCCAGCATCACGCTCCTCTCCCAGGTGTGCTGGCTGCTCACCACGCAACACCAGGGAGTCTGCTGGGCACAATGCGCAGTGACACAACCCAGGGACAGCCTGCAGAAGAGAATGATGGTGGGCAGGGGAGGACCTCCAAAGCTCAACAAGAAGGGATTGGTCCTACCCAAGCCTCACAATTTCCTTGGCATGTTTATGGCAATTCCAGCTGCTCAGAGAGGCACCAAGTTCTCTGTTCTCAAAAGAAAAAAAACCAAAAACACAAAAACACCGCACAAACATGAACATTTAGTTTTAAAAAGAGTTTTCTCAGCATGTCAGTGAGATTTGCTGAGCCCTCACCCCTTCGTGCCACTGCCTACTGCGAGCACTACCTGCGATGTGCAGCCCGCAGCGCAACGCTGGCAGCTCTGCCCCTGCCTGCTGTGGGTGGGTGCGCGCTTTGCGCTGCAACTCGAGCTGTGCATCCCTGCAAGCTGACAGCCACCCATGCGGTGCCTAGGATGCGAGTGCTCCAGGACTTTGCCTTTGCTGCTGGTGGAAAGCAAGTAGGGTCCTTGCAGTCAGCCCCTGGGGCAGCCACTACCCAGCGGGGCAGGTTTTGGGGAGGTGAACTGTGCACAACGCAGCCCGGTGTGATCACTGTGCAGCTCTGGTGGTGGAGCGGTGGCTGCAACGCGGGGGGAGTTGAATTCAGATCACACGCTGCTTCATGGCAAAGCCTTGGAAAAGTCCTTTTGGCTTAAAAGCAATTGCTTGCACAAGCTGGTGTGTAGCAGGGGCAGCCCAGAGAGCAGACGCTGCTGTCAGGAGGTGCTGTGGGGTGCCAAATCCAAACGTCCCCACGCAGCATGGGCATCCATGCTATTCCTAGAGATGTGTGCCGAAAAAGTGGGGCATGCATCTGCAAACACAGGGGTGTGTAACGCGGGGAAGGGCACCGGTGTGAACCTGGGGGGCTGTGCTCCAGCACCCCTGCATGCCTGCAACTGCCATGCAGATGTTGTGGGGCCGGCACAGAGAAGCCACCTGTGCCCTCCGTGCGGTCAGAGCGGGACCCAAAAGCAGGGCTGGTACGGACAGATCCCGCTGCTTCCGATCTCCCCACAGCGGTTTCGGTTCCCTGGAGGGTAGGGAGAGACGGCGCAGCACCTCGGGCAGGGGTTGGGGACTCAACCCCCAGCCGCCCGCCCTCACCTGCCGGGGGAGTCGGAGGATGCGCGGCCCCCAGCCCACCCAGCGGCCGGCAGGGGTGGGCTACAGCCCCCTCCCGGGCGGGGAAAGCCTGCGGCTTGAAACTTCCCGTCGCTCCCCGAGCTGGACTTCGCAGGGTTACGAAGAAGGGAGGGAGAAAGAGGGAGGGATCGCTCTGCAACATTATTGGCTGCGTGGCCGGGCTGGTGCTCGCTGGGGAAGTCAGAGCATGCCCATTGGGGGGGTATAAAAGGGGGGCAGCTAAAGCGCCTTGCCCGTCTCCTCGCTCGTGGGGCAGCCAGCCGGGAGCAGGGAGCAGCGGGCAGCAGGCAGCCGGCCCCTCCACCCCAGCCAGGGGACGCAGTCAGTAAACACCACAACAACCAAAAAGTGAGAGCCACCCAAGGGGCAGTCAAGGCAGGAGGAGAGAAAGAGGAGGAAAAAAAGGAAAAGGGGGGAAAACCAGAAGGAAAAAAAAAAAAAAAAAAAAAAGAGAAAAAAAAAAGAAAAAGAAAAAAAGGAGGGAAAAAGAAAAAGAAAGAAAAGGAGAAAGAAAGAAAAGGAAAGCGCTCGCCTGCTCTCTAGAATAACAAAATACCTGATCGTAACAAAATAACATCCTCCAGACCAAATCAAGCAGGGACTTGACATACCAAAAGGCAAAGCGAGGAGAGAGAGCCAGGGAGCGGGGAAGGCGAGCCAGAGCCGCGATCGCTGCCAGGGCCGGACAGCAGCATGGCAAGCGCCGGGGCACACACGGATGAGCGCTGCCGGCAGCCTGCCTTCCTCCCCGGCCCGCCGCCGACAGAAGTTGAGAGCGGCAGCGGCAGCGCCAAGGTAAGCGCCGAGCCGTGCCGTGCCGCGCCGGGCAGCGCCGCGCCGAACCGGGCAGCACCGCGCGGTGCCGCGATGCCGGTGCCGTGCCATGCCGAGCCGATCCGAGCCGCGCCGGCTCCGCCGCCCGCCCGCCCGCCGTCCCCACGCGTGTCGCTAGAGGGACCCCGAGAGCCGGCCCGCGCCGCGCTGCCCGCCGCCGACTTGCGAGCCGCGCTGCGGGGGTGCGGGGCAGCCCCGAGGGTGCGCTTGCTCGCGTCCTCCCCGTCGCTTGGGTTGTTTGGAGCGCGGGCCCGCGGACGCCGCGCACCTGGCGGGGGGACGATGGCGGCGGGAGCGCTGCGCGCCCTTTGCGCGCCCCTCTGCTCGCGGGGGGCGGCGCGGGGCGGTCCCGCGTGGGGGGCGGCCGGCAGGAGCGCGCGTGTGCGGGCAGCCGCGATCGTGCGTGGGCTGGGCTGGCCGCGGGGCCGGGGCTATGCGAGGTCGCGGCGCTGCGCGGCCCCCCGGCGCTGCGCTGCGCGATTTTGGAAGCGGGGAGACGGGGCGGCGCGGCGCGGGGAAGGGACGGGCCATTCCGCGGCTCCGAGAGCGGGGGGAATCGCTAAACTCTTCCGAAAAACAGCGCGGTGCGTTCGGTCTCGGAGGGATAAAAATACGGAGAGGAAAAACAAGAGAGCGAAGCCAAAATGGAGTGAGAGTTAATGGTTGGCATGGAGCCCTCGACTTTGTGTGATTTTTTATTTTTTTACTATTATTATTTTTTCCTCTCAATTGCTTTTCCCTACAGTAATTGTTTTAAGAGAGCAACTTGGAAGGATTTAGCACTCCATTGAGCAGTGGGGAATTGGGGCACACGAGGAAACGCAGATTCCGCACAACCGTACCAGCAGATGTGGCCGTGGTGCGCTGTGACAGTCAGGTTGGGGCGGGCACCTGGAGAGCAGCGCTGCCTTCCACCCTCCCATGGGAAACCCACGATCAATTCCCAATGCCGGGCTGAGCTTGGGAGGGCCCAGGCCTGGCTTTCTTTGTTTTTATTTGTTGTCAGTTTGCGTGTGCGGTTTCTTCTTTCGCTCCGTAGGGCTCAGTGTGTTGGGTTGGTTTCTCCTCCTCCTAGCATGATTTACAGCGGAGCTGAGGAGCCTGGGTCATGGGTTTTGTAGGGGTGACTTTCTGCTAAGGACATCTGGAGGAATAAAACTGACTGACACTTCTGATTTGAGCTCTGCTGAACTGTTTTGGACCCAACTTGACAATTTCGGTGGGGGTGAACGAGTCAGAGCTGTAAATCTCGCTTGGCGGTGTCGACACCCACACAAGTTCACTCAGCCTTTCAAAGGGGCTATCCCGGCTCCTGTGAAAATTCATTAAGGGATAAAAGATTTGACACCGCGGGTCCCCTCCCACCGCCGCATGAAATTGGAGAGCCTGAAGGCGGCTGCGTGTGTGTCCCGGGGCCCTTTCTGACAGGTGATCCTTTTTGCAGCCTGCCCATGGGGCTGCCGCTTTCACTGAGACGCTCGGAGGTGTCGGTGCGTGGCTTTCCATTGATTCCTATAGGCTTTGGAGCTGGCCTCACAAGGAAAAGCACTTCTGTACATCTTTTCTTTTTTTAAATAAAGCAAACACAGCAGGTGAGGTCTTATTTTTAGAGGGACTGAGGTGCTGGTGCAGCTCCAGAATCGCATATGAGTGCTGGAAGTGGCCCACCCTATCCCGCCTGTGTCCCGGAGCTGACCTCCCGCTCCTCTCCAGCTTGGCTCTGCTTTTTGAGGCTGTTGGGGATATCGGGGCAGGGAGATGCAGAATGAGGGGATCAGGAGGGATGGGGGAAGGAATCTGTGTGGGGGCCACGGTGTGGCTCCAAAAGGGTTAAGTTGTCTGTGCCAAGACATAAAGCAAGTTCAACGTGTTGTGGGAATATCAGTTGCCAGTAAACTCCAGTCACCACAATTTCTGATTTAACAGCTTAACTTGCTGTTAACTTTCCCTGATACGCTCCAGGTTTTCGACGTGGAGGCAGAAAGGAGAGAGGAACAATAAAGAAAGAAGTTAAGTGAGGCTACTAAAATGGACTTAAATCCCTTCCCTGGGTCCTGCCAGCTGTCTTTAGAAGAGTTAAGCAAGATTGCATTTCCTTTTTTTCATGCCATAAATCAAACGTTTCTGGGCCGCATACCAACATTTGTGCAATACTCCCCAGCGGGGTGAGTAAATGGTACTGAATACCCCATTCACCTTTCAGAGCCTGATTTTTCTGCAGCTCCGGCATTGCTGGCTATGGGGCACGGGCACAGAAAGGTGACCCCCGGCACGGGGCTGCTGATGGGGACAAGTCGTGAAGACAAAAAAGCAAGGGCTAAAAATAGAGGCGGCATTGCCAACCTCAGCCATATAAGTGTCATACGAGCCAGGTGCCAAGAATGGTGAGTTGTGTGGGGTTTTTTAATTTATTATTTATTTTTTCAATCCCAGTGATAAAAGCTGAGCAGCAAAACGCTCCAGCCTAGGTGGGTTTTATCTGCCTCAGCGGTTGAAAGTTTTGCCTCTTTCAGGCTGGGATTATACCCTTTCTTTTAGAAAGAAGTTTTGCAGCCTGGGGGCTCCAGGCATAAGGATTTGGGAAAGGTCAGGTGCACATGGCTGAGGCAGCAAGAGGGACCTGGGATGCTCCAGACTTAGACACAGCACATGGGCTCCTCTCCCTTGGGTACCATGGGCAGCTCCTCCACCCCAGCTGCCCCAGCTGCTTTCTGCCTGCCAAGGCACCTCCCTCTCCATGCTGGCCCTTGCTCTTTGGCTCTTGAGGGCATCACTGTGCCCGTGGGCAGAGCTGAGGGACTTGGTGTGACATGGTGATGCCTGCTTCCTGCCTTTCGAGAGCTGTGCCCTAATCCAGCTCAGCACCATGCTCTCTGAGGGATGTCTATGCCGTGCATCGCATCCCCTATCCACTCACAGCAGTAAATGCTCCATCTCACATTTGCAGGCAAAACCTGTATGGCCCCGTGCACACATTTCAGTATGCGAGGGATGCTGTGTCTCCAGCTGCATGCTAGGATGGAGATGCTCTGGCTGCGGGTGTTGCTTCCTGCACAAGCGTTGGGCATCTTCTGCAGCAGAAAGACGTCCAATCTTCCTGCTTTTTTGGAAGGGCAATGGAAGATAAGATGCAAAGTGTTGCTTTTCCCCCGGCCCTGCACACACCATTGGGTTTGGACTGAAAACTTTTTGCCATTTTAGATGCTCCACAAAGAGCAAGATTTTTTATTTTTACTGTCCAAATTTTGCAGACTGGGCCATCTGTCAATTCCCTCCTACATTGTTCTGTTCATATTAAATTGTAACGAAGGCCAGACTGAAGGAGGAATTAGGTCAGACAGGAGGTTCAGTATCCGTTTTTTGGGAGATGTTGCCCAAGAGAGAGGCACTGTGGTTTGTTTGGCTCAGCACAAGCCTGGATGTGAGGGATGCCTGAGCCTTCCTCTGAGATTTGGCAACTGGGCCTTTTGAGCACACTGTGGCCTCTTGGCTTCTGACTCCCCAGCAGCTGGACCACAGTCACCTCTCCAGCAGATAGTGAAGCAAAGCAAATCCTTCAGGCAGCTTCAGGCAGGAGGGCAGTTCCACTGCAGATCTGCTTTGGGCTCGCTCCCGTCACACTGGTGCTGCTCCAAGGGAACCCTCTCCATAGCTGTGTCACCACTGGTGTGACCTGTCACAGGGCTGCAGAGAGGTGCCCAAACACAAAGAGCACAGTGGGTGTATCACTGCATGTCCAGGGCAGTTTTCTGGTCCCAGACATGCCACTGTGGACAAGGGGAAGAACAGGAGTCTCCTTGTTTGCTGTCCTGGTTGAAAGTGTATGCAGAGATGCATGACATCCCTCTGTGCACTTACTGAGGGATGGCAGTCAGTATGACAGATTCAACTTACAAGGGTGAAACTTGGATTGATGTAGCATCCCTTTTAGCGTTGCAGGGACCTTATCCTTCAGAACTCCAGCACCACACTGTTTCCATTACCCGTTGCATGGGAAAGGCTTTGCAATAAATATGAAGGCTCAAAAGGCTTTGACTCCTGATGCTGGACGGAGCATAAGCCATTGTGATGGAAGATGTATGCGCATGCAAGGCTCAGAGGGCTTCACACTCTTGCCCCAAGGGGGCTGTGGAGGCACAGCACTGAGTACCCAATAGTTGAACTGCGAAGGAAGGGCTTATGACAGGTCTTCTTCAGTGTGGTGTCAGCACTGGGTCCATCACTATCCTCATGGCTTCGTCCCACATTGATAGCAAGAGGAGGGCTTCTTGGTTGGCATTTAAGGCTTGGACAACCAGTAAGAGCTGGAGGCAGGCAAGGCTTGCACCTGCAGCACAAGTTTTGCAGTAGTTGGTGTTCTGCAAAGAAGCAGAACATATCAGGTCTCCTCGGCATCAGATATCACCCTGCTTACAAAAAGCTTGAGCTAGGGGGTGCTGGGGCCACAGCAGTCCTGCTGCAGATGATGCACCCCAACGAATCCTCACCATAGCAGGGGCATTGCTAGAAAGGGGGAGGAGATGAGGTGGTGGAGTCCAGGCACATCCCCACAGTGCCTAGCTGGGGGGCAGAGAGTAGTCTGGGCATCACACATACATGAAAATAAAGGAAAAAGAAAGATAGAAAAAGAACAAAACCAGCATGGGATAAACACAGGCTTTTTGGGAGAGGATTGTGTTGCTGATGCTGCCATGACTCAAGCAGTGCAGTTGGTGCTGTGATGACAGTCTCCACTACTTTGGAAAGGCTTAAGACTTGGGACCTTGGCTTCATTCTGACACTACTGGAGTCCTGTGCTCACAGCATTTGGTGGCAAGGGTGGCTTTATTGCTGGCAGGGCCCCAGGGGAGCTGGGCTAATTTCCTGGCTGTGCTGCAGACTTCCCCTGTGACCTTGGGTGAGTCATTTAATCTATCCCGGGCTTCAGCTCCATCTCTGAGCATCCCGTGGGGGTGAGGTAATATTCATTAACTGATATTATTCTCGAGTTGCTCAGATGCTATGGTGATGAAAATGGGAGGTGAAACCCAGGGCCTTGGCTGAGCATCAGTGGGGAAAGGGGATGCTCTACTTGAGTTTTAGCAGCTGGTATGGGTAAATGCAGTTCTGATACAATTCCCCTCTTAGTTTTTTGCTGTCCTCTTGGCCACCGTGGTTATCTGGCTGTATAAATGCAGTGACGCTCATCGCTGAGGGACAGCATGCAGATGTTGCATCATGCAGTGCTGTGGTAGCATCCTCACGCTGATACCCCAATGGACCACTCTGCTTCTATGTTGTGTCTTTCCGGTTCCAGTCCTCACCAGTAAACACAGCTTGTGCAATCAGCTCTGTGATTGCCTGAGCAGTGCCTTCTCTGTGCGCGGGGAGAAGGCCAATATTTTCCCAGCCAAAGCCAGCTTTCACCAAAAGCAGGCAGAAAATTCCTTCATTTTAGCTTCGGGAAAGCACGTGCTCAGGTAGGACATGCCAGCCTTCCATCTAACACCCTGCTTCTTTCCCCAGGTGCAGAGGATGTGTGCAGCCAGGCAGATGCTGCTGCTACTGCTGGCCTTCCTGGCCTATGCATTGGATTCAGCTGCGGCATATGGCACGGCAGAGACCCTCTGTGGTGGGGAGCTGGTGGACACGCTGCAGTTCGTCTGCGGGGACAGGGGCTTCTACTTCAGTAAGTGCTATGTACTTATAGGATGCTCAGTACCCACCTCATGCTATGCCAAGATGATGCATGTGGAACTGGGTTGGGATGGGAAGGATGAGTTCTCCACCCCAGTGCTTTTTAAGGGGATATTGCACATGGTGAGAAGAGGAGCGAGAAGAGTGATGAGCTGAAGGATGGTCCAATGGGAAAGCTGACTCCTCTGTTCCATGCTCAGATATGGCTGGGCATTGGTGATAAGTGGTTGGTACACTGCTGATGGGGGGTAGGTCTTCAAAATAATGAGGATTTCCACTGAGCTGGGATTCTGGCTTGTTCTTAAACCCAGGCAGGCTCTGCTTGGATACATTCACTGGTTTTGAGCTGTTCCCACCTCTCTCCCAGGTAGCCTCCTGACTACTTGCTGATGACACTGATGTCTGACCTTCTAAACAGCATAGCCAGTGCCAAATCTGCAGTGTTGCTGTTGTCCACAGAGTCCAGGGGTCCTTGGGGGTGTTGCCTGAAACATGCTTTCCTTGAGTGTTTTTGAGGCTTGGACCACAGGTATTAAGAGCACAGGAGCTCAACTGGTAGATGAGGAAGAGTAAGGTGATGGATGTTTGTAATACATCAACAGATGAGGATGCCTTAGGTGTGATGCCTTCTGGTGGTGATGTTACAGTTTTCTCCTTGCATGGGAGAGGCAAGAGCCCATGTCCTGCAACCCATTGTTGACTGAACTCCATGATATACTACAGGAAAGATGCAAGGCAAAGCAGCAGGGAAAACAATGCAGGTAGCAGCTGCACCTGGCATCATTGCCTCTGCTTTGGAGAAACTTACATTACAGTAATATACAATCACTCTTGAGTAATGTAGTGAGTTACTTTTTAATGTAGTGATCTTTGAGAGCCATACTCCCTCTATTCCCAATCTAGCATTTACAGGGAGCAAGATGCTGCAAGCTTTGATGAAGACCCTTGTAACACAATGAAAAGAGAAGCAATGACAGCAGAATAGTAAGGTCCTAGGCTGCAACAAGTAAGAACTTGCTCAAATGCAACAGACATAGACACTGAAATAAAGAATCTGCTTACCTTCAGAGAGACTCAGGTAGACAGGGATCTCCAGCAAGATCCTCTTACCTCCACTGCCAGCCCTTAAATGAGGTCTGAGAAGGGGTGGATCCTGGCTTCACCACTTCCAGTCACTCAGATACATTGCATGCACCTGAGCTCCCCTGGGTTGGCCCTGCCTTCCTACCAGGTGCTCCATCATTGCTTCTTGGCTTGACTTCACATTTCCACTACAACCCTATACCTAACCAGACTGGACTGCAGTTGGCTGAAGGTTACTCCATCCATAGGCTGTGCAGGGACAGGCTGCATGGTTCAGCTACCACTGGGCTTCAGCCTGTCACTTCCCACAGGTGGTGGCATTGCAGGTGGCTTTCCTTCTAGTCAGGCCCTGCAGGTGATGGTTTTGTTCTGGTGATGTAATGTTTCTGGGAACACAGTTCCTTCATCTCTGAGCCCAGCTAGGGGTTTGCACTATAACTGTCCTTCCTCTCCTCATCAACCACTTTTCTCCTACTACTAAGCCACAATGGGGTGAGGGGACTGGGTTTTGCCTTCCATATCCATGGCAAGCTCCCATCCCACTCTCTCTATAGAGGAGCTCCCTCTTCCTCTCACTGTAGAGGAGCATCCACCTCCCTCCCCCTTGCTTCTCTTCTTTCCTCCCCCTCTCTGGGGATGAAAGGGAATGGGGCTTTTGTTTTACAGACAAACTGACCTCCTTTCACCTCGAATAACCCATCCTCTCAGTCCAAAATAAAAACACTTTTGAAGGCAGAAACATAGCTTTGCGCCAAATGACCAGTCTGGTGCTCACAAAGGGAGTCTTGCTCTTCTTTTTTCACCTGCCTCCTTCCTTCTTCTTGTTAAATGTTTCTGGAAAGTTCAAGCACCAGGGGATGAAGGAGACCCTCCCAGTCCCATATCTTCATCTCTTCAGCATCCATCAAGGCTGCAGTGAATGTACATTTGTTACTGGCTCTACTCGATGAAGGTCTTGGTCATCCCCAGCCCACCTCTTTCTTCCCTCTAGCTCCATCAGTTGGTCCAATGAAGACATTAATTCTTCTGCCCATATTAATCATCACTCCTGACCTCTCCTGGCAAATGTCATCCCCACTGCACAGACTCTATAGGGCATATTTATGTTTCACAGTCCTGGTTTATGTATTTAAAACTGAGGCTGGGATTGTCCTGACCAATTCTCTACCTGCTGTTGGCATGAGAAGTGCTACCTGAGGACAAACCTGTGCGAACAGTGTGTTTCATACATGTGGTAGATGTCTTTGATGGCCTTGTCTCACAAGTATAGGTGGCTTTGCATGTTGGAGAGGGCTTGCTTCAAGCAGATGCTTGGTGATCCTGAGAAAAACAGAAATGGCATGCAAATCTGCCACTGTTTTTCTGCTGCAGCAGTGATTTAAGCTAAGGTGTAGCTTCCCTATCCCAAGATGCAGCAGTTTGCATTTGGATGCAGTGTGTCTGCAGTGTTTTGCACCCCTGGTGTTCCAGGGTGGGGAAGTACACAGAGTAGACTGAGGAGGGTGCACCGTGATGATGGAGATGCCTGTCTGTCCATTAGCACAGAGCATGAACCCAGCTGCCAGGTGCCCTTGAAAATAACATGACGGCTGATGCTTGGGGCTCAGTATGTTGAAACTGCCTACCAGATCCCATAATGGTGGGTGTTTCATCTCTATTGGCACCCCACTGTAAGGCTTTCACTACTTAGACCTCCTTTAAGTCTTGAGGTAGCTGTTTTATGTGACTTGTTTGTGAAAGAGACAACACTTTGCATGGCACACCCTTGTGGATGAGTGCCACTGCTCCCATGGCAAGCCCTTGCCACATCCCCAGTTGCACCTGAGACCCGCAGCCACCAAGCACTGGGGCTGCAAAGGAAAAGCTCCAAGGAGGCTGGAGCCCTCAGCTGCAGGCACTGCATTGCTCTCCCTTTTCTGCAGCAATCCCCATGGATGTCTTAAAAGGTTTGCAGGTGCTGGCAAGGTGATTTTGACCTATGGCACAGCCATGGGGATGGATGCTGAGCATGGAAAAGAGAAATAGGAAAAAAAAAAAAAAGATAAAAAAAAGGGCAAGAGGAAGTCCCAGCGGCAAATTTGTTGTCATGAACCATCGGCAGGGAAGGGAGAAGGGGCTGTGGGGGGAGAGGCGTCCGACTTCTCTGTAAACAACAGCTCCTGTTTCCTCCTTTCCAACAGCTGATAAGAATTTAGCTCTTTGCGGCTGCTTATGCTGACGGGGCACATTCTTGCGTGCCGCCGCTCCTCCGAATAATACTAGGAAAAAGCAGGGGGGAAAGCGCAGTGCCGGGGCTAGGGGAGGGCCAGGCTGGGGGCACTGGGACGGGGACGGCACTGCACAAAGGCCCCCTTGTTGCTCCCGACATTCCTGCGTCAGGGGTGTGGGGACTGTTTGCACCCAAAGTCCCCTTCCACACGGCTTGCCGCCTGACGGACCGGAGGAGAGGGGAACTGAAGGTGAGGACATGCCTTGGTACCACAATCCAGGGACCCTCCTATCCCACTGGGTGCCCCCACCCCTGGGGTGTCCCAGGAGCACTGCTAGGATGCTCAGCAAGTCCCGTCAGGATGCTTGACCATCCCTATTGGAGTGCTCACCAGTTCCCACCAGGATGCTTGGTGCCTCCATCAGGATAGTGTGATGCCAAAGGGCACCAGCAGGCAGAGTTTTTTGGTGGAGCACAGTTTTTCAATGAGCACATCTGCTTCCCAAGCCCCCTGAGAAGGCCAGGAGGAAGCACGATGTCTTCGGGGAAGGCAGTAATGGCAGAAATGGGAAGTGGATGGGGAGCAGAGGAGGAGAAATGCTTCACCCCCTGTTTTGCCATGTCCTGGCTTTGGCAGTGATGCTCAAGTGAGATGCTGCTGGTGGGTGAAAGCCAAGGAATTCAACCTTTAGTCAGTGCATAAATTGTGCTATGGAACAAAACCCTTTCCCCAATCCAGGTCAGCAGCGATATCACTGTTAACTAGAAATATGCTGGCATCTTTTCCCCTGGGTTATTATCTCCAGGTGCTTTCTGAGGCCAAATCCCTGTTTGTTATGTTTGTCTGTTTTTTTCCTTTGCAGCAGTGTTCCCATAGAGGATGGGGTTGGCATTTGGCTCGATGGGTACGGACTATTATGTAATGGGAGATGTGCCCCCCCAGGGCCTTGCAGGGATGCTGGCAGCTGTGCCAGCAAGGGGAATGGCATGTAAGGACTTTATGCAACAGAGCAAGGGCACTGCTGAAGGGCAAGGGACACATCCATGGGTGGGCAAAGCAAGGGTTGCCAATAGCCCAGGGCTGGTTCTCTCAAACAGTGCCCTTGGTGTGGGGTGGTTGCATTGGTTTTGATGCATATGTATCATATACATACAGCATATATATAGAATCATAGAATTATTTGAGCTGGAAGGGAACCTTAAGAGTCATCTAGTCCAACTCCCCTGCAATGACATCTACGGTGGGCATACATATGTGAAGAATACATGCAAATAGCCTCAGGTTGTCTACCTTCCCCCCTCTCTTCTATACACTGCCACCCAGATTGCCTGCCCTGGAGTCACGTGTATGGCAGTGGGCACCCAAGTCACCCACCTGCATTGCAAGGGACGGCCCAACTTAGCATGCTTGCTGGCAATGAGCATTTTAAGGATAGAAAAACAGAAGCACTCCCAGCAGTGCTTCCATCATTGAGCCTTTGCTGAGATTGAACCATCCTTCTCACCTTCCTATCTAGCTGGCTAAAGGTTGCATCTGAAAGTTTTCCAGAGAAGTAAAAATGAAGAGTTAAAAATAAAATAAAAAAAAGAAAAAGGAGAGATAATTGCCAAAATGAGAAGTGGAATGGGGAAGAATGTGGAAAATCAAGCATTTAAATGACTGCCAAGGGTGGGCTGCACAGTATGAGTCAGTTGCTTTATTGCGATGCACCCGATACTGTGTTTGCTTTTGTGACCTCAGTACAGGGTGGTGATGCTCCAGAGCAGAGCAGAGGGCTCACTGCAAATGGAGCGAGGGCTGAGTTTGACAGATAGCAGGTGCTGTGCTGCCAGGGCCTTTGCTTTTGCAAAGTGTGTTGAGGTAAGGTCACAGGGTATTCTGCATGCTGGTGCTATACACATAGGGCTGTACTGCACATGCGTGCTTGCATTGCACACATGGGGCTGCACTGCACATGCAGAAAATGTTTTGGCTTTGCATCTTGTCCTGGGGCACTTTGGGTGGCCATCCGGATGGAGTTCCCCATGAGGAAATCAGTCAACACCTTGCAAGCCAAAGCCTGAAAGTCTTGAGTGCCTTCATGTGGAGCACATGGAGGGATCATGGGTTGTACACAGGGTCAAGGAAGCATTCCCTCAGCTGGTCTGTGGTACTGGGTCTTGTTTGCAACCCCACTGATCCTGGCCTCTGCTCCAGTGTGGGCACTGGTTCTCTCCTCTTCAGCTCTTTGCCTTGGCACTGTGTATGAAGGCCCAGAGAAAACTGTCTGGTTTGGGACTGTTACACATTTTGGAAGTTGCTGTTCCCAACCACTTTTGTTTTGAACCCAAAATCCAAATGTACCCGTTTATTTTCTTTCAAGAGGGGAAGGAACAAAATGAAGCTGATCTGAGCTTTCCTTCTGGAGTGTTTTGTCTATACTTAAATACTGACATGGGATGCGCTTGGTTGTTGCTGCACTGGACACTGGTTTTTGCATCCTTCTGCAGGAAGAAACGGGAGAGGAACCCTTATTAAAAGATTAAGTTTAATAGCTATTCTTGGCATGCCGTCATGGGCCTGTATTCTTTCTGCAGCTGTCTACGAACTGTCCCATCTGGTAAAATTTAGCCGCGTTGGTTCGCTTCACCTGCCCAAGCGTCAACACGGCAGAGGGAGGTTGGCAGCCGCAGTGCCGCGCTGCTTCTTTCTAATAAAACTCTCTTGCCAGGATCAACATCGCAGACATTTGTGGTAATCGGTGCGGCGTCTGCATCCGGACTGCCGCCCGCGCTGGGCTTGCTAAGGAGCAATAGGAAGGGAGTAAATTACAGCAATAGAAAGTGCCTTTAATTAGTGTCGTGCACACACCAGGAGCCCCGTTAGCATTGAGAGCGTTTGTCTAGGAAAGTCATCATGGGAAACTCAGGCATTTTGCAGGCATATGTTGAAGGAGATGAGTGTTTTGGGAGAAGTGCTGCTAGTTTTGAAATACAATGATCATGAGGCTATGGAGGTGCCAGCTTGGGACCCAGCAGTCTGTAGTCACTGCAGGAGACACGCCATCAAAGCAACGGGTAAAGGGTGACAAAGCTATGGTTTACATTGATGGCTAATGCTCAGGACTCTACCCCTACAGGTAGACCAGTGGGACGAAATAACAGGAGGATCAATCGTGGCATTGTGGAGGAGTGCTGCTTTCGGAGCTGCGACCTGGCTCTGCTGGAAACCTACTGTGCCAAGTCCGTCAAGTCAGAGCGTGACCTCTCCGCCACCTCCCTCACGGGTCTCCCAGCCCTCAACAAGGTAGGGCTGCACTCAGACTGCTAGCTACCTGAAGCAAGAAAGAGGAGAAAAGGGAAGCCATCAGTGGGGAAGGAATGCTGCTGGCTCTATGATCTGCTGCTTCTGCGGTCAAGGCAGCGTGCAGAGCCTTGAAGTGTTTATAGCTGTTGAGGAGTCAAAGAAATTGCAGAAAACAAACTTCTAACCATTGAATCATAGAACGGTTTGAGTTGGAAGGGCCCCCTAGTGATTATCTAGTCCATCCCTCTGCCATGGGCAGGGATAGATCCCACTCTTAGATCAGGTTGCCCAAAGGCCCATCCAGCCTGGTCTTGAATGCCTTCAGAGAGCAGGAACACAGAGCTCCTCTGGACAGCCTGTCCCAAGCATCTTGCCACCTTGCTGTGGAAAAGTTCCTCCTTATGTGCAGCTTCCTTCAGCATAAAACCATTGCCCCTTGGCCTGTCCCTACAGGTCCTGGTAAAAAGCTTTTCTCCAGCTTTAGCATATACTACAAAGCTGCAGCAAGGTCTCCCTGGGACCTTTTCCAGGCTCAACAACCTCAAGTCTCCCCACCTTTCCCCATAGGAGAGGTGTTCCAGCTTGCTAATAATTCTTGTGGCCCTTCTCTGTCCACAACCTCCTTGTGCTGCAGACTCAATAGAACCTGTAACATGGGCAACCAGCAATGGGTAGAGGAAGCCCCAGGGCAGTGTTGGTAACCCACCTTGTGTTGACACTGTGTTGTTCTCCCTTCACCAGGAGAGCTTCCAGAAGCCATCTCACGCCAAGTACTCCAAGTACAATGTGTGGCAGAAGAAGAGCTCGCAGCGGCTGCAGCGGGAAGTGCCTGGCATCCTGCGAGCCCGCCGGTACCGGTGGCAGGCAGAGGGGCTGCAAGCAGCCGAGGAAGCCAGGGCGATGCATCGTCCCCTCATCTCCTTGCCCAGCCAGCGGCCCCCGGAGCCGCGGGCATCCCCTGAAGCGACCGGCCCCCAGGAATGAACTGTGACCGGCCGGCTCGATTTATGATCTCCTGGGGAGAGACTGGCGAGACTCGGCCCCCCTGAGCCCCTCCGTCCCCGAGCCGAGGAGCGGGGCGGCAGGCACCATCACGCTGCTCCGGCCCCAACCAAACAACTGACACAAGCAAGGAGGGGATGGCAGCAGCTGTGTGCAGCGTCCTCCTTTTGGGGTGGGGGGGAGGGTTGTTTTGTTTCCCAGGCCTGTTTTGTTTCCCTCACGCACCCAGTATTTTTCAAGCCTTGTACTTACGAAGGGACTGTTGGGCACTTGAACTTTTTGCTGCCGGGCGCTGTGTGACATCCCCAGTGCCAACACTAGAAGACAAAAGAAAGAGCAAGAGGGAAAAAGGATATGAAGTTAACTTTTCTTTTAAGTTTTTTTTTTTGTGTGTTTTTTTTTTTTTTCCTCTCAAGAAGAAGAGTCCATTCCATGTCTTTCTTGACAATAAAGTGAAAAGCAAAAACAAATGGGGAGAAATGTTGAGGGATGTAACTTTTTTGCCTCATTCCCACCCAACTTCTTTTTTTTTTTTTTTCTTTCTTTCTTTTTCGTTGGTAACTTTTCTTATTTTTATAACTTTTTTTTTTTTTTTTTTTTTTTGCACCTTTAAAAAGAAAATGTAACTGAGATGAAGTTCCGAGGAGATCCATCTGCATTTTTTGTGTGTGTGCTTAATTACAAGATTCCAAATCGACTTGCACCTTTTTGAAACCATCGCTGACGGGAGAAAGAGAGGAAGAGAGAGAGAGAGAGAGAAGAAAAAGGAAAGGGGGGGGGAAAAAAAAGAAGTGAGCTGATGCTCACTTTAAATGGAGGAGGCGTCTGCATTGCACATTTGCCACGGATTTAGTTGATTTATATATATAATATATTATATAACTTTTTTGGCAAAAAAGCACTATTTTTATGGGACATTTTGTGTAGTATCTGAAGAGGGATTGTAATGTTTAAAATGTGTTATGGTGCTAAAGTAAGTTGGAAGGGAAAAAACCCAGAAATAGCAAGGGAGGGTGGGGAGGGAAGGACAAGATAGCGAATACTGAACTTGAAATTTTAGCTTTTCGTTTTAGGAAAAGTGTGATAAATGTGTTTCTTTTCTCTTCTGAAATATAGCTTGGTCATGACCATATGAGCTAGTTGGCTGTCACTCATGTACACAGATGCACGCACACACAGAAATACATCTACACGCATTCTTTTTTTTTTTTTTTTCTTTTTCTTTTCTTTTTTTTTTTTTAAGAAAAGAACAAAAAACAAAAAACAAGACGATTTAGACTAAAAGGGAACTGTTCTAGATACAAACCGTTCTGAATGGCGAAGGTATTGCTGGTTACAACTCCAGGCTCTGCTTCTGCGTGGACCCTGGTGAAGATCAGCTTCTCCATTTTCTCAACCCCGACGGCTTGCTCGCTGTGCGGAAGTGCCAGCCCCCTGTCCCTCCGTCTCCTTTTCCTTCTCTTGCCCCTTGCGTCCTTCTTGCAGAACCCCCTGCCCTCCTCCCCTTGCCCCATGCCCAAGGCTGTGGAGGATGTCCCTTTGGAATGATGGGGACCCTCTCCCCACCGTGGGGCAAGCGTCCTCCCCTGGCATAGTGGCCTCCACCAGTGCGATGGCTCCAGTCAGCATGGTGACTTCCATCAGCATGGTTACCTCAACCAGTGTGATGGCCTTGGTCAGCATGATGGACGGTCTCCGTCAACATGGTGGCTTCCATCAACATGATTTCCTCAATCAGTGTGATGGCCTCAGTCAGGATGATGGATGGCCTCTGTCAGCATGGATGGCCATCATGAACATGGATGGTCTTCATCAACATGGATGGCTTCTTTCATCACGGTGGCCTTTGCCAGCCTGGTGACCTCCATCAGTGTGGTGGCCTCCTTCTGCCTGATGGCTGGGATAGATTCACAGGCAGGGAAAAGGCAAGTCTCTTGCTTGAGGCTCAGGACTCAATGAGCAGATGGGTTGGAGAGGCGGGCAGAGGGCTGTAAAATAGGTTGGTTTTTAAAATAATATATATTATCTGTCTAGGAACCATAAAAAGGGGGGAATCAATTACATCTCCCTATGATATACTCTCACTTGCTAATAAAATGGGGACACTCTGTTAACCAGTTCTGTACTTACTTTGTCTTATATATCCATACATTTAAAACAAACAAACAAAAAAAAAAGACTACTTGAATTGTATTCTATTTCGTGGTTTTGAGGGGAGGGCTAGGGGAGTCTCGAGAGAGGGAGGATTTTAATGTATAATCATTTTGTTTGTTATTACCTTGCAATGTTGAGCCATGAAGCCTTTGTTTAAAAAAAAAAAATGGCACTGCAATACACAACAAAGAAAATCTTTTATTTATTTTATTAAATATATATGGAAAAGAATGAAAATTGGTCCAAATTAAAGGGGGGGGGGGGGGGGAGAAGGGGGGAAGGGAAGAGGGAGGGGTGGGAAGGCAGAACAAAAGCAACGATTGAAAATAATTGAGCTTTTTGGGTTTTTTTTTTCTTCCTTTCTATGTGTCTTTTTTTAAGAGAAACCTAATTTTTATTTTTTAAAAAGAGAAGTAAAAAGCTTTCCTGGATGCTTTGTACCAAAAAAAAAAAAAAAAAAAAAAAAAAAAAAAAAAAAGAAGAAGAAAATCTGTTAAGCAAATAAATATTCATCCAGAATATAAAGCCTGACTTTTTCTTTTAGTTTTGGTTTATTTTTGCTCTTGGGGTTGGAGTTGGGTGGGGATGAGGCCACACCAAACAACAGGGGACTTTAATCTCAAGTCCTTTCCAATTCATTGCAGGTGTAAAAAGTTTGGGTCTGTTCCTGTCCCCACCCCAGCACCTGTCACTGACCTTCAGGTTTTTTTGCAGGAACAGATGTCCTTCTGTGGGGTGAGGACTGACCTGATTGCAGCTTCTGGTGGCTGCTAATGGAAGTTTTGTTTGGTGTATTTGTTCCATTTATGCTGCTTCCCCCTCTTCCCTCCACTCCCCCTCCCCTCTCCCTCCCCCCCTTCCCCCCCCCGCATAAATCTTGGTCATGGGGGACATTCGGAGTTGGCTTAAAAACAGTTGAAATTCCAGCCACATCTCTTGCCTGCTTCCACAGCGAGCAAACAACTGGGGCTGGGAGCTCCATAAGGATGCCAATGCCATTTCCAAGCACTGCATTGATGCTGCTGGAAGTGTCCTCAGCTTTGAACAAAGCACTCAAAATTCCCTCTATTATGCAAAATGAAATGAGTCAGGGAATTTGGCACTTACACAGGTGCACTGAGCTCTCTTCCTTCCTGGGATGCCATCAACCTTGACACCTTCTTCATCCTGGTGCTTGTGGTGGTTGCATCAGTGGGACAAATGCACAGAAACACACTGAGGTTTGGGTAGTGAGGCCAGGGATGCTGGCAAGGACTGGGAGTACATCTGTCGCTGCATATCAGAAAGTGGCTGTTTTCCACCCCAACTGCCATGAGGCCAGAGCAGAGTGATAAATCTGGGCTCATTGTTTGGAAAACTGGGAAACTGTTTAAAATGTGCCCTCTGGCTCAGCGAAGAGCACACTGACTTACAAGGGTAGATCCAAGCAGCCCCAGGAAGCTCTGAGCCTGCTCTTGTCCAGCAAAGTCCCTTGAGTGGGTGAGACCGGCTGTGATGGGACCTTTGTTTCTTCTGAAGTTCCTCGAGTTACTTCTGTTGCCTGCAAATTTCCACTACAGGTCCATAAATAAATCACAGACATCGCTTGGAAATCCTTGGGGGGCATTTCCACAGCTTGGAGTGAGTCTGTACACCCAAAAACCTCCAGCTGGTCCCATCCAGCGACTTCTTGTGCTCTTCTGACATACACAAGGATGGAGAAGCAAAGAAGTACGTCAACAGAGAAATCTGTAATGGTGATCAGTGCCCCAGGAAAAAATCACTCCCTTGATCTCAGTGCTATTGTTGAGTTCTGCAGAAGGCAAAGGGCAAAGGACTTTTGCATAAGGCATCACCTCAGAGGGCATTTTTGCCATGAGATCCTCAGTGGGATAGAGGAAAGGAGGGAGTGTGCAGCCTGCTGCAGGGATGTGGCCACAGCCTTTTCAAGGTGTGTAAATCACTGTCTTGGCTTATTCTGGATATGGGGAGATTTGGGGGAAGGAAAAAAAAATACTAATTATGTACTTTTCTTCTTTTCCCATTCTTCTATGTTATTTCTGAGATCAGCTTTCATTTTTAAATCCAGAAAGCAGCTGAGCTGTTTTCTTAGTGTTCAACGAGTAGTGCCAATGCTGTCAGGATAGACTGAACCTACAGACTGATTTCTTTGCTTCCTTGTTCCCTCAAAGCTTCATCCATTTCATCCTTCTGCTCTGAAAAGCTCTTTTTCTTTGGTGATGTACCTAGTTGCACGAAACAAAGAGAAGAACTGTGTTTGTTTATTATTATTATTATTGTTATTATTATTATTTTGTATATATGGTTGTCCACTGATGTTTTATATGGCTGTGAGGAAGCCTGGGAAAGGCACTGATGCATCACTGACAGTGTCACTTGTCTGCACTCAGCAACAGGCAAGATGCACACTACCCAGGTTGTGCACCTATTGTACTTTCCGTTTGTAATACATTATCAATAAAGCAAATCAGCTATAAGAACCTTTCACATCTGGTGTCTTTTCTCTCCCCGCTTTGCTGCTGCACTCCCAGCTGTATGCATCCCAAGGAATGCTTTGCTCTTCAAAATCATGCCAGCTTTTACAGAGAGCCCTGCAAGATCCTCTTTCCCTGCCTTCTCCTGGTATCTGCCAACACTGATCTGAAAGCTAAGGTTTCCAGCCAGCTAGGTTCTTGCTTGGCAAAGAGAAAGGACACAGAGAAGGGAATCTTTTATTCTTCTATCAAAATAAACCAATACAAATGCAACTTATTCCATAGTTTTGAGGAGTACTGCAGTGGAATGTTAGAACTGGGGGAAAAAAAAAATGCACAAACTCAGTGGTCTTGGCTTTGACTTGTCACAGCTTAGTCTATGAAGCAGCCACTTGACCTCCAGTAATGAAGTGAGGGAAAGAGATTTTCAATGAGACATGGCTGGAAACATCACTGGTGTCATAGACACAGAAACATGAACTGTAAGCACATTTTGGATACAGATTTCGTAATTTCATGACAGGAGCACAGGGACCATTGAGGGTATTCTTCCAGCTTCTAGGACAGATTATGTCCCCATCATCCTCTCTCCTAAAGAAAATCATCTGTAATAGGAATTTTTGATACTCGATTATCCTTTCTCAAGCCACAAGGGCATGCTGATAATGGTAATCTTTGTATTCTTCACAGCTGGGGCATAGCTGCAAAGGGAGGGAGGCGATTAGGAGAATATTAAGTCTTCATCTTCCAAGACGTTGTTGCTTCTGTTCCTCCTCCCTCTCTCCTCTGTTCCTCGTGCTTAGCAAAGAAAGCGGCAGGAGTATTATTTCTCAAGGCCTATAATGACGTCAATACGTGGGGTATTTATTTATGAAATTGAATCTAACAGTGGGGGAGAGAGTAGTGGAGGAAGATGGACGCGCAGAGCCAGCAGCTGCCAAGCCAGAATAGAGCTGCAACCTCACAGTATTTTTCTACCCTTTTTCTGTGGGAGGGACGCAGTGTCCAGAGCTTCAGAGGCCCAGGAAAAGCAAAGAGAAGAGAGAGGAAAGGCAAACTTAATATTGGGAGCAGAGGAACGGCAGTAAGGGGATGTCCTTAAAGACACAAATAGCCTGTTTTTGATGCTGGGATATTCAGATTTAATCCTTCTCCAGGAAGGGTAGCACCGCAGACACCTGCCCTCAGGAAGGCTCTGGCCAGGCCTGAGCAGCCCTTTCCTCTAAGCCTGTTCAGTCTTCGTAGAGCAAAATCAGAGAGGGTTGAAATTCCAGTCCAGGGACTTAATTTCTCCTTTTGACTTCCCTTCCTCACTTGCTGCTTCAAGCTCAGGCAGCAAAACAACTATCTAGGAAGACCAGCATTAAAGTTAACATGAAGATTAAATTGTCCCTTGCAGTCAGTGGCAAGCAGCTCTCTAGACTAGAATCCATGTCTGTTGGTATCACCATGTGTTCAAGCATAAAAGGTGAAAGCCAAAAAAAGAGAGTAGTTTCTTCTCTACAAACTCAGGAGCAGAGCATCCCTAGGGGTTGCCAAGGAGCTTGAGGAGCACAGATAATAAAGTCATAAAGGTTGGAAAGACCATAAGATCACCTAGTCCAACCATCAGCCCATGCCTATGAAATGATGACTATGATGATGTGACAACTTTGGCTTCAGTTCCAACAAGCACTGGCAGAAGACATCTTTGGGCATCTCTCCCTTTGTTTAAGTGAAAGTTTGGCCAATAGGGTACAGGCTTTGGTTTCTCTGGTAGGGTTTGCCTCCAAAAGAGAGGAGGAAGCAGACTGAACATCATCCTCTGTGAGTAGGCAGTCCCTCACTGTCTTATAAGTTATGCATGGAATTGTTCTCTCATGGATGGGAATAGAAGAGGATGGCTTTTGCCCTTCCCAGGTAGCATAGAATAGTGATAGGAAATGAGAAGAGGGAAAGGAAAACTCACAAATACAAGCATAGAAATCAAACAGTGCTAAAGGAGCCACAAAATCTCAAGGTTGATTGTCAAAGCCCCAGGTTTCCTGGAATTGCCTGACTGACTTCCTATCAATGAGAACAAGAAGGTGATGCCCTGAGAAACTGCCCCCTGCAAAAGCTTTGTTCACCCCTGCCACTGTTTTATGTGCCCTTGCAAACAGCACCAAGGTATCATCAGCCAGCCTGGAACTTATTGTTTATCCAAAATAAGGCAAGACAGACATGCTCTGGAGATCTGTTTACAAGTCAGGCTATCTCCAGTTATATAATGACACAAGCCTCGCTGCCAGCAAATTGTTGCTGTGAGCAGGGGAAGACAATTAGATCGCCTCTCCGGGCAGCGAGCGCGGACAATGCAGGCTTTGTGCCACCCGGCCACCAGCCCCGGCATCTGCGGCATGTCTTCAGAGGAAGAGGTGGCCTGGGGAGGGCTTGGGGCGCCGGAGCCGGGCTGAGAGCGCCTTCCTGTCCTGGCAACGAGGGGATGACAGTAATGGGTCGTCGCGCCGCAGGGCAGAGTGGCTCTGACCCCTCGGCTGCACATGGGATGGGAAGCTTTGGTGTTTGGCTTCCTATGCTTCCTGGTGTGCTGATGGATTTAGGCACTCGCTGAAGCTCCTGGCACTGCTTGCGGAGTCAGTGGAAAAAATGTAGTATCAAGAGATGGGAAATACCAAAGCCTCTCAGAAATGCACTCGCTTAAAAGGGAAAGGTGGTTTCCGCGTGAAACTGCATTCCTATCCTCCATGGATGGAGAAGGGAGCAGGGCTTTAGAAAAGTCAGGAGTGCTGTAATGAAAGCTGTGATGAATGATAGCTTGTCTCTCAGAAATGGGCCACAACCTGTTTTTGGTAGGAGCCTGGGTAACCTGATATTGTCAACAGCCGTAGATTAACTCAATGAAATTGTCTGCAAGAGGTTAGGGGAAGAAGAAGTGACTGCTGTCTGCCTGTTGAATAAGGGCACAAATAGCTGCATTTGCGGGGAAGTATTGGCAAACATCAGTGAACCATCAGTGTTGGAGGAGCCGATGGCCAGGGGGGTAGAGGAAATTTCTGCTGGTACTCGCTGGGACAAGGCTGCCTGTGCTGGCCACTGTCATTCCATCCTCTACACTGCTGCCCATTTGCTTCATGACAAGCAGACTGTTTAAATAAATATACTGTTACTCCAAATCATTTGGGTGATTCCTGCTTTCCTGGGAACATGTGCCTCACAGGTTCATGTTATGTTGAGAACATAGTAGTACTTCTTGCAAAAGCTGTGTGTAAAACCACAATGCAGGTAAACTGATAAATCCTCCAGCTGCAGAGTTCTCTCAGTGTTAGAAAGCATACCTCACCTGCATGGCCATTGGACAGTATATTGAACCAGTCAACCTCCAGTCCATCCACATGGCAAGAAAAACTCACCTTTTGTAATGGCAACCACGTACCTGTCTAAGATACAATACTCCTCTCAGCCCAGCAGAAATAGTTCCTTCTGGAAGTGAGTCATTTTTCTTTATCTTTCAAACCACTTCAAGCAATTTGTCTTGCAGACTTTCTGACTACATTTACATAAAATGCATCCTTCCTTTCTTTCTCATGCATGCATGAAGTTATTTTGGATGGTGCTCTCAGAGGTCACAGTGACACACAGCCAGTAGTGAGCACGCAATGCTTCCAGTAGGTACTCAGCAAGACTTGGGCAGGTGGCAAGTTCCTGGTTTCTTTGGGTACTTAGAAGGGATTTACAAGCCAATACGATGAGAAAAAAGGGCTAAAGTGCTGGCTGCTGCCAAAGCCTTCACAAGTTTGCTTACAAAAAGCAGGTTGTAGACATGAATAACCTCACAAGACCCCTGGAAATGAAGCTGCGAGTATGGGTTACTGGCAAAGTTAGGAAGGTGCAAGTGAGGATGGAAAAGTGAAGAGGCTTCCAGGAATGGCTTGTGCAAGTACGGCATGGTTAGGAACAGTTCCTCCCTGAGACTGGAGTGTAGGCTATTATTTATATCCCTATAGCTCTGCCAAAGCATGCTGCTTGCAGCATTAGAGCTGGAACTCGGGCTCTCAGCAAGCTGGAGGCTTTCATTCATAACTACAAGATGCAACAAGACCCTTTGGAGTCTGAGGGTGAGCAAGGCCATGGGCAAAAATAGCACAAGTTCTCCATAAGATCTGTCCTGCAGCTCAGTTTCTTACCATGTAGAACATCTTCTGTATCTTTAGGGTACAGAAGAAACGACTGGGAGGTACACGAAAGAGGCCTCCAGGCTTGTGATGCATGGAGCAGGATGGAACAGGTTGTGCTGATCCTTCCTGTGCAAGAATGGGCAGCATTATTAAAACTAGGACTCAAGCTGAAAATCCAATAAAGAGAGATGGCCCTTAGTGCAACAAGTGCAACAGGTAGAAGAGCTGGGGGTCTTCTTACCAAGGGATGTGGTGGATATGAGATACTTACAGGGATTTAAGATGAGTACACTGCAGAGAAGCCTACTGAGAGTTACTGAAAACACAGAAAGCATATCTGGCTCAGGAAGTTCCTGAGCTGAAAATAGTTGGAGGCTGGGGGGGGGGGGCAGTGAGGGGAAGTACTGTACACATTTGCCATTGTTCTTACTCCTCCCTAGGCTTTGACTTGTGAGCTCGGTTGAGGACTTGATGTTAGGTTAGATGGACCTTTGGTCTGACATGATAAAGCTGTTTTCATATCCTTATGCATCTTTCTGTGAGCAGCACATTCGTCAAAATTATCTATGCTTAACATGATGTTATGATGTGGAATACTGATAGCAAAATAACAAAATTGCAAAACCATGACAAACTTTATATTCATAAAGGATGATTTTATCCTGTTCTTATACGATCAGCTCCAAAAGGTCACCACCTTCATGCACCCTCACCCACTAGACACCCCTTGCTTCAACTTGCCTAAATGAATTGGTGGATTATGACCAGGGAACTGTGTATGGAGGTGAATACCGCCTCCAGTGTACTAGAAATGAGAGCAGCAACATTGAACATTGCAAAGTTTGTGTCAAGTGGGATCCACAAATGCTCACAAAGGAACAGAAAGAACACTGTATGAAAGTTTGCCAGGACCTATTGAACCAATAAGAGGTCGAAGGTGACAGTTTCCCAGATTGCCACATATAAACAAAGAAATGAAGCTACTTACCTTTAGAAGTCTTCAGACAGCCACTGACAACCCTTAAATGAGGTCTGGGAAGGGGTGGATCCTGGCTCCACCCCCTCCAGTCACTCCGGTGCATTGCATTCAGCTGAGCTCCCCTAGGTTAGCATTGCCTTCCCACCAGGTGCTTAATCACCAGTTGAGGCCATGACTTAGCATTTCCACTACAGCTTCCCAGCAAACTCAAGCGTGTAAGATTTAATTCATCCTACCTGGGATCTGTTTTAAAAGGTTTATTTGCAGTTTCAAGAGTTTGAGCTATTCTCAGCTCTCTATTCCCTGAAAAGTGGCATTTAATGATGAGTCTCCAAATAACAACTGAGCGGCCTGTTTTAGCTTTCTCTTCATATCCTTCTAGCTGGTCTTTTGAAGCCTCCTGTCCTGGGTCTCCCACTCTGACTCTGAGAAACTGCTGAGAACCAAGAGCTATTGGGATGCCAGGGCCCCCTGAGAGATAGTTTGGGGAAAAAACAAACAAACAAAAAAAACCCACCACCACCAACAACATAAAAACCCAACATTATTTAGAGCTCCATTATCTTGCCCTCTCCAAGCAGTTAGAGAGCAAAGCATGCATGGCTACACCAGGAGCTACCTCCTGAGAATCCATCAGTTGAAGACTTGGTACACTTCATAGCAAGCCATCTGTTATGGAACAAAACATCCAGCTTGGTCAATGCCCTCTGGGGTTGGCAGTCTCTGATTATCAGCATGTTTGCAGTACTAGAGGAATTACTTGATGCAAAATGACTGCTCTCACTTTGCTCTCCCTTTTGTCACATCAACTGGGAATCCCACTGAGGAAGATACAAAATTAGCCAAGAGCCACCCGGAGACATATCAAAGTGGACTGTGTCGCGACGGGTGGAGTGGGATTTTTGCCTCCAGTGACATTCACATTGTTCACACTCTTTTTACATTTTGCTGCTGCTCACATAATCACAGAAGCTATTCTTAGCCACAGGGAGCTTAATCTAAAATAATAATAATAATAATAATAAAAAAATTAAAAAAGAATACAAACACACATGAAAAACACCTCTATGAACCATTTCTAAAACAATAACTTGTGGCAGGGAGGGAAAAGGGCTGGCCTAAACATGTAGCCCTCTTCACCAAATAAGGATCCTTGTAAATGTGGCTCCAAGTGCTGCAAGGCTTAGGAAATACTGGGAGGGCTTTGGAGTGCAAGAGTGAATCAGCACGGCCATCACGTCACACCCTCATGAATAATACCTCTTACTTCCCCTGAATTGTGCATTGTGATAAAGACCTAGCTGCCTTTTTTGGTATTCCAGTGTCTGCCCAAGAAGAGCTGGATATGAAATTAGGTTTCCTGTACCTTAATAGATTAATTTAGTTTGAACTAAAAATGAGGGCACATGTACTGTCGGGAGCCAATAAGCCTCAAAAGACATATGTTTCCTTTCTTTCCCCCTTCTTTTGTGCTTTGCTAGTTTAAATGTCAATTTTAACTGATTTTCTCCAAATTTTACTACTGTAACATCTTCATTTGGGAAGATAAGGCATGCTAAGTGGTGGATGTCTAATGATATTGCATTTCAGCAAGGCTAGACCCTGCAAAGTCATGCACATCAGCTGCTGGCTTTGCTCCATGTAGTGCAGCAAGTACATGCAGAACCAAAGGTGACATCTACACTGCTCTCTACTTTGGTTCTTGGGGCATAAGGTGTTTCTGTGGCACTGGAGAAGTATTAACTCCTTTCATTGCTCTTGAAGTTTTCTGTTTTAAGAGCTGTACTTGCCCAGAATTCATGAGTTCTACTGACCGTTTTCTGACCATGGGAAGGAGAACACCCTGCTGTTACTATTTCAGTGCATCTCGTGGCAGAAAAGAGGCAGACTGCATCATCTTATTTAGTGGTGGATATTACAGCAGAGATCATGGGTGACAACAGACAAATAGAGCCAAGGAGAGAACTGTGCTTCCAGTGGGAATTCACACACATTGCAAATTCCTCGTATGGCAATGTTTCCTTTTCCACCAGAGACCCATAACATGTTTCCCTCTCACACAGAGGACACAGACAGGAATTTCCATGGTGACTGTCAAGACAGCATCCTTATCTAAGGGAAACTTAAGATAAAACTTTCTGTGGAAAAAGTCTGTGACCTGGTGAAGGTTGCTAAGTGTCTCAGACAGCCCTGTCTGAACTTTCTGAAACTTCCAAGCCCTGTGTTGTTAAAAGAAGCCTTCACATTTTTACCACTGGATGAACACTGCCCCTCTAGTGCTACACATATAGGGCTGTGAAAGAAAGGTAATAGGGACACTGAGGACAGAGAAAAGGAACCCTGTCAAAATCTTTCTCAGATCCAGATGCCTTATTGTCTTCCTATCTTAAAAACCATCAGTTCTAGAAAATTCTGTCAGAATTGGTATAAAACTTTGATTCTCAGACAATGGTGTCTGCCATAAGGTCCTCCTGGAGTTTCCACACCTTGAAGGGAACAGAAACCAATATTTGTGATGATTTCAAGGCTTGTTGCCAATTTTTCTACCATCTCCTTTTTCACGTGCAAATCCCTACCACATTCAGTAGCTCAGTAGTACATTTGGCAGCTGACAAAAGGCTATATTCCTGCCAAGCAGAGTCTTGAAATCCTACATATTAAACACAAAACTTGTTTATCACACCAGCCCTGTATTTGGAAGGTGGCATTAGCTAATTCATCAGGCCTCATGGCACAGATTTATCATAGAATCACAGGATCATTTGAGTTGGAAGGGACCCTTAAAGGCCATCTAGTCCAATTCCCCTGCAATGGGAACTGCAAGGAAAACCTGCACTAGACCCATCAGAGCCCCATCCTGCCTGACCTTGGGTGTCTCCAGGGATGGGGCATCTACCATCTCTCTGGGAAACCTGCTCCAGTGCCTCACCAGTGCCTTTTGTGTAGGTTCTCCAACTGCACTCATAAAAAGCTTCCGTTACGCTGCTCATGTTATGACCAGCAGCATCTATCACCTAGTGCCACAGGTAAGGGCAATGCAAACAAATGGCAAAGCACTCACTGAAGAAGCATCTCCAGTCTTCTCAGGGCCATGCCATACATTTACGTCTTGGCACTTTCTCCTCAGAGATGGTAAACTCAAAATTGTGGTTTGTAGTAAAACGTGATTTCATGCTGCTAAGAAATACACCATCAGACTGTATCAACTTACTGCTTCAGACAGTTATCACAGAAGATAAAAAGGCCCAGCACTTGTGCTGAGTGCGGTTTTGGCTGCCTTTGTTATCTCCCCTGGTTTCTGTGCTGGAGTCCAAGACATTTTTGTGGTCACCCGCAGGCTGTGGTGCTAAGACCTTGGGGGAAAGGTCCCTCCACCTCTAGGGTGCCCCAACATAGTATGGAGCACAGCAGAATCCTCTGCCTGGTGCTACCCTCACTGTCACTGCCTCTCTGATGCTGGAAGGAGCTGAGCTTCCAGCCCTCTTGTCCTCCTTCCTTCCTAAAGAGGAATTTCAAAGAACTGTGTCAGGAACACCCTGGAATTTCCTAGTGATTGCTGATAGCAGATGAAAGCCACTGAAGAACAGCATCAATGATTATGATGATTAATGTTTCTTTCCATATGAATACTACTGAAAGAGGAGAGCCAGTGTGCCTTGAGAGAGCAAAATTCCTTTGTCTCGCTCATCTGCCCCTCTCAAAGACCTTTCCTTTCCTTTTTTTTTTTTTTTTTCTAATTTTTTTTTCTTTAAATCCAAAAATGGCTCATAAGAAAGTAAGTCCTCCCAGCCTCGCAGCTTGTGTTGCTATTCTAAGCATGTCCTCTGAAGGCTGGTCAAAGTTAAACCGACAATTTTTCAGGTCTTTTCCCTCCTCTTTATTCCTCTACACCCCCCCCCCCCCCCTACCTCTAAGGGGACCCCATTTTAATTATTATTTAGGAAAAGACAGCTGCTTCCTGTTTGTATCATTAATTTATTTTGTTTCCTGAAGGGAAGCTTTGGTGAAAAGAATCTGTGGATAGCTGGAACGTCTCACAGAATATCACTGGCTGCACGGGCCAAGGTTAAATACAATAGCTAGGTTTATTTTTAAATGATTATTCTTTTTCTTAGTTCATGCCAAAGCAGAGTCAAAAATTCTAGCACATGTAACTAAGCTTTTACAGTAAATTCTGCCTTACATACATAAGTCCCCAGAAGGGAGACAGGCATTCTTAGTTACAACAAAAGCTCAAACTCTGATTTCCCCCCAACTATTATGAAAACCAAGGCCAGAGGGAGATGAGGTGTGGCTCCCTTTCTCCGATTTCTCAAAACCTCGCACTCTGGTAAACTTGATATGCTAAAATCAGGTCTGACCATCATGACAGCCTTCCACAATGAGATGATTGCCTTGGTGCATGAGGGGGTAGCAGAGAATGTTGTTTATGCCATTTTTAACAAGGCTTTCAGTGCTGTCTGCCGTAACATCCTCACAGACAAACTGATGAAACATAGATGACATAAATGGACAGTGAGGTGGCTCAAAAGCTAGCCGAACTACTGAGCTCAAGTGGTTGTGATCAGTAGCATGAAGCCCATCTGGAGCCCATTCACTAGTGGTGCACCCCAGGAGTTAATACTGGGGCCAGCAGTGTTTGACATCTTCATTAATAACTTGGATGATGGGTATGACGACACCCTCAGCAAGTTTGCTTGTGATACAACACTGGGAGGAAAAGTTAAAAGAGCAGATGGCTGTGGTTCCAACTCAGAGGGACCTTAGCATATGGAGATATGGGTCAAATCCATACATCAAACCTCATAAAGTTCAAAGGGCAATGAAATGGGTAGGAATAACTCCAGAGCACCGCTAGGAGCTGGGAGCCAATTGGCTGACTACAGAGTTGCTTTACAGAAAAAGACCTTGGGTTCCTGGTGGGCAATGAGCTAATTGTAAGCCAGCAAAATGTCCTTATGACAAAGAAGGCCAAGAGCATCCTGGGCTAATAGGAAGGATTGAGGGAGGTGATCCTGTCGCTGTCCTCACTCAGCACTGGAGATCTAGGTACAGTTCTGGTTGCCTCAATACATAGCATAAATGTGCTGGAACGAGTTCAGCAAAGACTCAGAAAGATGATTAAGGGATTGCAGTATCTGGTGTGAGGAGAGGATGACAGCTGAGGCTGTTCATCCCAGAGAAGAAAAGGCTTAGGGATGGTCTTACCACTATACATAAATACCTTACTGGAGAAGGAAAGATGGAGTCAGGATCTTCCCAGTGATGTCCAATGACAGGATGGCAGGTGGTGGGCACAACTGGAAAGAAGAGAAATTCCATTTAAATACTAAAAAAATCTTTTTCTTTGTTTTGCTGTGAAGGTGGTTGAACAATGACAAAAGTTGCACAGAAAGGTGTGGAGTCTCCAGTCTTAGAGATAGTCAAAACCCAACTGGACATGGTCCTACATGATTCAATCTGGATTGAACCCAGAAGTTGGAATATATGATCTCATGAGGTGTCTTCCAGCCTCACCTATACTGAACCCGAGACTGTGACTAGAGATCCAAGAGCAAACAAGGTGCAAAGCTCTTCCAAGTCAGTCTCAGACTTAAGTCATATGACCAATATCATCAATGAACTACATGAGGAGCTGTGAGCTGCACTTTAAACAGAGGTCTTCTGGAGAACTTTCAAGAGCATTTAAGACAGACCATTCCCAAGCCCTGAGCAACCACCCCACTCAGCTCCCATTCAACATCTCACATTTTGTCTGTCTTGTTCTTCCCATTCATTATAGCAGAGAGGCACCCACTGGCCCTGGCAGCCTCACTGCTGTCCGGCATTCCTGCTGTGAGGAGTTATTTGGCACTAGCACTACTGACCTTTTCACAAGACCAAAGATTACAGGAGGTTTTATTTATTGCACATGAAGTAACCCCTCATCCCCCATCCTGTTTTTCCTGGTTTCCTTTCTTTCGTTTGGTTCTCCCCTTCATTAGGAGCTTTCACATGCCAAGCTGCTTTGATGGAAACCACTACTTGAGAAAGAAAAATTGCACATACTCTTTCTTCTACTCCCTCTTCATATAGCTTAAAATTGAATAATGACCTTTTTTCCTTTTCTTTTTTTCCCTTCTTTTTTTCTTTAAAAGAGTATTTCAAACAGCAAAGTCAGCCATGAAGGGTAGGATATGCTAAGATATGCTCAAAAGGATGGTAGAGAAGCTAAATAACAGTGGGCAAGCTTTTAAATGAAGAGAAAGCTACAATTTAATACTCACACTTTCACTGACTAAAATGACTGAAAAGCTTTCCACACCCTTCCCTTGGAAAGCAAGCTCTTCTTATAGTGAACACTTAGAAAAGTCAAAAACTACTGAAAAGCAACCTTTTAAGTAAGATATCACATAAACATATTTTGATCTATTACATTACATCTATACATATATTGATCTATAACATTATTGACAGTAAATTGGTGCAGGACTTTTGACAGAAACCGATTGCTGCACATAGACTTGCATTAAAAAAGGTAGGGTGAGCAATGCATTCAGCGCCTGAAAAGGCACGTCCTCCCGTGCTGCAGAAATGTGGTACCCCTCAGCTCTGCATGATGAGCAGAATGAATGAGTGCTGCAACCGCATGCAGAATTAATAATTCTGTCACATCCCAGGAAATGGTTCTTTCCCCGGGAAAGAAATAATATTACATTGTGCACTAATGAGCAGGCAAGAACCATCATTTGAAATTGTGATTGAATTTGAGGTTCGCCCCCCGGGGCTAACTGCAACCAGCTGAGATAGTTTTGCAGCTCGCATCTCACTGGTTAGCACACGCACCGTGTCTCAGTCATTTCCCACCAGTGCATGAGTCCAAGGCTGGGCTCCCACCACACGGCTGAGGCTGCATTAGGCAGAGCCCTTCAATTATAAAAGACTTGAACTTCCTTTTTATCCAGGAGATGGGTGGGAGTCTTTTGATGGTACCATTTCCTGCCGGAGGGACAGAATTGGGAAGAAAAATAAAACTTTAACCTCTTCACTCAACTATGGAGAAGATAGTCTCGCCATTGGGCAAGGTTTATTCTGCTGGGAAGCTTGGGCTATTCCCATCCCGGGTATAACACAAGGTCAACAGCAGCAGTCTCCAGGAATATTAATCTTTCACCCCTCAGACCGTGCCACGGGTAATTAATCACTTGATTGCATAACTTCTTGTAAGACAGGAAAAATAAGCTGCCTTTGCCAGCTTTTTGGACAAGTTATTTCACATACATTTGAACTTTCTTCCAGTACTTGTTGGGTTTTGATTGCAATGAATGAATCGCATCCAAACCCTTTCCCGGCCACAGAGGAGACAGACAGCATGGAGGCGCATTATGTCCCAAGGTGCCATCAGGGAGCGGGACACTCCTGCTGTTGTGGGGGGTTCCCTCCGACCTCCCAGGAGGTGGGAAGGTCCAGCTTTGCACAGAGCAGCTTGGCCTGGGGGAAATAGCAGAGTACTGCGTTTACCCTGCCTTTTACATCTGCATGTAATTGAAAGCAGGATCTGGCCAAGATGCCGTTAACTCCGGAGAGCTGGAACTCGCTTAGGAGCAGGGAAATCCTGAAGTTTAATCCTAGAAAGTTAAGTTTCGTGCTACAATCACCTGGGACATGATGCAGTGATGGGCCCAGCTGTGGGAGAGCTTCAGGCACTGGAGCTCACGTAAAGCTGTGAGAAACATTGAGCTAAATGCACTGCTAGAGTGGCTGAGCATCAGCTAAACCCACCTCCTCCTCCATGCTGTGGGACTCATTCTTCCCTTATTTGTTAAACAGGGATGAAAAAAAACAAGTTTTTAAAATTATTATTTATTTTTAATTGCTCTAAGTCACATGTGGTAATGAAACAGAAAACAAGGTGCCCAGAGGCTACCTCATTTCTCAGCTCATGTGGACAACAGCCAGCCCATTCCCAACCCTGAGTTTCTGACCTCAGGAGTGCTCCCTGGTGCTGGTGAGCCCTTTGGCAGCCCCAAGCATCCCACTTGCCTCCTACAGTAAAAAATCAGACAGAAACTTTACTTAGGCTTTTTGGATTGCCCCAGCTAAACAGTTGGTGAAGCTTCACACTCCCCTTCACACTCAGATTTCCTGAAGTGAGTTAGCCTGAGGCTGATGGTGATATAGAGGGGTTCAGAGGTAGTCACAAGTTAGGACAGTGCCCTCCCCAGTTCTGAAGTGAAGGGTTCTTGGTTCTGCATGAAGAAGAAAACTGGAAAAAAGTTTATTGGCCACAAGGATCAGAGCTGGTCAGGGCTGATGGATGAAAGCGCTATTCTTTAACAGATCTTGGAAAAGCAGTCAGGAAGCTCGGTTTGAAAGTGTTCCTGTGAAGATCACTTTATCCTTTGGCTCTACATAGTCCTTTGGTAAAAACAGAGAATCATTTCCCCATTTTAAGTGTTTTAAGATCTTTGCGGGAAAGATGCTAACAAAGCCGATAGCTTAGCACTGTGTGTTATTAAGTGTTGCTGCCTGCTACAGTGTCATGGGTGACACAGGGAACAGCACAGGCAAATGCAGCTTTACAAAGCCACACTAACTGAGTAAGGACAAGTGAGGAGAGTGGAAATCCTGTGAACAGGTTGTAGGCACATTGCACCCGCTGCTGTGTATGGGTTATGTTTGCATCTCTGCTTGCCGTGAAGCAACCTGGTGCCCCCCAGTGCATTCTCACACTGAACAGAGCCTCTCACATGCCCACAGTATCAGAGACCACCAAGAAAGATCCTGTACCTTTTCGGCTGATGGCTCTGGATCATGCTTTGTGTTGAAAAAGCATCTATCAAATGTGCTGTGATGAGAGCTCTGACATCTCAGCTGTACTTGCTAATGCATGCTCCTCAATATGCAGTGTGTGGCTACAGGCGGCTCACGCTCCATCTGGCCATAGTTATAGGGCTATCAAGAACAGGTCATCCAGATGAATTCCCTCCAAATCTGGTATTGCACCAATGTAATGACATGACGTTGCTGAAATACAGGCAAATTAAAAACAAGGCCAGACGCAGCTATTCCCCAGGTACCATTCACATGAATAAACAAGATAAAGCCTGGGAAGAAAAGCTCAGGAAATGGTTCTATTTACAGCTTGATCACAAATCTTCCAAAAGCAACTGAGCCAGCTGGACAACTTACTATCTTCAACCACTCTCCTGCTGCCCCTCTAGATTGGTTAGCAATGAACTGAAAATAACCACCCAGGCTGTTGAGACAGCAGCACAAAAAAAGATAATAACTTCCAACAGATGATGGTGAGATGAAGGTAAAGACAGAATAGAGGGGCAGATGTCTTCAACTGAAGGACAACTAAGTTACAGCAGGCAAGTAGATGATTTAGAGGCAGCAGCAGGAGAACCAGTAGGAACCAGTTCACTCAAATATGTCACAGCTCATGGACCATGAAGTATTCCAGTTTCCATCTGTGGAAACCCATTGCCAGCTCAGCTTCCTGCAAGAAGAGTCCGCTTAAACTGAAGTTTAGCTTGTCCTATGACAGGCAATGCAGAACCAGCTTAGGTTAGAAGTTAGAAGTCTCAGAGCAGCTGCAAAACTTAATAAGAAATAATACTTCCGGTCTGCCTGATCAGTACAGAAAAGCCTTACCCATCCTCTTCATAGAATCATAGAATCATTAAGGATGGAAAAGACCAATAAGATCACCAAGTCCAACCCCAACCCACCCCCGCCAATATTCCCCTTCGAACCACATCCCTCAGTGTCATATCTCCACATTTCCTGAACACCTCCAGAGACAGTGACTCCATCACTTCCCTGGGCAGTCTTTTCCAATACTTCTCCTTCTTCACTTCTTCCTCTTGCTCTACATCTAATGGCAGGGAAGAAAAAGAGAAGCAGCATAGTCTAATATGTTGGGAGCTCTCCTTATCGTGAATAACTACGGCAGATTTAGGACAACATTCTGCCAGAGACTGGTGCTAATCAACAAAGCTGTATTAAAAGGAAAGACATTTTTAGTGGACTGATTCAGGAGGCAGACATTTCAGTTCATACAGTTGCATACTTGCACTTGGAGCATCCAAGTTGAGCAAGCCAACAGTGTTCTCTTGAGCAAAATTCTAACTGACTTCTGAAGATGCATTTGCTGATCACTGTTGAGTGAACCCCTGTCCTTATCTTGACTTTTGTCCAGCGGTGGATAAGTGTGGTTTTCAGCAAGGTGTCCACCATCATCAGACCCCCTTGCCCCTTCTCCAGGTGTCTGAATGTCAAAGCTGGGTTTGGATGAATTGCCTTGCTAAAGTCAGAAACAATTTTTTTTTTTTTTCCCCTAAATGATTAAAAATCAAGCATTCCATTTTGATAAAGGTTAAATCACCCTAGATTTTGTACACACTTGTAAGAGTGTGAGAATGTGAAAATGTGGGCAGGAATTGTTGAGGACAGTATAATTAGGAAAGTTTCAGGTTGCATAATGTCTGGAGTCTGTAAGTTAATATGGGACTGCTGCTGCCTCATGCATTACAAATTTTCCTGAGCAACTTTGTAAGGCATTGGTGGGGTAAAGGAAGATTTTGTTTTTCCTATTTACAAAGCAGTTTAACCAATGAAACAACTAAATCAGTGGCTTTGGTGGGACACCCACTGCACATATCAATGTCCAAGAAATAAAAATGTCTCTGGAGCTCCTCTTGTAAATAAGATGAGAGACCTGTGAGTGCACTGGAATGCTTGTTTGTGGCTGAAGATTAAGATATAATACTGCATTTATTGATTTTGTTCTTTGTTCCCCTCTCCATCTCAAAGATGGTTACAAAGAAATTCCAAACTCTTTAAGTTATAGATGTCTAAATATCTGCCAAATATTTTCACTGCTACCAGTTTAGACAAAATATTTCGAGATTATTTCCATTCCAGACAACGTGAAGTTGGAAGTGAGTGCATGAAGAGCAGAAGTGTTTTAGTTAGGTGTCCAGATCTTATTTTCTTTCTATTCTTGTCTGCTTTGTTAGAGCTTCTAACACAGTATTTGTCCTATTCCTTCCAGAGTCTTTCTTCTCTTGGAGATTTTCACATAAAAATTAGGAATGAATAACCACCAGCAAACTGGTAGCACTAGACTGCGTGGAATCAAAATGGTTTTGCATGTAAGTAGAGGAAGGATTTTGATTGGACACTGAAGACTTCTAGAAAGTGAATGTGCCCATCATGTCAACATGAACATCATTTAAAAGAGCAAAACTGATAGAGCAAGACCTTCAAGAGTGTGTTGGTATACCAGAAAAGTGGTATTTTGGTTGTGATTTTCATTGCTAGTTTCCATTCCTAAGGCAAAACCTACAGCGAGCAATGGAATTCAAGAAGGTAGAAGAGGATTTCCAGGAACATGTGTCTTTCCAGGGATACCTATTAATTACCTTAGCTCCTATATATTCTAGGCCAAACAGCTGTAAATAACAACAAAAATAAAAATCCCTCATGGAACTTTGCTCAAAATGAGCCAGTTGCTGTGAAGACATCAATCCTCTGGGCTGGATGGGTGAGCTATGAATTTGGCTGCAGAAGTTCAGTAACCAAGAAGAATCAATATTGTTGTTGGGAAGCTTTCAAGTTGCTGGCTTGGTTGGAAGCAGTGGATATGCAGTGTTTCTGTTAGGTACCATTAACCCTCTCATCTGCCACACCTCAGGCTACTCCCACTTGAACTGGAGGCACAATTTGCAAGGCAGATGGGGCACAGCTGTGCCAAGAGCATAGAAGGTACGCTGTACTGAAAACTGCCTCGATAGTTTGGCCATGGTATTAGCGTTTGGGTGTATAAGGGTCTTCAAGTGATTCCACTGGCTTTGCTGGACTAGTATTCTGCAAAAGGAAATTTAGCCCACCAATACGACCTTTACTGAACAGCTGCTTCCTGTCTCCACCACTGGCTCCAAAATTGAAAAAAAAGCAACAACCAAACCTGTCTCTTGGCCCAGAGCTTTAGGTATTCATATGACAAAGTCAGTCATAAAATTCCCATGATGCCAATCAAGGGGAGCCTAAGATCTAACCTTAACCTTGGCACTGCACTCCCACCATAACACCCCCCCATCACTCCAGGGTGCGGTGCCTTTAGTTCCAGCTCTTTGCATGCCAGGAAAAGTAGAGACATGAAGTGTAAAAATAGATATTAAACAGAGGACCATTGTTGCCATTGCATGATAGCAACCTCGCCTCTCTGCTCTTGCAGCAATGGCGCACACTGGACACACAGGCTGTCTTGCAGACTTTCTTGAATCACTTTATAGATTGGTTGTATGTTTTGTGGAGTGATATGTACACTTTTCCAAGAAGAAAGTTTTTGTTTTCAGAAGTGCTTCTGAAGCCTATGCAAGACTTTCTATCAAACCAGGTTCTTACATACAAGCTCATACTGCTGTTCATGCCATCTGTCAGTCAACCCAACATCTGTAACATGAGGGGGAACTTGATGTGCTGGCTTTCAAACCCCAGATCCAACCTGAGAAGTTACCTTCAGCAGATGACTGCGGGGCTGACCTTCACCATCAGGCACTTGTCATCCTCTAGCTATGAGATCACAATCAACATGACTGCAAACACACGTGAAAAAAGAAGCTTACAATTCTTTTCAGGTGCTGAGAGAAGCTGAAAAGTGACCAGTGAAAAAGTAAAACTTCACTTGGCCAACGTGTTAAAAATGCTTTCCTGCACAAGGAGACTTCATACAAGGGAAAAGTAAAGTTGCAGCTTTCTAGAAATGGGACGTAGCGTTTTATAATTCCTTCCCCCTGTTACTTTGCGAAGCCACCCCACCCACAATTAACTGCTGTCTGACTCACTCTTGTGTCTCGTTTGGAAAGAAAGGCTTTCCACCAGTGGGGGCACCTGGTCAAGAACATGACATTCAGGGTGGTGTTCCATCTTTACACTTCAAACCACTTTAAGTAGCTTTATATCTATGACTACAGGGACCTTTGCTTAGACATATGCATTACCAGTGTAAGAGACATGTTGTCATATCCTTGCTGTAAGTAAAGAGATCAGGTCTTCTGGAAAATTAGTCTTCTTGGGCCAAGCTGACTCAATGGCAATAAGACATCTCTTCTGTATCAGTTCATTTGCCATGTTGTGCTCCTCTGGCAGTGTTACCCTCTACTATTCTGGGAACACATATTTGACCTTTGTTACAGGGGTTTATTGTCAACATGTGTCCACTGGGAGCCTCAGCAACTTCTTCTATTGTCTATTGTCTTATAAACAGTCTTATAAAAGCACTACCGGAAAGCCAATAATGCACCAAAATGGAAATTGCTGGTAACTCAAAAGCTTAACTTTCGACTTCTGCATCTTACGGTGGTAGAAGAGGTGAGACACAGGGAAGGGATGCAGCCTCCTCTCCTCTGTGTCCCTAAGCCTCAACATATAGCTGATTCCACACTGTGTGAGCTGGGGATACTAGTCTTCAGTGGCTTCAAGCGGAAAATAACAAAAAGAAGAGAGAAAAGCTGATGGGAATGATACTTTGCCGGCTGACTCTAAAGTGAAATGAATTTTCTTCTTGACCAAAACTCCCAGTTTGTGGCTGGGCTATTGTGGTAAGCACATAAAAGATGCTTTTTTATTGTTAACAACATTGAAGTGTCTCATCCTAAGACATGAATGACACAAAACCATTGGAGCACCTTCATCCAAGGGAAGGCTGATAGCATACTTAGGAAATGTCCCTGTGAGACCAGTTTAGTAGTCCTCAGTTTCATTTCCAAAATGCTATGTGCAGAGTCTGAATCCTCTCTGACTTTTGAGATGGTCCCACCACTTCCAATTTGTCATTCTGGCAGGCAAACAAAGTACATTTAGGGAAGAATCAGATCTCCTCTGTATGGAAAATTAAGCAGCTTCCAGTACCCAAGCAACAGGCAGGGATGGTTCAGCATTGACAATTAATGGTTTTTCCTGGTCCACAAGGCTGGGTGGAGCAGCAGGAAAAAAGAAAATGGGATAAGCAAAGACCTGTATCAGTGCTGCTGCCAGAGACATTCTATCATCTTTGGTGGTAGGGCAGGGGAAGAGGATATTGCATTCCTCAACAGTCATCAGTAGGTTCCAGAGCTAAGTTGGCTCCAGCTGGTAGGGTATGGTGTGCTGCCAACTGCTAATATTAAGTCAGGATGAAGTGAAGCTGTCAATATGACTGGGACTAAACAAGCTTGAAAGGAGCAGGATAAATAAATAAATAAATAAATAAAAATACGTGAAGAGAACAAATGAGGAACACAAAAGAGATACTGTGGGCTCTTCTGTGGACTTTTCTGCCCTCAGCAAAACCTTTTTCATGCTTTGACAACCATCAGTGCCAACACCATCCAGTGCTGAAGTAGGTATCTGCTTGATTGGTGTGTAAAGCACTATTTTCACAAAGGGGCACAGAAAGAACATCAGGGCATGTGCTAAGATGGATACAGCAGATCTATAAGGAAGACTATAGCATAAAATAATTTGCAGGCATCTGAGTTCTCAGAGATGGTATTAGTGATTGACTGTCCATCCCAGCACATAACCAATCTCTGAAGTACCACTCACCCCTCAAATACACAATTGTTTCTGCATACAAAACACCTCCAATAAATTAACACGATTAACACTCAGACATTTTCTAAAGTACCTCTTTTAGCCGTCATTAAGAGCTGAATTTTGGAATTACAAATGACCTGTTCTTTACTAATCTGAATGTGATGTTGCTTCTCAAAAGTGAGGTCAAATTTCTTAAATTGGGCAATTGCAGATGTGCCCTGAGCAGAGAGAACCATTATTAAATCTGAAAAGTTGTGGTGTTGCCAAAGAAAACCAACCAACCAACCAAAACAAAACAAAAAAAACATGAAAAACCAACCAAAACAGTAAAGAAAGAATAAACTCTAGATAAATCTGTATCATCATACCCCAGTGGACCTTTAGAGATGGAAGACTTCATTTTCTCCCTAAGCCTAAATGGCAAGAAACACACCTTGTGGGGCACATTCCTCTGGAAAAAAAAATGACTTCTTCACATCCAGCCTGAGAGGAAATGTATCTCTGTTGTGCTATAGGTGAGGAGAAGGGGCACAGACATTTGGAAGAGAGATACTGCCTGGTTTCAGGACTGCTCCCATCCTTATGACCAACCTTTCACGCTCCATTTAGTGGGTACTCAGCTTTGGCTCCACAACTGCATTATTCAGCCTATAGTCTCTCTGCTCTGATTTCACTTCTCCTTCAAATTGCATTGCTATTAAAACATGGAAGTAAAGCAGCTGTTTGGACCCTAAAGCTTGAAAACCTCAAGAGTCACAAATCTTCTATTTATGCCTTTCTTATGTGGTCCAGACACATTTTTCAGGCTTGTAGCATCGTCTGAGCCCTGTTTTCCTTTATTTTGCCTCTGAAATTGGCACTGAAGACTGTTTGCACTATGTAATCGAAAGGTATATTTGTTTCTGCAGCAATACATCTCGCATGGAAAATGGTCTCTCTCATTTCTTCCCCCTGTAATTCTCAGAGCAGCTTGGCACTGTCAGGGACAGGTGCTTAATAAATGCTGATATACAGCAATTTCACGTTATTGCGCAAAGCTGAAAGTTGTTTGCATACTAATATAACAGAGGACTACTACTGTGCTTCGACTAAACCTTGGATTTATTAACATCATGCAGGCTGGGAATGTGAATGGCTGGCAAACCTGCATGCTTGAGCATCTGTAGAAAGACATCATGAATTAAAAACCCTTATTCCATTAAGAAATGATTTTAGAAATCCGGAGTACAAGTGGAGAGTGCTGGTTGGCTACTGGTGATGTCAGACACATGTCAATAACATTACTTAATGGGTTTTCCTTGTCTTTATTCATAAGTTCCACTTCTTTGCCCTGAAGGGTAATTATTACACTTTTTGGGTGGTTTTGCTCTTTTGGCCTTTGGCCTCATGCCTCAGAAAGCCACCCAGGGTATCCAATCTCATAGAAAGGCTTTGTGGCCAGTTGTGTTTTCTGGAGTAAGGACTTTTTTTCCTAACTTAACTAAGCCACGTAAATGTTTCACAATCTCTTTGGTTTCCATCGGTCCTACAACGTCATTACCCACCCGAAGGGACAGCTACGCCCCGTGTCTCTGGCAGTATTGGGAGGATGCTCATTTTTCTTGGAGGAAAACAACATGTAAGAGATCATCTTTTAGGTGAAAGGACATTTTGGAGAAGCTGTTTTACTTAACATTGCACATTTACACCATTCTCGGGTCTTGAACCATATTGCTACCGGCACTGAAATTTACCTGTTTTAATACTTTGCAGCATACATTTGTTGTTGTTGTTGTTTATTCTGAAGCTGAATGACAAGACTCTTTACACATGCAATTTCAGTTTGCTACAGATTTGAAGCTGATTTTTATGCCATATTATAACCATATTTATTTAGGTTCCCACATTCTGTCAAAGTCTGTTTACACAAAGAACATTTGTTTTCACTACTGCTTGCGAGGAATGAATATAATAAGTGCCAAGGGATTTTGAGAAGTTGAGAGAATTAGTATTTGGAAACAATACATTCAGCTATTTCTTAGGGGGAGATTCGTGGAGCACAGACACATTCTCCACTAAATCTATCAGGATGAAGTAGTTCTCATGGAGACAAAGCATATCCAGCCTCTTCTCAAGTTTCAAGCATTTTATAAAATCAAGCGAGTTGCTGGAAAAAACAAGAGCATTTCTTTCTCAGAGAAAATGGATAAAGTAGGTTAAGATAATTTTCCTTGTTGAAATGAAAATCCAAAGCCTGGCACTGAGAACCAGCATCTGCCTGCTGCTGAGCAGCATCCTTTCTTCTTGCACTACATCGCCATGATGTGTGCTGAAGGAAGAGTTACAAGCAAATTACTTGTCAGAGGTGGTTTGCTGTAGCTTTAATGCACTTCCATAAATTTCAGCACACACTGGAAATGGTAATTCTGATTTTAAGACTATCATAAAGCATATTTTAGCTCACTGAATGTTGCTTGCGGCTCTGAATATGTAGGGATTTGCCTCAGCAGTTCAGTCTCGAAGGTTGATATTATGAACTGTCATAGATAATTCCAAAGCTTTGTTTTTTCAAAGGAGGAAAAGTTTTGGAGGAAGAGGATCCACCTATGCCTTGTTTTGTGGTATTATTTAGAAAATACACAGATCAACTCCTAGAAAAGAAATACTCCTCTCATTTGCTATTGGGGTGCAGTTTGAGTGATGGGCCCCAAAATCAGCATTAGCATAGCCGGCTGCAAGTGCTGACACTTCACCAAAATCCATGCAATTTAATTTTAGGTATTCTAATACCCTTTACATTTCAAATATTCCCAGGAGATTTTCTCTGCTCTTTAGAATAATGTATGTAATTGGTTGCTCCCTTCTTAGCAGTGTTCTAACAAGCTAGAAACACGGGGATATTTCCACAGAAGCACAATTAAAATGAAAATATAAACCCTTTTCACCAAGCCTTTGACGGCAGATTTCTTTTGATGTAAATGTACAGTTGAATTGGTACATTTAAGCTGTGAGTGAATACTGGAAAACACTTGTAATCTCTGATCTGCATGAATGTCTCCTAACATTACTGCAACATACTGTAATACATTTGTGCGCATTCTCATCTTGGTGGTTTAAAATTTTAAAGTACCTAAGCATCAGCCACACAAAAATATTTCTAGAGGTTTGTTGTTAGAAGCTAAGCTAGAATATATTTATAATCCATTTTGTTTCTCTGCCACCCATCACAAGCCCATTTTTTTGTTCCTGCAGAAACTACCCCAACATATGAGAGACGTGGACCTGTTGGAGCCTGTCCAGGGGAGGACCACAAAAAACAACCCAAGGGATGGAACACCTCCTTTACAAAGACAGGCTGAGAGAGCTGGGGCTGTTCAGCACAGAGGAGAGAAGGCTCCAGGGTAACCTGATAGACACCTTTTGGTATCTGAAGGGGAGATACAAGAAGAAAGACCCTTTAGCAGGGCCTGTGGTGACAGAACAAAGGGAAATGGTTTCAAGCTCCAAGAGGGTAGATTTAAGTTAGATATAAGGAAAAAATCTAGAATAGTAGAATCATGGAATGTTTTGGTTTGGAAAGGATACTTAAGATCATCTAGATCCAAATCTCTGCTATTGGCAGGCCACCTGCCAGTAGAGGTGGGAGGTGAACAACTCTCAAAATCTTTGCTACAAAACTAAGCTCAGATGCAACCACTTCTGATCATGAAGACACTGTGTTTTTTAAAGATGTTCAGAGACCAAATGAATCTGGCAATGCATTGACTTCTACAGGCTTCATAGAACTATAGAAATCATTAATGTTGGAAAAGACCTCTAAGATCATCGGGTCCAACCATCAAACCATCCTCACCATGTCATGTCCCTCAGTGCCATACCTCCTCAGTTCTTAAACACCTCCAGAAACAGTGACTTCACATTCTGTTCCAGTACCCCACCACTCCTTCTGAGAATAAGTCTTTCCTAACCCCCAGCCTGAACCTCCTCTGGCACAACTTAAGGCCATAATCACTCACCATTACTCAGGAGAAGAGGCCAACCCCCCACCTTGACACAACCTCCTGTTAGGTCACTGTAGAGAGCAATAAGGTCTCCCCTGAGCCTCTTCTTCTCCAGACTAAACAACACCAGTTTGCCCAGCTACCTCCTCGTAAGACTTGTGCTCCGGACACCTCATCAGCTTTGATGAATATTTATGATATTCAGCCACTGTTTCTGCTGCTGCAGGAAAGCATCAAGGAAAGTTCCTCTCTGTGCTCCAGCTCAAGACTTGTTCTCTCTCCTAACACACTCGCCTGGGCAATAAATTAGTGACAGTGAATACTTATCTCATTTTCTAATGGATAAGGAACATATACATTTGAAGGGTTTCCATTATAGGGTAAGAAGCTGGCTATGGCAAGCCTGCTTTCTCTGTGCTACCACTAAGCTTGCTTGGCCATTGTGCAAATTTAGAGATGATGAACAAGGAGGGAGCTGTGACCAGTGGGTACTGCATGGCTTCTTGTGGCCTTTGCTCCAGGGATTGCATTTAATGAAGTTTCACTGGGAAAACACCATCTCAAGACTCCCACCATCCCTGCCCTCCAGGATAGCCACAGTCCCCTCCCAGCTGCTGGCTGTTTATCCTACCAAGGGTGCAGAAACAGGCTGAAAAGCCTGGCTGGAGGAAAGCAAAGCATCAAGCTAAAATAAGAAAAGCTAGTCACAGAGAGGAGAGAGGCAGACACCTCTAGGTAATAATTCTCAGCATGGCCTAGAATAAGCTAAATTGAGGCAGTCGGGAGGCGTCCCCAGAGGTCTGTGCTGCCTCACTCTGCCGGCATGGAGATACAGGAGCAGCAGCCAAGAGGTTTTATCACTGGGCAAACCTAGCTTTCGCTTCCTTACATATTGCCAGAGGCTGTACTCCCCTGCTAGAAAAAGGGAAAGAAATTCAGGAAATCCCTTGATGGTGCATTCTCCAACCATCTGTAAAGCTACAGTTTCAGCTTCCCAAAATGGGGCAGCGATGCTCCAAGGTTTTTTTCTCAAGGGAAGGATGGGCAAAGGAAGTGCAACCACTTCAGTTTTTGGTAGGATTATTATTATTATTATTGTTATTTTTAAAAGGACAGTAAGTGCAGGAGCAGGTGAGAAGCAGCCTGAGCAGAAAGAAGGGGAGAGCGGGCCTCTTGTGACACTGCTGTTCCTCGAAATTGGAGGCAGCCACACCTCTTCCCGCACACAGCCAGAGGCTTCCTTCGCTTCCTGTTATTAGAAAACCCTGGGATGCTGCAGCAAGAGGCAGTCTTGTTAGCTAAGAGTTGACAGAGAAGGAAGTAAGAAGGATCAGATGCAATGCAAAGTGCTTTTTTTGTTGTTGTTGTTGTGGTTCTGATTGTTCTCTGGAAATCTGAGGCTACTTATTAGCTCCAGTTCCTCATTTAAGAGTGTATGGAGCATCCTATACTAAGGCTCTCTTGTTGAATACATCACATGGGATCAGTTTGGAAATGGAGAATTCAAAATTTTCTTCCTTTTTCCCTTTTCTCTCTTGCTGGATATGGACAGGACCCAAAAAGTGAGGAATGGGTGGGAATGGACAGTGGCCCAGTGCCTCCAGGCTGAGGTTGCTGCCATGCTCAAGCTGAGACCATTCATCTCATCTCACTTGTGGGCTTGTGTGAATGAATGCCCAGGGAAGCTGGGGGTGGGAAAGGAGGGAGAGAAATATCACAAAAAGAACTACAGGATGAATTTTCCATCTTTCTAGTTTTTGGGCAGAAAGACACACCGCACAGCCCAGAGCAGGGGAGCCCTGCAGAAGCAGGATTACACAAAACAACCACAAATTGCTAGAGGGGAAAATTATTACTGTTGCTATTATTATTACTATTATTATTGCTATTATTATTACTATTATTGCTGTTATTGCTATTATCATCATAATCATCATCGTTATTATTATTAATGAATAACATCGATGATGATGGACTACCCCTTCATCGGGTCAGTGGGAACCCCAAAGCTTTTTGTTGCATACACAAACAATAGCAGTGATGTTCTGAGCCCAGTAGCTGCTGCAGGGAGGGAAGACCCCAGCCCCATTCCCCCCGAGATGGGGCTGGGGGAGATGGCTGGGCTCCCTGGCTTCCCCCACCTCTCTCACTCATCGAGCGGCTGCTGAGCCCGCTCCTCCCTGTGGCCACACATTATCATCATTTATTCATTCCGTGACCTTGAAATCCCTCTCCCTCACCAGAAAAACAACGAATCCCCATCAGAAGGGTGGGCTTGACAAAAGAGAGGGGGAAGGAAAGAAAAAATAAAATAAAATAAAAATCGTGCAACCTCCCATGTTGCTTGTATTAGGTCAGATGGGAGAACTTATTTAATTAGTGACTTTTATAGGGCTTTATTTTTCGATGCCCAGTGGAGTAGTTAAGATTGGTAATAAGAAAGAAGTCTGGTCCCGTGCCAGTCCCCCTAAGACAATGGTGCAGGGAGGAAAGAGCAGAGCAATATATTCGAATGTTTTCAATGCCTTGGGGTTTCTTTCTTTTTTTTTTTTCTTTTCTTTTTTTTTTTATCTTTATTTTTCAGTGCCATGTTCTAAAACCATTTGAAGGGTGTGCACGGGGGCGAGGGGAAGGAAATTGTTCAGGGCGGCCCAAGGGGAGGATAACAATGAATAATGGAATGGCGAACCCAGGGAACTGCTGCTCTACTGTTGCTCTCTGCCATTTCTCCACAGCTGAGGAGGTTTCCCTGAAGGAGAACTGCTCCAGCATGGAATAGGGTGTCTGGGGGATGGCGAAGCACGAGGTGTTTGGGGTAGATGGTGGTGGCTCCATCAGGTGTATGGTCATGGTGAAGAGGAGTTTCCATTTCGCAGTTCACACGGGCATTGTAATGCTGGGGTCCTTGCCTGATGGCCTTGGACTGTGCAGCATGCATCCCAAGCAGCTCAGGGTTGCTCTCCCAGGATGACATGCCGTGCACATAGAGCATAAAGCAAACCAGATGCTGTGTTAGACACTGAACAGCTGCGGGGTTCTGCTCTCCTCGGGCCCATGAGCTGTGCTATCCACTCACTGCCCATTGATAGGGGAACGCCGGCGCCAACGGTCTGGATGCCAAGCCTTTGAAGGACATTCATAGGCCACCAGCTAAGACAGTAGCCTCACCAGTGGCCAAAAAGCCCCATGCAGTCTGATTGCTCAGTAGCCAAACTTCGCTACTTGGGAGGGGAGTCAGACAGTTTTCTGACAGCAAGAAGAATAATGTAACATCGTTCAATAAATTCCTAGCAAAAGTGAAGGGAAAAAAAAAAAAAAAAAAGAAATAATAATAATAAAAAAAAGAAATAAAAAATTGCCGTCCTGTTGAGCTTTGTCCTTTGCAAAATGAAAAATATGGCTGTTTTGCTCTGCTGGAGGAAAAGCGGAATCAGCTTTAAAACTGACAGCAGATTTGGCAGGGTGCCACAGCCCTTTTGGCTTCAGCTTCCTTCCAATAGCCATCTCCCTGCCAATTTGGAGTGCACGGGACACAGTTACACACCTGATGATACCCTGAGTAATGGCCTTGGCTTGCAGCTATCTGGTCCATGCAGCAGGGAAGTGGGAGGGCAGCCATTTATCAGAAGTTTTCATCTGAACGCTGGTGGCTCCCCTGGCATGGGAGCCAGCACTGCATCGTGCAGTAGGGATGTAAGCGTGTCTGAAGGACACATGGTGGTCTGATGGTCAGCAGGGAACTGGCGGCAGAGAAGACCCTGAAGGTCAGGGCTCTGCCTTGTTTTGCTCATGTTCAGGCTCAGAAATCACTTCAGTGGCTCTACCAGTATCTCAAAACTCCACAGGAAGGCAAAAAAGGGGAGATTTAGATGAGATGTTAGGAAGAAATTCTTTACTCAGAGAGTGGTGAGGCACTGGCACAGGCTGCCCAGAGAGCTGTGGATGCCCCATCCCTGGAGGTGCTCAGGGCCAGGCTGGATGGGGCCCTGGGCAGCCTGAGCTGGTAGAGGACAGTCCTGTCCATGGCAGGGGCTTGGAACCAGGTGATCTTTAAAGTCTGTACCAACCTAAGCCATTCTATGATTCTATGAAAACAGACATCCTGATATCTAAAATAGAGGTGAACTCATACTGCAGGTATGGTGTTTGGAAATCATGCAGGAGCTCATCCTCCTAGACACTCCGAGCTCCTGGGCTGATCTCTGCAATATTGGCTCAGCAACCCACTACCACAGATCCTTCCCCTTACTATATTAGAGATCAACAGGGCAAAGATGTGCTTGGCAGAGACATGGGAAAGTTGAGCACACTGCCCTGCTGCAGCAGCTGAGAGGCCGGGGGGAGCTCCTGTACAAGAGCCGAAACTGTAGGAGCATGCCCTGCTATCTGTACAGTTATTTGTATCAGAGCGCTGACAAGAAGAAGCTTTCAGCACCACAGCTTGGGCAACAATATTTCTTTCCTCACTTCTCCTGCCTTGATATCAGTAGGAGACTCAGACCTCCGCAAGGGCATCATGAGATAGAAAAGACAATTAGAACAAGTCAGAAATGGGAAAGGACATGTCAGAAAAGCCATTATCAATCCTTCCCTTCATTCCCTCCACATTTTTCATGGGGAAAAAAAGTTCCCTCTACAAAAAAGAAATTTGGAAAATTTCCACCTATTCTACTGGCTGCATCCATGAGGGTATTTCTGCCTCTGGCAGTCGCTTCTGCTCAAGCCTTGCCGTGCCGCTGAGACATACGGCTCCAACGTATGGCTCCGGTATCTTTCTTGAGCAAGGGCTGGTGTGAGCAATACAGCAGGAGGTGCTACAAATAGGCAGAAAGTTTTGCAGAAACATGGAGTGGGAAGACTGTGCTGTTGCAGCTGAAACCTGTGCACGCTACATCTAATGCAAACAGTGCTCTGCTTCCAAAAACGCACAAAGCCTGCAGCTAAAATAACTACTTTTTGAACTTCTTAACTCCTCCCATCTCTCTGAGCCTTGCTGTACTCCTTTCCCCAGCCACCTGCCTTTGTCATTGTCAATAACCGGCAGCAATTAAAAGGAGACATTTCATTGCCTGAGGTATTTTGGGCCAGGCTGAGGTTTGCGGAACACGCTGGCAGATGACAACAGCCATGCTGAAGTCCCCATGTTGCTCGTGCCAGCATTACGAGGCCTGCTGAGAGCAATGTGCCTGCACACGGCAGCTGGAGGCTGGGGACACCCAGCTGGATGCCAGCCAGGCTGCAGGGATACCACCTGGCAGCTGCTCCTGAACCAAGAACAGAGGGAAGAAAAAAAAACAGGGGAACCATGGCTGGAAACCAAACCCATGGGTGAGCAGTTTTGGTTGTACTGCCTGGAAAGAGAGAGAGGATTTCTCCACCAATGGACATGACACACAGGTCTCTGTGCATGGTCATTGGCATAGGCTTACACCTCTGTGCATAGGCTACGCAGGTAGATTGGTGTGTGCTCTGTCCCTGGAGACATTCAAGGTCAGGTTAGACAGGGCTGCGAGCACCCAATCTAGTGCAGGTAACCCTGTTTGTTGCAGGGGATTTGGACCAGATGGCCTCAAGGTTCCCTTCCAACTCAAATGATTCTATGATTCTATGATTCATGGGACATGCAGAAGATGCATCTTCTTGGGTGTTGGGGGCTGAAACTCTATGACTTCCCAGATTGATGGGAGGATGGGTCACCAGGGGGTGGGACAGAGGCACACAGCCTGTAGAAGTGCCTGCCACCCGCCCAACCCATCTGAGCTTCCTGCAGAGGTACCTTTAAGGCTCTGGGCCTCCGCCTGCTTTAGTCACGTTTTAAAAATAGGACAGGAGGCTTCTACTTCACTTAGGTATTTTGGAAAATTTTACTCAGCCTTTCTGCAGCTCCTGTCGATCCTTCTCAGCATGGTGCTGAGACACAGACATGGCATGTACGCAAATAGCACACCTCTCTGGCCCTCACTCATGTCCAGAGACACTGTGATGGGCTCCCTGGGCGCCCCGTGGAGAAGAAGGAACTGCCCTTCCTCCCTGCACCCCAGCAAGAAAGTTCCAGGGGTAAAGGATGCCTGTCTTTGCTGAGAGAAATGCCCCCGCGTCCTCTTGGTGCCAACCAGGATACCAAGAACCCCACAGCACCACATGATTGGTATCTCCTCCAGAACATGCCTGAAACTCCAGGGTAGAACTGCACACCAGAACATGAACATAATCATCCCATGCAACACTACATGTGGTTTCAACCCAAGCACATCCAAGAATTTCACCTCTCAGTCCCTGCCACAGCCATGAACACTGACAGCAGATGTCCATCTCCTGCAGAGATGTGGCGTAAGTGTGGTTTCCTGCATCACAAAGTCTGAGTGGAGGAGACCCAAAGTCAAAGCATTTTGAAGCTGAGGGATGTGGCTGGGATTCAGCAGCCTGATAAAGAATCAAGATACTTATGCATTTTACCCCCTGCCAAAATGACTTCTGTTACCTTTGCTGGGATAACAGTCATGTAGATGTTCCCAAACCTTCTCTTTCATTTATAATTTACCTATGAAGTGCTTCAACATGAGCAGGAGACCACAAGCCCCATTCTCCACCCATAAAGAAATCTACCTTGCGGTAACATCCTGCACACACTGACTAAATATCAGACTTCATGCTGTCAAATATAAGATTGCAGATAAGAAAGAAAAGTACAGTTCTGAGATTCATGTAAGAAACCCCGATCTGAGGCTTCAGCTCCCCTTTGACAGCTCTGTCAATGATAGGAGTTTAAGAAACCTTCAATTATCTCTGGTAGCTGATGCATGTTGGAGAGCAGAAACTAGTAGCAAACAAGCAAGGTGGACTTTTCACCTCATCACTTGTTTGAAGAGCAGTGAGTGGCCAAACCTGTGTCCGAAGCCACCCCTCAGGTCTGAAGTGTGGTACCAGAGGAGCTCTCCCTCTAACAGGAATCCCACAAGGCCACCCTCCTGTTATGCCAGTGCTCTGCAAACACAGAGGAAGTCACAGTCCTGGCACAAGGGCTGTACAACTCAAAAGGAAAAAATGAAAGAGAGCAGAAAGGGAGACCAGATTGTAGAAATAACGGGATGTGGGTGCTTTGCTGATGGGTTGGAACCTACAATCTTCCCTGATTCTGAAGGAAGACCCAATGCAGCTCAGCAGTTAGACATGGGATAGGCACAGTGGGACAACTGATGGTACGTGTGTTACCTACTAGCAAGCAGGAAGCTTTGGTAGGACATGCAAGTATAGTGCATGGCCCAAGACCCCACACAGTACCTCTGAAAGATGTAAATACAGGATGGGCAGGTTAAAACTTCAAATTGCCCCCAAAACCTGCCCTGCAGACAGGTTGTTGCCAGCCTGGCTGCTTTGTCAACAGGTTGATCTTATCTATTTGCTCCCCCAAGTTTCCCTTCTCCATCATTGCTGTAGCATCTGCCCCAGCACTGCAAAGTGCAGGGAACTGGCAGGGCAGAAGGATGTTTCCTATTTGGGCTTTGTCAGATCAGAAAGCTCTGCAAAGTTCAGCTCAGACAGTCCTATCCAGATTGTAGGGACTGTTTGTTCCCAGTTTTGGCAGGGTCGTGAATGATGCATGAATAACAGCATCCCTTAATTAGTGTAAGATGCTGTACCAGGTTAAAAAGCACTCTCTGGTTTTGTTTTTCCTTGGTGTATATGTGTATTCCTCTTTAAAGGAGAAGGGAATGAAGAGAAAACGTAGCAGTTGTGTTTTTGTCAGTTGGGGCACCGATAAGCCCTGTTCTGATTGAGCTGGTTGTGAATCACTGGAGAGTTGTACCCACACCAAACAGCGTAGCAGCCAACCTGATGTCTGCTTGGCAGCTGGGCTGAGGAAAAGCTTCTTAATTACTGCTTTTACTGCCTGAACCTTAGTGGCATAAAGAAAGAAAAAATGCATCCTTTGTTTCCTCTGCATTTCTGAGGCTGGATGCGTAGGTGTGCATATATGTATGTGTGCACCTGCGCGTGCACGCACACCCCAGCATACACATGCTTTGCTTTGGCCATTGGGGGAAAGCAGGAAGCTTCACCACCAGCTTCATTTTCCTTTGTCTGTCTGACTCCCTCTCTTTCCCCTCAGGCTGTTTTTGTCCGGGGCACTCACAACGTGCGCATCACACTCGGCGGCAGGAACGCTGTTTCCATTGCTGTGACCGCAGGGACATCGCCTGCCTACCCGCCCTTCCTCCCGCGGGGTTTCCCCTTGCTCTGCTTCTGCGTCCCAGGAGCTGCAGTGTGTCCTCAGCCACCCCCAGGCTCTGGGGAGGGACCTTCCCCTTCCTTGAGGAGCTGGAGGCACCCACTCCTTACCCAGTGCCACTAGCACCAGAATATCCACCAGCACCACGATGAGCGCTGCTGCCCACCCCGCAATCCACAGACTAGCCCTTCTCCTCTGACTCATGCCTCTTCCACCAAAGGATCCATCCAAGCTCCTTCCTTTTTCTCCTTTCCCCAATGGAGCCAGCAGAGAAGGTGATGCCGATGCAGCCAAGCCTCAGGTTGGCATCACGGCTGATGTGGGCACATCCTTTAAAGCTCCTCTGCTCATACAGGGCACATCTGTGGCACCGGAGGCTGAGGAGCAGAGTGGCACCGGGTCCAGGACCGGTGTGGAAAGAGAAAGCTCTCTCCCACTGGGTAACCCGTCAGCAACTGCTATTTCAGTAAACATATCATTTTGTGCTCAGTAAACACACATTCCAGAGGAATGCTCTCATTGTTTTTTTGCTCTGTAATGCATTAATGAAGAAATAAAGTTTAGGTTGTGTAATGGTGACAGCTTGAAGTCATTTTGCCTAGTGTTATTTCTCTGCGAAGGCTCAGCTCTCCCTGGAACGGGAGGAAGAAAAGAAGACCAGATTTCGCCTCGAACTCACCAACATGTGCAAAAAAAATCAAAACACGACAGCAATTAACTTCCCTCCACATGCCCCAATAAAACTACCTCTCTCGCCCGCTCTGAGCTTTGTCACGTATGGGGCTGTTTATGGAGGAGACAATACAAAGTGGGTTTATACAAGGCTCTTGTTTTAATTTTTGTTTTATGTCCACTGGAACCCTCAAGTAGTGAATTCATTTCCTGATATAGTAAACATTTCTGATGGCCAGGATTCTTTCTCTTTTCCCAAATGAACACAAACCCCTGCTCTAACTCACCAGCAGCGCAGTCTATACAAACAGACATATCAGCTACATTTTCAAAGAATGCATCTTAAGCGCACAGCTATGAAAATAAACAAACAGCAACGCTTTCACCAGAGCCTTTCCAACCCTGCTGCAAGGAGGAAGCAGGGACACTTCTCGCCCTGAAATTTGCTCAACTCCTCAATGGCATGTGGAAAAACTATCAGCTTTTCACCATATTCCAGGAAACAATCCCATTCTTGCAGTTGCACACCGACTGCTGCCTGCTCCCTGCTAACCAATCTACACATCCCCTCTGATTTGTGACCCCATTTGCACTATGCAAATGTCTTCTGACAGCTCTCTTTTCCTGTCATTAAAACAAACAATGGCCCCTGTAACCAAAAAGGAAATCAGTAACAGGCAAAAGCAGCTCTATTTCTTTTCTTTTCTTTCTTTTCTTTCTTTTCTTTCTTTTCTTTCTTTTCTTTCTTTTTTCTTTTTTTTTCTTTTTTTTTTTTTTTCTTTTTTTTTCTGGGACTGACCAGTAATTACCCTGAAATTAATTTAGTAATTACCCTGAAATATTCACCAACCTTTTCCTCCCACAAATTATTTTACCCATCAGCATATCTGATACAATTCCTCTCCTACTAGGCCTAAAAATGAAAAACAAGAAGAAAAAAACCTCTGGTCAACTACGTAAAAAGCACTTGCCTTTTCTCCTATCTACATATCTCCGTACATACTCATATAGACTACACAAATATGTCTAAAACAACAGGTTTGGGAGCTTTGGAAATCATAGAATCATTAAGGCTGGAAAAGACATCTTAGATCATCCAGTTCAACTGTCTGCATACCACCAGTACTGCTCACTGAACCACGTTCCTTTGTAACACATCTACATGTTTCCTCAAACACTTCCAGGGATGGTGACTCCAGGAGTTCCTGGTCTGCCAGGAATAATTTAAATACTCTTCTAAAACTAGAGAAACATTAAGCAATTAGAAGGTATTAGTGGCTTGGAGACGATGCATATAGGGAAGAAGACACTCCTCTCTGCTGTCATCCATCTGTTCTGAAGTGCCCATCCTCCAAGAACCATGGGTATGTGGCACTGAGGAATATGGCTCCATTGGCATGGTGGGGATGGTGGTTTGACTTGGTGATCTTAGTGGTCTTTTCCAACCTAAACGATTGTATGATCATTATCTAAATATGCATCTAGCCCAAAAAATGCACTGGTGGTGGCCGCCTTCCCTGGGGTGGCTGGGGAACCTAGTTTTACCCCCCTGTAATACACATCTGTTCTGATTGATTTCAGTGAGAAAGGGCTGCATTCAGAGCCTTCAGGGTGCTTACCCCCAGGAGCTGCTTTGTCTTTTGAATAATGCAATATACATAATCACTGACTAGGCCAGCTTTCCACCCCCATCACACCAGTCCCGTGCCTGTAGGGCTCAACTGAAGTCAATGGTGTTAATGTTGACATAAGACCATGATGATCAAGTGGGAAATTAGTCCCATAACTTGATTGTCTTCTACAAAAATTTACTAAATGGCCATAATGGTTTTGTTTGTGGTACGTGTTGCTCACTCCTGATTGCACTTCTGCCAAGTTGTATTTTCAACTGTAAACACTGGCCTCTCAGAAAATTTGAAGTAAAGAAAAACAGAAAAGATGTTCAAAATAACGTTACAACCTAATTTAATTTATCCCCTGGTAATTGCATTTGTAGGAAATGAACAATGCAAACAAAACAGAACCCGAGTCCTTCCAGCCATTGCAATTGCTTGCACATGCCGATACACAGGCTGTAGCCAGCACACAGTTAAGTCCCCGGCCATAGCAAGGCTGTGCAGCTGGGGTTACAAAGCCTGAGCATAGCTACAGGTCACTCCTCAGCCCTGTGCTGTGGATTCCTGCCCATCGGAGCCACCACTGGAATGCGAGCCCATGCTCCTATTGCTCTTCATTCCATGCCACCCCCACCCACAGTGCTCCCAGTATCCATGCATCTGCTTCAGACACCCACTCTGGAGGAAATCTGTCAGGACCACCGCTCACCAAACCCAATTAGCAGTGCAATTGAGTTCCATCTCCAAGCCCTGCTGCAGTAAGATATTTGCACCTTCACTAAATTTTAACTGTATCCAAGTAAATCCTGCAGAATTTGGGCCTCTGCTTGCAAAAGATGCGGAAACATTACAAACAAGTTCAACATTCAGCAATTACACGAATGGTTTTTGTGGCCATTTGTAGGTCTTGGGTTTGATTGTTAACCACACAGCCTGACTGTGTTTCAAGTATTTGATATTTGCCCTTTTTCTCCTTTGTGCTTTCTCAATGAGCTCATGTGTGTGCCGCTGTTTATCATGCAGCAGAGTTTCTCCACTTTGAAGAAACTCCAGACCCACAAGGAACTCATGCAAACCCCTCTCAGCACATATGCACATGAATACAGATTTGCATGTTCACCTTTGCACGAGTCTCTGCAACATGTCCCCATCCCATGAATATTTCAACAACTGCTGTACCTGCCCAGTCGCTGGCCAGCAGCAATCACTAGGAGGATCACTGCTGCTGCCAAAATAAACTCGTGGCTTTTATTTGCAGGAGGACTTGTAAACAGCATTTTTCTAGTGTTCACCCAGTTCTAAGTGGAACTCCCTGCGTGATGAATGCTGTTTACAGCACAGCTCTGTTTGTTGTGAAATGGGGGAAAAAAAAGGTAGTTTCTTGCATTTCCCTGCCGCACGCCAGTGCTGTGTGGAAGCTATAGCCCTATCCTGACACCACTCACACATAAAGCCATGCTCTGCCATGCTGAAAGTCCATACAGATTTTCATGCCTTCCGAATAGAAAGCTGTAAGAAAGGTAAACAGTGAAAGTCCTAATCTGGCTGGAGAACCTTTGGCACCTTCCCTGCCAGCTTCCCCATGGCTTTGCCACTCATGGAGCTGTTAATGGAGAGACTCAGCACATGCTGCAAGCAGTGACGAGCTGCATGTGTTAGTGGGTTCAGAGGCAGGGAAAGCTCATCCCTTGAGTAGGGGAAAAGCTGGAGGCTGAATAGGATCATGCAGGAATGCCAGCTTGATTAAGGCCACTGCCGTGAGAAATCCAGAGTGACTCTCGCAGTACAAATGACATCATTTCTGATTTCTGAGCCCTAAAGCTGCCTTTGTTCCCATCGTTTGATGCAGCCCCAAGGGCTGGTTCTCCCCAACAATGCTACAGGCTGGAAGGAGAGCTGGGGACTACAGGGCCCTACTGTGCTGGGAATCCTTTAGTCTCCAGCCTGCAAAAAGTTACTGACTTAAGAGACAATTAAGCACTCTTTTTCCACTTGAAGCATGTTTCCTTCCCTTTTCTCCCTTTCCCTTTCCCTTCTCTTCTTTTTATTTTTTTCTTAGAGTTTTCATTTTTGTTGTTGTTGCTCCCTTATTACAGGCAGATTAATTTGGATTCTAAATTAACCATTCCCCTGCTTTACCTGCTTCTGCAACTGAGGTATGGCTTAAACACTCTTTTGACACAGTCCCTCGAAAATGGGTTGCTCCACAAAAGTCAATGAACATAGCGTGGGAAAAATGCATTAATACTTCCACTGGTAACAGCGAGGATGGCTATAAATAAACCCCCTATTACAGTATTTATATATTATTACATCATGTAGCCACTTAAAACTGAGAGCAATTGGAAGTGTTGAATAATGTAAAGATAATCGCCTCTACATTAGTTCCACTGTCATTGGCATTATGCAGTGCCTGGTGACATCGCCGCACTCGCTCCTTCGCCCAGTGTTGCGTGACATCGGTGGAGGCGTTGGAATATCCACGAGCCCTCTGCAAATGACACACAGCACTTTGCAGAGCGCATGCAGCTCAGCATTATATAACAAGGTCACTTCCCTCGAGAGTTTTGTCAGTGTGTGCTTTTCTTTTGATGATTTCATTCAACTGAGGTGTCCATTTCCTGCAGGAGGTTTGCTTTCAAACAGCTGTCTAGGTGTCCATCGCACCAGGTATCAGCAACCTCACACATGCATAAGGGAGATTTGCAATGTGGTGGCCAACCACACACCCTACGAATCACTTCATGGTGTGCTGATGGAGCACATAGGTTGGCTCCTGCCTGCTTTGGAGGCTTCTCCACACAGGGATACGGTTGAGAAAATCTGAAAAATGAGATGCTCAGAGCTTGGCAAGAGTGCGTTAGAGTAGTGAGAGTCAAAATCATGTTGCCTGAATCTGGTTCTAGGCCACATGCAGGACTTCCTCCTGAAACAAATCACATTACTTAAAAATCCTAGTAAATCATACAAAAGTGTCATAATTCATTTTGTTGTTGTTGTTGCTCTTCCTCCTTTTGTGGGGGAAGGGGGAGAGGAGAGGAGCGGCTGGATTCATGCTTGGCGTGGCCCTGCTCAGACTGTGGCTCAGTTTCTTGCTGACTATGGGTTCCAATTTCTTCCGTTTTGATGAGCTTCCTCTGAAACCAGCCCAGCAAAACAAAAACCCTTTCTCTCAAGATGAATGCCTCACTGGTGGTTTTCATTGCAGGGATACCCATCTCGATTACATTGTGGTCAACAGCGATCCATGCCTCGTTGATCGTCACTTGTCAAACAAGCTCCTGTGTGGCATTTAGGACCAAGGACGGAGGAGCATCTCCACCACAGTGGAGCTTGGAAGGGGCCGTTCCAAAAAGCAGTCATTACAGATGTTGAGAAATCACTTCTCTGAGCCTTGTCCTCACATGACATATGACCAATTTCTGCGCAAAGATCTGCAGTCAACTTTTATTACAGTTCAGATTCAGCTGCTTCTTTGATTTATCACAACAATGCGCATTCAATATCTTTCTTCTGATCTGGAGGCCAGAAATATAACTCTACTCATATGTTTGTATTCTTAGAATTTGGGATTTCACAGATTCAGAAACTCATTCATAGATTCACAGGGTTTAAGGCCAGAAGGAATCATGAGAACATCTGGTATGACTTCCTATATTTCAAAGCCATTTGGTTGCAGCACATTAGCCCACTACTGAGTTTTGCTGCATCTTCCAGAAAAACATCCAGCTTCAGACATACTCAGATAAGGGGATGTGAACATATCAAAAGCTGGAGACTCACCACCTCACTTGATTTAGAAGCTCACAGTAATAAAAAAAAAAGTGCCTTCTTTCTAGCACACTTTTGTTCAGCTTCATGTCTAGCAATCAGTTCTGTACCTTTCCCTGCTTTACAACTGAACAGCATTGCCTGGCAAGCTACTTTGTGCAAACTCTAGAGGATTTTTTTGACTGTCACTGGGTCTACACATGAGAAACATTTGTAAGTCAACTCAGAATACTCTCATTCAGAAGAAAGATCAGAAAATGGACTTGTTGCTGCAAAACACAAAGGTTTGTTTCTTGATGAAACAAAGGTAGTGACTCGCCTTGCCAAAGGGTTTCTGAACACCTCACTCATCTCCCTACATAAGTGCATTGTACCTTCCTACTCTTTCCCCATCCCATTTTGACACGCAGATGGAGCTAGACCCATGTCTCACACCACAAAGTCATATCTGCCAACTCTGAATTAGTTGTGCAATCTTATTCTGCATTTTTCGTGTTTTTCAGCAGCTATACCATTCTGCTATTCTGTGGGACTCCCTATCTGAAAGGACTTGACCATTGTCACAGTTTGTCCTTCTGGCTATCTGCAGAGGACAGACTTTTCTCACTATTGACAATTTACACCACAAGCCTTTTCTTTTCTTTTCTTTTCTTTTCTTTTCTTTTCTTTTCTTTTCTTTTCTTTTCTTTTCTTTCCTTTCCTTTCCTTTCCTTTCCTTTCCTTTCCTTTCCTTTCCTTTCCTTTCCTTTCCTTTCCTTTCCTTTCCTTTCCTTTCCTTTCCTTTCCTTTCCTTTCCTTTCCTTTCCTTTCCTTTCCTTTCCTTTCCCCTTTTTTCTCTTTGTCTTTTTTCAGTGCTATCCTTCCTTCTTTCTGCATGGGCAGACATTTTAATGCTACATTAATAGCCTTCTGAAAGAGATTCATTTCAAATTCATTTTCTGAACTCTCTGACTTTCTCCTCTCCACCTTTTGGAATCCTTTGGGATTCATTTTTTAATGTATTTAATAAATAACAGTGGCAGAGCTGGGAAGAAGCAGATGTTTGTCTCACACAGAGATCTCCATCTTCCACAGTACATGAAATACAACCAAAACTCTCTCCAACTCCCCTTGAATTCTTCCCACTACTCTGCTGCCTCTGCCAGAATCCAACACCTCAGAACACAGATTTCCACCACCTCCACCTTTTGACTTAGTCTTGAGGTTAAAGTTTGAAGCACATGTATTTATCATTCGCCTTATGTAGATAATCACCTTGACTTCTGAAACGCCACAAAAACCAGAAAACCCAACATGTTAGCTTTGCAAAGAGTGGTAAGATAAGTAGTCATCCGTTTATTCCTCTCATTTTCATTCACATGCACATGACTTTTTATGACTGTCCCTTTATTCATTCACAAATAGCAAGCAGCACCTAGAACTGTGATGCCAATAGGTGATGTGGGGCAGCTACACCATGCCTATCTTGCATGCACAACAGTGGCAACCAGAGCTGGAGGAAGCTCTGGGGTTCCCTACACAACAGATGTCAGTGCCATGACATGAATCAAGGGTACCCAAATGCAACGTTAAGAGAAACAAGTCTTTGTCTCATTTCCACTGCTAGAAGGAGAACACTTGGACAGAGTCAGTCTTCCTGCCTGCAGAACAGGACAGGACTTGAAGCCCATGAGAAAGTCTATCTGGAAAATTCTGGATGTTTCTGCAGATCCACCTATCCACCTCTTTGTTTGACACTTGCACAACCCAAGTTGCTATTATACCATCCCCACGTACCTCCTATCAGTTTTACAGGTGGAAAGATGGGGCATCAAAGCAAAACAGAGGCTTTAGTCACAGGGGTAGCCTCTGGTAAAGGCAGGATTCCACTTCCCCCTGCCCATGCTGCCTCTTCCAGTCTTACAGCAGCCATGGGAGAGCCAAAGCCAAGAAGAGCAGCCAGCCCACTTCCAACGCACTTTGGTGTGGGTGCATAGGCTCAGCCTCTCCAAAAGAACAAAATAAATAAATAGATAGAGAAGCAGATAAATAAATAAATAAAAGGGATATAAAATTGCTGTGAAGGAGCCAAAAGTGTTTTTGTGTGTGTGTGTTTTTGTATTTTGTATTTTTTTTTTCTTGGCCTTCTCGCTACTTCTGTGGGAACCCAGTGGTATTGTTTCCAGAAGGCTCAGTCTCTGTCACCCTAGTCTTTGGCATGTTTGGGGACACCCTTACTACTTCCCTTTCCTTCCCTGCAGAAGAGTCCAACACAGCTTTGACCACAAAGCCCAGGAGGCCTTGGAGTTTGTCTGAAACAAAAGAAAAAGATTGCGAAAGGCGGTGGTGTCAAATAATGCTTCCATTTAGTAGGAATTTTGCTCCCCTTGCATTCCCAGGCAGCACCTGCTGTGTGAGGCTCTTGGCCAGCTCCTCTGAGCCTCTGTGGTAAAACAAACAAAAACAGCAGGGAAAAAAATTCCTCTTTATAACGCCTGTTATCCTCAGGCTACCTTCCAACATGGCCTCACCTCCCCATGTTAATGGTAACTCTCCCGGGAAGTACAATACAGCAGGGCCAGGAAGCCTTGTGCAAATGGGCAGTTGAGCAATGGAGGAACAGGCCCTGTCTTACTGAAAACAAGACAGTTTTCCTTATCTTCCTTCATGTCTAAATGCGGGAAGGTCCTTATTAGCGTCCCAGCCCCCCCAAAAAAAACAGAAGGGAAAGAATAATGACATGCTGTTCTTTGCGTGGCAGTAGCAATTGGGAACTCTCTTGCAGTATGGGAGAAACAGCTGGAAAGGACAGGGGTGGGTGATGCTGGAGATGTTAATATCACACTGCTCAGCCTTCCCATTGCAAATAGATGCACGCTGATCCTTTTCATGTGCTTTACTGTATCAGGATTGTTTGGAAGTTGTTTTGTACCTGGGAGCATGCAGCCAGCCAAGCTTGCTGTGGCTCAGTAATACCTAGTGCCCATCCCCAGCACTGTTGCACTGCTGAAGGTGCAAAAGGGACCTTCTAACATGTGGCCTTCAGGAGATGGGCTGATTTCTTACAGACAAATAATGATATCCCTGTCACCTACTCCCCGCACGACCTCTGCTTGCTCTACCCATGCTTTACGGAGGAAGAAAAAGCCTTTCAGGACATTGGTTTTGATACCTTTGCACCTTTCTAGTGAAAGATACTCTATAAATGGCTCCTGTTTCTTTTGCAGTCCCCCTTTCTGAGCAGCTCTGGTTGATGCTCCAACATGCTACTAAAAGCATCACAGAAGAAATTCAGCTGCCACCCAGAGATTCCCACAGTCCAAGTGTGAGGTATTGTTTCACTGCCTAGGTAGAGGCCTTCATTTCTGAACCTACACCATGAAACATCACTTGTGTACTGGCCAAATCCAGCAGTGGTGATGACAGAGCTGCAGCCTCTCAGGCATGGCTATTTCTCACCAAGATATGGGACAACTCCTCCAAGCAGGCAGAGCTGTCCATTATAGGATGACACAAATTGCTCTGCAAGCCCCTGCAAGTTGATCACCTGGACTACAGTGGGAGTTTGTTAGCACAGACCTACCCTGGAGGTAGTAGATGTGTGGCAGGATGAATAGTAGATGCTTGGTGATGGCATTTTCATTTCCAAACAGAAATCCAAGTGGGAATGACTTTTGAAAACCAGCACTGAGCTGCAGCCAGAAGTTTTAGATTTGGTAAGAACACCAGTAATTGACAGTGTGAATCCAAGCAGCCCCATCTGCCTGTGGCAGCTGTGACGCTTTGCTAGCACTATTTGCTCACATTTCCTTGAAACCCTCCTGTGCTGTTAACACAATCCTAATGATTTTGGTGCAGGTTGCGTTGCTCATCTGTCACTTCATTTTCTGCAGCAGAAAGCTTAACACTGGTATTAGCGCTGGAATTACCATGAGTGGCACAGCCAAGGAAGCTCCTAAGCCACCTGCCTGCAGGAGTAAACTTCCTGTGCTTGCACTACCCTAGTACACATGTCCTACATGCAGGGATCTCCACCAAACAGGCGTTATCTGGTCACAATTCCTTTTCCTGACCCTGTTCCCTCCCTCTACACGCCTAAATCCAGCCACGGCACATTTGCTCTGCTCCACAGCTCAGTAATTTCAGGCTAGAGTTAGCATTTAACCAGTCAGAATGGTGCAAGCCCGTATAATTACTGCTGGGATTGTGCTGCGTCGGCCCCGTGTAACGAACTCTCCTCAAATAACCCAGCTTGAATGTCAGAGCTCGTGCTGTATTGTGTTTCACATTCTGGCTGTGGGAGCCTTTCCACAGCAGGAGTCAGGGTAACAAATCCCTTGCTCTTGCGGGAGGGCCCCATAAAATGAATGATGCTGGATCTCACGCTCCTGAGGAGGTCTCGCCTGCTTCAGCCCTCGCCACACGGAGCAGGAGTGGCCAGAGGGAATGGAAGGAGAGAAAGGATGGATTCTGCTCTCCCCCTAAGTCTGATTTCTCACATAGATGCTTAACCAAAAAAATAAATGAATAAATAAAAACAGAGTGAACAAACACCCAGATTGAGCTTGCACTGAATGCATCTAATGGAAATTCTGCACAAGTACTACCAGCTGAGCTGCAAGAAGCACAGATCTCAGTACGTCTACGGCGTGGTGACAAACAGGACAGTGTTCCATGCACTACTTGTGCTGTGCCAGGCAGCCCTCCTGGAGCAGCTGCAGCCCCCTGCACCTGCCCCATCAGACAAGAATCCTGCACTCCCCACTCCTCCTTGCAGAGTGAAGCCGCTCCCCCAGCTATTGCCCGTCTCTTGTTATCTTGCTTCCCTCCTCAGCCAGTGAACTGTGAAGTGGCGGTGGAGAGAAAAATGAACTCTGACCTCATTTTCCCCCCCTTACAATTAGTCAGAACTGTGCTTTTTATTTTTATTTTCATTTTCCCCTCCCCACTTTCTAAATGATTAATAAGACAATTTGGTCCCTAGCTTCTGCAGTGAGGAGAGTGTGCTGACAAAGCACTGCGATGCCTCTTCCAGGTCACCCGGCAGCAGGCCATGTCTTTATGAAAACAGAAAAATTGGAGGGACTTATTTGAGGAATTTGGAGACTGAGACGCAGGAATTTAGCCCTTCAGACCCTGGCAACTGCCTGTCTGCAGTGGTCTCTGAGCACCAGAGCCTGCCATGGAAAAGAGCAGTGCTTAACAGCAACCTGCAAGCTTCAGAAAGAGAGATTTCTCTCTTATTTTCTTGCATTTATTTTAAATACACACCCACTGCTCTTAACCTGCTCTATGTGGTGTGAAACAAGCTGGGTCTGATGGCAAAACACAGCCCTGTAACCACCCTAGGCAGCAATCACAGAAACATCAAGGCTGGAAAACATCTGTAAGATCATCAGGTCAACCATCTATCAGTCAACAATACTGCTCACTGACCACGTCCCTCAGTGCCACATCTCCATGGTTCCTGAGCACCTCCAAGGGTAGTGACTCCACCACCTCCCTGGGCAGCCTGTGCCACTGCCTAACCACTCCTTCTGAGAAGATTTTCCTAATATCCAACCTGAACCTCTCCCTGTGCCCTATTCCTGACCATTGCACCTGCACCTCTATGTGTACCTCTTTTGAGTCTCCCAGGCTCCTGCTGCAGTGGAAAGAAGAGAACTAAGGTCAGATGGAGCCTGTTTCCCTGAACAGATCATCTTGTGCCTGTTGCATGGTGCATCGATTACCTTGGCTGAGAGACAGTACTGGGGGCTCATCGAGTGGAGAAGCCACCTGCAGAGCCTCAGAAACAGTGGCAAATGTTTCATTTCACCTCTGCTTACCATCCATATGGATTTCAATACTGTGACAATACTGTGCCTAAAGTAGTCAAGTACAGGGATTGAGGCTCTCGTGGCTTTACCCAAAGAGCACCATCCCTGTAGGGTTCTGATGGCCCTGGTTCCATTAGCCAGCGCTCAGCCCTGGGGTACAGGGCTGTGTCAGCCCACTTGCCCTCTGCCAGCCCTCTGCTCTCTGCTCCAAGGCTGGCCATTTCCCTGCCCTTTGCAGGAGGCCTCCCTGCTCCTTAAATCTTTCTTGGAAGAGCTGTTATCTGTCCAGATGTTCAGGAGGGGGAGGCTCCAAGAGGAGCCTTCTTCATTACCTCCAACAAACTCTCCTTGCTCCAGCAAACGCTCCCCACTCCTCCCACCACGCAGGTGCCACAATCTACAGGGCTGTTCAATGTGGCCTTCAGTGTGGCTGCAGGAAAGAGAAGCGGCAGCCGCTGCCCCTGGATCTCCAAAGTGCCAGAGACATCTCACTAATTCATGGTTGCCGCTCAATAATTCAAAGCTCGCGTACAATCGTTTATTAAATGCTAGTTTTTAACCATCATTATGAATTTTTTACTGTAGTACCTCCCAGGAGCAAGTCCAACCAGGCTCCCGTCATGCTCTGCAAACTGCAAGCAGCCAGGGAGGCTGAATTCCTTTCTCTAGGAGTTGACAGTCCAAATAAACAAGGCAGACAAAGGAGAGGAGGGGAAACAGAAGCTCAGGGGAGGTGAAGTAAGTTGTCCAAGGTCACGCAGCAGGTCAGTGCCAAAGCTGGGAGCAGAGCCCATGTTGCCAGCCCCTACTCTTGGGCCTTATCTCCCTGGGGAAGATGAGGTGAAAATAATTTATGAGACAAAGAGCTTCTATCACATTCCTCCTGGCACCACGAGGTTCTTCAGTTCATGCAAATAAAATACAGACAGACAAAGAGGCAACTGGGCACCAGTTGTAGTTTGGTTTTCTAGGTTTTTGTTTCTCCACATCTGTAATGTTAGAAGAATTCTTCACAAGCTCAACTAACCCACCATCTGGGCAGAGTATTGGGTGGAGTGAGAGCACTGATTTGGCTTACTGGTCTGGAGGTCTGGTCACTGGGTTTTGGGCTGGAGGTTCCCTCTCTCCCCTGAGGAATAAGAAGAGCCAGCAAGGAAGCAAAGCAGGATCCTTTGGGATGTCTGCTCTTTGCCTGGAGCAGAACTGTTGCGTATGGTGCTCTCTCAGTCCCAGTGGAGGCATCAGAGCTTTCATGCTCCATAGCTCACATTTCATCTCTTGCTAAAGAAAGGGTCCTACTATGTGCTGCATCCATCCAGAACAACACACCTCACCATGAAAATGCTATCAGCCAGCTCTCCCTTTACTTCCCCAGGCCATCGACCTGCCTGCACTAGGAGGCAGTAACCTCCCCAAAACCCATCTGCCCTCTCTTCCTGCACTGCTGTACTGACCATTCAAAGCTCAGGAGGTTCTGAGGGCATGACCAGGACAACAACATCACAGGAGTGTACTGTAGTAATACAGGGTTAGAAGGGGAGAAGATAGATAGCCCAAGAGTCCCTAGATATGCTCTGTGATGTCTTTGTGTGACAGAACACTTTTATCAGTCCTCCTCAGCACTCTGCACAATAAATGAGCAAAAAAAAAATAAAAAAAAATAAAAGCAGAGCAGTTTAGCAATGGACCTCCAGAAAGTCTCAGTGCTGGCCTGGAGGTTAGGCTATTAGGTGCCGCATCTTACTGGGGGCTGCCAAGATGGTCTGACACTGCCTCACCTCCACCAGGCTCAAGCAGAGGCAGAGATGTGGGCAGAAACTCATTCTGTCCTACGTCATGCTACATCAGGCTATTTTTCCTCATCCTGAAACGTGAGCACAAAGCACAGATTCCAATATATTTCCTGAAGCAATGACCTGGAAAGAAAAAAATGAATTGCATCCTAGCAAAAACTCAACTTTTGTTTAATTAGTTAATTGACCATAAGAAGGAAAAACAAACAGCCAAAAACATTTGACTGGAAAATCCACAGAACTCTGTTAAGAGTCCCAAAGCACGTGGTGGCCCTCTGTTTACAAGGTCAGACCTGAATGTACCTGCAGGCTTTTAGTCTAATTCTCGATTAGCTGGTGAAGTTGCCCTGCCCCATTAGCTCATCTCTGACAGTGCCAAGCACTCTGATAACCCTTGGTTAATGTGAAACATGAATGTTCGGCTACTTGGTGCAGATTAGTAATGAAAAGTGCTGGGATCATAATCTTCTGTCAGTGTAATCTGGCCTAGTGCCACTGAAGTCATCAGAGAGGCTTTTGACTGATCACCTGTGAACGAGAGCTCCTGGCCTGGATACTTGTTTGAACCTTGCCCATATGTTATGTAGGCCTGGAAATGGCAAGAGTTAACCAGAATCAGAAAGACCGGTTTGAGCAGGGTCAGAAGTACTGCAAGGCAGCATTCCTCAGGGTATTTCGGTGTCTCTACCTCCAGAATCAAATCCCAAAGAGGGCAGAGGAATGCAAAAGTTGGAAAAAATGCTAAGTGAACTTTTCAAACTCAACAGAAGGGTCAAGCATGGTTTGGTTCCAGCCTCAAGTGAGGAGTGGGTATGGACCTTCACCTGTGGAGCAAGTTCAGGTGTACTTGGTTCACATATAACGTCACGACTATCAGCCAGAAGGGACAGTGAGGCAGAAGGCTGAATCTAATCCTCACTAAACATCTGACAGCAACAGGAAAAAACATTTGGTTTAGCAAATGTGTGGCTCTCAGCAGTTTCAGTTCGGCAAAGGGCTGAGACACCCATTGCAGAGCAGTGTCATGGATATCTTCCTGCAGCCCCATCGTAAGTGAAGCGCCTGTGGCTGTAGCCACGCTGTTCTGGGGTACCTGTGGGACACAACCCCTGCTGTTAAATTTGGGGTGCACCGAAGGGGTTAATGATCCCTAGCAGCCACACATAGGGCAGGTCTGTAGGATCTGACATCCTCAGCTCAATTATCTCTGCTGCCAATGTGTGCTTTCAGCAAGGAGATATCTTATATCTTCAAGAGACTACAGGGATAAATAAGAAGAAAAGTGAGGCTCTTGGGTACTATGGAGGTAAGGGGAGGATGTCACATAGGTAAGAAGGATGAGAGTTGTGCAGAAATGTCCATTTGTCCATTTCAAGGCAAGGCTAAAGGCTCTTCCCATTCATGCGCTTCTAAATTCACACAGAAGTCCCTTAGCAGGAAAGCCAGTGCCTCTTGGAGGTAATGTGAGGCGCTGCTTTACACAGAGGAATACAAGCAAGTCTTTGGGATTGTTTCCCCTCCCTTGTTCGTTCTTCCCACTACTCGAGAAAGCCTGATTTAGCTTGAAACAGCAAGCAAGGACAGAAAGAGAGTTTAACCATTAATAAGTGTGGACAATAGTTAGGAAGGTAGCTAAGTCCCCTGGTTATACCTAACCAGCTGGCTTCTTGTCTCTCTGACATTTTGTTTTGGGGTGGGTTTTTGTTGTTGTTGTTTGTTTGTTTGTTTGTTTGGTGTGTGGTTTTTTTGCAAGCTGGCCCTGGCTAAAGTCTTTTTGGAAGTTAATGGGACAGGGGAGAGTCATCTCCTTGGCCATGTCTTGAGCCTGCAGCTTTTGTGATGTTCACAACATATAAAGGTCTCATCCTTTTGCTATCTGGCCATGGCCATGCAGGGAAAAGGACTACTAAGGACTAAAAGGACTACTTTGCTCCAACAAAACCATCCACGGGACTTCCCCTGTTTCTCAAAGAAACCTCTTCAGTAACAACTCATGGTCCATACAGCAGTGCATGTTTGTACTGAAACCTGTCTTTGTTCTTCAGCCATCAGTTTAGGATCCCCAGAGAGTAAAAGAGAAAGGAAAAAGGTGCTCTGATAATGCTCCTAGTTTGTGTCTGAGTTGCTAGTTTTCATATAATAACAAGAATAGAGATAACATCTGATTCATTGGCCAAATCAACAATATCTAACAGGGATAATAGCCAGAAACAGGGGTTGTGGAGAGTGGCTGGCAACTCCTTTGGGGCTTTCACTGAAACTGGCATTTTGGAGGCAGTGGTCAGAGCTTGCAGCCAGAGAAATTACTTTAACAAGTTCGTGCCCACTTCTTCTAGCCTCTTGTGTAACATGCAAGTGGCTTTGAGCACTGACATAAACAAGTTTTCACCAAGGTCAGCACTCCCAAGCTCATGCAATACTAAAAGAAGGAACTGCAGGCCCACCAGCAGGGCTTCCAGCTGGATCCTGACCTCAGCATCTTTTTGGTAGGTGACAGCTTAAAAGTGGAAAAGACAAGCAAGGGAATATGAATGCACCAAGAGCCACCTGAATCCTCAACTCAGATGTGAGCTGAAACCCATAGCCAACTGTTTCAGAAATTCCAGCAAAGTTCAGAGCTCTGACACGGTCCATATAGTCTGGAAACTCTTAAATAAACATCCTGGCTTCTGAATTACATAGAAGACTGGAAGCAACCTCACCTCTTGCTCAGATACCACGTGAGATTTTCAGTTCTGCCAGGTAGGGGAAAAAGCCTGCAGGCTGCACGTGGCTCACAAAAGCTCATAATGCAGCTCACCGCCTGCTCTTTGCCATCATGGCAACAGCTCTTCCCACTGAGTGGCCCACCTGAGCATGCACCATGATTCAGCAACAACCAAACCACCAATCTGCACACATGCTCTATCTCTGTCCCGCAGGTCTCAGCCTGCTTGGCAGCTGAATCTCAGGGAGCAGGGTTGCAGTTGGGACCAGGGCACTGGTCCCCATGTCCCCATGTGTGCACTGCCATGATGTGCAACGCGACGACAAAGAGATCATTGCTCTCTAAATAATCAATATGGCAAGTGGGAAACACTGTTTCCTAACCCTGTGAAAATCACCAAAACTGGGGAAATGCCAGGACTGGGAAAACTTTATCAAAGCCATAGTTAAAATGAATATGTCCAGAGATCAGCAGAAAGAAAATATTATGTTTCAGTGTTGACCTTTCCCAACTTGTTTTGTCTTTTTTTTTGACTTCACATTCACTCTGTTTATAACACTATTACTGAACCTAAAATACTTTCAGTGCAGGATTCAACAAAGCTGAAACAACCGAGACTGTTTGCATTTGCTGCTATCAAAACTCAGATTTTTCTTCTTCTGATACTTTGGCTCTGGGGTAACTGGTATTTTCAGGCTAAAATAGTGAACTGTTTTGATGAACTACGTTGGAGAACAAGTCCAAAGAAGGGTCTTGTGGCTCTTACGCTGCATCAGCCTGCACAGAGGCACATAGCTGGCTTGTAGAACAGCCCCCCTTGCTATGCCTATTGCCATCTCTGTTACTTACTCCAAAAAGGACCCTTTTCCTGGCTGGAGCAGACAGGTGCTGTGCTGCTAGGGGGAAGTAAGGGCAAATTTAAAGACACACACCAGCCCTTCAGCCATGAGGAACCTGTGGTGGGATACTGTGGGCTGCAGGATGTGCATGCCAGCAAGTCTCAGGTTCACTCTCCTTCCCTGTGCTCAGGGTGAGGGTCAAGGAATGCACTGAAATACCTCTTTTCCCCAAACCGTGCCATTTTCTGCTGCCCTGTATTCCCATCTTGATAAACAAAATGCAAATAGCACAAGCCAGTCTGATCGCTTCCTCCCTCTGACGGAGGAATGAGCTCAGCAAGCCCTGGTGTCTCAGCCAAATCCCGCAGGGGTAATTTAATCGCATTCCTGCTCTGTCTGCCTCAGTTCCCCCACTTGGCCATGTTATGTCTCCACGTTTCCTGTTGTGGCATCCTTGGCATTCCCTGTGGTGCTCACAGCTGCATTGCTTCTCCCCATACATCACTGCCCAGCTACCAGCCCCATGAACACGTGTGCTATTGGAGACATGGAGTGCATTCCTAGAATAGATAGGGAAAAAACATTTGGGTCTATCCTGACCAGGAGATGATTTGTGTGTTGGTGTCATACCAAGAGAAGGGAGTCCTGGGGAGACACTTAGATTTAGGACTGCCTTTGTGAGACGGATGGAATCTATGATCCAGGAGGATGACTCCCTCCTGGTGAGGTTTGCTAAGGAGGTTTAGTGAGAGTCTGAGAAAGCACAAAGCTCACAGGTGTTGGAGTTCATTGTAAAAAAAGCACCTTCTAATGAGCAAATTAACAGCACATTCCCCAGGCCTCATCAGCAAGAGTTCTGCACGGGACCCCAAACAATGGAAAAATCTATTTTAGGAATGTTCAGGGAACTTCTCAGGATGTGATTTACTATTTTTCTTCTTGATGCACTGAAATTTTGTACATTACTGCAGGAAGTACAGTGTCTGCTTGGTGCCCATGGTGCAGATACTACAAGACTGAAAGACAGTGGCTCGGGATCTTTAGGGGGAGTTGCAAGGAATGAGATCCTCTTTGGAAAAATCCAATTGCAGCCAGTATCAGTGTCTTGCCTCACTGGTGGGAATATATTGAACACAAAAGGCTCGATTTTCAAGATAAAACCAGACTGTGCCCACTGTGGGTCTCATTCACATAAGCAATAGCTGACTGCAATCTTTGCAGGCTGTTCTACGCCACTGGGAGATGAGGTGTCCTCGTGGGGCTGCAATCCACCACATCACTTCTGCAGTTGGGGTGTCAAGCAAAGCAGAAAAATGCTGTCCTTGCTGTGATGGAGAACTGCCTTCTTTTCATCCTATTTCTGATTGTGGGTTCTGAACTCTACCCAGTGTTCATAGAATCACAGAACGGCTTGGGTTGGAAAAGATCTCAAAGATCATCTAGCTCCAACCCCCTGCCAAGGGCAGGTTACACAATTTGCCTGGAGTTTTGGCTGAGTCCTATGAAATGATAAAATATTGCTGCACTCTGCCAAGCAAGTCATGGGTATCTTCCTGACACAATTCATTCACTCCATACTTTCTAATGGACGCCTTCAGGGTGAGATTGTTTTAGATTTAATCTCTTCCAAAACATGGATTTTTGTTCTGGAGAGCTTAGGATCACAGCAATGTCTATCAAAGGACCCTCTGCATTAGGGAGCCCTTCTAATAATGGATGCAGTGGAAGGAGGCAACCCTGCACAGAGCAGATAGCTGAGCTGCAGTGTGGATGGTCAGAGCTTCAAAGAGTGATGGGAAGGCTGAGAAGATTTACACCGAGCCTAGGGAACTTTAGGTTCTGGGAAAACTTTGCAAATAACCTCTCCAATGGATGTAAGCAAGAAGTCCTGCAGGAACTGAATGGACTTTCCTGACCTTGGCTCCACCAGCCATGTCTCCCATCACTATAAAGAACTCTAGAAGTGATCACAAAACTTTCCACATCCACATCACAGGAGCAGCACTGAAACAGACAGGACAGAGTTTTGGGGAAGGGAAGGGAGGCATAGGCATAGCTTGGCCTGAGATCTGTTTGATATTCTCTGTTACCATAAATCTAGCAAGACTAAATTAGCGTTGCCACAGGAGTCTTCAAAAGTAACAGACAGTTAAGAGACAATGTGTCAGCTTTATGTTAAATATCAACATATACTGTATAACTCCGGTACGAAGAGAGGCGCCAGGACACCAAGAAGGCAATGTCAAGCCTTCACAGGTCAGAGACTTGGAGAGTTGGGATGCGTGTGCATATCCCTCATTTCAACTTGCCAAGTACAAGATAAGAGAGTTTGGATGTGCAGCAGTAGTCAGCCTCTGGTACTGGACTTGAAGCTACTTAAAACAATGCTGAAGATGTGTAAAGAGCTACAAACAAGCTGAAGAGGACAATAAGTTTGTATATGACTCATACCAGAATATTTACATCACACTGATAATCTCTTTGTACCTCATTTCCCCCACTGCAGAATTAGGATAAGGGATTGCTCTTATCTCGCAGGTAAACCACAAAGATATGCTCATTAAAGGCTGTGTAACATTTCTAAAGCATGCAGACCCTACGGTGAGAGCATTGTGGGAACATGCAGAAACTAAAGCCAGAGTTATGACAACATTTTCTAAGTGGGAGATATTCTTCTTGTGACAGTGTTTATTTACTACGACTTTTATTTCTGACATGCCAATCAAGTCACTTAATTATTGCATTTGATGGATGCTGGGGCAGCACAGCCACAATTGCTCATTGTGGGGCTGATACAGGGGTCATGGGCTTTGCTAGGCTTGGGATCAAAATGCGAAAGAGCCCCCATCACATCCATCAGTAAAAGAATCATAAATTTACTAATTCGTCTTTGGTGTTGGCTAGTAGCTGGTGCCACCTTTATCTGTTTCTTCTGAGAAAACAAGCCCATCCCCACTGCAGCACAATCATGCTGCAATATGCCATTAATCTTCACAACGTGAGACAGAGCTTATGGGGGCAGCCAGCTTTGTGGGGTGTGTCAGAGGCCCTGCAACACCCCCACTTGCCTGAGTGGGAATGGCTTCATGGAAGTGGCCAGGTGATGCTGCTGAACCAGACCCAGAGAGCCTGCCACAGCTGTTATTTCAATGATAGGAGAAAAAAAAATAATGAATTGGCGTACCAGGGCTCACCCTTAATCCTTTAAAATTTAGTATCCTGTCTCCAGCACTAAATAGCCCACAGTTCAATAAAAGGGCAAGAAGAATCCAGGAGGGATGCTCAAGAAAGAGGCCAGAAAGAGGCTCTGATCCTAGCTGTAAATGCCAAAATATTTGCCATCAGCACACGAGTGTTCCCACTTTCCCTGCCCCACGTGCAGCACAGTGGGGCTCTCCTTCAGCCACTAGTCTGGGGCTGGCAGTGCAGAGCTGCAAAGAGTGAGATGCAACCACTGAACCACAGCCTGGAGATGGGCAGATAGGGGCCAGGAGGAAGCAGGAGGAGCAGATGGGATGTGCAATGGGAGGCCAGGGGGTGACCAGAGAGAGAGGGAGCAGTGTGGACTTTATTCTCTGGCTGCCAGAATGTGAACATTGAAATCTCTACTTGGATCTGGATTTGTTGACACAAAATCAACCGCCTGGATGTGGGGGGATGGAAGAGATTTACCTGCTGCATTCCCAGTGCTGTCTATCTCAGGAACATAACTCTACAGAGCAGTTGTATTGTATCAGTCTGTCTCTTATCTAATGTGTAACCTCCTGGACTGAAGACATAATGTACTGTCTATCCTTTCTGAGATAAAAATAAAGCATATAAAAACACACACACACACACAAGACCAGGCCAAAAATTCCCTTTGGGGAACATACTGTGACTAGATAAGAAGGTACTAGCTGGCACGTAGTTACCTCTTCTTTTCCTAACTGGGACACCCGGAGAAAAGTTGGAGCTGGGGCTGTTAGGGGGAAGAGGCTGCAGGGAAGCAGAGCCCAGGCCAGGCTCCCAGGTCAAGCAGAACCAACTGTGCTCTGCCTTCTGCTCCTTCTAGGTTCCCTCTGTATTTCCAAAACAACGTAATTGACAGTGGAGAACGACATCTTTCGCAATCAACATAGACAACAATTACATGGAAGCTGAAAAACAGTAAGAGCCACACCAGTGCTCCTTATTAGTATCTGATGGCTGATGGTTTGGCAACAAGCAAGGCAGCAGTAGTCCCCAGGCCGTGCCCTTATACCATTCTGCCTGCCCTGGAAGATGCTGACAGCTGAGAGGAACAACCCAAATCTGTCCTCAAAACAGCACTGACACTATCAGAAGCAGCTCCGCAAAACCCCACACCTTAGTCATAATCTCTCTGTTTTTTCAAGTAGCAGCAAAATAAGCCACACAAATTTCTCCCTCCCTTAACTCTTCTGGCCACTGACCATTTTCTGGGAGAACAATGTTTAGAAATCCAGCAACATTTGATTACATTTTCAGTTTGTTCCCTTTTGGACACGATGTGACAAGCCCAGTTGCATCCTGCCTCCGCCATGGCACTTTGGTACCATATCAAGGATGCGTTTCTATAGGCACATGCATGACAGAGTTGGCAGGAAACCATCCAAAGTTTGGCAGGTCTTGGTGAGGGCTCTTTGGAAACATCCTAAGGACAAACTGGCTCAGCCAGTGTGTAACACATACATCCCAAAAGAGGATATTTCATTTTTTCTTAGGTGACAAATAGGCTAAAGTCCTGGTTGGAGTAACAAGCTAAAATCCGTGGGAAGCTCGAGTTATTTTACTTAGCCATTTTCTAATATTCCTATGAAAAAGTTGGTTTAAATTTCAGGAATGAAGAGACAAAACATTTGGTTCAGAAAATGTCAATATTACATATTTGGACATTTTCTGTGTTGTCGGTATTTTTAAGAAACAAAACAAAATATTGAAATTTACACTGGCTTTGCCAAAAATGCTAGTTCCATCAATATGACATTTTGCAGTAGGAAACTGCTTTATGCCATTTTTATCCCCCTTTTGGCAAATGCTTGCACACAACTCTTCAGTTAACGAGCGGTCATCTGAGTTATGCTGGGAACTAACATGGTGTGCACACGTGGGTCTTTGCACATGCAAAAACACCTCCGGTTTTTGCATTGGGAAAAGGTGCTGAACACTTTTGCCTGCAACTTGCTGGGGCTGACATCTGTGATGCCAGCTCCATCCCTGGTGCTACCCAGTTCTGGTGCTGCCCCATAGGAAGCAGGTGGTCAGTGGACCCTTGGCACGGCCAGCTCCATGATCCTGCAGTGGGCTGTGAGAAAGGACAGCATGGAGACAATCATTAACATGGGCTGCACTGTGGGCACCGATCTTCAGACCATTGACTCGCTGAAGCGTACTTCCCCTGGGAACTCTTAGTCCTGGCTAAACTGAGGCAGTACTAATTAGAGCAGGCAGTAAATATATTTAACATGCTTATGAACATACATCTAAAGCTGTTTATACATGTTCTTTTGGACCAGTTAGCAACAAGAAGCTCCTTACAGCTGTTCCTCCTTCCCTTCTTCCTTCTCTCTCCATGCCACTTCAAAAATAAAGCTTACTGGCCTCACCTAACCCTTGCTGAATACACCTGCTCACTCCCGGGTCCATCGGATCTTGTGTCCCACCAATTCCACAGCTTGTTAGCTTCCTAAAGGTGCTAATAATGTAATAGGAGCCAGGAGGAAAAAGGTTTGCACATTTCCTTATTGCTGAGGAACTGGTATCTGGTACCCAGTCACCTTCGTCACCACCAGCCACCTTCGTCATCAGGCTGGAGTTTTGCATACACAGTGCATTTAACTGGCATGAATGGCATGCTGAAAGCTATTGCCCAGGCAATAACAGCACTGGGAAACTGCTATCTAATGAAGATGATCTCAGAGAACCGGGCCATGGCCACAGGGACAGTTTGCAGGCAACAGAGAACCCAGATTTCACATCTCAGCCCACTGCCCTACCCACATGATAGTTCCTCTTCCAAACTAACACCACGCTCCATTTGGTCTGTGTTGCGTGATCAGCCCCACTAGCCACCTGGTACTTTCCTGTTTTCCAGATAGGGACTGAACCTTTTGTAAGAGAACTGAACAACAGCAGTTACAAAGTAGAAACAGAGTTTGACCTCAGAGCAAAATCTTGTTGCTAATTTCCATAGCGGCCCAAGACTTTATTTCACTAAAATAAGTAAGGACTTGCACTGGAATTTGGTCTCACTCAAGATCAGAAAGATTTTCTCTCCCAAGTCAGGACAAAAACCCACATATGCCTAGATTCTCTGTGAAAAGAAAAATAAAAAAAACTCTTCATTTCAAATCTGGTCAAGACAGGTTGAATGTCTTTACTTCGTACTTCACACTATCTAATGCTCCACATTTTAAAAGTTATTTCAGGATATAAAAAGTAGGACTAAAAATGTTTCAAGACTTTGGGAATTTTAACAGAACTGCCTTCTCTGAAACAAAAAACTGTTCCTCCTGTGCTTCTCCTACCAGCCCTTATGTGAGTAAGCACACGGCACGAGAGAGGTGTTGGAGTGATGGGCCAATCAACGCAAGGCTCACACTGGCCAACACCAACGCATATGTCCACTTCCCAGTGCCAGTAATACAGGTATAACCAGGGAGCAGCAGCAAGGATGCATTTCATTCCTTAAGGATTGCATCTCCAGAGCAAAAGGATCTGGAAGAGGGAGAGATGCATCTCAAGCAGGTGAGAGGCATGGACAGGCCTTCTCTCCAAAGCTTTCTCCTACAATGGCAGCTGCCAGCTGAGCTGAACACCAGCTCAAGGAAAGTCACTAGGTGCTAAAGCCATGGGTCCAAGTTCCACCAACCTCAATAAGGCTGAGCCAGAGCACCTGGCTAAAACCCCTCCACACACATACAAACACTCAAAAAGGCAATTCTCAGAAATGGGCTCGGAGAGTATTTACTCAGAATATTTTAACGCTTAATTCCAGTGATCCCAGTGGCTTTGTGAGCATATCTTGCTAATGGGGCAGTTCCAGGCTTTATCTGATCAGCCCTCTTCACCTTTCCTCACGCTTGTACAGCAGAATGGAGCCTGATTAGCTGGATGTGATGCAAGGCCTCACTTTCTGCTCTGTAAAGTAGGAAGCCCATGGCATGGATAAGAACAAAGACATGCTCCTGTGTATATGACTGGAAGGGTAACAGCAGGCCAGGACTTGGTGTAAGGTTCAGATGTGCTTGAATGAGCAAAAAAGGATGATGCCGTGGTCAAAGTGCAGGACCAGTCACCTGCATTAACTTCTTGGTTTTGTCACAGATTGTTGCACATCTCAAGAGCAAATAAAGACCTGCACTACCACTTCAGGCAGGGTCTTGTCCTTGGCTTTATCTGTACAAACCCCCTGCTTAAGGTCTCAAGAATCCGGGAGGGCTCCCTCTATATTCACACAGTGCCTCTCAAAGGAGTGAAGACTACAGTCATGGTTCACATAGCCACAGCACAGTCCACACTGAAAGAAGGAAATAGCAACCAGATCAAGGTCTTTACTAAAAAGAATTTAAGCCATGCAATTCCACCTGACTTCCAAATAAATAATATCCTTTTTGAAACAATGCTTGAAGGCCCTCTGGATGAGCAGCCAGCCAGAAAATCCCACCCAGAAAGAAGGCCATTTTCACACATGTGCAAAGGGGTAGAAAAAGGAAGGCAGAGATGAGAAGTGAAGAGGATAAGCAGCAATCACTTGAGATGACTAGATATAGCAAGAAGGGAGTTCTAGATGAGACAACCAACTATGCTGAATAACAAGTCCTAAGGGGGCGGGAAGAGACTACCAACACAGTATAGAAAAGGAGGTGGCATGTATGCCACAGCAGACATCACAGCCATACTGCAGGAGCACCGCCACGATAAGGAAACCATTGTCACTGATAGTGAGTGTAAGCAAAGTGCAGTCTTGTTGGGAATCTAGACATTTAGTAAAACCCATGTATTCATAGTCATTATTGCCTTTACTTATAAATTTTTCAATTATTTTTCTTCTACTGGAAATCTGAAAAAGCCTTAAAATGAAAGATCTTCAACAGCTGAAAACACATCTTTCATTTTCCAATGGAACCTGTAAATTTCCATGGAAAAAGTCAACAAAAACAAACATTTTGTCATTGACATCAACATTTTCCAGGGAGGAGGGAGAGGAGAAGGGGAAACATTATTTTTGACAAGGTCTACTGATTGGCAGAGCTCTTTAATAAATAGATCAGGCCAGAGTGCAGGACTCCAGTCCACATGGCAGAGCTGCTGGTCCTTGAAAGGCTGATAGAGATCTTGTTGGCTGAGTTTCCCCCTGTGGTTGACAGAGCATTAGCTAAAGACAGGATACAGGCAACCAGTCCTGCTGAGAGGGACTGGATGCCAAACCAATGGCTGGCAAGATCTTTAAAGGCTTAATGACAGAAGGCAAATGCTCACATAGAGACCTTAGCAGTAGAGAATTTGTTAGTTGGGTAATGGCAGACCAGCCACATACCGTAACACTAGTTTTTTCTCAAGGAGTGAGAAAAAAAAATTAGGAAAAAAAAAAAGAAAAGAAAAAAAAGAGTAGCTCTGCTCTGTAAATATTTCCAAGGTGGCTATAACCTTCCTCCAAAGAGGCAAATCCAGCGTTAAACACCAGGAGAATAAATCAACTACAAAGACTGGCAAAAGGCTGAGAGTCTAAATTACAGCAAGCTCAAGAGGAAGCAGGGGGCTGCTCAGAGAGAGCCAGTGAGAAATCCAGCACATCTGGTAGGTACAAAGCAATGCCCTCTGGGCAAACTCAGTCCTCAGCCCACCCTATGCTGTGCTTAGAGCTCAGCAGAGAGGGGTCTGAGGGAAATCCGGCTGGGAGAGAAGGGGGAAAAACAAAAGCAGGTGAATGAATGAGAGACAGCAGCACAAGAGCGTGCAGCTGCTGCCTCCGCTGGCTCAGGGGATGCTCACCCACACCCATGCCTGCTCTAGAGCAGGAATGAGGGCTGGACACGGCACGTTCCTAGCTTGGCCAGCAATCCCACAAACCTCGCGTGAGAATGCTGGAGCAGTCATGCGCGGTTCTTCCATAAAGCTCAATGCACTTCGACAGTGCTCGACTTTGCAGGGCTCCCTGGGACCTAAAATCAATGTGGAGCATCCTTAAAGCTTCCCTAAATGTCCATGGGGAGGGGGCAGGTCTGATCGTTGGCTCAGAGAACAAGAGAGTCTGGAGAAGAAAATAAAAGTAGCGTGCAGTCGATTTTCCTGTTGATTTGGAGAGACTTGCCAATCAAGCGTCCCCTGGATGTATAACAGGGTGGGTTGCAGCCAAAAAACATATTTACAAGAAAATGTCCATAAAAAGAGTATAGGGCCTGAATGTACATGCAGAGACACTGCACGGAAAGTAAGCAGGAAATCAGGGCAAGAAGCTGCAAAAAGAAGAATCGGAAAGGTTTTGTTTAAAAGGAGTTGGAGACTAAAGTAGGTCAGGGACTGATAGAGCTTTGCGAGGATGTACGGAGGAACAAGTCGCTGGCACTGCAGAGAGTGTATCTCTGCTGAACCCACCTGGGTGTGGGGCCACCAACAGTGGCACGATTGGGCTTCTCTGGAAGTGTCATAGCAGTGTGGACAATGGTAGGGTTCACACAGGTAATTTCTTGGGGTTCAGTCATACACCTGTGCCAAAGGTTTCCCAGCACAGTAACACCTTACTTTCCTTTTGAGTTTGTAGGGTCTCAGACTAAACTTTTGACCTCTGTCTGGACTTAGGCTTGAGTTGGTCAGTATGCAAAACAAGAAATCCAAACACTGACTCCAAACACCCCCAGTTTCTATCAACACTTACAAGTACTCCAACAAAGTTTGAAGTATAAGTTCGAGACTGCCATTTGTAATTTAGCATAGAAGAGGGGAAAGGAAGCATGCTTTGAGGTGAACCTGGATGGAACAGAAAAAAAGGGACACATATTCAAGCTGGATCAAACCTGGTGGTCTTCTTAATGCAGTACCTTGTAACCAACAATGGCTGGGAAGGTGCAGGATCCCTGAGGATAGTTTTGTCCTAGACCCCTAGGAGAGCAAGCAGTGATGTTTTACATCCCTTCCACTTCTCCCTAAAGCCTGTGTTGGTACAGTGACAAACCTCTGCCACTCAGGCTGGCGTCACCCATCATGGACTGCCATCAGAAATAGGTTCACCCCCTGGTGCCTGTCCACACCAGCAGAAGGGGAGCAAGGAGGGAGGCTGAGGCACTCAGCGCTGCCAGGATGAAGCCAGTCAGGGTCAGAGTCCAGCTTGAAAAGCTCATAAAGAAGCATTTATAAGTTCTCCAGAGTGGATTTAAAGCTGGCTGTGGATACAGTGACTAAGGCTGCGATCCTCAAAGGTATTTAGGCATTTGACTCCCTAGGCAAGCCAAACCTTTGAGGATCTGGGCTCCTGCACAAGGGCTTTCTACCTAAACAAGCATGAATAATAGTTTGGGCAAAAAGCAATGTCCACGTGGCCCTTGAGCCAACCCTCCAAATGACGTGCTCCTAATTAATGGCTTAGATGCTCCAGGCAGGTGGGTTTGAAAGTCTCCCTGGGCTACTTGAGTTTCTCAGGCGTCCCAGTATTTGTGTGTCTCTGTGTTTCTGGGAACATGCAGGGAAACCTGGAGACTAAGAAAAGACCAGTTCAGCTAAGGGATCTGACCAAAGAGCTGCTTCAGTGCAGGACTGAAAGCGTATCTTGGGGGTGGGAAGAGCCTACAAAGCACATGGGAGAAGGAACATTTCAATTTGAGGTGACTACTGCCTCATTTGGTCAAATGTGCTGCTTGACTGGAGTTGACACATCCCTATGGAACATTTCAGCTTCAACCAGTTTTATCAGGAAGCTTTTCTTGGGGAAGAGGACTGACTGATGCTGTTTAGTTGGTGTTTAGGATGTTGGCCACACTTCAAATCCATGTTCTGCCTGATTCAGAACGATCTCAAAAACCTCTGCGAGCAGAAAAAAAAAAAAATGAGGCTGGGAGGTGATGGTTTGAAAACACTGCACTGGAATGTTTCAAATATGTCAAAACCTTTTCTTTCTTATTCTTTTTGAAAATAGGAAATTCATCAAACCTGACACTTCCCATGAAGAGTTCTGGCTCTGATGAATCGGTATATTTGGACACCCCTGAGCCCCCCGCCCACTTCCACCACCATTTCAGCCAAATATTCTTGGCTGGTTCTAATTATACAGCCATATATTTTTATGCACACATACACCCAGCGTGTCCACGGGAAGGCTCAGTAATCACAGCTCGGATGGGGAGGAAAATGTTGATAAGACCTTAGTTGCTCCACAGTGCAGATGAAAAATAGTCTAAAAGAAACAGTCTGAGAGTTCTTTTTTCTCCCTCGCTCTCCACCTCGCCCTCCCAGGGTCGGCACCAGAAGCTGTGCAGATGGCAGCCACATGCACTGCCACTCTGGCCCAATCTCACCCCTTCTGCACTTCTCTAGTGCCCTCCGCAGGCTTTGCAGGAGCTCACCTGCCTGCCTGGCTGACAGATACCCAGGGCTCAGGTTGGAAGGTGAGAAGTGTTCTCTGCAACTACCTGAAAGTAGGTTGTAGGGAGGTGGGAGTCAGCCTCTTCTCCTGGGTAACCAGAAGCCACTGCTTCTTGTTTTATCACTAGTTGTGCCGGAGGAGGTTCAGTTTGGACGTTAGGAGGAATGTATTCTCAGAAAGAGTGGTGAGGCACTGGCACAGGCTGCCCACAGAAGTGGTGGAGTCATTGTCCTTGGCAGTATTTAAGAACTCAGGATATGTAGCACTGAGGGACGCAGCCAGTGGGGCAGTATTAGTGGTAGGTGAACGGTTGGACTAGATGATCTTAGTGGCCTTTTCCAACCTTAAGGATTCTATCATTCTAAGTGGTCCTTTCCACACCTAACGGGAAGTGAGGGGATCCAAAAGTCCAGGGGAAGTTATTTACTTGATGATGAATTTCATCATCAGACTACAGGAGATGCTTCAGGATGCATGCATAACCCTGAAAAATGCTGAGAGCACCCGTGAAATGCAACATGCCTCAGATCCTGGGGTCACTGAGTGTGCTCAGCACACAGCAGAACATGACCAGCATCTCTTCGGATCAAATCTCTGCCTAAGGGCTGGTAGGAAGCGTTACCTGAGCCCAACTCCGTCAGCAGAGTTTCACTGAGGCTTCCTATGCCACATTCACCCTTAAAGGAAGGGGAGTAGGGGAAAGGGTTCTCTCTGAGAATGATGAAAAGGTTAAAGTCGAGAGCAAACAGGCCACCCAGCGCTGCCTTTAACCCTACTGCATCAGGAAAGAGCTGAGAGTCAGCCAAATCTACCAGTTCTAGGAAATTTCTTGAAAAAACTAACAGACATACACACAGAAAGGTGGTGGAGGGGAAGACCAACCTATTTTCACAAGAATCTGTCCTTGATTAGAGCAGCAACATGGCAATGGGGAAAGAACCGATTAATCAGCAGCGAGTGCAGAAGAACAAATACAAAGAAAAAAAAGCGTATTTGTTCAGGGTGTGATAGAGAGACTTCCAAAGCTCATGGAGACAATTGGAAATTAAGTCTATTGAAGCAGAGGCATTTGCCACTCGGGGTGAGGAATCAAAGGGCAGACCCAGGGAGGGAGGAGGGTGGGGTGGCCACCCCCGGGTAACCAGTGACAGACAGACTCGAGCGTGTGACCTCTCATAAAATCCTTCCAGGGGGCTTTCGCATATTGTCTGGAGCATAAGCTGATTTCCACACACAGAGGTTCCTAATGAAGACATCCTTCAGGAGGCAAGGGGAGGAGATGGGATAATGAAAGCAGCCTGTTTGCCAAGCAGATGCTTCCCCCCGCTCCAAAGGTGACATGGATGTATAACGGGTGATGGGATAGGAAAACATGCAGTTCTTCTAACTAAAGGACTGCCACGCCAGATGCATTAAATCCAAACTCCCCGAGGCTGAGGGCTGGAAGGAAGGTCAAGGGTCTGCACAGTCCTGGCTTCTCAGTGCAGACCAGACCTGGGCAGCTCCTACTGGCTGGTTCGCCTCTGCTTCAGCAGCAGTTATCATCTGCCTCAAATTGACCTGGCCAGAGTTTGAACCAGCCTGAAGAGAGATTTATTAACCCTCCCAGTCGGAGATCAATAAATAGCTTCCTCTCAATGGGCAAACTGCCTGGAATACAAAAACACAGAACGAGCCCACCACCAATCTGCTCCCACCCCCCTCCAATGAAAGGATGCTCTAATTCCCAAAGTGACAGCAATTTCTAATTTCTATATCGTTTTGAAGCCAACTGTAATATTCACATCTAATTACAAGGCTCTGGATAGCTGCCATGAAGAATATGGCTGTTAACAACATGATTTCTACACTTCTCTGGGGTCATTTGGAAACTCTGTGCACTTACACTTCCCTTTGCCTCTACCAAGCCTATGCTGGTTGCTCAGATACACCACACTGTAAAGAGCAAAGCACCCATCGGGTTCATGTAGGGGAGCTAAGAAAGATGCTCCTGAGGTATGGAGATACAGTGAATTTCACCCATTCAGCTCCGCCAGGGAGCGATACAGTTCAAAGTGAGGCTAAATGAATGATTAAAACCTGCAGTTTGGTGATTATTTTAATTGAAACTTCAGAGGAAGAAAGGGGGAAAATATCTTCTTTTTTTTTTTCAGTCAAAAGTTAAAAACACATTTGGTCTAGAAGGCAATCTGGGCATCAGTGAAAGGCAGGGAAAAGAAAGGACCGATGCCCTAATAACCACGTGCCACAAGACATTTTCTGTTAGCTCGGCAGACACTTCGACTCGAATCTGGATAAGTCACAAACACAAAATTTTCATCCAAATTTACAGTGTCTTTTCAGATTTGCTGGTCATGCCCATAAACCGGAAGGTGCCTCTTGTTTTGAGAAGACCTTGAGCTTCCAGCATCCTAAGGGCTATGCTTGAGATCTGCTCACCCTCTGCCTCACAGTTGCCCTGGACATTCACTGCCAGCCACGGAGGACCCTCACAGAGGATTTCACACTGAGTCACCCCAACTTCCAATCTCCCAGTCCTTTCGTGACATTGTTATTCTAAGGCTCCAGGGAGACTTCACTGTGGCCTTCCAGTACTTGAAGGGAGCTTATATACAGGAGGGGGAACAGCTGTTTACACAGGTAGATAGTGATAGGACAAGGAGAAATGGTTTTAAACTAAGATAGGGGAGGTTTAGGTTAGGGGGAAGTTTTTCACACAGAGGGTGGTGATGCACTGGAACAGGTTGCCCAGGGAGGTTGTGGATGCCCCATCCCTGGAGGCATTCAAGGCCAGGCTGGATGTGGCTTTGGGCAGCCTGGTCTGAAGGTTGACGACCCTGCACATAACAGGGGGGCTGAAACTCGATGATTATTGTGATCCTTTTCAACCCAAGCCATTCTATGATTCTGTGATTCACTGACTCCCACCTCACATCGCTCTGTTTACAAATGCTCCTGGTTGATTTGAGGCTCCTCACACAACTCCCTGTCCCAAAATATACTATACTTTATTTTAGAGATGTTTAAGAGCTCTTGCAGGTGGTAGCCATCAGGAATAGCTCCCTGTTACTCACTCCTCAGAGGCTATGCAGGGGTGTGACAACACAAGAAAACCCTCCCTGGTAAATCAGATCACAGCTTCTGACAGTCAGCGTTTTAAGACATACCCTATCCATAGCTAGAGCTTGGCAGGAAAGACTTTCCCTTTCTCATAAGAGATTTTGAAATTTCAAACAATGCTCCTCTCCACATCAGAAAAAAAAAAAAAAGCAACTGGAAGGAAACACTGCAAATGTTCACAGACCATTAGGCAAATAATAATAATAATGAATAAAAAACAGTACAGATAAAAATAATTTCCAATTACTTGATTTGGACTTTTCTCTGTTTCATCTCTTTTCTAGTAAAATATTAAGTCGAATTTAAAAACGAAATGTTATTTCAATGTTAAACAATAGATAAATAAATAAGCAGTGCCAAGCCTCTAATTAGTTAAAGAAAAAAAAAAGAGAGAGAAAAAGAGAAAATGGTTTTAGAAGACTTGTAACCTTTTCATAAGCTGGAAAATCTGTTAAAATAATCCCTTTTCCCATAATTTCAGTTTGCATATATTTGCTTCTTGTGGCAGAAAAAAAACACTAAACACACATATAAAATCATTTTTCCAACCAGTTCTAGCAATGACTTCACGGTTTGCAACACTTTGAAAAGTGAGATACATCCCAAAATAACTTCTGACCTTGCTCAGACCCTGAAACTGGTAGGATCTGGAGATTCTGGCCAGTACAGAGGAACCAGTGGACCCAAATGGGTTGACTGGGAAAGAGAGATGGTCTGAACTGGACCTGAGCAAAGTGCTTGTGGCAGCAAGGGAAATGTACCTCTTCTGTTCTGAACCTGGCTGGTCCTGCTGCAGAATGTATTCATCCACAAGGGATGTGGCACAGAGTGGGGAGTCAAGAGTGGCTGAGGGAACCTCAAGCAAGCCTCAAATTCAGCAGGGGCTCAAAGGAAAGCACAGGAGCCAGGACTTGTCTTGACACTGGCCATGGTGTAGTTTAGCAGTGGATAAATAATGCCACTGACAAGCAATATCCACCATCATTCAAGCATTTTTCGTCTGTGTTCAGTTCTTGATGGGATATATGACACTTTGTACATTCTGAACATCAATGCGATAAGGGTGGAAGGGCTAAGAAAAAGAAAATGGTTGGTGGATAGCGTGTGAGACAGCTGCTTTGTTGATGTAAAGGGGACATTGCCAAATAGCTGCTGAGGGATGGGACAGTGGTGTGACAGTCATTTCTCCAGCAGAGCTGGCAAATGAGGACAGAACATATCCAGACTTGTACATGAGAGCTTCAAGGATTCATTAGCCCTGACATCTTCGGCCAGAAATAGAGGGAGGCATTCTGAAAATCACATCCCTGTCGACAGGTCACTGCTGTACCAGTCCGGCTCCAGCACTTGCCTCTTCCCTTACCACTGCCCTGTTCTTCGACAAAGCCTCACAGAACAGCACAGAAACACCAAGGCTGGAAAGGACCTACAAGATCACCCAGTCCAACCATCCACCCATCACCAATACTCACTAAACCATGTCTCTCAGCACACCACCCAAACGTTCCTTGAACACCTCCAGGGTTGGTGACTCTACCATCTCCGTGGGCAGCCCATTCCACAGCCTGACCACTCTTTCAGAGAAGTAGTATTTCCTAACGTCCAGCCTAACCCTCCCCTGGCGCAGCTTGGAGCCATTCTCTTCAGTCCTATCACCAGTTACACAAGAGGCCAACCCCCAGCTCACTACAACCTCCCTTGAGGTAGTTACAGAGAGCAATAAGGTCACCCCTGAGCCTCCTCTTCTCCAGACTGAACATTCCCAGCTCCTTCAGCCTCTCCTCATATGGCCTGTGCTCCAGACACCTCACCAGCTTTGTTGCCCTTCTTTGAACACGTTCCAGGGCCTCAATGTCTTTCTTGGTCGTGAGGGAACCAAAACTGGACGCAGCACTCAAGGTGTGGCCTCACCAGAGCTGATTACACAGGGACAATCACTGCCCTGTTCCTGCTGGCAACACTGTTTCTGATGCAAACCTCTAACCCCTGGCCATTGTAGACTAGGTATCTACATGTCTCCTTCAACAAAAGCACAAGCAGCTGGAATCCAAGCAACAATTAACAGAATACATTTTGAGGCGATTTTACTTGGAAAATCAGATCTAATGATTGTTGCAGCTCCTTTTGGACATTACAAATGATCAGGGTTTTAAAGTATTCCATGTTTCACTTACACAACTTCTAATTACGCTAGTAAGCCTTGTGACTTCCTGATGAATGCACAACACGTACCTAGTAAACATTTTTTGGGTGGTTGGTAGAGTGTTCTGTCAACTGCCAACCTTGCTGGAGGCAGGATTTCATAGAAGAGAAAGTGATTAAGAGACACATTTGGCAAAAACACCAAAATTTCTGGGGTCATTTTGCATGTTGACTGCTCAGTAGAGACCACAATGAAAAACAGGAAAACTCCAAAACCTCATAAGACCATAAATGCCGTATTACATAAGACTAAATGTCCAAGTAGTGCAGTATTCTTGGCCTGACAGTAGCCAGTAGTGGGTATATGAGGAAGAACATAAGCAACAGGGCATGGACAGATTTTCAGCTTCTAGGAAATAGCATCGCAGAGACAAATGCATGTTGGGTCCCTTAGAGAAACCAGGACACATTTGGAAACCTCTTGCCCCGCAGAAAAAATCACCCAGGGAAATATGCCCTGTGGCAGCAAGGAAAACACTATAAAAGACTTGGAGCCAGACTTCAGACAACCACAGGGCAAGGCTTTTCATCTAGCCAATGCCTCAGTCCCCACCATGAGACAGAAATGTTACACCACTATGGAACAGAGACAGTAAAAGTATGTCATGATTGTGAAGTCCTGAGGTACGAAGGGCAAGGACCAGATGATGAACCAGGTTGTACAGGTGTCCCCTTTCAGTCATTTTCCCTTTGGCATATGGATTTTAGCCCCAGTGTTGTGGGAGTGTTGCGGGAGTGTTGCTAAGACATTATTCATTACACATATAACTTGCAATTGCCATCAACTGTATGTTATTTTAGCCATTATTTTTCTTTTTAAGAAAGATAGACACAGTTGCCCCCATCCAAGCAAGGGAAGGACACAAGACTTCTGCCATCTAGTCAAAAAGAGTCAGCCATGCTTGCACCTAAACTGCTAATAACCTGAGGCTGAAGCTCATCTGACAGGATAATTCAACACTGCACAGTGAATAAAATTCAGAAAGTTCCTCAAAGCACCTGAGCATATAAAGGGAAAAAATATCTGAAAAATGCCTCCCAACAAACATTTAACCCTGCTTGGATATCAGTTATTATCACACGAGACTGAGTTCATCCTATCCAGCTCTTTCCTCACAGAAAAGCATGATTCTTGATGCTTGATTTGCTCTTGGTGGGGAAAGTTGAGCTGTGAACACCATGTAGATAAAGGAGGAATCTCAATGCCATAAGAGCCCAGCCATTCTGTAAATTCTGCAACACTGCCAGACCCCTTTTCCATGAAGAAAAAGGGTGCTAGATTAAATCTGTCCAGCTATTACAGGAATCTCAGATCTGATATAGATAAAACCTAGCATCACTTTTTCTTTATAGGTGAACTATTCCAAGTGCTCTTAAACCAGCAGGCTTCAGCATCCCAAAATGCAATCCCTTTCCTGAGCATGCCTGGGTTAGCAATCCAACTTTGTGGTAACTGCAGAGGGGATGAGAAGAGCCAAGACCTCCTGAAAACTCCCAGACAACAGCTTCATTGTCTGAAACTACAGCACTCAAGATTTGAACTTGAGCCTTTTTTGAAGATGCTGTGGACAGTTTCAGTGTATTTGTCTCAATACAGCTGAATCAGAAGTTGATACAGATGAGATCAGACAGTTTAGTGATACCTTCCCAGTCTTAAAATCTATGAACTTATAGGAAGTGAGTATGAAGAAACTTAAAAGAACATACAGACATAGAATCCTCTGAGTTGGGAGAAATCCATAAAGACGATCAAGTCCAACTCCTGACTGTACATAGGACCACCCCAAAATCGGGCCACATAACTGAAAGCATTGTCCAGACAATTGTCAAGATCATTTGAGATGCCACGGTCAGGCACTGCATGAGACTGTTTTGAGGTTATGGCCATCTGAAATAGAAATCACATTCCACCACGGATGCTCTGGCCTCACCAATAGAAGACCCGGAAGAGGACAGACTAAAGGTTATTTTGATTGTACCTGTATATTTCCTACTTTTCAGAAGTTTAAATTTGCATTAATTTTTTCACTTCCAGCTAAGGATTAATCCTTCATGCATTCTGGAACAATACAAGACACCATTAGGCAACATTAACTTCCCGCTGAAGTTTTTGGCATGTGATGCCGTATGCTCTAATCTATTTGCAAATTAAAAGCCAATGCTTTGCACACTTCAGTGAAAAGCCAGAGGCAGCCTGCCCCACTAGAAAGGTCACCAGATTAGGACTCAAGGGAACTCTTCAAAGTTCTGCCACTGATTTACTGCTCAATCATCTTGGCCAAGTTCTCTCTTTTCTTTGTGCCTCTCATTCTTTCTGTTTTCTATTGAGGCTGCAAGTTCTTTAGGGCAGGAGCAGCCCTCTGGTTACGTGCTGGTCCTCTGCCTTGCACAGCAGGCCCACCCTCCTAGCTGAAGCATGCCTACTTGATGCTACTGAAACACAAAGAATTCAGAGCTTTAACATTTTAAAGGAGTTTGGCTTTCACTCTCAGGATCTTCGATCTCTCACTTGCTTCCTTGACATAAAGCTGTACAGAACAGCTGCCAGTCTCCAGGTAAGTGACAAAGTTCCCAGTCAAAGGGTTAAAAAAGTCAGCTTCAGTAGATAAAGAAGATGTAAGAGGAACTCAGATCATATGGCAAACCAGGTACTAGTTAATCAATAGTATTCAAAGGTGAAGGCCGTATGAAGGAGCCAGGAACCATTGCACAAGATAAGCAAAGTTTAGCAAAAAGCAAGCCTGATAAAGCAAAGCTTTAACTATTTTCTGTGAAAAGTTCCACCGTTCCCTTAACCTGGCTCTGGAACAGGGACCACATACACTGATCTTCTCTGTGACTGACTCATGCACTGAAGGGTTCAGTGGAAGTTTTGAGACCAACATATAGACAATACCTCTTTATTGGCCTAGCAGTTCCTATATGTTACATATAATTCCCTTATTCACTGGACTCTCGATCCAAACTCTTCTGGTAAAAGGGCTTGTGGGCAGTTTACTCTCTGTCCAATGACTTCATTGCAAAGGATTTTTTTTTCTCTGTTGAGCTTGCCATGTGCAAGTTTTCCTTCCTCTTGTTTCCCTCCTCTTGTTTCCCAGTTTCTGGAAATAATTTGTGGCTTGGAAATGGAAATGTCCTCATAGGCTTCAAAGAGCTTAAAGCTTGCCATACCAGATCAGTCCATTGGATCCATTTAATCTGCTCTCCTCTTTCCAGCCATGACTAACACCTGGTACTTCAGAAGACAGCACAACTTCATAGTGACAACAAGACAGTCCAGTTTCTGACACAGTCCCTTCTCTGAACAGATAAGAAGCTGCTTACTCATCATTCCCACTTCTGCCCTTGACTGCCCTAGATTTTCTAGGAGTGTTCCTCAAGGAATCAACCAAAGGGCAAGCAGAGATTGCCCCAAAAGGACAAAGAGAATTAAGGGGGCAAAGTACATCAACACATATCAAAAAAGGGCTTCACAAAACATAGCACAACAAACACAGCTCAGCCCCTTCCAGGACTGGCTTGGCTTGCTTTCGCTGTTCAAAGAAATTGGCAAGCAAATATTTATTGTAAGAGACAGAACAGAAGCCATAGGGGAAGTACTGAAATCTGGGGATAATTCACAAAATCCTGGCCTGCATTACGGAAGGAAGCTAGGGTTATGCTTCTTTCGTTTGCACTTCTTCTGTTATTGTTGCTAGCTTTAAATAGATAAAAACAACTTATTGATGATCACATCTCATTTTCAGCTAGCACCTTTCCCAGCTGCTTTTAAGTTAGTAGGAAGCAAGTATAAGAGGACATAAACACTTTTTTTGGCAAGTTCATTCACGTCAAGGTGGCCTTGTGCTTCACAGGTATCCCATATACTGCAGTAAGATTATTTGTTCAATAAAGTAAAATTCGGTATTACAAAGATAACAGATTCTGCCTCTTAAAATACTACAATTTTCCCCAGAGAGCACCGATATGCTGCTCCAGGCCTGATGTCTCCAATATGGTCATGGCAAGTCTCTTCCCACAGCCAACCAAGAGTGGCAAAGCCACATCACTGGACTTTGCTCTCTCTCTGGAGTCTTGATGTCACCTTGACAGAAAGCCACCAGACAGACTGCCTGCATCCACCTCTACCCAAGCTGGCCTGCACTCCCACATAGAATGGGTGTAGATACCCAATGGCACCATTCTTGGAATAAAGGAAACCCCAAGCAGATGACATCTTCCGGAGGAGAAGACAGAATGTGTGGTGTTACATTGCCATCTTGTGGAGAGCTCCCACTGGAAACAAAGAAATAAAGATGGCTGACTAACGAGTTGCGGCCCTACTGCCACCATGACGTTCTTCAAGGACACCCATTGAGAGCTCAGGCGTGGCTACACATAGCCACACTGAGGCTCAATAGACCACTATACACTGTTATTCCTTCTCCAAGTGGTGGAGTCTGGGACCTTCATGAGAGGCCTGAAGGTCCTATAGGTGGACATCATTGTCCCATTGCTTTACTGCCTGGATTTGCAGACTTAGCATTAAAAGCGTTCATGGACACAGCTGATGTGAAACAAGAGGCTGGTCTAGGCCTGTCTTCAGGATTAGGAGGCTGTGTTGCCACAGCTGCCACTGGCTCCTGCTGTGCTGCTATCTACAAAAGAAGAGCATGGCTCAGCTCTTTGAATCTGGGCTTCCACATGCTCGAGGAGAGAATGAAGGAAAATGCATTTCCTCTTGTTAAGTGCAGAAGAAGCCTCTGGTGGCAATGCTTTTTATATTAGCGATGTCCCCAGAGAGGGTCAAATATACAAACCCACAACATGCTCCTCCTGTTTGTATGATGGAGTACTGTGCTGACAGACTGGAGGAGAATTACTGACAAGTGCTACCATGTGGACTTTTACAGTGATGCCTTGTATTGATTCCCATCTGGTGATGATGTGCACTTTTGCGATTGCATTGACACTACGCTCCCTCTTAAGAATCTGCAGACTAAGTTTTTGGAACGAAGAGCATAAGAATTGTTTATTATTTATTCAGCTCTAAGGAGGTCTGTGACTTTGCAGGCCTTTACAATTACAGAGAAGGGAAAAAAAAAAAAAAAAAAAAAAAGAAAAAGAAAAAAAAAAAAGAAAAGGCAAAAAGAAATCACAGGTCCCTGCTTCAAGGCCCTTAGCAAGAGAAATTAAACGTGACACAGTAAGGAAGGCTAACCTGGAGAAGATGAGTATGTGAGTTCTAAGAGCAACAACACATGAAAAGCATGACATATGGATAACACCTTATTGTCTGAGCACCACTTCTGAGAACAGCACTGTCTCTGGAGGAGGGAAAATACATCCAGAACTGATTAGAAGGAGGAAGTTGTCCTTCCAGGTCATCGACTGCCAACCCAACTCTGCACTATCTGGAAGTAAATAAACCTAATCCCTCAGAATTGGGGAACATGGCAGATCACGCTTACAAGCATTTGAAGTGTGGGCTGAAGTTTTCAAGACCACAAGAGAGAACCATAGACTTTGAGTTCAAGGAAATGTGATACCTCCTCAAAGAAAGGGTCATGTTTTTTTGAAATGCAAGATATGGATAACTACGGAGATGCTGGCCAACAACAACCAGACACAAATGCCAACATCTCCCAATGGGACCAGAGGCAGTAAATTTGAGCTCCATATATTTCTGATGGGTCTTCTGCTAAACCCCAAGTGCCGGTAAATTAAATGTACTTTAGAATTAGACCTACAGAGATGCAGCAAAACCACTCTGGTACTCAGGTGAAGTGCAGACTGATACCTTTGTTTGGACAAAGCTCCATCTGATAGTGGCAGAGGTACAGGCAGAGCATATTTGTTTTTCTGCAGGCCATATGATTTAATATCTCATGAGATCATAGTTAAGAAGCAAATACTTAGCACTGTGTGGAAACAGTAAGGCATACATTAGACTAACCAAAATGTTTCAGTGACAGATCTCAGCTACAAATAACGCAGTCATTAATGGGAAGGGTGTTATACAAATGGGATCATTATTAGCAAGGTGCTTTAGGGAAGTGGTTGTTAGTTCAACAGTGTTTAACATTATCAACAACAACATAGAGAATACAAAACCTGTGATAGTGGTATTTGCAGATGATGTACAGATAACTAAGATAGTAAAGAACAAAGAAGACAGGTTGAATCAGGGGATATGTGAATTACCACCTGCTTCAATTACCACAGTCTAACACAAGCATATCACTGAAGGCATGTGAAATGAATCAGAGCTGGCAATGAAGGCTGAGATCCAACCCTACTCATCTCCTGCCCCTAAAAGAGAAATCCAAACTAAGAGCCTTGTTGACTTCAGCTTCCTCAGTGAAGAAAAAATGGCACCACAAGGAAGAAAATCTGGCTGAAGCTTGAAGGGCTTAATCTCAGGGTGAAAACATCTGTCTTGCAAAACACAGGTTTAGCAAACAGCATAAAGAAAGTAAAAAAGAACCAAATCAGCATGAGATTTCAGGGCAGTGTTTTGATATGTAATATTATTCACAGGTGTACAAAAAAGGAATTTTTGAGTAGAAACAGGGAAGTGGTTTTGCCCCCAGGTCAGACACTATTAAAATAATTAGAAGAATTGTATCTTCATTCTGGGCATCCCAAACTCTGGCACGATATGGATGTCTTAGAGTTCAAAGTAAAGCCACAAGAATGATCTTGTGAGAGAGAACAAGTTTTACAATGCAGTGAGCGAAAGCTTTCAGCTGAGTTCAGTCAAAATGTGACTGTATACTTCTACATGTAAGTACTTTCATGTAAAAAAGATGAATACAGCAGGATATGATTTCCTATCTGCACATGTAGTTTAACACTAGAGATGCAACGAAATCACAAGCCATTTGGAATTTGTCAGATGCAAGTGGACATTTTAGCACTCTGGCAGCTATGATGACATGAATCTGCTTGGGTTTAAGAGCACGTCCTTGGACAGTTATTGTGAAGCATTAAAGGCATGGTAACTCACTATCTGAAGGTAACCTATTCTTGGACCAATATACATTGTAAGATATTCACTCTATAGCAGCTCCCAAGAAGGAATCTGTAACCTATCTATGCCAGAGGAGAAAAAACAAAGAGGCTCGCCATAGTCTATTCCTACTTAGGGATCAAAGAAAAAGAATCCTCAAATAGAAATAGGAAAAGAGATAAAATAAACCTGCACATCTGTACACCAAAGCAGTAAGATTCACTTACTGAGAGAGATGGGATGGACAGCTCCATTATGAAAGGCTTAAAGGCTTCTGTACTACCACAGGAACTTCACCTTGTCCTGCAAAACTCTTCCAGGATGCCTAACTTTGACTTGTGATTTAGATACCCCTCCCAAACAGTTAAATAATGTCTGTCTGAAGAAACAGCTCTGAGGAACAGCAACTCTCTTTTGTCTGAGCCAAAATCTAAAGGCAAGTGGGGCATCCTTATGATTACCCTGGGAAAATTTAGCAGTTTTACATGATTTTCTCTGCCCTTATGCTGCTTCTTAAGCCCCTCAAGACTTGGGGGCCTTTCCAATTCTTCATAGCTAAGACTCCAGTTTTCTTCCAGATAGTCACTACAAAACAGTTCCACAAACCCTACACATAAATCTGTGCAACCTTGCAAGTCGATCATGCGGGGACAACATGAAATAAATGGAACTGAATATCAAGTCGACACAGAGGAGATTGTACTTGAGTGTATTATTCATTTCCATATTTAATTCATTACATTCTCCCATCTTTTCCTTTTTTTCCCCTTCTCAATTTATATGAAGTTGCAACACATTTTCCAGCCTGCTGTGTTGGAACACTGCAGCATCAAGGGATTCTGTGGTTAAATGTAAGACCTTGTTGTCATACTGTGCGCTGGGTCTTTGTCCTCAGGAAACTGACAGCTCCATGTTAGATAACAACTAGTAAATCATCATCTTTGCTACGGTGTTCAGGAAACCTTTCTTTCAAGGGATTAACAACTTATCTGGTCACCCATTTCAGAGGTCTCCTCCTAAATCTCTGTCCTTCCTGATACCACCATTTTTTTAACCTGCTTTTCAAGTTGGAAGAGGATATTTGTCTGAGCAGGGTGTGAAAGACAGAAGAGGAATAGATCAGAAAAAGATAGCTTTTCTGGTGGAAACCAGAAGCCAGCCTGATTTTGTACTTCAGCAACAGTCATTCATTATTCTCTAAGGATTAAACTTGCTTGGAAAGCCCAAGGGAGCAAGCTTACACTGGTTGGTGGCAGGGATCAAATAAGATGACTTAACACAATGTGTTTTCTTTCCCAGTCTTGATTCCCATTATTTTTTAATAAGCCAATCTTGAATGAGCTAATGAAATTTCCTTTCTCTGTTTTCTAACTCTTCTCTGAATTTACCCTAAGCATTAAGGGACTGACCCACAGTTTTATCTTCTTCCCTTGGAGAGAAACCATTTGACTTCTCCCCTGCCTGGGAGTTGGTGACACACCTCTACTTCAACCCTAAGCAGTTTCTACCTCAACACAGCTGAGGTTCCACTTGAACACTGGTAACTTATTTGTATTCATTTGTGTATGAAGCAACACAGTCCCGCAGTGGCACGTTGATGCATGTAGACAAGAAAAACAAAATATTTAATCCTAGCCAGATGAAAGAAAGGAGGAGAAATAATGGAGGGGGGAAAAAATGAAAACCAACAAAAAAAGCTTTGAGTTCCTCCACATCATCTCTTGGTAAGTTTTTCTTCTGAAGCCAGATGTTTGACAGATGACTTCAAAGTGAAGTTGTGCTTAACACCCCTAGATAGTCTCAGCATCCTGCCCCATACATTTTTGTTGTTGTTTGGAAAACTGCAGTAACAACTGGATGGGAGTCACCATAGGTTCATAACTTCACTGCTGTGAAGTTGTCCTCAAGACACAGAAGTCTGAATCTGAAAGCAGAGTAGGCTGGGCAGGAGAGGCAAGTCTGAACAGAGCCCTTTCATTGCCCTTCCTCTTCTGGAAATGTCCATAGGTTTGATGTTCAGATGGTACAAAGTGGGTGACAACTAAGATTCCTATCACCTTACAAATGATGTCATTCTCTGAAGCTTTTTGTTGTTGTTGTTTTACATTATCTCTGATGTTCTTTTTTCAAAGGAGAAGTGCTAAATCTCCATGCACTTTGCAAGGCTGCAAATTCTAGTTAGATCAGTTGAGTTGTGATGTATCAGTTGTGATGTTTCATTTCAATAATTCCAGAATGTTCTGCTTTGTTCTCAGAACTTAATTTCCCCATGGTTCCAGACACTGCCAGTTCTCTGCCACTTCCATTACTTCTGAACACTTGGTCACCCTCTTTATAGCATCCAGTCATTCCTACATGTCTTCCTAACAGTTCCGCTCCTTAGTGTGAACAACCATCACTCTGCATATATCCCCTTGCCCTCCTCTTCAACAGATCCCCCACAATCTTGTTTGAGGGAGCAATTAATCCAAGCCCACTTGCTCCTGCAGACTGCCCTGCAACACAGTAGCTGTGATTCACATCTAGTCACCAGCTAGTGCAAGTAGGATCATGAGATCCATGAGCGTCCCACACATTGTGAAGATGCAAGATGTTGGTTTCAGGAATAAGGACCCACAAAATTAATATTTCTACCCAGCACTGTATGGTGAACTATCACTTGGCCCACAGTAAAACAAGAGAACTGAGAAAACAATAGGACAACCCAATTTAGCTCTAGCGTTAAGGAAAGAAAGTACTCCTGGTCTTTTCCCTCTATTCAATCTGCTATTCATCCTAAAACAAGCAACTTTTTGAATCTGATGCATATTCTCCCCATTTCTGGTCTTTTCAGGGCAAATGCTATTAATTTGTACTTGTCATCTATCCAAAAGGCATTTCAGGGTCAGGAAACATCAGTGTAGTACCAATGTCATCGTGGAGATGGGAGGAACAAGAAGCAGTGGAAACAAAGAGGTCATGGATACTGTGTCTGAGATGAAGCAAGGATGGAGGTAGGAAAGAGAGAAAACAGGACAGAAAAGGGATGGTGGAAAGCTCTCTCAAAACAACCTGAACAGGTCTGTCCATACAGCCAGGGAGTGACAAGTGAAAGCTGCCCTATGGCCAGCCAACAGCAGTCACCATCCACGAAGGAAAAACACCACTAGATACAAGGTTAGAGCATGGATTTTGAAAGGGGGGGGAAGGAGGGGGGAATTCCTCTGCCCGCAATACTTTTTAAATTGCAAGATACCCTTTAATTATTGGCAACTGGAACCAGCAAAATATTGAAAAGACACACACATTTTGTTACAACTCCCTACCTTACTTTCAAAACATTCTCATAACTGTCTGAAAAGATACAACAAATCACTCTGAGAATATTAGGTGACAGTGAAATAATTATGACACAAGACTTGTTTCTAAATGGAATTCTTCCTCTTTTACACATCCTCAGTATTAGTAAACAATGTATTTTCTTGCTCGGTTGCTCACACAGAGCAAACACTGATCAAACCTGATTGGTGAATCTTGTTTAGCCTTTAACTGACCCACATACAGTTTACTGGCTGAAAGTCTATCATGAAGCAATAAAAATGTTACACAGGATCAGCTGTGCTTAAGAGCTTTGTGAAAGAAGCATATTTTGCAGGAAGTACTTGAAAGATGAGATAGAGATTGTTTAGCGTGCGAGGGATTTGCTCCAAAGCCCACTGAGGGTGATGGAATGACTTCAATTGATTCCAGTGGTCTTTGGATCAGAATCAAGAAGGGAAGAACTAGTGCCAGGCACAAAAGGGCAACATAAAAGAAGGCAGAAAATACAGAATTCAAATTCAAAACTAAATATGGTGGGAGAAGTCCTGGCCATACTGAAGACCTTTATTTCCCCCCATAACTTCAAAGTGTTAGGTCTCCTCCAAGCAAATTGTTAAATGATACCGTTACAAATCTATTGTTCAAATTATCTGCAGTGGTGGAAGGTCCCACATCCAGACATTCTCATGGCCACGATGAGTCATAGCACTTGCTCTTCAGCAACCAAGGAACTATGCCTAATTAGAAGAAAAATCATCTAGTGTGCCTGTGAGGTGGTGTCCCTGATGAGCCTGTGTGTGCCAGCTGTTGTGTTTTTCATCTGTCCCATTACACCGACATACTTGCTTAATACAGACCACTACCATCGGATACCAACGGCTATGGCTAATCGGCATATGGTTGTTTCTGATGAAAAGCTTTTCAGATCAGAACATGTCAATCCATCGAAACCCAAGACTTTTGATGGGGGATGTACTTAACCAACTCCTCCAGTTTCAAATTCCAAGTTTGTTTTTAAAATTAAGCCACTGGCAGTAAAAGGCTAAAAGACGAAGAAGCCGATATCAAAATCAAATGTTTTAGCTGATGCTAGAGGAAAAAAAATAAAAAATAATTCAAAACCTGGGTTTTCACTTTGTGAAATTTTTTAAATTTTGGCTGTTGGCCCGAGTTTAAAACACAGGTTCAGTTAAAAAAAAAAAAATTACTGAAAATGTTCACAGGATAGGAAAGCCATTTCCTGCCAACTCTATATTGGCTTACAGTTCTGACGCATGCAAGCTGGGTTTGAGTTAGCAGATTAGGCCCATATCCAAAAAGGGACCTAGGCACTTAAAGTGGGACTGAGGTATGCGAGTCCCAGACAAAGGTTCTCAGTCCCTGGAAACCACTGAGTTTTCAGAATTAACAATTCTACTTCGGAGCGTACCCCAGAGCACCTCAGACTCAACAGGCACCTCCACCTTTACCTCTCACCAGCATTTCCCCAACTACCCTTCAGTGTGCCCACTGAAATCGGGGCCCTTCAGACATGCGACAGCAACATCGTTTTCTTCCAAAAACACAAAGGGAGGAAGAGGTGGTACCACCTTATCGTACAATAACTCAGTGGAGTTATTGGAGCACACACCCAAGCAGAGTGAGGCGATTTCCATCTCCCGCCTGCCCCGCAGCCCAGCCGAAGGCTTCCCTCTCCTCCACTGTCCTTCAATCAAATGCAAGAGGGAATGAGAAGATGCCCTTTGGTCTCCTCTGGCAAGCTTTGTTTAAGCACTTGATCCCGTTATTTTCAACGCAGAAACACAGAAATCCATTTTAGAGGAAAGAGAAACCCAAAAGCCACACAATTTTCTCTTCAGGAGAGGTTTTTGCATTTAAGGCATTCCTGTGCTCTCAGCATTACCTTATCCTGTCTCAGGCAGCTCCACAACGAACACTGGCCCTTCTGCTTCCTATCTATCCCCTTTGGCAGCTGGTAGCCCCACTGAGAGGACTCAGTCTGCCACTGGTCCACGGAGGCCCACAGCCTCACTACTGCTGCATACCCAGAGCTTGTTTACATCTCCTCCTTTCTTTTTATCTTTTCCACCCCCTTGCTTCCCTCCCCCTCCCCCTCCTTAGTATAGAATGTTTTTTAAAAACAAGTGCCTGCATTTGAGCTGCTGCAAACTCTTGTTTCCTTGGAGAAATGTTTGTGCTTTTTAACTTAAAGAATTTCCGAAACATATAGGAAAGGAATTTCATAAACTACTCGTTGAAAAACATTCCATACATTCCCCTCTCATCCAGAGACACCCGTGTGTGGTCTCCGACAAGGTCAGGTTTGGGGCTACATAACGGGGACAGAGATTCCAGCGCTTGGAAAACAACAGATACCACAGAGCATGAGGCGGGGGGGGAGGGGGGAGTTGGGGGAAGACCTCATGACTCTCCTGTACTGGAGGATGGGAGACCACCGGAAAGCCAACAGACAGTAAACACCACACGTCGTTATCCCAGGGAGGAAAATCCCAGCAAGAACCTCCTGCAGATCTGTTGAGAGAGTGACATCAGCCTCTGTGCTGCTAAGGGAGGGAAAGAAAGAACGGGAAGTCAGAGGTCCCCAGTTATTACTTCACCTAAGAAAGATAAAGACACCCAAGGAGGTCCTTCAGAGGTGGATTAGATGCCAAGCACAAATACTGCAACCAGGTAAGGGAGATGGGATGAACACCCTTGCTGCAGATGGCCTTCCCTCCATGTTGAAATCAGGGACTATCCCTTGGGGGTGCTCTGAAGTTCTAGGAATGAGTGCTCTGCACATCTTCAGTTTACACTGTTTGCAGGAACCATAACGTTGTTATTTCCAAACCGAGTAATCTGAAACATGCCAAAGGCACCATTCCTAATCCTCTACGATGGACATGACTCATAGCAGGTCTTAAAACAAAATTATCCAAAGAAAAAAAAAAATACATAAGGAAAATCATCTCTTGGAGAAAGTCCTTCTCCAGTACCTGATGAAATGTCAACAAGATGTGTTTCATTACACAATTTTCCACTGAAGTCCTCATGCTATAATTGATTTCTGAGTTTAGATCAGCTGGAGATGTGTCAACTCACAGGAGGTATTCTAAGAAAGTCACATATACAAGTAAGTCTAAACTGAAAGCCTTTTAACTTTGAGGAAATCGATAAGCAAGTCCACGATTTTTGCTGCCCTGCTTATCTTGTATCAGTATGCACATTAGCACAGGTTATATACAACCAGTGGTGCTGTGCAGTGAGACTATTTCAGTTTGGTAGGGTACTGCTATTTTCTTAGGGTTTGTTAATAACCACAAGTCTTGCTCAATGTAATTGTGATCCAAACCTTTTTTACCTGCTCCCCATGTCATTCATGCAATTAAGTAAATCTGTCCTCCTCAGTCATCATTTACAAGACTTAAGCCTAGGTTATTTGTTCTTGCTTAGATCTTGCTCAGTTTCTCAGAATCATTTGAGTTAAAAGGGACCATTAGAGGCCATCTGGTCCAGCTCCCCTGTCCCCTGTAGGGATACCTAAACTAGATCCAGTGCTCAGAACCCCATCCAGCCTGACCTTGAATGTTAGGGACAGGGTTTTCACCACCTCTCTGGGGAACCTGTGCCAGTGCCCCATCACCCTTACTGTAGAACAAACAAACCAAAACACTTTCTTCCTCATACTCAGTCTAAATCTCTCATCTTCTAGTTTGGAACCATTTTCCCCTTCTCTTATCACAAAAGACCCTGCTAAAGAGCCTGTCCGCTTCTTTCTTACTGCTCCCCTTTAGATACCAAAAGGCTGCTAACAGGTCTCCCAACAGCATTCTCTTCTCCAGGCTGAACAGACCCAGCTCTCTCAGCCTGTCCTTGCAGGGGAGGTATGCCATCCCTTGGATCATTTTTGTGGCCCTCCTTTGGACACTGCCCAACAGGTCTATGTTTCCTCTGTATTGAGAGCTCCATATCTGGTTCCGGGTGAGTATGTGGGTGGAGGAGCTGGTGGGGAGCGGGGGGGAGGGAAAGGGAGGGAATGGAAGCTTAGGTGGGAAATACCAGCTCTTCAGTCACCTTTACAGACGTATCTTCTTGCAATAAACTGACCACAAACAATAGACTTTTTAGATTACTGTAGCAAATGACTAGGAATGAGGAATAGCCAGAAACAAACATGTGTTGACAATATTACAGTTGCTTAAATCCTTTAAATTTCAGATCCTGAGTCAGAAGAATGGAAATGCAAGGAATAATTACAAATATCCAACTTCACCTTGTGCATCACCTTGACTGGATGAAGCAGGTAGAAAGTTCTGCTAGTGAAGCACAACTGTTTGCCCTCATTGATGCTGCCATAGGTTGTCTCTGCTCCCCTGCTTGTTCTCTTGTAGCTCTTTATAAATTCAGACCAGCTATTAACAATATCCATTAGCTCCTCCAGAAGATTATCTCAGCTTTAGCAACTGGAATGCAGGGATTAGAAAAAAAACATTCCATTTTGTTTTTAATAAAAGTATATGTTGATTTAAACCGATGGCTTTTAACATCTGTTTTGCAAGTCTTTGTGGTAATAACCCTCAGAGATTGTTGGAGTGAGAGATAATTTAGTAGGTAATAAACATCAGTGACTTCATTAATAAAATATTCTACCATGGACATCACAAATGGGAAGAAGTGAGACATCCACCTGCTTAATAACTACATTGCTGAGACTGAAACTCTGGTTGTTGGCACAGTAGATGACCTGGTAACTTTCACCCAAACAGCAGCCATGGCTACTATATGCAGTGGAATAAGGGCTGCATCCAGGGCCCATCATGAAGCTTTTTACTACCACCATATGAGGCACTGATTTTGAAATGCCTTACCAACACAAAGATGTTCTCAGTTCCTGACATTGCTTTAACCCAGCTGACAACACTTTCTTGGAGTGCTGTGTGACTGTTAACTGGAAAATGGTGACATAGATTGAGCAGAGAGTACAGAAAGCCACTTTGCCAACTGCTGGGTCACTCAAGCAGGCCCAAAGAACCACAGCTCCTGGCAGAAGAGCTGAAAAACCTTCTGTAGGAATATTTTTTTGTCTTCCTCCACAAGGAAAGCTTTTGAACGCTGTTTCCAGCCAAAACCAAATTTCTTCTGGAAGTCGTTTTATTGATCATTTGCGTGTGTTGAGGGAGACCGGCTTTTAAGACAAAAAAAAAAAAGTTAAAAGCCTCCTAAAAATTTTCCAAGTCAAAAATGGTAACAGGGAAGGAGAGAAAATCATTTTGTGGATGAGGTTATCCTTCAGGCCTTCACAGATCCAGAGACCAAGTGATGGGGAATTGCCCCAGGCCACACAATGGTGGCCCTTCACACCAGCTTTTCTTTCCCTGCAGAACAATAATGATGGAAGAGTGCTGTGCACTTGGGTCCCAACCCAATATGAGATCTAGGATTGCATCTCAGCAGTTTGGGCACAGTTTTCATACACTGCTCCTTCTTCAGAAAGGGACAGAAGCTCTAGGGTGTCCTCCTCCAGCTTCAGCCCTGTCACGGAAGCCAGCCCTGCACGTGCAGTACTGTAGCAGGCATCCCAGCTCAATGCTCCTCAGCAAAAAAAAAAAAACAACAAAAACCAAAAAAACAGATGAAGGGAGAGTGGTTTGGGCCAGAGCGTGCTGAATTAAAAGCATCTGAAAAGTTGTCCTTCCTTGTGGCTTTGCGGCAAGCATAAACATAACAGCTTGGGAAACTCTTTTTGGGCTGTGCTGAAGGATCCCTTTGAGGCTTCCTGCCCGCAGCAGTTTCCTCTTCAGCAAAAGGCTGAGAGGGGCCTCTCAGTGCCGGCTCACCCAAGACACTGACTGCTCTTTGCTATCTGGGGTCAGGGAAGGGTGGCGTAGCAGGGTGGAGTTTTCCCTTCTTTCTGGTGACCAGGACCAGATGCAGGTTCTCCTACAAACCTAGAGCCATGCAGAAGAACGAGCTATGTAGCGATGCAAGGAGAAGGAGTACCTGCCCACACCCCCAGGTCTCTTTGGATGTGATCTCCAGCCAGTGGGATAGAAGACATTGATCTTTACTAGGAAAAAAACAAGAATTACCTAAGATTGATGAAGATGCGTTAGCATGACTGAGACCAAGTAAATTACCTGAGAGAACAGGATGGTTTATGCTTTCACAAATAAGCTCACAGACCAGTCTAATGGCAGCGCTACCTTGATCTGGAAAATCAGACATAAAATATGATTCCCATGAGTTCCCTGGAATTACATCTGTTTTGTTGTTGTTGTTTTTTTACTACAAACCTAGCATTTTCTCCCGGTGAAGACAAAGCCAGCTTTAGCCATTAAGACTACAGCTAGAGAAGAGAATGAGACAGATCACTTCCCTGGTTTAGCAAGATGTGACAAACCCTCAGTGGTCTCACTCCTTAGGAAAACTGTTTCCCAAGATGTTTCATTTACGTGCTGGGTCTTTGACTCGTTTGTCACACAGCCCTCAGGAAGAACAGGCTGTCCTTTAACTCAGAGATAGACCTATAGAGGCTGCATCTGAACTGGGTGGCCGACTTGTGCTATTATGCATCCTAAAGTTAAGGTGATCGTAGACATGCAGAACAGAACATGGCTGTAGCAGACCCAGCTGATTGTTTCCACTCCATGACCACAAGGTTGTGTGGAGAAGACTGCCTTCACAGAGGGATGAGGCACGGACCTAAATCCTCTAGTTAGGACAGTGTTTATCTAGCAAGCTTGTGTCCCTGACCGTCCTTCCCAAGGTTCTGGGCTTCCTAAACATCACCACAGACCACCCTATTGTAATATTGTCCGCTTTCCATGAAAGGGCAGTTGGAACACATAATGACTAGCAGAAACATTCTTTATCCATCAAAGTTTGATCCACTTGAGGATAGACCTAGTGTTACTCATAAAGCTGTCAAGAACTGTCCACAGATTTTATCAGGTATTCTAAGCAGGAGGAGTCACTCCTGAAGCTGTCTGGGAATGATTCAGGGAAGGAAACCCCCTCAATGGTTCTGATTGACCATATTCTGACATTTCAGAATGTGGAAAAAAGCATCACTTTCAGCAACAACATCGAGCATCGGTTAGAAGATGTGATTTTTGTTTGTTGGTTTGAAAAATTGTTTTGATTCTCTCTACAAGACTAAACACTTATTTAGCCATTGAGACCACGAATAAAATGTTGGTAAATATAGGAAAGATTAACTTATAACTTCTTTTGCCAGTAGCTAAATACCACAGCCGTTTTCACTATGGAAGTTATTACCAGGCAGGTCCCCAATTGCTCCTGTTAGCTTCTGCACTCAGCAACACAGGAAGCAACAGCACAAAATCCAAAGATATTTGCCATTTTACCAAGCCATTGAGAAAAAGTCACTGAAACGCAGCATTTTACCCCTCAACTACTCAAATTACAACTAAGCTGCCAATTTTCTTTCTTGATACCTATTGCTTTGCAACTGTTGCTTCCTTCCTGTTTCCACAGGGATGATCCCAAAGCTACAGAGACCCCCAAGCAAAGGGCAAGGTTGAGGCCAGACCCATTTCCTCAGCTCCCTGATGTGCTAACCTTCACACTTTACAGAAAGGAACCTACATCCAAGCAACCTATTTGCAGTTCAGTCAGTTACAAACCACACAGAAGAGAACAATAAAGTGAAATGGTGAAGAAGTTGTCAGTAACAAAGGGAGATCCACAAAAAAAACACCAACCCTTTGTTCTTTCAAGTGGACTGGACAAAGACCTTTGATCCAATATAACTTTAATGAGAAGGATGCCTTGGCTGTCCCCAGGCACACAACACCGCTGCTGCTGGTGGACTAAGATGCCTAGGGACACACACCACAAAAGAGAGAAGGAACCTCAGCAAACAGCAGTTGAGGAGGACATACAGTTTTGCTGCTTCTTTTATCTCCTCTTAACAGCCTAATTGGAGTGTAATGAATTTGGGGTTGGTGTTCTCTGCCAAACTTGCTTCTTTGATGTGTTTTTGGCCTCTGTGCTATAAAAATGTGATGGAAACCAAAACCAAGATATTACACCTCCATAAAGTGTCTCTGGGTTTACCATAAAATTCCACCGTTTGTTCCAAATGGCCAAAGCCACTAACAGGCCCCTGCTAGCCAAGATGCTTGGGTAATGAATAAGAAGCAGAAAGAGATGCCACTGTGAATCAGAACTAAGAATGTGTGCTAATGACAACAGAGGCGGATTCCAGGCTGTAATGTGGAACAGAAGAGCACTGTGATCATGATCCTCTAAAACTGTGTCCAGAAGGACCTGCTGGTGACATTTGAAAGCCTGCAGTGGGACAGGAGGATTTGGCAAGGTAGGTAGCATACCTACATCATGCCTACAGAGCAAATTGAGCTGGTCACACTACCACTGACCAGGTCACTTCTGTGCATAAGCACTTCTTGTGCTACTCAGAAGTTCAATTGGATCACAATTAGAAGGTCAGTGAGGAAAGCCATATGTGTTTATACCTGAAGAACCCCTTGCCTGAACATTAGTCTTTCTCCCACCTTGTGAATATTTTTCATCCTTATCCTGTGAGTTGTCCTGTGATAGAAGATGCCCACCATGCCATTTTCTAGCTCTCAATTGGGCTTTCCCATTAGCAAATATTAACCTGAATGCATACAGCTCTAACACACCCACTGCACTGGTTTGAACTTTAGGCTGCCACCACTGCCTGCCACAGCCCTCTGCCAGAGTCACCATCCTTGAGATGAGGGCAGAAGTGTAGATAGCATGAGGCTCTGAAAGGTCCCACACTGCAGAGGGGTCCTCATCACCTCATTTAAATCCCTCAGGTCCATGATACATGTCCCTGGGAACGCTTGAGAAACCTGCTGATGCTTTATGATCAAAATAGCAGAGGGCTTCACACACAGTTCTCTTCATGCAAATACATAAATCATGGAAAGTTGCTTTTGAAATTGCTCCATTAAATACGCACGCTCACCTGTTTCTATTCAAACATCAACTAAGCAAGTTCATGTTTGATGAGCCAACTTATCTACCCTGAAACTCAGAATCCAGAGAAAAATGCAACTCATATCTGTTTGCCTGTCTGCAGTGGTCTTGCTGATGATAAATAATTATGTGTGTGCTTGGAAAAATTCTGGACATTGACAGTTCACTTGCTTGCAGAGTGAGTATCTAGGGCTGAATTTCCACCCTATTTGAAGTAATAAAGCCACATCAGTTTTAGGGAAGCTGCCGTCAATTGACAGACACTGGGAACATGGCCCTCAGACTGATTCTTCCTAAAACAGGACTCACCCTGTAACTGCATGTTTGAGACACAGGCTGCTGATAAGATGTGCTCCTAGTTAAATACAGCCCTCGTTCTGCTATGATTCACATTGAAGAGTGGTTAACTGGTGCAGCTGTTCTGGACAGAAGCCTGCTTTTCACAAGAAAAGCATTTTTTGGACTAGGTGTACTTGCATAGCTTTGTCGATAAGCAGACTGTATCCTCAAATCTCAAGACAAACTATGGTCCCAGAGCTGACACTAGAAATGGCGACAATCCCTCTTTTTACCCTTCTGTGACTGCTTTCACCTTAGATCCATCAGATGCAAGCAGAGAGGCATTTTCTGCCTTGCTCATTCCTGAGGTGAGAGTCAGAGGAGAAACCAAGAGGCTACACAGCTGAATATTAACCCCATGTCTCCCCTGAGTCCCAGTGTCTTGCTCATTGCTTCCCGGGACTGTCACTTGCCCGGGGCCATGAGCACACCAGACCATACACGTGCAAGCAGGCGTACACAGCTGAAGGGCTGGAACAGCTCCTTTTACTGAACATCTGGACTTACACATATAAACTACTCAACACTCTCATCCAGAATTACAGAGTCTTTCATATCTTATCTCTCAAAAGCCACTTATCAGCCCACGGCTTTCAGACTGCAGCCTCTCCTGCCTGCCAAAGTGGAACCCGGCCACGCACAAACATGAACAACAGCAGCCCCTCTCTCCTCTCCCACGCTGAAAGCTGCAGCTACTCTGATGGGGGCTTGAACTTCAGGGACAGTGGGAATAACTCCATCCTACCCTACTGCCTTGGGCTGAAGGAGGAACTTTAGCAGAGTTTAACCACAGGGCAACAGATCACTGGTGAAAGAATGCCTCCTTACATCTCAGGTTGAAGAGGGTGACAAGTTAACAGTGCATATTTATCTTTCATAATGGTGATGGACAATAAGGAAATATTCATAAGCAAACACCGAAGCACGTTACATTGCTGCAGCACTCAGAGGCGTAAGGCATATATGTAGCCACCATGTGCTAGATGATGCTCAAACACAGACTGAAAAGACAGGTTTGTGCCCATAAATTGACAGTCAATAATGGGAACTAGCCTGTATTTTCATTTAGTAAAGGTTTCTTTCTAATAAAATATCCCTGTTGTTTCTATCTCTAACAAAATGCTCAAGACAAAGCCCCATTAGTGGGTTGACATTTTGCAACCTTAGTGAAGGAAGAAATACCTCTTTATTGCTTCTGCTCTCCCATTTCCTTTCAAAGGAAAGAAAGGAGCAAAAGAGGGAATGCAGAAAAAACTTTTCAGTTTCATAACTAGGAAAATACTCTGCTTTTAGCATTCATTGAGCAAAACTCTTACTCCTCTCACACCCCCAAAATTTTCAATTCTTTCCATTAAAATTCTGAAACAAAATGGAAAGTTCTTCCTCTGTGTCATAAGATACGACATCACCAGATTCTGCATTAAGCTAAAAACCCGTATTAATGCTGGAGGATGAGACAGAAGCTTAGACATTGCTGCAACAAGAACCACAGCATCCCTTTCCTTAGCAAGCAAATGGTGCAGGGGCCACGTAATATGGGAGGTGGACAGAAACGGGGCTGGAAGGAGAAAGGCAGTGACATTACTGTGGGGAAAAATATAAAATAAACCAAGATCACTGCTAGCTCCAGACTAGCCAAGCTAACACTGTATTTCTCGGCTGTATGGACTGCACATGGGCCGTACATGTTTTTGTTCAGTCCAAGAGAGGTCTGTCGCAAGAACAACTGTCTCTGCTGTTGTTATGAAACCAAAGTTCAGGCACAACTCTCAGCCGACGGGTCTCGTTCCAGCGGCCGATGATACAGCCCAGAGAACGAAGATAAACCAGATAATCAGGCACCCTTGGGGAAAACAGTGGAAATAACATCCTCAATAGTAGTGGCAGAAGGAGAGGGTACAGGTGCCGTGCTGTGCCTTCCCAATGCGTCCCCCAACCCACATGCACTTCAGCCCCATCAGGCAGTCCTTCTCTGGCAAAAAACATGCTTTCAGATGCTGCTGCCAAACCTCAGAAATGTATATTGCTGTTCTGGCTATGTTCAGGAGGAAGGGGAAGGGAAAGCAGTGCGCAATTTTCAACAGTTTCTCCTTGGAAAGGGGCCCCCTAATTTTCTGAAAGGGGCCATGGAGGAGGAGGAGAAAAAGAGAGAGTCTCTGTCCCACTTTAATCCCTTTTCCCAAAGTAGTTATACATGGAGAATTCATGATGGAGTTCCCCCTTTGGGCTTTGAGCCTCAAATCATTTCATAACACACAGAGCCCATCTGAAACCTTTTGATCACGTCACTTCTGAGGTCGCTGTGTTTATGGGTGTAGCCGCGCACACAGGCGGGTGGGACGGGGAGCAGAGGCACCGTGCACTCCACACACCATGCCGATGGACAAAAACAGTCCCAAACACAACAAAATTTAAAAAAAACAGATTAAAACAAAACACACAGAATGAAATGACTGCAGGACGAAGACCGTTGATACTGCTGGTTTCTGTAATGGGAACTCAGCACATTTCCATGCTGCTACCATGATGGCTCTACTTGGGACCTTGTGAACGGGCTATCGCACTCAACCTAACGTAGTGCAAGGACCCTCCGTTTGTTCAACTGGCAATTACCCAGGCTGCACAGAAGGAAGCCAAACGAAGGGCTCTGCTCAGCTCAATGGGCTGCTTTGACTTAAACAGGTCTTATTTCACCCCTTTGACACTGCATGCTAACTTTACTGTGGGGGGAACTGGAGTCTTTGGGATTTCGGCTACAACACTCTATAGACTCAATTCCCAAAAAATACTATTAATTGTTCCCGTACTTAAGTAATTTAGGATCCCATAGCTCAGCCAAAATCATTCAGCTGACCAAGAAGAGTAGAATCCTCCCCTCAGGCTAATAGGAATGAGGTGTACAAGCCAAGATCCTCAAAGTGATCAGATCTTCTTAAAATCATCAGTGTTTAGTCATATTAATATGAGCCTTCAAGGCTCTGGACCTAAACACCAATGCCCTAAAGAAAAATTAAGTGTCCAGGAAAGTTTACAAAGGTGACTGCTTTTCTGGGAGTCAAACAGGGATATCAGTCCATTGGCAAATTTCACTCACCGCTGGTTATTAAACCAGTACTTTGTTGGTTTAATTAAAATTCATGGTAAATAGATTTATTTTCTCCAATGCTCTGTATGAACATATTTAAATGCGTTTACTTCCATTTAGCTAAACTTGGTAACTGACTCTTCTAAATGTTTCCACATGGTGGCTTGGATTTTTTTTTTTTTCCCCCCAAACTAAATCAATTTTAAACCAATTTTCGTTACATTGGTGGTTTTGCATGTCCACAAGCCCTGCGGGCCTCTTGGATTGGAAAACCTGGCATGAAATCCAGCCCAAAAGGCCAAGTGCTGAAACTTGATGAAAATGAAACCACCTCAATCTATAGGGGAAGCTGTCTGCCCAGGCTGTGAGCACGTTCCTGGGGCATCAGTCCTACATGGATCGGGGGCAGACATGACCAAGACTTGCCTCTGGACCACTCAGCCCTCAGTAGGTCTGGAATTTGGCAGCATTGAGATCCAATCCTGTCTGGTGGAAAGCCCTTGAAGAACAGCCCTTGGGACAATCAAAATCTGATCAGGAATCTTTTTTTTTTTTTTTTTTTCTTTTTTTCTTCATTTATTTGTTTTATAAAGTGGCTTTAAGCTAACTGGAAACCTGGCCCAGGGCTTCTACAAACCTGGCCCAGAGCTTTCCTGCAATTCAGCCCAGGTTTACAAACTTGGCTGGCGTTAGGTTTATTGCACCTAGTTTGGGGCTTTGCTGCGAACATTTTGCGGAGATCCAGCTCTTGAAATTAACTGGGCTCTGCTGTTTTGAGCCTGAACCAGTATCCCTAATGTTCATAAACTCCACACCAATTTATTTACTGTCATGCAAAAAGTACTTGAGGGTCGGTGGCTATATTTTTAAGGGAGAGGTCACTTGTGTGCAAATAATAAATCATTTCATTAAATCCAAATGCATGAATTGATGAGACAAAGACTACTTACTGCAGGGCTTTGACTTATCAAAGCAATCTTTCACACTGCTGAGGAGTCAGGTTTGCCACAGTCCTACATCCCTACTCATGGTGCCTAAAGTAAGAAAACCTCAAAAAGTCTTGGAGGAGCACCCAACACCGAGATACTTCAAAAATAGAGGTGATAGCTTCAGAAGAGACATTTACCCTGAGAGATAACAGCTGAGATATTCTGCCTCCTGAGAGTCTCAGGGCAATGATAAGAGCCAACAATGCTTTTGGTTTCCAACATTAACACTTCTAATACCTCTGCTGCTATGTAAAACTAGAAAAGAGTAGGTTTATTTACTGTTCAACTGGTAGTTTTTCCCAAAAAAAACCTCAAAAATGGTGACCACTCAAAACAGAGCCAAGCTGGCTCTTGTCAAATGTTCAGCATGGCTCTTATTATTGAGGGGAGTGTGGTCGTGTTGCAATGATAGTGGCTAGGGAATCGGGCCACTGTTCTTGGCTACCCTGCTACCCCACTGTGTAACCTAGGAAAGTCACGTCTCGCCTCCACAGCTCCACGTTCCTCACTGCCCCGTGCCTCTTGGCTATTTAGGCTGCCAGCTTTATGGTCCAAAGTCTGTCTCTTACTATTCTAACTACCACCGTAATTACGAGAATTTGATACATGTTGCTTTCCAGCGCCCCTTCCCACAGTGCTTTGTTGGAACAGCTCCCTTTGTTTGCACAAACAGTGGGGCAGAGATGTGAATTAAAATGTTTTCTCCATGGAGGTTTCCTCACTGCCTTCTTGGGGGCATCCTCACATTTGTCACTGTTACTCTCATTCCCATCCAATAACCTCTGGGATCACTTCACCATTCACACATGCACACAGCTGGGACATAACATCAACCTCTGCTACCCCTACCTGGAACATATGTGTGCTACAAGGGACAATCTGCCCCCACCACCCAAAATAAAAACCCTCAGCATCCAGCCCTGAAGGGGTTGCAGTATGGTGCAGCACAGTTTACCAGGGATAGTCAATGCAAAGACAGACACATGAAGCAAAAAGAGCCTGCAGTATCAGCAGGAGTTACACAAAGGGAAAGAAGTGATATAACACTGGTGAGATGAGTCCACAAGGAACTGGCAGAGCAGGATTAAAGCTTAACACCAGCTGGCTGCCACATTTACTGGGACATGTTGCCTTCACTCTTTTATAAGGCTCTCTTATGGTTTACATAGATACACACATATATATTACATATATAAAGGCTAAAACATGGACACATGCATACTAGGCAGCCAAAGCATGAGTGTATATGCATATACACATCACCTCTACAAGGGGCATGACAAGTAGTGAGGAGAAAGTAACAACGTGCACTCACAGTGTCTGTCTTGATCTAACCCACCAGAAACTGCCCAATTTCAACTCCTGCAGGTTAAGTCAGCACAATAAGCTGAGATTTCACGCAGGCACAACAGGCAGATGATCACACTGAGATACTGTCTATCTCAGCTTCTTCTCAGAGCTTGGCGTCGTGTGTTTTATCAACAAATAAGATGTCTCTACTGCTGCCAGCCCTGCTGAACCACTGTAGCTGCAGACAAGCAAGCTGTGTTTGCTTCTCTTTCATTTGTCATCAACACAATAGCCAGCCAAGTCCTCAATCTAGCATCTTACTTGTTGGTAACAAACAGGCAAAAAAAAAGGAAGCTGGACTTCAGCTGGCTGCACTGATGCAGAGACACAGATAAAGTGAAAAAGTCTCAACATTAAAAAACAAAAAACCACTGAGAAAAATATATCATAGGGAAGCAGGAGTTTAAACAAAAACAACTTCAGTTTGGTTCAGGTGGTCACTCAGCGCTTTCTGCTCTTTAAAACAGTGTTGCACATACATGCTCTTCCTTCACCAACATGCTGTCAAGTCCAGCTTGACACAAGATTTGCATGCAGTTTGGGAAGGTTCTCCCATGTATTTTCAGATAGCAGTAATCTTTTCCACTCCCCCTTACCGAAAACAGTGAGGAGGAAGCCCACATCCCCACCACATCCAGCGCCATCCTGAGGTTTGGTGATACTTATGAAGCAAACAATATTCAGAGAGTAAAGGAAAGCAGTCTCTCCTTTTTTACCATTACTAGCTCATATTTTGCTGCTGTCTGATCACAGGATAGGAAAAGGCAAGACTGCCACAGACACTGAAAAGCACATCATGGATGTAGCCATAGTGCTTAATGCACTCATTTAGCATGCAGGGGCCAGTGAATATACAGTACAACTCCAGGATAGAAGAGGGCTCAGATTTAGAAGACAACTTGGTCAAAAGGAGATCAAGAAATCTTTTATGGACGTTTGGCTCCTGCATTCAGGGGCCATTTCAGCTTTGGATCAAAGCCCCTCTGTTAGCAGGGCACAGAGCTCAGAGCAGATCGCAAGGGGAAAAAGGCAGGAAAGGAAGATGAGAGAAACCACCAGCAGGAAGATCTCTGGAGTATGACAGAACATTGCTGAAAAGGAGGGACATTTCTGAAACACGAGCACAGAGATAAAATCTATTCTGAGGTGAGGGTCAGCTAAATGTGTCACAGCACAATCTGGGCACACGCAAAGCAGTCTAAATAATAAACAACATATTTACCAATGGCCTCATACCAATACCAATTTACTTCTGAGCCACATTATCTTGTAAATCTCCATCATCTGCCCTGCACACAAACTACCCCAACACCAGCGTAGAACTCTGCAACCTACTTTCTGAGATACCATCTGATTAGGAGCCCAGCAAAGCACAGCAAGGCTCAGGCTTCAAGGTGCTTGACCAAAAATACTCATTTCCCAACTGAGAAATGCTTCACAAGCTGCCTCAGAGCTTGGAGCACGTGAAGCAAGGGAAGGAAAAGGAAATACAACCACAGAAGCTCACAGAAGCCAATACAATCAGCCCTGGGGTTGGGGAATCCCTCCTCATACATATACACACATGTATATATAACCATGCTAGTCACTGCTATGGCAACTAACACAACAAAGATATCCTTTTAAAGGCCCTGTGGTAAGGAGGAAAAATATTTTGCTATATATATATCGCTGCCTATTGACGTCAAAATCATTTGAAATAAACTAACCTTTAAGCTCGGGTGGCTCCGGTCGTCATTTCTCCTCTGCAGGTACTGAAATTACGTTCACGTCACAATGAGCATCTGTTACCTAGTGTGGAAAAAAAAGTAACCAAAGAGAGCTGAGTCAGAAAGTTTTCTATCAAGTAGTCTCCCACACCCTCACCAAAGGAAGAGGAATTAAAAAAAATAATAATCTCCTAAAAAAAATCTACGAAGGGCTGAATCCTGAGGTTGTCATTTAGTCACTCTTTGGGCAAAGCCCATGCTGATGTCAGAGGGAAATTGCCAATTTTGGTAATTAGCGAAAATGAAGAACCTGGAGTCAGCTGTGACAATTTAATTCAGCTGAATATCCAAAGAGTTCACTGGAAAAAGGCAAGCTGAAAGAGCTGAGTCTGGGCTGAGTTGCAAAAATAGAATGCTCCAGATGAGAGTGATTTTAGGAACTTTGTTCCCACAGCCAAGAGCTGTTCTACCTCTGTGCATGTCTATTATAGCCCTGCACCATGGGCCTTCAACAAGACCTGCACTTTTTGCACTAATGTCAGCAGTGTAATTATTTTTATAACGACACTAATGAATTAGCTCTGCTGCTATACATCCAAGAAACACAAGTGAATGGCAGAGTGGAAGGGTGGGAATTTAGATGTTAATTTGCAGCGGTCTGCTTGAATATATCTTTACTGAAGGAAAAGCCAACAAGAACAAGTAATGCAGCCCTGTAAGTTAAGAGGATGGATATTGGTAGTAGTTCATACATATGAGGAATGAGGGTATCTTTGGCATTAGACAGCTCTATGGTTTCTTCCCCGGTGCGTAGGATCAACAAACACTGCACCTTTCACCTCCTCCCACGCAGGAGATGGAAATCCACCCTATCCTGGTGCCCCAAAATTACCCTCTGAGCTCCCCTTTGGAAGAACTAGGGGAGATACTTCAAGTCACTTTTGGCTTGGTGAGGATTTTAGCTGGCTTGAAGGATACTGACCTGCCTGCACACCCCACTACAGCAGTGCAGAGCACAAGCTAGGCCATGCTTCTCTCACAAGTATCAGGTATATTTCAAAGAACAAGCATTTATTATAATTTCTTGGTAGTAAATCTCTTACCACGGTGAGCTTGAACAGATACAGCAAAAGCAATGAGTCACTTGAGCACTGTGGGCTGTTACATACTATTAAGGGCAAGTTTAGGTTGCATATTAGGAAGAACTTCTTTACAGAAAGGGTGGTTAGGTACTGGAATGGGCTCCCCAGGGAGGTGGTTGAATCGCCATCCCTGGATGTGTTTAAGAGCCGTTTGGATGTGGTACTCAGGGATATGATTTAGCAGAGGTTTGTTGTTGTTTTTCTTGTTTCTTAGAGATAGGCTACTGGTTAGGCTGCAGTTGGACTTTATGATCTTCAAGGTCTTTTCCAACCTGGGTAGTTCTATGATTAAGTCAAATGCAGTCCCACAATGAACCCATTTGCAGTGTGCTACTGCATTGATTTTGGTCTGTTACCCTTTCTTTTTTTGCCTTTGGTGCATCAAGCTTTAGCCTACAAGTAATTCAAGAGGATTTGAGTCAGGCTTACAAAGGGGAATCAGCAATTTCATATTCTTCCAGAGGCTTAGGAATTTCCCTTCTTCTCACACCTCTCCTGCCCATGTGCCCAATTCACCTCTGAGCACAGGGAATCAGAGGGTTTGAGGGCTAAGATACGTGAAGAAACCACTTTCAGTACTGTGGTTCCTTAGTTATGCATGCTTATTATGCCTCTACAGCGTCCCTGTACTATTTAGAACCTAATGTTACAATACACACCATTATGGTCTCACATCTATTATTCCTCAAATTATTCTGCAACCTCTTGTACCACCAGCCACCTCAGCTCTCCCTACAGAATCCTCCTGAAGAATTTTGCCTACAAACTTCCCTTCATGGCTCAGCCTGAAGCCTGGACTTGTAGGCAACACACAAAAGAGCCCCCAGTTATCCCTCAACACCTTCCAGCCTCTCTGCGTACTTTCTCTCATCTAACCAACAAAAACAAGCATGCCTTTCTAAAGGCCTCATCCTTTCCGCATCTGTCTATACCACATATCTCAGGAACCCAGCATACTAACATTTCTAACTACAGACTGACTCAGCCCTGATTCATAACTGCTTTCAGAAAAGCACCTCTGCCTTAGCACCATCCCTCAGCCTTTTCCTGAAAAACATCTTTCTCCACCACCGTTCCTACCTCCTTCCTTCCTAGAAGGTTGTGCAGAAAACCACTCTCCTTGCTTCTTTCTCCTTGTATTAACACCAGGTGCCAGCCCCTCCTACCAAGCTAATGAGGTCCAGATGGGTTGTGCCCCGTAACTGTGTTTTCAAAAGAGGATCTCCCCCCCAATCAAGGACAGCTGTGGAAAGCAGGTGCATCTGAGACAGGTTTCTCTGAAGCCTATGCAAGTATTAGATGGCTGCTGCACACAAGGAAAAAAAAAAAAAGACAGTTGGTGGCTGAACAAAGCAGTTGGATATTTTACCAGGAGTGAAGTACTAAAAATACGATAAGCTTTTATAGTACTCCATGCTCTACCTAGAAAGCTATAGGATATCTGTAGGACGAGTCAGACAGGCAGCCTTATGTCTGACAGCTGTTAGTCCTGAACTGCTTGATCTACTTGGCAGGGAGAAAAGCTAGCTCTGATACCACAGGCCAGAAATCAGAGGAATGCCTTTTTCTCTACCCACAAAGAAGAAACATATAAGTAATATGCTCTAATGCAAAGATTGCACAAAGAAGGCTGGCCACAAAATAACTTACAACTGATCTCAAGCTGAAGACCGAAACAGGTTGCTTTGAAGATGCCTGTTGAAGCCCCTGGTTGCAGCCCAAGAGTGGTTAAAATCCAAAAGAAAAAGAAATAAAGAGGGGCTACGGGCAGGCATGGATTCAATGCAGCCATTTGTCAAGAGAATTGAAGTTGAAAGGCAATGTGGAGTTCAAAGCCAGAGTCCAGCAAAAAAAAAATGGTATGCAGAGCTGCATGCTCTGCCAAAACAAGGCTGAACAAAGGCTTGGAGGGACAAATGCTGTAGAACAGCCACTGTCATGTTTGCTTGGGGTGGGCAGCTGCCCCTCTGCCATTATGGTCTGCCCCAGGGCTTTAGTAAGGGCAGTGCTAGCAGAGACAGGCAGGCAATGAGCCACCAGCTATGGACACAGGTGATGTAGTATCTAAAATATAATGGAGGCTGTGTTGCCTGAAACTGGAAATATTGTTAGCTTAGACACCTGTGCCCAGAAAACAGTCCCTTATGCTAACAAGGGTGTACCTTTTAAAGACGTACGCAGACCGTATGCATACATACGTACCAACTGGCTGCAATGAGGAAAAGAGCACTGTATCAGGATCAAGATACTTATAATTCCCTTGGTTTTATTGATAGAGAACATGAAAACAACTGAGGACCCAGTTGGGACTTTCCTTCAGTAAAAAGAGAGCCTTAAAGGGAGATCTGAAGGTAATACAAACAGCACACTTAGAAAAGTTCACTTTGTCTAAAGGCACACAAAAAAAGGTGGAATGGGTAAGTTCAGTCTGAGAACCAAATGGCAGATGGAAGGACTAACTTGCTTCATATCAGATAGAAAAAGATGGAACCCTCTGCTTGTACACACTAAAGCATTAAATATGCTAGAGGACAATTATCCAGAAACCTTTGAGGATATAGTGTATGCTGATTCTTTTTTTGTGCTGGATGTGTCAGCAACGTCTTGGCAGGCTGTGGGGAAAAAACACGGTGTCTATAGAATTTCAAGGTTGTCACAGATCAGTAACCTCAGTTAAATTCTGCTACAGTCATCTAGAAATGACCCCATCTCTTCTTTCATCTTAAGAGTTCTTCTAGTTTCATTCATTTGTTCCCTTGTCTTTCTCTTTGTGGTTGTCCTGCAAAGGAAAATACCACTTCCTTCTATCACCAGCCTGGGTCTTTGCTGTGGAGGTTTGCCAGGGATGTCAAAAGGGCATTGGGTGGCAATGCACTGCCATAGACAAAAAAAAAGTCCTGTAATGCAACGCTGAGGACCTAACAGGAAGGCGAGACATTTAACCATTTCTACACATTGGTTTTATGAGCTCTGCAAATCCAGGTCCTCCCTGGGTGTGTGTCAGTTGAGCTGGCTAGACCCTCAGTGGATGTAAGTTGCCATAGTTCCATACAAATAATCTGGAAAATGATACCACGGTTGGCGAGCCGCTAGGGTAACAAGTACACCACAGGGCAATGCCAGCTAATGCTGGCTGTGGATCTGGTCCATTAGCTGTACTGGTAGTATCAGCTTATGTTAACATATTTGTGGCTCTGGTAGACCTGGAAAAAAATGACATTTCCATGCATTTGATGAGAAGTGAAACATTTGATGCTTTGGTCTCAAGTTTTCTGCTGTCTTCCACAAGAAACAAAGGACAAAGTTTCACAAATGCCCTTCTCTTTTTTCCCCCTTTTGGGGCAAATATAGGAAAATGTGTTATCTGTGGAATTTCAGAGCCTGTTCTTTAACGCAAAACACAAAAAAACACCAAGAATAGTATTCTCCTGGAAAAGCAAAGATTAAACTTTGCCCAAAGCCAAAATAACATACTTGATCACTATTCATCATTCTGCTCATCTCCTCTGTATTCTATACATCTCCAAAAGCCTTGGTGAGACTTTGAAGGGCAGGTGAACATTCCAGCGTTCTCCACAGCTTCCACCAACGATACTTTCCTTTGACACTCTCTGTCCTTCCATTTTAACGTTTGCAAAGTGGGAATAGGAGCACCTCCCTCCAAAGAGGATAGATTGAGGATGCTCAGCTTTCAAAGAAGAGCCATGCGCATTACTATAGGTGTATCCTATATCACCATTATTTACCACATGGAGGTCTGTGAGAGTGGTCCCTGCTCAGCATCCATCTACAAGAGATGGTATAGGCACGTGTGCTCTGCACTATAGGATACCACACAGTGTTGCCAGGTCCAGCTTACTAGGAGCATATTTTCTCAGTGTGGTGCTGCACACTGTGCTTGCATCCTCTGGGTCCTAGCACATTTGCAAGGGGCTAGGGACCTTATGCACCACACTGGGCTCAGTTAACACTTGCTGTTTGGCATCAGCTGAGGATATATGTGTGCAGTGTTTTCTTCTGTTCTCCCGGTGCTTGTTCCAAAGCCAGCCCCAAACAGTCTTTGTGCTGGAGGCAGAAGCAGAGGGTTTAGCAAATCACCTGTGATAGGAGACCCTTATTCTTGAGCTGTAGGTGAACTGAAGACATGAGTCTGCCAGCTCATCTGTACAACATGCTGGTGGCAGATGGTATATAAACATGTTTTCTTATTACTCAAGAAGGGAAAACAGTTGGGAAAGCAAAAGTTTCTTCTGCTGCTTTTTTTAAAAAAAAAAAAATAAAAAAAATAAAATTTAAGTTAATGAATGGAAAAAATCAACAAACTTCTGAAATTCTTTTTGATAAACAGGATTTTGTCTAAAAAAAAAAAAAAAAAAAAAAAAAACAACAAGAAGAAGAACTTGGCAATGCTGAAGGCTGCTACTTCTCATTAGGACAAGATGATGGTATGGCAGGAATGCAGGACAGAGGGGTGCAGATGTGTGAAAGCATTTATGAAAAGACACCCAGGGATTAGAGAAGAGCCTGTTCCCAAAATGGGTTGATCTGAGGTAAAGGAAACCTTTGAGTTAAGAAGAGAGTAAACCCCTTTCACCCCCCAACTTTAATAATGGATATAAACAGTTTTACGGTATTTCCACCAAACAGAAGAAGAAGGAAAAAAAAAAGGAAAAAAAAGGGTTTCTGTAACACACACATGTTCCCCATTAATTAAGAAGACTGCTGTTAACAACACGTTGCGCCAGAGCTGCCAAGAACTGTCAGACGAAGGACAGGGAAGCCCATGGCAGAGGCAGGCTTCCTCCCGGGGGGCCAGTAGCTGAATCCCAGCTGGGCCAGTCCTGCATGGTCATGAGGTGCTGGGAACAGCAGGCAGCAGAGCTGGGGGCACAGCAGAGCACCTCCAAGTCCCAGCTCGGGTTCCTCCCCCTGCCCCTTCCAGCTACAGACATTTTCCACAGAAATGCTGGCGATGTTCACTTTTGGTTGAGACTTTAGGACTATTTTTGGCATTTTTAAAACATGCTTAGGGGAGGCTCCTTCTCCTTTATTCACATAAAGGATCTTTATTTTTATGTATGAAGGGACACTAAAAGGGGTGAGGAGGCAGGGCAAGAAGAGAGCTGCCTTACACTTTGATGCAACTGTAAAACAACACGAATTTACGCCCAAGCTTCTTTTCACCTTAGCAGGCTCCAAATACACACTTTGGTGCAACACAGACCATCTCTAGCATCCTGGTTTTCTTCAGCACAGCCATCACTGGGACCAAGCACTGAGCTCTGGCTCTCAAACATCTCCCACCTTCACACCTCCCAGGGGCTGGGAGCAGCTCCATCCTCCTAGCAGACCTTGAGTCACGCATCCTCCAGGCGCCCTGGGTGCCGGCTTGGACTCCCCGCTGGATGTGACCAAGGTTGCACACTGTTATGTACACACAGTACTGACTCATGGCGGGATGAAAGTGGGGTCCTGAACCATTTTTTCCTTATTAAACGGATGTTGGAAATAATGTCGCAACGATGCAATGAAGTTCAACACGGGGCCTTACAGGAGGGGGAGAAGATCTTATTTTAAAAGAAAAATTATTTCCATTGCACTTACATACCCCAAAGATTCCCAGGCATGGAGAGGTGTCCACAGGCCCACTCCACCAGCATGCCCTAAGATGCTTGTCTCCAGGTGGCCAAACCTGCTCCCTCATGAGGATGCCAAGGATGTAAAAGGCCATCCATCAAAGTCTCCTCGCATCTCCTGGCCTCATCAGAGGTTGGTGATGATGTGCTTGTTTTGGATGTGCCTCTTCATACTCTGCAGGAACTGACAGGGATTAGCCTCTCCATCCTGTCCCACCTCGGTGAGTCATCTGAATTTACTTACTGTTCTTTGTCTCCCAGTTTGGGCATCCTGAGAGGCTGCTCAGGATCTCAATGACTGGGTCTCAAGGATCTCAATGACCCATTAGTCTGGGGGCTTCCTTGCAGACCTCTTCTGCTTTAGGGCCCTCTTCAGCCTCCACTCACCCCAGGAAACACCTCCATTACAAGTCTCCATGGAAGGAGCAGGCAGACAGGGATGGCTGAAAACCTGTCCCTTTCAGTAACTTCCTTTCAGTGAGGTGGTGGCCCTTCTTTTCAAACTCCAGCCCTCCCAGTGATGAGATAGAATAGAATCATAGTATCATTATAAAACCTCTAAGATCATCTAGTCCAGCTACCACCAATATTGGCTACTAAATCATTTCCTTAAGTATCACATCCACGCATTTCTTGAACACCTCTAGGGATGGTGACTGTCTACAGCCTCCCTAGGCAGCCTGTGTCAGTGCCCAACCACTCTTTCTGGGAAGAAGTTTATCCTAATATCTGACCTGAACCTTCTCTGGCACAACTTGAGGTCATTACCTCTCATCCTGTTGCTAGTTACCTCCCAGGTAACTACTGATAAGATGCAGGGCTTTTAGAGTACACACCTAAATCTCACAAAGTGGGCCATCAGAACTTTAAAAGCACAACACTGTCAAACATGAGGATAAGTTTTGTGGACCAGGACACGGCCCTTCTACCTTTCCTTTTGAATCCCTACTCTGGCTTTAGGAAGCTTCATAGATGCGGTGATGCATGTGGTGATACTTGGGGTTACACTGTTACACAGACAAGGCAAGGACAACAGAAGGGCTCTATTTTCAGATGATGCTAAGATTGCTTTTCTGCTAATGGTTTTACTGGTTGATGTCTTGAAGGAAGAGTGGAGAAAGACCAGAACCATCAGGAGTACTGAATGACTACAGCATAGCAGACACTTTTTTTCCAGGTTTTAAGTCAACAGGAACCCTCTGACAGTGTGAATTTAGGACTTCTGGATCTTGGTGCACACTGGGAGAGCTCCTTGCATCACCTGCTCTGAACTCCAAGGCATCACAGTGCTGCTTTGCAGAATGGATTCTCTGGCTTACAGTTAAAGTTCTTCAGTTTGGGATAGTTTATCTTCTGGAAAATATTGCGGGTTTCTGTAGAAAGCAGGCAATTTTTCACTTACAGACACCTAATACTTTAATTAAAAAAACTTCTCTAATGGGGAGAAAAAAGTAGCCTAAGTGATAACTTTCAACTATGTCTTCAAATACACCTTCTCCTAACGACATCTGACAAATCCAATGCACCAGTTGGGATGTGTTGCAAGAACCAACAACAGTAACAGTTTGATGTCTGCCTTGGTTCAGCCCCATGTGGGGAGGAGGTTTGGCAGAAAGCACAATTGTCACGCGGAAGCCTCAGCAATGAGTCGTCTTCTGGCTAATATTCCTCCACTGCAACGGGAAGTCAAACCAGCTAGTAGCCACAGCAACAGCCCAGGATCCTGAACTATCACTATGGTTATTTCACATCACTTTGGGGCTACCCCAGTTCATCCTGCTATCACTCAAGACATTATTTCATAGGGAGTTTATTAAACCAGCGCAATTTGATACATGAATAACACCCACTTTCATTTTAGCAGGAATTGTGTTAACTGCACTTCTGCCTGTAAATGTAGAGAGTCAAGCCAGGACAGTGCCATGGTGTTAAATAAAAACAGACAGACCATAGCCCTTGGGTGCAGAACAGCTGTGTACCTTCTCCCCATTATCCCACCTGCAGTACCTGTCCTACTAAGGCCAGCAAGTGGAGGCTACAGTATCCATAACCCCACAGCTCTCATGTAGAAAAGTTACAAACCACTATCAGCTCTCAACACTTAGTTTAGGAACTTGACCACGGACAGAGAGGAGACCAGAAATGAAACTACAAGAAGTGCCCAAGTTTCTAGCACACCATATTGCAACGGTTCACCTGTTGTCTGCTGGAGCCCTACCACTGTCCCCAACACCGAGACAAGAGTCTTCCCCCAGCACTTCTGGGTGATGCTTTCAACCAGTTTTCCTTCCTGACAGCACTCACGCCAAAAAAGCCACAATGCTCTTGAACTGGTGCTTCATGCCAGTGCTAAAGAAGAGGAGATTCATTTTCACTGCCATTTTTTACTCTTTCAAAACATATACCAGGTGTCCTCCAGTGCCAAATTACTAAATATGACTGTTAAATCTGTACCTGTTCTGACCAAGAAAAATATAGGTTGCTCCAAAAGTAATGCATTCCATTGGTTTCCATGGAAACCACAACAGATTTAAAGAACACAATAACACTGTTTGACAGAGCAAATTCTCAGCTACAAAACACTGTTTTTTCAATACAGTTACCACCATTTTTGACAGCAATTGTTGATAGGAAAATGTTGCCCACACAATCCACCTTCATTGACTCAAACAAGTGGAAGACAGAAGATGCAAATCGGGACTATATGGTGGGTGTGGTAGGGCAGTCCAGCCAAAACAGGCAGTGGGCTCCATGGCCTTCAAAGTGACAAAGGGCACGATGTTATTGTGCTGCAGGAAAAAAGGCTGTCTTCATCTCTGGCCTGACTCTGGAAGTTTTAGCATTCAGCTCAGTCAACATCATGATGGTCAGAATTGATGGTTTGTCCAGGTTCCAGAAAGTTCAGAAGGATCACCCCTTTCCCATCCCCAGAGACAGTGACCATCACCGTACCCACTGATCAAGATGCTCATGGTGTGACAGCTAATACATGGTCACCCAGAACATGCCTCATCTTTCAGAGCTGTTGCCACTGCTGAAATCCACCACTGATTGGTCTCCATAAATGTTCACCAAGTGTTGACAAGCATCAGCAGATGCCACTTTTTCTGCACAGAGGAATTCAATGACAGACCTTTGTTTCATCCACACTTCCATGCCAGATGCTATTCTGTCAGACTGCCCCTCTGCTGCCACATGGCAAAAACATGTAGTGGAATACTAGTTGGAGGGTTCAGTCTATACTGCCATACCACCACATCCACCTCTGATGAAGCAGGCCAACATAATAAAATAGGAGGCATTACTTATGGAGCAGGTCTAGTAGAAGGAAATACAGAAAACCAGTCCCTTCCAAACAATAGAAATCAGCAATTTCAAAGGATGAGGAAGCAGATCCACGTTTCAGAGAAATTACTAATGACGTATTCTGCAAAATCAAACCCTTTAAAGTGCTTCTGACTTCAGAAACATTAAAAACAAAAAGAAAAAAAGATGGTGTTGGTGCTTTCCAGAGTCATCCAAATTCCTTCACAAAACCAGTCAAGGTTAAAGAAGAGAAACAGTGTTATTCTAATTGAACAAAGCATTATATTTTCATTTATTTATTTATTTTACTACAAGGTTGGAAATGCGGTTGTAAAAGAGCAAGAAAACCAGAAGCCTCAAGTTTAGAATTTACCTTGTGCTAATCTCTCGCTCCTGTTTCGCTTAGGATTTTTCCTGAGGTGTTCTTCCACCACACAGAGCAGCTCTCAAAAATCCCTCTCATTTGATTACTACTGTAGGAGACCCCATTTTATTCTGCAACCTTTCTTTTAGCAGCTAGAGAATACACAGGGCAGTGATATTTCTACCTACGCTCATCATTTCTCTTAGGAAGTCAGAAAATGCAGCTAGCAGCTCCCATTATAAATATCATATGCCTAAAGATCACTTCTGTGTGCAAACAATTTCAGTTCAGTTTCAACTACCGCAATTTCCTCGCTAACGACTTCTCCTGTTTGCATCCATCTCAAATGCGAAGGCTCATTGGGGCACAGCGTGGGCTGCTGATTATTTATCTGTCTGATCAACCCAAACAACCTACCCAAGCAATTTTCCAAGGGCTGATTTCTCAGCAGCTTGAAGGCACGGTTTTTCAACGTTACTCGCCCTTCTGCCTTCCTGCTCCTTAGCGAAGATGTTAATTCAGAGCAGAGCTGGCAGCAGTCCCCTACCACCCCAGGGGGTTCCTCCTAGCAGCATGCAGGCAGTCATTAGGCTCTGACTATAGTCTGTCAGCCCGTCCAAGTCACTGGTCCCTCATCCAAGCCAAATGGTTATGCCACCTCATGCCAAGTCATGCCATAAAATAACAGCAGAAATAACTAACATTTTAAATCCCCAAAGGCAGCTACCGCATCAGACTGACTGATTAGAAAATAGATGCTAAAGCATCAAGAACGGAGCTTGAGGCTCCTGCTCACAACAAAGGAACAAAAAAAGTGCTTAAGCCAGGTGCAGGCTGGCTCATTTCAGGTGCCTGACTGATATGCCTAACAGGATCTTGTTTAAGCAGAATAATTAGCTGCCTTTGCTGTGACAAACTACAGGTGAGGTCCATTTGGAACTCAGGTGGCATGAACCACATTTCTGATACCTTTCTGGGTATCTTTTTCCATTGCATGAGCAACCTCTGGGCATTTAGGGCTAGAGGAATGAATCTGGGGTGAGTGAGACATTGATTTGAGCACCGAGCTTTTTAAGAGACTGGGAAAACAACTTATATTTAGCACAAGGGCATGCCATGTAGGCTTCAGACACTACCACTGAGAGCTGAAACCCATGGAAAGATGTACCCACTGAAAGAGGAAAAAGAGGAAAAAAAAGAATCTATTAAAATTATATTTTTTCCCTCAAATTGAAATATGTTTTCTTCTTTTTCTTTCTTTTTAATGGAAACTTTTCCCAATGTCTGTAGGGTTTCAAAAGCAAGGAGGGTACTCTTGAAAAGGGATTTTCTGGTAGCAAACCACTTCTGTAACAATGTGCACATAGCTCTCCCAGGGATCAGTATGATTCAGTGTTGCTTGAAATCACTAGTAGCTATCTGTAGCGGGATGGCAATATTTGGGTTATTTAGACTTCTTCTGAATATGGATCATTACAAATAGCTCATTATGGAGCATATAAAATGAGGTGGTAACTGGATAACTTGACAACAAATTATTTTCACTACACACAAGTGCACGACAATCTATATTGGAAAATGATAAATTAAACTATTCATATGCCCTGAATTTGCTGTAATCTCTCAAGAGGGGAAAAATCTAGGTTAAATAATGGGCAACTAAACAAAGACATATGTTCAATGTGCATCACAGATCAGCGAGGCAATGAGTCGCTGGAAACACCGCAACAATAGCTTTTCTGGAGCTGCCAGCTGAACTGAGAAAGGCAGACACTCCTCCTTCCCTGATAAACCTTCTCCGAGACCCTTCTCTCCTTCCACTGCAGTCAGGCACAGGCATTGCCAGAGCCACAGGAGGAAGCACCAGCCTGCTCTCTGTATAGGTGCACAGACTGTTCTGCAGCCCAGATTGCCAGGGGAGCAATCTGGCAGCCCCCAGAGCTGGGGAAAGGTCCCTCTTCCATCCCAGAGCCTTCTCACCAGGTGCTGGCTGGACATGGGGCAGCGGTGGCCAGGGCAAGCCGTCCCTGAGATGCATGCGTGGCTCTGGCTCGGCTCTTTGTCTGTGCAGGAGGGGGCCGGCGGAGGGCGAGCCAAGTCAGAGCATAGCCAAGCGAGAATGTTCTGGCAGCCCTTCCTGGCGGCCTGAGCAAAGTTATTTATCACTTTGTGCATTTTCCTTCTCATCTGTGTACAGCCGGCTCCAATGGCTCAGCTTGCGTTTTGCCTCGCAGAGCCAAGCCAGTCCCTTGGCTGTGCTCTGTCTTGGCTGTCCATTCACGCCTTCTGTCTCCTCCAGCTCTGCCTGGAGCAGAGCAGGAGCCCAAATTAGGGGCAGGGATCTATCACCAAGCAGGAGACTGAAGCACCAGCAACCAGCACCGATGGCAAGGAGCACGCCTCTGCCCAAGGCCGGTGAGCATGCCTGGCTGAGGACACTGTGCACGGTAGCTTCCATGCTCCCAGGCAGCCTCTGCTGGAGACCTCCAGTGCCTGCTGACGGCTGTGAGACATTTTCTTCCATTTATTTCAGGGATCGCGCCTTCGTGCTGATTTTTCCAAATCAGGATGTAACAACAGTAAATTTCCAGCAAATTTTTCCAATTCTATAGACTTTATTTTTCCATAATGCTGGTGTATTTTGCCAAAATGCCTAACATGGGCGTCTAAATCAGGCTTGAGCATTCAGATGCTTACAAGGGTAACACTTGGTAAGGGCACACCACACTCCACTAAGCACTAAATATTGGAAAAATATATAAAAGCAAACTCCATCAAGTCTTATATCACCACAGACGCAGGCTACAGCCCATCCTGTGTTACAGGATTTTGCCAAAGACAGAACTCCTGAATTCAGGTGCCATCCCTCTCCTCCTTTCTGAGTCTCCCATGTGGTTTTCTCTGGAGCTCACACATTCAGCAACAAAGTTTTTAGAGTAAGTGCGAAATCTGTGTTTGACTTTGCCAAGCTTGGGGCAATACAGAGGCTGGTTTTTATACTGAACTTTGCTCTCCAGAAGTTAATGGACAATTCCTATCTACACAAGACTGGATCTTGCCTACCTCGCTCTATCAGAGCTGGTCCCAAGTGGTAAAACTATCCCAAGGTTTTGATCAGATACTTCTGACTGACAGATACGAATTGGAACAAAGCAGGGTTGAGGGCACCACCTGGTCTGCAGCAGCTTCCCAGAAGCTCTCATGACAACAAAGTGAGTTCAGCAGCAGCTTCCCATCATGACCCCCTATTTGCATGCTGAGAACTTTCCAAAATTGGCTTGCAATTTCTCAGATTTGGTCTCTGCCTGAAGGTAGAAGAGGAAGTTGAGTAAAATCCCTTCAGACCTTATGAAACAAGAAGGGAATGAAAAATTGCATTTTCCGATTGTAATAAAAAATCTAACCTTTTTTTTTTTTCCCCCTCTGTAAAACTGCTTGAAATTTGAAGAATGGCATAGCTATAATTCTCATGACAGGCCAGATCCAAGGCAAGCTGAGGTCAACAATTCATGGCTGATCTCCCTTGATTTTGCCTGGCTCTGAGGAACATCCTACAGGTAGGCAAACAATTTGTTGAGAAAATTGTTCAGAACAGTTGTGCCTATTTTCTACTTGGGAGTTGCTTGGGAACAGGCTCAGATTGTTTGCAATGTATCTAGGGCTTGGATGTACTCACCAAAGCCCAGCTTTGCTCCATCCTCCTCAATTTTTATTTTAGATCCTTGCTCCATGAATAATCTCCTCGAAGAAAATATCCACAAGCAGACGAAAGGACATCTTTAGGTAAAGAATTTGTAACTAAATCATTTATACAATGATTGGGGTTTTTTTTATAGCTGGGTCACAAGCAGATGATTTATCAGCGTTACGCATCTCTTACACATACCTTGCTGTATCTGAGGTCCTGAAAGCCGTTAACCTTAAATGCCTCACAGATAGAGTGTTCCTACATTAGGGCTTCACCCAGTGAAGCCTTTGGTTGGCAGAGGACTCACCAGCCCATCTCCATACAGCTCCCACCTCTGGGCCATTCTCCCCCTTGGTACTAGACCTTTAAGGTCATTCCTTGGTCCCACTGCTTTTTTAAATTCTACTTCAAGTGATTTAATTCTGCTATTTTTTTTTTCGCCAGAGGAGGATGTAGAAAAACAAACAAAACATGGTACCAGTGCGAATATTCACAATTAGTGACAACACTCTAAAACAGGAAGGTTGTTTCTTGGGGAGGGAGACTGGTGTTATTTTGAATGAAGGAAAGAGTGCAGAGATCTTGCAATGTTTGCTATAAATGGGTTGTTATGGTGAACATTCCTGTCAACAAGTTCATTAGCTCAGAGATCCACGAGTGAACAGAGACCAAAAAATGTGTTTAAAAATTCAAGAACAGATTAATGGACAATATTTTGCAATCTTTGTCTAGCTTTGCTTCTCACTGAGAATTAGTAACTTTACTCCAGGCCAGATTCAAAGAGTCTTTACTCATGCAGAGCAGCACCATGTTTCATGAGTAACCCTGGTGATATTTAAGGCTGTTTGTTAGAATAAGACTGGAGTCAAAGTAAGACGGTGGGAGGCATGGGCTGAATCACCTTGATTAATCAAGAGTAAGATTATTGTTTTTATATGTGTATATATAAATAAACATAGCAGGAGTAAGGAGGGATGCCTATAGATTGACAGGCGTATGGGAGAACTACTTTATACAGCAGGCTCCTCTTTTAACAGAAGAAAACACCCCAAAGTTACTTAACATCAGGAAAAGGGGAATTCACACCTTCAGAAACAATAGAAGATCAAGCCATTTTGTGGGTTTTACTCTCAACAGTTCTGGCTGCCTCCTGTGATATTACATAAGGTCTATGCTGCTCTTCATAGAAATGATAGATGAAGTTTTCAGAGCTGCCCAAACGCCTTGAAAGCATATGGTCCATTTTCCAAAATAATAGGATCCTTGGGATTCTAAATCCCACTGAATTTCAGCACTTCTGGGAAAGTTCTCATTAGCTTCTAAATCAGGACATATTTTTTCAGTATGTTCCCCGTTTCATTTTATCTCAGGACTCCAGCCACGACAATACATCAACAACAACATCGTCAAAACGTAGCGCTAAAATCAAAAGCACCGTTGTGTTTGACTGCTCTGTGAAAATGCCTCCGAGACCCACTGCGGACTACTGACATAACCAGCGAGGGAGGAAGGAACCAATTCAAAGCTCGCTGATGTAAAGGAAAGTCCACTCATTTCTATGGCCTTGAGTTGGACTTGGATCAGGCCTTGGAAGAATAAGGATGACATAAAAATAACATGACGCGTGCCAGATTCACCAATATGCTCTGATGTTTTGCCCGGCCCAATGATGCAAAGCAGATGGAGCGTACTGACAATTCTGGCCCACTTCAATCAGTTATTCCGTCTCTCGTATTAGTTTTCATCAGGCGTTTTATTCATGGCATAAATACATTTATCTCATTAGTGCTTCTGCTACAGCATTTCAGAAGAAAGATCACCACTTTTTAGCATTATCAGAGAAAAAACATGCTATACTTTCTCACTTTTTCACTACCAATTTGCAACGGGGTTTCTAAGACGCTTATTAGCACATCCCTGAGTTTTTCTGTGCTTCCTTGGGGCTTATAATTGAGTTTCATTGTCTTTAACTGCCGTAATCCTTCTGCCCAAACAAATCAAAACTGCGCAGTTCCACAGTTGTACCCTCAAATAAGACATTAAGACAATTATTTTGCAAAGTACTCGCACTCACCTTATAAGTTTAAACAGATGTTTAAATCATATCAAAGCTACCCCAAAATAAGCATTTATGTATTTTACTGAACCGATGCCAGAAGATGCATTTAACAGAAACTAGCCTGCTATAAAAATTACCCTGCTCTGTCTCTACCTCTCCTATTACTACAGAAAAAAAGGGTTGAAATCCACAGGGGAATATTTACACATGAAATGTTTTTGCACTCGGTGTCTCAGCAAACAGAAAAAGCATGCTTTGTCTAACACTATATGTCAGCAACAAGGGCCTAATACTGAGTTTTTAGCATGCATGGTTATTACAAATACAGGCATTAATGTACATTAAAAGCTACCGAATGACTGAGAACTTAAGTAGATTGGATGGTGTCCCTCAAAATGAAATAATCTATATTTGGCTGGTAATTCATTTCTTCTGAGAGGGTATTTGCTTGACTCTGCACATATTCCTCATTGCAGAAATAGCTCGGGTGATTGCTGCCTGGCTCTAACCTCTAGCCAGCTAACCCGGGAGTAAGCGTTAGTGCTGAAAGGCCAAATCTGAGTTTCCATATCCCCACTGGATACATCTCCAGAAAAATGTCCCAAACAACCTGGATAACAGCTGCACTGCTCAGAGCTTGCTCACTGGCACGGGGATCTGACTGTATCCAAATTCTCCCCCTGAAGAAAAAGGATTATAACACTCATCATATCTCACTTGTCATCTGTCCGGACTGTAAATGGATTTGAGGCAGGAACTGTCTCTCTCTGTCTACAACGGCCCCACCACAGTCAAGTTCTAGCCATGTCTGAAACATCACACATCATAACTCTTCCTCCTTTGGACTGAACTGCAGTTTTGCCATGTTTAATTTTGTCCTATCACTTCTAACATTATAGCACTTGGCCATACTTCCTCTCTTCTCTGTTCTGTTTATTTGTAGAAAGGAAGAAATGCCACAGGATAATGGTTTTGTGCAGGCTTAGGCAGAGTCAAGATATTGCTGGAAAACAAATACCGAGAAAGAGCTGAGACGTTTATTTTCCTGCCGGGACTCAGTGATGCTGAGATCATGTCCTACCACAGCATATTTTGAAGTTGCGGCACCAGTACCACCTCTAGACCCAATCGACCAATGAAAGCTCAACTATACAGCCCTTCAAGTAGGTTTGCAAGCCCTAGGCTTGGCTGTTTCATACAAGATGCAATGAAGGTGCAGTGGGTGAATGACTGAAACTCCCCTAAATAGACCAGCAGGGTCCAAGCCTGCTTTCCTTTACTATGTGAAGGAATGGACCACTGGCAAGGGACAAGGATGTGGTGTTTCTGTATAAGCTATCAGCATGACCACTACCTCAAGGAGCTCATTGATTCTGAAGCAATCCATTCTTGAGAGTGATCTCCCAAGCTATCTCTACAAAAAGTCCTTCTTCTGGCTTCTACCGTGCCTGGTCCCACTCCTAGGCACTATGGAAAGGAAGAAGATGTCTAGGAAAACACCTCTGCATGAGAAGGGAGCTATGCTGCCAACCCTGCTCAGTTTGAAAGCCAGACCTTGCCCCAGCTGCTTCACTGGTTCCTGCCTTACACCACAGCCATGTGTGTTTATCTACCTTGTTTATTTTTGATGGCAGAATATATATGGCATGTTTTGTATGACCTAGGGTAAAGCAGCATCCTCCAAGGCTCTCCATCCAGACAGGCCAGTAAAACAACTATCCGCAGTTTCCATGAAGACTGCCCAGCAGCAAGAAAAAAAGCACTATCAAGAGATCATTCAAAAGCACTCGGAAACAGCCACTGGGGCAGATTTAACAGGCTGCGATATAGGGTCTGTAAAACACGTCTGATGGAGCATTTTACATCGCTTTAAATTTGGAATTCTTTGGAGAGTGTCTGAGGATTTTTGAGAAGCAAACACAATCCTCTTCCTCCATGCACATACACATAGACACAAAAAACTCCTTCATCGCTTAGGGAGTTGGCATCCTGAGGCTCTGACCTCAGCTCACTCCTCAAATTTATCAACAGGTACAGAATCAGTGCACACTAAGCAATATTTGAGAAGTGGGCTAGGGTGGGACTTCCTTTCCTCTTCTTTCCCTTCCTTTCCCTTTTCCTTTTTCCTTCATTTCCCTTAATTTCCTTCCTTTCCCTCCCCATCTAGGGTATTCAAGTAAGCTGGGATGTGGCTTGGATAGGATCTAACAAGAGCTCTCAGCTCACTAAAATGAGGTGCTGTGGTGGTATCTTAATTGGATACTTGGAGTTCCTTTCCCTGGGGTAGATTCTCAGAATACTTTGAGGTTGTCTCTTTGGAAATATATAATAAAAAGGTATTTTTGCTGCTTTACAGTTTCTTCACATCCCTGCCTTTCAGTAGCCAAGTGAGAACTAAACCACCAAGCAGGATAAAACCCCAAAGAGATGGTCCAAGTTGCAGTAGATAGAACAGGCAAGATGTTCAGTGTCAGCAAATTGGTGCAACTCCCTGGCAAGAATAACCTTCTCTGAGTACTTCAGCTGGAGGACATACCCCCACTATCATTCACTTCTAGGACTCCAAAGCCCCCAGACAAACCTCCATGCTACCTACAGAACAAGCCAGCAGCCAAATATCCATCCTCCATTCCACGATATTTACTCAGTAAAATTGAAACAAATGGGCTGAAGAGATATTTTGACTAATTTTCCCAGCTCGCCCTCAGTTATTCCCCTGCACATCCATTCACAGCCACTCTGAAGTCCTCCGGAGCCTCATAACTCAACCTTCTCAGCTTTCTGTGCTCACATGCTGGTACAACATCTCCCACACACTCTCTATGTACTCCAAATGCCTGTACTTAAGTCTTGTCAATAGAAAGGAAACTAATTGCATCTCAGTGCTCAACATGCTATTAGCTCCTTCCCTGAACCAGGGATCCCCTTGACCACAAGCAGAGTGCTTACAGTTTTAATCTGGCAGCAGCTGCCTTAAATTATGTACCACTGCATCTAAACCAACTGCAGGTTGCTCTGCCTAGCTCAATTTACCAGACATTAAGATGCAAATTAGCAACTGATCCTTAGAAACTTGCCCTCCTCATAAAGCCACATTAGTTGCTCCTATCGCTGCCAGCATGCACAGCGGGACTGAGGCATGCTGCTGAGCAGCACAGACCTCTAGCAATCCTGCTTAGATCTTGTAGTTTATTATACAGTCAGAGATATGCGACTTCTTCAGACAAAACAAAATCAGAGCCAAAACTTCACTTAATATCTCCAAAAATCCAAATCTTTATTATGAGTCAAAGAAGATTGACTAATTCCATTGATTTTAAACACATTCTTTGTTACTTCCTCTCTGCTGGAAGCAGATACACAAAGGGAAAAACCCTTCTGATATTCTTGCAGCCTGACCTAAGCTGTTCTTACAAGATTTCCAGTTTCTGTTCTGGATCAAAGGCATGCACTATGCAGGAGCCATCAGCAGGGACAGAACTCAAGACCTCGAGCAGTAAAACCACATGGTTTGGGGTTGTGTTTGTTTGGTTTTTTGCTTTTGGAGTTAAAGGGCTAATATGGGTTAAATCCTTACAGATTCCTTTAAGTACTAGACTTGAGACTGCCAAACACCATAGAGACAAATGAACATAAGGAAACCCAACATGCTGACTGATAGACATGAACACAATATTACATCAATCTTCAACAAGTGGACTTTTCACTCAAGCTTCTGGTCTGGGATCTTGTAAGTGTCTAGAATTGGATGCTAAAGCCATGCATGGTCCCTAAGAGGTCAGATTACTGTCTTCACTTTATAGATGAGAATTCGTATGTACCTGTTTGCAATTACAGCCTTGGATACCTCCCTGGACAATGCTGAAATCTGTACACCTTCAGTTTAGGCTGTGGATGCCCCATCCCTGGAGGCATTGGAGGCCAGGCTTGATGTGGCTCTGGGCAGCCTGGCCTAGTGGTTGGTGACTCTGCACATAGCAGGGGGGTTGAAACTAGATGATTTTTGAGGTCTTTTTCAACCCAGGCCATTCTATCATTCTATGATTGTTGTTCTCCCCATTTTTTATGTTGCTCACCTAGACAACAAGTTCTCCCCCTCTTGTATACAGCAAGGGATGAAACAAAACTTTCATGTCAGCTGGAGCCCCTTGGTGCTATTAATAAAAATGATAATAATGAGGGAGGTTTGCAAATTAGCAACCCTTGCTACAAGCAGATACACCCAATTTAACACAAATCATTACAGGCTCTTGCCTGCTTATAGTGGCTATTTTAATCACTGGTGACTAATGCCTGTGAGGGCTATTCCAAGGTTTGACGTGCCTCAAACACAAGGGAAAAAAAAAAAAAGGGAAATCTTGTGGGGACCAGAGGGAGGAAGAGGGCTAAGGAAGAAGTTGTCTGAAACCAAAGGTTCACCTCTAAAAAGCGGTCAGTTCATACCACCCATTTTGCTGCTGTTGCTGCTGGGGTCACTGACTAATTCCTCTTAGAATAATAGCATGATTTCTCTTCTTCTGGTGTGAAACAAGAAAAACAGCCCCGCTCTGGAAACGCAAACAAAAGCTACCTGTCCCTTCTTTGGTTATGGAAATGGAGGTCAGCCTTTTTATTTTGAAAGGGGACAGAGTAAAGGAGCTGGAATGCTGCTTGGCACACCACCCAAAAGGAAATCTCTGCTTAAATATTTGACAGGAAGAGAAAAAAAGAGAGGACAGGAAACAATGCAAAGGGAGGGGGTGGGAAGGGACCTTCTGCTCCATTGCAAGTGCTGCACTGGGCAGAGGAAAAGGGCTGCACAGCAAATGTAGGGAAAGCTCGCTCTGTCTTTCCAGAGCACCTTTCTAAGGAGTAAAGGAGATTTCCTGCTGGAGAAATGTTGACCAAAGCCACCAAGCACTGAATCCCTCAGATAAGCCACACTGCTCTTTTTTGATGGAACAGCTTTAGGTTTACAAGCACTTGTGAACATCTGACAAAATCTGGATCATGTTGTTTGAACACTGTGAAAGAAACACTTTCTCAAAAAGTTCAGAAAAATATAACATATATACATATGTATATTTGTAGGGGAGAAAGAGCAACTGAAACATAAAACTAGCAAGTTGGACACGTATGGTATGGAACATTGAGTCATCGTTATTATTTATATGAAGTCCATCAGATTTGTAATTAATGTGGGCATCCAGGACTTCATTGTACTGCATTTGAACAACCGGTAGCAGAAAAGACCTTTACTCAGGACACACCTGGGTACAAAGCTACCCCCGAGTATCTACTGCTACTTCCCTCAGTACCTGCTAATTCCACCCATGACAATGTAGGAAAACCAGGAACTCTTCAAGACTAAGGTGGTGGAGATACAGCTGAAGAGGTACAGACTGTGTCCCCTAGCAGACAAATACTGTAAATGCTAAAACAAAAAGAAAAAAGAAAAGAATAAAAATGCAGCATACCATCCCTGGTATTTGAGGGCTAACACGCATGGCAGCTTAGCTGCTTTCAGACAGAAAACATGGGGAGAATGATTCAAATCCTCTCGTTGGCTTTTCTATTACAGCATTGCTAACACATGGATGCCTTACGACACTGTAAAATATTTACGTTCACTCAGGTTTAGCTCTCCAACGTTGGAGGCTCCAAACAGGACTGATCATAAACAGCTCCTTATTTTTGTTGTTCTGGATTTTTTGTTAGCTTGTTTGTTTTGTTTAACTAGGAAATAACACTTTTTGGTTTATTGCTATTGTGGCTACTGAATATTACCACCAGAAAGCCAGTCGCCTTGATGCCACGGCATCAAGTCTTCTATTCAGTATGCGCTTGTTTACCAATGTAGCTTCATATTGTTGGCTAAGATCTGTAGACCCCTGGTGTGGCTACAGGAAATATTCTAAAGTGTTCCTTTCTGAGAAGTCTGCAGCATAATAGCCATCTCTTTCCACAAGGTTTCTGCATCAGCTAGTTGCATTAGAAGCGCTTTCTCTGTCTTTTCCCTCCTTTCCACCTCTCTGTCCTTCCCAAAGGCATATCTTGGAGGTAGCAAAAATTTCACCTCTTTAAGAGTTGGTAGCTAGAAACTGTCTCCATCCATCCTGAGTTGGAGCCAAACTGTAAGTCCAGCTTTCACTCTTGCAGCTCTCGAGTTATTTCACTTGGCTATTTTCAGTTGTTACTGTCTCTATAACTCTCCTTGAACAGTACAGCTGACAGTAGGCTGCCTACATACAGTTGTGCTTCACAGACCAGATGCAGACCCCTCCTAAAGAGACAAAACTGGAAGTTTTTTGAGTGGCCCTGGCTGTGAAAGGCCCCGTGTTCACCAATAACCTGGGAAACATGCCCTACAGCTTGCTCTGGCTTGCAACTTACCAGGTATGCCTGGATACAGCACCTTTTGATGTGTCACTATCCTGGCATAAATTTTCTAGAGAAGCTGGTGTGGTAAGAGGTAGCATTTATATTTTCTAAAAGAGCCTTTTGGAAACCTGGTCTGTATTTAGGTTCAAAAGGGTCTGATTTGGAAAGCTGGTCTTACTAATCAAGGAGAGCAGTGGAACTTTTGCCTCCTTTGATATGAAGTGTGACTTTTGCAGGTCCTACAACCTCGAATTTTGCCGTTCCATTGAGGCCTATATTCTGCAAAGTGATGATGAGAACTTGAATTTCCCTCTTTTGTCACCCAAAGATGCAGAGGTTCCTTGTGCAGAGTTATATCAAACCAGGAGTTTCCAGCTCTAACTCAGCTGAACCTTCAAAGCTGCCTAAATGATTTGGAAACCTAATTCACATTAAACTTTATGGGAACTGGACATCAAAATTCCCTAGATGGCTTTGCAAAACGCAGCTGTAACTAACTGCTGTGCAGAAAGGTTTGGGGAAAAGATTCTGATCTAGAAAAGGAGAGAGCTTTCAATGCCAAAAAGCTTTTGCAATAGATCCTCCTCACATGGAATCCACAGGGCTGATTCTAGGCTACCTCTTCAGTGAAGTAAATGGAGCCATTTTACAACAGCTAATCCTCTCTGTGTAACTCTTTATGCACCTGCAGAGGTTATAAACTAAGTGGGAAAAGGAATTTCTTCTGCTGAGATTCTAGTAATCCCTGCCACTGCAAACTATGGGGCTGATAGATTGAATAAATCAAAACGACTGATGAACAATTCATGCCCATTGAAGAAATTGTCACATTCCATCAGTGAGGCTGGTAAAATCTGTGACCATCTCCGCCCTTATCAAGCCTTAATTTCTTCTTCCTGTTTTGGCAATAATTTAACGTTAAAGGTCACAGAGTGAAACGCTCAGAGTCAGGAAGCGGAGGAGTTCTGATTTGATAACAACAGTATTTAGCCCCACGAAGCCCCACTTGGTATTTTCTCCTTCTTTGTTCCTTTTCAAGACCACGATCCAT